>NC_044332.1:37870918-39245918 GCF_007399415.2 Gopherus evgoodei
TCAAAATATTGAAAGACATTCTGATAAAACTTTCTGTTTCTGGTTTGTTATCTGGCAAAACCATTTCACATGCATTGATTCCCTTTCAATGATAAAAACAGAAACGAGTCGCCTTTTCCATGCAAACAAGTTATTTCTATTTTGGAATGATTTGGGTTGATTTCTTTCGAGCCAGGATAGGAAACTGCAGCTACTATTTATTTGCTGCCTACAAACCGTTGGATACCAGCTTTAATAAGGAGAGATCTCTCATTTCAAATTATCAGATTTTCCTATGAAATTGGCTCCGTTGATTCGGTGACCAAAGAGGACATTGCGGTGCTCAAAGACAAAATGTCAAAAACCTCCTGTACGTGTAGCAGTACAGCTGTGTCCACATACAAAGCTGTAATATTCCCCCTTTCCTTCGTTCTATTCAGTAGCATTGTCTGAAGTATAGGAAATAGTATTGTAAAGGCTTCAGAGGTTGCAATTTTAATAATATACCAATGATTTGATAATAGGCGACATTTACAAACCATCTGGACTGGCTGGTTCTGAGACATGATTAAAATAATCAGAAGTAAGTTGAAAGGATAATTTAAGGAACAACAAAAGTAAAGACTAGCCAGTTCAGAGAATTTCCATCTGATCACTTAGGATCATACTGTGCCATTGATTCGCAAGCAGAATGTTTCACTGGCTTCAACTGGCAGTTGTACTTAAAAATCAATGACACAATATGGACCGCAGGGCTTCTCAGATTAAAAGAAAATAGAACACCCCCCCCACACACACACCAAATTTGTTTAAAAAGCTGGTGCTGAGTTCTTTGTAGCGGTTAGGCAGCTCCAACGAGAGAAGGGGTTGAAGATGGACATCAGCTAAGAAACGATCACGAGATGATGGAATTTACTGCCATTGAAGTCAATGACAAAATGTCAACCAGCAATAATTTGCTTTGATGAGATAGGGAGGGGTTAGCTAAGCGCAACTAGGATGAAACAATGGAAATAGTTATGGAAAGAGTCTGCACTATTCTGGGGCCTCTATAGTCGTTGAATACATCTGGCTCATATAACATACACTTACATGGGATAACGTAGCGCAGTCTTAAATTATATTTACAGTTCCCGGGAACTGGAAAAATAACACAACATACAGAAAAGAAAACGAGAAATGATCCAAACAGCAGCTGAGTATCATATTAGAAACAGTATTTGGGCTCAGTGAGATAAAATGTTGATAAACATAATGTTGACTGGAGACAGCCAACGTAGATTTATGAGAGGACAGGGCTTGTTTAACTAGTTTGATGGGATTCTTCAAAGATAGTACGTCAAGCACACAAGGAAAAGGCAGCAGCTATTAGATCCGCTCAACAGCTCCTGAAGTTTCACATTAGAATGTTTTGGTCAGAGTAGAGAACGATACCATTGAGGAGGAAGGATTAGATACTATGGGGCTGGGTGCTATAGAAACCCCAGAGAAACGGGGGGGGGGGGGGAGGAAGAGGGAGAGAGAGACAGTGCTTGGAAAATTGGCTGAAAAACAGCAGGTGGCTGCAAAGGGTCATTTCTCTCGATGGAAAGAGGTTACCAATTGGTTACATCAAGCTTTGCTTTGGGGATCTGTCTTGTTTATCATGAGGATTTTAAGGTTTGAGATTGCAAATAATGAGGAAGATATAACAAAATCCAAGCAGAGAAATGTAAATAACCTATCTGTAAGCAGCACACCAAAACAGACAGTATACAGTACATGGAACAGTCAAACACCATGCTGGTCAAACAAGGCAACTAGGGTTTACTGAGGGAATTTTTTTTGATGTTACTGTGTCAGTTCAGTATGCAAACACGGTAGTGGGATGGATTTAAAGTTTAGCTTTAGCTGAAAACTATTAGAAACGATTTTATGGAATATTGTACGGAGAAAGCCTTCCAAAGCACAACGACCTGGTTAGACTTGATTTAAAACAATACACTTGGATAGCTTTTGACAATCTTTTCGTACCAGTGGGTTATTAAACTGGAACAATACAACACAAGGAATAGGTCAGCATCCTGCTTCCACTGAAGCGAACGTCACTTCAACTAAAAATAATTCTGACAGACTAACAACAATAGGATCCTGCATCACTTACTCACTCGAGCAAGGATTATTGGTGTGAGTAAGGCCGCAGGATTGGCCCCTAAAGATTGATTCCCACTCCCACTGAAGTCAGTGTGAGATCTGGCATTGCTGTAGGTGGCAAGACATAGGACCTCTGTTGAATTTCTTCTCCAGCCCTACCTCTGGGCTGGATCTGTAAGATGTAGGGCTTCAAGGGAAGGTGCTGTGGTCCTTAGCTTACTTAGATATTCATGAGAGCTGAGGGTTTTCAGCACTTCTCGGAAATACTCGGCACTTGCAAATTCCGGCTCTCCTGGTTTTTTCCTTTCTTTTTAATTGGTTAAACATTTGTCTGAAATGAAACCGCTGGACGCTTAAAATGAAGTGTAGTGGTAATTCTGATACGGTACAAATAAAACTAGCGTTAGTGGTAGATTTAAGAAAAGCTTTTGGGTAAGTTAATGACAATTTTTGTAAATCACCAGAAAATTCTCTGTAAACATGAAATCTGTCAAACTAGTGTCCTTTCGAAGTTTAATCTGAATCATAGCAAATAAATCACAGAAAAAGTATGAATACTCCAAAATAATGAACAGTTTTATATAGATATCCATTTGTGCAACCACAGTAAGGAATTCCTGGGTGAGAAAGCCAGAAACCTGACCAAGATATTTTTGATCATTGTCATAGGATCATATGTTGTGGGGTCTTTTTTTCTCATTTAATGTTTCATTAGCTGTCTGTCATTTTTCATAAGATAGCAAAATGATTAGCATTCGTTTCCTTGTACTTTTGGCTCCTGCGATATTTTATTTTGCCTTTTGTACCATTGCACAGACGTATTATCGCCTGATATGTTTCTGTGCTGCCTATTTTCCCTTTTTACATTATTTATTTTATTTAACTTTCAAATAATTGTATTAATGACCACGTCAGAAAGAAAAGCCAGGTCCTGCAAATTTACTCACACGAGTAATCCATAATAACACCCATATTCTCAGCTGAAATCAATCGGACTCTGTGAGTAAAGGCTGCAGGACTGGGTCCTTAGTTTTCGACTGCTGCCAGCGGGCATGGTGGAATGTTAAGTGCACTGAATGTTTACTTTATAGGGTAACGTGTTGTGTCCTTTACAGCTACTTTGGTAGCACACTCCACCTTCCCTGTGAAAGTCTCTCTCTCTCCTTCTTGTACTTTGGCTCCCAACCACCAAAATACAATTATAACCGCTTTGATAGATCTTTACAACACTCCAAACGCTTGGATGTCAAGGGTAGTTTTAAAGAGGATGATGCAGTGTGCAGCAATTGATATGAAGTGGCTGACAGTTCTATATGAAAACGATACCCAGATTTTTGACGCCAGGATGTATAACTGACAAAAGATTGCACTATTTAAAAACCAAAATTAAAATCCACATGATAATAGTAACAAAGCAGAAAGAAACTAGACAAAGAGAAGTCTAGTTTACAAGTGGGAAAGCAATCTCTAAAGGTCCTTTACAGCCTATAGGCCCTGAGTAAGCGAAAGTAAGTTCCTGGTAAATTATTAATCATGTCTGATCTTCGCAGCTAAAGACAATCATGGCCTTATTACCTCTGACCCGCAGTTTCAGGGAGTTGTTAATTACAACACAATCTGAATGAAGGCCTTCGAAATCTGGAATATGAAGTAGGAGCTGTTCTTAAATGTTTCTATTTTGGGGGTGCCAAGTCGGTGTCTTTCCCATTCTTGTTTTGTATTTCACCGAGAAGGCTTTTATGGTGTGGCCAACCTATCACAAAACGGATTTGGGGGAAACTATCTCCTCTTTGCTGTGAAGCACTTTTGCTTTACTTTCTTTTTCTCTACCCTAAAGATGTACAAGGAACCTGAGCTCAACAGCGGATCTCGTGTTCTTTGTTTTCTCCCTGACTGGGAAATGCAGCCTGCAGCTGACGTTGGGGTAACGTTAGCGCCTGCAGCTGGTTCCCTGCAGTTTATGTACAATGGTTGCTGTCCCGTTAGGTCCGGTTTCCGGCCTGGTTTCCAGGTACACTGACACGAGACAGTAAAAGCCAGTGCAGGCATTTCGCAAAGCTACCAGCAATAAAGGTCAGGTCAGACCTTGCAGAAAAATACAAATATAAAGCAACAACCCGATAAACGTTACAAGGTAGCATCACTCTTATTATACCCCTGTTGTCCTGCCTGGTCAATATGTACGGGCACTGGGGGATGGGCAAACACAGCTGATGTCTTAATAACAAAGTATATTCAGTTATTCCGGCTCTCTCTCTTACTGGCGCGATAATACATGAGGAAGGCAATGTGTGCAAGCCTAACTATGTTTTAAAAAGCATGGATGCTGAGCTCTTCAATCTTAATAAGCGGCTCCACTTGCTCCTAGCAGTATCAGCAAGGGACTGGAGACCAGCAGGTTACACAGATATTTGGGAGAACCTCATTTCATTTCTGCCAAGCAATCCTTTCACTAGCGTCAGTTTGACTTTTTAATATATTCCCAGACTTTGATAAACTCTTCCAGAAATCCCTATGGAGATCAGAAAGAGGACTAACTGCCCTTTTTTTGGTAGTGTGAGGATGTGTGTGACTAGAAATGGGGACGGGGGTGGGAGGCGGGGAAGGGAGACGGGAGGTAGGAGTCCCTTATTTTGATAGCATCCCTTCGGACTAGAAATGCAAACACTGATGAAAGCGTTATCTGATGGAAGATCAGAATGCAGTCTGCAAGTCGAACCCCCGTGCAGATCACAGGAGTTTATTAAATATATAATGGGCTCTGTGAATGTTTTCTCAGGGTAACAGGAAATGCACAGAACTTATCCCGGAGTCCTGTGTTTTACATAGTGACAATGCATGAATCTCCTCGTAATTAATATACAACACCTGATTTCACTTTTCACCAAGCACAGTTATATAGGTAGATAGAACGATTTAAAGAAAATAACATCTGAATTTAAATCCTTTATATTTTAAACAATGACTAGATATTATTAGCACATTATTAAAACTCCATTTGGAGGAACTTAATGAGACCTCACGTACTATCAATGGTTGAGAATTTCACAGAAGTGAAGTGATCATTAAAGCCATGTCTATCGTTTCCAGACAACGCAAATGAGGCTTTTGCCTAATTGAATTCAATTTCTTCTGGCGTTTAGAGGCAAAACTATGTGAGAGCGATCAGAACCATACCAATTGTGCAGGAAAACCCTACTCCGTTAGGTTACAAACCCTGTGTTTCACAGAAATAGGTTTCCCATCATATACAAATGTGGCCACACTCCTTCATAATAAGCTTTTGAAAATTGATGGGCATGCAAGAAAAATGAAGGTTTTCCCCCCTTGGCCCCACCACCAAGTTACCGTCTGTTAATCATCTCATTTCGAGAAACCCATTCACACAGAGAAGGTGGCAAACCAGGTAACGTCGACAAAAGTGCAGCCTCAAGGAAACGAAAGGGAATCAAAAACTTAAGAGTGTAGGCAGTCATAAAATATATTTTCCAGTGCAGATTTATTATGGTCTCTATCTGTTTTGCTGAGTACGAGTCAATGAGCGCAGGGGCGGGGAGGGAATCTGCTCAATTTGACAGTTAACTAGTATTAGAATTTATAGAAAGAATCAAAGTTGTAGAGGCAGGCTTTGAAAATGCTTACAAATTGGAGCCAAAGTTATTTCGGAAATGTTGCATTAAAGTATGTAGGAATCTTTTTGCCTTTTAAAATATAAACATATATTCTGCTTTCCAGAGGTGCTAAGCACCCACAACTCCCAGTCAAGTGAATTAGAGTTATTGATGCTTAGCGCATCTGAAAATCGAGCCAATAGTGCCTCTTCCTATATGTATACAGTCTTTGAAAAAACAAAACAAAAATACCCTCCAAACTCAGTCCTTCTGTGAAAAATTGTACTTCTGGGGTGTTCCTCAAAGAATTGGTTGTCATAATGCTTAAGTGATGGTTGTGGTGTTAAAACAACCCCGGATTTCAGAATTAGACATTATTAATTTGCCTGTTCTCTTTTCACAGAAGACTGAATTTATTTATTCAAAATCAGTTTTCTTTTTAAACCTGGTTAAGCATCCTTTGTTTTTCTTTAGGTAATGTAAACATCAAGTATATTTTCTTTCCTCAGTCCTTCAAAAAGCTATTTTCTATAATTCAGGTTTCCCCTTTGTTCATAATATTTCCTTTAAAACATAAAGATGACAGTTATTTACTGTCTAACTAAATAGACACCTCTAGTTAAAGTTGTAAACTCTATTATGCTGTTGTTCTGGCTTTGATTTTCATAATTTTAAAAATATGAACAAATCAATTATTTTAGCCATATGGCTTGATCATATCAAGCATTTTATAAGCTAACTGTAGTTTAAACACCGACTACTTATTAGTGAAGGTGTTTAGAAAAGCTCTCTCCATCCCTGTCTTGTTTAAAAGATGATTGAAATGACAGTGAATACTCAAAGTGAAGTCATTACATCATTTATTTTCATATTTCACTTTCTGGGTACCCAAAGAGTCCAAAACAGCCTTAGCAAACCTCTAGCTTGATTTACGCTAGTGGAATGCAGGATATGAGACAATCAGACTTTCATTTCAATCTATTCCAGTTTGTAATAATTTGTTTAAAAGAAGCCAGTTTCCCGTAATTAGCAGGTAAGTAGTACATTTTTCAGTTATCTTAGAGGTGTATATTAGTAACAGTGTACAAGTGGTTCCGTTCTGGCATTTACATACTGCAACTATAAAAATTCACCCTTCAGTGATCCTAATACTTTGTCCATTAAATGTACTTACTCATTTAAACGGGAGTGTATTTAACTGCTAAACAGATGGTCTACACTGTGCACAATTATAAAGCAAGAGTTTGTGTATACTACCATATTTTAGGCTCCAGATTTTCTGCTTTCCTATGCACTTTTCAAAGCAGTTTATTTTTCCATACAAAATATTAATACAGGTGGAAAAGCCAGCCTGGAATTCAGATAGCATCTTTTAAAGCACTTTAACAGCATATTTGAAATAGTCTGTGGGATGGTGGAATTATAAATACATGATAGACATTTAGGATCCCTGGTTACTTTATTGACTATGTATTGAGAAAAGTCTCTTGGCCCCAAATTAGCACTACTGAAGCAGTAGCCAGACCAGTGAATAGATCTGCTTTAGAGCTGCAATATATTTCCGTATACATTACGTCCTTCCCCCCTACACACCTATGCACCTGCCTGTCCACACACATAAAGTAACCAAATTAAAAAAATGAAGGTTGCAAAGTTAACCACTCAAAATTTAGGAAATTGCAGAATTAAGGTGGTTTGTGCAACCTTAATTCATCCCCTTATATGTATGCATTATGAAACAGTCCTTAATTACATTATCACATGCTATTTTTTCCACAGGACCCTGCCTCATTCACTGCACAGAATGGATGGCACTCAAAGCTCAAGGAACAGCTATTCAATACTTTCTTCTAGCCTAATTGTTCCATGTGTGGCCCTAAGCCTTATTTATACGCACTATTCAAACCCTGCTCTGAATACAGAATTATTAATTTCCTCACAAGATTGTTTATGGTGCTCATAAGTATAGTATCTGAATGTTTCACAAACATAAATGAATTTATGTTCACAATATCCCTTTCAGATGAGGGGATATTATTATCCCAGTTTTACAGCTGGAGAACTGAGGCACAAAGAGATTAAGGCAGAGGTAGGCAACCTATGGCACAGGTGCTGAAGGCGGCACGCGAACTGATTTTCAGTGGCACTCACAGTGCCTGGGTCCTCGCCACTGGTCCGGGGGGGCTCTGCATTTTATTTAATTTTAAATGAAGCTTCTTAAACATTTTAAAAAACCTTATTTACTTTGCATACAACATTAGTTTAAAGTTATATATTATAGACTTATAGAAAGAGATCTTCTAAAAACATTAAAATGTATTACTGGCACGCGAGACCTTAAATTAGAGTGAATGACTGAAGACTCGGCACACCACTTCTGAAAGGTTGCTGACCCTTGGATTAAGGTGTATCCTGTTCACTGAATGAGGGAGAGGTCCCGTGGAAAAAAATGGTATATGATCATGTAATTAATGACTGTATAATAATACAAATGCTCAAGGGGGCTGAATTAATATTGCACAGGTAACCTTAATTCTGGCATTTTCTAACTCTGGAGTACTTGACTTTTCAACCTTAACATTCTTTTAACATAGGAAATTACACACAAAAATCTAAGTTCTTTAAAAGAATAAACTGAAAAAATTCCATCATGTGGATTCATACCCACCCCTAAACTGGTCATCAACAGAATTGGAACCTTTAGATTCGCCACAGAGACCTCTGCCACTTGAGCTAACAAAGTAATTGACAGCGGTGACAGGCTGTCATCCATCCTGTCGACCAGCAACTAGAAGAGAATGACGCATAGACATTTTTTCATTGGGTTTCAGATATTTGATTACACCAGGCTTAGAAGTCCTGGGTTCAGTTTCAGGATCTAGAGGGTAATGTGCTCTAAAGGACAAAATCCCTTCTGTCCCTGTTCTCCCAATTCTGCTTGTGTCTCTTCCAGCCTGTCCTTTTGCCACTCCTGTCTCTTCCTAAGCCCTAGATCCTCATCCCAGTCCCAGTAACCACCCCATGGGTCCCTCATTCTGGTTCAAGTTCCCTTAACTAGCTAGTCCTAGTCATACTCTCCAGGTTCCTTGTTCAAGTCCCCATCTCCCTGTCCCAGCTCCACTCCATATTATGCTCCTCATCAGAGTCTCCTTCCAGGCCCTTTTCCCAGTCGATCCTAGTCTCTCGCTCATCCTCTTGGGCTTCTTGTCAAGCCAGTACCAGTCTCTCTCCTCCCACTCCCCCATTGTGTCCCCAACCTCAAGCCATTAAAAAAATGCAGGTATAGGTCTTTCAATTGTTCCACAGTGGGAAAGCATAGTTACTGTGGGTCTGATCTGAAATACAGTGTAGTCAATGGGCATTGGATCAGACCTTATGTCAGTAGCATTTGCCATTTGACTCAATGTCTTTTGTTTTGCTTGAGTGGTGTACTCTCAGTGTATCACTTTATTATTTCTTTGTATGATGGTAGCGCCTAGAGGTCCTAACCAAGTCAGGGCCCTTCTTTGCAAGGCATTGTACAAACATATAGTAAAAAACAATCCCTGCCCCAATGAACTCACAGCTTTTGTTCAAGACAAGATGTAACAGGTGGATGAAACCAACAAATGGGGGAAAGAAGTGGAATGGGGGAACAGTAATACACACTTTTTTTTTCATATACTAGATGGATACAGAATTTGTGGAAATAGTGTGTTTCTGTTCTGTTAATGCAGTAAAATAAGCAGATCAGTGGCCATAGTCTCAGCTTGCCATCTGTCAAGCTATTATCATGGGCAACTGTGCTACAGGCATGCTGGTGGAAGTGAGTCTTAAGAATGGATTTGAGACAGGATATCATAGTGGCTTTAAAGATCTGACACTGATTGCTGGGAGGAAAAAAGTGAGTAACTGGCGAAGGAGGCACTTTTTTCATCATATAAGGGCAGCCCAGCCTATGCCAGAAGCAGTTCTGTTTGTTTTGGCAGACCTTTATGTGGATCTGGCTATGGGCTGGGTTTCTATATCAACACTCTGCCAAATATGATGTATGATCGTATGATGCTTGTGTGTATCAATGGGCTTCTACTTATGTTTACTTGGGGAGGGGCGAAGATGAGGGGTTGTTTTTATGTTCCCTGAGCGTCACCTTACTGCCCAATCCAGAAGAGTTTTCTAGTCATTTTTTTCTTGGACTTGATAGACCCTCATAGTGACTGTGATTATCATTATGTGAGAAATAAACAGTGTTCAGCTGGAAGTATAAAGCCCCAACAGCGTATTAATCATATGTATGAGCAGGAAATACAGTCAAAATACTGACTGACATTTGTACAGTACCCTTCGTGCACAGATCCTCCACAGCATTTTGTACACAGATTAACACACAAATCACTTCAGTTTTGGGTATTTTTCAAATTCCAAATTTTGCCTCTCTTAAATTCTCCCTGCAGCTGCCTGCAGGTGAAAGGTAGTACCCATCTGATCGTGCCCAGTGACATTACAAAATTATTCCATACAAAAAGCGAACATATTTTGTTCTAATTGAAATTGCTAAGAGAATTTGAGGTTTGGGAGATCTGGGATTTGGAAAGAACCAGCTCTGACACCCCAGCTTCTGGGAGTGATGAGAAGTGCCATTGATAAAATTGTTTTATTTTAATGGTTGTCATGAGATTCTCAAGAAATGTTAAATGGACTGTTTGCCATTTACAAAAAAATGAATGAAACATAAAATTCAAAAATGTCACTAGTTTTTCCACACATTGTACGTGAATGTAGAAACACCCGAGAGATGTAGATATTATTGTTCAACCGATTTTGCTGAGGTAAAAATGAAAGTGAAGAGGTCAGGTAGAATGGGGTCTTACCTAAAGCAAGCTGACCTGTTTTAGATATCATCTAAACTAAACTATAACTATCATCATCACACAGAGTTTTCTAATAGGGCCCATCATCATCATAGCTCTCCACAGGACAGACTACAAAGAGTGTGTGGGTGTGAGTGGATGTGGGCATCCCATGAATAAGACAAGGAGCAGGGACAGAAAAAGAAACAGAGGTTAAAAGGGGGCCAAAGGGATTTTGTTCAGTTAGAGATAGTCCTCTGATCTCCTGAGGGCATGTCTACACTTACCAGGGATTGATGCTGTGGCAATCCATGTACTGGCTGTCGATTTAGTGGGTCTAGCGAAGATCTGCTAAATCGACTGCAGATTGCTCTCCCGTTGACTCCGGTACTCCACCGGAATGAGAAGCATAAGATAAGTCAATGAGGGTACATCTACACTACCCGCCAGATCAGCAAGTAGAGATCTATCTATCGGGGATTGATTTATCACATGTAGTGTGGATGCGATAAATCAATCCCCGATCGCTCTCCCGTCGACTGCTGAACTCCAGCAGTGCAAGAGGCGGAAGCAAAGTTGACAGGGGAGCCACAGTCGTCGATCCAGTGCTGTGAGGACATGAAGTAAGTAATTTTAATTCGATCTAAGATACATCAACTTCAGCTACACTATTCTTGTAGCTGAAGTTGCATATCTTAGATCAATCCCCCACTAGTGTAGACCAGGCCTGGGAGAGTGTCTCCCATCTATCCAGTACATTGTAGACACATCAGTAAGTCGACCTAAGTAACATCGAATCCAGCTACGTTATTCACGTAGCTGGAGTTGCTTAACTTAGGTCTACTTACCCCTGTAGTGTGAACAAGGTGTTTTCTTTTCTCTCTTGCCCCTGCTGCTCTCAATGGTCTGCTCTTCAGGGCAGGGTCCTTGCTTTAGCTGCACTATGAGAAGATGGGAAAAATGATAGAAAGGGTCCCTGAGTCATGCCTGACCCACATACAAAGCCCCCCCTAGAGAAAACAATAAGATTTCAACAAGCTCAAAGTGAATAGAAGTTCTTTACACCTTTTCCAGACATGCACTGAATCATTCCTAGTGCCTTATAAAGCATAATTTGGTTGACAGTCTCTATTAAAATATCTGTTTATGAAATGCAACGTTGCCCCACAAAATTTACCTTTTTGTGCTATGAAAAATGGCCCTTTTTTCTGTGAAAAAATAAAATAAATAAAATCCAGCCTTAGCAGTGGGATCTTTAATGTCAACAAATGGGCAGGATGTCAGTTTTATGCCACATCTGAAAGATGGATATATATTTTCCACCATTTCTCATATCCTATTTATGATTGTTGCAATCACAAATAATGTAGCTGAGATCTAGTATATACTTGGCCTGTATGTGTGGCAACATCTTGCTGCGGTGGTTAGAGCATTTTTTCACAGCTATTTATCTATCTTGGGTTTTCAGCTAATGTTTAACTCCCTCCATTCTTCAGGGACAGAAGAGCATAACTTTGTGTATAGTATCTTTTTATAAGTGTACTGATGCTATTGGAAGGTCCTATAGAAAAGATATGCTTTACATTTTGGTCTGAAAGTTGGGGTCACTATACAGTCTGGACTTTCTAAGTGATAGTATTCCCCACGGGTTTCCATCTGCTACCTGTCTGGTCCCTGCCTGTGGAGTCTTGGCAAATAATAAACAGCTCTTTATTGAAGAAATGAGGTTATAGAACACCAGAGTTCTGCTGATCAGACGGAGTCATGGTAGTATAACCTGTCCACTGGATAATTCCAACAAGATACCAAAAGCACCCAACTTATATTTACTAATTATCTGACAATCAACCAGTCAACAAAGGTCCATGCACCTATCACATGAATAATCATTATTATCGTTGGTTAGCAGGTGCCTTTCATACGATTCATGACTACAGGTGGTGTTCCGAGTTCCATGTAATTGCAGCCTTGCTGCGCTATCCTGCATTACCACTAAATTCACAATGTGTGGTTAGTGCGTAATAGCTGCCTTACTCAGTTTACGTCGGTGGCGTGCCAAGGATTTTGGCTCACTGCCCACTCTTTAGATAAGGAATTCCTTCTGCGCATGCATGGACCTGTTAAGGTAGCCCAGAGAATAGTTTGACTGACAGCTCTGGGCTGCATTTACTTTGCTGGTTACATCTGGCAGCTGAATTCTTGTCAGCACAACCTTCATAGAACACCATCAGGTGCGGGGTGGGGGGGTCATTCTAATTTCTTAGAAATTTGAGTTTCAAAGCCAGGGTCACATCATCAAGAATGCTGTGTTCTCATTGCTTGGTAGTTTGAACTGCAAGTTACTTGTCTTGGGAGATCAAGGGCGGTAAGGTGGTTTCTGAGATAACCAAGTCACAATCCGTGAAATGCCTGCAGTTTAGGACCTGGATTTTGAACTCTGTTCTGAGGTCAATGGGGAAACCAGTATTTATAGATTTTGATATATTATTTTCAATATCCAAAAATTAATGTGCATCTTACCCTCTTTATGAGACATCACCAATGGAGAATAGCCTGAGTTCAACAAGGTCTTAGATCAACACATGACATGCTTCTCAATAAAGAGCTAGATGTCAAAATTTGAGCTTTTGCCTGTGAAATAGCTCATTTGATAAAATCAGGATATGATATGTTTTTAATTATATTGAGAAGCATGCCACGTTATAAAGTTCTGCAGTTGCTTTTCACATTTTGTATAAGCAATTTCCATTTAGTTGCATTCTTTCCTTCATGATGTTTTGAAATAGTTAACTAAATAGTTAACTAGCAACTATTGAACTGTAGCTTTTGTTACATTGTGTTAATCTTACTTATTAAATAATATTACTTATATATATTACTTTCATTTCTGATGAGAAAATAGCTGCCTATATGGACAAATGTATTTCACTGGTTTATGAACCAAAAATCTCATACAGGTTATCATTAATCTATATAAAGTCCTTGAATGTTGGATTTAACATATGGATTGCTCTCTTTGTATAGAGCTTAGGCTTGACTTCCCACTTTGGCCAGAGCATAGCTTTTTGGAGGATTATTTTTTGGGAATAAGCATATCTGTCCTAGTAAGCTGTTTCAGAGGATGCATATCTGTCCTAATAGGCCTTTTGGAGTATGGAATTCATATCTAAACTAATGGGCCTTTTGCTATACTTTTGATTTTATGCTGCTGCAACTAGCTAAAATGCATAGCTGTTTCACTTTTACGCTGTGTATGGGCAGATCTGAGATGAGATTTGAACCCTTATTAAATTTCAAAGATTAAAGCATTTTAGCTCTTAAAGAAGTGCCACTGAATTGATGGCTAGGTTGATTAATGAACAGGGCTTAGATAGAGTGGTATAATAAAATTAACAATGAGTAAACAAGAAAAGGCGAAATATTGTAAAAGCCACTGTTAACCACAAAACTTCAAGGTATTGTAATATGCATGGAGTTCTCAAGAAGCCATGCTAACTGATATCCCTTAGACTGCCTTCCTAGAGTCAAATGCATCATCAGGAGAAAGTCATTTTAGATAGGAAGTCACCAAGTGTTTACATAATACAAATAAAACAGGATTAGCATAAGTTTGTCTGTATCCATGAACAGTTTTGGTTAGACCATAATGCCAGTAAGAAAACAAGTGTTTCTGTCTTATTAACACCAAGAATAATACAGTGGATAGTAAATATTGCTTTTTAACTTTTCTGCCTCTGAATTTTTTTTTTAGAATTGCTAGCAAATTTGAAATGTGTGTGTGAACTGAGAGATTTGTGGTAGTTGGGTGAGTGGTGGAAGCTGGGAGTCAGACTGGGTGTGTTGGAACATTGATGTGGTTTAGGGGGAATGCTGAATTTGGGAAGTATATAAGGAGCATGAGGAAGCCCAGGTTGCTGTAGATGGGATGAGGGCAGTGGATATTTGAGGAGTAGGTAAATATCAGATAAAACACACTAAGTGGGAATTGTGTGTGAAGAAATAAAGCATAGAGAGGATGTCTGGTTGTGTCATGGCAGAGAAGGAGGCAGGTTGGGGGTGGCAGATGTATAAATTGAATCCCCAATGTGGAGGATCCAGGAGAGCTCACCTGAGTAAACAAAGGGCTGCAGCAGGATAGGTAGGCATGTAGAAAAACTTTGTTTTCATAGTTGTTGGCAGATACATGAGTAAGGGTTTGCATGACTGGAGCTAAGAGCTCCTTTCACTGCTCTGATGAGAGCTCCTGATAGGAAGACAGGAGATGAAGTTTCTAGAGACAACTTTTGAAATCTAGGTAAATTGATTTCTCTCGCTCCTTGGAAATCTTTTCTCAGTTTATTAAATGAAGTATTTTCTTTAGGAAATCCAGGTGAGTGTGTTATAAGATCTTCACTACAGCACGCTGCCCATTCCATTGCATGAGCCTGCATCTCCTTTGGAAAAAAAAAAAAGATGTTCTGCCAATCAAGTTATCCAATTCATCATTCAAAATAAGTTAGAAATCTTCTCAAAATCAACACAACTGAATCAATATTTGGACATTTCATGGAAAAATAAATATTTTCCCAGTGGGATGTACCATTTTCAAGTGTTGTGGGATTTTATCACACATTTTTCACTGTAGTGGGTATTTTTCAGCTGAGTGTTGATAGTTGCCGTCTTGCTGAAAAGTGAAATCATGTGTGACGCTGGCAGGCCTATACAAGAGAATGTAAAAAAGTCCTCAGCCACCTTTAATACAGACTTAATAGTCACAAGAAAATACATTATTTAAACCAAATTTAATATAAATGTGATATTATATTTGGTTTAAATAATAAGTCTTTTATTTGGACGTTTAAACCAAAATTAAAGCAGGTTGGAAAGTAGTTTACAGTTTCTTCCACTGGGTTCTCACACTGCTGCTGTATATTTATAACTGCTCCCCTGCCTGTCTCTTTTGTGTATTATAAACTTCTCTCATTTACTATTTGGGTGATACTGAGTACCTCAGGTGAGAGGTTCTTGGAATTACCCACACAGTAAATGAAAGAACTTTACAATACCCCAAAGAGTCTTGGCAGGGGAGCCATTATAGTTATATAAAGCACTGGTGTGTTTCTTGATGATGATGTAAAATATGGTTAGCTTTGCGAAGACTCTATGCTTTGGGTCCCCAACTGGCATATAGTGGAAGCCATATTCTGGTTCCGTAAACCAGAATGTGCCAGGGAAGAATGCTTATCCAGAGATTTAAAAAATATATGTACACTAGAATATTGCATAAAATTGCAACAGAGCAGTGTATACACTACAGTGCATGAAATGATATGGCTTTTAGCAAAATAAAGTGTTGAGATGTTCTATCAATAAGGCAATCTGGTTGGTGGTACATTCATAGTTGCTTTGTGATGTCATAAATGACATTACTTTTCAACAAGATGGCTGCTGTTACTGCTGATGCTGTTTGCAGCATTAAATTAGACATTAACTGTAATTAAAAAAGTAAAAATAATACTTGTTCATTGGTGAAAAGGGTTTTGTGAACTGGAGGGGCAAATGTTGCACTCATTGAATGTCCAGCTCCCATTCGGACTCCAGGCTTTTGGATGTAGCAAAATGGTTCAGTTTATATAACCTGTAGTAGTCCTGACTCATGACTTCCTTGCCTTTATGAGATGATGGCTCAGTATTATTTTAATTAATATATTTTTAGATGTTTCTTGGTGTACCTAGCTACATAGAACCCCTTTTAGTAATGAAATTCTTTTGTATTACTCTTGATATTTTAAGCAAACAGCCATATACAGTGGTATTTTGCCCTCAATTTGACAGTGTCATTGGTGTTCTACCTAAACTTTTATTGGTTTGTCATTCACCAGAGAGGGCCTTCTTAAGCTATCACTGTACAAACCACTGTATCAAACCATTTTTCATAAAGACGCGCTGATAACGCTTAGTCATTATTTGACATTGTAACAGTACACTTCTACAGACTTGCACTGGCATCATTATGCCATTGTCCTGACAATGGATAACTTTGTATCCGTAGACTTTTGTCATTAAAACTGTAAAATGGGGTCCGAATAATCTTTTTCTAAGAAAATTTCAGCAGAGTTTGCATTTAGCAGACAGTTCTTTGCCATGTTTCAGCTTTGCACAGATACATGGGGAAACACTGGAGTTTCAATGGTTAGAACATATTCACTTTGCTGCACTTGTACAGCAGTTCTCAACCTTTAGCATATCAGGAAACCCTGGGGATAGGGTGACCAGATAGCAAGAGTGAAAAATTGGGACGGGGGCATGGGGAATAGGCACCTATATAAGACAAAGCTATGTAGACTTGCGGACTCACCCCTGCAGGGCCTCCTCCTGGTTCCTTCTGGGAATTAGCTCTTTTTCCAGCCAGGAGTACCCTCTGCAGGCCAGTGATCCATCTGTCCTCTTGGCCTCCATGTCCCTCCCTGGACCCCGGTGCCCTTTTAACTGGGGTGCTGCCTCCTGGCAGTACCCCACCAATCTGGGTATCCCCTTCCTGGGGAACCCCCAACCTACTATCCCCACTTTGCCTTAGTTTTGGCTATTGCCCAGTCTCCATCTAGCCCCCATTCACTGGAGCAGACTGCAGTATCAGCCAGTCATCATAGGCAAAGGGGTTTGGACCTGCTGCCTTTGCTTACCCCTTGGGCTGCCCCCTGCAGTCCCCAGTACCTCTTGGCCTTATGCTACACTGCAGCCTGGGGTTTTCCAGGCAGTAGCTCCCCAGCCTTTCCCCAGCCCTGCTCCACTCAGGTACCTTGTGTCTCACTCCCTACAGCCAGGCCCTTCTTCCTCTACAGGCAGAGGAAGATTCCTTGGGCTTCTGGCTAACAGCCTTTTATAGGGACTAGCTGGGCCTGATTGGGGCTTGGCTTCAGCTGAGCCTACTTTCCCCCAATCAGCCCCGGCTTTCCTTCCCAGCCTCAGCCCTCTCTGAGGGCTGTTCCAAGCCCCAAAGGGCAGGAGCAGGGGACCACTCTGCTACAGGCTGCAAATATTGGGCTGTCCCCATAAAATCAGGACATCTGGTCACCCTACCTGGGGACCCTCTACCTTTTAGCAATGGCAGTGTTGTTGAGACTTCTTGATGTCAGTTCATGACCCCCAGATTGGGACCTTATTCACCAGCACTGATGATGAAAGTCTACAGGGCCCAATCATATGGGTTTCTGAGCATCTCAGCTTTCATTGACCTCACTGCTTTCCTCAATGGGAGTGGAAGGTACTTATCACTTTGTAATAGACAATCACTAGCTCACAAGTTTGAGCCTATAGGATGGTGGAATGATTGAGCAGAACAAAAAAACCCCACAATTGCAGGCAGCAAGGTTTTCTCCTTGCTGCCCCCAGTGTTCAGATTACTGAAGGTCTTGGATTCATCATGGGGGCAGGAGAGGATCCTTGTGGGCAGGAGCACTGCCAGCCCTCACAGGCCCTGCAGCAACCCACGGTCAACTCCAAGGTGATCAGGGAGTCATGGAAGCAGTGGGTCACTGACAGGCTGCAGCATCCTGATTCCTGGTTTCCTTACCCTCCCTCAAAATGATCCTCACAGCCCAGAGGGTGAGGTGGAAGTCCTGCCAGAGCTGGCGAGTGAGCTGCACCTTGCCCTTGGAGCCACAAGCGTCTACCAGGAAATGGTGCAGCTCATCCTGCAGCACATGCGGGGCCAGGTTCATAGACTCTCGGTTGTCCCCCAGCTGCACACTTGGAATGGCCTTGTGACCTACAGAGACTGGAAAACTTGGGGCGGACCCCAGGCATGGCACCAGTTCTTCAGGTGCTGCACAGCCTACCTCAGTCCCCAGTATGAGGAGCAGCAGAGGAGGGAGAGCAGCAGCCCAGGAGCGGGGGCTGGGAGAGGGAAATACAAATGCTGCCTCCTGGGGGCTGTCAGGAGAGAAGGGAAACAAGACAATCCCGGGGGTGGCAGTGACATGGGAAGCAAGAGGAGAAGCGAAGGGGTGGGGATGGGAGTAGTGGCAGGGGGGACAGGATCAGGACAAGGGGCAGGATGGGGACCAGGGATGGGAGCAGGACCGGGATCAGGGGCCCCAGCTAGGCCAGTGGTATAACACCACTTGACCGGGCATGGGGGCAAAAGGGGCGGGTGTGGGAAGGAGGCCATCTACAATGCCAGGCCTGGGTGCAACGCTGGGCGTGGCACCCACAACCATGGCAGCAGGCAGGGGATTGCTTAGGTCCAGGCCCCCAGATTGTAAAGGGGGCAGCTGCACCACCTCAGAGAGGAACACACCCAAAGGCTTGGGGCCTAGCTGCTTGGCACTGGCCATCGTCATGATGGGCCCGGCAGCCTCTTATGGAGTGCCTTCTATGGCCAGGCAGGTGGGTGAGGCTGGGGTTCCTCAAAAGTGAAAGTGCAGATGGCAGCCTGGGGAGAGAGGAAGAGAGGGTGGTGCGACAAAGCCATCACCCAGACTGTTGTCCCCCGGAGCAACAGGGGTCAGACCCAGGGCCTCAATCTCCTAGAATATGGAGTGCAGGTCTCCACCCACACCACAGGTCCTCCTGGTCAGCGACTGGGGCAATTTCTAGCATGGTGCCAATGGAGGCCATGAAAGAAAGAAAGGCAGGTGGGGGGAGCTCCCTCCAAGGCCTCCTCAGGAAAGGACTCTGGGAGGAGGTGACACCTTCCTCTATCTGCTGCCAAATGTCTCCTTGGTTGGTTCCACCCACTGGCCTTTTTTTGGGGGGGCGGCAGCAGAGGGCTTGGCAGCAGCAGCCCCCTCATGGTGTTACAGGGGCCTCCTCCCTCTCCACGCCAAGGTGGAGGTGCTGAGTTCACACTTTCCACTTGCTGTGCTTCCCCTGAAAAAGCAGTCAGCCCTCCAAGGTAGTAGTGACAGTGGAGGGCTAGCCTATGTGGGTAGGTCCAGGGGGCGAGTGTGATGGCATCAGGGAGGCAGGGGTCGAGTGACAGGGGAAGGCTGCCCCCACCTCATGGAACACGTGCAGGGGGGGTCAGAAGGGTGAAGAGCACCATAAGCTGACCGAGTGCTCGGGGATCTATCCAGTGCTCGTTGTCGTAGTCCAGGAGGTCTCAGATTCTGTTGGTTTCTGCCAGGACCAGCCTCCGGCACACAGAGTGGGACTCCACCACCTGCACACCTGTGTAGCAGGAGGCTTCGCAAGAAGGTCTGTCCTCTCAGTGGCCACAATGGACCTGGTTGCCGAGAACAGCTTCCAGGTCTGGAGGAGGTCATGGTAGAAGACCCTCAGCTCAGAGAGATCTAGCAGAAGACCCCTTGGGGGTGGAGAAAAAAGAGCTGCCAGTCATATCAGAGCCCTCAGAGGTGGCAGAGGAAGGCGCGCGCCAACGTGCTCCACACTGGACTATCTGCACCATAAAGGAGTCTCTGTAGGGCCTGGAGGCAGAAGACATGGACCTGGCTGCAGAGGCAGACCAGGCCCTGTCCCCCCTCCTCCAGGGAAAGACTCAGGACCCCTGCAGAGACGCAGTGCAGTCCTGGTCAGAAGAACTCCAGAGCTATCCTCTAGAGCCAGGTCAGGACCCCCGGGGCCGAGCTCGAGGTATTAAGCCAGTGCCAGAGCATGGACAGGACCAGTTGGTTCAGTAGCAGTGCCCTAGTGCCCAGGAGGAGTCCTGTCCATCTCCGCAGCCTCTCACCCACCCTGGCCTCCAAATCCTGCCAGTTCTGCGGCAGAGAAGGATGCATGATGGAAAGGTAAACACCAAGATAGAGCAGTGGACCCATGCTCCACCAAATGGGTGAGAGGGAGCTTGTCTGCCACCCTGCCCCGACCATCAGGCCAGAGCTCTTGACCCAGTTGACCCGGGTGGAGGAGGCCGCTGAATAGATCACCTGGCAGGCCTCCACCCGCACCAGGTCGCCCTGGTCCTGGACCATGAGGAGCACGTCGTTGGCGTAAGCTGACAGGACCAGCTGTATCTTTGGCTTATGGAGCACCAACCCTGTCAACCTCTGATGGAGGAGACAGAGGAAGGGCTAGATTGCCAGAGTATATAGCTGGCCTGACAGCAGACACCCCTGATGAATCCCCTGCCCGAAGCTGGCTGCCTCTGTCAGGGTCCAGTTGAGCCTGACCAAACACTCCGCGGAGGTGTACAGCACCTAGAGAAAACCCACAAATTGGGGCCTGAAGCCAAATGCCCACAGAGTGCCAGGAGATACCCTTGGTCCTTCCTGTTGAATGCCTTCTCCTGGTCCAGGGACAGAAGAGCAAACAGCAGACTATCCCAGTACCTGAGCTCCAGGAGGTCCTGGACCAAATACAAGTTATCAAAGATGGTGTGACCCGGGATGGTGTAGGTCTGGTTGGGATGGACCATGTCTCAGGGGTCTCTGGTGTCCCTCCATGCCAGGCCAGGGGGTTCTGAAAAAACACCCTGAGCAACAGAAGCTGGGCCAGTACTCTGCTCACTGCAACTCCAATTAGTTGCCCCACTGCACACATGACTGTGGGAACTGCTTTCAACTGATAGATTGGGGTGGGCCAAAGAGAGTTAAAAGGCTAATTAATTCATTAGCCCAGATGGTACAAAAGACATAGGAAGGAAGAATGAAGTAGAGGAACAAAGAGAAGTGAGTGAGGGTAGTGGAGTAAGAGTCAAAACCATGAGGGACCATGTGATGGGTGTATTCCCCACACTGACTCCTGAGATGGTAAATTAGACCAGTAAATTGACCAATTAAGCAGCCAGAAGGGGAGAGATATAGGCTGCAAGAAGGCCACTAATTAGAGTCAGGCACAGCTGGGCAGGAATAGGAAGGATCTGTAAAAAAAAAAAAAAAAAAAAAAAAAAAAAAAGCCCAGAAGCTGCAGCAGTAAGGAGGGCTGTAGTTATTCTCTGAAAGGAGGGAGTTGAAAGGCTGGGATCTAGTGATATAGGTAGAAGCCTAGGAAAACAGCAGCAAGGGCTAAGACTGTACAGGCCTAGGCTGCATGTTAGAGGGTCCCTGGGCTGGAACACAGTGTATAGGATGGAGTGGGTTCCACTATGGCAAGTGGCATAGGGCATTGGAGATATCAGCTGGCTAGTTGATCAGGAAGGACTGTGATTTCCCTGGAAGGGAAGGAACTTAGTGAGCTGGCTGGAAGGCCACGCCAGAAACTGCAAGCTGCCACTCTGAGAAGGGGAGAGAAAGAGGGTGCAGACAGAAGATGGGTAGAGAAAACACTGAGGAGGATGGAGCACCTGGCAGAGCTGATTGTCAGGATAGCTAGGAGGAGGTGCTGTGGGTGGTGAGGGAACACATCACAGACCTCTCCTTCCTTGCCTCAGGAGCTGAGGGCTTTGTATTGCTGTTGGAATGAGGCTATGTAGTCTATAAGAGTAATGGAAAAGAACACCTATGCCCCATTCCGAGGACTTGAGTGGTGCTTGTGCAAGCCTTCTAGACTCCTATTGACTTCACTGGGCTTTGGATGAGGCCCTATAGAGAGAAGTGAAAAGTGTATCACTATTCACTTCTGCTAATACAGCACTGGTTGTGCTCTCAGAGGGTGCCGTGCATTTCATTCACTTGCTCAAGAGAATGTTCCCTATTCAAGGAGGTGGTGGGAGGTGAACAAAAGGCGAGAGTTAAATAAAATTAACCATATGCACACTCTCAACAATAGACTTGATTGTCCTGAATAAAGTTCTTGTTTTCTAGGCACTTAAGGAAAACAATTTATGTTTTAAGAAAAATTCAAATTCTTAAAACCTCTTGGAAATGTGTCTTGAGAAACTTGGAACAATATTTTCTTTTTCTCCAGGGATGATTCAGGTGAATAACATATATTTTTGTCTCCTGATTTTTTTTGTTACTAGGAATCTTTATCTGAAAATAGGATTTCTGGGGCTAGATCCACAGTGGGATTTAGGCAGCTGTTGTAGGGTAGACTTGCTCCTACCTACTTTATATCCTCACGCAGGGCTTGGAAATGGTCTGGTAAACCACCTCATGCATTTTATTTACAGTATTATTGTTCCATTACCTTTACAGACTATAGAGCCTCATCCCAATAGTAGCATAGAGCCCTCCTGAAGAAGGGTAAGTTTTACCTCAAGAGAGAAGCATTCTGACTCTACAGCACCTGCTTTTCACATGTAAAGGAATAAAGACCTCATTTGCGGTCACATAATGGGGAAAGATATGGTATAAATGGGATGTGTCCATTTAGATGGGCTCCACTGAAATAATTTTCCAGTACAATTGGCAAAAAGGTGTGTGGTTTTTTGTCTCCTTGGGGGTGGGGGAAAACACAGGCATTTTATTGAAGGAAGCAGGCACTGGTCTTTTATCCTTTACAGTCTGGTATTTACAAGTGAAGCTGTTGGCTGTCTAATTGCAACTTGCAAAAACAACATACAATCTCATTTAATCTCTCTGAGTAGTTGCCATATTTAGTTTCCTAAGGGATAGTCTGTTTACCTGAACTGAATTCTAACTCAGGGTGGAAAAAACAAACAAACCCATGATCTGCATTCAAAAATATTCCAAACACAGTGTAAACTAACTACTGTTCACTTGTGTGAATATTTAGCCCATGATAAATGTGTATAAAAGGTGAACCAAGTCAGGGCCAGTGTCAGTGACATTTGAAATCAGCAATTATTTTATATCTAGAATGGCCTAGCTGTTACTTTAAGCTTTAGAGACAAATTCTAACCTTCCTTCCATTCTTTACAGCCCCACTGAAGTGGTGGCATGTAAGTGAAAGGGCTGTGAGTTGGGACAGAGATTTTGGTCCTTTTTTTTTAACCACATAGTGGTAAAATGTTCAATGTGACACGTTGCACTGTTAAGGCAGCAAAATTTACAGTGCAATTTGCATTGTAAGTTATTGCTGCCCTAAGCAGCAGTAATTCTCTCTCTGTAGCTTTAACAGACCTGGAAGATGGTAGGGTAGCGAACCAATAGCAACGCAGGACCAGGCATTATAATGATCATGCTGCCTGGTAGCATGTATAATTGTGGATGGGCTGAGAGTCACAGGGCAGGGTTATTGTATTTAGTAGTATTCCATGCTTTTGCAAGGTGGCTATTTTTGGATGCATATCCTTAATCTTCAAAACCACTGGTTCTTGGCTACTTCTCAATACTCTGCTATTTCTAAGCCCACCATCTTAAAAAAACTCTTTAAAATATCTAAATTAATTTTGTACCTCCTAATGACAGAAAGATGCTGCTTGGCCAAATTCAGGGAAAGGGAGATTTCCCCATGCCATATGATGGATTACATGAATTCAAGATTCACTTGCTATTTTGGAAAAGCTCATGGATGACTAAAAATAGGCTCTAGTGAGTATGCATGTTTTGGCTCCCTTGTTTGCAATATAAACAAGGCAACCCTACAAAAACAACTGGCACCAGACAAAGAGAGCTGTTCTTTTTAATTATATTTCAGGTTCATTCTTCTACTGAAAGAGCATGGTGTGGGCTCTGTGTATTTGGCAACTGCAGCCACCGAATCCACACATTACCCATTCCTCCCACAGAACTGTGCTCAAGAATCTATAATCTTGATGTTTAAAATATTGTGTTTCTAGTCCTCAGGGCTGTAAAGATGACTTTGAAAACAAGAAGTGAATACCAGTTACAAACAGTGCATTGTTGTTTTCCAGAATCTGCAGACAGACTGGACAACAGCTGTAAGAGGAGTGAAACAGAATGAGAGGATCTATCTCAATGTGGTGTTGGCTACCTAATGACAATTTAAATATCAACACTATTGATTATTTCACTGCTGCTCACTTTAACAGTTTTATCCCACAACCCCAATCTGCCTCTGAAGATGCCAAAAGCAGCCAAAACCTCCAGCTGCCACTAAAAACAATTTCCACGGTGCAGTTGTGTAATTAATCAATCTTTAACATATTGAAAACTAAAATATGGGGTCCCTGTAAAATAAATCTCATTGTAGATAAACATGGCTAACATTGTAGCTACTGTACAGAGTATACTATTCATTCAGTTAATTAAAAGTCTGTTTTTAATTTAAATGAAGCTGCTACAGAGTCCAGGGATGGTGCCACTTTTTTTCACTTGTGGGACAGCTCTATATCTCACTGGAACGATGTGAGGATCTCATTCTCTACATTCCCCTGAGCCATCCTGAGGTGCATATGTGAGGGAAACAGGTACATTAAACCAAGGGCCCAGTTCTCAAATCTGTTACATAAGTTTTTACAATGGAAATAAATAGAGTTCTATTGGTGTTATGACACTGATGCATCAGAATGGAGAATCAAGCCCTGAATATTTCTAGCTTTATCAGAGTGAAGTTATTATTAATTAGTACTGATAACACTTTGGAGCAGTTCATTTGATCCGTTTTGGGAAATATTTCCTTCAAAGCATGCGCGCATATATATAATTTACACCAGATGATCTTCTCTTAGCTAGCTTGTAGAACCAATGGTTGCCTCACTGGTGGGTGTGGAAAGCAGATGTGCATTTTTTAAAGTATTTTGCCCAGTAGGATTCATTAAGTTCTTGGTGTGCTTCCTGTCTGTCTTTCTGTATAACTTTTTCACGCTTCTTAAGTGACTTCATTGCCAATTGAAAACTCCTGGATCATAATAGGGCTGTGTTTGTTTGTTTTTTGCCTTTCTGGATGTTTCCTCATTTTCCTGTAATTCTCATTTGATGATTATTTACTCATTGTTAGCCACTTAACAATAACCAATGCACATTTGTTGCAGGCTATGGAAGCTCATTCATTGACTGAGATCGGGTGATGGAGGGCTATGTATGCTTCAGTACCTAGACACAATGGGATGAGAGATTATGCTAGAATTCTCTTTCCATTTCCTGTGGGTTTGTTTGATCATTAACATCACTTTAATTCAACTTCTATATGATTCTCCTTTTATTTACTCTTTACGTAAGTCAGCATTACAACAAAGCTCCCTGTATTATTGTTTAACACAGTAGCATCCTTTCAGAGTTATGTCAGCATTTTGTCAGCATTTCCTTTCATAATAATCTTACATCAGCCTAGATTCATGTGCTGTTGATCTTTTCATTTTCAGTCAACATGAAGGGGCTGTAGGTCCTTTCAGCAGAAGTTTTTGGCCCAAAAGCTGTGTTTAATTCACTTTCTGTTATAAAAAATAAAATTGGAACATTGAACAATTCCCTTTCAGGGTTTCTTTTAACAATGCAAAGTGCTACTGAAGGCTTGGTTGGTATTTAGAGGTGAGGGAGGAAGGACAATTTAAATCTCACTTTCATCTCCCAGCTGTCTCTTTTCACACTTCCCATTATCTCTTCTCCCTCTATTTCATTTCCCCCATTTAACATAAAGGATGTACTGAACCTTAGTTTTATTTTTCAGTTATAACATCCCATATATGTGTTTTTTTAGAAGTTGGTTCACAAGTGTGAAGCAGGGCCAGCTGTAGCAATTTCGCCGCCCCAAGCATGGCAGCACGCCGTGGGGGGGTGCTCTGCCGCTCACCGGTCCCACGGCTCCAGTGGACCTCCCGCAGGCGTGCCTGCGGATGCTCCACTGGAGCCGCAGGACCAGCAGACCCTCCACAGGCACGCCTGCAGGAGGTCCACCAGAGCCACCTGCTGCCCTCCCGGCAACCAGCAGAGTGCCCCCCAGGGCGTGCTGCCCCAAGCACTAGCTTGGCGCGCTGGGGCCGGCCCTGGTGTGAAGTCATACATGGCATGAGCTTCCTTGATCAGCTCCTGGCTTTGGGCCCCTGCGTATCTACATGCCAAAAGCAATCAGTGGATGAAATTTGGGATTCAAATGACTACAGCTATAATTATCTGATTAAACTAAAATGTACGTTGGTTTCAAATACAATACATAGTATACATCTATGTAGTCAGCAACACAGATTTTTACTATTTCATAATGCTTGGGAGGAAAATACTATTTTCCCCTTCCATTCCCCTGTTAGTGTTTAAGGCAACATTCTATACTGAAGGGCAGTAGAAAAGCACAGTGAGGGGAATCTTCACACAATATTTCCCTTGGTTTTTTTCTCTTACAGAATATTTGGTTGAATAAAAGCATGAACAATTGTATTTGGAAATTATTCTGTATCACTTTTCCAGGAAGTGCAGAAGATCCAGTGCAACTTTATGCATTCACTCTGTTGACCATAATATGAATTCTACTTTATTGGCAAAGGATTCTTAATGACACACATGATTTTAACATACACATTTCCTTTTGATTAATCCCCATAACACATTGGTACATCCATACAGAACTGACAGTTGTCTTTATGAATAACATACAAAATAACATTTTGAGTTTCACAAGGAATTTACAAGAAGAACATGACAAAACAATGTCCTTTTTGCAAACAGGGGCCATGTTGTAAACTTTATTGCTTTACCGGAAATACATTATTAAATATGTCTATGAAGCCTGGCTTTGATCCTGTTCCTCTCTTCCCTGGAATTGTCAGATCCTGTTCCTGTATCCATTGTACAGGACAGTTTAGTACGTACTATTTATGTCAATCCACAAACTTTAAAATTAGAGTTCTTGTGATTTGACTATAAGCCCTTTCCAATGTAAACCCAAGAAACTTGACAGTTTAAAGCTAAAATAAAATTAACTTAAGTTGTTAATAAAGCTTAAACTGTTGATATTAAATCCTGAAAAGGACTTTATATCAAAATGTGTAAAAAGAGATCAAGAATAGAACAGAGCTCTTGGGAGGACAACAAAAGATGGGAGATATCTCAAAGAATGTGAAAAGATTAGAGAAAGAAGAATGTGGTCAGGTTCTAGAACAGCAAAGATTTATGGAACAATCTATTCAGAGCTAGTTCCAACCCTCTCTAAAGGCACTAAGATGAAATTGGCCTGCTGCAACTCCATTGCACCGGGCATGAATATCATCCTGGAGACATTCTTGGAAGGAACCTGTTGGTGGTTCACTCTTCCCAGCACAAAGTCAGTGTTGGAAAAGAGGGAAGGCAGTTCATACTTGTAGAAATGGGTATAGAAGTAGTAATGTGTATCTTATTCCAGTAATATTACTGCTTTTTCTGTTTATGAAATGTCTACCAACAGATAATATTTTTTTTCATTTTCTGTTTACATTCAAGTATTTTTGGCTAATAATAGCTAAGAATAATTTTGTCTTTTGCTTGTTTGCAACCATTTAATTGTCAGATTCTACATTCCAAATTTCTGACTCTATTTGAACATTTAAATAAAAGTGACCTGACTTTCAGAGGCACTCAGCATCTGAAGCTCCATATCAGTGGTCATGATAATAAAAATAAGGCCATGTATATGCTTAAATTTAGTTCCCATGCTTTAATTTTTGTTTTATTTTATTTTATTTTGCCATAGGCCACATAGTAAGTTTCTGTTCTCTGACTGAGTGTACCTGTTAGAATCATGCTTCTTGTACTATTACTGACATTTATAATTTTTTTGAAATTCATAAACTCAAGTATTTGCACATGGAACCTGATTCTGAAACGTAGAGTAGGTCTACACGTTGAGCTGGGGGTGTAATTGTCAGCATAAGGAGACATACCAGCGCTAGCTGTGGTTGAGCTAATGCTCTAAAAATAAAGCATAGTCAGAGTACTGGGAGGGGCTAGCTGCCCAAGTAGGTACCTATCATCTCAGATGATATGTATTGTTGTATTAACTTAGATGGAATAAATGGGCCAAAGATGTTAACCCAGTCACTGTCCAACATTAAACAGTGTTAAACAAGGTCTGGGATAATCACTGGAATGAAGTGCCTAGGAAGATTGTGGAATCTTTGTCATTGGAGGCTTTTAAGAGTAGGTTAGACAAACACTTGTCAGGGATGAGAGTCCTGCCATGAGTGTGGGAGACTGGAGTAGATGACATCTCAAGATCTTTTCCAGTCCTATGATTGGGCATATGGAGACTTCAGCTTGCTTAGTACCAAGGCAAATATGCCCTTAAAAATCTTTTAAACTTTTTATTACAGAAAAAAATTAAAAATAGTGAAAGCATCTGAAACATAGATATTAAGTAAGGCATTTAAAAAACATTTTTGTTTCCCTTTCTTTTTACCTGGACATTTTTTTTAGAAGGAATCTCCTCCCCACTTATTTGATAGTCCTTTCAATGGTATCAAATGTAATAACTATCCTTTTGGGTAAAAGAGAATAATTTAGTTGAGACGAGCTGAAGCTGCTGCCAACATCTGATCCTGTTTCATCCCAGGTAGCGTATGGGATTCAGCTGGAGCTGGTAGAGCTGACAATGTCCTCAGGATCCCTCTTTCTGCCTAGTCTGGTCAGAATCAGGATGACAAAGGCTCGGGATCCCAGAAAATGGTGAGAGAGCAGCCATAATGGTGAAGTTCAATTCAGTAGCCTCTCTGTCTGTTCTTCTCTTCATCTGTTCTTTCTGTATTTCCCCCCTCCCGCCCAAAGTCTTTTTCTTTAAGGACCCAAAAGGGGAGTGATGGGTAGAATAGCCCATCCCCTTATTACTTTGTCCACCAGTTAGGCCTAATATCCTACACACCTATTTTGGTTCATTAGTTTGGGGACCTACATAATCTGTTTTTTCAAAAGCATAATCTCAGCCGTCCTTGCATTATATCAGTAGGCCATTTTTGTTTGGACTAATCCAGTCTTGCACCTGTTTATAACATTCTTTACTGAAAATAAATTGACCTATTTTTCATTGTAATTTCCTAAGAAGGCAAAAATTAGACTAATTGCCACAACAGTACTGGAGGTGGGTAGCCCCTCCCATTAGTTAGCATGGTAATGTTACCATGGCTACACTGTATTTTTAGTGCACTAGCTAGATCAGAGCTAGCATTGATATGTCTCCTTGAACTGGGAATTATATCTCCAGCTGGAAGTGTAGCCATAGCCTTAGGCTTTCTGCATATATTTGCAGATATTCTGCAATGTTTACTTAAAAATTCCCATTTTTATACTAGGATAGTCAAGAATGCAAACAGAAGAGGACCTGTGAATGCCATCAAAGAGAATTCATTTAAACATTAGAATACCTGAAGAATTCCCACAACATACACACCAGATACTTGCCCATCTGTAATATCTTGCTTCTCCCTTTGGAGACAGCAGGGCTTGGTGTGTGTGTAGGGGATCGAGCCTTGAGCTGGGAGAGACAGTCGGATCATGTCTGTGTAAACTGGAAGCACCATAGAGCTGGGTCTTCTAGATGGGGGTTTGGGAGATGGGAGCAGGAAGCAGTGTACCTTTACATGCAGAAATCAAGGCTGAGAAGGAAGGGGAAGGAAAGCAGATGCTGCTTGTGGTCTGCTATTGTCTTTTGGAATGAGATGGATCCCTTCTAACAAATTTCCCAATCCCATTAAATCATCATTGCTTTCCACTGTTGTATAGGAAGACTCTTTTTCAATGTGAGCCTGATTTTGTATTGAATTAAATTCAGAACAAGAGTATTTGATGCAACTAATAAGAAAATCGTCATTCTGTTTTTGGTTTCAAAGTTTAGGATCTATAATGTGATAAAATACTGCTGCTTTTAATTTACTTGGGGGGTACTTTCTAAAAAACAATGTGAAAGAACAACTCAGAAAGCAGTTCTTTGACAAGTCATTGTAATGTATTAACAGCTCTGGTGAGCATATGAAAAGGCTGTATTGTACTGTCACACAAACCAGAACCACCAATGGACCTAGTGGCTGATCTTGCTGGAGTCATGACACTAGTGAAGACAATAACATTGAAAATGATTAATGAACAATGAAAATTCATTCACTTCTCCTGCAGGGAAAATCTTGATTTGTACAAGATTACTACTACTATTCTGTTTGCAAATGAATTATTAAGTTCATTATATGTGTAGATTGCCCGATAGTTCATGTTGCCCAACACTTCCCATTACAAGACTCTGTTTTCAGGGGGTTGTGATATTGCCAAACTGAAACCATTAAGGGTGAAATTTCCTATATCAGGGATCTGTCTCAAGCTGATTATTTGAAAGTTTCAGCTTTAAAGAAAGTCATTTCCAATAATGAGGTTAGTTAGATATATTTTGCCTGTGTTAAAAATAATCTTACAACAGTTTTGTTGAGCAGCTCTTGTGCCTACATGTTCTGGAGAAACAGCTTGAAATTTGGCAGGGCAGTCACCCTAGTGTCAGACATGTGATTCTTGCCATTCCTGTGAAAATCCATCCAAACTTGACCAAGTTATAAATTTCTGAACAATCTCAGTTCCCACTTGTTAGAGTTTGGCAGCTAAATTCATGGAAGAATCCATCTGCACTGAGCATGCTCCATCACCTCACAACTTCTGTGTGCTCAGTGGACTCTGCATATGCCATCCCCATATAGTGACAGCATGCTTCAGACCATTCCAGGGCTGTCAGGATTTTCCATGCAGTATATTGTTTCTCCCAGCAGCTGGGGACCACTGTAGCTCCAGCCACTGGAACTGAGAACAGGGATACTGTCTTTCCTGTGCTCTCAATGTTTCTCCTGTTGGTGACCAGCAGGCTGTGAGGAGGAGAAAGAGGGAACAGACTTCTTGTTCTTGTGTCTTTCCATCACAATCATAGTTTTTCCAGTGTTGGTGCACGGTTCCTCCAGGAGTCAGCAGACCAACAGATATTCTATGGTTTGTGTTTCACTGCAGTTACATCTATTCGTGTCATTGGAATAGCCCCATATCCGCATATTGACTTTTGACCTGCCACCTCTTGTTTGGAGGTGATGTAAATATCTTCAACTCTATCAATCTTTCTCTGCACCTGCGGAAAGGCATTTGGCAGTATCAATGTGCATTTTGATGTCCTCATTGCATATTTTGAACCATGAGCACCACATTTCCAGTCGTGCAGACATCAGGGATTTTTTTAAAGTGGTTCTGTTGCAGTTAGGAAGCTTTTTTGCGATTTCAGGCAGCTAACTGCTACAGTGTGGCCTTGTAACAGACATCTGGTATCTTAAACCTTTCATAAACATTCCATTTAGCTTGTGACTGCTCTCCTAATATCCAGAGGAGTTAGTCTGGCAAACACATAAAAGCTGCTCACATTTGTTGGTTTTAGAGATCCTGTGATGTAGTGGCAGCTGTCATTCAGCACAGGATCCAGCTTCTTTGCATGAACTAATCTTTCCCAAATCAGACATGCATATTTGGCCACCGAAAAGCAAAGTGCAAGTGTGGTGGTCCTTTAGTACAGCTGAGTTGGTTCCCTGTTTTGAATTTGCAAGCTTCCTGAGTATATTGTTCTGGATGCAAATTTTGCTTTTTGTCTTCTCCACGTGTGCCTTGAAGGAGAGAGTTTGATGAAGCATCCTGTTACCTCAAGGGGAATAAGGCAGCGCTTCAAAGGAAAACTTTAGAAATCGTAGGGGAGAAATAGGAAAGGAAAGCCCCTTTTCTCAGAAGATACAAACTCGACTCCCTCTGGTATCTATCACTAGTGGATTTAGCCTTCCTCCTTGTGTGGTGTAAATAAAATAAAGATGAGACAAGGTGATTTGGCACAAACAAAGGTAAGTGTATTCAGGGTAAAGGTACAGAAAACTGGGAAGAATAGGGGAAAATGCTACTTAATTAATACAATGAAACAGTGACTGGATTTGGGAGCTTAAAGCTCAGGCCCATACACCCTCCCTTGGAAACTGGAAAACAATAAATGATGCCCCAACACAGAAACCTTTTCCTACTCTTCAGGTGCACTGGATACCATGAACAGGTGTGATGCCCAGGACTTTCCACTCTCCGGCTGAGTTAGAGCCTTCGAGGAGGAGTACTGGGGAGTCCAGATGACTGTTGGATTTTGTCACTGGCAAGGAGGCCCTCTGGGATGATGGACACCAGGAATGCAGGATGGCAGGAATGATGGTGGCAGGCCTCCTTTTCCTCAATCTCACTGCGGGACCCATAGTATTCTTCCCTCTTCAGCTCTGGAGCAGTGTGAAGACCTGACCGTGTACTGTTGCTGGGGCGAACAGCCCTGCGCAGGCACTGAACAAGTCCTTATATCACTTTTGTGGAGAGAAAAGTTCTGAGGAGATGGAATGTTGATGACTGGTTTTGGCGGGAAAAACTGGTTTTGACTGCTTTGAGCCTGTGTCTTAATGGTAAACAAGTCCACTCTCAGAGATGGAGTCCAAGGGTCAATAGTTCATATTGGATCTTATTTTAAAGCCAGTGATTTACTTAACATTACTTCATAAACACCTTATTAAACAACTAATTGAACATATTAAACAGTTTATACTTCTTACACCTAACAATCCAAAGTAGACAGGATTTCATAGATTCATAGATTCATAGACTCTAGGACTGGAAGGGACCTCGAGAGGTCATCGAGTCCAGTCCCCTGCCCTCATGGCAGGACCAAATACTGTCTAGACCATCCCTGATAGACATTTATCTAACCTACTCTTAAAAATCTCCAGAGATGGAGATTCCACAACCTTCCTAGGCAGTTTATTCCAGTGTTTAACTACCCTGACAGTTAGGAACTTTTTCCTAATGTCCAACTTAAATCTCCCTTGCTGCAGTTTAAGCCCATTGCTTCTTGTTCTATCATTAGAGGCTAAGGTGAACAAGTTTTCTCCCTCCTCCTGATGACACCCTTTTAGATACCTGAAAACTCCTATCATGTCCCCTCTCAGTCTTCTCTCTTCCAAACTAAATAAACCCGATTCTTTCAGCCTTCCTTCATAGGTCATGTTCTCAAGACCTTTAATCATTCTTGTTGCTCTTCTCTGGACCCTCTCCAATTTCTCCACATCTTTCTTGAAATGCGGTGCCCAGAACTGGACACAATACTCCAGTTGAGGCCTAACCAGCCCAGAGTAGAGCGGAAGAATGACTTCTCGTGTCTTGTTTACAACATACCTGTTAATGCATCCCAGAATCACGTTTGCTTTTCTTGCAACAGTATCACACTGTTGACTCATATTTAGCTTGTGGTCCACTATGACCCCTAGATCTCTTTCTGCCATACTCCTTCCTAGACAGTCTCTTCCCATTCTGTATGTGTGAAACTGATTGTTCCTTCCTAAGTGGAGCACTTTGCATTTGTCTTTATTGAACTTCATCTGGTTTACCTCAGACCATTTCTCCGATTTGTCCAGATCATTTTGAATTTTGACCCAGTCCTCCAAAGCAGTTGCAATCCCTCCCAGTTTGGTATCGTCTGCAAACGTAATAAGCGTACTTTCTATGCCAACATCTAAGTCGTTGATGAAGATATTGAACAGATACCTCCTCTATTAACTCCTTGAGTATTCTAGGATGCATTTCATCAGGCCCTGGTGACTTGCAGGCATCTAACTTCTCTAAGTGATTTTTAACTTGCTCTTTTTTTATCTTCTAAACCTACCCCCTTCCCATAAGCATTCACTATGTTAGACATTCCTTCAGACTTCTCAGTGAAGACCGAAACAAAGAAGTCATTAAGCATGTCTGCCATTTCCAAGTTTCCTGTTACTGTTTCTCCCTCCTCACTGAGCAGTGGGCCTACCCTGTCCTTGGTCTTCCTCTTGCTTCTAATGTATTGATAAAAAGTCTTCTTGTTTCCCTTCATTCCCATAGCTAGTTTGAGCTCATTTTGTGCCTTTTCCTTCCTAATTTTGCCCCTGCATTCCTATGTTGTTTGCCTATATTCATCCTTTGTAATCTGACCTAGTTTCCATTTTTTATATGACTCCTTTTTATTTTGTAGGTCATGCAAGATCTCATGGTTAAGCCAAGGTGGTCTTTTGCCACATTTTCTATCTTTCCTATCCATCGGAATAGCTTGCTTTTTTGGCCCTTAATAGCGTCCCTTTGAAAACTGCCAACTCTCCTCAGTTGTTTTTCCCCTCAGTCTTGATTCCCATGGGACCTTACCTATCAGCTCTCTGAGCGTACCAAAATCCGCCTTCCTGAAATCCATTGACTCTATTTTGCTGTACTCCTTTCTACCCTTCCTTAGAATTGCAAACTCTATGATTTCATGATCACTTTCACCCAAGCTTCCTTCTACTTTCAAATTCTCAATGAGTTCCTCCCTAGTTGTTAAAATCAAGTCTAGAACAGCTTCCCCCCTAGTAGCTTTCTCAACCTTCTGAAATAAAAAGTTGTCTGCAATGCAGTCCAGGAACTTATTGGATAGTCTGTGCCCTGTGGTGTTATTTTCCCAACATATATCTGGATAGTTGAAGTCCCCCATCACCACCAAATCTTGGGCTTTGGATGATTTTGTTAGTTGTTTTAAAAATCCCTCATCCACCTCTTCCACCTGGTTAGGTGGCCTGTAGTAGACTCCTGGCAGGACATCACCCTTGTTTTTTACCCCTTTTATCCTAACCCAGAGACTCTCAACACTTCCGTCTCCTATGTCCATCTCTACCTCAGTCCAAATGTGTACATTTTTAATATATAAGGCAACACCTCCTCCCTTTTTCCCCGTCTATCCTTCCTGAGCAAACTATACCCATCCACACCAACATTCCAATTTCAGTACTGGACAAGTGATATCCCATCCCAGGTGATGCTGAGTTTTCTATTGGCCTCACAATTCCAAAGATGGAAGAAACTCAATTGCGTTTTGGCTGGGTAGGTGCAAAATTGATTCTTGGTGTAAAAGACTGAGAGCCCAGGGACCACTGATGTTAATGTAGTTTTCATCTAGAAGAGATCCTTGGCTTGGGCAGCAAAGCACACATTATTAGCATAGATAAAACTTCTTGTGCTGAGATGGGACTAAGTAATCATTAGCGTAGATGTTGAAGATTATTGGCAACAGTACGTTCCCTTATGGTAGGCTTTTTTTCATTGCTGTCATTGGCTCTGCTTTCTGCATAGTTCACTTTAAAAATGTAAGTTCTCTAGCAGAGATTGCATCAGTCATGTAAGGTGATGGTCTTTCATCATGTTGTATATTTTAGTAAGGAGCCTTCAGTGATTCGCTGTGTCATATGCTGCTAATAGGTCAACTAACATGGTGACTATTCTCCTACACTTTTCAGAGCCATTTTTGATATATTGAGTGATGTTCAGCACTTGACCAGTGTATGATTTGCCTTGGTAGAATCTAGTTTGCTCTGGGATTAGGTGCTTTTCATCAAGTGGTGATAGGTGGTGTGACAGATCCAAACCAGTGGGGTACAGGAGTCTGGTAGAGGGCAAATATATTGTCACTGGATGAGTAGTTTTCTGTTCCCTGAGTGACCAGAGCAGGGGCTGCACTAGAGTAATCAGGAACCTGCTAGAACCAGTTAAGGCAGACAGGCTGATTAGAACACCTGCAGCCAATCAAGGCAGGCTAATCATGGCACTTGGGTTTAAAAAGGAGCTCACTCCAGTCAGGTGAGGAGGAGACAGTGGAGAGGAAGTGCATGTGAGGAGCTGAGAGCAAGAGGAGCTGAGAGTGAGAGGGTGTGCTGCTGGAGGACTAAGGAGTACAAGCGTTATCAGACACCAGGAGGAAGGTCCTGTGGTGAGGATAAAGAAGGTGTTTGGAGGAGGCCATGGGGAAGTAGCCTAGGGAGTTGTAGCTGTCATGCAGCTGTTACAAGAGGCACTATAGACAGCTGTGATCCACAGGGCCCTGGGCTGGAACCCGGAGTAGAGGGCGGGCCTGGGTTCCCCCCAAACCTCCTAACTCCTGATCAGACACAGGAGGAGCTGATCCAGACTGTGGGGAAGATCACTGAGGTGAGCAAATCTGCCAATAAGCGCAGGACCCACCAAGGTAGAGGAGGAACTTTGTCACAGTGGCTTAGAATGAACTGCTCATACGGTTTGTAGAGGTGACATAATAATGATTATAGGTCTAAAGTTTTTTGGCTCCATTGTGACCTTCTGTGGTGTCAGCAGTGTCGCAACATGTGCTTAGTGCCAGATCTTGGGTACTTTGTAAGTGGTTGAGCATGTGTTAAACAACTTGAGTACTTTGGTTTCAAATGTTTGATTTGTTCAGTCTGAATCTAGACTGATAGCTTTGCCATTCTTGAGGGTGTTAATTCCAGAAGTTAATTTAGTCATTGGTATTGTGCCACCAAATTATATGTCTTAGTTTTCTTGCTGCTTAAGCCTTATCTTGGGTTGTTCGTTCAGTACCCTGCCATTTTCTAGAAGTTGATGTGTGGCCTGGTCTGCAGTAATGTAGCATTGCTCTGCCTTCCTTGGGTCATTGTTAAGCTTCCAGACAGTTATTCATGCTTTCATGCTGCTGTGGGTTATGTCCACATTCTGAATGAGATTCTGCCTTGACTTCTGTTTTTCCACCTCTACTGCAGAGACCAATTCTTTGCCAGCTGCAATGGTATGATCAGTGAATAGGTCTGCTTCAAATTTCTGTTTGTATCTTGTGTACTGATCTGATAACTTGGATATTTGCACTGGCACATAGTTTGTTCTACAGTCTCATGGAATATACTTCTTCAAGACAGTGCATGCTACATTGACAAACTCGGCCTAATTTTCTGTTGTTGGTTTGTTCTTTCTTAAAATGGCATTAAGGTCATTGGTGAAGTCCTTCCATTCTGCTTTCTTAAAATTAAAATGGTGCTGGAATGGTACTGAGTTCGGTGTTATGTCTGCATTGATCTGGATGGCAATGGGCCAGGGTTGTGAATGTGGAATTGGACCCAAAGTTTGTGACATGAATCATCTATGTTGTTGTTGACAAATATCAGATCAGGATTGTAGCCCAGTTTCCATCAGCTTCTGCTAAAAAAACCCAAAAACTGGGAAGGGAGGTCGTGAGTTAAACTCAAGTGATGTGCATCTGACCATGAATCAGATCAATATCTTAAATGTTATACTAGTGCCAGAAGTATGGGAGGGATTTCACTGATTCTTTCTCTCCCTATATAATTATGCACAATCAGATTTAAACAGGCCTTGCATTGTTGCAACCTTCTACTTTAAGAGGCACCCTCTTAATTCCAGCAATGCATCTCCTGATGGTCACCAATTGTTTCACTCATGTCCAAAGTTCACCATCATCTGAGAACTGTATTTGCAGTTTCAAGCTGACTAATTTTTCTGACCAATTCCAAAACCTTCAGCTGTAGATTTTCATTATAAGCTTCCATTCGGTCTGTACACACTACTCTTCTGACTGCTACCTTTGTCGTCTTCGTCCACTCCATGCCTTCCTGATATGGCTGGAGCAACTTATCACTTAATGTACATCAAGATCCCTCCTTACTTGAGTACATTTCTGAAGACCCACCTATTCTACAATCGCATGTTTCTGTGTTTGTTTTGTGCTGTACTTTATTGTACCCTCAGTGCCTTTATATTTGTAAAGTCCCCAGAGTAGGGACTTGGTATTTATCTCACTTTACTGTACAATGTCACTTACATCAATGGCACAATACAAATAATAATAATTACCTATGATCTTTTTGAATCATCAGGGAGGTGGAACAAGCTATGTAATTCTGTTTAATTAATCCCTTTTTACATACAATTTTAATGCCTTGGGGAAGCTGCTGTTGGGGTTATTTAATTTAATCTCCTGGGCAATCCGACTATTTGTATAACATGAAGCTTACCCTAGCAGCCCTGGTTTTCAGAATGTTCAACTCTCTTTTTCATTGTCTCCATATCCTTCCTCTGAGCATGCCAACCTGGCCTTGTTGCAGGGCATTTTGTCTTCCACTTCTGAGATTCTCTTCTCAGTTTCTTTTGTTTTCCTGTACTGCACTGGCAAATCTGCCAACTGTTGTGGAAATTGTACTTTTTGGATCTAGTATCTCTACAGCTGCTGCCAGTTCAGGGAGAACTGTGCTTTTGAGGCCTAATCCTGAGAGATGCTGAGCTGCACCTGCAAGTTTCCATGACTTCAGTGGGAATTCCTGGGGTAAAATCATGACCCTATTTAATTCAGTGGCAAAACTCCAGTTGACTTCTGTGGGGCCAGGATTTCTCTCTTGATGTTTAGCACCAGGTTCCACTGCCACAACCAGTTTGTCACACTCTTCTCCTGTAGCCAGGGCCGGCTCCAGGCCCCAGTGCGCCAAGCGCGTGCTTGGGGCGGCACGCCACGGGGGGCGCTCTGCCGGTTGCCGGGAGGGCGGCAGGCGGCTCCAGTGGAGCATCCGCAGGCACGCCTGCGGGAGGCCCACTGGAGCCGCGGGACCAGCGAGGGGCAGAGCGCCCCCCGCGGCATGCCGCCATGCTTGGGGTAGGGAAATGGCTAGAGCCAGCCCTGCCTGTAGCGAGTCTCTTTCAGGGCATGTTTGTTTTAGAACCTTGTTTCTTTGGAGTTCATATTTCTTTACCCATATTGCTGCACTAAAACATCTCATGGGTAGGGATTTCAGTCTAACACTGTAAAAGTGGTTTCAGGCAGATGTTCTATTTGTTATAAGAAAAAAACAGGTAATGTCCAAGACCCTGACACTGCAATCCTATCTTATGAATGTCATCTTTGCATTTGTTTCAGCTTCTGTTTCAAGGGAGCAAAAGGTGGACTTGTGTATTCTAATGGGGACATGTCTCATTTGGTACAAAGAAAATAACAGAGAGCTCAGATTCTTTAGAACCAAATAAAAGAGAAGCCAGATTTTAGTTCAGAGGAAATAACCTAGCAAGTTATATTTTTAACAAAAAAAGTTCAGAGTTAAGGGGAATGGTAACATGGAATGTAATATTGTTACTCACAACACTACTATAGCTAGTTTGATGTGTGAAAAAAGGAAGGTATATGGAAAACTATAAAGGTAACTATTTTAAAATCAAATGATTTTCAGTTATTTCTGGAGAATTAAAATATAAATATATATACTTTTTCGTGTTACCCAGATGGACATTTATAAATAGTAGGCTGGATTTAGGCTCACTCATTCATGTTAATATTCATTACAATTTTCTGGTTCCTCTTAATTTCTTAGCATATTGCATATATGTGAAGGTTAGTAAAAACAAAATGCTAAAGGTAATTTAGGAATGGAAAGAGGAACAGACTGTTTAACAAGGACATGTATAATGTAGGTAAAACATAAGATTTAATGTTAGCAGCATACAGAATCTGCACATAAACTTGTCTTCTTCCTTATAGAATTATGAGCACCTTATGTGATCATGAGCATTAACCAGTGAATACATGTACAAAGCATGAAGCTAAATACTTATACTTCTGGAAGGGCTATAGTTTTCTCATATTAGATGAGAAAGTAAGTCTTGCATTAGACATTTTTATTGTACTCATAGCTGGCTCCCAAAATTAAGGTGAGTTTATTAACTGCAGAGCAAAACTGAACTAGGCATCACTATGGGAGCCTTCAATGAATGAAAAGCTATAAAGAGAAAGATTTTCTTATTATTTACTAAAAAAAAAAACAAAAAAAAAACTATGTCTGTGATTTATCCTAGATAATTCACCCTGGAACTCATAGTAAAGCCTTGAACTTGTAAAAGGATTTTTTTTTCTTTTTCAGGGAAGGAGGGGTTGGGAATAAAGAACCCTTTGGCTTAATTTGAGTTTGGGCATTTCAAAGCAGGTATTTGCAAACTCAGAAAAAAAAGATCTTTTCATTAATCCATGATTTTGGAAACAGTCACACTAACCCACAACCACATACAAATACTAAAATCCTAATGGGACTTTTTTTTTTTTTACTAAGCCTGTAACAATTTACATTCACCTAATGGCCTTAGGTTATGAGCAAACTACTCAATTAGAGAATTTAGGCTGGTTGCCCACATATTTTAGAGCAAATTATCCTTTCACAAATGCAGAACCCTCTATATAAAATGCCTAAACTGTATTTCCTGTCAAAAAAGGGGAAGAAAAAAAGGGCCCTAAATTCCCTAAATTCTCACCTTAAGCCTAATAAGTATTTATTTTTATGCTAGTGTAGTGATTTCAAGGAGCAATATTTGTTTTTGTGTCTCATACCTCATGCTAGAGACTTTTGCTGGCATGTGCTTTAACCTTTAAAACAGCTAAAAATGCTAATGAAATATTCTCTTTAAATAACTGGGTTTTTTTTGAAGTAACTCCCCCCTCCCCTTGCTACTGATTCTTGAAGAGCAGAGTTCTCTTGAAGGCGTGGTATCCTGACAGCTCTTTGATAACAGATCTTCTGCTTGTGAGGGCTCTCTGAATTCAGAGGTAACATTTTAACACTTACTATTTCTTCCTCTGCTTCTTTCATTTAAAAGATAGATTGATGCTTCCAATCTATAAACACCCATTAAAAGTTCCCCACCCTATTATACTAGGCTGCTAGTCTTAATTGTCTGCAGCTGGGTGGATCATTTCATTCGGATTTCAAAGGCAGAGATTTTCAAAATGCAAGCCAGCCTGTTATGAACTCCTCATAACATACTGTCTTCTATAAAATAAAGCATGTAACTATGTCTGTGTATACTGAAAGAATCCCTATCATGCATCTTGAATAACTAAGGGGGAAATCCAGCTCTGGCCCACTATGGGTGAAACATGCTCTGGGTACAATGGAATCAGTATTGTTTTCCTATGATGGATGGTGGAACATTCTGGAGCCCATTTCTGTGGTGGCATAAACCTCCACCAAAGATTTAGTGGCAGACTGAGAGCATGGCTTCTAGATTCACAGCTACATGATTCACTGGCCATTCCCTTTACAAAGGGGACTGTGATGGGGTGTCCACCCCACTTAGGACTGACAGGTGTTAAGATGGCCAGGTAGGCCAATTAACACCACAGTCTGCTGCTGGGAAGAGGAAGGAGTGTTTGTAGGCTGCAGAGGCATGCTGGATTCAGTCAGTCCCTGGGAGGAGGGTTAGGAGCTGGTATACTCAGAGAGAGAGAAGGGGAAACAGAGTGGTAGGAAGCATTCCAGGGAAGGATGAGTGAGGGCTGGGAGAGGAAAGCCCAGAACTGGTGAGCTGAGGGTCCCTGGACTGAAACCTGGAGAGGAGGGTCGTCTCAGGTTTCCCTATCAGCCACCAAAGGTGTGGCATAGACCTGAGGCAGTGAATGGGAAGACTGCCTAGGACTGCTGATGGAAAGACTTTGATATATCCTGGAAGGGAGAATGTTGAGTGACCTTGCTGGAGGGCTAAGTCACAGAGAAGATGCTGTGGTTCCTGGAGCGAGAGAGGACTGTAGACCAGAGTCAGAGTGATGAGATACGAACTGCAGAAGGGGGCATCTGCCTCTAGAGCTAATCCCCAGAGTGACCAGGAGGAGGCATGACAAGGATACATCCTGTGTATGCTGCTGCAGCAGTGAAAGCTGTGTAGGTGCTCTTCTACAACTGTGTGGCTTGGAGGCAGGGATGAGAATTCTCCCCGCCCGCCGGTGGGGCTTTACCACCCCACTCACCGAAGTGTTTTACTCGGTATTGACACAGGATTGAGGCTTTGCCCTTTAGAACAGCTTGCATTATAGAACTCTCTGAACACTCACAACTCGCACTGAAATAAATCATAGAGCTATGTGCTCTTATCTGAAGACAATATTTAGCTCTAAAGATGAAAGTTTACAAATTTTGCCTTTGCCTTGTCTCTTGGCTCCTGTTCTTCATCTCCAAACATTCTTGTCAAGTGCACCTTCTAAGCTGACACCAGCCTTCTTCATGTCTGCCTCCACATCTCGAACCACTTTTTCTAGGCCTATCTCATTGTCTTTGTCATGTAACTACTAGTTCTTGTACTCTTTGGCCAACATATCCCACATGCTACTGTCTCATATGATCCAACCATCTCCACTGATACTCCGTCAGCTATTCCATGACAGGGGGTTACCTGTATCATGGCTTCTATCATTTCATTGTCTTGCCTATCAGCTCTTGTCTTACCCAGTGTCAACTTGAGCATTCTCATTTTGGTAGTTCTTATCTCTCTTCCTCACTAGACAGCATTCTGACTCGTACAGCATGGCTGCCTAATGATGATAATCTTATACACTTTGCTTTTTAGTTCACATGGCATATACTTATTGCAGAGAATTCCTGTCGACTTCCTCTGTTTACACCAAGCACTCTTCATGTGGATCCTAATATGCTCATATGCATTACCATCATGGCTCAACACTGGAACAAGTTACTGTATTTAAACTGTTGCACAGACTTTATACCATTTAATTTTACTGGCTTTTTTTTGTCCCTCTCAGTGAAGTATTTCATGTTTTCCATCTTTTTTTGAGTGATTTGTATGACATTTTCTTTTAATGCAGGTCTCCATTCTTCTAGGTCTCTTTCCAGGTTCTGTTTCTCTTCATGGCATAAAATAATGTCATCCGTGAAAAGTGTGCTTCATGGACCTTCTTCCCTAATCTCCTGAGTCAAGGTATCCATTACAGCTACAAATAGGAAAGGACTTAAGACTGATCGTTGATGTAGACATACTCTGACAGTGAGTGACTCACTGTAGCCACTAGCTGGTTCTCACTACTACTATGGTCCCTTCATGATAGCTTGACCACATATCTCTGGCATGTTGCATGACTGCGGGCACCACCATTACGTTTATCTAGGAATGCTGTCCTAAATCTTCTCCAAATCCACAATCACTAAATGCAATTCCTTGTGTTTTTTCCCTGTACTTCTCCTGCAATGTTTGGGCTGCAAACACTGTATTACTGACCTTCCTGGAATAAACTCAAGTTGGTTGTGGCATACTTGATTTTCAGCTCCTTTCAAAGTCTTTTCTCAATAATTCTTTCCAGTCATTTCAACATGTTACTTGTTAACTTGATGGGTCAGTAAATACTACATTATGGCACATCTCCTTTATGCTTGAAGACAGGGACCAATGTGCTCTTTTGCCACTCATCAGGCATTTTTCCAGTATGAAGAATTAGTCTCATGACCTGTGATGGAGCAAAGAAATATTAAAATAAATTTAAGGTGAGATTAAATAGAAAATAATCTTTGTTTTCTTGTTGATTTTGATTGAAGTAATGTGTCCTCAAGGGACACTTAAAATAAGAGAGTGTGGGTGTTTTATGGATCAGTTCAAGAAGGGTGTTCCATGTGCGGGGGATAAAGGGCTTGCTTTTGTTCTAGTTGAAATTAATGGAAGGTCTCACATGATTTCATTTGGTAGAAGGAACAGGTAGAAGAATTCATACCATTACTGGAAAGAGAAGGGCAGACAATCATGATTTTCCCAGATGTGGACCACCAAATACAAGCAATGGAGTATGTTTTTCTTCTATTAATGTGGACTTCTCTAATTAAAAACTGAGGTGATATCTGTCAAGTACTCAGCAAAACTAAGCAAAATACCAAAGGAAAATGTATCTATTTTAGGACCCAGGAGCTGTTAAGAAACTCTTGGACAAACTGAATAAAAACAAATGCCTGATCTCTGTGTGATAGAATTTGATTAAAGATATTGGCCTTATGCTACAGTTTTCAGTTTGACAGGCCCTACTAAAGCTAAAATTGAATTTCATATGCAAAGCTTATACGGTTATGCTATAGCATTGTCTTCCCCAGAGACACATGAATTTTGTTTAACTGACAGATAAACAAGTTAAACGCTGATCTGCCTGTCTAAGACAGTTATATGATAAAGTTACATTGTAAAGATAGTGAATTTTGGGATATATGTTTAGGAGTTTGCCGTTAACTTTAAGTCCAATACTCTGGATTTAAGCTGTTTTTGTTCATGTTCTGTCCTTTTCATATGAAGTTCTGTGTTTCTGGCCAATTTATGTCCAGACTTATCTAATAAACAATTTTGTAGGAATGCATTTATAGATTGTTAGGAATATATGTGGTGCCTGTAGTTTTCCTAGCGATAACATATTTTTATTGTTTTTGAATGTATAATACAAACATTATTAATAATAGCAAAGAAATAATTGACATAAATCAAGACAAATTCTGCTAATTCATATAACTGACAAGGAGACACACAAGCCAAGATTTTAAAAAATAATTGGTGATTATGGCTGCCTTAATTTTGGGATGCCCAACTTTGGACACTTTAAAGAGGCTTGCTTTTCAAAGGTTCTGTGTTCAGTAATTTCTGAGATTCACAATATTTTAAGGTGTCTCAAGTTGGGCACTTAAAATCATGAGTCACTTTTAAAAATCTTGGCCACGGAGAATTTCTAGATTTGGTAAATGAGTAAGTAGACAAGCACAATAAGTAAGAATTCCTATTACAAAATCAGGATGATTAATTTATTTATATAAGTGCTTAGTATTAATTTGTATATCTTCATAATGTATTTATTATTATTTTATTTATTTTATTATAGAAGTGTTCAGGAGTCCTAGACATAGATCAGGGATCCCATTGTGCTAGATTCTGCACATGCACAGAACAAAAAGACGGTCCCTGCCCCAAAAACTTACAATCTAAGTATAAGCAGGGGTGAAAGGAATATAAAATTCTTACTGGTATGGGGGCCTGGAGCGGGCCCCCAAAAAGGACGGGGTCTCAGGAAGAAGGGGCAGGTCTGGGGAGGTTAGCTTTCCCCAGCCAGCCCATTTGCACTGCCTAACCTGTGCTGCCCAGGGCTCCGGTGGTAATTTAAAAGGGCCTGGGGCTCCAGCCGCTGCTACGGTAGTGGCGGCAGCAGCCTGGAGCCCTGGGCCCTTTTAAATCATCAGCTCCGGGGCAGCAGTCCCTTTTGCTCTTCTCCCCGGCATCGGCGGCTCTGCCGGTAGGGAACCTGCCAGTAGGGAACATACCGGCAGGGCTGCTGACAGGGAGAGGGGGGAAGGGGCAGTGATGTCGACATGCTGCTGCGGAAGCGCTTTAAGGAGGGTCCTGAAACAGCTGCCACAGCAAAGGACCCTTCTCAAAGAGCTGCCATGGCAGCGCTTTAACGTCGCTGAGCACAGACCAGTACCGTGCTGGCCCACTTTCACCCCTGAGTATAAGACAAGAGTTTACAGACAGATGGGGGAGCACAAGGAAACAATGTTAATATTGTATATAATATTGATGTTTTATTCTTGAGACCTCACTAGTGCACTCTGGTATTAGATCTTTGCTGAGAAATCGGAGAGACTACCACCTTTTGTGTTGAAACCACTGTGTATGTTGATTAGCACAGTGAGAATTAGTGACGTTCTGTTGTAAGCTAGCTTTTAATTTTCAGAATTAATACATATCTAAAACATATCTACACATGGAATTAACAAAAATATATGTGTATATTAGAAAAAGATTATTCTTCACAAAGATCTGAAGTCACTGAGAGCTGTGCACATGAATCACAAGACAATTTGTTTTCCTGGTGTGAAAGAAATACCACCACATAATGTTGACAAATATTGCTTTATAAAGTAACTCAGACTTAACAAAAATACATATTTGATCCTAATGCAAAATACATATTTTGTCCTAAATGTTGCCACTACCTTCTGTTTATCTACCTATGTTATTACCTTTCCTGGTAATTTCCCTTATTCTCAGTGGGACTCAATCCCTCGTAAAAATGAACCAGAGTTTTTCATTTCAATTGCAGTATTCTGGCTTATCTTGCCTAAGGAACTGACAGTTCATCTTAGACTACTCTTTCCCATCTGCCTTATACTCCATCTTTCATTCATTAGCACCTTCTCTTTGGTTTTATCTTTCACTAGCCCACCCTGTTGGTTGATTAATGGTAATTTATAAATCAGGCAGCAAGGGAGCACAAGGGTGCTATATTTATACCATGGAAACGGAATTCATTGCATATAAAATGTATCCTAACTTCTGCTAATCTAAACCTAACCATCCTAGGTTGCAGCATCATATACTGCTAGATCATGTAGGCCCCCCACATATTTTAAAGCATTCAAGGATTAGAAGTCTTAAACCAGGTTAAATTTCTATAAGTAATCAAAGTAGTCTTGAACTGACCCTCAGTTCTAATATTTGAAATCTGTCTTTAGTAGTCAGACCAGGATTCAGGTGAAAAACTTTGACATGGGAAATTCCTCTTTTGGTCTATCCTCTACCCATATTTAATAAAATAGTTTTGTTTTAAAAAAGGGGAGAAGTGTTGGCTTCAACAGTCCTCAAATCAGGCTCTGATTCACAGGCACATATTAAATATTTATATATTAAGAGCTCAGTCCTGGAAGCCTCCCACACGTGGAACTCCTGTTGACATCATTGAAAGCACCACATGTGAAGGAATTGCAAGACTGGGCCTTAAATTATCTGCAACTTTAAATAGTAACAGTTGTGATACAGAACAGTCAACAGTTGAAACTAGTTCTAACCATCAGCATGCTTTTGAGTTTCATAATCCCTAAGAAAGTTTATTTTACGTCAACGTATGTGAGAAGACAAACAGAAGCTATTCATCTAAATATAAATACAAAGCAATCAGTTACTGTTCTTCAGCTTTCAAAATGTAAATTTGCTTTTAAGGGCAGTTCTAATATTTATCATCTTTTACTGAGTGAAGTACATTGATACAATTACATGTGGCTCTTATTACCCAAATTGCTTTATAAGCCTGCAATTTAACATGATCATATGAATTACGAACTGTGATTTTATTTCTTTTATAATCTTTGTAGTTCTTGCCATTACTTTTACATGTCTATGTCTGGTATTATGCAGCTTTGAAACTGTGCCAAAAACATTTATTGTCCTATTTCTGGCATTCTGGTACTGCATGGCTCCATCTGATTTCCAACCAGGACAAAGCTTATTAGCGGATCCAGTTCTCAGTATTTTGCTGAAAACAGTTTTATATGTAAGTTTAGAACAGTGTTTAAAAGTAACCTTTTGTACTCTATGAAACAAGTATGAAATGCCCAGAATGTTAATGTTTCTCTACCTACCTTTCTAGGCTTGAACAGTTTATCAAAAGCTAACAGTAAAATATATTCAACTAATTAGGACTTTTCTTCTCATTGCCTATCTCCTCCAGCTTGACTAGTAAGGCATTAAAATATAGTCAGTGTGAAAAAATTGATATCTGGTTTCTATACTTGTCTGTGCTCTATATACACACGTAGCAATCCTGTTACATGCTCAGTAGCAGGGAGAAATGGCTCTCAAGCATCATAGTTACTTGGGTCCAAATCCTGTTGTCTTTAATCAAGTACAAATCCTATGGAAGACAGCAGAAGTTTTCTCATTTAAGGACAATTTGGCTCTTAGTTTACCAATGAAAGCAGTGTACCCAGGGCCGGATTGGCTAATAAGGCTAAAGCCTATTTTTAGGCCCTACTTTAGGCCCTCCTATTTTTAGGCCCTACTGTAGGCCTTCCATTCCATATTGAAGTAACAGCTGAGTGATGGTAGCGGGGCCATTGGAAATGTTTTGTCTCATTAGATATTGCTTGTACAAATTAATCCATCAAGATTGTGAATTCAATTTATGGTGGTTGTGATTTTGTCTTTGTGGGCTGAGTAAGTGTGGGCCCAAGCAATATTTAACTTTATACACAGCAGGCCTACACTGGACAGTAGAAACCATGTCAAAGAAAGGAGGACGTCGGAAATTGAAGTAGGCCGAAGAAAGATGGCAAAGACAAGATGTAGTGCTGAAAGGTACTTCTTCTTCTCTCCTAATGTTTATTCCTCCTACTAAGTCTGGTGGTGAGGAAATCCAGGCAAATGCCAGCCCAAGTGAACCTGCTGCACCTGTGTCTGATAAAAAGGAGCAGCCTCCTGTGACTTCTCTAGCTGCAGTCTCACCCCACCCCTTTGAAGACTTTCCTAGTGATAGTAATACAAAAATATCCATCTCCAACAATCCAGGTGAGTGGGACATGGCTTCTCAAGATCTCATTGCCTATTGGACTGAGAAGGGCCCACAGAAATGTCAGAAGCTAGATGCTGACTTTTCTTTGTCAAAGCGAGTAAACCAATCCAAATCATTATCTGACCAAACCAATGTTTGAACATGTGAAGCCTAACAAACAGATTGGCAAGCGAGAATGGCTCATCTATTCGCCTTCTAAGAAGAAAGTGTACTGTTTTTATTGCCATCTGTTTTCTGATACCAAAAAGTGGGGAATGTTCTGCAAAGGCTGCAATAATTCAATGGAAGAATGCTGCATACATTAACAATCATGCAATGAGTGAGCAGCATACATTGTCAGTTAGCAGCTACCATGCCCAAAAGAAAATTAGTGGCAGAATTGATACCCAAATGGAAAACCAGTTTTTGGAAGCTTGTGCTTATTGGAAGACCTTTCTCCGAAGCACAGTTGAAACTATATTTTTTCTTGCTGTGTGTGGTCTGCCATTCCGTGGCTAAAATGAGACTGTTGGATCGAAACACAATGGCAATTAGCTTGGCATTCTAGAGCTAATAGCTAAGTTCGACCCAAATGAACATGCAAATTGTGGAAAAGGCCATACATCATATCTATCACAAACTATTTGTGATGAATTCACTGCGCTGCTGGTAAAGACGATGCTATTAGCCATTGTAGATGAGATAAAATATGTGGGATATTTTTCAGTGTCCATCGACTCAACACTGGATGTGTCATGTGTAGATCAGCTGACTGTCATCTTGCCCAATTGCTACCCAATGTCCAAGTTGAGCATTTCATGACCTTCATAAACATCACCAGCCACACAGGGGAGAAACTTGCCTCATACCTATTCGATTTCCTCATCGAAAATGGGATTGACATCAGCCTTTGTCATGGTCAAAGCTGTGACAATGCAAGTAATATGAGTGGCAAATATTCAGGGATGCAGACAAAAATAAGAGTGCAATGCTTTGTTGGTTATATATCATGTGCTACACACTCACTCAATCTTGTTGGCCAGTCTGCCGTGGATTGTTGTGTTGAAGCAGTTTCTCTTTTTGGATTTGTCCAAGAATTGTACAATTTTTTTCTCTGCATCAACCAGGCATTCGATGATTCTTATAGCTTCACTACCAAAGGGATGCTCAGTGCCCAAGTCACTCTCAGGGACATGGTGGAGTGCCAATGCTGAAGCTGTGAATGAAGTTGTTCTGGGATACCCCAACATCCTGGAAGTGCTAGAGAGCATCAAGGATTGGTGGGATGAGTCTCATGCTCTTGCAGCAGAGTTGTATGCACTGGTCTAGGGAGAGAGGCAGAAACAGGTGCCTTTCCCAAGTCTGTCGAAACAGCATTAAGTGCCAGACACAGAGGAGGATGTCACCAGTCAAGAGACCACTAAGTGCCAGACCCAGAGGGGGGCTGTGGCTTGAGGAGAATGGGTTCTGTCACATAGAGTCCAAATGCATCCCGGGGGAGTGCCACACTAGCAGCCTCACGGCACCACATCCAGGTTCAGGAAGAAGTCACTGGACTTATAGATGTGTTGTAACTGTAAAGTCTATTGCACTTTAGAAACTGCTGCATTGAACTTTGCCCAAGTCATTTCCTCACAGTGCTTACATCATGAAATGTCCTTAATATCCAAAGAAAAGGTCTTTGTTGTAAATAAATTGTATATATGTTTAAGTGAATTTCAGTGATTATGAATTAAAAGGATAATGAGTAAGGATAGGAGTACTCTGGAGTTAGGGGCATCTTTGTTCCTTTCCAAGCTGCCCTGGGAGAGACTGGGGTAAACAACCAGGAACCCCTGGGCTCATTCCTACCTGTATGATGTGAGTCCTGTTCACACAATACTAGGAGGGAGAGTCAAGGTGGGCAGGTACTGGGTTGACGCGAATCCTTTTCTCACTCAGTTCACCTGGGGCACTGTGTACATACAGAAATTTCCCTACTATGGTGGGACAAATCCACTGCTTACACCAGCACAGCAAAATTAAAAGAACTAATGGGAATCAACTTTATTTTATTTTGCCTCAGGCAAATAGACTTTAATGAGACCTAAGCACCTGCTTAAGTGTGGTGGAATAGGGGTACTTTGCTGAATCAGGGTCAAAGTTCTGATGGAAGAATAAACATTATTAGTGATGGAGCTTGTCTAAACATAGAAGTTACTCTGAAATAAGCTAGGGTGTGGATTTAAAATGGAATAGTTATTCTGGAATAATTCCACTTGTAAACAAGCCCATACAGTAGGAAGCAAAAAGAATATAGCTGATTTTTAGATACCATGTGGAACTCCCGCAGAAACAGTAAGAAAAATCATGAAATCCATTGAAAACTGGGCAAATTTGATTTGGTATTTGACAGTTCAATGTTCCATTTAAATTTTTTTCTATCATTTTTCAGCCTGTGTGTGTGTGTGTGTGTCATTGCGCACTGCCTCCACCCCTAGCTCTGACTCTGCAGCTCTGATTGGCCATGAACTGAGGCCAATGGGAGCTGCAGGGGTAGTGCCTGCAGGCAGCAGCACATGGAGACCCCCTGACCACGCTCCCCTGCCTAGAAGCCACTGCCGGAGGGTTGTGTGTGTCGGTTGTTTTGTGAGACACACTGCCTGAGGTAAGCACCACCCCATTGCCCCCCTCCAATTCCCCTGCCCCAGCCCAGAGCCTGCATCCGAACTTCCTCCCAGAGCCCTCACCCACTCCCGCACCCCAACCTCCTGCCCCAGCCCAGAGCTGGCAACCGAACTTCCTCCCAGAGCCCACACTTGATCTTCCTCCCAGAGCCTGCACCCCTCACCCCTCCTCGCACACCCCTGCCCCAGCCCAGAGCCCACACCCAGCATCCAAACTTCCTCCCAGAGCCCGCTCCCCATCCTCCTCCTGCACCCCAATCCCCTGCCCCAATCAACGTACTCTCTTTTCATTTACTTCCCATTACCTATAAAATATAGGAGGAGGATGAAGAATAAAAGAACGAAAAATAGGGGAGAGGGGGGAGATAAGAGAGAATGTTCTTTCTTTTTGGCTGGGTCTCAGGGAGGGGTGTGTCCAAAAATGAAGCTGTGCACAGGGCCGCGCTAACTCTAAATCAGCCACTGAGTTTGCCCTTGTTTCAGAGTGTGAGGTCTTAGCTCCCCAGTTCCCTCTAAGTAAGGGAGCTCTGCTGGCAGAGACCTGCACCAGGATATTTTTTTTTAATCCCGCCCCACAATACCCATTCCCACTCACTCCCGCATTGTTTCGTGCATTTTTATCCCACTCCCAACTGGAAAAACCTTCGATTCTGCAAATACCACAAGAGAGACAGATTTCCCCATATTAAAAACAAACCCCAAACCAAAAAAAGGTCAGTTAAATTATACAGAAACAGAATTCAGATGTAGTTTTATCACTAAAAGCATAAAACAAATCTTGCTTAAACTATGTAAAAAATACTTAACTTCTATTATAATTAAAATCAAATCTCTTTCTATCTCTTGCTTAAATTTAAGTATTAAAAGTTTTAAAGAGTTTTCCCACAAATTACAGCAGTCCACTTATTTTGCCCACCCAATCCACTTGCAATAAAATACATTTTACCAGGTACTGCTATATATGAGAGTATTCTCTGGGACCTGCAGGATCCCAGTCCCACTGCACAGCTCTGTCTGCTGGTCCCACTCCAGCTTCCCAGCCTTTCTGAAAAGATCTCTCTCTAGATTGCTTCTTAGCCTCAACCCCAGTTCCTAAGCTCAAGCTCCTTCTTTCATTGGGGCAGGGACTCAATTGTTGCTATGGCATGACTGTTGCCAAACATCCTAAACCGATAAATGTATTTATTTTATGACTGATTTTCCTTTTAAATAGCTATATTTTTATTATGGTTTTGCAGCTTGTTCACTATAATGAAGTCAAACAATTTTATACTGTAAGTGGTTATATTTCATCTTTTAATAGATTGGAACTCTTGAATTCTGCTACATAAGATACTCTTTCTAAAAATAACATAATGCTACTTTCCTTTGGAAGAGGGATAAATAAACTTTATAGATGGATAAGGTTGAAAGGAACCCTTGGATCATCTAGACCAAGCCCCTGTTTTAGGTCCAGTAAAAACAGTGAGAAGCTTTCAAAGTAGGGAATATGTGGGGAGAAAATAAATGTGTGGTGGAGTTGCCATCTTTTGCTGCTTGTGGAGAACCTTGGATCTGGGTTAGATTTATCTACTCACATAGAGGTGTCAGATTCTACAACAATTATAGACTCCAGCTGAAATCTCTGTTAAAACTCCAAGTGGCTGCAGTGGGAGCAGGACTGAGTCTCCTTGAGATGTCCAGTCCCATAGCTAATGTCCTTCTGTGACAAGACCAGAATTACTAGTTATCATTTAAGTGTCAACAGTGTGCTCATGCTGTGTAAGACCCTGAAGGAAACATGATCCCTCCCAGATGAACATATAATTTAAATTTAACATAACTGACTTGACCCGGATTTGATTTATGATGGCTTCTGTTAACAGTGGAATGTCTGCCCAGATGAGGCTGTAGCAGCACAAGGTACACACACCACCAGGTCCTTTGCTTTGTGTTCCAATGTCATTCCAAAAGTAAAATACTAACTGAGGTAGAAGGGTATGAACAGTGCCCCTGAAAATTTTGGGGAACTTTCACCACTGGGCTCCTATACATTATCAGCAAGTGAAAACTGCCCTCCCCCTTGTGGAAGCCCTAGTGATGAGTGGCAGCGTGACACCTGTTGGCACAATGGAGAATAAAATTCAGTACTCCAGTTGTGGTCCAAGAAATGCAGTATACAGTAGCAAGTAAGTATCAAATTGCTCTTTCATTGATTAGTGTTTCATCAGATTGCCCATGTTCTGTTCTACATCAAAACTTATTCTGCTTCTGAATGAGTTAAACCTATATGGCCTTCCCTACCTGGAGAAAGAAAAGCCTAAAAGGCTCTACTTTTAAGAGATTGCACAATTTTTTTTGGCAGCCTAATTAAAACCGTTAAGTAAACATCCCAGTTAGCAATGCTAAACTTCTCTTAACCAAATGGCATTTTTCTAAGGATGTACTGGACCATATATTTATTTGGACAACAAATATGCTATTTAATACATACATTGCTGATGCATATATAGGAATATAGGGAAATGCTCCTTGTTGAAGCAGGGGAAGAACACAGTTCAACTCTTAAGTTACTGGGGAAAAATTCTTCCAAAGAAGTTATCTTAAAGGCTACGGATAATTTTAAGTTTATTTCAAAATGTTTTTCTTTTAAAACATAAGTTGTTGTTTGTTCAGTACTCTGAACATGGAGAATTGTAAGTGTGAAGTATTATTTATAGGGCCTTACCAAATTCAGGGTCCATTTTGGTCAATTTCACAGTCATAGAATTTTAAAAATAGTAAATTTCATGATTTTAACTATTTAATTCTGAAATTTCATGGTGTTGTAATTGTAGGGGTTCTGAACCAAAAAGGAGCTGGGAGGTATCAAGGCTAATTTCCCACTCTTGCACTTTGAGTGCAGAAAGTGAGGGCCCTCAAGGATTCTAAAAATTAATACTGGCTGCTCCAGGCTTGTATTAAACTCCCAAGGTTACAGCTCTTCTCTGATCTTGGATTGGTAGACACTGCCACCACCCAAGTACAGAACCTCTTTGAGAGCCCAGGAAGGCACACTTGGGAATTCCTTCCTGTGGGGTAACCTCAAGCCTTATCACTCCCCCTCCGGGGAAGAGCTGAGACAGAAAACAAAAGGAAATCAGCTGTTGCCACCAGCTAATTAAACTACATGTGCACAACCTCTTAAGACACAAAAATCCAATTCTGTTCTTAAAAAAGGTACATTTAATTAATAAAAAGAGAGAAAATACATCAACTACAAGGATTAAGCACCAAGAATAGCTTTTTTGAAGTCCAGTTTAAAGATTATAAGCAAAACAAAAGGACCCCAGAGGCTGCACAGGGGAATCCACAAGCCATAAAGAAAAAAAAAGAGAGATAAACCTAATTGTGTCTTCCTAGACATTTCCCGATCTACTTATATATCTGGGGTTTCAAATGGGTAGTTTCTAGGTATGATACTGAGGATTTTTCATACCTCGCCCAAAGTTTATTATAGAATAGCTGTTGCCCTGTCTGCCTCTCCCCGGGGGGAACAACTATAGACAGACCAAAGGGGAGCCTTTGTTCAAATTTAAAAAGTTCTAGCCTTCCCATTGGCTCTTTTGGCCAGGTGCCCACTCACTTCCTTTTACCTATGCAGTGAGACTTTTTAACCGTTTACAGGTAGAACAATTAGAGAACAGCTACTAAGAGGGATTTTATAGCTGCTGGCTGGGTGTCCATAAAAGGGAACTACTCTTTCCCTTCATTTATCATGGAGGTTATTTGGCGGGGATGGGGAGTGCGGTACTGCTACCTTTATTTCTGTCCTGCTGGTGCTGGTGGTGGCTCTGCTTTCAGAACTGGGCAGCTGGAGAGCAGCTGCTGGCTGGCAGCTCAGGTCTGAAGACAAAGCTGCCATAAGTAGCAGTGGAGAAGTAAGGATGGCATGGTATGGTATTGCCACCCTTACTTTGTTGCTGCTGGTGGGGCGCTACCTTCAGAGCCACTCTTGGGCTACCAGCTGCCACTCTCCGGGCATCCAGCTCTGAAGGCAGTGCAGAAGTAAGGGTGGCAATACCGCAGCCATAGGCAGTGACTCTGTAGGTGCTCTGGGGCTGGAGCACCCATTAGAAAAAATAGTGGCTGCTGAGCACCCACTGGCAGCCCTCCTACCAGAACCTTCCCCTCCCCGCAGTGCCTCCTGCCCACCAGTGGGCCCCACAGATCAGTGCCTCCCCCTCCCTCCCAGCACCTACCACCTGCTGTGGATCAGCTGTTTTGTGGCACAGAGGGGGAGGAGTGAGGGTGCAGCATGCTCAGAGGAGGAACTGGGCGGGGAAGGGAAGAAACATGGTGGGAATGGGGCCATGGGGGGAGTAGGGGAGGGGCCTGGCCAGAGCCAGGGGGAGCGCCCCTCCTGGCAGATTAAAAACTCTGTGCCTATGACTGTGGCCCTCCTAAAATAACCTTCTGACCCCCCTGCAACTCCTTTTTGGGCCAGAACCCCCAAATGTGAGAAACACTGGTCTCCCTCATGAAATCTGTATCGTATAGGGTAAAAGCACACAAAAGACCAGATCTCACTGTCCATGACATGTTTTCATGACTGTGAATTTGATAGGGCCCTAATTATTTATGATGCAAATTGAATAACCATGCAAATACATGCTAGCATTAGGTTGGTTACACAGCATTAGGGAAGTACAGATCTAAACAATTCCTCACTGGTAAGAAGCTATATTCAGTGAGGTATTTATTTAGCTATATAAAATTTAAATATTCTGTAGGGGGCAGTTTTAAATCAGATTAATTAATATTTTACTCTGGTTGGATTCAGATTATAATTCTGTATTCAGTTGTATTAGCTTCACTAGCAGTATAACACTGCTTTTTTCTGTTTAAGATGTAATTTCACAGAAAGACAAATCAAGACTGATAGTACACAGCATCCTATTTGCTCCAGTGTACAAAGACATGCACTTTAAAAGTATTGCTTAATTTTGCATGTTAGAGACTCAGCTGTCGAACTACAAGTTAATTAGATGTATAATTGTATGCCTCTGATTAGAACTTCATTGGAGAGAACTGCTTAAAAATCAATGCCACAATATGGCCCTAGGTCCATGGTTCCCAAACATTTTAGTACTGTGGCTCTCTTCTAGATATTTTAAAACTTGGTGGCTCCCCACAAACAAATAGTTTTTTTACTTCCTCAGGACACTAGAGTCAAGAGGGACACTAGAGTTTGGAAGACTGAACAACTTTATTCAATTACATGCACTTTGTTTAATTATCTCATCTGATCTAATCCAGGGTTTTAAAACTATAGTTTGAACATATGGATTGTTTTGGTGTATTTGGACAGAGCCTAACAGTTTAATGAGAAGAATAGGCCTGTTTTGAACTGCATAATTGCATGTTTGGTGGAATCTCTGATAACACCAAATGTAAGCCATTTTCCAAGTTTAAATGATTTCTAAGTTTCCTTTTCAGAAAAATTATTGCTGAAAATGCAGACTCACAGAAATAACTGAAAGCAGCACTTTCATATCTTCCTGAGTTCTTCGTAGTCTCCTTTAACAGAAATCTAGAATTCCTGGATTGTTAGATTTGAAAACTTGGTTTTCAGCAATTCTAAGAGATTTTCTTGAGCTGAGATACTTAGAATTGGAATGGAACTAATTGTTACCAAGAATGGGTTTAGAAACCAGTCGGTATCTATAGATTCGTATTCAACTCCAGGAAAGTATTAATTAAAATAGGAATACAATCCAGACAAATGAGTTAATATTTGGTCTATAATAACATTTTTATTACTTTCACTCTTGCCTTTTAAAAAAGTCTGAAAACATCTTGGTAACCCTCTTTCAATATGGCATCTCTAAAGATAAATCTTCTTGAATCTCTTGATTTTCTCTATCATATCTAGTATATTTTTATTCCAACCTTGAAGCATTACATTCAGTGCATTCCATTTTCCAGATATGTCCACCAGGTAAGCTAACATCATCAAAAAGTTTACATATATAATGAATCTGCAAGGTCTATTATCAAACGGTGGAAAATTCTGATTTTGTCTCAATTCAAAATCAATTAAAATAATTTCCCATGTGACATCCACCTGACTTTATTCTGAAACAGAAGCTATGTGGTCAGAGCCCATCTCTTTGCACAGCATATTAAAACAGTGTGTGTTCAGTCCCTGGAATTTTATAAAATTAACAATTTTAATAACATTGTTGAGGGCCTTTTGTACTTCAGGTTGCAACTTTAATGCTGAAGCTTGGCACTGAATCATGCAGTGCGTCCAAATTGCTGCTTGTGCCACTTTCTTTACTCAGACTGCAACCTCCTTAGTTGTCATTGCTGCAGCCCCACAGCGTACAGCCCTGCCACAACTATAGCCCGGTTAAGGTCTTCATCCAATATGAATTTATTGAGGATCTTGAATATTTCCTCATTGATTGTTTGGGTTGGGATTTCTTTACAAAATAAAAGTTCTTCAACTGTTGTACCTGCTTGTATAAACCTTATGTAACACAAACACTGAGTCATATTGGCTATGACTGTGGATTTATCAAGCTGCAGTGCAAAATATTGTCTCTTCTTCATGTGTTCTATTAACTGGTCCTGAACATTTTACACAAGGTCATCAACACATCGATGGATGGTATTACTTGACATATGAATGGTTTTCAGTGCCATGGCTGCTTGTTTACCCATCATAATTCTACATGTCTATTGCTGTTAGAAGTGGAAGGGTCTCATAAAAACCATTTTGGCTGCAGAATTCCAAAGAACCTGCAAACATACTACCTTCACTTTATGTGTACATTTATATTGGGGATGTGATATACAAACCCATACTAGAACTAGGCAAAAAGAGGTTAATGGCCTATCCTAGAGACAAACTTAAATCAGATCCACCATCACAATCCTTTGCCAGAAATGTCAAGCCAGGAGGGAGTGCACGGCAGCTGCAGGTAGTAATCAGGAGGGAATGGGCTAGAGGGCAGAACATACTGCTCTAGAAGATTCTTAGTCAACAGATCTGGAGCCTACAGCAAGCTGGTGAGATGAGAGGCCTCCCTGGGGAAGGGAAGGCTTAGTTAATGGAATGTTAGACTACTCTCAAGGAAGTGACCAGAGCTCACTGAGGAAAAAGGAAAGCCTAGATACAGCCTAGGCTGTTTTTACTTCTGGGCTTGATCCCATCCCATATCCACCCTGGTCAACAGTTCTTTGTGGACTGTTTCAGTAGTTCTGAGTTGAGGCATGTCCTATTCATGGGGCCCTACTGTAGTCAGTTGGTACTCTACTGATGTGACACCCATGTATGAGCAATAAGATTAGCTCTGAACACCCTTTGAGGCTAAAAGGAAGAGTTCCCTAGTGTCAGCAGCGAAGGAAAATGACTGGCAGAAGATCAAACCCCAGCATCCCTATTTTAATCTCCAGAGTGAGCTCTTATATTGTGTTGACTAAATAAACATCAGCAAGACAAACAACCAGCTCCTTGCCTAAAAGGCTTGAACTCCTCCAGTTCATTAATGCTATTGCATTTTTGAGCCATCTCAAAACTGAAATGTATACATATATCAAACTGCACCACTGTATAGTTACCATTAACTTAACTGTACAGGTTTCAGATCTAAAAAGGCTCTACAAATGACCTAGTTTTTCTATATATGAAAGCATGACAACTTTAAAGTCCAATATTTCAGCCGATTCCTGGATTAGAGCTTCAGGAATCCTTAGGAAAGCACTGTCCACTGGTGCCATGAAAGCATCCTCTTATGGCACCTGTTTAGAGCCAAGGTTATTAAATGATTGCACAGATTGAGCTCCTCAATTCTTTCTGTTAAATCATACAGCAGTCTATTTCAGAGACATCTTGTGTTGTCCCTGCAGTCTGTGACTGATATCTGCTAGATAATTCTTTTCTGACAACTAGATGTAGGCCAATGGGATATACTCAGTGAACCACATATCTGAGAATAGCTGAGAACAAGCACCTCCTTATCCACTGATGTAAGAAATAAGCATTTGAACCACACAACTCTTGATCAGTGGTGGAAGAGATTTTTTAGATTATCTTGTATGTATATCACATCACCACAACAGATAGGAATACAGAAAAAAAGAGATTAATATCAGTACACCAAGTTTCCAAAAACAGAAGGTTGTTGGGATTTTTGGAGGAATGCTTGACAGTGTTCCCATATCCTTTACATCTACAGAATTGCCACTTATCAGTGTTGTAGCGGCATTAATTTTAAACAAGACTGAGGTGTCAAGTTTATGAAGTATGGATTAAAGTATTAGAAAACCCAGTCTGATAGTGATAGATTCAAGGAGCTCAATGTATTTAGCTTAACAAGAAGGTTAAGGGGTGAATTAATCACAGTTTATAAGTACCTTAACTAGGGAACAAATATTTGATAGTGGGGTCTTCAGACAAAGGTATAACAAGATCCAATGGCTGGAAGTTGAAGCTAGACAAATTCAGACTAGAACTAGGGCATGAATATTTAACAGTGAAGGTAACTAACCATTGGAACAATACAAACTGCCAGGGAGGATTCTCCATCACTGGAATTTTAAAATCAAGACAGGATGATTTTGTAAAGAGAGATAGTCTAATTCAAAAGGAATTATTCTGGGAATTTTTTATGGCCTGTGTTATGCAGGAGGCCAGATCGGATGATCACAATAATCCTGCATCCGGCCTTGGAATCCATGGCCCCATCAACCTCAGGTAGAATTGTAGAGTCGTCTAGTCATTTTCTCTGAAAAAAGATAGATTGGTTGGAAGGCAGCATAGAGTGGAATTGGATTGCATAGCAAAATTGACTGACAGATCCATAGTGATTCTACTCCATGCCCCAAGGAAACATCCACTATACTCCAGGATCAAACAGTTCACAAAGAAAGAAGAGGAAGGGTTGAAAGTAGATGTTAAAACATGCTCTGGATTGTTGGGCATAAAATCAAAGCAGACCTATTTTGATGTGCTTCCCACTACCCTGTTAACAAGGCTGCTATTTTAGATACTGCAGATGGAAACCAGTACAAGTAGGATAATACCCTGGTACTGGAAGGACTTCTTCCTCCGACAAAGCTGTAAGAGCCTTGGAGACTATCATTCTTCCCGAGCATTTTGGCTCTGAAGAGATGCTACCCCTCTGAATTGGAGATTCTTTTCATGAGCCTGAACATCAGATAAAAAAAAAAGCCTGAGGACTTGAAGCAAGACTAACAACTGAAATAACTGACCCCACTGCCCAATATTTTGGAAGCATTGTAAGTGACTTATAAGACAACTGGGTACTACACATCCTATAGCAACCTGCTCCTTTGATGTCATTTTCTGTTCCTCTGGAAAGAGATAAAATTAAAATATCACCAGCTCCCTAAGCTGGAATTGGTATCTAACCATAACTGCTTTGTAGTTGGCAGAATGCTTGAGAAATAGTACTCCCTCTCCAAAAGGTCACCCTGTTTGTGATCCTCGTCTGCTGAGTAAGCACAGCCCATATTACTTTTACATCCTTTCATTAGCTGCTGCCATTTCCAGTGAACCAGGAGTGGGAAGAGACTGGAATCCCTGCCATAGCGACTGATATAGCAGTGAAAAAGCAAATCCCAGAGTCCAAGTCCCAACCCCAAGAATACCCTGCCTCTAGCCCCGGGACATTTAGGGGCTATTACCAAAATTATCTTAAATCTTTCAACAGCTGTGAGGGAGAGAGGTGGTTTCTTGGGTAATAGGTACTAAAGGACAGAGAGATTTCTGGCTCAAAATCAATTACTAGAATTACAACCACAAGAAAATGCCACCTCTGAAAAGCATCTATTATATTTGCCAACAATTAGTGCACATACATATTGCACTAGTCAAAGCTTCTGCATGATTTTTCATGAATAGCTCCCAATTAGAGACAGAGTAACAATTCACTCCAGAGATATATTAGCAACTCCTTAACAATACTTGCACTAATATAATTTATCAGAGGGGTAGCCGTGTTAGTCTGGATCTGTAAAAGCAGCAAAGAATCCTGTGGCACCTTATAGACTAACAGATGTTTTGGAGCATGAGCTTTCGTGGGTGAATACCCACTTCCTCAGATGCTCATGCTCCAAAACGTCTGTTAGTCTATAAGGTGCCACAGGATTCTTTGCTGCTTTTAATATAATTTACATCTTCAAAGCTTTGTGCAAGCATTAGATAATGTTAGTTGACTGCCTACAAACCCCAACTTCCTCTCTCCATGTGCTGGTCATTTTTCCCATTGATTGCTGTGAGCTTCTCCTCTCTGGCCTCACTGCATCTCCGTCCACCCTGGTCAAGTCTGTTCAAAATGCTGCTTCTGAAGTCATCTCCGTCTCCTCCCATGTCAATCCCTCCTCCATCACCAGATCAAATTCAAGCTTCAGTCTCACCTAAAAGGCTTTACCTAAAAAGTCCCTATTTACATCTCTGCTTTGCACTTCTCCTTTTCTTCCCCTTGTTGTTCTCATTCATGTCTTTCCTGACCTTTTCTCTCTCTCTCTCTCTCTCTATATGTTCCTATCTCTCTCATTGGCCCCATACCTAGAACGTTCCCCATGTCCTTGCACTCCACAAACCTTTGCTCCCCCTGCATGACCTCAGCAAGCTATTCCTCTTTCTTAATTTTGCTCAGTCACAACCCCCTCAATCTGCCTCTCCTGAATTATCTTGTCTCTTTTCTTCTTCTTCAGACGTGCTCTCTGGCCTCAAACGTATCTGCCCGGGAAGTGCAGGTGCCGAGCGCTTTACAGCTGTTTCATTAGATGGGCAGGGCAGGGCGCGGAAATCTGCGCTGCTGCTGTCAAGATGCGAGCGCCACCCACCAACGTTCACTGTATTTACTCTCAGGCAAAAGCCTGTAAACACGAGCACGCGTGCATGCCCCAGCGCCCAGCCGCGACGCGTGGACCCTGCCTTCCTTAACAAGCAGCGCCCCGAACTGCTTAGACACTCGCGCACGCTCAGAAAAGCGGGAGCGAACGAGAAACACCTCAACCCCCCTTGCCCGGCCCCTTTCCGAGGCCAGGGCAGTGCGGGAGCCCCGGGCTTGCAGCGAGAGAGCCGCCATCTCCCCGCGCCGAGTGCGCCCCCGCTCTCCCATCCTCTGCCCGGCCCCTGCGAGGGGTCGAGGCTCCCGCGCCCCCACGACAGCCGTTGGCACAGCAACAGCGGCACCGCCCGCAGCTCCCAGCTCCGCGGCGCTCCCCTGTCACGTGATCCGGGCTCGGGGGGGCGGCGATTGGCTGCGCGCGGCGCGCGGTGTTTGATGGGAGAGCAGCTGGGCGGTGTGCGGCCCCGTCAGCGGCGGCGGGAGGCTGCAGCAGGATGTGCGGGGCAGGCCGACGGCAGGTACGGGGGGCTCGGCTCGGGTACCCAGCGTATCCCGCGGCTCTGCGCTGGCCGGCTGGGGGCGGTTCCGCAGGCGGCCCAGGTGCCTGGTGCTGGGGGTTGGGTGCCCTCCTTGGCCCGGCCCTCGGTCCTGGCCGCTCTGCCCCGTGGGAGGGGGCGGCGCTCAGCTCAGCAGCTGGAGCTTCCCCCGCAACCGGCTGGATAGGGGCCAACGGCTGTCGTGGGGGCGCGGGAGCCTCGACCCCTCGCAGGGGCCGGGCAGAGGATGGGAGAGCGGGGGCGCACTCGGCGCGGGGAGATGGCGGCTCTCTCGCTGCAAGCCCGGGGCCCCTCTCCCTGGGGCGCAGCCTTGCGCCCTACAGGAGCTGGGCAAGGGGGCGGGTCTTGTCGTGTTTAGGGAAACTAGTTGCTAGTGCAGCTCCCAGGGCACGGGGGGCGACCTGGAGGAGGAGGACAGGAGAGCTACAGCTTGTCACAGCAGCTTGTTCTCCATGCGCTAGCACACGGGAATTGTGCCATTGGGGGTGGCCCTGGGAAAGCCTCCATGGTTTTATTTCTGCCCCTGTAGAGTAGGGAGCAGGTGGCACAGTGTTATGGGAGCATGTTTCATAATTGATTTGCAGACAAAAAGTAGTTGTGAGTAGCTTACTTTAGTTTCCACTACAACTATCTCAGTACAGGTAGCCTCACTGCAGCTTTGGTGTCTCTTGGCTAGTCTGTTTTCATGGGCATCTGTAGAAAAATAGACTGAAAAAAGGTGCTTAACCAAACCACTCATTAATTCATCATCATAGAATCATAGATTTTAAGGTCATAAGGGACCATTATGATCATCTAGTCTGACCTGCACAATGCAGGCCACAGAATCTCAGCCACCCACTCTTGTATCAAATGTGTCTGAGCCATTGAAGTCCTCAAATTGTGGTTTAAAGACTTCAAGGTGCAGAGAATCTTCCAGCAAGTGACCCATGCCCCATGCTGCAGAGGAAGGCAAAATATCTCCAGAGCTGCTGCCAATCTGCCCTGGAGGAAAATTCCTTCCTGACCCCAAATATGGTGATCAGCTAAACCCTGAGCATTTGGGCAAGACTCGCCAGCGGGACACCCAGGAAAGAATTCTCTGTAGTAACTCAGATCCCCTCCCATCACAAGCCATTGGGCATATTTACTGCTAGTAGGCAAAGACGAATTAATTGCCAAAATTAGGCTATCCCATCATACCACCCCCTCCATAAACTAATCAAGCTTAGTCTTGAAGCCAGATATGTCTTTTACGCCCTCGGCTCACCTTGGAAGGCTGTTTCAGAGCTTCACTCCTCTGATGGTTAGAAACCTTTGTCTAAATTCAAGTCTAAAGTTCCTGATAGCCAGTTTATATCCATTTGTTTTTATGTCCACATTGGTACTGAGCTTAAATAATTCCTCTCCCTCCCTGGTATTTATTCCTGTGATATATTTATAGAGAGCAATCATATCTCCCCTCAGCCTTCTTTTAGTTAGGGCTTGTCTACATCACAAAGTTGCAGCGCTCGTGAGGGGGTTACAGCGCTGCAACTTAGGAGGTGTACACATCTGCAGGGCATCACCAGCGCTGCAACTCCCTGTTTGCAGCGCTGGCCGTACTCCCGTTTTGTCTCGGGTGTAGAGGATCCAGCGCTGGTGATCAAGTGTAGACACTTACCAGCGCTTTTCTTGACCTCCGTGGAATAAGCAGGTATCCCAGCATACCTGAGGATACCTCTCTGGTAATCAAGCAGGTCTCCTTCCCCGCGGTTTGCTCCGGTGTTCTCCGAATCCCCCCGCAAGCGGGTCTCCTTCCCCGCGGTTTGCAGGGGGGTCCGGGGAACGCGAGAGCAAACCGCGGGGAAGCAGGTCTCCTTCCCCGCGGTGTGCTCTCGCGTTCCCCGAACCCCTGTGCAAGCAGGTCTCCTTCCCCGCGGTTTGCTCTCGCGTTCCCCGAACCTCCCTGCAAGCAGGTCTCCTTCCCCGCGGTTTGCAGGGGGGGTTCGGGGAACGCGAGAGCAAACCGCGGGGAAGGAGACCTGCTTGCACGGGGGTTCGGGGAACGCGAGAGCAAACCGCGGGGAAGGAGACCTGCTTGCGGGGAGGGGGTTCGGGGAACGCGAGAGCAAACCGCGGGGAAGGAGACCTGCTTGCACGGGGGTTCGGGGAACGTGAGAGCAAACCGTGGGGAAGGAGATCTGCTTGCAGGGGGGTTCGGGGAACACTGGAGCAACCCGGGGAAGGAGACCTGCTTCCCTGCGGTTTGCTCTCGCGTTCCCCGAACCCCCCTTGAAGCCGCCCAACAGCGCTGCAGTGTGGCCACATCTAACACCACTTGCAGCGCTGGTTGCTGTAAGTGTGGCCACTCTGCAGCACTGGCCCTATACAGCTGTACTAATACAGCTGTAACAACCAGCGCTGCAAAATTGTAGATGTAGACATACCCTTAGACTAAACAAGCCAAGCTCTTTGAGTCTCCTTTCTTATGACAGGTTTTCCATTCCTGGATCATCCTAGTAGCCTTCTCTGAACGTATTCCAGTTTGAATTCATCTTTCTTAAACATGGGTGACCAGAACTGCACACAGTGTTCCAGATGAGGTCTCACCACTGCCTTGTATAATGGTACTAACACCTCCTTATCTTTGCTGGAAATACCTCGCCTGATGCATCCTAGAACTGCATTAGCTTTTTTAATGGCCATATCACATTGGTGGCTTGTAGTCATCCTGTGATCAACCAATACTCCAAGGTCCTTCTCCTCTGTTACTTCCAACTGATGCCTCCCCAGTTTATAACAGTAGTTCTTGTTATTAATCCCTAAATGCATGACCTTGTACTTTTCACTATTAAATTTCATCATATTACTATTACTCCAGTTTACAAAGTCATCCAGGTCTTCCTGCATGATATCCTGGTCCTTCTCTCTATTGGCAGCAACTTCCATCTTTGTGTCATCCACAGACTTTATTAGCACATTCCCACTTTTTGGGCCAAGGTCAGTAATAAAAAGATTAAATAAGATTGGTCCCAAAACCGATCCCTGAGGAACTCCACTAGTAACCTCCGTCCAGCCTGACAATTCACCTTTCATCAAATGCATAGTCTACTAAGGATCATTTTGCCAACCAGAGTGACCATGGTTGATGGTGTTGCACCAGACAGTGAAGTTCCCAGATCCGTCTCAATACTGTGAATCCAGTAAACTCCTTAACTGATCTCTTTGAAGTCCAATTTGATACTAAATCTGTAAAATCTTATTTTAAAAAACTTAACACCATCAGATATTTCCAATGATATTTAAAAAACTAACCAATAAAAAGATTTTTATCAGATGTTCCTACACAGGGCTTGCATCTGAAACACTGGAGCTGATGCTAATCTATAAGAACCTGAAATTTGAGGGGAGGGGAAAACAACTAAACTGTTTTTATAGTACTTGAAGATTTTTTTTAAAAAAAAAGCTGGAATAAATACCAAATCATATTCTGTGATTCTAATTACAAAGCATGTTGGGGCTTTTTAGTCAAGGCTAAGAGGATTATGTTTTGTTAGTCAATGGTGTCTTTTAAAAGATTTTTTTTTTGGATTTAGAGAATGGAATAAACTCAAAATGGGCTTCCGCTTTTTTCATTTGTGGTTGTTGCATTGCCAATTAATTGTCAAGAGAAAGCATCAATGAATTATGGACAAAAATGGTTTTCTGGTGAAAATTGCAAACAAAACTGTATATGTCTACTATTGGAGGGGAAAAAAATCCTTGCAATCATCTAATAGAATCTCTTGCATACAGTTTTGTAAACTCTCAACAGTCATCCCTTTATATATTATCTGAATTGAGGTGACTTTAAATCTTGAATATTGTGCATAAGCGTTTCAGGTTGCAAAATTAAAGGATCTAAACTTGATTTTTGAGATCACCTGCATTTTACAAAACACTTATTATAGCAGTGTGGAGAAACCTGAAGCTGAAAATAGAGGACTTTCTATATCTTTTTTTTTTTTTTAATACCATTTTTTCTTGGAGGGCTGTTGGAGGGTCTGATGCTTTTGTCATCTTTGCTTTAAGGTTAGCTTTCTATTAGAGTTCTAAAGTAAGACAAAATGCTCATATTTTATTTTTACCTGAAGAAAGCACTCTGTGTACGTGCACAATTCTCGAAATAAATTTAGCAGAACACCAAATTAAGCATGTGGATATTCCTCTGATTTTTGCTATTAGTTTTTCCTACAGTTGTTTCATATGGGTGGGACTTCCTGCTCAGTAACTGACTGGTCAGCTTCCCTTTTAAAAAAAAAAAAGAAAGCTTAACCTGAAACTTTCTCTTCTGCCTCATTCAGCCCTTTAATTTTCCCAACCATTCAGTTTTCACATCGATTTTCTTGAGTACTATAAAGTAATGTATGGAAGCTAGTTTATCGGGTTTAAGGGATACTGTCAACATTTTTTTTTATCTCAATTTAGGAATTTACTTTCAAATGTTTCCACATAACTTTTATCTTTAAGGTTTGGACACTTAAATTATTGCTTTGCAGCATTGGGGTAGCAAATACTGCATGCACATGGTAACACAGTTGCATTTTCAGTAATATGTGATGATGATTATGGAAGTAGGTTCTATCACAGCACTGACCATCACTCAGAGTGAAAAGAGAAAGTCTGCTCGGGCTGGTGGAGACAGAGAGAGGCAGAAATAAGCTGTAACTTGCTATTGGCCAGGGCATGAGAAGGAAGCAGGTTTAGGGAAGGGGAAGTTTTGTCATGGTGAATATTAGGAAGTTAATGGTGTTTGTGTGAAGCAGAGTGAGCAAAACCCTTGGATATTGTATTTATGGAGGAGCTGGAGGAAATCTGTCCTGTGGTTGTTTGTGAAAGAGCTGCAGAAGAAAGATATGGGGGAAGAAGAGTGGTACTGGAAGGGCTGGCAGATAATGTACTTCATGTGCAAACCAAAACAATGGGGAATACTTAATCTTTTAAATATAATACATGGCCTATAAACAAGAAGTGGTAAATTGCTTGCTTCCCTGATTTAGCTGTTCATATCAGATATAATTCTTTTAAAAGTGTCTGATTTTTCAGAACAGTACATGTAAAGCAAGTCATAGTTCTAGTCCATATGAACATGTGTCCATACCCACGTTTTGGCAAGCCTGCTTTCTTTCTCAGATATTTGCCAAATAAGTTTCCAAATAGACAAGTGATACTAATAATGCTAAGTTAAATATATACTAAGATTGTCTGTGTCTTTTTAAAGAATGCAAACTGTCTGGTGAGTAATTAGACATATTGTAGCTTAGCCCTTCTTATATGATTTTGCAACAAAACAGCATCTCTTTTTAGAAGTGTTCAAGAGCAAAGTGTCAGCTCAGAATGGTCCAAATATATAATACATATTTGGCATACACAGCCTTGTATGTGACTGCCAAGTAGATGTTATATAAACTTTAATGCTAAAAAAAGTTTTTTGTTAAAAACAAATATATTATTCTTTCATTGTGGACTCTAGTAGTAGTGGCTGTTCACAGGGTAAATCTAAGGGACCCAGAAAGTAATTGTGCTTTTCATTGTCTGCTGCTTACCCTCTTGATTGATCATTTGGCAGCAGCAAAGTTGATCTGTCCATCTGTTCTTTGCATTAATTTGGCAGTAGTTCAAATACTGATTTTTCTTAGCATCTTTAAGGATTGTTTTCAGAAACATAAGACTTAACTGCATTCTCATAGTTCTGGCTTTGATGGAAATTTTTGGTTTTCTTAAATGGTGAAGAGGTACTTAGCCACAGCAGTATTAGCTGTAGTTAGTGCTATGTGTACTGTGTTGTTACCTTGTTCTGACAACCTCTTAAGCTTTTTGAGAAGAAATCTGGATCTGCATGGAGTTTCTGTATCTTTAATTTGGCCAAAGATAATTAGTAATAGTAATTTAATACCTCTGCTAAAATGAAGGAATATTTCTCTTAGAGACAGTGTCATTTCAATTTCCTGAGTTCAAAACACTTGATACAAACCCTTGTTTTGGCGTTTGGATTATTACCAGGGATCCTAGTTTTCTGTGATTACCCTCCCCCAAATTCTCTGATTAAAAAAACCCCATACAAATCTGTATTTTTCCACAATTAAAATGAAATGCTGAACTTTGGTTTCGTTAGCCATGATATAGATAGGTTTATCTGTTGAGCACAATGTTTTATTGATAGACTGTAGAACCCCATTTATTTGAGCCTCCATTACCTGCCTCTCTGTATTAACTGAACCATAGGTGCTCAAGCCCCCTTCACTGTCAGCCCTAGGTGGCTGGTGGTTCCGTTAACACAGAGAGCTGGATAATGGAGGCTCGGATAAATGGGGTTTTACTATATGTAATGTTTGTTTTTTACAAAATGTAAAAACTAAGATTCTCTGTAAAAATGCATATTCCATGTTTTTCCATGGCAAAGGAATTTCTAGAATCCCTGGTTGTTACAAACAGGAATTTGTAACTTATTCATAGATAAAAATTCTAAATTGAGGGACTAAAATGGTAACAAAATATATAATCTTTATCTGTAATTTCTGTCTGAACCCATCTCAGCAAGATCATGGGTGAAGGTTGTTGGTTTATGATTGCTGTTCATTGGTCTCTGAAGTAATTTGGTGGTTATTCCATTTTTCAATGAAGCATCCATATAGTAAAAACTACATTACGATTTTTGCTGATTGGAATCCTTGTCAGTCTTGGCAGACAGCTGGACCTGGAGACTGATCATTAGAAGTATTAAAGGGCAATTGCACTGCTGCTGGCTGGATTGTATATCTTCTGAGCACAAAGAGAGGCCAGTCTGACACTTCACAAGAATATTCAATTCACATTAAATTTGAATTTGATAAATTAGATATTTTTTTAATGTGGTCTGAATCTTACATAATCTTCAGTTGGAATTAATTTAGGGCTCATTTAATTATAATTACATTATATAGCACTTAAATAATTCTCATTTGCTAAATTATGACTTTTGTAGCACTTAAATGAAGACAAGGGCTTGGGTCTCTGACTACTAGTTATTTTGTATTTTACTTGTAGATAGTTATCTCCAAAGCAAAACATAAACTTGCCCACAATCTTGGTAAGCGAATTAGTAGAATGACTTAACAATACAAAGAGGTTCTAAAACTGGTGGCTGGAGTGCAGGATAGTGTGAAGAATTTGGAGATGATAGACACCTGTATGCAGTGTTATTTAATTTATATTCTAGAATGCAATTTTGAAATATCACCTTAAACATCTTAAAAAATACTATTGGCGTATTCTAAAACAGTAATGCTTTACTTCCAGCTGTGAATTCCATCAGAAGATTGTTCTAAGCAACCAAAACAACCTATTTCCACAAATAAAAAAATGGGTGGATTAGTGTCCCGATGGCGGGTAAGTAAATCTTATTACAATATAAAAATCTTTAAGGATAGTTCAGAAAACTAAAATACTTTGATATGGTTTAGAGTAGAATTCTGTGTTCATGATACTTTAGTCAAAAAACTGTTCTGAATCTGAAATTGCTAGTAATTAATCTATGTGCTGATTGAAAACCAATAACCAAATAAACTTTGGTCATGCTACCCAAATGGAAAACTGCATAGATGCGTAGGCCTAGGTTCAGAATCCACTTAGGGCATGTCCTTACTAATAGGCTGTTTTTGTCTTACTTAACTTTTACTGCTTTCTTTGTCCTGCCTTTGGACCTTGCTTTGAATTTGTAACTATTGGAAATGTGGTAAAGATGGCTGTCTCTTCAGGGATTCCTTCAGACATCCTTTTCTAGATCTAAACAATCATTTAACACTGGATCAGGACAGATGTAGCAGTACATAAAGGTTGTAATTTGGTTGCTGTTCCTGAGCCTTTTAACCTAAGTACTAATGGATAAATCAGAGAGTATCAACCTTTATCTGTCAAGAGACTTACATGTATGTACTAGTATGAGAGTGCCTACCCAATATTTAAAAATAGAAGTGAGTCTCCCTTCCTTCCCAGTCTGCAGGAAAACTAGTCTTAGTTTATACATTTGTTGTTGGGATGTGTGAGGAACTTATGACAAAGTTAGGTCAAATACATGAATAGTGAAGTCTGGTCATTCTTGCCCTTGCAGGAATAAGTTCCATAGTATAGGTCCTTCTTGTTTTTTTGGCATATCTAAGAGTGAAAGCTTCCTTTACAGAGCACTTGTAAGCTGCAAACTATTTAAAGCTAATCTAAATTCACTGTATATTTCTCAAATGTGTTGCATGCCCAAAGAATGTCTTGAGTTTTTAACCAAATAATACCGCATAAATCTAGTCCTCTAAAGATTTAACCTGTCAGATTTGTATTATGGATGTTTCACCAGGCCCTTAAAGGTAAAATATAACTTTCCTGCTCATGTTGTGCCATTTGGCTGCCACCTCTACTTGAGTTTTGATGGGGATCCAAACAAGATAATGAACAGGTTGAGGTGTTTCTTCTTTTCTCAAAACTCAGTGTTTTGGAAGATGGAATCTATTCCTGAAAGGAATCCTCCCGGGAGGGAAAAATTGCCTGTTTGCTAGTAATTTTTATTTAAAACAAATACACACAGGCAGCAATGTTCACATGACTTTTTTGTTGGAATGTGAGATTGGTCTCTGCTATTCACATCTCCTCCCTTGTTTCATTCATCTCTTCATTAATAATTTCCTTTCCTTCCTTCCTCTCCTCTCCTCTCCTCTCATTTATTCCATATTCTACATTCATAATTGCCTCCCATCGTACACAGGTGTTCTGCCTTTCACATATACACTCTCTCTCTCTTTCTCAATCTTCCTCTTAAGTCTTGTCTACTTCCCTCCTTATTGCCACTGTGTATTTACACCAGATCACTAGCACTGGAAGTGGGTAGAGGAGAGGTGAGTCCCAGAGAACAATGAAGGGCAGCTCTCCTGCACAGCAGAGTTCTTAATTTGTAATGAAGAAGTTGCTGGGTCTCAAGCAATTGGGTGCCGTAGCTTAATCAATTTTTTTTTATTTCATAACTGACGCAGCAAGCTAAGTTTCCTCTAAGTTGCATGGCAGCGCAGCTGCCTATTTAGCGCCGCTCAGGCACTCAGGGCTGCGGCGGGGAGAGGTGCCTCTTCTCAAGCCCTGGACCTGCCAAGGGACCCCTCCCCAGCCCAGCCGCAGACCTGCTGCAGCTGGGGGACATGTGTTACTCCCCCAGCCCCGCGCCAGCCCAGTCCTGGACCTGCTGCGGCTGGGGGACAGGCACCCGTCCCCCAGCCTGCCCCGAACTTGCTGTGGCCGGGGGACAGGTGCCCAGACCCAATCTGGCACTGAACCTGGTGCAGCCAGGGGACAGGTTCCCTTCCACAGCCTGCCCTGAACCTGTCGCGACCAGGGGAAAGGCACCTCTCTCCCCTACCCCAGGTGGTGCTGTGGGGAGAGAGCTGGAGCGGAGTCCTCTCTCCTCACTGTAGCCCAGGGGAGACCCACTTCACTCCAACCCCCTCATCTTCGCCCCACCCCAGAGCCTGCACCCCCAGCCGGAGCCCTCACCCCTCTGCATCCCAATCCTCTGCTCCTGCCGTGAGCCTCTCAACTCTGGCCCCACCCCAGAGCCTGCACCCTCAGCTAGCTGGAGCCCTCACCCCCCCCAACCCTTTTCCCTGGTCCTGAGTCCTCTCCCACAGTCCGAGCCCCTTGGCCCCACCTTGCCACATGAATTTTGTTATGTGCACCAATTTGGAGGTGATGTATCACACACCGTCTCCATATTGGCGCATGTAACAAAATTCATTTCACACATAGGTGGGAAAAATTAGAGGGAACGCTGGCAGCAAGCCCAGAGCTGTTGGGGCTATGAACTGCTAAGCCTGGAGGTGCCAGGGATCAGCCCTGGAAAGTCCTGGCACAAATTAAATACTGAAGCAGATTCTTCTAAGGCAGTGTTCCTCAAACTGTGTGGTTTGGAACCCCAAAGTGGGTCTCAAACCTATTTTAATGGGGTTGCCAGAGCTGGTGTTAGACTTACTGGGGCCCAGGGGTGAAGCCCAAGCTCCACCACCTGGAGCAAAAGCCGAAGCCCGAGAGCTTCAGCCTTGGGTGGCAGGGCCCAGGATTACAGGCCTTCGTCCCACCTCATCCCCCTGAGCTGTGGTGCTTGGGCTTTGGCCCCCCCAACTGGGGCAGCTGGGCTTGGATGGGCTCAGGCTTCGATTCTCTGTCCCAGGGTCCTGTAGTAATTTTTGTAGTCAAAAGTAGTCTGTGGTGCAATGAAGTTTGAGACCCCCTGTTCTAATGGCATGCCTACACTACAGACTTAAGTCGACCTATGTTAGGTCGATTTCTAGCATGCACATCCTTGTTAGTGTGTGGCTTAGGAGAGGAGCCTTTCTGAGCAGCTAATGTCAGCAAGAAATGCGCATGGAAAGCGGATAACTAGTCAATTAAAATGAGTAGCTTTTAGGTACTACAGCATAGAAGTACACTTCATTTTTTGGTTTTGAATGAAAACATCTGAATCTGTTATCACACATGAGTACTGCTGGCAGTATGTTGTAAATAGAATAACTCGAGTATCACTGTAGAGTTCAATGACAGCTCTTTTCCCTCCCTTTTAAGCAGGCAAAGCCTTTGACAGTAGAAGTGTTGGAGAAAATTGATAAGGTATGTATTTTGCCTTTGCACTATCCCTGTTCTGTTTTCTTTAAAAATAAACATATAACACCTGGGCAGTTTTTTAAAATCATCAAGCTTTTAACAAATATGGGAGAGAGGAGGTTATATACATTTTAATTAGCATTGACAGAACTCAATTTTAACTTTAAGAATTTTGTCATGTCAATGTTTTTAAAATTTGTATTTATTTAAATCTTTATAGTTGCAGGAAGTTATGGGCGGGGGATCAGGTAATTATTTAATCTCAGTAGACAGATTCAGAAAGTTAAAGCTTTATAACCATTAAAACACACATTGTCAACATCACATATCAATATATACGAAGTAAATATCATTAAATCAAAATCTAAGCAGTGTTTTTTTACTTTGCCTGTCTATTTTGATTATTATCAATGGAAATAATTTTTTGTTGGTTTGTGTGCATATGATGAAATCAGTGTTAACCGACATTTACTGGTAAAAAAAAATCAAATCCTTCCAAACCTAATTGTAATGGAATTAAAATTTATAATGGTGCTGATTCCAGACTTGAGCACTGATGTACTAGAGACTTGGAGTTTCAGGAGAAGGAAAACAGAGAGCAGACCCCCAACATTAAATGATTTTGAACATTAGTACTTCCTTGAGAAATAGCTACATAAGTTATAGTCTAAGTCTACATTTCAACAACTTGTAAAGTGAATGAATGTTAAATTGGCCTGGTTGGAGAATCTAATTAAGGTTAATGGTTAGGCCTTCATTTTTATATTCTCCAGAAAATGTCACTAGAGCAAAGCCCTATTCATTTGGCTCATTCGAAAAGCTTCAAAATAGGTTGTTACAACTCTTATTATGGTGGTAAAATAAGACCATGGATGGAATAACTAAAGGGACAGTTCAGTGATCTAGTATGATTCTGGTCAGCATTTGTGAAAGATGTCTGTTCATGGAGCAGTGACCTGTTTTGAAGTATCCAGCTGGTATTTTCACTGGCCAAATTAATGAAGGTGTTGGTAATCCTGTTACCACTAAAAGTACAAAGCACTGCTAGATCATTCATCCATCTGCCAAAAACCCCAAAACAAAAGAGTGTTAAAATATTCAGGACAGTATTATTAATAGGAGGGAGTACTAAAACAGAAATATAGTTCAAGTGGCTGCAATAACTCAGCTTTGTCACAGGAGGAGATGGTACTATTAAAATATAAAAACATATTTTGAAGTTTCACAGATGCCTGTTAAAGCAACAGTACTCAAACTGGACTGCGGAACACTTGGCTGTGAACACAAAAAGCTGCCTGGTCCTATGATGCTGGTTCTCCCCCTGGTTTCCAAGTTATTATATTCCATTAAGACAACTAAAAATACATATATTCTTAATATCACTCTTGAGTTGCTGTAGTTGCCCAAGGAATGTTATCTGCTCATGAATGAAGGGCAGTTGATCCATGCCACAACCAGCGTTTTAAGGTGTAGTTCATGCTATGAAAACTGTTAGATCTGTTGGACAAACAGTGTCAAGTACAGAAAGCCTGATTGCTTTTGTAATGTTTTCAAATGTCACACTGAAATGCAGAGCCTCAACAAACCTAATAAAGCATCAGTTAACTTCAGCCACTAGTCACTTTAAAATCCTTTATTACAGGAAATCCAGGCATTAGAAGAATTCAGAGAAAAAAATCAGAGGCTACAGAAGCTATGGGTTGGAAGACTACTTCTCTACTCATCAATTCTTTATCTTATTACTTGTTTAATTGTATATTTGTGGTATCTTCCTGATGAATGGACAGCAAGGCTGATTATGATGCTTCCATTTTTTGCATTTCCATTGATGTAAGTAAAATATACAGCAATTAGGAAAAAGGTATCTTTGTTGAAAGGAAGTGGAAAGTGAATCTCAGCAGGGGTCTGAATTTGTTTTTGACAATCCTTGAGTTATCACAACTTGCTGGATTTTCCCTTTAAAATAAATCTCAGTAGTTAGGCACATCTTTTTGAGGGAAATGTCTCTGCTAGGTCTGGGTTTGGAGTGGAAAGACTTTTCTGTTGAAAAAGTGTCAACATCTGAAGATGCTTAGCTTATCAGAATGATACTCAGTAGAGTTATGTAAATCTGAACAGCTTTAAAATCCGTTTACATTTGGGTTCAAGATCAGTTATACTCCTGTTCTGAGGGTTTTTAAAGTGATATCGTGAACTCAAAATCTAGTCCTTTAAAAAATATTTAAATCATTAGAGTACTGCAGCTACTCCTAAAATTTCTGTACCATTTTTATGGCTTAATATATTTAAGTTTTTACAAAAATTTCTCACCCTATTGTCTGAAACAGTTGCACAAACAAAATACTTTGTAGGTAGTTGGAATGCTGGAAACTAAAGCTGGAAAAGAGAAATGTTCTGATTTTTCAGTTTACGTACATTTTAGGTGCAACTAACAAAACTGTGAAAGTTCATGTTGAATTGATTTTTTTATTTTTTTTTTTAAAGTTGATTGTGTCCTTTTAACATGGATGAGTCTCACATGAAGAGCTGTTCTACTGGAGTATTCTTGACAGAGTTTTCTTATCGTAGAATGCTGTTAACTCTTTGAATGTGCGCTAGGTTTGTTTGAGCTGATTACTTTGCTTGTTAAGTATCTTGTTTTCAATTTTTTGAGTTTAGCTTCAAATTTTACCCCTGCTGGAACTTAGGCTTGACAGGATTTTCACCTTGGATCACCTTTTGTGTGGGAGCAGAGCAGCATGAAGTCTGTTTAGCCTTTTGGGGCTTTAATACAGATATTATAGCACGACTGATTTGTGCAGATTATAGACAACAAAAGTACATGCAGAAGTCTCTTAAAATGCTTGTTGCACATGTAGTAATCTTGCTATTCAAATGTATACTAAATTACTATACAATATTGATGTTCACTTGAAAATGGACATGCATTTCCTGAAATAAAAAGTGTAGACCAATATACATGTACAGCAATACACTGACTGAACTGATCTGTAAATGAAGGCTCAATTAGGCTTTGACAAAAGAGAATGAATAGGTTTTGTTTTTTTCCTCCCTAATAATATTGTGAAACAGGCTTTTTAGCTAGCCTGCTATTTATGCCAGCCTCTCTCTATACTCAAATATGGCAAATGAGTATAGAAATGAGTACAGTAACTCCTCACTTAACATTGTAGTTATTTTCCTGAAAAATGCAACTTTAAGTGAAACGATGTTAAACGAATCCAATTTTCCCATAAGATCGAATGTAAATGTGGGGGGTTAGTTTCCAAGGAAATTTTTTGGGAGCAGACAAAAGGCATTATGTACTGTACTGGGGTGGGGAGGTGCCCCTGGCTTACCCCGAGGCTCAAGGCTGGGGTTGCGGGGTCTGAGAGGGAGTTAGGGTGTGGGAGGGTGCTCAGGATGGGGAAGGAGGCTCAGGGCTGTGGCAGGCAGGAGGTGCAGACCACTTACCTGGGGCAGCTCCTGTTTGGTGCAGGGGGTGTGCAGGTGGCTCAGCACAGTGTGGCACCGCCCCCATGGCCGTGATTCTGGGAGCTGTGATTCTGGGAGCTCCCCCCCCCGGCAAGCAGGGCCACCTGGAATTCAGGGACTTTAGGAGCTGCAGGGCCCTGGGCTAAGGGGACCCCGGGGCCCTGGCCTGCAGCTTTAAAGCCCCTTTTCGAATGTGGCCCTGTGAGCACAGGCTGGAGGACTCAGGAGGAGCAGGGGCAGCCCACTCCCTCCCTCCCAGAAAATTCTAAGCACCGTCAAACGGGAAGTGCTGGAAGGGAGGGGGAGAAGAGGAGCTTGTGCAGTGCTCCCTTGTAAAGTCAGCCAAACGACGTTATAAAGGAGCATTGCACAACTTTAAGCGAGTAAGTTCCCTAATGGAGCAGCGACGTAACTTCGAAAACAGCGTTAAATTGGAGGGCGTTAAGTGAGGAGTTACTGTATTGCCATTGTTCAAGGGCCTGTCATCTTCTACTACTCTCTGATCTTCTAATGGATCTTTTGTTCTCCTGTTTTTCTAAGTTCAGTACACATTTCATTTTTGAATGATAAGCTTCCATGAGATCCTGGGTCAGGCAACCACCAAGCATATGAATGTTTAAAATTAAATTTAGGCTCTTAAAACTTGGAAGCATGTGTCTGATTTCTCTCAACCCCCCTCCCAGTTCAATTCACTTCAGTTTTCTCTGGCAGGTATGAATGGCAAGCAGCTGCCAGCATGTATTCTCTCTCAGTCAAGAGGTGGACCTATGTTGAATGCCTGGTGCCCTCCAGAACTAACTCTAGAGATTCTTCTTCCTTAAGCAAACTGGAAAATGTCTGCCTCCCCCAGCCTGCAGTCACTCACTAACACTACTATGTTACAAGATCTGAGTATGTTACTGGTGCTGGTACAGTGAGCTAGTAACTGAAGACTTGAGGAAAAACAGTGGCACATAAGAAGGCCTCGCTTCTTGAAACTGCAGTTATTTCCATTCAGAATGATTGTCTCATTCCTTCAGCTGAAACTTTAAATAGTTTAATTCTCTGATAATTAAATTGACAAGATTCTTCATTTAACCTTGTAAATTTGAGAGCTGGAGTGGACATTTTATAGTCCTAAAAAAGAGAATTGAGTGGAAACTTCAATATTAATAGCACTATCTGATTACTCAACATATAGTACTAGGTGGTGGGGGTTGGGGGAAAGAAACTTGACTTGGGAAAAAATACATAATTGCTAAAGGAAATAATGCTTCTGAGTTGATAGCATACTCTCAAAAACAGTTTTAGACCCTATAAACGTATGATGCATCATTGTATCATCCCTTTATAGAGAATAGGTGCCACTCACATGACGTATAAGGAATATGTCAGCAATCATACTACTTTATAACTATTTTAAAAATAGTTATTAAACCATGAATTTGAAAGTAGAATGTCAGTATAGTATGCTGTTGTTATCCTGTCTCTGTCAATGATTTGTTGTCTGTGACCTTTAGCAGTCACTTCACCTACGTGCCTTGACATCTGCATCTGGAAAATTGGGATAGTAGATAACTAATTTATCTCTTAGGGATTTTGTGACAATTGTTGCAAGCATTTTAATAATGCTATATATAAATGCTAAGTGTGCACTTATTAAACAGTGACATTAATGTGTTGTGTTAAAACATTGTGGAATTTTGCTTATTCTTTGTGATGCTGAACATGATTTTTGGTAACTCTGTGCTTTAACCTCATGCAGACCTCTAATATTTATTATTGGCTTCATTTAATTCTGTGTCTGCCTTTAGATTTTTATATAGTGCCAATGACAAACAGGGTTTTATATAAAATTCTCAGTGAGGCTTGAAAATCTACTTGCCACTAGGGAGTTAGTAGATTTTCCTTACGACAAGCAAGAGGGGCCCTTAAGTTGTGTTTTTGTTGTTGTTGTTTTTTTTAAATAATAGTTTCTAATCCTTATGCCTGAAAGGAGAACCTTACTAATGTAAAATGAATGTAAATCAGTGCAGTTTTTTCTTCCTAAGAGTGCAGATAACCTGCTCCATTGTCTCTGCTAATATTCATAGTCTTATGAAGCAGCAGGATAAAACTGACAAGAGGTGGGTTAGCATTGCTGCTGCTATTCAATTTTACAGGACTCTGACAAGAATAATGTCAGTTTACTCTTCTGCTTGGAAAAAGATTTAATGTAGCAAGTGCACAATAGCTGTTTTCTGTGGACCTTCCTCGTACGACCCCTCCCCATTAACCTCCCAAATCTTCAGTTTTTTGGGTATAACTGGTAAGTCTAGTCCTCAGGTTAGTATATGTCTGATAAATATTTCAAGGAGTAACCTGCAAATGAAATTGTTTGCAGCAGATTACTTGAGCAGCATAGTCCTTGAATTTATAATGTTCTTTTTCGAGTGCTTGCTCATATCCATTCCAGTTAGGTGTGCGCGCACTGCATGCACGTTCGTCGGAAGATTTTTACCCTAGCAACACTCGGTGGGTCAGCTGGGCGCCCCCTGGAGTGGCACCACCATGACACTGGATATATGCCCCTGCCGACCCAACCGCCCCTCAGTTCCTTCTTACCGCCCGTATCGGTCGTTGGAACAGTGGAGTGCTGTTTCACTGACCTCCACCTCACTAGCTACTCGTAGTTCTCTAGTTATTTTGTTGTGTATATAGTTCAAAGTTATATAGTTATAGTTAGTTTTTATTGTTCATAGTTAGTGTATAGTTAAGAGGGGTTCGGGGATTAGCCCCTTCCCTGCACCTGGTGCCGGGGCCCATGCCCGGTTCACTGGGTTTCAAACCGTGCTCGGCCTGTCATAAGCCTGTGCCAACAGGAGATCCACATGACTCCTGCCTTAAGTGCCTCGGGGAATCTCACCTGACAGATAAGTGTCGCATTTGCAAGGCTTTTAAGCCGAGAACAAAAAAGGAGCGGGACTTTCGGCTAAAGCGGCTCCTCATGGAGGCGGCTCTTACCCCTCCGCCTTCGGCACTGAGTGCTGGTCAATCGGTGGGCAGAAGCACCTCCTCGCCACCGGACCGCTCCGGGACTGCCAAGGCCTCTCAGCACTGGCCGTCGCCGGCACAAAGTCGACTCGGCACCTCTCCCTCTCCCCGAGGTCGAGAGAGCCTAAGACTCCTGCTGCTTCTGTGCCACCTGCACCGCAGCCAGAGAGCTTGTCTAAGTTGGATTGCCCGGCACCGATGACATCGGCACCGTCGATTCCGGTCCCATGAGGGCTGTTGAGTCTGGTGCCTGACAGCTCCCTGGCACGCGCTGTGGTTGAGCTTACTATTCGCTCCACGCCGGAGACATTCTCAACGGCAAGGGATCTGATTGCCATGACAGTTGACGCTGCCTCAACCTCCGGCACCGCCGATGCGGGTAATACAGTTTATCTGCAAGCCTGCTTTGATAAGACCATCCTCTGTCGGCACAGCAGAGTGGCACCGTTCACGATCACGGTCCCGCAGACGTTCCATGTCCCGTCGGCGCTCCCGCTCCCGATGCTGCTCGCAGTCCTGGTACCGTTCTCTTCCTCTGTACCGGTCGCACTCGCGGCACCGGTCGATATCCTGTTCGTGGGCCCGCTACTCGCGGCACCGTTCCAGCTCCTGGCACTGCTCCAGGCACCGTGACTCCCGTAGCCGTTCACGACGTCGAGCCTCGAGATCTCGGTCAACCTCCCGGCACTGCTCCGGTCGCAGGTCCCGATCTCGTTCCCGGTACCGGTCCCCAGTGCCGATTAGGGCAAGGTCCACTAGAGACAGAGACTCTGCCCAGAGCTTTTCAGCACCTCCATGGCCATCCAGACCAGATCAGATGAGGCGGTGGAAGGAACATCCTCCTCGGGCCCTCCTCCAATCAACCTGAGAGCCCATCAGGACCTCCTAAGGAGTGTAGCACTCAATATGAACCTCCAGGTGGAGGAGGTCCCCGGAGGTAGAGGACCCGGTAGTGGACATTCTGTCGGCGGATGCCCCCACTAGAGTGGCCCTACCGTTTATTTGGACCATCCAGGCGAATGCTGATACCATATGGCAGTCCCCAGCCTCTATCCCTCCTGTGGCCAGGGGAGTCGAGCGTAAATATATGGTGCCCTCTAAAGGGTACAAGTACTTGTATGTCCATCCTCCTCCCTGCTCACTAGTCGTCCAGTCTGTTAATGAGAGGGAATGCCATGGCCAGCAGGTGCCAGCCCCAAAATCGAAGGAGGCTAGGCGAATGGACCTACTCGGCTGCAAGGTGTACTCGGCAGGGGCCCTACAGCTCCGGGTGGCAAATCAACAAGTCTTGCTTAGCCGCTATAATTATAACACCTGGGTGGCGGTGGGTAAGTTTACAGAGCTTCTCCCTCAAGGCTCCCACCAAGAGTTCGCTGCCCTCTTGGAGGAAGGGAAAAAGGTGGCCAGAACTTCCCTCCAGGCCTCGTTGGATGCAACAGACTCAGCAGCCAGGACTCTGGCCTCGGGTGTTGCCATGAGGCGCATCTCATGGCTTCAGGTTTCAAACCTTCCACTGGAGCTGCAGTATACCATTCAGGACTTACCATTTGATGGTAAAGGCCTCTTCTCGGAAAAGAATGATCCCAGGCTGCAAAGCTTGAAGGACAACAGGGTCATAATGCGCTCTCTCAGCATGCATACGCCGGTGACCCAACGCAGGCCTTTCCGTCCCCAGCCTCACCGCCCATACTCTGTGCCTAGACAAAGATAGGACTTTGACAGGCGGCGCGGCCGAGATGGTCGCAGACGACCGTCAGGACCCTAAGGGGGCCAAAATCTAGGTCCCTCGAAACCACCACCGGGACCAAAGACGAACTTTTGAAGGTGCGCCCGAGGGCGGCGTACCAGTTACAGGCCAGGATCCCTCTCCTCCCTTCTTCAGCCGTCTCTCTTCTACTTCCTCCCGGTGTGGTCCCAGTTAACTGCAGATCGCTGGGTCCTACGCACGGTGGAGTATGGGTACCACCTCCAATTTATTTGAACCCCGTCCTCCAACCCTGTCCCTCTTCAGGGACTCCTCTCATGAGCAATTCCTCTTACAAGCGATGCAGATGCTCCTCGCCATAGGAGCTATAGAGGAGGTACTGATGGACAAAAGGGGCAAGGGGTTTTACTCCCATTTATTTCCTAATCCCCAAGTCGAAGGGAGGTCTCAGACCTATCCTAGATCTGCGAGGGCTCAACCAGTTTATGATAAAGTGAAGTTCCGCATGGTATCCCTGGAGACCATCATCCTGTCCTTGTATCCTGGAGACTGGTATGCCGCCCTCGATATGAAGGACGCGTACTTTCACATCGCCATCTTTCCTCCGCACAGGAGATACCTCTGCTTTGTAGACAACCGTCAGCACTTGCAGTTTACGGTCCTGCCGTTTTGGCCTTTCTGCAGCCCCAAGGGTATTTACAAAATGTATGGCCGTAGTCGCCACCTACCTCCGCTGACATCGGATACACGTTTTTCCATATCTGGACGGTTGGCTCATCCGAGGGGCCTCTGAGACACAAGTCACTCAGCATGTGGGCATCGTCAAGGACCTATTCACACGTCTAGGCCTGATGATCAATATAGAAAAATCCACTCTGGTTCCCACGCAGAGGTTAGACTTCATAGGAGCTATCCTGGACTCCAGTCTAGCCAGAGCCTGCTTACCACAGCCGCGGTTTCAGGCGATGGCAACAATCATCTGAGGTCTACAGAATTTCCCGACGACCTCGGCTCGCACTTGTCTCAGTCTCCTGGGTCACATGGCTGCCATCTGGTTTGTAACTAAACACGCCAGGCTCCGCCTCCGTCCTCTCCAAGTTTGGCTCAACTCGGTATACCACCCGGGCAGGAACCCGATAGACACGATAGTCGCCATTCCCCCGAGCACCCTAGGCTCCCTAGAATGGTGGCCAACTCCCTCCCTGGTGTGTGCAGGGATGCCGTTCCATCCGCCCCAACCCTCAATCTCCCTGACAACGGACGCATCATCTTTCGGCTGGGGTGCTCACCTCGGTCACCTTCGTACTCAAGGCCTTTGGTCTTCTCAGGAGCTGGCATTACACATAAATGTCCGAGAACTGAGAGCAGTCTGCCTGGCGTGCCAGGTGTTCCAGCAACAGTTGCGTGGCCGTTGTGTCTCAGTGTTTACAGACAACACAACGGCCATGTACTACATAAACAAACAGGGAGGGACATGGTCCTCCCCCTTTGTCAGGAGGCCATCCAACTCTGGGACTTTTGCATAGCCCACTCGATAGATCTGGTAGCGTCCTTTCTCCCAGGTGTTCAGAACACCCTGGCGAATCGACTCAACAGGTCTTTCCTGTCTCATGAGTGGTCGATCCGCCTGGACGTTATGCGTTCTGTTTTCCAGAAGTGGGGATTTCCCCACATAGACCTGTTCGCTTCCTGCGAGAACAGGAAATGCCAGATGTTCTGCTCCTTCCAAGGTCTCTCCCCGGGATCGATCTCGGACGCTTTCCTGATGCCGTGGAAGAGCCAGCTCCTTTATGCCTTCCCACCGTTCCTGCTGGTTCACAAGGTCCTGCTGAAACTCCACAGGGACAGAGCGCGCATCATCATGATCGCTCCAGCGTGGCCCAGGCAGCACTGGTACACCACATTGCTCGACCTGTCGATAGCCAACCCAATTACCCTGACGCTCCACCCAGACCTCATAACTCAGGACCATGGCAGGCTTTGCCACTCGGACCTGCAGGCTCTTCACCTCACGGCATGGCTGCTGCGTGGCTAAACCAGTGAGTTACGTTGCTCTGAATCAGTACGACAAGTTCTCCTGGGTAGCAGGAAGCCTTCCACCCGGTCAATGTACCTGGCCAAGTGGAAGCGTTTCTCCTGCTGGTGCGAAACGCTTAATCTTACTCCCACTGAGATCTCTATTTTGGACTACCTCTGGTCTCTCAAACAGCAGGGTCTAGCAGTATCATCACTGAGGGTACACTTGGCAGCCATCTCTATCTTCCACTCAGGCGAAGGTGGTCGTTCCGTGTTCTCACACACTATATGGTTTCGAGGTTCCTCAAGAGCTTGGAGCGCTTATACCCTCAAGTACGCCGCCCAGCTCCGACCTAGGACCTCAACCTGGTTTTAACCAGGCTTATGTCTCCCCCATTCGAGCTGTTAGCAACCTGCTCGCTGCTATACCTGTCTTGGAAGACAGCTTTCCTTGTAGCCATTACATCGGCCAGACGAGTCTCCGAGCTTAGGGCTCTTACGGTGGATCTGCCGTACACTGTGTTTCACAAAGACAAGGTGCAGTTGTGATCACACCCGGCTTTCCTCCCTAAGGTAGTTTCGGCCTTTCGTGTTAACCAGGACATCTTTCTCCCGGTCTTCTTCCCGAAGCCACACTCAACGCGACGGGAGCAACAGTTACACTCCCTGGACATCCATAGAGCACTCGCATTTTATATTGAGCGGACAAAACCGTTTTGTAAAATGCTCCAACTCTTTGTCGTGGTAGCAGACTGAAGGAAAGGCCTACCTGTTTCCTTCACAGGATCTCATCTTGGGTGACGGCGTGCATCCGCACTTGTTATGATTTGGCTCGTATTTCCCCAAGCCACATCACCGCGCATTCTAGCAGGGCTCAGGCTTCATCTGCCGCCTTCCTGGCTCATGTACCTATCCAGGAGATATGTCGCACAGCTACCTGGTCCTCGGTCCACACCTTTGCTTCGCATTATGCTCTGGTTCAACAGTCAAGAGATGATGCAGTTTTTGGCTCAGCAGTTTTGCATTCTGTCACATCTCACTCCGACCCCACCGCCTAGGTAAGGCTTGGGAATCACCTAACTGGAATGGATATGAGCAAGCACTCGAAGAAGAAGAAAAGACGGTTACTCACCTTTGTAACTGTTGTTCTTTGAGATGTGTTGCTCATATCCATTCCAACCCCCCCCCCTTCCCCACTGTTGGAGTAGCTGGCAAGAAGGAACTGAGGGGTGGTTGGGTCGGCAGGGGTATATATCCGGCACCACTCCAGGGTGCGCCCAGCTGACTCACCGAGTGTTGCTTGGGTAAAAATCTTCCGACGAACGTGCTCGCAGCGCGCGCACACCTAACTGGAATGGATATGAGCAACACATCTCGAAGAACAACAGTTACAAAGGTGAGTAACCATCTTTTTCTACATGAAAATCAATCATTGCTTGAATCCTTACATATTATAATATGTGACTAAATATGCGTCAGTAGTTTATTTTTAAAATTCTTACTATTATACGTTTTATTGCTTTACTTTTGGAGGGTATATATTAAAACTTCCCCATGAAATATGACATTGCCATTGTGGCTGCTTCTTCATTAGCTCTTCACATAGTAATAATTTGTTTCATTATATTTTAAAAGAAACATTACTGATTTTATGTAAATCAGTGCTGTGATGGGAGGAAATGCTGGAGCATCATTCGTAACTTCCCACTTTGTAATATATTTGTGAAGATTTTCACTATTTTCTGCATAGTTGCTAAGGATGCTTTCCTTGAAGGAAGTGATTATAGATAATCTACTTTGAAAACTAGGTGTTACAAGTAAGGTGACCAGATGTCCTGATTTTATAGGGACAGTCCTGATTTTTGGGTCTTTTTCTTATATAGGCTCCTATTATGCCCATCCCCTGTCCTAATTTTTCATACTTGCTGTCTGGTCACCCTAGTTACAAGGGAAATGTGACCTAGGAGTAATGTTGTTTTTTCTATTGGTGTCCTTTGCAATATTTGCAAGAGATGTTGGAGGGGAACAATGCCATCTTTTTGTGAAAGTGTTTGACGCTAGCTGTTCTGTGAAGCTTGAGTTTCTATTAAACCTTTAGAATAGGCTACTTGTAAACCATTTTGGAGGAGTGCTAGTCACTCCATAATTGGGGTGTAATTAGCTTCCCATTACAAATTCGTTTATTTTCAGTTTTGATTAGTCTTAATGTAAAATAACTTCTTTTTTCCTCCCACAGAATCTGGTTTATAAGAACAGTACTCATTTTCTTCTTTTCCAAAAGAACAGAAAGAAACAGTAAGTATCTTTTCAGTGTGTTTCAAATCCTATGGAACTAATTAGTAGGAGTGAGACTCAGTATAATGGTACACAGGTACTTGTATTAACTTTCAGGAGAGGAATGATGACCTCTTGGTTGAGGCACAGAACTGGGACTTGGTAGACTTTTAAATTCTGTTTCTACCACTTACGTCCTTGGAAAGTCCTTAATCTCTTTTCTTCCCATCTATAGAATGGCAATGCCCTGCCATAGAGAGGTGTTGTGAGGTGTAATAGATCAATGCAGGGGCCTTCAGCACTGGTGCACCTTGATCCTTCCTATTCTCTGCCTGTGGCATACAATAGTCCAGTCTCCTTTAGGTTTCATTTACTTTTGAGATAAGAATACATGATCTAGTGTTCCCTTCTGGCCTTAAACTCTATGATTTTATGTGAGAGACTCATATAGCCCCCTGACTAGAATATAAGCTCGATTGAATATAGGCGTCAAAAAAGTTACTGCAAGTACTCTGGCAGTATTTTGACTGTCTTAACTTTCTCATGCTATGAGTAAGGGCAGAGACTGTTTGTATGAAATAAATTCTGTTGTCCTTCTTTTGAAGAGACTACTGCAGTCGTCGTTGTTTGTAGCACGGCTGTAATGGTATGCTGTTAAAAAGCGGCAGGTTCTTCTAAATGGAAAAGTGAGACAGACAAACATCATTTTCTTGATGCAATATTATTAATATGTTGTCCTTTTGAGAGCTGCCTATCCACTGCAATGGGAATTCCTGATTTTTTTTTTTCAAAAGTAGTACAGATAAGTGGCATGAGAATAATGCAGAATGTTCAAAAGGGATGGCCAGAGTTCTAATAAAAGGATAAATTCTAAGGCAAAATTTAAAAACAGGCATTTGTGGTGGCGGGTCTGTCCATAGCATTTGGAATTCATGAAGAGACCTCTTCATTAAAGGCGAGATTGTCTTCAACACTCCTTACTGACGTATGCAAAACACGTAAAGAGAATTCAGATTTGGCTTTGTGTCTTATGACTCAAAAGGTTATTCAAGGGCATAACGAGTGGGGTCCCACAGGGATCGGTTCTGGGTCTGGTTCTGTTCAATATCTTCATCAATGATTTAGATAATGGCAAAGGGAGCACACTTATAAAGTTTATGGATGATACCAAGCTGGATAGGATTAAAATTCAAAATGATCTGGACAAACTTGAAAAATGGCCTGAAGTCAACAGGATGAAATTCAATAAGGACAAATGCAGAGTACTCCACTTAGGAAGGAATGATCAGTTGCACACATACAAAATGGGAAATGACTGCCTAGGAAGGAGTGCTGCGGAAAGGGATCTGGGGGTCATAGTGGGTCACAAGCTAAGTATGAGTCAACAGTGTAATACTGTTGCAAAAAAAAACAAATATCATTCTGGGATGTATTAGCAGGAGTATTGTAAGCAAGACACAATAAGTTGTTCTTCTGCTCTACTCTGTGCTGATGAGGCCTCAACTAGAGTATTGTCCAGGTCTGGGCGCCAAATTTCAGGAAAGGTGTGGACAAATTGGAGAAAGTCCAGAGAAGAGCAACAAAGATGATTAAAGGTTTAGAAAACATGACCTATGAGGAAAGATTGAAAACATTGGGTTTGTTTAGTCTGGTAAAGAGAAGACTGAGAGGGGACATAAGTTTTCAAGTACTTTAAAAGGTTGTTATGAAGAGGAGGGAGAAAACTGTTGTTCTTAACCTGTAAGGACAGGACAAGAAACAATGGACTTAAATTGCAGCAGGGGTGGTTAGGGTTGGACACTAGGAAAAACGTTGTAACTTTCAGAGTGGTTGAGTACTGGAATAAATTGCCTATGGAGGTTGTGGAATGTCCATCATTGGGGATTTTTAAGAGCAGGTTGGACAAACACCTGTGAGGGATGGTATAGATAATGCTTAGTCCTGCCTCGAGTGCAGGGCACTGGACTAGATGACCTCCCGAGGTCCCTTCCAGTTCTATGATTCTGTTTTAAAAATACTGTAGTGCTCATTGGGGCTGCAGTTTAAGACCACTGGGAAGTTGCACTTCGTGAAGAATGTAGCTGCTTGCTGTTATATAGTATTAACTACTAGAACATTTTCCAATTGTTCAAATGTACTGGCATCATATTGCTTCTGGGTGCAGTTTGAGTTGTTGTCACTGATCTGTAGTTCTTAAATGATGTGGGCTATCTGGGAGGCTGCCTCTCTAGTAATTTGCTGTGGCAGTCAAATTCAGTGATGATGTGTGTGATCATGGTGCCTGGAGGGGTCATACTGAGAATGCTTTCTCAGTGCAGACGGCAAGGAATAGAGCAGACAATCTCCAAAACTGGTGGTTTATTCTATAATTAGATTCACTAAGCCAGTATCCAAATAGCTTTTGTAATATCACACTGGTTACCAAGAAGCCAAAATACAACCCCCCCCCTTTAAGCAATCCACCCTTTGGCTCCTATCCAGACAGCCAAGTCTAATATAGTGAGATTACTGAAAACTGTATTTACCATACATAGTCCTACCAATTCCAGAAGACTGGACACATTGCCCGCCAAGTCAATGAATAATTCAGATCTCGAGCAAATACATTCTTACAGCCAATCCTTATTAACTAGATCTAAGACTCTTTACTAAAAGAAGAGAGTTGTATATAGTTCAATATACATACAAATGTGTATAAAAACCTTACGTTTGTTTCATAGCAGAGACAGTGAGACTGCTGATTTGTAAAACTTTCTTTTTTAAATTAATGTAAAATTAATAATGCTTATTATAGTCCAATAGGCAGTCCAAGTGCAGAGTTTCCTTCCATGAGAATTCCAGGGTGAACACCGAGTAAATCTAGAGGCCTCAGAGGTCTTGTGGCTTAGACTTGCCCTGTCAAAGTTTAAGCAGATGTGAGTTTAAAAAGGATCAGGCCCAAAGCTTCCTTTATAGTTCTTTAGCAGGCTGATAGCTTCTTGACAGCAATCGTCACAGAAGGGCCTTCCTTCGATGAAGACTAGGTAACGTATATTGTTGCTTTGAAGCTAATCTTATGCTTCCTATGCATACATAGGTAACTATTTGTATTAATTAATATAGGGCAATTAACCATTCAGACTATAAAGACAGTTCATTATGGCATAGACAGTGTAAGCTGAAGACAAAGTAAATAACATTTAGTTCCTACAATATCTTCTATATTATATCTTTGGTCTTTGATTCAGTAGAATACAGTAACAAATCACTAAAAGATAAACAGGATTTTAGCATCTACAAACTAATTAGATCACATTATTAAACTTCTAATGATGTAGGTAAACACAGTCAAATCACAGTTAGTATCTAGTCTTGATTCTACAACAGTACAGGCAAAAATGTTAAAGATTCAAGTCTACTTAACATGGCTTTGATAACTATCTACAAGAACTGGCCCCGTTTACCATTCAGTGCCTCCTGTTAACTTGTTATGGGTCTTACACCAGTTCACTAATCTGTCAGTGTGTGAGCAAACAGCCTTAATATTTAATCATTTGGGGGCTATATGACTCTGGAAACTACTCCTCCCAGCTGGCCCAACAGTGGGTTTCTAGGCCTTGCAGCATACCTATCAAGGTTACTGGATTGGTCATAGCTGTCTCTTTGTATAAATTGTTTTAAATTATGTACGTATGCCCAATTAAATACATTTGTGGTGCATGTTATAAATTAACAAATAAAATATCTTTGCCTTGATGAAAAGCCTACTAAATCAGCAAGAATTGAAATGTTTGTCTGAGAACACAAACACTAATGTAAACTATTAAATTTTGAATAAGAATTTATAGATAATGCAAACTTATTCCAGTCTTCTTCTTTTATGAATTTGCGATGGCCTAAATCAGGGGTAGGCAACCTATGGCATGCGTGCCAAAGGTGGCATGTGAGCTGATTTTCAGTGGCACTCATACTGCCTGGGTCCTGGCCACCAGTCTGGGCTGCTCTGCATTTTTATTTAATTTTAAATGAAGCTTCTTAAACATTTTATAAACCTTATTTACTTTACATAGAACAATAGTTCAGTTATGGATTATAGACTCATAGAAAGAGACCTTCTAAAAACGTTGAAATGTATTACTGGCACATGAAACCTTAAATTAGAGTGAATAAATGAAAATTTGGCACATCGCTTCTGAAAGGTTGCTGACTCCTGGCCTAAATAATGGTTATGTAATTCCATAATTTTAGTTTTCTTCACTATAGCCTTTTCTCACTTATGGACTATCTTTGTGAAAAACTGATGCTGACAAAATAAATTTTGAGCCCACAAAATGAGGTGTACCGAGGAAGCTGTTAAATAACACTAAGGGCGGAAAAATAACTGTAAATACTTTTGTATTTTTTTGCTTGTTAGAATGCATTGTTCAACTATAAAGGAGGTAGCAGAGAATTGCTAGTATCCAGGGAATTCATTCTGGCTTATTACAGTGAGTTTTCCATAAGTACTGAACTACTTGTATTGACTTTCAGGAAAAATCCCACATGCATTTGACTTAATTTTTTTTCTCTTAGAGATAAAGGTTAGATGTTGAGCTTACTGGCTGTAACACTGTCCCTTCTATTCTGTAGTAATGAGATGATCTTCTGGTAGTCATATCTTCTCCTATAAAACTGGGGTTTTGTTGTATTTTGGAAATGCTGTCAGGATGAAATATATAGATCCCATTGATAAGTTTGGAAATGATCTAATATTTGCAACTAGCATGCATGAGACTTGCATAAAATATATTAGAGCAGGGGTCTCAAACTCAGATGACCACGGGGGCCACATGCATACTAGTACATTGGCCCGAGGGCCACACTACTGACCCCAACTCCCCACCCCCATCAGCCCTGCCCCCACTCCACCCCTTTCATGAGGCCCAGCCCTGCACCCATTCCAACCCCTTCCCCAAAATCTCCAGCCCAACTCTACCCCCTCCCTGCCCCCAGGGGATGCAGGAGGGGTGTGGGGTGTGGCAGGGGCTCAGGGCAGGGAGTTGGGGTGTGGGGTGCAGGAGGGGTGAGGCAGTGGGTTGGGGTGCAGGAGGGCTGAGGGGTGTGGCGGGGGTCGGGGTGCAGGAGGGGGACAACAGGGGGCTCAGGGCAGGGGGTCAGGTGCAGGGTGTGGCAGGCGGCTCAGGGAAGGGAGTTGGGATACAGGAGGGGTGCAGCAGGGGGCTCAGGGCAGGAGGGCAAGGTAAAGGGTACGGCAGGGGGTTGGAGTGTGGCTGGCTCAGGGCAGTGAGTTGGGGTGTAGGAGGGATGTGGCAGGGGGGTCAGGGTGCAGCAGGGGGCTCAGGGCAGAGGGTTCCACCACAAGAGGGGTTCAGGGGGCGGGATCTGGCCTAACATGCACCGGGGGCAGGGCAGGGTTCTTGCCTGCCTGCCTTGCCCCCATGCCACTCTGGGAAGCAGCTGGAACGTGAGGGAGCAGGGGCACAGGGGTGAGTGTGTTGCTGTTGCTTCAGGCACCACCCCCAGCAGCTCCCATTGGCTGGGAACGGGGAACCGCAGCCAATGGGAGCTGCTGGGGCGGTGCCTGAAGCAATATCAACACACCCCTGCGCCTCTCCTCCCCCAGATTCTGTCCGCTTCCCAGAGTGGCGCGGGGACAGGGCGGGCGGGCAGGCAGGCAGGGAGCCTGCCCTGCCACCGGTGCGCGTTGGTCTGGAGCTGCTCTAGGTAAACGCTGGGGGAGGGCGGGGGGCCCGCGAGGAGCTCATGAGCCGCAGAAAATAACCTCGCGGGCCGCATGTTTGAGACCCCTGTATTAAATGGTGAGAGAGACAAACTTTGCTAAACACTAAAAATCATGGACTGAATAGAGACGCTGGATTTGTGGCTTATTACAACAATCTGTAATCCACTAACCCAGTGGTCCCCAACCTTTTCCGGATGTCAGGCTCCGGACAACGAGCCACCGAGGACCGTGGCCAGCAGACAAGCATCCGCTGAGAAGCAGCAACGTCAAGAGGCATCGCCGCCAAAGCATCATCATCAAGAGGTGTCGCCGCCGAAATGCTGCCAAAAATCAGCGGCTTTTCAGCAGCGGCGCCTCTTGATTATGCCGCGTTTTGGCGGATGCTTGTCCATCGGCCAGTATACGGCGCACATAGATGCCTCGGTGGCTGCCACTGCACCTGTGGGCACCGCATTGGGGATCACTGCACTAACCCCTAACCCTCATGACTGGAGAGTTGTTAACAGGCCACTTCACCTTGAATGGTCCCTTGAAATATGTGTTAATTCCTTATTCTAAACAATCTTTTCCATTTCTTATCTAGCTTGACACTCTGAGTACATTTCCCAGACCTGAAGAAGAGCTCTAGGCAAGCTTGAAGTTTGTCCCTCTTGCCAACAGAAGTTGGTCCAGTAAAAGATATCACACCAACGTTGTCTCTTTAATATAATAGGACCAATACAGCTACAACAGCACTATAGAAAGTGTATTAAACGTGTGAATCTGGGAATCAAACAGATGTATTAAAATTCAAACTAAAAGATTTTCTGTAAAGTCAACTGAATCCACATATTTAAGCAAACATTGCTATTGTTGCACCAATTTTAATATATGTCAAAACAGGACTTGGGCTGTACTAGTTTGTTTAATTAAATGGTTCTTTAAAAGGTTTTATAATTAAAACTTGAAACTGCCAGTAAGTTTAGGTGGCTTATTTAAAACTCTTACGTGAAAATAAACTAAGCACAAGAAGGATTTGCTAATGTACTGGGATTACTTGGGGTCAGTGAATGAAAATTTTGTTTGCTCTCACAAGTGAGAAGTATTCAGTTAATCTATGCTGAAATATATTTATCACATTTTTAATATAAAAACTAACATAAATCTTGTTGGTTTTTTTTAGGTGAAGCATTAGAAGAGCTAAAATCCCAAAAGAAGAAAATAGTGAGTAATTTTTTTTTCAAATAAATCTGTATCCATTGTGTCCTGTTAAACATTCCCTCTACAGTTTTTCTAACTAGGATTGACTATAGAACATAAGGTGGGAAAGAAAGGAACGTGTTTACAGTTCGTAATTTGAGGTCGTGTCCCACACCAAAAATAACTGAAATTAATTCTTGCATTTGAAAATCAATCTCATTTTAGTTTATTTGGACATCCCATCAAGCCAGTGGTTTTGGGACTGTTGGATCAGTTTGTAGGTCCATTTAATCAGGGAATGAAAAACTTTCCTGAAGCCCACTGGCATGAGGACTATGTTGACTAGTCAAGGTGAATAATATCTGTGCTGCTATGTCTCTAAAACCACACCCAATAATTTAAAAATAGAGTACACAATTGTATTTAATTGTAATATCATTAATTAACTTTGTTTATTTGAGATTAAAAAAATGTTATTTCTCTTTCTGGCTTTGTTCTTATTTTTCTTTTCTGTAATAGATTATAGTGCATCTTTTCCTGCATTGCCTTGACAGTTTCTTCTTTTCCTTTTTTCTCCCTGCAGTGTTCTCTATCTCCTTCCTTTCATTTCCTCTTCTCCAAATCTCTCTTCCATACTTTGTTTTTTTGTCTATCCCATCAGCCTCTTCCTCTCTGAGCTCATCCACTTTTTTTTTTTATGTAGCTCTTCAAACAACACTTCCAAATAAGTCTGAAACTGGCACTCACAAGCACTTTTCTTCACCTGGATCAACACTTAATCTTAGTAGCCTGGATTTTGAGTTGAAAGAATTCTTAAAGCTCAGGAACTCTTTCTTTCATTACAATGGTGCAGTGTTGGGAACCATTCTACTCTGATTTATAATATAATACAGAAACTCTTTGTTCACTTTTATGCAAAGATTATGCTTCATTCTCCTACCTTGTGCTATCAAGCATACACTTAAGTACTAATCATTTGGCTTTGGAAAGAGTCTGTCGCCCAAAGTCACTAGAGTCCCATAGTTTGGTCCTCATGTATTTTACTCTCCAAGTTAATTAGAATCTTTTTGCTCCTGTGGACTTTATGCCAAAGGTATGGAGATGCAGCGTATATCTACACTTACAGTTGTACAGCTCTGGGAGTTACAGCTGTCTTCGTACAACTGTACGGGAAAGCGCTGCAATGTGGCCACACTGACAGCTACCAGTGCTGCAGTGTGGCCACATTTGCAGCATTTGCAGCGCTGTTGGGAGTAGTGCATTGTGGGCAGCTATCCCACCATTCAAGTGGCTGCAATGTGCTTTTCAAAAGAGGGGGAGTGAGGGGGAACGTGGGGGGGAGAGAGAGAGAGAGAGAGTGGATTTTTGGATCTGTCAGCTCCCTGCCTTGCAAGTTCTAAGGACAGGAACATACACATCACCAACCTGCAATCAATTTAAAAGTTTCAAGCCCTTCTCGCACCCCTCTCTTATTCACTAAATGTAAATTATGCCCTCCTGAATAGCCTTCAGACCACATAAGCAGCTGCTCAACACAGACTCCACCTTCCCCTTCTGCCCTGTGACTTCTCTCTTCAGGCAAACAGCTGTGAACCTTCCAAAGCAATTCCCCTGCCTTCTTCCACTCGCTCCAGCAAACAGGAGCTGTGTTTGTTTTTTAGATAAGCTGCTCAGGGGAGCTCGGAATTCAGCCATTCTTCTGGTTTGTTGTGCGCAGGCATTCTGGGATACCTCCTAATACCCTGGAGGCCAATAATAGTGCTTTTGGTGGCCACACTTGATGAGCAGGGCTGCATCACCAGTGCTGCAATTGTTACACCCCAAGCAGACCAGGTGTACAGCCAGCGCTGCAGCCAGGGAGTTGCAGGGCTGGATGTGCCTCGCAGGTGTGGACAGTTACTAAGTTGCAGCACTGTAAACCCACCACCAGTGCTGCAACTCTCCAGTCTAGCCAAGCCCCTAGTCTCAGCAGTACTTCTCTAATCTTAAACATGTGAGGTGACCCTCTTTTCAATTGCTCTCTACTATTTGAATTCTTCTAATGTGGTCCAATCTGATATGACAGCAGCCAAGCAGGTGGCAGAACTAGACCCCCAAATCTTTTCTCCATATGTGTGTCATTGTAAGTACAATAGTGTCCTTACAAAAATGCTTCCTTACCTTTTGGTAGCTTAATTCAACCAAATATGGAAATGAAACTGCCAAAGCTGTGAATATTTGTTTGAAACAGATTATCCTAAAACTTGCTGCATTATATCACTTTATGTTGGACAGGGGGAGGGCCAAATCCATATTTTTTCTTTCCAACTTCGAAATCAATCATCAAGGAAGCCTAAAAGTTTCAGGACATGTTACTAGCATACTGTATTAAGGCAAGATCTCCAAAAGTGTGTTTTGGACTAATTACTCCTGCAGTGAGATCTGTAAGACAGTCAGTTGTTTGGAGGGAAACAGAATAAAACAGACAGGTACTGCTATTACAGGGAAAGGTGACCTTACTAATCTTCCACTCTGTTTACCTTTTACTGATGTGGGGGTTAAATTGAAATTGAACAAGAACAAGTTAAAGATAACGGTCACAATTTCGCAGTGACATCACATCTAATCCTCCTCCTCTGCATATTTAGTGATCTGCATTTGTAAACTGACGCTGGTAAGGTATCCATTAAATTAGAGTGGTGGTGGAAGAAAGGGGAATTTACTTTTTCCTTCAGAATGGCTTAAATAGATGTGACTGACCATTACATTTTTAAAATCTCACCTCAGGAAGATTACATTACATGTGGGCTGTCCAAACAAGTGCTAGTAGATACAAATAAATAACAGGACAGTTTCTGAACACTTAATTTCACTGTAAAGATGTCTAAACATCAGTAAAGCTGCTTGACTTCCTGGAAGCAAGTAGTCGTCTTAAATTCTAGCGTGGTAAAAGGACGAGTGAGGCTGAATTTTGATTAGCGTGTAGTTTTATTCACTTTATTCTGATGAAGGTACAACAACAAATTAAAATAGGAGTAGTCTATTTAGTACACGAAGTTTAGAATCAGGTCTGTAGTGAAGTCTGGCTTTTGTTGAAGGAGACATTCAATAAGGAATGTATGCTATTGAGATGCAAGAATGAGGTGGGAATGGTGGGTACGTGGAATACAATTGAAATCTAGGCATTTCAGCAAACAAGGCAACATTTCTTTAAGGTTGGTGTCTGTGACAAGACACACGTTCTGCAGCCAGTATAGAAATTGAGACTTAACAATGATAGAAAGGATTGATTTCTAAAGTATCATGCATGTACTTAGTCAAGAAAATTGGCCTAGTGTGAGTAAATGTAATTTAAAACTAGAATTGGAAAAACCTAGTGTAACTGGGAAAGTATTGTTGATTGATATCTTATGCTTCTATAACCTCTTTCCTCCAAGGGCATTAGTGTTATTCAGTCATGAAGCTTCAACCCCTTAGCTTTACAGACAGGAAAATGAAATACAAGTTGTGATGACACAGGCACATGGAACTCTGGGAATAAGAACTAACTCTGACTGATCAGTCTGCTCTACCTAGTAGACTGCTGCCTCCCTTGTGCACGCAAGAAATTCAAGCAGGGGTTTCTGTTAACTAAGCCATCACACCTGATTCACTAAATATGTACCCTTTTATGTCCTCACAGAATATAAATAGCTTCTAACTTGGTTTTCACCTCTAAATTCAAATAGCCCCTTAACAAGATTTAGCAAATCATGGTTCAAATTATACTTTGTTTATATTTAACTAATTATACTTAGTTAATATTTTGTTAAGTGTGAAAAATAGTAATTTTTGTCATACTTTACTTCTGGAATGCTTACTCCTCTAAAGAGTAACCTTTTATTCCATAAAGAATATTTGAAGGGTAAAATCATGCTAAATTTTTTAATATTAATGAGATGTGGGACACCACAATTGTCAGCTGACTCAAGCCTATAAGAGCCTTGTGGAAAACACCATCCTCTCTCTGCCTCTGACAGCCAAGAGATCTGAGAGAAGGACTAGGAGCTGTGGAAGCTCCCTAAAAGTGGAGAGGCCACTGCCACTTGCTCCCCTAAGACCGCACCCTCGTGCTGCCCCTCTCCCCAAGGTCCTGCCCCCCTGCTCACTTCTCTCTATCTCCTTCCCCTGTCGCTTGCCCTTATGGCTTGTAAAAAATGGGAGGGCGTAGTCGTCCCACTTTTAAAGTGATGGGGCCATGGCTCCCTGGGCCCACCTTTTCTGGCACTCCTCGAAGGTACTATGTGTCTTCTCAAGGCTGAGCGCATTTTTATACCTATCCCTCTCAGGTTCCTTGGTTGTCTCAAAAGTATATGAAAAAGTGCGTCAGGGTTGGCCTTCTCCTGCCCCAAAGGAGAAGGGTGCAAAGAGACTAGACCTTTTTGATAGAAAGATTTATTTCTCAGCTAGCCTACAATTTTATTTTTTAACCAGCAAGCCTTCTGGGGCAATGTAGTGAACTTCTCAGACAAATTGCCAGAGAATGCCTGGCAAGACTTCCTTATAAGAGAGCAAACTCGTGGCTAGGACCTCTATGCAGGCTGCTTCAGATTCGGCAGTCGGAGCTAAGGCATCCTCAGTAACTTTGTGCAGATGTTCATGGCTTCAGACATTTGGGTATACCTCAATAGGTCTAGCAGAGGATCTTGGATGGGTGGGCAGACTTTTTGGCCTGAGGGCCACATTGGGGTATGGAAATTGTATGGCAGGCCTTGAATGCCTTATTGAGGACAGAGTACCAGATCATATCGTTGCAGTATCTCCCTTCCCTGTTTTTTCCAACAGGTTGTCCCTGTCATAACATTTTTCCCAGATTTGGACCTTAGCGTCCAAAATATGGGTGTTAGCCTGAAAACCTCCAAGCTTAGTTACCGGCTTGGACCTGGTAAAGCTGCCACCACCCAAAAAATTAGTGTTTTGGGGCACTATGGTCCCCCCAACAACCTTCCCTGGGGACCCCAAGACCCAAATTCCTTGAGTCTCACAACAAAGGGGAATAAACCATTTCCCTTCCCCCTCCAGGTGTTCCCTCCCTGGGTTCCTGGAGAGATACACAGAGCAATCTCCGTGAATCTAAACAGAGGGACTCCACCCTCCCTGTTTCCAGTCCTGGAAACACAAGTACTTCCCCCTTCAGCCAGAGGGTATGCAAAGTCAGGCTTAGTAAATCTAACACAGAGAGATTTTCCCCCTGACTTCTTCCTCCCACCAATTCCCTGGTGAGCTGCAGACTCAATTCCCTGGAATTCCCACTAAAGAAAAACTCTAACAGGTCTTAAAAAGAAAGCTTTATATAAAAAGAAAGGGAAAAAAAATACATAAAAATGGTCTCTCTGTATTAAGGTGACAATTACAGGGTCAATTGCTTAAAAGAAATATGAATAAACAGCCTTATTCAGAAAGAATACAATTCAAAACACTCCAGCAACTACACACATGTAAATACAAAAAGAAAACAACATAAACCTTGTCGTCTTACTGTCTTGTACTTACAACTTGGAAACAGAAGATTAGAAAGCCAGGAGACAGAAAGATCACTCTCAGAGCTGAGAGGGTCAGACACAAGACAAAGAACTCACACCCAAAACTTCCCTCCACCTAGATTTGAAAAAGTCTTGTTTCCTGATTGGTCCTCTGGTCAGGTGTTTCAGGTTACTCCTTTCCAGGTGAAAGAGACATTAACCCTTAGCTATCTGTTTATGACAGCCCCATTTCCTATTTGCTGAGTCCCACAGATCAATTGGTCCTATGTATTGTGGAACAAAGATACTCTGTAGTTTTATTTCCATGCTCTCTTTCCCATCTTTCTTTCCTACCCATTTTCAGGGATCACTCTCATGAGATTGTTCTCCAGGAGGTCCAGTCTCTTCTCCATTTGAGACCTAAAGAAGAGGCTTCCCATTCATGTTACTTCCTGATCCCAGGCCCATTTTAGACTTGTAAAATCTGAACAAATATATAAAGAAAATAAGGTTTCGCTTGGTTACCCTGGCATCCGTAATCATCCTCTCCGCCCCTGATCACTGCAACTGGTATGCTAGCCTCGACTTGAAGGACGCATGTTTTTATGTGGCTAACTATCAGAGCCACAGGAGATTGCTAAGATATCTGGTCAACAAGGCCTATTATCAGTTTTTGGTCTTGCCCTTTGGCCTGTCTATGATCCTGCAAGTATTTATAAAATGCATGATGGTGGTGGCTGCATTCCTAAGGAAAGCAGCTGTACAAGTATTTCTTTACCTGGATGACTGCCTTGTGTGAGGTCGATCCATGCTCCAAGCAGAAGTCAGTCTCTCCAAGATATGGTGTGTCTTAAGTGTTCAGGATATGTGGATAAACAAGGACAGGTAAATATCCCCCCTGTTTAGAGAATAGGATTATATGGGCAGTTCTGGATTCTACAGTAGTCAGGGTGTTCTTTCTTCAGGCCAAATTCAAGATAATGTTAAATTTTCCATAGACTTCAGAGTCCATCCGCTTACAACAATGAGAAATTGCCACAGACTGCTGGGCCATATGTGGTTCGGCATGCCAGACTTCATCTCAGGAAATTGCAGGACTGGTTAAGGTCACTGTACTCCCTGGCTCATCAACCATTGGACATTCTGCTTTGAGTCCTTGCAGGAATGTTAGCCTCCTTGGACTGGTGGATGGACCCAGACAATTCCTTTGCCCCTCCCTCACCCACAGTGACCCTAGTCACAGATGTTTCTTTTCTAGGTTGGGGAGCTCACCTAGAAAACTTATGAAGTCAAGGTCTGTGAGCCCAGTAACATTTGGATCTTCACATAAATGTGCAGGAATTGCGGGCTATGACCTGTTAAGCTTTTCTGTCACACATCAAGGGTCAGAATCTTTGTTCTGGTCTACACGGGGGGTGGTGGTGTGGGGGGGGTCGATCTAAGTTACGCAACTTCAGCTACGTGAATAATGTTGCTGAAATCGATGTACTTAGTCGACACCACCACTAAGTCGATCTGCTGCTGCTCCCCCGTTGACTCTGCTTGCACCTCTCACAGCACTGGAGTGCAGGAGTAGACGGGAGACGGTTCGGGGGTCGATTTATTGCGTCTAGACTAGATGCGAGAAATCGATTCCCACTGGATTGATCGCTGTCTGCCAATCCAGTGGGTAGTGTAGACATACTCTTCATGTTCTCATGGACAACACAGCAGCAACATTTTGCATGAACAGGCAGCGTGGGTGAGACAGTCCTAAACAATACATCTCATAGAGTACTAAATTTATAGTGAACTGTGTTCGCATTTAATATGTAGAGTAAAATTAACAAAAAAATTCATTTTAATTCCAATTGAATAAATTGGAGGCATTTTTGTCTGCTTATTGATGGAAAGTCCACAAAAAAAGGCTAGATTTGTTCACTATACTATTAGCTCAGAAGATGACCTACTCAGAGTACAGACTGTTGTGACCTAATGTATGCATTTTAGTTCCTATTTTAAATACAGGATTGCTATATTAACTCATACATTTTATATAAAAGACGTGAATTAATCTTACAGCTCAGTGAACATACGATTCTTTTAGTTCTCCAACTGAACTACTTAGACCATTTGTGGTGGAATGCAATGTTAGCTGTTGGCATGGTGTGCTGCTGGTTCTCAAAATTTTCAGTTGCTAAATCAAATTTAAAAGAAGATTTAAAATACATTGATAATAATCCTTTTCCATATATGCAACTGATGTAGTTGCTACAGGAATTCTGATTGCCAGTTGGAGAGCAGGCCATCCATGCAATTATGAATAGGAGAGAGATGCTTATCATGATTAATTAGTTTGAAAACCCCGGTTTGTACGGTGGTATCAAGGTACATAGAAATTTCACTTATTTTGTGACTGTTTTTTGTGACTGAGAAATTGGGCTGCTGCATTTTGTACAAATTGGGTTTTCCATGTAGTTTCTACCTTTAGTCCTAAATGCACTTAATTACAGTAATCTAGCCTAAATGTGAAGTATATCTTTGTCTTAATTCTTATAAGAAAGGAAAAGCTGGCGGTGAATGGGATTTCTCACCAATGAGTTGCCATGTGGATGATGAAGAGGAATCTGACTCTACTACCTTGATGAATGGAAGGTGAAATGCCCTAGGGGAGAGAGCTCAGTGTCTTGGTTAGCTCTATGAAGTGCTTCACTTCACCCATTGCTTCATTCTTGCATGGGTCAGTTTGAGTTAGTTGCAGTCTGTCCATGTGCTAATCTTTGGCGGACACTGACACCTTGGTGACACCATTGATTGTGCCTAACAGAAAAGGAGATGAAGTGGATGTCATAGCCATATTGTTGAAAATAGAACCTGTGACCTATTGCAGGTTCTCCAAGATGTCTTGTTACATTGAAAGGGAGGTGTGGAGAACATAGAATTACATGTGCGTGCTCTTGAAGATGAAGAGCAGCTTCCTTTCATGATTCTGGGTCCTGCTAGGATCTGGGGCAATTAGTAATGGAATGTGCATAGAGAAATCAAGAAATAAAAGCTATTAGTTTGATTTCTTAACAAAATTTTCCTTATATCCTTATGTAAATTTACTTCTCATTGACTTCTTGCAAGATCCTCTGCAATATTTCATTTATTTTAGCACTATTTAACACTACACTTCATATCTAGAGGGCTTGCAATGCAATTTTGCAGACAATACATTTCAGACACAGTGCACAGGATAACTAGGTGAGAGTCTAATCTTAAAATGGTATAGAATTTAATTTATTTGGCAGATTGTCATTAACTGGCTGTAAGGAAAAAGCATCAGATCATTTGAATGGGGAATCCTTCTTGGTCCATAAAAAGATTGCAATAGAGCCTTGTTAATCCAGACTTCTGTTAACTGAGACTTGCACTGAAAATGGACTTCCAGGTTTGTAGTCTACTGGAACCATGTAAAAACTTTACTAGGCAGATATTTCTTGCTACCTATAAGCCACTGCGATGCTTTGGAGCAAGGCTGCTTACCTGTCAGTGCCCTACTGATGTTGCGGGGGGCGGGGGGAGGGACAGAGATAGACTGCTCACATACTAATTTTGTGGCTGTAGAGATCAAGAGACTGAAGGCAGGGAGGTCCTTGGAAAGTATCCACCTTTCCCAGTGTCTTTTCAGCAATCTAGAGCTGCAGTGGCAGTGTGCCCAGCAAGAGGTCTGAGTGAAGAAGACTACTACAACCCTTTGACTGCATGGAGAGTCTGTGCTGTTTCTCTACCACCCTTCAGATTGGCCCCCTATTGCTCCCCAAAGGAAAGCAGAGGGGCATAATGAGAGAATATTACTTCCCCTTAGTGATAGGATAGTGTTAGTGTGTACTAGCTCTCATGGCTGGGTCAGTTTTACAAGAGAGCCGAAATAGTTGTGGAGTCTCTCCTAAGGTCATCTGCTGGAGGAAAATGGAGGTGCACAGAGACTTTTCTAAAGGCCTTCTTGTGGTGCTGACTACTTGCCTTCAGTTTCCTCTTCCTCTGGTGTGGCTACCAAAGAACAATGAAAACATGACACCCCTCTTTTAACAGCTCTCCAGTAGCATGAACAGGAACAAATAATTAGCCCAGTTTCAGGGCTTCTGAGTTGGGGGAGGAGCCAGAGGTTGACAAAGGTGCTCCTTCATTAGACCTTCCTAAAGGGATACGTCACCATAAATGGCTCCTTCCCAAGCTTCCTTTCCCAGATCTTTTAGCCACTTTGAGATTTCCCTTCTGGCCTCTCCTCCTTAGAAATATTATTGAGGGATGTGTATTCTAGATCCTTATTTCTGATCTCATATTAAAGCTCCGTTGCACTTTTGCAAGGATGGTAGGCTAACCCCAATATCCTGCTCAAATTTCAGTTTAGGGAATTGCTTTTTACTTTCCTAATCATTTAATGGTTTCAGTTGTGCTTAATGTACAATCTGGATAATATTTCATTTCCTGTCTTAAACCATTGTGAGTGTTGCTGTGAGCTGTTAAACAGATGCTGTATTTCCATTGTGAAGGAAGTGAATTTTGTTTACACGTGTTCTGGGATCTATCTGGATAAGAGAGCACTATTATGTTGTAAGCCATTATCACTAATCTGCAGGTGAGAAATGAAAATTGCAGCCATCCCACAATCTACAAACTAGTGGTCCTGAAGTCTCAGTAAATTTATTTCTTAGCAGCGATAAATGACTGTTTGACAGAACTTAATTTTGTGGCCACTGACCTTTTAAATTACCAACTGTTCACACCAGCAACCAACCATAATATAATACTATAGTACTCTAAACAAAATATTTTTTGATACCGGACTATCTGAAGAATGAGGTCCATCTAAGACTCTGTAAAATACTTTATATTCACTGTACATATTAGCCATTTGTCATAACTATGCGTATCTGTGTTCTAAAGTTCAGCTTCTTCTGATGTTGGCTATTAACCGCTAAAAAGATACTTTACTAGTGATTACTTTTTTAATTAAGCCCATGTATTAGCTATAAAGTCACTTGAGTGCATTGTAAATAAAATGCTGTAATAATGAAGTGTTTTAATTATGCTCCCTAAAGTATGCATAGTACTCAGTAAATTTTTATTTAAATTCTTAACATGTTCAGTTGTTTCTGAAAAGCAGTTTGAATATAACTGTAAAGATGGAGTTTAGCCTTTAAAGTCACTTGAACAAATTCCATGGCTGTTCTCCCAGTTAGTGAGTGTTCACAGCATTTGCAGCAAGCTAATTGCTTCTGCTAATAAATAATCTAAAATCGATGCTGACAGCAGTTAATTGGCACAGAGACTTTATTCTGTAAAGCACTTGGCTAACGACCTTCTTTAAATTAATAGCATTAAGTGCTATGAGGAAATAAATCTGAGGAATTGCCTGTCATTTGCTTGTCATGTCTAATAACTTCCAATAATGATAGCTGATAGATTTTTGCACATTCCATTATTGAAGTTGGTGCATGTAATTATTCTCCTCATTATATGTAAACAATTAACAATATTTGGTGTTTCCTTGCAATAAAGCAGTTGAGTACAAGTTAGAAGTTAGAAACAATTTTTTAAAACTAGATTTTGTTTCCTTTGAATGCAGTTAATCAATGTAGCTGAGCACAGTAATGCTTGGTTGGACTAGGCTTTGCACTTCTGCAAATTTTAATGTGATGCTTGTAAATAGAAAAGTAAACATTTGAAATCTTTTTTTTAAAAGAATTCTGTCTTGACCAGTGAAACCTTTGTTTCTAGCTTGAAGAAGTAATGGAAAAGGAAACTTATAAGACTGCTAAATTAATTCTTGAGAGGTTTGATCCAGAATCTAAGAAGGCAAAGGTAGGAATCTGGTATCAATACTAATTTATTATAAAATGTTTTCTCGATGCTACACTTTTCTAATATTACTATAATTGACAGGAGGTTGAACTGCCATCTGCTGGAGCATCTGCAACTCCGAGACCTGGACAAGGTACTAGCTCTGTGAAATTGCTACTGTTTATGAAAGATCAGTATTTATAGCAACGAATTCCACTAGAGGAGTCTGTCTTCTTTTTAATGGGAATTGTGTGGTAAACTGGGATTAAATTTTTGGGGGTATGGAGGGAGTTGGCATTAGGTTGTGCCTATTAGTTGCTCTTTATTTAGTAGTGGGTCTGTTATTGGGTGAATGAATTTAATGCTTTTTCAGCCAGTTAATGTTTAATGCTGCTTGATGTTGATATAGTGTGAATCTGGCTCCAGAATGCGTCTTCTGTATCTTCAGATGTGAGATTTTTCTGGGTGACAATCCCTCAGAATACTAGTTTGCAGTCAAGAGTTTGGTCAAGAGTTTTTGTGTAATGATTGATTTGGATTTCCTACCAACTCATTTGTATTTTTCTTTACTTAGTCAAAACACTCCCAGGGTAATGTTTTAGAGATAAAAGTTAATGCAGAGATCACCTGAATATTTTATGGAATACTAAAACCTGACGGTTCTTAACTGTCTTAGACCTTTCCATTTAAAGGTTGTACTACTATGCATGCAAGTGAAATAGAAAATGATTATGTATTAAAAATCATTAAGGAAAAGGTTTATGCTGAGAGACATGCACTCTCCCATCCCAAAAGAGAGGGTAAAATTTATCACATCAAGTGGAATGGCTCTAATTCAGAAATATGGGCTGTAAACACACTAGTCTTTTTGGAAAACTTAAGTTATTCTCCTGGTTAAAATTGATAACATTAAGTAAATAGGAAATGCCACAATGGTAATGCAATAATGCTACTATTTCAAATCTAAATGTGTCGTTGGATGAATATATGAAGATAGATTGCCCAGAAATTATTTTTTTTACAGACTAATTTGCTTTTAAAGCAAGTCAACTCAATGGGGATGCACAGGGTCTAGTGTTCACTAAAAGTAATTATAGAATCAGAGGGATATGATTTTCAGTAATAGATTCATGTTTCCAGCTGAGCACATATATAAGACTTGCCAAGCTCCCACATCTTTGGTGGTTGCATGGTAGCCCTGACTGCTTTTGTGGGAGTCTGGTTGGAAGTCATAGTCAAACCATTATTTAGTTTTCATCCTTTTCCCACACTTGCTTGTGATCTATTGAGTTTGGGAAGAAGGAAAGAGCTTGAGGAAGCCTAATTTTAAACCAGCATGGCTATTTCAAGTCACTTTCTCACGTCACAGCTTCTGGAATGCTGGTTATAATATTTGTACAACCTGAAATAGATAATTTGCCACTAAAGCTGTTTGTATAATTCTCCATCCAGTTGAATAAAATCCACTTTTTCTTTTGTTTTTGCTCAGTCTTCCAAAATTATCATGTTTTTTCTTTTTTTTTTTTTTACTAGTCCATCCTTGCTTGCCATTGTTGTGACAATGAGCAAGTTTTGCAGTGTGCTGTTTTCACAAACAGCTTTCTCCTTTTGGTTTCCTGATGTCTTGGCAACAGTCTTTGTCTTCTCTTCTGCTCTGTTTATCTGTCCTAATCATAGAGTCCTAGATTCTAACGCCAGAAGGGACCATTATGATCATGTAGTCTGATCTCCTGAATAACACCATTCATAGAATTTCAGTGTGATTCCTGTCACAAGCCCTATCTTCTGTTTGAGCTACCTCATATCTTTTATCATTTTAGTCCTCATTCTTTTTCTTGAGTTAGATCAGCAGATGAGCATTTGAGTAGTGCTGGAAGAAGAGTGAAGTTGCCTGGAAACCTATTCCTACCCTCTTTATAAGCACTGCTGCTCAAAGTGCTGTGTGAAAATTGGACTAATTTGCTACCAGCCCAGTATTAAATTTGTTAATCTCTGATTTTCTTTAATAGATGTGTTTCACCTTATAGGTCAGGCGGTCAAGAAGAATATTGTTAGTTTCTCAAGTTTGGCTTGGGTAGTACAATTCAAATTAGGTAGTAACTCCGAGCCAAAACCGGATCTGCTACTTGTTTGTGTAGTATATAATTCACTATTGGTGCAACTAAATATCAATTTCAAATTGATCCATATGATAAATGTGAGTCTGCATGAATGTAATTTAATTCAACATATTTAAATTATGTCCAAACCTTAATTAAATTTTCTATTCACTTAAACTGATCAGAAGTGCAGTAGATATTAGAAACCCAATTATCATTTAAATGTCAATACTTGTGAATTCTGTCCCCTTAAAAAGAGGTTAAGTAATGATGAAAATGTGGCCAGATTGGTCTCAACTTTAATGTTGCACTCATGACAGATTTAAAAAAAAGTTTCCATTTTCATCTATTCAAATATTTTCTATCTATAAAGCTGAAGAGCTGTTTACTTAAAAGATCTAGTGAATCCACAATTACACAGCAGTCATTTCTCTGGAGAAAATAATTAGTCTAAATGTGTGGCAATAATGCAATGCCCGTTGCTTTTTAAATAAATAGTTCTAGTCTTAAACAGTAGGATTAAAAACAATGAGGAGTCTGGTGACACCTTAAAGACTAACAGATTTATTTGGGCATAAGCTTTCGTGGGTAAAACCCTCCGCTTCTTCAGATACATGGAGTGAAAATTACAGATGCAGGCATAAATATACTGACACACATGAAGGGAAGGGAGTTGAGAATCTGTGTTAACAAGGTCAGTTCAGTCAGGGTAGATGTGGTCCACTCCTAATAATAGAGGAGGAGGTTTCAATACCAATAGAGTGGGAATGGACCACATCCACCCTGAATTGGCCTGCCTACTTGTCTGGGTACCACTTAACATGAGTGACTGCAGAATTTGGACCTAAGTGGTCTAGACCAAAAAATTAAACCAAGGCTGTCTTTTTGTGACCTCAAACAGATAACTCCCAATGTGGAATTTAGTTTTCATATAACTGGTTTGCACATATACCTAGAAGAAACTCAATTGATTAATTGCAAGATATTCAAATAAAGGAAAAAATTTTTTAGCTCTCTTCCATATTAAAAGTGGGGTCCAGGTGACACAATCATTCCATTAAATTGTGGAACTTTTTCTGGATGAATAGAAATTTGGCATTTGAATAAGTGTTCATGTAGTTCAGCCCTGATAAATTCCATTTTCAAAATAAGACTAGTTGAGTACATAGAGTCCAGTCTGTCTTATAGTTCTGCTTCCTTCTGGCAGTTACCCTATATTTGGGTGTAGGTCTCACTACAGGCAAGACTATATGCCAACATGTGCTGTTTCCAGCTTAATTGCCCCCGTCCAGTTATTTGCTGGAACTGTTTTTATTAGGACTCTAGTTTCCTTTTTGTCCCTAAAACTTCAGCAGAAAACACTTCTGCTTGACCAAATATATCACTGGCTCTTGAGCAGAAATATTCTGGTCCTTCTGGCACACAGGCTTAACATGTTATCATACTTATTCCTGGGATAGAGGCAGTTCTTCTGTCAGAGTTCATCAATCTCATTCCTGTGTATCTGTATGATTGCCAGTGGAGTTGTAGACCGACCGCTAAGGGGTGACCACTCCCAACCATAACTAGGTCTTCTGTTGAGACCAGTCTATCGCATGAGCCCCTTGAAGGGTGAATAAACCTAAAACCCAACATTAGGGAATTAGTAATATGCACCTGAAAGGTTTGATGCAACTCCAGATTGCTAGAATTTAGGCCTCCCAATTTGATAGCTATTGAGCTTGTGAGCCTAGGAGTATTCATAATGGAAGTGTGTCCTCTTAGTTTTAAATCTCAGAGCACCCAGAATTGAATGGCTAGTGAAACATTTGTATTTCTAGAAAGTTGAAGCAGATTAGACATGTGAGAGAGTTTGTACTGGCACCGTCGGAGGTATATCTGTTTGCTGGACAAAGGGGACTCCTGCTTTTTTCCCATGCATTAAATTACTTCATGATCTTTTAAGGTGAATGTGACTTAAATACTATAACTACTAAAATATTCTCTTCTCCCAGTGGGAATAGTTTTCACTGAAATCAACAAACATTTGCGAAACCTTGCAGAAAAAATTGCCTATGGCATGTACTTTAGGAATAGAAGATTCAGAGGTTTAGCAGAGAAGTGGTGATTGGTCTAGGATAGGCATATAAGTATTGTCTGCCCTGTTCTTGCTGACCGAGGTGGAGCTGATGAAAGCAGTCCTTCTATATGCACACTTCTGAAAATAGTATTTTTTTTTATTCTGTTCATCCCTTTTTCATCTCTTTTCTGATGGCTTTGTCTGCAGTCTGAACAGCCCCTTTGTCCTCCCTAAGCCTGCAGACCAGCACAAGAGCAGCGAAACTGCTTTAGCAAAAGAATTCTCCTCCTGCGCACCTTATGCATTGTTCGACAGTCTCTCTATCCCAGATGCTTTTACTGCCTTCTGTATCCTGAGCTATCAGTACTTCTCCCTCTTTTTCCTACTTGCTTCTATTCTGCAAAACCTTTGGAGGTTGATAGACTGAGCCCTAAACCCCTGGGACAGCACAAAGCAGAATGCAGTGCTGATAATAAGGGCCCCACTGACCTTGCTCTGCATATGTGGTGGAAAAAGTATTATCTGTGGTGAGGGATGAAGGACTGTATAGTGGAGGATAGTGAAAAAGATAATTACAAAAAAAAAAGATTTTGGACTAAGGAGGAGTGTAGAAGCAAGACAAAAGGACACTAGCAGGGAAAGACTAAAATGGGTCCCCAACGCAGTGCCCATGGGCCCCATGGCGCCCCCGGGGGCATCTAAATGCGCCTGTGTCCTGGTCAGCAGTCGAGCATCTGCCGAAATGCCGCAGAAATTTGGCGGCATTTCGGTGGATGCTTGACCGCCACCACGGTCCTTCATCTGGCGCCCGCCAGATGAAAAGGTTGGGGACTACTGCACTAAAAGAATGGAATAGAGAGATGGGAGAAGGCTGAAATATGATACTTGTATATTTCATTTAGGATTTTACAAAGGAGATGTAGGAGGGATGGGAAGGTGGAGAGCTTAGTGGGAGAAGCTGGTTGATCCCTGGTAAATGTTTTATCACAGCTGTCTTTTCTAATGTCTGTTCTCCATTTAGTCTCTGCCTTTTTTTGTCTCCACTCTTTAGAGGAGAATGAGATCTTGCCATACAGCATGTGCAGCGGGGACACTGTTACCTCTTGATCTAGACCTGCCCTTTTCTGTAAAAATTGTGTAACAAGGTGAAGAAGCACTTGAGTGTAAAACGTGGTTAAAATTAATTTAGTTGCACCAACTTATAATAAAAATGATCAATACTTTCTAGAGCAGTAAGCCCCTATACCACCCAATGAGAGTGAACAGAGTTCAGTTAACCTTTGGCCAGCACTGGAGGCTGACAACTGTTGTCTGAGCCTATGTGTACACTGTTTTTTAGTGACCTAGCAGAGTTATGAATTTAAGTTCTCAGGATCATCTTTGAAGGTGTTGTGCAGGTTTCCTTTGAGGATGTGGACTTAGAGGTCAGATACGGAGTAGTGGCTTTGTGAAAAGTGTTCACCCACAGGTGATGGGGTATTTTTGTCATTTATCCTTTTTTTGTGAGAGTTCGTTTGAGAGCATAGTGAATGTCTGGTTTCACCCAAATTGTTTTTGTTGGGGGCATTTGATGTACTGGGTGAGATACATCACATGTTGTGAAAGGCATGTGGAGATATATTGTTGGTTTCATGGCACATTTTTCCAGTAATTCTTCCTTGAGATGGCCCAGGAAGAAGTTGGCGTATTGGCGAGCTGTCCTGCTGCCCATGGATAATGTGAAATTGTTGTGGGGAAGAATGGAGTGAAGGAGTTTGTCCTGGTGTTTAGGGTGGATTTCCAAGTGTTGTACATTATTTCATAGGTATTTGAGACAGGCACTGATGCCTGAAGATGATTGTGCCAGTGGTAATTAGGAACCAGTAGGGAGAGAATAGTGTGAGAGAAAAATTCTATTTCATTATTAAAGCTGTTTGGTTAACAAATTTCTAGATGGCTAAGTCAGCAGCTATTCAGTTCTGCCATAAATAGTTGTAACTGCCCAAGGCCCAATGCATTATTCAAACAAAATTCCTATTGGTGTAAATGGGAGTTCTGTCTGAGTGAGGAAGACTGAAGAGGTTCCCTTAAATTTGTTTGGCATATTGATGACCAGTCTATAATTCAGTCTGAGCATGCTTTTCTCTTTCTTAAAAAGGCAGGAGGGGAGCACCATAGCACATGATTCCCCCTCAGTGCATTGTTGCTGCAATAACAAATCAAGCACACACTCAAAAAAAAATAAAATTGGGTGGTAGAATAGGGTGGGTGAAACTGGGCAAACTGAAATTATAGATTAAGACAAGAAGGGACCATTAGATTTTCTAATTTGGAAAATTAAGGGTGTGTACCACCAATACTGCTGGGGAATTCAGACTGAATACTTTATTAGTTGCAGGCAAAATGACTTAGTCTTCCGTAGAATTTGAAACAATATTTGGAAGCATTTAAACTGTAGGGTAAATTAGTGATCAGTTAGTGTGTTCAGATCTTCTGTTTGAGTATAGCATGTTAATTCTAGCAACTAATGTCTCATTTTGCACACTAAGATATGTATACTAAGCAATTACCTCTCTATTAGTGCACTTTTGGAGACACTTTGTTCTGAGTATATACCAGTTGTTAATCAAATGCTAGTATTAAAATATAGGATTGTGTCTTTGATCAAACTGCTTATACTGAAGAGCATGCTTAATCAGAGTATGATTGGTCTTTGTAGTCTTGTTATACAGGTATTGGACTTCCTGCTTATTACTTCTCTTACTGATTAGAATAGTAATACTTTGTGTTTTTGTTACTTGCAATATGGTATTGAATATTAAATTCAGTGTGTACATGTTCCTGTCAGAAATTCGTCAGCGGACCCCAGCTCAAAGAAATATCTCTGCAGCTGCCCCAGTAAGCCCTAAACAGGGATCTCCCAAAGCTCCAGGTCCACTAGCAGCATCTCCTGGTCTGCAAAGGGACGCTTCAGCTCCTGGTGGACCTCCAGAAAGAACCATTGCACCAGCCTTGCAGTCAAATGTGTTACCAAGACGTCCTGGATCCCCTGCTACTTCGATGCCTGGAATGGGTAAACAGAGCACTTAATGTTATTTACACTTTATATTGTTTTCTCTGGTTACCAATAAAACAGGCCATTTTCAGACAGTATGGAAATGGCATTTCATTTGGAAATAGCAGAGCAGTTATCTGATTAAGCAGGAGTTCCATATTCAATTAGCCATAACTCTTTACAGCTGGCACCTTGTGATACTGAAACCTATTGCCTGAGCTCATTTAACTGTTATGGCTTCTTTGTTTAAATGGCAATAAAACTTTGCAGTATTCTGTAGTCAACAGTATAACATACCTTTTTATGTTCATGGTTTAGGAAAGCTCTAGATTTTATATAAATCAGGTAAAAAGGAAAACGCTTTCAGTATATATTCGTTTCTCACTAAACTCTGCACATATTTTATTATGCATCTTGACATTTATTTAAATTTTTATTCTAGCGGGGATGTTGACGCAGCATAAGTTATAGTGTAAAATACTGCGTACCTTAAAAAATCTTTTCTGATAGATAGATGGATTTTTCTAAAAATGGCATGTTAATTTTGTACTGTAGTCCAATAAAAGGGGGTTTAGCAACAGTTGTGATGTTTAAAAAAATAGTGAGTTACACAAGATACTTCAAACTGTTCACTTCTGAATGGGTCTCCTGCTTTGCAGATGCTTTTTTCAGCTTAGTTCTGGTTCAAAACTCAGAATGCAAATTCTCCATGAAAAATACTTGGTATCATTCTTTGCAATTTAATCCATATTCTGTGGAGTAGTTTTTGTTGTCTTTATACTGTTGCCAAGAAGTTTTTTTTTAAGCTGTGACTTATGTCCCCTGAGTTTTAAGGTTTATAGTGATTATTTTAAGTTTTTGGCTTACATTAGGTAATAAAATATATCAGTACATTGATGATCTTTCTCCCTCTCTCTTAGGAGAAACTTGGGCAATTTAATTTTGAAATGGATTTTTACTGTACTTTAAAACAACTTAGTGTGTTAAGATTTTAAATGGAGCAGGATTTAAACTTCTCCCCATATCAAGTTAATTCATGCTGACCTATGATGGTAGCAAATTCTGTAGAATGATTAGAGAAGGCACTTTAATTGTAATGCCCTGTTCTCAAACAATTTAACTACTTGAAAATGACCTTTATGGTGAAACTTCCAGTGTTGGTTCTGAGTCCAAAACTGAGGTGTTGGGGAAAGTTTTTAGTAAATCCTGATAAGCTTCTTAAGTTACCAAAGTGAAGTTTTCCTACCAGTAAACGTATTGCAGTGAGACAACTCTACTTAATGGCAGTGTTTAACAAGTTCAAACTTGGCATGTACCTAAAGCATATGCTCCTTGTTGGATTGTTGAAATAACTGGTTAAATGTTTGCTCATATTTAATTATTTAACTGTGTAATTTTTCTTAGCAATATTAAGATGTAGGCACATTGAACTAAATTGTGTTTGTTTGAATTTGAGCTTCTAAGTATAGAACAGTGAAATCGGTATTTAATGGGTGTATTGCAATGCACAGTTGCTAGGTTTTTTAAGTAAAAAGAAACTATTAATGCAAGTTTTGTGGCTAATATTTTACATGCACACATCAAATTGTTTCCTTTAGTAACTGACATGTTTCCTTTGCATATATGTAGTTTCGGTTGTGTGTGTGTGTGTGTATGTGTATAATATGATAATTCACTTATTTCTCATATACAGAAATTGCAAACACTATGTCATGGTTACTGTGGAAGACATATCTTTGGATTTCCTGACTCTTGTGCATGTACACTCTCAGCCACAACATTTTAGTCTAAACTAAATTCAATATCAGAGTAAATATCTTTCCACCTAAGTTTATGCATCACTTGCAACAAATATGAATGGGCTTAATTATCTCTAAAGTAAGAATATTCATTCATTTTTATTACTGTATTTTGTAGAAGAGAATCAATTTAACATGAACCACAACAGAGCTCCCATATGTTTGAAAATTAATAACCAGCAGGTAGTTGAGAGTTTGCCAAGCTTTGTAAAAATGACCAGTCTTCTTACAATGATTGCTTTTGATGTTTATATTAATTACTGTTGTCCATAACAGTATGAAGACTAAGATGCATGGTTTGAGAGTTATTAGTATGCAAGTGATTGAAGATACTCTTGTGGAGCACGTTCTCATATTTAATATCTCTAGATTTCTTTATGTACTTCTCTGCATTTACTATTAACATGTAGCAAGTAAATGTGCTTGCAGTATAAAATGTTATGGAGAGTCTTATAATACTTAAATTCAGTCCTCCATCTAAAGTATTATTACTAGATTATTTTAGGTGTTCAGTTTCTTTTCTTCCAGACTATAGTATGCTGTCAGAGTGTTCTAAAGCTTTATATTCAGCTATGCCCACTCCTTTTTAATGGGAGAGTTTTGTCTCGGTGACCTTAAAACAGTGGTTTTCAAACTTTTTGTACTGGGACCCCTTTTACACAGCAAGCTTCTGAGTGTGACTCCTCCTTATAAATTAAAAACATTTTTTTATATTTAACACTATTTTAAAGTGCTGTCTTTAGAGCTGGGTGGTGGCATAAGGCCCCACCAATCCTGCCCTTCTTCAGTTCCTCCTTACTGCCTGTGATGGTTGCTGGAACCTCTTATTGCTTAGGCAATCTCATCTAGGGTGACCAGATGGGACAGTCCCGATTTTTTTAGTCTTTTTTTTATATAGGCTCCTATTACCCCCCACCCATTTCCGGATTTTTCACACTTGCTGTCTGGTCATCCTAATCTCATCCCTTAGTGGTTTTACTCAAAATTTATGTAAATAGTTTTAGTTTCTTAGTTTAGATAATGTAAGTAGTTTTAGATAGATGGTTTAGATATTTGCCAAGTTTTACAACAGTCTACATAAAAAGCACTAGTGAAGTCAGTACAGACTAAAATTTCATACAGATAATGACTTGTTTACACTGCTCTGTATACCATACACTGAAATGTAAGTAAAATATTTATATGCCAATCAATGTATTATCAAATTATATGGTAAAATTATAAAGTAATCAATTTTTCAGTAATAGTGTGCTGTGACACTTCTGTATTTTTGTTTTATTTTGTAAGCAAGCAGTTTTTAAGTGAGGTAAACTTGGGGTACACTATCAGTTAGACTCCTGAAAAGGTTGAGAACCACAGGTTTGGACAACCCCGCTTTTATGCAGTGAAGCTATCCTTAGTCGCAGTGCCGAGGCATGACCCGGTTGCTGGGGGTTAAATCTTTTGCTGATTGCAACAAGTCTATGCCTTTGAGTGACTCTCACTCAAGATGTTTCAAGTGCTTAGGGGAAGCGCATAGGAAGGATGCATGCCAAATTTGTAAGGACTCTATGCCCTGGACCCAAAAGGACCACGCTCACCTCACCCAAAAGGACCACACTCACCTTAGCCTTGGTGCAGCACACTCCCTTCATCTACAAGAGCTCCCTGGCACCTATTGTCTTCACCAGTGCCTAAGAACACTGCAAGCACCCGAAGAAGAGCCGGTCCCTGGTACTTAAGGGCATGGCAGCATGTACTTGTGTTGTCTGTCATGCGAGGCTTAGGCTGTGACCCCTTCAGCAGTGACTGACCATAGTCTATGCCCCGTCCAGAGACCATCTGGACAAGGTTGTCACTAGCCTCCCTGCAGTGGTGAAATGACCCCAGGGTGGTGCTGGCAGGAGCTCTGTTTGACCCTCGACCTTGATATCTCTGATATTGGATGCGTCTGACCTTGGCTTGGGAGCGCATCTCGGCATATTGCGAACTCAAGGGACGTGGTCCCCAGAGGAACTGATGTTGCACATAAACATCAGGGAACTCAGAACAGTCTGCCTAGCCTGTGGAGTCTTCCTGCCTCATCTTTCCGGTCGAGTGGTATGGATACTCTCAGACAACACAGCTTCGATGATCTACATCAACAGGGAAGGGGGAGCCCGCTTATCAGCTCTCTGCCAGGAAGTGCTCTGATTGTGTATCCAGTACAGCATCCACCTTGAGGTGTCGCACCTCCCCAGCATCCAGAATGAGCTGACAGATCATCTCAGCTGGTGGTTCTTCTCTCCCTACAAGTGGTCTCTCCATCCAGAGATCATCCAAGTGCTCTTCCAATAGTGGGGAACTTCCCAAGTGGACCTGTTTGCCACCAGGCAGAACAGGAAGTGCTAACAGTACTGCTCCTGGATGACCTTATAAACTGGAGTAATAGTAATAGGATGAAATTTAATAGTGAAAAGTGCAAGGTCATGCATTTAGGGAGTAATAACAAGAATTCTAGTTATAAATTTGAGACACATCAGTTGGAAGTAACAGAGGAGGAGAAGGACCTCGGAGTATTGCTTGATCACAGGATGACTATGAGCTGCCAATGTGATATGGCTGTTAAAAAAGCTAATGCGATTTTAGGATGCATCAGACGAGGTATTTCCAGTAAAGCTAAGAAGGTGTTAGTACTGTTCTACAAGGCAGTGGTGTGACCTCATCTTGAATACTGTGTGCAATTCTGGTCTCCCATGTTTAAGAAGGATGAATTCAAACTGGAACAGGTACAGAGAAGGGCTACTAGGATGCTCCGAGGAATGGAAAACCTATCTTATGAAAGGAGACTCGAAGAGCTTGGCTTGTTTAGCCTAACCAAAAGAAGGTTGAGGAGGGATATGATTGCTCTTTATAAATATATCAGAGGGATAAATATTAGGGAGCAAGAGGAATTATTTAAGCTTAGTGCCAATGTGGACACAAGAACAAATGGATATAAACTGGACACTAGGAAGTTTAGACTTGAAATTAGACAAAGGTTTCTAACCATTAGAGGAGTGAAATTCTGGAACAGCCTTCCAAGGGGAGTAGTGGGGGCAAAAGACATATCTGGCTTTAAGACTAAGCTTGATAAGTTTATGGAGAGGATGGTATGATGGGATAGCCTAGTTTTGGCAATTAATTTGGCAACTGATCTTTGATTATCAGCGGGTAAGTATGCCCAGTGGTCTGTGATGGGATGTTAGATGGGGTGGGATCTGAGTTACTACAGAGAATTCTTTCCTGGGTGCTGACTGGTGAGTCTTGTCCACATGCTTAGGGTTTAACTGATTGCCATATTTGAGGTCGAGAAGGAATTTTCCTCCAGGGCAGATTGGCAGAGGCCCTGGAGATTTTTTGCCTTTCTCTGCAGCATGGGGCACGGGCCCCTTGCTGGAGGATTCTCTGCAGCTTGAGGTCTTCAAACCACGATATGAGGACTTCAATAACTCAGACATAGGTTAGGGGTTTGTTACAGGAATGAGTGAGTGAGCTTCTGTGGCCTGCGTTGTGCAGGAGGTTAGACTAGATGATCATAATGGTCCCTTCTGACCTTAAAGTCTATGAATCCTTCCCGGGCCTAGGCAGGGACTCCGGGTACATCTATACTACCTTCCGGATCAGCGGGTAGTGTTTGATGTATCGGGGATCGATTTATCGCATCTCGTCTGGATGCGATAAATCGATCCGCTAGTAGACACCCGTCCTTCACCATGGTAGGAGGAGTAAGCGCAGTCGACGTGGGCACTGCGGCAGTCTACTCGCCGCCATGAGGATGACCAGGTAAGTCGAACTAAGATACTTCGACTTCAGCTACGCAAATAGTGTAGCTGAAGTTGCATATCTTAGTTCGAACCCCACCTTCTCCCGCCAGTGTAGACTAGCCCTAAGTCTCCGATGCCTGCCTTCTGTTGTGGGAGGGGGATCTGATGTACCCATTCCTGCCGATTCCACTTATCAGTAGGATCCTAGCAAAAGTCAAAACAAAGCACGGGTCATTATGATCTCTCCAGCGTAGCCTTGCCAACTCTGGTTCAGCAAGCTCATGGATCTGGCAGTGGCCCCTCTATGGCCGCTGCCCAGATCTCCTCTCACAAGACCTCGGGCAGCTACTGCACCTGAACCTTCACTTCCTTCATCTCATGGCTTGGTTGCTGCATGGTTGAACATGGAGGAGAGGGCCTGCTCCAGCCACGTACAGCAAGTCCTCTTGGAAAGCAGAAAGTCCTCCACCAGAGCGACTTACCTAACAAAGTGGAAGCGATTCTTCTATGTGGCATCTCCCCACCAAGGTCCTTTGCAGTCTATCCTGGATTACCTGCTGTACCTTAAGCATCAAGGCCCTGCTTTTTCCTTCATCAAGATGCAATTGGCATCCATATCGGCCTTCCACACCAGGGAAAATTGGTGTTCTCACAGGACATGTCCATCCAGTTCCAAAAAGGCCTAGAGCAACTCTTCTCACCGGTCTGGGATCTGGTTCCACAGTGGGACCTCAACTTTGTGCTCTTGAGGCTCCAGGACCTCCCTTAGAGCCCCCAGCCTCTTGTTCCATGTCACACCTGTCATGGAAGGTTGCCTTCCTTGTAGCCATTAACTTGGCGAGACGAGTATCTGAAATTTAAAGCCTTTACTTCCTGACCTCCTTATACAGTTTTCTACAAAGAAAAGGTCCAGCTGTCACTCCATCCTGCATTCCTGCCTAAGATGGTGCCACTTCTATGTTAACTAGGATATCTCCTGGTTCTCTATCCAAAGCCGCACTCCGCCTCAGAGGAGAGGCAGGTGCATACTTTGGTTGTCTGGCACACCTTAGCTTTCTACTTGGAGCGCACCAAGCCCTTCCAAAGGTCAACCCAACTCTTCACTGGGACAGTGGACAGGATGAAAGGCCTTCCAGTGTCCTTGCAGAGGATTTCGAACTGGATCACCTCCTGTGTCTGGTTATGTTATGAGGTAGCACAGGCTGAACTGCCACCTATATTGAAGGCCCACTCGACCAGAGCTCAAGCGTCCTCAGCAGTCTTCCTAGTACATATCCCCATCTAGGACATCTGTGGACATACGGTCTTCAGTGCATATATTTACAACACGTTATGCCATCACTCAGTAGGCCAGAGATGACGCTGGATTTGGCAGAGCTGTGTTGCAATCAACACGTCCATGAACTCCTACTTTCCTCCGGTGGTACTGCTTGAGAGTCACCTACAATGGAATGGACATGAGCAAGCACTTGAAGAAGAAAAGACAGTTACCTTTTCCGTAACTGGTGTTCTTTGAGATGTTTCTCATGTCTATTCCATGACCTATCCTTCTTCCCCACTGTTGGAGTTTCTGGCAAAATGGAACTGAGGGTGGGGGGAGCTGGCAGCACCCCTCATACCATGGCATACATGCGCCACTCCAGAGGGTGCCAGAGCTGATCCCCTGTGGATACCGCTGAGGGAAAAATTTCCAGCACTAGTGCATGTGGTGAGCACAACACCTACAATGGAATGGACGTGAGCAACATATCTCAAAGAACACTAGCTCCAAAAAAAGAGGTAACTGTCTTTTTTGGGTTGCCCTCCTTAGTGTGTATAATTATAGTGCTTGTCTGTCTTGACACAGCATGTAATTAATATGATTGGTCCTACATATTGTGGTCTGTTTAGGTTCTTGTACAGCCCTCATCACTGTAGTATCTGAGTTTTTTTGCAGGAGTGCATTGAGCAATCTCATGAACATCTGTCATGTGTGGTTAACTTCTTCTCTCACCTTCTCCCCCCAGGTTGAAATCTTGTACAGTTTAGTATTGTATATTTATAAATGAATACATGCTGCTTTATGTTTTGTTAAGTAAGGCAAAGGTACATTTCACTTAAAGTGGTAGATGCTCAGGTTTGTGGTGGTAGCTAGTTCCTGTGGGAGTTTATTCCACGGTCTGGGACTGTCCTCCAAAGAAGGCTTTATCTCCTGCACAGGCGAGCTTTGCTCTTAAAGTAGTAATACTAAAGGGTAGTAAGTTCTTTTGTGCCTGAGGAGCAAAGTAGTTGCGAGAGCACTTCCTTCTGTGTGTTAGGCAGTCTCTTCAATATTCTGGGCATAGGCCATTAAGCAACTTTGAAGATAAGGACCAAGACCTTGAATTTGTTTGGATAGTCTGTGGGGAAACCAGTGTCAGAGCAGAGAGCAGGTTGGATGTACTCATCATAACCCATGTTGCTTAGGTAACATGCTTCAACAGTCTATACTCTGAGTTTCCTAAGCATTAATGGCATCTTGTCCAAGTATATTGCATTGCATTAGTCCAGCGAGGAGGTAATAAAGACAGTGTAACTGGTCATCATCCATAAGGATGGGATAGAGTCTTCAAGCCAACTGAAGATGGTAGAAAACATAACTTTTCATTTTTATCGCTTTCATCAGATTAACTGATTTTTGTTGGGGCTTCAAGTGGGAAACTGAGCCACAAATCCACTTTATCTTAAACACATTATAAGCATTACTACAATTATCAACACTTGTATCCATAATACTATCTTAAAACTAAATGCTATATCTGGATGTTCCCAATTGTATTCATTTGGTCCCAGTAACTGGCTGTAACAAACTATCTAATTATCTATTGTATTTAATTATTCTTGCATGTGAATTCTGTGGTTTGTATGTTATTTTAATAAAGATTTTTGAGTACAGATTTAATTTTACAGTAGGTATTTTAAAGTTTAGGAAGTAATTGCATAGCCTTAGTGCCAAAGCTTAGTTGACTTTTTACTATTACTGGCTCAACAAATTTGAGTATAGGTATAATTTTGGCTGATTCAATTGTAGTTTTGAATTTTAAGAATAAAGTACCAATTGAGCTGATTGAATGGGCACACTTTCCCTCCATGATTGTATTTTTACTGGCTTATAACCACACAGTAGTCTTTATTTCCCACATTTTATGTCCATTCTAGATACTCAGCTGTACTGGCAGTTGAGATGATTTCTTTCTTGGGTTTCTGTTTCATTATTATGATCTATACCACAGCTTTGTTGCATGGCCCCTAGGGCATCATATCAACAGATCCATTTGACTTGCACCTCTGTGCAGCAGTCCAGAAGAGGTACTTGCCACCATCCATGTGTCTTCCAGTGTGTGAGGTACATGGCTGGACATGTTCCTTAAAACTGGAGTCTTTGAAGATGCTTTATTGGCAGTGGAAGTGGGGGGGAAAGACTTCAAAAAAAATAGCCTTTTGTATAGTATTATAATTAGGATGTGACATTACCACAGCTAGATTCCAGAGGATATTAACCTCTGTGACTAGTTGTTTCATTCCTATACCAGTCCAGCAGATTTTTTTTGGTAATGAGGCTATGCATTTTCCCTTTATGAATATCTTTTAAAGCTTGTCAAGCATCTATTAATATATATGTACCCATTGCGTTTCACATTACCTATAGCTATAGTGTGATTTTTCAGCTTCCTCATTATTGTGATTGATTAGCCCTCTTCGGGGTTTCCATTAATGCTTGGGCAAAGAACAAGAATTGTACTGGGGTGTATATTGATAATTAAAGATGATGGTCCCACACTATAAGCAAAATGCTTATCAGCCCAAATGTAGCTAACATATGTCTTTCATACCAGGTATATTTCTGTTCTGTAGGAGCTAGTATCTCAATGCGTAAGCAGTTGGTCTGAGTTTTGAATTCCTATGCTGACCCAAGGCTTCTGCCAGTGCTATTTCTGTAGCAGCTAATTCCAACACAAAAGGTTGTGAATAGTCAGGCTGAACCAACACTGGAATTGAGGCTAATACCTGTTTCAATTTAGTGACTGCCTCAGTCACTTGTGGGTTCCATTCCCAACTACTACCTTTTTAAAGTATATGAAGGGGCAACTATTTCTATCTATTCAGATATAAACTTCCAAGATAAGCTTGTTGTTGGTTTTAATACAGTTTAACTTGGTAATTTAGAAACCATTTTAGAAAATATTCCACTAACCATTTTGCTGAATATTATGTTTTCCCTTTAAACATTTTTTAACCAATTCATGTGGATTTTTGATACTCCCCAATTGGCAAGTTATGCCACAAATATATAAACTCAGATTGTAGTTGGTTTGAAGACTGAGCCATTCATAGGTTTTCCCCTGTATTTTGAGCACTTCAAAACACAGGTGCCTGCAATATATAAACAAAAAAATTATAAAATAAACCTACAACTTATAAGCCCCTTCATTTTCAGTTTAAACAGATTTTTACTGAAAAATTCCCGAGTTTTAGAAAAAATAGTATTTTGTGTTTTCTGATTTTTCAACCTACTTTTGTATTCAAAATATACAAAAAACCCCAAATCCTTGTTTTATTAGGAAAATACAATACATTGCATGAGATATATGTATTATGATAATACATTAGTCTGTGTGTATATGCAGAGCTGCCTTTTGAAGCAGGACTATGTATTAGTCTAGAACAATGGTCACCAATCAGTCAATTGCAATTGACTGGTCAATCCTAGAGGCTCTCCCAGCTGATCATGATCTCTGGCAGCATAGTGTGCCTGCTGTTAAGGCAGATTCCCTGCCTACCCCGGCCCTACACCACTCCCGGAAGTGGCCTGCAGCCCCATGGATGGGGCCGGAGTCTCCCTCTACGTGCTGCTGCCTGCCTGAAAGCACCTCCCCCGCAGCTCCCGTTGGCTGGGAGAGTTGTGTGGGGTGGGGTTCGCACAGAGGGAACAGTGCATGTTGGCCCCTTCCGGAAGCGGTGTGGGACTAGGGTAGGCAGGGAGCCTGCCTTAGCCTTGCTGCACCTGCTGCCAGAGGTAAGTGCTGCCCAGCAGGATTCAACCCTGAGCCCCCTCCCGGAGCCAGCACCCGAAACCCTCTCCTGCACCTGAACCCCCAGCCATGAGCCACCTCACAGTGCCAGTATCCCATACACCCTTCTGCACCCAAAGCCCCAACCTTGACCCCCCCTCCTAGAGCAAGCACCTTGTATCCCCTTCTGCACCCCAACATTCTGCCCCAGACCAGAGCCCCCTCCTGCACCCAAACTCCCAGAACCCACACCCTGCACCCTACCATTCTGCACCATCCCAGAGTCCAATTCTGCACCCAACCCCCTGCCCCAGGCTTAGCCCAGAGCACCTCCCCCACCACATGCTGTCCCCTCCCAACCTTTTTCTCTGTTTCTAGCACAAACAGATATATTTTCATGGATCCTTGTGGTGGGTGGCATCCACCACTGAATTTGTCTTTTCGAGACTTAACACAAACTTTTAACAATTAGAGAGGTCTATAATCTTTAATGTTACTGCTGGCCAGCATTTTAGCAAAAAGGTTTATAGGATGAGGGGGAATACAAATCAGAGTAGCCATTATCTTCTTCCCAAAGGTACAAGTCCTCACTAGTACCAATGTCCTTATGTTTCCTTAAAGTTTCCATAGTTTGATTGCACTTTGTATTCTTGGACATATTACTGTGTGTTCTGTCTTTCCATAACTGTGCAATAATCAGTGTTGTGCTTAGTTTCTCACTGTCATAGCCCAGTGATTTTTACCCAGAGCAAATACTGTAGTTTGTCATTTGATCATTGGTCATAACTTCTCTATTCTGTACTTTTAACTGTTGGCAGCATTCTTTAACTTGTCCCTCAGACACAAAATCATTAAATATACTACTTCCATATACAGTTCATGGGAATTTTTATATTTCTTATTCCCAACTTTACTCTTAAGTCTTTTTAACTATGTCCCAAGGTTCTTCCTTGGCTAAGACTTTTCTATCAGATCCCTCAGTGGCAAATTATATTAACATAGCAACAAAGAGTCAGTCTGGATCTGTAAAAAGCAACAAACACGGCTACCCCTCTGATATATTAACATACTCTTCCATTATGATTATGAGAACTTACTTTCTTGTCTTGGTGTTGGACAACACCATGGCTGGAGGCCAGGGCACTGTTCTCTACAGCCTTCCAAGCCTTGATAGTTTCTGGAGACTTCATAATCCTGAAGAGCCGAAAGCGGGGACAAGACATCATGGACTCATGCCACCGAGAGATGCCAATGTTGGATATCAAAGTGGGAAACTGAATCACCCAATTTAGGCTTAATCAGTTTTTGCCTTTATACAATTTCAAACAGAAGTATTGTCACTTATAATGTCTGAATGTATGCTTATGCCAATAACAGACAAGATTGAATAGGTAAATGGGCCCAAATGACTGCATTCCAGGGCACTGGAAAGTTCTTTTACCTTCCATGATGATCATCACCTTCTCTGATCTGTTGGTCTAGTCCTTCAGTCCTATTCCTGCAGTTTCTGATGCAGCGTCTCTCTAATTTCAGCTTTGTTCACTTGAGTCTTTTATACATTTTTTACATTACAGATTACTTAATTTTATCCATTAGGCTTTTACCACATTACCCCTTCATTTTTGTGTGTGCTTGTAACCCATACAATATGCATGCGTAAACTTCAGTTACCCAACTTCTGCATTTTTCCTGGTGGTTTTGCAGTTTTGGGGTCATGTCATTCTGTGTCACCTTGTTCCTAGCTTTCCTAGAAAACTGGGATTTTATATTTATTATGACATATTTATGCGTCTTATTTACATCTTCCAGCATGACACATTATGTATCTTGCCAGCAATAATATCATTTTAAACAAAACAGCAATTTATATAAAAGAAGAATTGGCAAAACCACACTAATGCCAGGCAAGGCCTTGGCCTAAGTGTTACCTCATCTAAACCCATTCACTATCCATAATTATGAATTATTAAAATATAGCTTACAAAGCTCTTAATTTTACCATTTAGCAATTCTTCATTCTATATTTCGGTAAACATATGCCACTTTTCTACCTATTAATCTATTGCAGGAGTGGGGAGTTACAGAAAACACAGCATATTTTATTGTCTTTAAATGTAGGTTTTCAAAAGCCTTTTTCATTCAAAGTACTGTTTTCTTTGTGAATCATTACCAAAAAAACTTCATCAGAAATTTTCCTGTGTTGCATTTTGAGAGATGTCTCAATTTTAGGGTCTTGACATTTAATGATATTGTAACAGTACATTGTAGTTAAAGTTAGTTAACTTTTGTTTACGTTAAAATTGGTTATTCATGAATCAACATTTTGGTTGTAGCTTTAATCCTATTAATAAATGCTTTCAGTTCAGATTTGTTAAACATAAAAGTTAAGTGTGGATGAAGTCTAAGCTAAAGCTGTTGATCCTTACCACCTGCGTTGTTACCCTATTTTCAAAAGCAGTTTGAGTTTTGCTGACTGATGAACTGCTTAAACTTTGGAACAAAAAAATCTTCAATGTAAAGTCTGGGGAAACTTTCAAACTCACTTATGGGACACTAGAAGAATGATATGGCAATGTAAGATTTATTTCTGAGGATTAGAGAATTGCAAATTTCAGGGCATAGAGCTATTTTGGATTGAAGGAAAATTTCCCTTTAAAACATATACTACTACTCAGTGTGTTTATGTAGGCATCCAGTAATGGGAGAGGAGGTGCCTGGAAATGACAATAGTAAAATCTGTTCAGTATTTGTTATCAGTGTATCACAGGGTACCCGTGTATTATTATTCATTAAGCTCTTGGCCAAATTTTGACTCTTGGCCGCTAATAATAGAGCTTGGGAGATGGAATAATAATTTTTAATACTTGATGGATTTTGTATAATCGAGACTACTTAGATTTGAAAAGTTAATTTGACAAGAATTTTTCCATAATGTGGCTGACAACTTCACGAGTAAGGAAGAGAAGAGTTAAAGCTACAGGAAATTTGCAGGTTTTTAAAGGTTGCGTATGTCTTGTACAGCAGACCTGCTGTTCCCAAACTCTGGTCTATGGAGAGTTGGGTGGTCTTATTTCTATATGTGAGGGGAGACAAAAAGAAGCAAAATCTGATTGTGAGATTATTTTGTTTGAAAGATGACTAAAAGTATGTAAATTCTTCCTCTTCGCTATTTTTTCATGTTGCATTATCTGCTATAGTTTCCAAAAGGGAGATTTCATGATTTTAAATGAGGGAAATGATCCATAATATGGTATCTCTATTAGAGATGAAACGTCATTGAAGTAACGGTTGATAGGTTTTCTGCCACAGGTGTTCATAAATTTCAAGTAATATTAATGGCAATGCAAAAAGTTAAGGCATGCCCTCTAAAATAGTTTGCAGTCATAAATGCACTGTAATTTTTTTCTGTTTGATCTTTTAAATTAACAGAGAAAAATGCACCAATAGCCTTCCCCAACTACTGTACTGCTAAACGAGATCACTCTTTGTTTCTTTGTTTTATAATAGCATTTTTGTGTTTAATCTTGGGTTCCTCATCTGTTCTCTGCAGTACCATTTTGTTGCTAAGAGAGAATCTGTTGTCCATTGTTGGTATTAAGATGCTGGTATGCAAGATTATATTTTTAAGATTCTGATTTTGGGTTATCTAGACTGACTTTGTCTAACCTTTTGGATTTTTGATAATCTACATTTGAGGGGCAGGTGAACGTTTTCCCCTAGTTTCTGTCTAGTCGGCTAAAATAGGCGCAGTGAGAGCAAAAGCGTTTTGAGGTGAGATCCCTTGTTCGAGCAAATACACAAGCACCAGTGTGTGCTCTTATATTTACACCCACTGTAAACACCCCTTTACACTGACAGCATGGTGTTAAAGGGCTTAAGATAAATGAAAATTGGGCATGTTGTGTGTTCATACTCATTCCTTCAAATGGTCTTCAGTTTACAAGGGTGGTTTTTTGCTTTTTAATAATCCTTTTCCTCAAAGATTTGATTTTTGAACAATGGCAACTTTAGCATTAAACTTACCAGTATTTTTAAATAAGTGATTTAGAAATCATAACTTTGAGTCCACATTTAGTAACTGATAAAACTGAAACATTCCAACAGCAAGAGCAATTGAATTTTAAGAATGACATATTGGAGAAAAGAATACTAGCTGCAGTCCAACTATGTTGAGCTTGAACTGAAGTGGTACAACTTCCCTAGTGGATTTCACAAATGTGACAGTTTAGAAATACTGCACATATTAATACACTGTATTAGCATGTACAGTAGAACTAGTGCATTATGTAGTAGGACTTTGTAGTTAAAACTCAATTCACTATGTTTACTTCATTTGTTAGGTCTCCATCCACCAGGCCCTCCTTTAGCAAGACCTATTCTTCCTCGAGAAAGGGGAGCTTTGGATAGAGTTGTTGAATACTTAGTTGGTGATGGTCCACAGAACAGGTAAAATTTTGCTAATGATATTAAGTAACAAAGCACATACACAATGAGTTGAAAGTCTGGTTTTTATTTGTGCAGGATTAGATATTCTAGAATTCTGCTTATGTTTGTTGCTGGCTTTATATACAGTTTTCCTAATGAAGTGGTTCTCCAGTGCCTCACCGGAACTCTTTTACCCCATTCTCAGGAGCGTAAACTCTAGCACGAGCAGTTTTAAAATGATAGTGCTCTAGTGAAAAAGAAAAGCCTTATTGAAGTATGAGTGGGAGAATGAATTAAACTATCACCTAAAAACATCTGAGACTCTTAATTTCTTTTCATATGTCATCTTTTTAATTGCTTATAACTAATTGCCTGCTGAACTGTCCCAAACCCACTTGAGCTGGCCTGCGAACTCTGTTAGAGGAGCTATTAATCAGATCATTGTATTTCACCATAAAAGTTGAATTACCAGTATTTTTGGTGTGACTTCTATTGAGTCTAGTATGAAACAGTTAGATGTTTAATTTGCAGCTATGTAACAGGTTACGCGCTAGCCATCTTGGTTTAATTCTTAAGATGATGATTAAAAACTTGTCTTTTTCTGATGTATAAGTGAAGAGACCCTGCTAATCAGTACATTTTTCATAAATGGATTGGGCATTACTTGTTAATAATATTTTAAGTATATTAAAAGTTGCTCAGCTTAAATACTATACAGCAGTTCCGTTGTCTCAATACCTAGCTTCAATTTAACACCTGTATTTTTACTCCTTTTTTTTTTTTTTTTTTTTTTTCTTTTTAGGTATGCCCTTATATGTCAACAGTGTTTTTCTCATAATGGTATGGCTCTGAAGGAGGAATTTGAATACATTGGTAAGAACTAACTTGCATAGTCTGTTCTTTAAAAAAAAAATACTTCTCAAATATAAGTTTTGTACTTTATTAGAGACTGTTACAGCACTGTAACATTTTGATTCTAGTTAAGTACTTAGTACAAGCTAAGAAATGCCACTTATGGTAATTTACGATTCAGTAGCTTTGGATACATTTTAAGTTTTAAAAAAGTACTTTATTACAACTTTCAGGCCGAGGATATTGTGTGTGTAAAACTATTCAGGAGGAATAAGCCTCTTCCAAAACATCCTTGAGAATCACTACAGGTTATGAATAGTTCTCAGAAGGGTTTTATAGCTAAAAACTATCGGACATTAAAGTGTTTCGCTTTACCAGAACTTAAAAAAAATCTTGTTTTGGCAAGAAGATATCAGGGAGGCATCAAAACAGGAGTAGGAACAAGCCTTGGAGGTTATATGTCGATTTATGGCTGACAATAACTTAAGACAGACACAGTTCTTTACTGAACACAGATGATGTACAAAAGAGGCAAAATAAAACTACAGTAAGTCTGATGTGTAAGGAATAGTTTCAGACATTTTGTCTTTTCTTTCCACGGTGCATGGGGGCCTGTCTCTCTGGGAGAAAATATACAGCACAATAGGCAACAATTACTTTGTTTCTGATTGATATTACAGCATGCATGCTATGTATCCGTCTGAGCAACAAACAGTCAAAATGTGCAAGAAAGGGACTTTTGTTTGGTCTTTTGTAAAAGTGTATTTTAAATTATTGGACAGCATTTCATGTTTTTCCAACACAAATGTGGTGTTCCTTACTAAATGCCACAAGAGCAGGTTATTTTTCAAGTAATAATGTAGTCTCCCATCGAGTTTGATGGATGAGCTCCATTTAAGGAATGTAGACGTACACAAATAATTTTTCAAAGTGGTAGCAAGTTGGCTGTAATTCTCTCATCCTTTTTGGTCATTTTGTCTGCTGGTGCAGATGGTCGGTCAAACAAAGATGCAGCACTTTGTGAAGTGCAGGAGAAATAATTGAGACAATCATATGCACATCCCATTGATGGCCAAAGTGACCAGGGCCTAGAGCCTGGGCTGTGCCAGTTTCACTTGCTAAGGTCACTGCAGCCTGAAGAAGAGTGGCTGCTCCGCCAAAGTCTGTGGGCTATGACTGGCTAGCTCCAGTTTTAATACAGAGTATGTATTTTCCTAGACAAGCTGCGTACTGGGGCTAGGAGTCTTGTCTACTCCAGCAGCAGACTGCTTTTTGTCTGGTCCCTAGTCTTTGACCTGGCTGGCTGGAATGGTCCTACCAGAAGTTAAACTCCTGCTAGCATAGCTCTCCAGGTCATGAGAACTCTCAAGTCTTCCCACAACATCAAGGTGTAGCCCTTGGGGAAGGAAATGACTGAGTAGTAATTGACAGAATAATTTAAAGGCAATGGATATCCATACTGGACTATTAAAAACAACAACAAAAAAACCTCAAAAGAATGGTCTTGTATTATAAATCTTTAAGTATACTTTTCTTCCCTACACAATCTGTCAGCGACTCCAAATCACAGAAAAAAAGATTCAGTGTATGCATTTGGCAATACTTTGTGTATCACGAGGTGCATGTTTTGTTGATGTTTGTGGCAGCCCTAGTAATGCTTACCAGAAGTATTCACAAGTAGCAGCAGCAGAGGTGAAAGGGAACATGCATTCAACTGTGCACAGAGGAAAATGGGATAAGTATAGAGGGGCCCAAATAGGTTCGGTGATGATGCTCTTAGGCCTGAAGTTGGAAGACATGCTACATAGCTTTATTAACCATTTTTTTAACACTATTTTTTTTAATTTAAAAACAAAAGTCCTTTAGTGTCTTAATATTGTCACGCTGCTTTATTTTTTGGAAACTGAAAGTTTTATTTCTTGGGAAATATGTATCTGAATACTAGTATGTTGAGACTTGAAGTCAACTTAGTGAGATTATTATTGTGTGTGCTTTTGTAAACCTGTGTGCAGCATTTAGGTGTGCATACTGCTTTTTCCTGAATCCTGCAAGAAAAACTAGACCGCAAGCACCACGACTCCCAGACTTCAGTTGTGAAAAGAGGCCGCCAACAGAATTGCCGACTACAGTTGGACCTTTGCATTCTGAAGGGGTAAAACTACAAGAGAATCCACCAGGGGAAGGTGTGTACTAATCTATGAAGCTTGCCATTATTAATTTTCACTGAAATCCTTTTGTCATTACTCTTCTTGGTTCAGCCTTTTTTCTTTAAAGTGCAGTGGTTTTTAAAGCATTCTGACTTTTTTGTTCTCCTGTAGTGTGTGTATTTTGTATTGTTTGTTCCTTAGTGTTTGTAGTTTACTCTTCATCTGCATTGCTGAAGGGTTTTTAGCCATACAACTCCTTAAAATTAAGTCTTACTTCACTCATGTCTGGCAAGTTTATTTTCCCTTTGAAAATACTGCCTAATGAAATCTCTGTTTTTTTAAATCATTGATAAACAAATAGCAAACCTAAACTGTATATTATGTGCATAGTTAACACAAGTTAACAAGTCCCTAAGTGGTTAAATTTCACTGTTTTTTCAGCAGGTCATTTGGTTGAAGTGGGTTGACATTCCTGCCTTTGTTCCTTAAGTTAGTTTTGCTATTTTCCCCAGGGCAGGAAAATCTAGTAAAACTGCCTTGCTTAAAATCAAGAGTTCAAAGACAAATTGTCAATTTTAATTTAACAAAGTTCCTTTTGAGAAGTTTTATAGTCTGCAAATACAGTAGGTGTCTAGTGTTCAGCCAACGAGAAGATGCAATGTTTTCAGGAGAGTTTAGAAAATAGTTGTAATTAAAACCAAAGAATCTTCGGTTAGTAAGTAATCAAAGTCAAGTCTAAAGAGGTATGGATTTCTTACAGTTCGGTTCAAACCAGACAAGTTCTAAAGCATGTGGGGCTGGGTAGTTCGGAGCAATTCATGTCACTATGTGATTAGCTGAAGAGGTTTAAAAGGCAGTTGACTACAGGAAATAGTTCTAGTAGTTTAACAAATAAAACTCCCTTCCGTTGTAATCTTTTCATGTTGGGGACAGAGTGGCATTATCTTTCACTTTGTATGTGGCATGAAGAGGCAGGGTGATCATCTTTGCCATTGCACAGAGGACAGATTAATAAATGTGGGTTTTTTTTGTAGTGGTGTATTAAGATCATTAATGGCTTAAACTGGTAAAAAATGCACACAATTAGTGTCTAATTACTTTCTAATAGTGCCCTGAGTTCTCTAAAAATACCACTTGTACAGAATTCTCATTACTGATGTCTCCTGCCTCAGCATGAGTCATGTGAGAAACTGCCTCTAGGTCTTGAGAAATTTGATCCAGTGAGGCACCTGCAGGCTGGCTTGAGAGCTCTAACTAGTATGCTCCAACTTCAGGTACCTCAGGGTATGTCTACACTACAAAGGAAAACCTGAAGCATGGTTCAGGTCAATTGATTCGGGCTCCTCGGCTTTGGAGTGTGGGGCTAAAAATAGAGGTATAGCCATCCCATTCGAGCTGGGACACAGGGTATACCACCATCCACCCTCTCTGACTTCCAGAACCAGGGCTCCAGCCTGAGTGGGGATGTCTACACTGCTATTTTTAATTCCACAGCCTGAGCCAATTGACCTGGGCTCTGAGATTTGGCACTATGAGTGTTTCTTCACAGTGTAGACATAACCTTATTAGAGGCTCCAGAACATTCCAGACAGTTCCTTTCTGATTGGTCAGTGAAGGAGCTGCTCACTGGCTCTGATGTGGGAGTGCCTCTTGCTGCTTTAGCCCTTATTCAGGTCCTTGTTATGTTCTCCAGTTTCTAGTCAATCCTACTTAATCATAAAGTCATAGAAATGCACGGCTGGAAGAAACCTTGAGTTGAGGCAGGACCAAGAAAACCTACACTGTCCCTGACGGGTGTTTATCCAACTTGTTCTTAAAAATGATGGGGATTTCCCATGCTCCCTTGGTAACCTCTTCCAGAACTTAGCTACACTTATAGTTAGAAAGGGTTTTCTAACATCTAATTTAAATCTCCCTTACTACAGATTAAGCTGAAGAGGGGACAAAGAGTAGGCATGGAGAACAATTGGATAGACTCATAGACTTTAAGGTCAGAAGGGACCATTATGATCATCTAATCTGACCTCCTGCACAATGCAGGCCACAGAATCTCACCCATCCATTCCTGTAACAAACCCTTACCCTATGTCTGAGTTATTGAAGTCCTCAAATTGTGGTTTGAAGACCTCAAGCCCTATGCTGCAGAGAGAGCCAAAAAAACCTCCAGGGCCTCTGCAAATCTGCCCTGGAGGAAAATTCCTTCCCGACCCCTAATATGGCAGTCAGTTAAACCCTGAGCATGTGGGCAAGATTCACCAGTCAGCACCCAGGAAAGAATTCTCTGTAGTAACTCAGATCCCACCCCATCTAACATCCCATCACAGACCACTGGACATACTTACCTGCTGATAATCAAAGATCAGTTGCCAAAATTAGGCTATCCCATCATACCATCCCCTCCATAAACTTATCAGGCTTAGTCATAAAGCCAGATATGTCTTTTGACCCCACTACTCCCCTTGGAAGGCTGTTCCAGAACTTCACTCCTCTAATGGTTAGAAAGCTTCATCTTATTTATAATAGCCCTTATATTTAAAGACTGTTGTTAGGGCCTCCTTCAGTCTTCTTTTCTCAAGCCAAACTTGCCAAAATTTTGTAACCTTTTGCATTGGTCAGGTTAGGCTTCAGCCCGGGCTCAAGCATGGTCTTAACGTTGCAGCGTAGGTGAACTCTAAGGAAAGTGTAGGTCTTCTACTTAACAGGGAAGGAGAGTTAATAACTGGTAACATCAAAAAGGCTGAAGTGTTTAATGCCTATTTTGCTTCAGCATTCACTAATAAGGTTAACTGTGGCCAGATGCTTACCAATTAATATTAACAACAAGGAGGAAAAAAACACATGCAATTTGTCCATCTCTCCACTTTGTGTAGGATACCTTTTTGATTTTTCATATAATTAAAGAGTGCCTGATGGAGCCATATTGGCTTTATTAGTCTTCCTAACTTTTAATCTCTTTAGCCAAGAGGTTTCAGGCTCAATCCTTAGTTGCACCCAATAAACTCTGGATGCAGCAAAGTGAAGGAACTCCAGAGTAGCTGTTTACAGCTCCCTCTTGCTCTTGAAGCGGACTGTAACTGTCCCAAGTACAGATTAGAGCAGCTCAGGGTGTAGTTGCTCTTATCTGTGAACTCAATCTTCAAAGAGGGAAAATCTTGCTGGTGAAGCAAACTGTCTTTAAAGATAGTACCTTGTAATTCTGCTTCTCTGAAAAGTATTTTTTTTCTTTGCATTTTCTCAGGTATGTTACATTAATATTCCCTATATTATATTGAAATGTATTAAATATGGATCATCTTTCAATTGATTTTTTTGATCATGAAAGTCATGATGGCCATCAGTTTGGTTTTACTAGTGTGATCTTGAGTTATATTAGTTAAACATTGAGTTCTTTATTGAACACAGACTCAGATCTTCCTGCTGCTATTGCACATAAAATTTGTAAAGTATCCCTCCTTGTATTAACCATGTCTTATTTTCCAAAGTTCTCTATGTGTAGAATGCAGATAATCAGGGAAGTAATTGATATAATTGAAAAAGGATTAAGGTGTTCTAAAACCAAACATGCAATCCAGATTGTCAATAAATTAATTGTCAATAAGTGAAGTATGAAAGTATAATATATGTGCACCGTACTAAATTTTTAAAACAGGCTGGGATTTACAGAAGAAAGGACTTAGGTTCCCAACACCCACTATTACTGGAACGTGGGCATCTAATTTGCTTATCTTCTGACATAATATACTAGATAAATACTGTACCTACTGTCTTTTAATACATTAATGTATAAAACAAAATATTAATTCTCTAACTGTACTAGCAAAAAGAAAATGTTTTCTTGTATCCATATTAGATGGTTCACTATAGGTTGATGCTAATTTGTAATTTTGTTGTTATGCACAAACTGACCATGACTTGATTCAAGGCATTTTGTTTGAGCAGCCCTGTCTTGTGAAAATAATACTCTCAATCTGTCAAAAAGCATTTTCAATAAGCCATTTTTTTGGTCAGATCTAATTTATAGCATAAATTCTGCTTACAGGTAGTTTTAACCCATACTTGTTTTAAAGGGTTTAATTAATGTGACTCTGTAAACTTAAGCTACTAAGCTTTCCTTTTAATGAGGTATAAACTGTAAGCAAGGCTTTTGCAGATCAGCTATTAAGATGGTTCTGTCCTGGCAAAAAATGGCATATTTAATTATAATTACAACAGATGTTGGCAACAGGAAAGTAACTTCTACCAAAATGTTGGCACCATTCAGAAACATGATTTGGATCAGTAACCTTGTTAAACCATAGCCTTGGAGTAAGGCTAATGTCATTACCAACATAGCAAAACCACAGTCACATGGGCAAAATGACTAACCACCTTCAGTAAAGATGACCAGGTCCAAGCATTCACTAATCTACTGCATAATCTTTTATGGTCACAGACATAGGGGGATGGGGTTAAAGTACCTGTTGACACTAAAACACTAAGGTGATTGCTCTTCTTTTCTCCATGAAATTGCTTCTGCAGATCTCAACTCGATAGAGATTAGCCAGCAGAGATGTTTCTGAGGAAAACTAGTTGAGCAAATTGCTCTCACATGCCTACCATGTTATCTTGCAGTTGAATCAAAAGACTAGTGCTTAGTAAATGTTTGAATTGAACTCCAAATGGCAGCCTCAATATATCTCAGTAATTGAGTAATTCATTAGGGAAACCATGGTAGCTCTCTTCCCTCTAGTAGATTAAAACCTGAGTCATTTTAGTACTAAATCTCCAACAGAATTTTTAAGAAGCTACAGAGCACAGTTTTATCCATTTTGCTCATCTGGTTTCATTTGAAGACGGAGCACAGAGTGCTTTAAAGTAATCATGTGTAGTCTTCTCTTTTTCCTGTTAGTTGGGATCAGCAGCTGTTGTTCTGTGTCTCCAAATGTTCCTTTTGAGTGCATCATATTTAGTCCCTGTTAGAAAAAGCCAAATCCTGACGCTGAAAATATTTGATAACCAAAAATAGAGCTTTATATCAATTAAAAATGTAGAAAGGCAGCAATGTGACAAATCTTGAAAGATCTGTGGCTCTGATTTACTTGACCTTGAGCAACTGGGATTTCAACTTGAGTGTGGCACAGAATGCTTTATTGCATTGACAACCACCTGATGCAAACAGATCAGGTGTTCATTGTAAGATAGGCCTCAATCTGCTTTTCAGTACCTTAAATCATGAGGTGATGATGAACATGCCCAGGATCTCTGGAGGGAATGGACAGGGCTGCATTTCATAGCCTTAGTTTGTTTCTTCTTGATAGATAGTATTGGATTTGCTCTTAACACCCCCCCCCCCCAAGTGCTGTCATCGTATACCACGAGGATCTACTTTCTCATCTAGGGTGACCAGACAGCAAGTTTGAAAAATCGGGACAGGAGGTAGGGGGGGAATAGGTTTCTATATAAGAAAAAGCCTCAAATATCGGGACTGTCCCTATAAAATTGGGACATCTGGCCACCCCATTCTCATTCCTGTTATTCATTGCATATATGAGGCTGCTAGAGTTAGTGACACCCAACTTTGTATTTCACCAATCCAGGGAGTGCAATTCAGTGTTTTTCCTAGTGTCTGGGTGCAGTGAGAGTGTGCTGATTGAGACTCAGTCCTGAGAAGACTCAGGTGGTAATGGTAAGTTGCAATAAGGAAACAGACAAGCTGGTGGAAGTAATCAGTACCCCTGATTGAGTGTGAATCTACAAAACTTGTAACCAAGGTTTGTAGTTTAGTGGTCTGATTAGATTACCAGCGGCTTTTGGATGATCAACTAGTGGCAGTGATAAGGGTTTTTTTTCCTCTCTGTATTTGATCAAGAGATAGAAGTCCTCTCTCTGATGCTGACCTTGTCCTTTGTTTCATGTTTTTGTCACCTTTACTACACCTCTACCCCGATATAACATGGTAAAGCAGTGCTCCATGGGGACGGGGCTGCGCGCTCCGGCGGACCAAAGCAAGTTCAATATAACGTGGTTTCACCTATGACGCATTAAGATTTATTTTGGCTCCTGAGAACAGCGCTATATTGGGGTGGAGGTGTACTGTAATGTGCTCTTCAAGGTGGTCATACTTAACGTTTGTTTGGAAGCTGAAACTAGTGCATGGTTCATCAGCATGCTTCATAAGTGTGGTATCTCATGGCGAACACGTGACACCTGTACTCTGGTATCTGCACTGGATGGCTATTGGCTTCGAGGCAGAGTTTATGGTGTTTGTTTTGACCTATAAGGCCCTAAACCAAAATGGCGAAGGACCTTCCTGTCTCCTTATACCATACTGCCACAATTTGAGATCTGCTTAGGTACTCAATTTGAACCTTTAGAGAACAGGCTGCTGACAAGGCATTCTCTGAAGTCCTTTGGGAAAGCATCCGCCTCTCAACCCTGCCGGTACACAGCTTCATTCTAAAATAACTCAGATCTGACCCAAGCATCCTACAAAGTTCCTCTGAGTTGATATTTGGGTAGAGCTGTGATTGTATGATTTTTGTTTGGCCGATAATATGTAATATGCTGACTAGTGACTGGTGTGTGGAAGAATTCTGCTATTTTGATTTTCTTTTTATAATTGGCTTTTGTATTGTACTTTTAGCTGATGGTAAAGGCACCCGTAGCCCCAGGTGAACAGTCTTTTAAATTTGAGTTTTTAAATAAAACAAAATTGAGTCATTTTAACAACAGAGATCTAATCTCCTCTCCCCAAGGAAATCATGTCTTGTATTTTGCTTCCACTGTTTCTTCCATTGATTTATGTAGAAGTTTCTGACCACCTTTGATACAAAAATGTGTCTTGAGGATTTAAAGCCATGTTGTCTTTAGGAAAAATAGTGTAAGGCTGAAGAAGAACCCAGTAATCTTAGTAGCATTGCTAATGTGTCTGAAAGAAACATGTAAAATTAATGAGAACCGTACAAGTTTTCCAAGAGTTGATAGGATTATAAATTGGGAGATGAAAATGAGTCAGTTTACTAAGCCCTTGTCCAGACTAACCCACGGCATCGGCGGGTTAAAATCGATAGCTCGGGGATCGATATATCGCGTCTAGTCTGGACGCGATGTATCGATCCCCGAGCGCGCTTACATCGATTCCGGAACTCCATCAATCCGAACGGAGTTCCGGAATCGACACGGAGAGCCGCGGACATCGATGCAGCGCCGTCCAGACTGGTGAGTACCTCGATTTTAGAAATTCGACTTCAGCTACGTTATTCTCGTAGCTGAAGTTGCGTATCTAAAATCGATTTTAATACCTAGTCTGGACGTGGCCTAAGGGATGGGAGAAAGCAGATAAGCCATACTAGCTGCTGAGAAGCTGTCCTAAACTTCCGTTTTTCACTGTTTTTTCCATTTTCAGTGCTCAAAAATGGGACAGAGACCTTTTTCTCTGAAGACAGTTGGAGTAAAACTTCTGCCCCAATAAAGCTTTGGCTCTAGTTCCATGGCTTCTGTCTGACAGGGACATGAGTTATCCATTAGAAATTTGTTATAAGAAGGATCTCGGAAAGGAGATTAGGTTTTGATGTGCCATTAACTCGGTATAAACTTTAACTTCCAAGACCTATCTATCAAAGATTATTACAGTGCTGGAAAATATTGGAACAAATACAAAAAGGTAGAGAAAGTCAAGGAGTTTCATATGAGCTCTAGGTCCCCTATCCTATCTTAGGATGGAAATTTTTTTTCCTTAGAGATTTTGTTGCTTTTCTTACATATCAAAAGTGGAATAAAAACCATTCAATTCAAAAATCTGTATACACGCCCACACATGGGCACATCCCATACAATTCACTGCCAAAGTTCAGAAATCCTGCCTCACTGCAAAGGGGACCATGGTTTGGGTATCTGATGTTTTGAGATCACGAAGACTATCTTCCATGAGGTGACTGCTAGAAACAAAAAGATGCTCAAAGTGTGTTTTTTGTTTTGTTTTGTTTTTTTTTTAATGGCAGTTAGGGCAGGCCAGGAGATCGGCCAATGTGGCAGATGATCTGATATCTTTTTTTTTTCCAAGCTCATCTATTTTACCTGTTTAAAAAAAAAAAAGTCCTACCCTTCAAAAGAGAGATTCAGAAATGTAGACTGAAGTTCAGCAGACAACCATGCATGTCTCTAAAACTGCTGACCCCATTATTTGGCTATCTACCAGATGCTCTAGAAGAACAGACACTGGTTCAAATGTCAGATGTTTTTTGAGATACTTTGCAGCAGAGACTTAACTACTATAGGGGAATAAATCTAGCTTCGTTTGAATGACAGCTCAGAATGACTGATCAAGAAACTGGATCTGAAAGCAAAATTTGTTGGCAAAGAATCGACTTGTCTCTTAACCAGTTAGGCTTAACATCCCCTCTAGCTCTGTAAGAGAATAGCACTAGAGCACCATTTCTTAAACTCATAAGTTATTTTCTTTGGAAGAATAGCATTTTTGCCCCAGATGTCTTATGTGCTTTTTTTCTTCAAACCTCCTGACATTGGTACAGAGGACTGAGGAGATGAATCAGCTTTTCTTGGATTCAGTTACTTCTAATATGACTCTTTCAGTGTAAAAATGTCCTAAGTTGTTGACCCTTTCACTCAGTTCAGTCTGACTTGCTGAGGAGCTCTCATCTACCTCTTTGGCAGAACTGTAGAGGGCATATGGATGCAATTGCTGTGTAAATGTTAGGCTTTCTCCTTCAAGAAAAAATAAAATGCATGTATTCCTTCCTTCCTCATGGTATAAAAGCCATGCACATGGAGTACCTGTGAGACAAATATCCCTCAGGCAGGTATTTGAGACACTGGAAAGTGCATACTTCACTAGTGCACATTTCTAAAAGTCAGATTATTTCACTAGGTCTGCTACAGTGGAGAAGAAAACCTAGCCTTTGAGAAAATTCATATAAAGATCAAAAACTTGAAGTTACTTTAAGACCTTTGGTTGCTAAGCTATCCTGCATTGTACCAAGAATATTAAAAATAACAATGAGTTTGCCCAATGCCAAAGAGCAGATGAAGTTTCTGAGATCACTTCTGTCAGTGGAAGGAACAACTAAAGAAATGATTAGAGGGTTGGGGTATGTGTTAGTGTTATGCCTCTGTTTCAGAATGTTTCCAAACTAGGTGACGCATGCACTTCCCTTCATCCTTTTACTACTAGTAAAAGTTCTGTAGTTTGCAAGTCAGGGTATGAGACTCTTTAAAGCTGGGAGCTGAAGAGCTGATTTAACCCAGTAATCGTTATTTAACCGGTGGCTGGTTCTTCAGAACATTTAAAATTCACTTAGTAAAGAGACTCCATACAGCTCCCCAAAATGTGCACTTTGGTAGTATGAGGTTTGCCAGTCGATCTAAATGTGACACCATGGAGCTGACTACATGACACAATGCTGATGTCACGTGGTCTATAAAACTGAAACCTGGCATTCTGCCTTGAAAATAGACATTTTTGCTTTGTGTGTAACTAGATGAAAACTTTCAAATATTACCTTCCTGTGTCACACTTCACCCTTGGTGAGTAAGACACATGCATCCCCGGACTCTAACTATTTGGATGACCTGTATTATTTAGCGTGAAATACTGTTAATACCAGATAAAGCACAGTACAATGCAGAAAATCTTGTGTATACAGTAACTTGTTCACATATCTTTTATGTATATCCCTGAACCATAATTCTGCTGCTCCATTCTTGTCATACAGAATTGATATCCTCTGGAGTTCTAGGTTGAATTGAATTAAATAAACTTGTTTCACTTTTGATAACCCAGGTTTTCAGAGAATTTTTGAATTTTTGAAACCATTTAATCATATACAGATTTTTCTAGTTCAGAAAGGGTTAAATTCCCTTACTTCTAAGCCTTTGTGAACAGAGTTATGAAAAGCCAGAATTCTTGAAATTCTGCTGCTAGTGCTGCTAGGATTCCTTGAGTGTAGAATTACAGGTGGCTGGATGCCATCACTGCTGCAGAAGTGTTTAAAAAAAAAAAAAAGTCTCTTGCTTTAGAATTTAAGAGACTAGGCAATGGGTTGTTTTTCTGTTCTCTCCTTTTTCCCTCTCCTTCCTCCTGTTGTTCCTCCCCACACTCAAAATCTAAGAATCTGGTTTCATGTGTTGCTACCACAGCTTCTTAAAAAATAACTAGTTGCATGTTAGGTTGTAGGGGGATTCGTTTCCCCTTGGTATTTACTTTTTACATGATTTTCATGAACTCCCTAATAACAGATGCCTACCACCTTAGTCAAACTGTGAAATCATAATATTGTTAACTCGCTGGTTGTTGTGGGAAACATTCTGTACTGCAAAGGTAGGACAGTTGACTTCATTAGCTGATTGTGAAGAAGGCTCTGTTTACATGTTTTTGTTAAATACTAAACGCTAAGCAAGGATGTTAAGAAATGCATGGCTGTTGGAATCAGGTTTTTGTTAAGAGCGCTATAATATGGTAATGGCGTTGACACATTAAAATCCATCTTAAGCAGTCTATAACAGTTGTGTGGAAGGCCGATATATGTAGGTGTATTTTCGTTCAATTAAATCAATGAAGGCTAATTGCTAATACCCAAAGACTTCAAGTAAATAAGATATTTGCATTGTAATATTTTGTCCTTTTCAATTTCATTTTCAGAGTTTTATCCCTCTATAATTACAGCTTTTCCTAACATTTAAATTGTTACTGATATCTAAATGATATTAGACATTTACATTAATCATAACCAATTTTTATAATGTAAAATTAAAACCTTGTATTTGCACATAAAAGCTTTAAACATCAGAGTTTGTTATATAATAGGTGGAGCTGTTATAAGACCCTGTTTTTAGTTGCATGTAACTTTTGCCAACTTTTAAGCATTTATGCTGACATTTTTTATGCATAGTGTGTCCTCAAGTTGAATATTTTTTGAAAGTTTCAGCCCAAACAGTTCAGCCCTTTGCCAGAATTATTTTTATATGATAAAAACTTTTTTACTTACCTTTTCACATTCTTGGAATCTTCTTTTGAGACCTCTGGTGTGCCCCTTTGCTTCAGTTCAGGGGCTTGAAATTTGGCAAGGGAGTGGTCTCTGTATCAAGAATGTGCCTTTTGCGTTCCCTTTGAAAATCCACCCAAATTTGACTGCTATAAGCTTTCGAAAAATTGCAGTTCACACATACTCAGACTTCTTGATGGAGCTGCTAAAATCTCCAGGCTACGGTGCGGCTGGGCACTGGAACTGAAAGCAGGGGAAGGGTGTCTCTCCTTTGCTTTCAGTGGCACTCCCACCCAGCCTGGGGCCAGAGCCCATGCAGAAGAAAGGTACCTTACTTGAATGCAGAAAGGATAAGAACTGAGCAAAAAAAGGAGTAGATTGGAACAAGGAGTCTGAGACAGGGACTGAGGTAAGGTATGGAAGAAAATCTGACTGGGGCAAGGAACCAGGAAGTGGGTGGGGGTAAGAGAGGCAGACGAGATGAGGAGTCTGGGGACAATAATTGGGACTGGAAACCAGGGCAAGTGAGAAGGACTAGAGGCCAAGGAGGAGCAGAGAGACCGATTGAATGAGGAGCTGGGAGATGAAACAGACTGGCTGGGCCAGGAAACTGGAGTTGGGATGAGAAGCCTGAGGAGTGGAGTCTTAGACTTGTTAGGGAATGAGGCTGGGATGGTGAGATGGGTGGAGAAGAGACTAGATAGGGACTGGTTAGAGGGACAGAGCAGGAAGAGTCAAATTGGAGGGAATGTGCAGAAGCCTGTGCCTGCTAGACCACACTCCTCTCTAGAACCTGGAATGGAATCCAAGATGCTTGAATCTCCCCATTCCTTTGCTGTCAGCAAATACTTGTGAACCCCTCATCAGTGTGTCTTACCACTGTGGTGCTGATCCATGTAGAGGATAACAGCCTTCTACTGCTACCATTTACAACATTAGCTCAAGTGGCAGCGATGAGTGTAGTGGCTTTAAAGATTCCAGCCCTGCTGGTGAACCTCATGAGTGTCAGTATGGTGCCATATAATGGAATTTGTTTTTATAGGTGGCTTTCTTAAAGACCTAGTGAATTATATTTTTTAAAAGAACTACATTAAAAGAATATTAAGGTTGCAAAGTTTAACACTCAAAAGTTAGGAAATGCCAGAATTAAGGTTGTCTGTCCAACTTTAATTTGCTCCCTTGTGATATCCTTATTATATGATCCCATATAGTTTTGTCCAGAGGATCCCTGCTTCATTCAATGTGCAGGTTAAATGATGCCCAGCTAATGGGAAGTATTAAATATTTTGTTTTCTCCTCATTGTTCAGTTAGTGTCCCCATGCCTTTACTGTGCTGTATTGAAACTCTCCTCTGAAGACAAAATTATTAATTTGGTTGGGGGTCTTTCTGTGGTGCTCATCACTATAGTATCTATGTACATCACAAACATTAATGTATCTTCATAATGCCTGTGAGAGATGAGATGGGAAGCTTGGAGATTAGTGGACACGTCTGACCTTAACTTTCAGTGCTCAACTTCAGCTGACTAGGATCTGATTTTTTCAGTGTACTTAACAGTTTCATATGATCAGAGTACAGCTGTGACTTCAGTTGCAGCTGTGAGTGCTCAGTCTTGCAAATCAGACTCAAATCTGGATCTCAGGTTGTGCATACAGAAAATAAAGAACACACAATTAATAACCACCTGTGAAAAGTTGGTTTAAGTGACTTGCCTAGCACTACACAGGAACTTTGTGTAGAGGCAGGGATAGAATGCAGTGTTTTCCCGGGCAGCATTCTTAACTGTGAGACCACCCTTTCTCCTCCTGCATCCCCTGCTTCATTCATAACACACCTGGACTCTCATCAGAGAGGCTAGATGGACCCTGCAACCATTGTCCAGTGCATGGGGCTTTCCATCCTGCACATTAACTGCTGTGCACTCCAGGAGCTGAGGGCAGTCTTGCTTCCTGCTTCTCTCGCTTTTCTCAAGTGAGTCCCTCACCTCTGCCCCTCCAAAACTCATCATTGGACCCTTATTCTGCAAGCCTCCCCAGCCACTTCCAACATACTACTTGAGCTAACTGCACAATATCCAGCTAGACTGCCTCCGAACCCTGCCCAGAGAACATCTGTATGTGCTCGTGCTCCATACTGTCCACATCCTCACCTTTATGTCCTGCTGTCATAAACAGATAGCTAAGGGTTAATGTTCTTTTACCTGTAAAGGGTTAACACAGGGAACCAAACACCTGACCAGAGGACCAATCAGGAAACAAGACTTTTTCAAATCTGGGTAGAGGGAAGTTTTGGGTGTGAGTCCTTTATCTTGAGTCTGACCCTCTCGGCTCTGAGAGTGATTTTTCTATCTCCAGGCTTTCTAATCTTCTGTTTCCAAGTTGTAAGTACAAGGATAGTAAGACAATAGGTTTATATTGTTTTTCTTTTGTATTTACATGTGTGTAGTTGTTTTGAATTGTATTCTTTTTGGATAAGGCTGTTTATTCATTTTTTCCCTTTAAGCAATTGACCCTGTATATTGTCACCTTGATACAGAGACTATATTTTATGTCCTTTTTCACTCTTTTTATATAAAGCTTTCTTTTTAAGACCTGTTGGAGTTTTTCTTTAGCGGGGACTCCAGGGAATTGAGTCTGCAGCTCACCAGGGAATTGGTGGGAGGAGGAAGTCAGGGGGAAAATCTTTGTGTTAGATTTACTAAGCCTGACTTTGCATACCCTCTGGGTGAGGGGGGAGAGAGGTTAGCGCTCTCGGTGCTTGCGTTTCAAGGACTTGAAACGGGGAGGGTGGAATCCCTCCATTTAGATTCACGGAGCTTGCTTTTGTATATCTCTCCAGGAACCCAGGGAGGGAACACCTGGAGGGGAGGAGGGGGAAGGGAAATGATTTATTCCCCTTTGTTGTGAGACTCAAGGAATCTGAGTCTTGGGAACCCCCAGGGAAGGTTTTGGGGAGACCACAGTGAGCTAGGCACTGTATAATTCTTAGCTGGTGGCAACGATACCAGGTCCAAGCTGGTACCTAAGCTTGGAGGTTTTCATGCTAACACCCATATTTTGGACGCTAAGGTCCAGATCTGGGAAAAAATGTTATGACGCCTGCCGTGATACCAAGTGGCAAGACCTGCTGCCACCAGAGGAGGGCGAGGAACCCTGGTGGGCCAGCCTATATTTCAGTCTGGTCCCACAGGCTGGCAGGGTTATCAGTTGGTGGCTCCTCTGCAGAGCTGTGATCACAGGCATGTACCTGGTGCAGTTCACGAAATCCCATGATGCCTGCCCCTTCTGCAACGAGGAGGAGACCCTGGTGCACATCTCTGTGGGGTACATTGGGTTGCAGCCCCTCTTCCTCAGCAAGAGGCTCTGAAGGAGCTGGTTCTGGCCACATTTTTTCCAGCACCTCTTGATCTATGCACACCGCATCCATGGCCCAACAAAGTTGCAGGACCTCCTCATCAACCTTTTCCTGGCTGCCCAAGATGGCCATCCATCATTCTAGGAGGAGGAAGCTAGACAGAGGGGTGTTCTGTGACTGTGGGACCTATTTTCAGTCCCTTTTCCACTCACATCTTTGGGCAGAGTTCCTCTGGGCGCAGTGTCCACTGACTCCCTAAACTCCTTAGAGAAGTAGTGGGTGCTGTCTGGGGTTCTCCGCTTTGTGTCCCCCTCTGAATCTCTTATTCTTTACCTCTGGCCTCACTCCCATGACTGTTTTTTCATTTGTTATCCCCAGAAATCAACTGTAGTCTGGGCTCATTGGTTCCTCCCCCATAGTTGAGGGGTTGGGCCTATAGTTATAGGCAGGCCTAATCCACCTCTGTCTCCAGTACTATAAATATTACACCCTTCTAGCTTCTGCAAGAGATGAAGCAGGGATCCTGTGGAAAAAATGATGTGGGAACACAGAAAAATCAGATCATCTCTTGCAGAAGCTGCAAGGGGTCCTACAAACAGCCTCCTTCATTGCCCAGCTCTGATTCAGTTCCAGAGTAGGGCTATCCTGTCCATGGAATGAGGCAGGGGTCCTGTGGAAAAAATGGTATGTGAACATGTAATTAAAGACTATATCATAATGCATATGCACAAGGGTACTGAATTAAGGTTGCATGGAAAACCTTAATTCTGATACTTAACTTCTGAGTACTTAAATTTGCAATTATAATAACGTTCTTGCGTGTAATCTTGTATCAAATGTGCTAGAATATATAAATGCCTACTTTGATAGCTATGAATTTTCAATATCTCTTCCTCTCATTGTCTACTTTTCTCCCCCCCCCCCCCCCCCCGCACAAAACTCTGCAAATTCTTACTTTTGGCTTTACCATTAGAGAAATATCAACCCATTGCAAGTTGGTCCTGGTATTTATAAAGAACTTCTATACAATGACAGTACTCTAAACCTATGATTAGAAAATGTTCAAGTCTAAGTCCCACACTTCCTTACAAATGTCAACTGTGTATTCAGTATTTCTGGAAGTGATCAAGTGATTGATTTAATCATTTTATTTTTTTTCTCAGAACTCATAGAACAAGTTACATGTATTATTGAGGCTGACCAGATTGATGGTAAGGCATCGTGTACTGAGCAGCAAGGAGTTGAGTTATCTGAAGAGGTTGTGAAAGAAGAAACAACAAATGAAAGTGAACCTTCAGTTACGAAAATAGATTCTGCTGTTCCAACTGAACAAAGTGATGAGTCTGTCCCAGAAGCAGAATAAGTACTTCAAGTGCCTTCTGTAGCTAGTTCTTTTAGCTTTGTTCATGCCAGTTGTTACTCTTCAGGTGGGCTTTTTGAAAACGGTGCAAATTAAAATCTCTCTTGAGCTCAGACTGCCTCACTACCACAGTACGTCGAAGCTATGTGCACTACTGGATATTGACGATAAAGCATGTATTCTTTCAGTGAGCTAATGCCCTGCAGAATGTACAGCTGGTTGAAGTCTAACACAATCACAGGTCGCTTTAGCTTAGTTTTGTATATTTGAAAACTAAAATTTACCTACAGGTTTATTTTCTATGTGCATACTAACCAAATGCATACTGAGTTTTAGGTTATTGAACATAAGCTACAGTAATTGGCAACTACTTGTCTAGTGGAGTTTTGGTTTTGTGAACTTTTAGTATTCTTTTTTAATGTTTACCCATTAAAATGGATTGAGTGACTTTTAAATATCTAGATGTTTACAGGCTAAAATGTCTTTAGGCATTCAGCTTAAGCAGTATGAAAGTGTCATTATAACTGTAACAGCTTAGTCATTGTCTTAACTTTTTTTGACAGAATGCAGTTAAACAGCACTAAGCTGTACGGTAACTCCTTTGGCAGATGGGCCGAAGGCACATGATATACAAAATTAGTTTGTGTTTACATAAGGTATAGGAAGTCTCTGCACTTGATTGTACTTGAATACTGAGCATTATTTATACCTGTATAATAGTGACATTATATAAGTGAATTTTGTGCCTTTGTGTTTTTTGTTAAAGGAAAATAAAGACTATCTAGCAGCAGTATTTGCTTTGTATCTTCCAGAAATCATGGGAAAACTGTGTGCTATATAGCAACTATAACAGAGACTCTTGAAGGAATATGTCAACTTGCTTTATAAAGAGCATGTATTTTAGTACTTATGTGAATTTGTTGGTAGAATTGAACTGGGCTGGTAATTAACCTAGAAACTTTTTGTAGAATTATGTTAGTACATTCCACTGTTTTCTAAATGTGCCTAGTTTACAATTCCATTTTCCATTATGAAGGCCATGTCTACCCTGACCAGGGATCGATGCTGCTGCAATCGATTTAGAGGGTCTAGCGAAGACCTACTAAATCGACCACAGAGCGCTCTCCAGTCGACTCCAGTACTCCAGCTCCCCAAGAAGAATAAAGTAAGTCGACAGGACAGTGTCTCCTGTCAATGCAGCATGGTGTAGACACCACAGTAAGTCGACCTAAGCTATGCCAACTCCAGCTACGTTATTCAAGTATCTGGAGTAGCATAACTTAAGTCAACTTATCCTGGTACTGTAGACAAGGCCTTAGTTGTTTCCACTTAGCAGATTACTGCAGAGCTGCCATTATGTTTTAAAAACAAAAAACAAAAACCTTGTAGCACAGTTGAGTGATTGTATTGCTGGAGCTGTCCTCCTAAGAGTGGCATGTAAAAGAGAGATCCTGGTAGTTGGTGGTCTTTAAAAATTCTATGTACTACTTGCAGAAAGTACTTTGATCCACATCAGCCTAACCAATTTCCATATTGGCTAGTTATATTCTACCTGCCTAAAATTATCCTTGGAGTTTTAATTAGTTGCTTTACACTGTTAAGCTAATGTCCCATTTCACCTCGGAGGTGGTGATATTTCATTGGTTTGTGTACGCAGAATGTATGACTATTATGTATTCTCTTATATTAGAAGTCTTACTGACATGTTTGGGATGGCCTGAATAAACCATTTGTGTCTGACACAGAGTAATGCAGGCTATCCCAAATAATTGTCAGTCAAACCTCTTCCGCACCATCATGTACTCTGCATATGCCTCGTTGCACAGAAAAAAATATTTTCAAGTATTGTTAAAATATTAATATTTTCATGAGGTAATATCTTTTATTGAGCCAACTTCTGTTTGTAGAAGGGACAAGCTTTCGAGCTCTTCTTCAGGTCTGGGGAAGGTAATCAATGTGTCCAAATTAAATAGAAGTTGGGACATATTGTTAGGCATAAGGGGTTCCATGCATGCTATAGGAGACAACTTAGAATGAAGTGGGCAATTAAGTGTTAGCAGGCAGTAGAGCGTGTTACAAATTGTTATAATGAGCCATACAGCCAGTGTCTCTGTTAGGTCCATGTTTTTTAGTAGAGTTACTAATTTAAATTTCCAGGCTCTCTTGGAGATGTGCAGATTTCCTTTGAGGATGAGGACTGAGAGGTCAGACATGGAATGATTGCTTTGTGAAAAGTGTTCGCTGACAGGTATTGCGATTGTTTTTGTCTTTTTTATCATTTTTTCTAAGAGTTCATTTGAGAGCTTAGTGATGGTGTAGTTTCATCCACATAGTAGTTGTTGGGGCATTTGATGCACTGAATGAGGTACACCACATGTTGTGATAGGCATGTGTAGGACCCATGGATCCTGAAAGTTGTGTTTTGCAGGGGGAGTAATTAATCCTCGTAGCAGTTTGTGTGTCCAGGCTTGCAGGTGTTGTGACTGTTTGTGCTGGTAGGGTTTGGTTCCACTTTGAGTTGGTATGTCCTGGTCTGTGGGAAGCTTGCTTTTGATGATGAGCTTGGCAGGTTGGTAGGCAGTTGTTTGAAGGCTACAAGAGGTTTTGGGAAAATTTTCTTTCAGGAAGTGGTCCCTATCAAGTATGGATTGTAATTATTTGATACCCTGTATGGGTTCTGTTTTGGGGTGGTAGGTGACAGCTAGGGGTGTGCAGTCAGTGGGGCTTTTTCTGTATTGAAGCAGGTTCTCACAGGGTATTTGGTGGCCATTCCATGATATGATCTACTTCTCTGGTGGGCGAGTCCTTGTTCGGTGGAGGTGATTTTTAGTGAGTTTAGGTGTGTACCCTAGACTTCCTCTTTTGAGCAAATTGAGTACCTGTCTGTACATAAAATATCTTGATGTATCTGGGGTGGTCACTGGATGTATGGTGATCCATGGGTTTCTTGTATATAGTTGTGTGTAGTGTTCCATTGCTCAAGCTTTTATTGTGGTGTCCAGAAAGTTGATGCTAGAGTTGGAGTATTCCAGAGAGTTCATTGGAGGGTGGTGGTAGTGGTTGTCCTTGTGGTGGAAGTCTGAGGGAGTTCAGGTCATCTGTCCAGAGGATTAAAATATCATTGATGTATATTGTTAGTTTCGTGGTGCATTTTTCTACTCCATTTTAAGTGGTCTCCTGCATCATGTGAGAATCTCTTATGCTTAACAATCTGTCCCACCTTATATTTATTCTGGACACTTTGCTACCTTCTGCAGACCTGAGAAAGAGCTCTGTGAACCTTGAAAGCTTGTCCTGTCCACCAACAGAAGTTGGTCCAATAAAAGATATTCTCACCTACCTTGTCTTTCTCATATCTTGGGGTCAACACAACAGTGCTGCAAACAACATTTTTTTATGTCTTTCTGTCTGCAAAACCAGTTTCTCTTTAATCAATTGTACACCTCAGGAGGATAAATTAAATTATCCCAAAAAACAGTGTACTTTTCTGCTAAATATGATTTTAGCTTTCATATATTGACAAGTGAGAGAGACAGAAGTAGTTTCATTTGAAAGCTGGTAATTTTCCGTCTTCAATTATATGCTATTTTTTGATGATCCTGGTAAAAAGATACCAAACTTGAACCTGTCATCGACCAGGGGTTTTGTTGAGGGGAAGCTCCATATTTCGGGGAAATATTTTTGTGGAACATGTTAGTTGCAGCTGCCTTAAGATGCTTGTGGATTGTTAGAAGTAGGCCCAGTGGGCAGAGTGCAGATGAGTTAGTCAACATACTACATGTTTGTCATATGACTGGCTTCACGTCATTTCACTAGCACATGTACACAATATGCAGATATTGATTTAGTCTATGCTGGCATCCAAAATGTGCTCCCAAATAAGAGAAACTGTCTCTGTCTTAAGAATGTACTGCCTCAGACCAGAGCGTGGAGAAAAGGGATACAGTATACAAGCAAAGTGCTAAAGGGAATGGATACACATACATCTTACTAGTAATATGTTCAACATGCTAAATTTCCCATCCTAAAATATCAATTAATTTTTTGTAAAGTGTTATGGGAACTATTTGGCTGAAAGTGATCTAAAAACACAAGTGTGTTATCTTGGCACAAGTGCATACCTATATCTGCTGCTTTACTTTATACACAAGCCACTGAAATAAATATATAATATAAAGTTTACTTTTCAGAAAGGAAGCTCAAGGTATAACAAATTAATTAACCAAGTTGAGACATACATTTTCTCTAGCTTCCTTTAGCACTGTTACAGGTAAGGTTTTGTTTGCGCTTTGGTTATAACCCTCATGAGTGGAGTGGCCAACAGGTGAATGTTGATAGTGTTTCAGAAGTTAAAATGACATAAATTTAGGTCCTTGCATGCAAAGTACCTAATTCCTCTTGCAGGTGCCTGTTCTCATGGAGCACTTACCTGGTGTCTTAGAACTACTTAAAATAGTAATTGTTAGGGCTGCATGCACAGCCTATCCATGGAACTGAAGGTTGGAGGTATAGTTATAAAAAGTAGAGTTGGTTGAGATTTTTCATTAAAATTTTTTTTAAGAAAAATGGCTTTTTCATTTAAACTGATATTTGCAAGGGAAATGTCAATTTTTAATGAAAGCTTTTGGGTTTTCATTGAAAAAACAAGCTCAAACATCTTTGATATTTAGCTTGGAAAAAAATGGCTTTTGGCTGTTTGAAAACTTTAAGAAAAATTTCAATACCAAAAAGTAATTAGTCCACAGTCCTAATTGCTGTGGTGTTCCGGTGTAAGTTTCAGGTGTACAAAAAACACAACTACCTCTCCTTTAGTGTGTTTTGACTCTGTACCTCTTTTATTTTGTAATTTAAATATTTTATTTCATAAAAAATATTTCAGTTGCTGCCATCATGCAGTTATTTCTGATCTCTGTAAAATGAGAATCGTGAAAGAAAATTGGAAGTTAAAATAACTCCTCTTTACAAGTTACTTTGTGTCTTACAGGGATAAAAGAGGGGCCCTTTGGGTATATTTATGCTGCAATTAAACACCTGCAGCTGACCTGGGCTGCAAGGCTGTAAAGTTGTGGTGTAGACATTCAGGCTCAGCCTGGAGCTCAGGTTCCTGAGACCCTCTCCCCGCATGGGGTCACAGAACCTGGGCTCCAGGCTGAGCCCGAACGTCTACACTGCAGTTATGCAGCCTGAGCCTCATGAGCCCGAGTCTGCTGACGTGGGTCAGCTGCATGTGTTTAATTGCAGTGTAGATATATCCTGTGTCATCTTAGAACTGTACTTTACCCCGTCCCAATGGCATCACTGAATAATTTCCCCATTAATTCCTTCATACTGTCAGCAAAAGTGCCTGGGAAGTGTTTGCAGAGGAAGGGGACTGCAGGGAGAGAGTCTGCAGCAACTCTGTGTGAGCAGAGAGAGAAGAGGAGGAGAAAACCCAAGAGGGAGAATAAACACTGTGGTTCTAGCCCTGGAGGAAGGGTCACTCCCAGAAGAGTTGTGGTGAAAGAAAACCTGAGGGCAAGGTAGGAAGAAGCACATGGAAACAAAGTAGTTGATAGGACTGCACAGATCTTGGTTGCTTGTTATCGGGTCCCTGGAATGGAACACGGTGTGGGGGGCAGGGGGTTCCCCTAGCAGGCACAGGAGCAGTGGAAATGCCACTGGACAGCTGGTCCAGAAAGACTTTTACCCTAGAAGGAGAGGACAATATCAGTGACCTGGCCAGAGGGCCAAGTCATGAAGAGGGAAAACCCCAATTTAAGAAGGGAAAGAGAGAGGCCCCATGATCAAACACATTTTAAAAATGCTATACACTATACAAGTGTTGAGGTCTAATTGCCCCGAGGTTTAGACAATGAAACTAGATGGCAACAGCAAAGTGGCAGTAAATGGTCTTCTACTGTGAACAAATGACAGGTGACATGTTCTGAATGTACACAGGTTTTACTTTGGGGTTTACTTTAAACATTGTTGTGTTTTTCTGTCTCATTCCCTGAAACAGATGTAACATCTTCCGGTTTCTTAAGCTCTGGTTCAGTACCCAGCATAGTAGATGCTGCTTCCCTGGAAGCCTGAGGCACAGCTGCAGTGTTCCTTACCTGCACCAGTGGTTTCACCATTTTGGTATCCAGGTCACTGAGATTTATTACTCAGGTATTTATTATGCTGTGTGTAATTCAACAAAATCCAAACACTGTGTGTGCTTTCAGACATGCAGTATACACGTGCAATGCAATGACTCTGCCCCAGCAACAGTAGCTGTCAAGGGTGGGCTTGCCAGAAAACGTATCTGACAATTGTGGCTTCCCCAGAAGCTCTTCATAGCAAGTATAGGCATCCCAGAAACTCAATTTGACAGTGTTATCTTCGAAGAAACTCAATTTGCTGAACAATTGTGATGATACGTGAGGCAAGTGTTATCAGACGTCTCACAGTCCCCTGAGATCCTTTTGGCACATTTTTGAAAAAACAAAAAACATAGTTTTTATCATAATCATTTCTAGTTGATGTTGGAATACGTACAGTAATTAATTTGAGATCTAACTGACATCAATATCTTTTGAGTGACATTTTTGCTATATTAAAAGTGTGACAGCTATACAGACAAAACCACTACTGACTAGTTGTCCTCATTATAGCTGGAGAACACTTAGAAGAGACAGTGGTTTGACTATTATGTTTTATTTAAATATTTGTATATGTTTGGGGTCTTGATGTGCCCACATGCTTAAGGTCTAACTGATCACCATATTTGGGGTCAGGAAAGAATTTTCCCCCATGTCAGATTGGCAGAGATCCTGAGGGGGGTGGGGGTTCACCTTCCTCTGAAGAGTGGGGTATGGGTCACTTTCAGCTTTAAACTAATGTAATTGGTGGATTCTCTGTAACTTGAAGTCTTTAAATCATGATTTGAGGACTCCAGTAACTCAGCCAGAGGTTTTGTCATATTTCAATATCGGATAGGTGGTGATCTGTTGCTTGCAATGTGCAGGAGATCAAACTAGATGATCATGATGGTCCCATCTGGCCTTAAAGTCTGAGGCCATGTCTACATCTAAAATTTTGCAGCGCTGGTTGTTACAGCTGTATTAGTACAGCTGTATAGGGCCAGCGCTGCAGAGTGGCCACACTTACAGCAACCAGCGCTGCAAGTGGTGTTAGATGTGGCCACACTGCAGCGCTGTTGGGCGGCTTCAAGGGGGGTTCCGGGAACGCGAGAGCAAACCGGGAAAGGAGACCAGCTTCGCCGCGGTTTGCTCTCGCGTTCCCCGAACCACCCTGCAAACCGCAGGGAAGGAGACCTGCTTGCTCGGGGTTCCGGGAACGAGAGAGCAAACCGGGAAAGGAGACCAGCTTGATTACCAGAGGCTTCCTCCTTCCACGGAGGTCAAGAAAAGCGCTGGTAAGTGTCTACATTGGATTACCAGCGCTGGATCACCAGCGCTGGATCCTCTACACCCGAGACAAAACGGGAGTACGGCCAGCGCTGCAAACAGGGAGTTGCAGCGCTGGTGATGCCCTGCAGATGTGTACACCTTCAAAGTTGCAGCGCTGTAACTCCCTCACCAGCGCTGCAACTTTCTGATGTAGACAAGCCCTGAGTCTAAGACTATTATGTTCTATTTAAATTTTTGTACTTGTTTGGGGTCCAAGAGACTTCAAAAGATCATGGTAGCATAGTACTTTCATTTTCCCTATTGATTAATATTGAGGGTCAAACTGATCCCATTACCTGTTTAGTGACTTTGTTTGCTGCACAAAAACCACAGCAGGTAGGATGATAAAACCAATGCGTTAAGATTGATTTCATTCTCATTTGAGAATAAAGTGTGAAGGTGCACTGGTTTGGCATGAAAATTCTAATTTACACTTTTGTGCACAGTCAGGTCAGATAGACCTCAGAATATTAGGACAGTTTAAAAAATGAAGTTGCTCAAGACTCATGATAAAATCCTGAGTTGGCGACACTGCAAAACCTAAATCACTTCATTGTACTTTAATCATCTCTGGGTTATATAATAACATTTTACAATCAGTCTCTTTATTTGTAAAATAAAATAAAAATAAAATACTATTTCTAATCCTAACATGTTTTTTACTCAGCATAAGGCCTGCCACCAGTATAAGACTAGCATGTTTCAGGATTACTCTGGAACATACCAAAACAGCAAAGAGATTCTGCAGGACTGCAAAGAGAATTAATAGAAGCTGATACACTTCTTGGTCAATAGTAGTACATTATGTGAACTACAATTCCCATTATATGCGTTTCTCTCTCCTTTTCAAGGCACAGTGAGCACTGTATTTGAAATAAGCAAACTTCTAATATTTGGCTAGATGGTTATAAGCTTCCATGCTATGTTTGGGAGCATGCTCAGTAAGAAGTCACTAATATTTTTCCAGCACAGCCTAACAAAGCCTTCCACTTTTGTGATATCATTAGGCATTCTCCCTGCCTTGCTGGAACAGCTTTCACAAGAGTGATTGCAACTGGCTGACTGAAATATACCCAGCAAAATTATCTCTAAATAGTCAGGATAAGAGAAAATTGAGGTTGTAAAAACTGGAGATCCTAAGAACTTGTGAGGTTTCTCCACGGTTTTGTTGCATTCTGTAAATTTTAAAGTTAAACTTAAAAATGAAATTTGGTTGTGTCTCATTTCCAAAGAAAATGGATGTGCATCTCTTTCATTAACCTAAACTTGTAGAAGACTCTCAGATAAAATGGGAAGAATGAAGACTGGACTTCTATGCTGCCCCTCTCCATTCAGCTCCGTGAGGAAAGTTGTTCTTCCCATTCACATTAATGAGCTGTGAATTCATTTAAAGCCTAATTAGAGCCATTTAATTATTAATATTGTGCATATGAACTTTTTTAATAAAACAAGACAATCAAATTTTAATTGATTTTTTTCTATAATGTTGAAGTTGCCTGGTTTAGGATAAAAAGTCAAGAAATGCAAATGTTAAGGTTCCTAGTGCAATGTTAAGTCAACTATATTACACATTCTGGATATATGATGGTATGGACTTAAACACTTATTTATTGAGCTATATCTCTAACCAGAGAAACAGGAATAGAAAATACAAGATATGTATATTTTGGCCCAGTCATGTTGCTGTAATAGCCTTTACATTGCATTAGTATGAGTTTTGTGCATTCAAAGAACGTTATATAAACAATAGCTTTAATCAGATGGGGTTTTTCAACAGGACAGAAAAGTAATTCAGATTCGCTATGGCGCTCAGTCCTTATATACGAGTGGATCATATACAAGTGAACGTCTGTGCTCAAATGGAGCCCCAATAAAGTCAGTTGCAAAGGGATCTGCCAGCACATGCTCTGAATGTATCATCAAAGTAGATGTGCCTTACCATGAAATACCTCTGTCTCTTAGTTTCTGTAGATTGAAATATGCAAAAATGTTAAGCTTTTCTTACCTGTTGAGATCTGGTATATTTCAGTAAAGCTCAGTTGTTCTATGTAATAGGGTCAGCTGCCTCCATATGGCCAGAGAAGCACCTTGCCTTTGTTTCCTCCTGATCTAGGCTTCTTAGGAACTACAGAGCCCACAGTATTTCAAATAAAATTACATCTCCTGGGTGGGATCTACTTATTTAATCTTGCTCACAGTCTCCAGTGGCCCACTAGACCCAAACCCTTCCCTCTTGACTAATGGAACCCATAGCTCTCCTGGGGCTTGAGCAGTTCTTCTCCCTGGTCCCTTTGATGTGCCTTTCACCCATTCCACTCAGGTTAGAAACAGTCAAAACAGAACTCAGTTGTCTCTCCCAGGCTGGAGCTCAGCCTTCTGGCTCTGCTTTCCGAACTCTCCTGCTGTTTTATCCATCCAGGAGTCTTTCTCACTCTCTGCAGTTTCCCAAGCTTCCTCTCCCTGGCCCTTCTTGGGGGTGGTGCAGCAGACTCACTTCCTGAGTCTATGACCGCCATTCACTGGATTTTGTAATTTCTCAGTATTCTTAAAGAATTGCAGACTAGCCATTTTCCTTGTATTTTGTATAGGTGTTACAAAGAAAAAAATGTTACTTTTAAGGTTTCCAAGTGTTTTTATTTATTTATTTTTTTTCCCCCGTATGAATGTCTCCTTTCACTGATCCAGTCTCAACAATTCCATAAGAGATGATCTATTGTTCCCTGGACATTACATGTTTCTTATAGTCCATCCTTATGCTTGTTGATTAGAAATAGATTACTACTTTAATCCACAGTGCCCTGTTAAAATTCTGAATTAAAACACTTCACTCTTCCTCTCAGGGCTTTGGATAACATTAACATTTTCAACTATTGAGCATACTTCATGGAATTTTTTCCCCTTCATTTCATGTGCCCACAGTTCTTGCCACTCCTTCCTTGGCTCATTTTTGATGAAGTGTTTAAATTCCCATTTACTTAAGGGGATCTCTAGATCAATTCATTCATGCTTAATAGGATTTTTTGCCTATCGGCCAATTTGTTACCACTTGTCCCTATGTGCACCAGGAGCCATGCTTTTACTATGGTCTTACCCAGTTGTGTCAATTCAGTTGTTAGCATTAATATTTCATTAAGTATACTGTTTCTGCTGTCAGACTTGCCATTGTATAGTGCCTGCAGCCCTGATAAGGAATCGGCTGCCATGGCTGTCCTGTCTGACTCTACATCTAAGGCCCAGATTAGTGCCATCAATATCCCTGTTAGGTTATAGCTTTCTTGAGTCTGAATGCAGGCGCACACAAAGCTGTTCCCCCTCTCCCTGTTCCTTCCTGTTTGGAACCATCATTACATACAGTACCATATGTACACTTACAGTATTCATCTGACACAGATGTATTGATTTGCTATATCATGTATCGTTATCATTTTTCTCCTTTTGTTTATTTTATTATATAATTCCATGTCTATCTAAGGGGAGGGGGATGGTTTCCCATAGCTATTGATTGTGGCCTCTTTCAAGCTTTTCTTTTCATTGAGCACCTTTTATCCACTTATTTACCCCACTTACCTGGAGGATTTTTGAGTTTTTGTCCTACCTGCTTCTACTTAATTCTCAGCAATCAGTATATATTAGCTCAGTGTGTTATTACTACTACCTAGTACTTCGGCATAAAAGGTAAGTCTAGGAGCTTCATTCTAAACATGATAGGCATTACATGCACAGGCACAGTAATGAAGACACTATTTGCTATACACAAGGCCTAAATTTGGATGGAGTCTAGATTTCTCAGATTGGTTTTTGATGCTGACCTATAGGCCTGGCAGCCATACTCACTAATAGTTGTGATTAGCACTCTGTATAGCCTTATCACTGGATTTTGTTTTTATCTGCTCTCCAGGAGATTTCAGATGTACTTTTAAGTAAGATGATTCTTCCTTTGCACTTACCTATAATATTTGCAATAAGCTCCATCCAAATGGGCTTGTTATCAGATATTATAGCTAGGAATTTGTACTTTTTCACTATCCTTATCTGCAGGTGTGGCTCCAGGCACCAGCAGGTCAAGCGTGTGCCTGGGGGTGGCAAGCCACGGAGAGGGGTCTGCCAGTCACTGCAAAGGCAGCAGGCGGGTTGCCTTTGGCAGCATGCCTGTGGAGGGTCCGCTGGTCCCACGGCTTTGGCAGACCTCCCCCGCAGGCTGCCACCGAATCCGCGGGACCGGGGACCTCCCACAGGCAAGCTGCTGAAGGCAGCCTGCCTGCCGTGCTTGGGGCTGCAAAATACCTAGAGCCGCCCCTGCTTATCTGCTAGTCATATAGATATAATTGTATGTCTTTTTGAATCTTCCGAGTTGTGAAGATCACTACGTAGCTTTATCAATGGAGAACTTGAAGCCGCACTTCTGCTTTCTCTTTCTGTATTCCCCTGAAGGACATCTTTGACTCATTTGGTGGCATTTTCAAGGTTTCAGCTTTTGGTCCGTATGGCACAGTCATCAGCAAATAATGTGGTGCCTATTCCTGCACTCATCCCCTTTGGAAGATCATTATCATGATGTTAAACAGAATGGGCTAATGACACTCCCATATGGAGTTCCATTTGTAATGGGATATACATTGGAAAAAGGCTTTCCCTTCTTGGACTTGCATAGTTCTTTTGCTTAGGAAATCCCTGATCCATATGTACGTTCTTCCTACAATGCCCATGGTTTTCAGTTTATATAATAATCCCTTTCTCTGTAACACGTAGGTTTTTTTCCTATGTCCAGGAAGGTCACTATCATGTAATCCTTTTTTTCTTCTGTGTGTCTTTGCAATGTGGTCAGTTGCACTCCTACCTCTTCTGAACCCACTTCCATCTATGAACCTTTTTCCTTCTAAGTAGGCTACTAATCTCTGTCACCAGTTTTTCCTCCATTTTACCAAAACACGCTGTGCGGGCAGTTGGCCTGTATGTCTAAAGACCTGCAGTGCATTTTGCCTGGTTTCCTCATTGAAACAATGATGATGTTTCAGGTATTTCCCCTTTTCTCCATATGCTGTTGTATAATTTTAGTATTACCCTCAGACTTTCGACACCTATGTGTTCAAGCATTTCAAAGCTTATTTCGTCCTTGCTTGGGGCAGTGCTTTTCCTCCTTATTTTCACTTTTTGAGGTTCCTTCACACTGAAATTTTCATTTAAAATAAGATCCAACATCGGCCTCCCAGCTCTTCATCTCAGAATTATCATTAAGTGATGTTCTTTTCCTTTCCCTAATTTCTATCCTTCGATCCTTGTCATTACTGACTTTTTGAAGCACAGTGGTCAGAATTTCCACTTTTTCTTTGCTGGAGCTTATTTTCTCCATGGCCTTTCACCGCAAAGCTTGGTATTGTGTTGCTTTCACGCTTTATTCCATTCATTTTCCAGAGTTGCTTGTATACCTCTGATGTATTGGTATTTTTATTTATTTTTCCACAGTATTGCCTCCAGCTTTTCTTTTCGTTCTTCTTATAGCCAGCTGTGCAACTACCTTACATTTTTATATGTAATTAACTCCTCACCATATAGTGTAGTTTTTTGCTTTCTCATAAGCCTTGTTCTTTCCCTTAACTACCTTGTCACATTCCTTGTTCCACTACGGTACACCTTTCTTATCTTTAATTAAAGTTGGTATCCTAGGAATAGCCAGGCTGTCTCTTTATAATTCCCTTGGTAATATTACTACAGAATTCCTCAATATGCTCACTTACATACTGCTTGCCCACATATTCTTCACTTTTGTGTCTAAAGAGTTTCCAGTTTCCTTTTTTTAGGTTCCCGGTGGGAGGGTGGTATTCTTGTCTTCAGTATTTCCTTTTCCTGGATATGTAATTAACATACTCATTCCCTCCTCTTTGTAAATTACCCAGCAGCATTTGCTTGCTATGTTACTAGAAGCTATTCTCAGGTCTGGGCAAGAGGTTTCCATCCACTGCATTGGACCTAGTAGGTGTTCCATCATTTAATATTACTACATTATCTTCAAAAAAATATATTCTCTAGACATTTTCCATTCTTATCATTTGTTCTGTTTCCCCACAATCTTTTGTGTCTGTTCAGATCACTGCAGATAATGTATGGGAGTGTGACATCTGCAATTAATTCTTTCAGTTCTGTAGCCTCTAGTTTTCTGCATGGGTTAGAAGCATTATGTGGTCTAAGAGATGCAGAGTTGTTTTGTGTCAGTGTATCAACAGCATTATACTTGAGATTTAGCTTTTTAACATCTATTTCAAGGTAGTTCTGGTTCTCCCTAACTAGGGTACAGATGCCCATGCACTGTCCTATTTCTCTATCATATCTATCGATACTATATCCATAGTTTTTTTTGTATTAGCCAAGTCTCTGGTATGCATATTATACCAAGCTTTGTTGTCATATCAATAATATGGGTCTTTAATTTCTGCCCATGTGCTATAATGCTATGTGCATTCCAGCTAAAAAATAGTCAAACCCATTCTTTTAACTTTGAATACTTCCTTTCCTTAGGAAACTATTCTGCTGATAGGTTGCTCCCCTGTAGGTTCTTTTCAGCAGCTTTACCTATAATTCTCATTTTCTGTTTTCTTTCCTGTCTAAGTACAATTTATGACTTCAGTCATAAATGCAACGTCTCTCTTTCTATAAGTAGCATGTCATCTGCTTTTACCCTGATGTCCTTCATTGCCTTCTTCCCAGTAATTTGTTGCTTTATAATCCCTGTCCTCATCTTGCGTTTTCTTTTTTCCTCCTTTTCTTTCCTGTAAGGTGTTTCCTAGCAGCTTCTGCGTCTGAGAAGTTATTAACTTTAGTTTTTTGAATTTTTCTAGCTTGCTTTGCCTCAGTACATCCTCTATATGCTGAGCTGTGTCTTCCTCCACAGCTACAACATTTTTATTCTGACCCTTCCTCACAATCCATCGTATGAATAGTTTCCTCCACACTTGCTGCACCTTAATTTCCCTTTGCAATTATTTCCTGTTTGACCAAACTTTTGACACCTAGAGCATTCCAGTGGAGGAGGTATATACATCTGAGTAACTTTAAGGTATCAGATAATTTGGAGAATCTAGATCCATCCTTGTCTTAAATGTGACCAGCATAACTGTGGGGGACTTGCTATCACCTCCGCTTCTGCTGATTAGCCTCTTAGCATATATCCCCTCATCTTCACCAACTCCTGGCATTATTTCCTCTTTTGAGATTTCAGGTGGCACACCATATACTACCCTTCTCATTTCAGTTGGGAACATAGAGAACTGACAGCTTATTTTCAGCTTTCCTAGCACCTTTCTTTTAAGGAGCTTCCCTGCTTGTTCTTTGGTTTTGAACTCTGCCGACAAGTCTCCACCAGGTAGTTTCCTAGCTTTTATTATATCTCCAATGCTTTTTTTTTTTTCCCACTCTGCAATCCTCAGGAGTTGACATCCTCTAGCTTTATGTCCTTAGCGAGGGATTTTACTGTATCACTTTCTGCATGTCCCATTCCTTCCTTCCTTCCTTCCCACTTGCTGTTCCTTCTGCTGGTTCTACAGAATCTACCCTTTTCTTTTTCCTTGTTTGCATTGAGTTGTCCTCAATACTTTCTCTGTCCACATCTTCTAGCCTGCTTTCAGTATGATGTATCACTTTCATCTCCCCTGACCAGCCAGTTCAGCCTAGCTAGCTGGCTCTCCCTATTACCTGTTCCTCTCTGGCTTTCTATAGGGAACACCTATCCTCTATCAGGCCCCAACAAAGCTCAGGGTACCTTCAGGCCCAGGTAGCCCAGAGCAGTCCCTCCTTAGGTTATCTCTACACAGCAAAGAAAAAACCGTGGCTGGCCCATGCTCATAGGGTGACCATATGTTCCGATTTTATAGAGAGAGTCCTGATTTTTGGGTCTTTTTCTCACATAGGCACCTATTACCCCCACCTCCTGACCCAATTTTTGACACTTGCTATCTCATCAGCCTACATGCTTCTGCCAGCAGACGTGAGCTGGTGGGGCTCGGGCTGTGGGGCTGTTTCATTGCTATGTAGACTTCTAGGGTCGGCGGAAGCCCAAGCTCTGGGACCCCTGAGCTCAGAAGTCTATACAACAATGAAACAGCCCCTATGTCTGAGCCCCATGAGCCCGAGTCACCTGGCCTGGGCCAGCCACAGGGTTTTCTATCCCCCTATGCATAGCTTGGTAGAATTATTTAGTCCACTGTGTAAATGTGTGTTCTCCTTTTTCTGTCATCTTACTGTAAGAACAAAGATTCTGGAAAGGCCATTGAAAGTTTTATCTGATCTGAATTATGGTTATAGTTGAAACAAAACTGATGCACTGTACATGCTGAATAGTTATCTGTGCTACAAAATAAGGGATTTGCCCACATTTTTCATAGGCATATATATTTAGTTCCCCTTTCAATGGTTTCACATTATCTATGGTCTCTTTCTGGGGTGATGTGGTTCTTTATTAATAATCCATTCTCCTCTAATTGTGTGTGATCAAATACAATTAGATCTCATGTCTTAAAATGACTATATGTGCTATTGACAGAGTTATGGGGATTTCCCCTTGACTTCCCCATCCCACACCACTGCCATTGCATTGGAGGTATAGGTAGAATACAGAAATTATTCAGGGTTGAGTAGATTCTAATAAGACCAATTTATCTGTACAGCAAACAATTGTGAAAATTGTTGGATCATGGCATGAACAGCCCCCTACCCTCTTAGGTAAGAATGGGAAAAAAACTACTCAATTTTGTGTGCGCGATGAAGAACCTCACCTGCCTTGATTCAAGAACCTCACCTGCCTTGATTATTTAGCGGAACTTCCCAAGAAAGTACAGCACTGTGAAGCTGCAGGCTTTTGTCCTGGGATATTCCTTTCAATAGACATGTAAACATTTCAGGGTAGGTATTATCAGTTTTATTGTCTCTAAATGGTGATTTATGTCCTTATTTCTGCATTATTGTCCACAAGGTTCTGCCCTGTGTCACAGGCCTGTAACACCTAATTTTTGTAGACTGTTTCATTTTCATTAGCGTAGCCGTTTTAGGTTGTGATCATTGCACTGCAACTCATTGATAATCTAAGAGAGTATTAGATTCATAGTACTGCCATCTAACCCTGTCAGTCTGGCTCATTGACCTCTCAGCTTCAAAACATGGGGTTTATTTTTTTTTTCTAAACCCAAGGCAGCCTTCCATCCATTTTCACACACATTGTGAGCAGTTTAAAGGTTGGTCAGAACCGAATATTGCTCTTTCAAATTTGATAATATATGAGTACAGAACTGTGACCTTTGATACATAGTAATACATCAACATGACATGAGCAGTAAGTGCAGCAATTACCTTTACTACACTTGAGATTGTGTTTCAGCTTTCCTCTTGTAAGCAATTATGTCAGGAAAAAAAAGAGGGTCTAAGTTAAATATATTTTGCAAATGCAGAAATGGGTACAATCTTGGGAAACTTTCTGATAATGTGAGGGTGAATTTTTTTTCAAGAGAATCCTGGCTTTTAAATTAACATAGTTCAGTAGCAGAAAGATGTGAGCTCTTGCTCCTGTGCAGTTGGCATTTTGTTGCAATACTGTTTTCTGAGAGAGGTAATTTTCTAGGCTATTTAATGCCATTGTTTCAATACAGTGAAAAGCTCTATAGTGTTATCCATACTCTGGTTCCCAGCTAAGCCAATCCTTCAAGCACGTACACTTGCAACTTTAGCTGCCCGAGTATGCCTTGAATGGGATGATTCACACTAGTCAAGTTACTCATATACACAAGTGTTTGCAGGATAAGGCCTTACATTTCCAAAGACCAATTCCTATTTATTTTTAGGTGAATTTCATTTTTTAAGTGATGTTTAGGACTCAATGATCGACTGAAGAAAAACATAGACGGGGGCACTATAAGCTGCCTCAGCAACGTGTCTCATCTTTAACCTACCCCAACCAGGAGGAAGCTAGTTTAATGTCTGTGTCCATTCCTTCCCTAACCTATTTTTGTATTGTGATAGCGCCTCTTGGTCCTAGTGCCTCTGTGTTAGGTACTGTATGTTTATACTGTATGTTTATACATAACAAGTTAGTCCTGCCCCAAAGAGTTAACAGTTTCTAGACACTTCTAAAATGAGTGCCAGGGGTGGCTTCTATACTGTGGACACCTGTCCACTAAGAATTAAGCTGAGATCACCAGGTCATTTTCAACAAGCAACTGAATAACTGTCAGTGCCTTTCTATCACTACTGTCATGGACAAAATTCAAAGTGATGATCTAGAAGAAAATCCCATTACACTCGTCTACAATTTTTGAGAAGTCGTCTGCTTCAGAGATAAAATGTGATATTTATTATGTATTTTGATGTGCTGAATTCAAATATGACAATTAAAACAACTGATTGGTTACTGTTTCTAAGATATTTAAGTTTTTACATTTTATGTCTATGTATATTGTGTAGATAGTAGAGTTTTAATCATGAAAAGATCTAGGTTTACAATTTATGTGTTTATGGTTGCTTTACATGATAATATTTCACCGGTCCTGTTCATGTAACACTTCAAAAATCAGCAAAAGGGTTATATAAATAAAATGTATTATGAAACAAAAGGCAAAAAACTATTCTGTACATAGTTTAATCCTATTCAGTGTCTACTCAGCGCTTCTTGGCTTGTCTCTTGTATTCATTAAATGGAGCATCTCTTGTCACTGTTCAGCAATAGTCTGCAAGCATTGATGGGCTCCGTTTGCCCTGATAGCCTGCCAGGAGATTCCACTTCTCTAGTCTGGAGCCCAACAGCTCTGCCTTACTCTTGGGTAGTTCCAAATCCCTGACAAGGTCATTCAGTTCACCTTGTGTTAGGAGGTGTGGTTCAGAAGAGGAGGATGGGAGAAAATGTGGGTCCTGTTCAAACCCAGTCATAGATTTATTCCTAGATCCAGTCAAAGAAGTATTTTAGTCATTTCTGGTTTAAATTGAGATCTCTTCTCTTTATAATTCACTTATCCTCCGCCATTCCCAAGTCAAGGGTCGTATATACTGACCTAATAGCATATCTTGAAAACTAGAGCCAATCAACAATTTTAAGCATCATTTTCATTCTCAGTGACCCAGAATTAGTAAAGTTGGACTACATTTATTTCAGAAGCATTTTGGCTGTAGAGCAGTGTTATCAGTCTCCTGAACTGCCTGTTCCTTCACCAGTTGGGCATTCAGCATTACAGGCACATCTGAACTGTGTTGAACTTTTCAGTGATGGCCTTCAAATACTTTTAGACAGAAGCACCTAAATTCCCCAACCAAAATGAGAGCTCATCATGCTAGTCACTATGCAAACCCATATTAAGACAGTCTCTGCCCTGAAAATCTTATATTCTAAATCAACACAACAAAGACTGGTTGAAAGCGATACATTGTATAAGTAGAAGATTGGGAATTAAGGCACAGAGAGAGAAGTGCCTTGCCCAAGATCGCACACTGAGTGAAATCCTTGTTGTATTCAACTCAATTGCAAAATTCTCATCAACCTCAATAGAGGTTTGGAGTTTGATACAACTGTGAACTGAATCCAGACCCCCTGAATTGTAGTCCAGAACCTTAACCCCAAACCTATCCAAACTTGTCCCCTTTCCACAGTGGTTCAAATAACTTTGGTGCTTACAGGGTGGCTCTAGGTATTTTGCCGCCCCAAGCACAGCGGGTAGGCTGCCTTTGGCGGCTTGCCTGCGGGGGGTCCCTGGTGCCAGAGTTTCGGCAGCTTGCCTGCGGGAGGTCTGCCAAAGCTGCAGGACCAGCGGACCCTTCACAGGCATGCTGCCGAAGGCAACCTGCCTGCCGTCCTCGCGGCGACCAGCAGAGCTCCCCCCCGTGGCTTGCCACCCCAAGCATGTGCTTGGAGTGCTGGTGCCTGGCGTTGTCCCTGGGTGCATAATATCTGTAGAAAGAAAACATTTACATTCAATGCACAGTAAGTAGCCTAGGCACACCTTTATATAAGACACTTCTTTATTATTACCTCAGATCTACTACTTGCTGTGCATAATACACAGCTCATATGTAAGTATTTACAGTATCAACTCTAAGACCTGGATCCTGCAGCTGTTCACAGATGAATCATCCATAAGTAGGACTCTATCACACTCCTGGCTATAAAAAATGCCCCGGGGTGGGGCTGGCCTTACAGGTGGGCGAGTAGGCAACTGCCCAGGGCCTCATGGTCAGGGGGGTGTTGTGGTCACACACACAGGCAGCTCAAGGCCTGTTTAACTACCAAGCACTGGGAAGGAGCAGGGTGATGGTGCCCCAGCCGAGGGCTCCTAGTGTGCGCTGGGCTCCAGCTGCTAGTCCCGGACTTCCTCTTCCTCTGCACAGGTCACTCCTGAGGCTGGGTCAGACCCATCTCTGGAAATCTGCAGTAAGCTCTGTGGCTGTTGGCTGGAAGTCCAGCTCTGAAGGCAGCGCTGCTACCAGCAGCAGCACAGAAGTGAGGGTGGCATAGTATGGTATTGCAACCCTTTTGCACTGCTAGTGGTGCTGGCGGTACCTTCAGAGCTGGACACCTGTCCAGAAGCTACCCTCAGGCTGCCTAGCTCTGAAGGCAGCAGCACAGAAGGATGGCAATACTGTGACCCCCTACACTAGCCTTGCAACCCCTCCCTCCATGACCCTGGTTTTTGGTTGGGAACCCTATGGTTACAATACCATGAAATTTCAGGTTTAAATATCTGAAACTATGAAATTTATTATTTTTAAAATCCCATGAGCATGAAATTGACAAAAATGGACCCTGAATTTGGTAGGGCCCTACCTATAAGCCAGTGGGCGCAGGGCACCACCCAAAGGAGGGGGTGGCAAAAATGAAACTAAAGACAAAGCACACTGATGATAAGCTGAAGGACTTGGGATAGGATAGAACACACGAGGGATGCAACCCTTGGGAGGCTGAACAAAATAAATCCACATTTGCGTTTATGTAAAACAATGAGTCTTTGAAGGCAGCTATTTTCGGTAACTGCCTAAGAGTGGACATATCTGGGTGAGGCCCCAATGCTATAAAGTCTGGGTGCAGGGGTGTCCCTATATGTAGCAGTGTGCAGGATTGGGGTCTGTTTTAGCAGCTAGGATTCTTAATGAGGTTCCAGTATGACAATCTAGGCCCCAATTTAGATTTTGTTTAAACACAAAGCAAAGGAATAATTTGTCCACACAGTATTTACAGTCCAGACACTGAAGCATCCTGCTGATATATGAGAACCAGAAGTAAAAATAACCACCAGAGAGGTCCTTTGGGGCCATCTGCCTGTCCCAAGTCAGGATAAAGGAGGAGGGTTGGGCGTGGGGCTAGCAACTTCACCTCATAAAAAATCAACCTGCTACAGAAACGCCAACAATAGAGACAACAGAGACTTTTACCCTGGAAAAAGAACCGTCTTCAACTCGAAGATGCATGACGCTGGGTGGTAAAAGCCGTGAGGAAGCCACTAAGCCGATTACCCTTCTTGCAACCAGGAGGATTACCATAGGCACATGGAACGTGAGGACCATGTACGAGTCAGGAAAGACGGTGCGGGTTGCAGCAGAGATGAGGAGCAACAACCTGACCCTATTAGGCATTAGCGAGACAAGATGGACGCAAGCGTGACAGAGACGACTGTTGACAGGAGAGCTGTTGCTGTATTCAGGACATGAAGAGAGCGACGCACCCCACACACAGGGAGTAGGCTTCATGTTGTCCAAGCAGGCACAGAGAGCACTGATTGATTGGGAGGCACATGGTCCCAGGATCATCACAGCATCCTTCAGAACTAAAATGAAGAGGATTAAGATGAATGTTGTTCAGTGCTACACTCCAACTAATGAAAGCGAAGAGGAGGACAAAGATTATTTTTACAACAGACTCCAGAAAATATTAGAGATTCTCCCAGACAAAGACATCATCATCCTTATGGGAGACTTTAATGCCAAAATTGGACCTGACAACACAGGATACGAACAAGTCATGGGGACCCACGCTCTGGGAGAGATGAGTGAGAATGGAGAGAGATTTGTGGATCTGTGTGCACTTAACAACCTGGTCATAGGAGGTAGCATCTTTCCTCACAAGCGGATCCACAAGAGTACCTGGGTATCACCAGCAGGCATGACAGAAAATCAGATCGATCATGTCTGCATTAGCAAGAAGTTCAGAAGATCCTTGCAGGATGTTAGAGTTAGAAGAGGAGCAGACGCGGCGTCCGACCATCACTTAGTGGTGGCCAGATTGAAGCTGAAGCTGAAAAAGAACTGGATAGACGCGTCAGACAGAAGAGTGAAGTACAACATCAGCCTTCTTAAGGACCATAAGAGCAAGGAAGATTTTGGAATGACGCTGAAGAATAAGTTTTCAGTATTACAGGATCGGTCTGAGGAAGACAGTGTACTAAACAGATGGCAGAAAGTGAGAGACACACTTAGGTCAGTATGCCAGGAAGTGCTTGGAATTAAGAAACACCAGCAGAAAGAGTGGATCACAGCAGAGACCTTGATCAAGATAGAAGACAGAAAGAAGAAGAAGGCAGCAGTCAATAACAGCAGGACTAGAGCAGCAAAGGCCAAAGCTCAAAAAGAGTATGCTGAAGCCCATAGAGCAGTGAAGAGGAATATCAGGAAGGAGAAGAGAGAGTATGTAGTTGAACTTGCAGCAGAAGCGGAGAAGGCAGCATACAGCGGTAATATGAAACAGCTGTACAATACTCCCAAGCGACTGTCTGGAAAGTTCAGCAAGCCAGAACGTCCCATTAAAGACAAGCAGGGAAAGTCTATAACAGGAATAGAACAACAGATGAACAGATGGGCGGAGCACTTTGAGGACTCCTGAACAGACCAGCACCACCAAATCCACCAGATATCAACCCAGCCAACGAGGACCTCCCAATTAATTGCGATAAACGAACCAGAGATGAGATCAGAAAAGCCATCACCATGATGAAGAATAGGAAGGCAGCTGGACCTGATGACATCCCAGCAGAGGCCCTGAGAGCAGACCTGGATGCTTCAGTGGAAATGCTGTACCCCCTCTTTGAGAAGATATGGGAAGAAGTAGTGATTCCGGTAGACTGGAAAGAGGGATATCTCATCAAAATCCCCAAGAAAGGAGATCTTAGCAACTGTGCCAATTATTCCTCAATCACACTCCTGTCGGTGCCAGGGAAGGTCTTCAACCGAGTCCTCTTAGAGAGAATGAAGGATGCCGTCGATCCACAGCTACGAGATGAACAGGCAGGTTTCCGGCAGAATAGATCATGCACGGACCAGATAGCAACTCTTCGCATCATAGTCGAGCAGTCTATGGAGTGGAACTCCTCGTTGTACATCAACTTTGTTGAGTATGAGAAAGCGTTCAATAGCGTGGATCGAGAGACCCTCTGGAAGCTCCTTCGGCACTACGGCATCCCAGCAAAGGTGGTCAACCTGATCAAGAACTCATATGACAGTATACACTGTAGAGTGATCCATGGAGGGCAGCTTACTAATAGCTTCCAGGTGCAAACTGGAGTCAGGCAAGGATGCTTGTTGTCTCCACTTCTTTCTCCTCGTCATTGATTGGATTATGAAGACATCCACTTACGAGCATAGGAACGGAATCCAGTGGACATTGTGGACCCAGCTTGATGACCTGGACTTTGCTGACGACCTTGCGCTCCTTTTGCACAGTAAACAGCAGATGCAAGAGAAGACCAACGTAGTGGTAGCCACGTCATCACAGGTTGGCCTCAACATTCACAAGGACAAGACCAAGATCCTTAGGATTAACTCCATCAGCAATGACCCAGTCACAGTGAATGGAAGCCCCCTGGAAGAAGTGCAGTCCTTCACCTACCTAGGTAGCATCATCGACCAGCAGAGTGGCACAGACGCAGACATCAAAGTAAGGCTTGGTAAGGCAAGAGCAGCCTTCTTACAGCTCAAGAACATCTGGAGCTCCAGAGAGCTGTCTTTGGCAATAAAAATTCTACTGTTCAACTCCAATGTGAAATCAGTCCTACTGTATGGAGCTGAAACCTGGAGGACAACCAAAACAACCATCAGGAAGATCCAGACCTTCATTAATAGCTGCCTCAGAAGGATTCTCCAGATCCACTGGCCAGACACCATCAGTAACATCCACCTCTAGGAGAGGACCTGTCAACTCCCAGCAGAGGAAGAAATCAGAAGGAGAAGGTGGGGTTGGATAGGACATACACTACGTAAGCAGCCAACTAACATCACCAGACAGGCACTGCGGTGGAACCCCCAAGGCAAACGGAAAAGAGGCCGTCCAAGAAACACCTGGCGACGCGACCTTCAGGCTGATAGCAAAAAAATGGGCTATACCTGGAACCAGCTAGAGCGAATGGCCCAGGATAGAGGACTCTGGAGATCTGTGGTTGGCGGCCCATAGCCCGACTGGGGTGACGGGCGTGAGTGAGTGAGAAGTAAAAATGACTGGAAACAATAGTGGAAAGTGCCCAACCCTAAGGTTTGCCCAATCCAAAGGCCCAAACCCTAAGGTCTCAGACCATGCTGCTCTGTGTGTGTGTGTGTGTGTGTGTGTGTGTGTGTGTGTGTGTGTGTGTGTGTGTGTGTGTGTGTGTGTGTGTGTGTGTGTGTGTTAACAAAGAGAATATGTTACATTTGTTATGATAATGAGTTATGAAGGATTATTACTCATTTTATTTTGGAGAAGGTCAATTTCAAGATTGCATTCATTTTAAAAGGGGAAAAAATAGTGCAGGTCCTTGATCCTTAGCTAGGGTTGCCAACCCTCCTGGTTTGGCCAGGAGTCTCCTGAAATTGGGCTCAATCTCCCGGAGGCTACTGAAGTCAAACCAGGAGATATTAGGACACTGAAAGTCTGGGAGCGCAGTAGGGCTAAGACAGGCTCCCTAATTGCCCTGGCTCTGTGCTACTCCCAGGAGCTGCAGTGATGATGCTTGCAGGCGGGCAGTGTGCAGTCGCCCATGAGTCTAGGAGCCACTGACGGACATGACGCTGGTTCCGGGAGCCACCTGAGGTAAGCACTGCCCAGCCGGAGTCTGCATCAGAACCCCCTATCCCAGACCCCTCCTGCACCCCAACCCCCTTTCCAGAGGCTGCACCCCAACCCCATGCCTCCGGCTTAGCCCAGAGTCACCTCCCATACTCCGAACCTCTTGGCCCCATCCCAGAGCCCACATCCCAATCCCAGCTCGGTGAGAGTGGGGGAGAGTGAGCAATGTAGGGAGGGGGGCTGGAGTGAGTGGGGGCGGGGCCTTAGAAAAGGGATGGGGCAGAGATATGGCCTTGGGGGAAGGGCAGAGCAAGGGGGCTTGGGTTTGCATGATTAGACAGTTGGCAACCATATCCTTAGCATAGACAACTGCATTTCACTGTTTGGAAAAGGTTGTATTGCAAAAGGCAATTGATGCTGGAGAACTTGCCAAACTCAATATTTCATTTTAGTTGTTTGCATACCATGAATGAGTGACTTTTTTATAGACTCTGTCCAGCTTTAATTCTTCTGTCCTGTAGATAACTACATAAAATATAAACCACTTTAAAGAGCATTTGAGGCAGAGGAGGCCTTGCAAGAATGGAAGTCTTACAGAAGTGTTACATAACACTGGACAGGTATTTTTCTTTAATATGCTCTTATGTATTAAGTGTAGGGATTCATATAGATATTTGCTTCAGCATTCCTACTGCAGTATTATTTGTGAAGGACTCCTTTGGCTATGTAAGACTGTGCAGCACTACGAGGTCTTTTGCTACAGATCCTATATCCAGTATCTCTGGAGTGTGTGTGTGTCTATTGCTAAGAGAGAGGTTGTGCTAGTCTGGGTGCAGAAGGCATTGTCTTTTGAAGGCTTGTCTCAAACCTGATGATATTTTAATATAGTTTTTTGTTCAGTTACCTTTCAAAATCTATTGAAGTTTTATGAAGTCTCAATGCAGAATTACAAAGGTTTATAATAGTGAAATCCCCATGAAATTGAGCTGATGCTCAGATTGCTGCATAAGTGATAGGAGAGTAGGAATTTAGGGGTATATTATATTAATGCTAATGGGAATTGCTCAGCTAAAGCTGTGTGCAACTAGCTGAGATACTCCTAGTGTATCGTAGAAAGGCATTATGCTCATCTACCCGTTGTTGCCTGATTTGTTCTCTTCTTAAAACATTTGAGATTTTAAAGTTTTCAAAAGATCTGTTATAAACAGAAGTGTAATGATGCCGAGAGCCAAAATAATGTAAGTCAATGTGAATGATACCAAAAGGATCCTTAGTTTTACTAATGTGACAGATACAAAAATATTTAAACCAAAATGTGAGGCCAATTTAATTTTTATTCTTTTGCCTCATTAACCCTAAGACTTAAAAAATTGATTGCCACTAGAATGGGGTATGAACTATCTCCGGAACTGCTCAATCCTTATAAATTGGTCTTTTGAAGGCATTTTACAAGGTGTAGTATGAAAATGGACAATATCATTTAAGCATTCTGAATTGTTGATCTGATTTCCTAGATAAGTCTTGGTCACCTGACTTAAATGTATACTGATCTATTATTTATGCTTTGAAAATAGAACTGATAAAAAGCATGTGTTTTTGCTATTATGTTTTGTCATATCTAGCTAAAAAGATTGAAATCCTGAGAAACAATTTTCTGAAGAAATGAAATAGTATGCCCTCCTGAACCCTTGGGGAAAATAGCCTCTGTTTGCTCAGAATATGAAACAGTAAAACAGTATAAGTAAAACAGACAGCCATGCCAAGCATGTCACATTTCTATTTGTACAGTTTGGAATGATGTTTTAAAAACATTTTCTAGTTATTTTTGATAAATAAATGGTGCAAATAACATCTGCAAACCAACTCTGCTGAAGTAAGACTTTTCAAATCAGATTTGTTTTACAGTGCAACTTGGAAAATTGCTTTGCAAAACTTAAGTTTAATAACTTCTGAGAAAATATGCAAAAGAAAGGCACAAGAATAAATCTTGCTTTTACTTTACCTCCCCACAAAAGATGGTAACACTGGTTTTCCATCCTCTTTGCTGCTGTGTTTTAAGGTAGCTGCTTTATATTAGCTCAGAATGAAAAGCCCAGGTTTCAAACGTGGACATCCTAGTTAGTTCAAATCCTACATCTGCATACTCAAATTGGCACTTAGGCCCCCAGCTGCACTTTCAAGGGATCTAATGCCTGTCTGATTACTCCGAATTGAGCATCCAAATTTAGGCTCTGATATTCCTCTCGGAGTCAATAGCAGATGTCCTGTCAACTCCAAGAGGATCAGGATTAAGACCTTAAGGTTGAAAAGTGAGTGGAAGGGTCATATCAGGTTTCCACAGGTGACCTATATTAAAGCAGGAGGGAGGAGCACAGAAAGTGAGACTATTGCCTCAGTGGCATCCTCTTCAGATCCTTTTGAAACAACTCCATGGGGTATTGCCTCCATATTTTAGGAGGAAGTATGGCTTCAGGAAGATTTTGTGGCAATGTAGCCCTCCCAACATACTGTAGAGTATGCTAATACTAACCCTATTAGCTTTAATTTCTTCCTCTGTGACACAGAACCCACCTGGAGGAGGGATCCCACAGGCAGTAGCTAGAGAGAGAAACCATTTTATCTCACCACTCTACAGAAGCCCTGCTACCAAGGGGCCTGTGAGATGATTCTGTGCCTTCTTAGATCCCCTGAGATGTATGCAGATCCTGACAGTTCTGCTAATTTTGGGGGGTGAACACCCCAACCTGAGGAAGTATACACCCCAACCCTCACAGGCACAGGGGACGAGAATGCTATTGCTTTCAGTGTTCGTGAAAGCTGACTTTCTCCAAAGATACCATTGCATAGGATCTGCACTACTGGGATTTAACTTCCAGAAAGAGATCAAATCCAGGGATATATCTTCAGAGAACGAACATCTTTTTTAGTGAGTGCATAAAAGAATAAAAACAATAGAGGCAGTTATGTCCATTTTTAGTCATTAATTGTACTGATACATATTTTTTAATAAAATTGAGTTTATAAGGTGGAATTTTGCTTGGTGTTCATTTTGTCATATCTAACCCAGAAATAATGAATGTCCTTGTAGGGTTTATAAGACTAGTAACAGAAATAATTGAGTCTTTGTCAAGGTCAAGGGTGAGAATTCTGGAAAATAAAGTGTTGTTCTTTACAAAATGGTTGTACACATTCACTGTCACATTTAACAATACAGATGACAACTGAAGATGCAACACTTTATTCTTTGAATAGTGAGAGAGTGGGTGGATGTTTACATTTCTTTTTGTACAGAAAATGTAAACAGGAATGAAAGTTGTAATGTTAATTCCTGGCACACTCAGGCGTGACTAATCCATGTATGCTTTATCCTTTCTGTTTCTTTTGTCCAAAAGATTCAAGTGGTTTAATGCAACATGAGTGTACCATTGATTAGTTCATTTGCAATATTTAATCTCTTAATGCCAGGATTTCCTGAAGACCATGTATGAAAGGGACTACCAGTGCCAAGGGGTTAATATAGACATGAATGGATTTCCTCATAATTCCACCAAATCTGACTTTATTTTATCATTTACTTCCAATTTTTGTATCCCTGGGAATCATGGTTGAAAAGGCATTTGTCTAATATGAACGGAGTTCTTTGTTTATCACTTTTTGACATGCAACAGATTTGTTTTCTTTGAAAATTGGTTTCTGTAATGAGAGCAGAAAATTATTTCTGGCATGTGGCAATTTGTTCATATAATTTCTGGCTATAATAAGATGTGCTTTATTGGTCAAGTTAGGGGCTTGGGCAAACTTTTGCCTCCTCCAAACAATTTGTGAAGGGTGCTATAAACTGGGTGATTGGATCCCTCTATCCCACAGAGAGGTGCTTTTCCCTGGTGATGTATGTGTATAGTTTTAAATGGCTATGGGAACTTTGGAAGGCAATGTGCTAAGAGACATGTAAGATTTGTTTATTTATATTTGTCGTTTACATTTATATCCCAGCATTCTAGGAAGGGCATAAGCCATTGTTTAATTATTAGTCACTGGGAATTCTAGGGAGAAGGGGCTCCCACAGAAGATTTCATTTTGTTGGGTCTTTGAAAAAATCTGTGTGTGGGGGCACACGTGCGGTGGGTGGAGGGGAGGAGATAATGCAGGGAACAAAAAGCAGGGATGGACGAGCACAGAGACTGGGGTCAGGACCTCACTTCTCCTTATTTCTGGCTCTGGCTGTATTTATCCATGGAAAGAGGGACTGTGATGGTGGTGTCAGAGACCTATAGCTCCTCTTCTGCTAGAGCTACCTGGCTGTGGTGCAGCCTCTCTTGTGGCCTATGACTTGAACACAGACTTTGAAGAGCACATCACATGGACCTCTTCCAAAGACATTAAAATAAAGTATAACCAAGTTAAAGGTCTGTTTATAAATGGTTTCTAAAAGGTTAATAAGTATTTCATAGATTTTTTTTTTATAAGCATGTTACAGACATGAGTTTGCATTGCAGATTGTCATGACCAACAGTTCTCAAACCTAGGCCCACAAGGTTCATGAGAGCAGCCACACTTCAACCCTCCACCTGGAAGCCTGCTGGCAATAGCTTACATGAGACCCAGGAAGCCCCGTCATGCTGTCAGGTTCTGCCCCGAGATCTGACTGGCAGAGTCCCAGAGTGGCCACCTGATGAGAGAGCCATTATCAAATGAGAGAACTGCACAACACTCAGGAGGATCATATTCATAAGGGACTGTATCTGTGCTTCCCCAGAACCTGTAAGAGATGGCACAGTTGAAGAACTGCCAGACTCCACCCTTGCGGGACACTTCTGGTGACATAAAATCCAATGTTTTCTTCTGGTGGTCCTGAATGCACTTCACGATAGAGACCTTTGAAGCTTCCTGCGAAGTGTGTGCTCTGGCCAGAGAACTTGTGGTCTCCTCCAGCCTCTGGATGCCCCATCTTGGCCCTTTGGGAGGCTATTACTTTGGACTTTATAGTGGAACTGTCAGACTTGAGCGGTTTCACAACCATCCTAACAGTGGCAGATCACTTTTCTAAGATGGTTCACTTCATTCCCTGCATGCGTTTACCCTCCCTGGAGGAAGTAGCCCAGCTCTCAATAAACAACATAGTTTCCCTTCGGGCCTCCCAGATCATGTCACCTCAGTTTACTGCACACTTCTGGCATGAGGCATTTATTAGGAGTCAACACATATCTGTCTTCTGCCTACCATCTGTCTTCAAATGGCCAAGTAGAAAGAATCAAACAGGTTCTTGAACAATACATAAGATGCTCCATCACCAGTACGGCTAGTCTTCACTGTTACCCTATGCAGATAATACATACAATAATGAGGACTAGGCATCCACAGCCCTGCCTTTATCAACTATGGATACCACCCCTGCTTTCACCCACATCCTTCCACAACCCATCTGCCTCAGACCTAATACAACACACGCATCATATCCAAGAGGATGTTGACACCTTGAAAACGTGAAGGAGGGCTACAAAAGGCATGCAGACAAAGGTAGACAACAGGAGCACATTTACTCTACTAGACAAAAGGTATGGCTTTCAACAGAACACCTCTGCATATACAGGCCCTCTCAGAAACTAGACTATCCGTTCCTTGACTCATACTGGATTTGGTGACAAATCAACCCAGTCACCTTCAAGATCCAGCTCCCCTGATCATTTTAGAATCCACCCTGTATTCCATGTTTCACTTCTTCTTTAGCTGTACACCAAGAACACATTTCCCCATAGAACCCAATCCCCTCCCGCAATGGTGCAAGTGCAAGGTCAAAAGATTCTAAGATTAAGTGGAACAAATTAAGGTACCTGACTGGGCTGTAATCTTGCCAATCAGAGGAACATACTTGGGAGCAGCTGAAAATGTTCATATTCTTGACATAGTTTGGGCTTCCTGTAAGAGCTATCCTGAGAAACCTGGGTTCACTTTGCCCAGAGGCGCTCCTAGGGCAGACGGTGTATCATAATCTGTGGGACTCAAACTCAGGCCTCACTCCAACCATCTACCTGGCAGCCTGCTGGCAATAGTTTACCTGAGACCCACAAATCCCAGTCTCACCGTGAGGCTCTGCTTTTGAGGTCTGATTGCTGGAGTCCCAGAGCTGCCGATTGGCCCACTGGCCCTACGTAAGCCAGCAGCAGGCACAGGAAGCTGTCAAAACAACTGGGCTCCGGACTGCATGTCTTGTGCTACCTACTTCTTGTTACCCACTTTTGCTTCCTGGCTTGATCTCCTGGCAGTCTGAGTTGACCTGACTCCTACCATCTGAGTTGTGGTTCCTGACCTCCAGTTTGTTTTCTGCCACTGATCCTAGTTCATAACTCCTAGTTCCTATTGCCTATATGTCTCCTGCTTTTGATCTCCCAGTAGCCTGACCGAGCCAACTCTTGACTCCTGTTTTATGACTGCAGACTCTGGCTCAAACTAAGAAGTCTGGCCACCAACAACCCAGCTGTATCACAAATGGTAATAAGCACATCAGTAGAAGGTGTTACAGGTGACTATAATCCATTGTCATTTACCAACTATTTAGAAACTTTTTATAAAACTGTGACCCACCATGTTCTTCACCACAGACTGAAATCAAGCTGTCAGATTCGGTAGAAGAGTCAGGCACTTCCCAGAGGTTGTACAAAAAGTTAGAGACACCTACGAATGGGGAGTTGGGAAGTCTTTTTGCCAAATCCAGTTAGCCAGTCAACAGTGAAAGGCAACCAAAGACCCCTTGATTTTAACTGAATATAGAAGCTGAATGTGGAGCTAGAATCTGGTTGGGAAAGGTTTGTGGTTGTGCCCTGGCTTTAATTAATCAACAGCTTCTCTGAGTAAGAGACCTTGTTTGTGTGGATGCCACAGTTATTTGAGAAAATCTTAGTGAAGAATTCACAGGAAGTTTTGGTGATGGTACAGTTACTGCAGAAAGAAATTCTCATGCATCCACAAACTCTTCTCCAGAGACATGCCATAGAAATTGGATGATGCTTGTTGTGATGTTACTGTGTTGGGCAAATATGAAAAATAAAGCTCTCGTCACTGGAAAGTCCAGGAAATGCCTCCAATATCTCCTTCGGACTCAACTCCTGTGGGTAGCCCTTCCAGTGCTAATCTTTAAACTACCAAAACCTGCCCCACTGCTCTCACACCTGCCTAAGATGGGTAACATGCATTTGAGAGCAGAACCAAACTGCAAAATGGTTTGGAGATACTGCCTGTCTTTCCAATTGCTGCAATGTGAGGAAACTTTTATTAAATGGGAAGCCATATAAACACAGGGAGAAGAAATAAACAGAAAAGATACAAAACTGCAGGGGAGGATATGTGGGCAGCCACACTCATTGCACAAAGCAAGCTAATTTCCATCTTTTCTCTTGCATGCTGTCCTAATATTTCTTGTTCCATGTAAGCAGGCAGGAGAGTTGTGTAAAGAAGGGGTGAACTCAGGTTTGGAAGGAAGATCATGAGGTAGTCTTTCCATAAATGGAATGTTTGAAAGCCCCCGATTTAGTCCAGGTTAGGGCAGTTTCTGACAATACTCTTCAAGTGTTCTGTCCAGTCCAACATTAAATATCTCAATGTTGACTTCTCCCCTTGGACACTATTCCTTCATCTAATGGATCTCACTGTTTGGAAGAGTTTAGCTTTTGACATACATCCAACGAAGTGGGTATTCACCCACGAAAGCTCATGCTCCAAAATGTCTGTTAGCCTATAAGGTGCCACAGGGTTCTTTGCTGCTTTTACACGTCCAGACTAACACGGCTACCCCTCTGATACTTTTTTCCTGATGTTCTGCCCCAATTTACACCCTTTCATTTGCTCCCCTGTTACTCTTAAATTATGCCCAATTGTACCTCCCCAAATCTCTTTCTCCTTGATATGTCCATGTGTTCAATTTTTTTAGTCTGTTGTCCTCTAATCATCCAAAGAAATATTCTGACAATGTCAGCTTCAGGCTGATTATAGAGGTAAACCCACTAAAACCTTTAGTGTTCTAAATTCTGTTTTCTTCATAACTTTAGTAACACCTAATAGTTTCTTCAGATAATTATACCCATCAGTCCTCTTCCCCAGAACCTCCTCGCTGCCATGCAGTGTAGCGTTGCTCCCCTTTCCTATTCATATCTTTTTATAAGTGGCTGTCCCTGACTGCTTTTTCTTGCCTTTTCAATGATTGGGGAGGGCGGATGTGGGGGGGAGGAATCTTACGTGGATTTTTAAAATGGCTGGTATCATTGTTATGGGTTGCAATATACAGTGCCCTCTGTTATTTCCCCCTTTACAAAGCCTAGGTAGTTGTGTGTCTCCATCTCTGCTGTGTATGCTTGCCAGAAATGTGATCACAGTAATGAAAAACCTCTTTAAGCAAATAATCTGTGCGCTTGTGATAAGTAAACAACAAATAAGCTGGTGAGAAACTCCTTTGACTTTCAGGAAAGGTGAGATGTTATAGGTTCATTAATATGTAAACTGTAGTATGTAGATCTCAATGAAAGTGACAAACAAGTGCCACAGTGGGTATTGCTGAACACAGGAAATGGTTGGTTTGAGCTAATATATACTTTTGGCACTACTTCATCTTAAAATCATACATAGCATCTAGCACCAGCAGGTCGGTTTTATAGCTTCATCTATTACTTTACTGTCACTGTTAATTGTCTTCTTTTACCTCTGCAGTATTCTACAAATTGGGCCTATCCAAAGTGACAGGAGGAAGAACATTAAGCATCTGACAAGATGATATCTAAGTTCAATTTCCTACTCTTTACCTGATTTATACCTGCAGAAGATAATTTTCCTTTCTGTCATAAACAGCCCTATAAATCAGCAGTGCTTATGGAACAACTGCATAGAAAGCCCCTAGCTTTGTATCCTCTGTGTTTCCTATTAGGAAGCCATTACTGCAGAATTTTCCTCCTTCAAACAAAAATGATGAAATTTAATACCACTGAGATTACAAAGATTAAGAGCTGAAGTACTGCTGGGGCTTTTCAATTGAAGCAGCTATCTGAGCAATCTTTGCAAAACTCAATAAAAACAGGGTTTCTGCCTTTGACATCATTATCCATCTGTTTGGATGAAATTGCTGTATCATGGTATAAATCTGTGATACAAGTGACATAACCTCTGAAATAAAAGGGAACATTAACTGCTCTATCTTCTAGAGGCCCTGGGACAGGCTGGCTATAAGCTCACTCAAGTGTGATGGCAGTTATTCTGTGTTTTACTAGACTGCAGACAATTATCCTTTGCTCTCCTCCCCTCTTATGACAAACTGCCAGAGCTTCTGCTGAAATGATCTCAAATAGATTTTCTAAAATGCTTAGTACTAGATTGCCTCCATACATTATTTCTTTTCAATGGGCTGAAAATAAAAACCTAATCCACAAATCAATTGCTGCATCTATCAGATGCACATTGGTGCACATTTTATTTTGTTCTATCAAGATTTTATACAGCTTATATCCTCTCTACGGCATCTTACACAGATGTACATGGTGCAGAGAGGACATTTATACTGGGGGTTCAATGGGAGTCAAGAGACATTTAGCCCTATAAAAGGGAAATATTTGGGCTAGATTGTAGAATGATAATGTGAAACATGACTACTATTAGATGGTTACTTTCCCCCCTTCTTCTGGAGTATTTTCAATGCCCCTCTCTGATCCCTTACGGTACCCCCATATAATCCACACTGTGTGTGGCAGGGACAGGAATAAAAGAATATAGAAGTCACACACAGCATCCGCTTGGGGAAAACTGCCTGTTACTCCTTGCTCAGTCACAGGGCAGGCTGGAGAGCAGTTTGAGGTTCTCCCTCTCGCCAGAGGGCTGCTGTCTCCCAGTAATCCTAGCCCCTTCCAGCCTGGAGGGAAGGACTGAGGTTCCCTTTGTTTAGCAGGGGCCTTATGCTAATGCTTTGCTACCAGGCTGGGGGGGCAGGGCAGGGAGCATGGGTTAACTTTTATACAGCACTACTCATCAAATACATTGTTGTCTAGCGATATTTAATATAAAGTTCACTGCTTTAAAAATGGATAAATCCCAAATTGAGTCTACTAAGAATATTATTGTGGATATAGCATCCCTGGCATGCCTGGTACTTTACAGACAATAGGAATTACAGGTGCTTGCTCCAAGGATTTATTCCTTTATGTGCCATGTTGTCCCCTCTGTGCGAGCAAACCACATAGAGGGCAAGAAACTCTACAATTGGCACTCATAAGCATCTTCAAATTCCTCATCAGGGAAGAGGTTGGTAATGGTGCATTGCCCCCTAGTTGTGGAAAGAGCAGGGGGAATCCGCCTCTAAAACCAGTGGATACCTTGGTCCCTGCAGAACATGATTCATGCAGAACATGTGCAGGCACTATTGCGATTGGTAATGGAAGATTTGCTTGGATAAGGAGTGCAGGATCTATCTCAAAAGCACAAAGTACTTATTTCTATGTGCACTGCTACAGTATTTGTCTAGTTTAACGCTTTGCAAAATTAGGCTCTGATCCTGCAATTGATAGCATGTGTTTTGGAGACCCTTTGACTTCAGTGGGGCTCTGCAAACTATCACCATGTTGCACATTTTTCAGGAGGGTCTTCCCATGTGGAGCCAGTCACAGAATTGGTGCCTCAGGGAGAGAGCAGGCAGACCTACAAATCCAGGCCTACAAATAAAATTTCTAAAATTATTCGTCTGCCCCATTTCCATCACAAGGCAAAATTAGATGATCAAACTGGTGAATAAGAAAGTAGAGGTGGTTGAAAGATTGTTGATAGAACAGTTTTCCATTGAAAAATGCAGGTCTTTTTTAAATTAAAATGTTTCACAAGCATTTGCTGATTTCAATGGTATTTTTTGATGGGAAATAGTTGTAATATCTCATTTTGATAGTATCAAAATGTTTTGTTTCAACTTTTATACTGTAGTAAAATATTAATTTAAATATACTATATGGTATATTTAATATGTAAAATATATATTATAATTGAAGATAATATGGACATCGAAATGGAATGACATTAGTGAAATGAAACATTGTTACACTATCAGAATAACACATTTTGATTGTCTCAAATCATTTTCCGTAGAGACTGTCCAGTTTGGCCGATGTACATAGCAGAGGGGCATTGCTGGCATATGATGGCGTATATTACATTGGTGGATGTGCAGGTGAATGACCCAGTGATGGTGTGGCTGATCTGGTTAGGTCCTGTGATGGTGTCGCTGGTGTAGATATGTGGGCAGAGTTGGCATCGAGGTTTGTTGCATGGATTGGTTCCTGAGCAAGAGTTATTATGGTGTGGTGTGCAGTTACTGGTGAGAATATGTTTCAGGTTGGCAGGTTGTCTGTGGGCAAGGATTGGCCTGCCACCCAAGGCCTGTGAAAGTGTGGGATCATTGTCCAGGATGGGTTGTAGATCCTTGATGATGCGTTGGAGGGGTTTTAGCTGGGGGCTGTATGTGATGGCCAGTGGAGTCCTGTTGGTTTCTCTTTTGGGTTTGTCTTGCAGTAGGAGGCTTCTGGGTACACATCTGGCTCTGTTGATCTGTTTCCTTATTTCCTCGTGCGGGTATTGTCATTTTGAGAATGCTTGGTGGACATTTTGTAGGTGTTGGTCTCTGTCTGAGGGGTTAGAGCAGATGCGGTTGTACCTCAATGCTTGGCTGTAGACAATGGATCGTGTGATGTGCCCGGGATGGAAGCTGGAGGCATGAAGGTAGTCATATCGAAAACCCACCGACCGCTATGCCAAAGACTGTGAATGGCTTGCCAATTACAGAACCAGTTTCTCCTCTCTTGGTTTTCACACCTCAACTGCTAGAACAGGGCCTCATCCTCCCTGATTGAACTGACCTCGTTATCTCTAGCTTGCTTGCTAGCACACATATATATACCTGCCCCTGGATATTTCCATTACATGCATCTGAGGAAGTGGGTATTCACCCACGAAAGCTCATGCTCATGGTATTCTCATTCATAACAATAAGATTGACTTCCAGGAACCCCTATTGTGGTATAACAGAAGTTGGGATTTACAATGGAAACTGAAGATAAGTAGTATTGAAATTTCTAAGCTAATAAATAAATATTTACAATGATATATAAACTATATTTAAAGACAAATATAACAGACTGCAAAATCAGCTTGAACCATCTATTAATTTTATGTTGGACCTGCTGTTAAGATTTGCAGGCTATAAACTTCCATTTCTAGTGAGTTAGGGTCAGCTTCTCAAATGGCAGCATCTACATTTAGGGGCCGATTTGCAGGGTGCTGAGCACCTTGCAGCCTCCATTGTGTCCCTTATCTCAGCAACCACCACGCTGGGCTCTTCTGAAAGTGTGGCCCTAAATGTATCTTGTAATGATATCATTCTTGCTTAAATATAGCTATGCGCTATGTTGTGTTTTATAGGAACCATGGTGATAACTTAGAGGAGGCAATTACACATGCAAGTATCACAATATAGGAACAATTGCTGTGTTTTCAGTCATACCGCAGCTGCTTGCAGGGGAATAATCTAATCTGGGTTTTATAGAAGCTAATCTTTTTAAATGACTGTTTTGAAGAATCGCAAAGACTTTTTTTTGAGGGGGGCGGGGGCAGAAGTCCTTCTGACCAGTACATTCATTCCAAATCTATGTAAAAGCATTTAGTGTATGACTGTTACCATAATTAAAAAAATGCATTTATTTTACTTCTATGCATTTTCTAACTGAAAACATAACTATCATGTCTGTAAATCAATTTTTTTTGGTTGGGAAAGACATAGAAAGCCATTATGGAAATTGCCAGCACCACCTATTGGTAAGAATAGGTAACTGCAATTAATTTTGCTAATTTGAATAATGTGAAAGTTGGTATGTAAGAAAAATTAACTAAATTTATACACTCAGCTGTTTATATTTGAAACAGTCAATTCTGCAAGTGATCAACAAAAGCTATTTATATGATAGAGATGAGCTTTAAAATGCAAGCAAAATGTTACTGGAAACTTTGAGGGGTGGGGCATATGCTAATATGATTGCTCAAGAACTGTTTATTGTACATAGTATTAAGAGGAGGTCTCACTATTGTAGGAACAGTAACATCTTTCTGAAAATCTAGGCAGTGTATCCACTGGTTCTCTACTACCACAATAGTTATTTCCTTTGAAAAACATTTTGAATGTGATTTCTCTTTCACAAATTCACTCAGGACCTCTCATACCAGTTGTGGCTTTTTTTATTTGCTCATTAAGCCATCCCAATAATTAAATCTCCCCCTTTTTATAGTTCAGCCCAGACTCTGCAATGTGACCTGTGTAGGCAGACTCCCTTGTACATACAAAATCCCACAGAATCACTGGGCCTCTGTGCAGGTGCAGGGGTCTGACCAGCTAGATCAGATTGCAGGAATACGGCACTGGATATCTGATTTATAGGCCTATTTCTTTCAACCATATTTTCATTCCTTTCCTTTATAAAAAGTGGGACTGTTTTCCAACCCCTCTCTTCCCAAGTATTTCCACACTATGAAAGGACCCTGTGAAAATCACTTTCAACATTTTGACAATTTTATCCTTAATAGCGTACACCACACATGGATTTAACCTATTATGACTTACTGCTTTTTCTATCCTCTTTCTGGACAAATAAAGGTGTCCCACTGTTACTCTCTGCTCACTCTCCTCTGTTTTTATGTTCCTTAATAACCACGAACACATCCTCTGTTTCCAGGGATGTTTTAAATGAAATCCTCTCTATGAAATACCCATGCAACTGAACTAATTATTCCTTCATTTTCGTTTTGATAATCAGATATTTATTACTGATCACGAGACCCACTAGATCTCCCCAATTGTTCTTCTTCGTACTTCTATTATATTTTAATAAACTGTGTGGGAATATCTTGCTTTTATATTGGCCTTTATTAGATTGAGTGCTGCATAAATGTGTTTAACCATTAAATTAGTTACCGTAACATGCAAAACATTGGAAAACACGTTTTACAGGTAAGAGAAATGTAACCGATCTTCAATAGAAGTGAATCTGTATGCTGGCACTATATTCAAATATGAGGGATTTGGCATCAGTCTGAATTTATTCTTCTTTTTACATATTGTTTATTTTATATGGTGGAGCACAGGATATGGCAGTGTCCAAACACTGAAGAAGGATGATCTCCTGAGGTGAGGAGCTCACTATTTTAGGACAGATGTCAGGAGAAGGGGAATAACAATAGCCAATGTCTAGGTCTAACATAGAGTGAATTCACGCTGACACAAGACCTAACACTTTTGTCTGGAGCTGTGGATCTTGTGGCTCTGCAGGTTGTGCATTAAATAAGGTCTTCCCAGGGCCAGCCAACAATTGGAGAGAAGTGAGGAAGCTGGACTGGTGCAGAGACTCTCCAGGATCCAAAAGACACCTTTGTTCCCTCCACCCCATCCCAGCTGGGCCAAGTGCTCTGCTCCCATAGCTATGGGCCTGGGTCAAGATCTATTTGACTGCTTTGTACTTTTTTTTTTTTTTAATTGTTAGGCATGTATCTGCTTTCATACAATTTATTATGATGGTAGCTGCTAGGCTGCTTTCTCTTTAAAGCAGAGCAGAGCGGACAGGGAGCTGCAGACGGGAGTTTGAGAGGGAGTTTGGCAGAGGGAGGCTTACTATGGTTAGGAAGACCTGCAACACCTGTGGCAGCACTGCTTCTGTCTCCCCCACCTGCGCCTGTAGCCAGACAGAGCACCAAAGCATGAATGCTCCTACCCAGATACTGGTGTGGTTTTGCAAAGACTGTAACTTGCAATTTCCACTTACTGATATCCAGGCTGCTGGGGACATCCAATGTGAAAGGTGCCTACTGGTGGAATCTCTCAGGCAGCAGATGGGAGAGCTACAGGAAGAGGTGGCTAGGTTGAGGACCATCCGTGTCCACGAGCAATTCCTGGACAGTGTCCATGTGGAGACAGCTGAGGTAGCTGTCCCAGTTCACAGGACTGCTGACACACCACTGGTGGAGGAGGAGATGGCTCAGGGTGGGCACTGGCAGCTGGTTACTTCTAGCAGTGGGCAGTGCTCCAACCCTGTTGCGAACCCTCCCGCTGTGGTAATAGGTAACCGTTATGCTCTTCTTGATACAGGAGAGAAGGAATCACCCCTTACAGTAAAGGAGGAGAAGCCTCGTACCCCTAAGGCTGGGAGGTCTGCTGCCACCACTGAAAATAGGAAACGTAGGGTAGTGGTGATCAGAGACTCTTTGCTGAGGGGGATGGAGGCGCCCATCTGTCGCCCTGACATTTCATCTCGGGAGGTATGCTGCCTGCCGGGGGCCCGTATCCGAAATGTTACAGAGGCATTGTCGAGGATTATCTGGCCTTCTGACTACTACCTCATGCTACTCATCCATGTGGGCACAAATGATACTGCGAGGTGTGACGCTGAGCTGATCAAGAGTGACTACAGGGCTCTGGGAGTACAGGTGAAGGAGTTTGGAGTGCAGGTGGTATTCTCTTCGATTCTTCCTGCCAAAGGTAGGGGCCCAGGCAGAGACAGATGCATCATGGAGGTGAATGCCTGGCTGCGAAGTTGGTGTTGCCAGGAGGGCTTTGGCTTCCTCGACCACAGGATGCTATTCGAGGAAGAACTGCTAGGTAGAGATGGCGTTCACCTTTCAAGGAGGGGAAAGACCCTATTTGCACACACTGGCTAACCTAGTGAGGAGGGCTTTAAACTAGGTTCGACGGGGACAGGTGAGCAAAGCCCACAGGTAAGTGGGGAACATGAAGACCTGGGAGATGGGTCGGAAACAAGAGGGAGCATGGGCTATAATGGCAGAGAGAAAGGAGGGTCAGGGCAAAACTGGGAGGCAAGATCAAACCAGTATCTTAAATGCCTATATACAAATGCAAGAAGTATGGGTAATAAGCAGGAAGAACTGGAAGTGCTAATAAATAAGTACAACTATGACATTGTTGGCATCACTGAAACTTGGTGGGATAATACACATGATTGGAATGCTGGTGTGGATGGGTATAGTTTGCTCAGGAAGGATAGACAGGGAAAAAAGGGAGGAGGTGTTGCCTTATATATTAAAAATGTACACACTTGGACTGAAGTGGAGATGGACATAGGAGACAGAAGTGTTGAGAGTCTCTGGGTTAGGATAAAAGGGGTAAAAAACAAGGGTGATGTCGTGCTAGAAGTCTACTACAGGCCACCTAAGGAGGTGGAAGAGGTGGATGAGGGTTTTTTTAAACAACTAACAAAATCATCCAAAGCCCAAGATTTGGTGGTGATGGGGGACTTCAACTATCCAGATATATGCTGGGAAAATAACACTGCGGGGCACAGACTATCCAATAAGTTCCTGGACTGCATTGCAGACAACTTTTTATTTCAGAAGGTTGAGAAAGCTATAGGGGGGAAGCTGTTCTAGACTTGATTTTAACAACTAGGGAGGAACTCGTTGAGAATTTGAAAATAGAAGGAAACTTGGGTGAAAGTGATCATGAAATCATAGAGTTTGCAATTCTAAGGAAGGGTAGAAGGGAGTACAGCAAAATAGAGTCAATGGATTTCAGGAAGGCGGATTTTGGTAAGCTCAGAGAGCTGATAGGTAGGGTCCCATGGGAATCAAGACTGAGGGGAAAAACAACTGAGGAGAGTTGGCAGTTTTTCAAAGGGACGCTATTAAGGGCCCAAAAGCAAGCTATTCTGATGGGTAGGAAAGATAGAAAATGTGGCAAAAGACCACCTTGGCTTAACCACGAGATCTTGCATGATCTACAAAATAAAAAGGAGTCATATAAAAAATGGAAACTAGGTCAGGTTACAAAGGATGAATATAGGCAAACAACACAGGAATGCAGGGGCAAGATTAGAAAGGCAAAGGCACAAAATGAGCTCAAACTAGCTATGGGAATAAAGGGAAACAAGAAGACTTTTTATCAATACATTAGAAGCAAGAGGAAGACCAAGGACAGGGTAGGCCTACTGCTCAGTGAGGAGGGAGAAACAGTAACAGGAAACTTGGAAATGGCAGAGATGCTTAATGACTTCTTTGTTTCGGTCTTCACTGAGAAGTCTGAAGGAATGTCTAACATAGTGAATGCTTATGGGAAGGGGGTAGGTTTAGAAGATAAAATAAAAAAAGAGCAAGTTAAAAATCACTTAGAAAAGTTAGATGCCTGCAAGTCACCAGGGCCTGATGAAATGCATCCTAGAATACTCAAGGAGTTAATAGAGGAGGTATCTGAGCCTCTAGCTATTATCTTTGGAAAGTCATGGGAGACGGGAAAGATTCCAGAAGACTGGAAAAGGGCAAATATAGTGCCCATCTATAAAAAGGGAAATAAAAACAACCCAGGAAACTACAGACCAGTTAGTTTAACTTCTATGCCAGGGAAGATAATGGAGCAAGTAATTAAAGAAATCATCTGCAAACACTTGGAAGGTGGTAAGGTGATAGGGAATAGCCAGCATGGATTTGTTAAGAACAAATCATGTCAAACCAATCTGATAGCTTTCTTTGATAGGATAACGAGTCTTGTGGATAAGGGAGAAGTGGTGGATGTGGTATACCTAGACTTTAGTAAGGCATTTGATACGGTCTCGCATGATATCCTTATCGATAAACTAGGCAAATACAATTTAAATGGGGCTACTATAAGGTGGGTGCATAACTGGCTGGATAACCGTACTCAGAGAGTAGTTATCAATGGCTCCCAATCCTGCTGGAAAGGTATAACAAGTGGGGTTCCGCAGGGGTCTGTTTTGGGACCGGCTCTGTTCAATATCTTCATCAACGACTTAGATGTTGGCATAGAAAGTAGGCTTATTATGTTTGCAGACGATACCAAACTGGGAGGGATTGCAATTGCTTTGGAGGACTGGGTCAAAATTCAAAATGATCTGGACAAATTGGAGAAATGGTCTGAGGTAAACCGGATGAAGTTCAATAAAGACAAATGCAAAGTGCTCCACTTAGGAAGGAACAATCAGTTTCACACATACAGAATGGGAAGAGACTGTCTAGGAAGGAGTATGGCAGAGAGAGATCTAGGGGTCATAGTGGACCACAAGCTAAATATGAGTCAACAGTGTGATACTGTTGCAAAAAAAGCAAACGTGATTCTGGGATGCATTAACAGGTGTGTTGTAAACAAGACACAAGAAGTCATTCTTCCGCTCTACTCTGCGCTGGTTAGGCCTCCACTGGAGTATTGTGTCCAGTTCTGGGCACCGCATTTCAAGAAAGATGTGACGAAATTGGAGAGGGTCCAGAGAAGAGCAACAAGAATGATTAAAGGTCTTGAGAACATGACCTAAGAAGGAAGGCTGAAAGAATTGGGTTTATTTAGTTTGGAAAAGAGAAGACTGAGAGGGGACATGAAAGGAGTTTTCAGGTATCTAAAAGGGTGTCATCAGGAGGAGGGAGAAAACTTGTTCACCTTAGCCCCTAATGATAGAACAAGAAGCAATGGGCTTAAACTGCAGCAAGGGAGATTTAGGTTGGACGTTAGGAAAAAGTTCCTAACTGTCAGGGTAGTTAAACACTGGAATAAATTGCCTAGGGAGGTTGTGGAATCTCCATCTCTGGAGATATTTAAGAGTAGGTTAGATAAATGTCTATCAGGGATGGTCTAGACAGTATTTGGTCCTGCCATGAGGGCAGGGGACTAGACTTGATGACCTCTCGAGGTCTCTTCCAGTCCTAGAGTCTATGAATCTAGTATATTGCTCATATAACTTGGGTTCTGTAGAGCACTGATGCAGATAAATTATCACCTTAAGTTCACCCAGAACAACCTTTATATAACTATGGAAGCAATAATATATCATAGATAGCACCTTAGACTATCACTGCTTTTTTCTTGGCAACATGTACATATGTAATGATATATCATGCTGTGTGCACCGTTTAAACACTCAATGTTTGCCACTTTATAGTGGCTAATCAGTATTGAGTACAGAGTGATATGATAGGATTACTGAAAGTATCTGAGATATTGAATGTTGAGTTTTTATTGGATTTCCCCTATAGGATAGGTATGTAGAAACTGATCCTAAGCTTCTGAATAAATAGTGCTTTGCTTTAGTGTTCTGAGGATAGTAACATTCCTGGAAACTTTTTTGTAGAGTGTTATAGAGAGAGCATCAACTTGAAATGTAGTATTTTTTTTTAATTAAGTAGTTTCCAGTGTCAAACCTACCCCTAAGTCGTCATTTCAATTTATTACATTACAATGATGTTCTATTTTTTTACATGTTTTTTTCTCTTTGTTGCTGTGTGAAAGAACCACAAAACCAAGAAAGGGAAACTGAGTGACTACAGGGGAAAAAGTGAAAGAGACTATACATAAAGTGTGGCCAGATACAAAGTAAGCAAGCTGAAAAAGTGGAAGAATATTTTTCTCTATTCTATCAATTATAGTAATTGGAAATGTTAGTTGGAACAATAAAAGATTTTTAAGCTGATGATGTCTCTTTATTCTGCAACATGCTCTAGATCACCTGGCTTTGCGTACCAAAAATAATGGCAGGAACCATAACGCTGTCTTCCTCCCTCCCTTGTGGTTTGATTTGGATATATGCTTACAACTTTCTGAGTTAAGGACAGTTTGGGTCATGAACATCTGCTATTCACTGTCCAAAAATTCACTCCGACATCTAAAGCAAGACGTTTTATTTTCTCATTGTGTTCTAAGGCTATGCATGAATACAGATACCCAATGCAAGTGGCACAGAGACGGGCTCTGGAATTCTGTTTCAGAATTCAAATGTTGCGTGAGGTCTTTGGTGCAAAGATTTTCATTGTGCTACAAGTGGATGTGGGTGACGATGTGATATAGGGTATGCCTACTCTTTGAGCTGGAAGATGTAATTTCCAACCTGAGGAAACATACTCATACTAGCCCTGATCGAGCTATGCACTAAAATTAGAGTGTAGGGGTGGCAGTGTGAGCAGTCGGAGGGGCTAGCTACCCTGAATATGATCCCATCTGAGATACTAGGTATGTTCTGGGGGTGACCCACCCATCTCAGTACTTGTGTCACCGTGGCTACACTCTAGCATGTTAGCTCCATCCTTATGTCTTCTTAAGCTGGAAATTATACTCCAGGAGTACCCTAACTGACAGCCCCTGCTGGTCAGTAGTGGGTACACGTGATATGCAGGGACTGTGGACTGCCTGCCTAATGTAGGGGAGAGACCACTGCATTATCATAAGTGGGGGTGTAATGGTGGATCTGTGCTGGATAAAAAGGGCCTTGGCCACTCACATAGTGGATTTATGGAACCCCCAAAAGTGCAGCAAGTATTGAGTGACAAGGGCTGATCCTATTACCCTGCCCCTGTGCACTACTACCAAATTACAAGTCTTTTGGACTCTGGCACACAGAATGTTCTGGATCTGAAAGGTGCAGTAACCACACACAATCATCAGTGTGTGCAAAGCTCCATGCATAATGCTGGTGCAGGGAGGAACTTAATTGGGAGATGCTGTGGTGGTGCAGGACCCTCACTAGGTAGAAGAGTATATGTTTGTTTGGTGTCTCTGAGGCTTCAGGGGACTGAGTCTGCTTCTACTGGGTCCTTGGAGAGCTGTTGTGAACAGGGAAGGGTGTTTTTAGGGACAGGGTGAAAGGGATGGCCTACAAGTTGTTGGGGGCAGAGAAGGAAGTATTGTGACTGAACTAGCTGTAGGAACTTGGGCAGAGCTGTGCTACTTTCTACCCAGTGTACTCTCTCGCCGACTCATCACACTCTGTGAGCTTTGACCATAGCCTTGATGTCGTGAAGGAAAATTAGGGTTTTCCACCCACAGTATTGGTGCGCAACCGGCATCACACTCCTCCATTTTACTCTATCCTTATTCCTTTAATTGTTGCACCACTTCTCAACTCCAATACATGTGCTCCAGCTATTCAATAGCAACAAAACACTGTCATGGCATCACTTGAGCAGGACTGTGTATTTGTTAACCAAGGTAAAACCCCAGTTTCACAAGGAAAACTGCTTTTCATGTCCCTAAAACTTTCTCCATCCCCATTGCTCAAACAACATAAGGGAGAAAGGAGATGAAGATTTCTAAGGGGAACCCCCAACATTTCTAGTTTTGGTTTTGCAACAAGAATGTCACTGAGCATAGATCAGCTCCATATCTTTTGAGTTTATGGTCATGTAGTGCTCTCTATGGCCAAAGCCTGAGGGGTTTATCAATTTTACCTCAGTCCTTATGCTCAGGGAAATTTCCACAGGTTTCAACAGAGGTCTGATTTAATTTAAGGACTGAGTCAGAACCTTGGAGCATAAGAACGGCCATACTGGGTTAGACCAATGGTCCATCTAGCCCAGCATCGTGTCTTCCAAAAGCAGCCAATGCCAGGTGCTTCAGAGGGAATGAACACAACAGGCAATCATTAAATGATCCATACCCTGTTGTTCACTCCCAGCTTCTTGCTATCAGAGGCGAGGGGTTGCATCCCTGCACATCCTAGCTATTAGCCATTGATGGACTTATCCTCCATGAATTTATCTAATTCTTTTTTGAACCTCATTATAGTCTTGGCCTTCACAACATCCCCTGGCAACAAGTTAATGGGTTCTCTATTTACTGTAGCCACTCAAAAATCCAGTCATCTTTCCATTCCCTGTCCATGTTTCCCATCCCCAGTGGCTCTCACCCCCAGTCTCCCACCCTGGGCTTCTCCTCCAGTGTGTGTCCTCTCCTTCTTGTTGCAATCTCTTTAATCCGCAACTCCCAGTTCTCACCCTGTGCCACGAATCCTTGCCAGTTCTGTCTGATGACCACCACCTTCTTCCTCAATCCAAAATCATTCCCAGGACCAATCTCCGTGCTCTGCTAGTCCCTGACTCCACATCAGATCTCTCTTCTCCCCACCAGTGTCTCCTCCGTTTGCCTCTCCAGATCCAGTCTTATTGCCCAGATTATCCCAAACTCCATTCTCCTGCCAGTGTCTAGTCCCAATCTCTGCCCACAGACTTTGTCCCAATCTCCTCCCCCAGCCCTCCCAACAACACACTAGATCTGTCTCTTGTCTCTGCATTTGAATTAAATGGCTTCTTCCTGCATGCTGCCTGGGTACCAGCAGGAGTAATTAAGAGCAAAGGAGAGAGACAGCCTTCTTGCTCTCAGTTCTAGTGGGCAGCCACACGCTGGCCAGGAGCAGCTGGGATCAGAAATTGCAGGTGTGATGTTGCACTCTATATGGTTTTATAAATATATGCTAATGAGTGAATATCATGTAACTGGAATATGCTTCATGCAAAAGCTGTCTCGTAAGATATCATTACAAAGCTTATAATCTACTGAGTGTGGTCATCCTATTTTGTATAAATGTAACACTCTTGTATCTGAAACTAGAAATATGAAATATAACTCTGAGGGCCTGCTGTAATTATGCAAAATGTGGGCCATTAATGGTGGTTTGGAATCTTGATGGCTCTCATCAACCAGGACAATTGACTGTGGATGGCTCTGTTTGCAGGCAAGCCTTCCTGTGAGTCAGGCTGGGAGGAAAGAAGGCTTGAAATCTTAGGGTATGGCTATACTTGCACTTCAAAGCACTGCCGTGGCAGCGCTTTGAAGTTTCGAGTGTGGTCGCAGCGCCAGCGCTGGGAGAGAGCTCTCCCAGCACTGCACATACTCCACATCCTCTATGGGTGTAGCTTGCAGCGCTGGGAGCCGCGCTCCCAGCGCTGCGGCACTGATTACACTGAGGTTTTACAGCGCTGTATCTTGCAGTGCTCAGGGGGGTGTTTTTTTCACACCCCTGAGCACGAAAGTTGCAGTGCTGTAAAGCGCCAGTGTAGCCATGGCCTTACAGTGACATGTGATCATGTCACCTGAACTGGAATCCATCTTTAACCTGGTGTCTTTCCATTGAGAAGGACGGGGTGAGAACCCAGAGAGGGACAAAAAATTCCCGCCTTGTGCAAAAGATATATAAATGGGTGGAACAGAACAAAGGGGAGAGCCATCATGAGGAATCCCCTAGCTACTACCTGAGCTGGAACAAGAGCTGTACCAGGGGCAAGAATTGTGCCCAGTCCTGGAAGGTGTCCAGTCTGAGGAAAAAATTTACTGAAGCATCTCTAAGGGTGAGATTATCTGTATTCAGTTTGATAAGACATAAATTTGCTTGTTTTATTTTATTTTGCTTGGTGACTTACTTTGTTCTGTCTGTTACTACTTGGAACCACTTAAATCCTACTTTCAGTATTTAATAAAATCACTTTTTACTTCTTAATTAACCCAGAGTATGTGTTAATACCTGGGTGGGCAAACAGCTGTGCATATCTCTCTATCGGTGTTATAGAGAACAATTTATGAGTTTACCCTGCATAAGCTTTATACAGGGTAAAACAGATTTATTTGGATTTAGACCCCATGAGGAGTTGGGCATTTGAGTGTTAAAGACAAGAACACCTCTGTTAGCTGCTTTCAGGTAAGTCTACAGCTGATAGGGGACGTGATTCAGACCTGGGTCTGGGTTTGCAGCAGTCTAGCGAGTCTGACTCAAACCAGGCAGGGCACTGAAGTCCTAAACTGACATGGCAGGAAGGTAGAGGCAGAGGTAGTCTTGACACATCAGTTGGCAGCTCCCAAGGGGGGTTCTGTGATTCAACCCATCACAGCAGGGAAAGTCTGTTTTTGCTCCTGTAGCCCTGGGTTGAATGGTGCACACATGATCACACTGTGGGGATGACACTTGCACTGTCCTGTCGTATGTAGGAGCTGTGAAGTCATGGAATGTGCTCAGTTGGGATGGTGCATGCACCATCTGGTCAGCGTGAGAGCTGTGAGAGGGTGGAAAATGCTCAGCAAGGATAGAATCTTTGGAGATTTTAGCTATTAACTCTCGCAAGTCTCTACTGAGTGTATATGAACTGTGATTTTTTTATTCAAGGGCTTATAACTTGGCCAACTTTGCGCAGATTTACAGAGAAACAGCAAAAGACACATCCCTGGCATGTAGCTCCCCCTCCCCTCCGCCAGATTTCAAGCCCCTGCTATAAAGTATGGGGGAGTGCTAGAGCTTTCCAAAGAAAAGGTCACCAGAACTTTTTTAACATTGAAAACCAACAGATTTTTTCCTAGCCTCGTTCTAAGGAATGGCTGAAGGTTTCCAAAATAATTCAGTTTGAGGCAGACACCCTACATAGGACTCTTTAGCCCAAACGTTAAAGTTTGGCAAAGTTTTATAAGCAACTGAAAACAGGGTCTTATAACGAGAAGTGTGAACCAACCTTAATAGGTGGTGCTACTAATCCTGCCTATAATGCACACATACACATTATCTCTCTGTGTGTCTATATAATGGAACATGGTATGTAGGTTTGTGCATGCAGATAGTGTATTCCTCTAGTATTGTTTGTGCTTATATCTGTGCAAACACCTTCGCTGCCACATTCTTGCTTCTACATCACACTACTTGATGTTTGCCACTATGCAAGCTCTGCAGTTCAAACCTGCTTAGACAATTTGCATTAACATGAAGTTTAGGATGGGGCCATAGGTGGGTTATATGAAGAAAGACCTATTCAGATTTTTTCTCTCTTAGCACGTTTCCTCTCTGTTAAATTCTGCCATCTGGCACCCTGGTTAATGGAGCTTTGGCATTGTACCATGTGCATGAATTCTTGTAAACTGCAAAGTTTGTCCTCTAACTTGTTTTTAATTTAATTATACAAATACCTAACTCCCAGGAGGCACTGTGTCTACTACTTACCTAGTAAACAATTGTTTTTCCCAACCTGTATTTGAGGTGGAGAGAGAGATTCTAATCTGCTCAGGCTGCAACTCTGTGACAAGGAAGCTTAGTAACATAAAGGAAATATTTTAGTAGCTCACAGAAAAATGTCATGCCTTCCTGTGTTCCCATCACACCAAAAAGGTAAATCCATGAAAGATAGTCCTATGTGAATAGATTATTTATTTATTTTGTCTCTGCTATGCACTAGCACAATAGAATCTGCTGGTAATTGCCCATACATATGGTTATGGTGGGAGCCAACAGCAGCATGGCAGAGAGCTCTGGGGGTGGAGAGGTGCAAATATTTATTGATTCAAAGGGTTTGGCCCAGAATTTCCAATGGGTCCTCAATCTCTGCATGGTCAACAAGTAACATCCTTGCCCTTTACATACTGCTGCCAGCCCCAGCTTCCAAATGGAAAAAAAGGCACACCACTGGATACCTAAAAAGCATAATGCTCTTCAAACAGTGCTTCCCTTACACGAATGTTCCTACCAACTGAGCTGATGTATAACTTCTATCACTATATCACTACTGAACTGAGCCCATGGGGATTGCCCCCATTTACTCAAGTCTGCATTTAGCCCAGGGATATGCCTTAATCACTATGGACCAGATTCTCAAAAGAGCTCAGGACCAGATTTTCAAGCACAGTTGGGACCATGTCCTCATTAGGCACCTAATTAATGGTGAGATTTTAAAAAGAGCTCAGTTCCCACAGGTGGAGTTCTTCTACAAAGCTGGTTGTCCTTTTTGGTATCTAAATGGGAGCAGAACTCTTGTGAAAATCTGACCCCATGATGCACATAGTTTATCACCAATGCTTCATGCCTCTAATAAGTCTGAAAAGCCAAGAAGGCATTAGAAGCAGTTCATTCAATTTTGGTTTGTATATCTAGAGACGTTGGACCATGCATAGTTACTCTCTATGCAATTCTGGTAAAACCACACCTACAATTTGGATTAAATTCTGGGGATAACATGACCATAAAAGTACTGACAAATTGTAGGGGGCTCAGACAGGAGCAACAAAAGCAATTAATGGGGAGTGGTCGAAAGGATTGAATCATATGGCAAGATTAACATAGCTAACTTTCCGACTTCTGGCTTTGCTAAGAGATGATTGATGGGGTGTTTGAAATATTTGAAGGGTCTAAACACTAAAGAGAGAGAAATTAATTAAGATTGTGCAAGAGGGAATAACAAGAGTAACGGGGTGAAATTAAGAGAGGAAAATTTAAGATGTTAGGAAAAAGTCATTAGTGTAATATTATAGGCTGTTGAATGAGCACCCATGGAAAGTGGAGGAAGCCCTCTTTTGTAGTCATTTAGACTGGACAAAATGCTAGAAGGTATATGGTAGGAAATTCTTATATTAGCAAGAGGCTGGACTGGATGTCCTAATAACTCTATTCAATGTCTATGGCAGTGGTTCCCAAACTTGTTCCGCTGCTTGTGCAGTGAAAGCCCCTGGTGGGCCGGGCCAGTTTGTTTACCTACCACGTCTGCAGGTTCAGCAGATCGCAGCTCCCACTGGCCTCGATTCACTGCTTCAGGCCAATGGGAGCTGCTGGAAGTGGTGCGGGCCGAGGGACATACTGGCCGCCACTTCCAGCAGCTCCCGTTGGCCTGGAGCAGTGAAATGTGGCCACTGGGAGCCGCGGTTGGCCAAAGCTGTGGATGTGGCAGGTAAACAAACCAGCCCATCAGGGGCTTTCCCCGCCCAAGCAGTGGAACAAGTTTGGGAACCACTGGTCAATGGTTATGCAGGCAAAAGTGCCTAAGTGACCTGAGCACAAGTCCCACTGAAAGTCAATGAGACCTGTAGTCCTGCATTAAAAGGAACAAAACCAGAAATTGATAAGGCTGGAAAAGACAAGGTGACCCATTTAAGTCTCTCTCTTCTGTGGAGTTAGCAATCATACTTCACAATGCTTTTTGGTGTTTTGTACTTGTCCAACTCCTTTTTATAACTATTTTACAATAATTTTTTCCTATTGCTGCCCTTTGTCTTTAATTCTATATACTCAGTACTCTCTGGTCTGAAGAAATTCTACCTAAATTCCTTCAGGGTTTGACCCTTCTTTAACTTTAGTTTATGCTCCTTCTTGTATTTGACATTATCTCAAATAGTCTTGTAGAATCTCACCTCTATTCCCTTCAGAATTTTGTATTTCTCAATGAGATTTCCTCCCTTAAAAAGTGTTTCAATTTTGGCAGCTGTTTTTGTAGAGTTAACTTTTCTAAGTTCCTAAATCATTCTGGGTGCTTTCTCCTATATTACTTCTAAGAAAAGGATATTCTTTTACAATAGAGTAAGTATAAGTAAGTACAGAATTCCATGTTGCTTTCCTTAGATCTACTAACTTCTCTCTGTGTTTACTACCATTATTCAGCAAAGGGTTTTCCACATCTGCCAATGTTTTTAAAGATCTATTCACACCCAAGTTCCCTCTCAGAAACCTATATCTTGAATAGCATTTTGTAGTATCTCACATTTGAAGATATATTTCCCTCTTTCCATCTCATGTCCCTGAAATAAAGCATGTTGTTTTAAGCATTGGCTTTAATTAAATCAAAATGATCTTACACAAAAAATCTTAATCACCTTGCAAGTGAAAATGTGAAATGGTCTTTTGTAAATATATTTTACAGTGTGTTCCTTTTTTGGCAAGAATTATATTTGAGATTCTATATTAGATTAGTGTTCCAAAATTATCTGGCTATATATAATGTATTACAAATTATGTCAGATTCAGACTTTTATCATAAACAGTGCTAAGTAGATATATTGTGGAATTCAAACAATTTTATTGCTCTAGATCAGTGGTTCCCAAACTTGTTCCGCCGCTTATGCAGGGAAAGTCCCTGGTGGGCCTGGCTGCTTTGTTTACCTGCCATGTCCACAGGTTCGGCCAATCGCGGCTCCTAGTGGCTGCAGTTCACTGCTCCAGGCCAATGGGAGCTGCTGGACGGGGCAGCCAGTACATCCCTCGGCCCGCACTGCTTCCAGCAGCTCCCATTGGCCTGAGTCAGTGCTATCATGGTTTATCATCTGTGTTTTGCAAGTTTCACACTCATCTTTACAAGGATTTATCTCAAAAGAACTCTCAGGTCTGGCTTCTCTTTCACTTGTGTTCATTCTACCGCACACAGAGAGACAAAATGGAGTCTCCAAGCCAGATCTTTCTAGACTAGCTGATATTTAACTGCTGACTGTCCAATATTTGCTCTTATCATGTGACATCCCCTCCCCCCCCCCCCAAAAAAAGCAAAGCCACAACATGCCACAAAATGTCACATTTATAGCTATTTTACTTCAGAAGGAACTGGGGAGGGGATTCAAAATCTGTGTCTGTTTTTTGGGGTTGGCTTTTAGGCATTTCAGTAACTTAAAAGATGCTACATTTATGTATAAATCAATTGAAAACCATGGATTCATTCCATCTTTACTTCTTTGCTTTGCATCTGCAGCAGAATAAAAGGAAGAACCTCAGGAGTGGATTCAACATGAGCAAAAATGGATCAAAGCTGAGTTGGTAGGACTAATTGAACAATTGCCAAAGAGGCATTTACAGATATTTTGTAAAAGAGAGAGAGAGCCTGTTAAAATAAAAAATAAACTGTTAGAACCCAGAGACATTTTCTACAAATTAGTGCTATTTTCCACAATGTTTCTTAAAGGCAAAATCCTTACAATCTCTAGCAAAATTATTTTGTCCTTTTCTAGTAACATTGATTATAGCTTACTTAACTCCATAGTATATCTGTCTTATACACAGACAAGATCCAATGTGGAAATTAGTAGAGCTGTTGTGTTTTTTAAAAAGGCAAACAAATCTCTCTGGTTTCCAGATAAAAGTTTATATAGCCGGACTCTGTACCACAGGAAACAATTCTTCCCAAATATGAGTCTCTTTATGGAGATCAGTGTCGTGACTGCAGCAAATACATTCATTTTCTACTTTTCTCATCTCACATCAGAAATTCAGCACCTAAACTCAAGTGCATATAAAGCTTCCAGTAACAGTAGGGAATTATGATAGATATGAGAGAGAGACCTTGTGTTTTGCTGTTTAAAAACCATCCAATACATTCATATTGCCTTCTGAACTGATCACTTTTAATCATTGTGAACACACATTACCAGCTTTAAGATTCACTTTCCCTCTGACATGGGGGCAAAGAAGGATACCCAAGGCCTGTGAAAGTGTGGGATCATTGTCCAGGATGGGCTGTAGATCCCTGATGATGCGTTGGAGGGGTTTTAGTTGGGGACTGTATGTGATGGCCAGTGGAGTCCTGTTGGTTTCTTTCTTGGGTTTGTTTTGCAGTAGGAGGCTTCTGGGTACATGTCTGGCTCTGTTGATCTGTTTCCTTATTTCCTCGTGCGGGTATTGTCATTTTGAGAATGCTTGGTGGACATTTTGTAGGTGTTGTTCTCTGTCTGAGGAGTTAGAGCAGATGTGGTTGTACCTCAGTGCTTGGCTGTAGACAATGGATTGTGTGATGTGCCTGGGATGGAAGCTGGAGGCATGAAGGTAGGAATAGCGGTCAGTAGGTTTTCGGTATAGGGTGGTGTTAATGTGACCATCACTTATTTGCACCGTGGTGTCTAGGAAGTGGACCTCCCGTGTAGATTGGTCCAGGCTGAGGTTGATGGTGGGGTGGAAGCTGTTGAAATTGTGGTGGAATTTTTCCAGAGACTCCTTCCCATGGGTCCAGATGATGAAGATGTCATCAATGTAGCGTAGGTAGAGAAGGGGCGTGAGTGGACGAGAGCTGAGGAAGCATTGTTCCAGGTCTGAGGAAAGTGAGTGGACAAGAGCTGAGGAAGCGTTGTTCCACTTTCACAGGCCTTGGGTGGCAGGCCGGTCCTCGCCCATGGACAACCTGCCAACCTGAAACATATTCTCACCAGTAACTGCACACCGCGCCATAGTAACTCTAGCTCAGGAACCAATCCATGCAACAAACCTCGATGCCAACTCTGCTCACATATTTACACCAGCGACACCATCACAGGACCTAACCAGATCAGTCACACCATCACCGGTTCATTCACCTGCACGTCTGCCAATGTAATATACGCCATCATATGCCAGCAATGCCCCTCTGCTATGTACATCGGCCAAACTGGACAGTCTCTACGGAAAAGGATAAATGGACACAAATCAGATATTAGGAATGGCAATATACAGAAACCTGTAGGAGAACACTTCAACCTCCCTGGCCACACTATAGCAGACCTTAAGGTGGCCATCCTGCAGCAAAAAAACTTCAGGACCAGACTTCAAAGAGAAACTGCTGAGCTTCAGTTCATCTGCAAATTTGACACCATCAGCTCAGGATTAAACAAAGACTGTGAATGGCTTGCCAACTACAAAACCAGTTTCTTCTCCCTTGGTTTTCACACCTCAACTGCTAGAACAGGGCCTCAGCCTCCCTGATTGAACTAACCTCATTATCTCTAGCTTGCTTGCATATATATGTATACTTGTCCCTAGAAATTTCCACTACATGCATCTGACGAAGTAGGTATTCACCTAGGAAAGCTCATGCTCCAAAACCTCTGTTAGTCTACAAGGTGCCACGGGATTCTTTGCTGTGTTCTCCTTCTCACCTAAAACTCACATTCACGATTTTGAAAAATAAAAATAATGCTAATCTTAACCACTCTGAAAACATTTATCAGTTAGCAGTTGCTAGAGGTCTAAAGTTACATGTTAGTCCACTAATCACAGCACGCTGCATCAGCCAAGCAGCCGTGGGATACTAAACGCAAGGCAGCAGTGTTACATCAAACATACTGTTACCACATTGGTTCCACGTATAGTTTCAGCAGGAACTCTCATTTGAGGACTCAATGCCAAATCTTCCAGTTGACATGCTGTACATAATATTTGCCTCCTTGTCACTCTAGATTAAAAACCCATACTGAACAAAACAAGAACAGTGTGGTATGGTAAAAATGTGTTACTGTTTATTCTGCACAGAAACTACATTACTGTCTAAAAGCCATACAGGTTATTTTTTTTTCCTTTCCCTTGTAACCTCTATGCACTAATTGTTGTGAAAATGCACCCAGTAGTCCTTCATGGGCAGAATCCCAATTGCCAACCATAATTAATAGTGTTACAGTCTTCAAGGCCATAATGCTCATCAGTTATTAATTAGCAATTCATTTTGCTGAATAAATAATACTTATGATTGATGATGGAACTTGTAATTGGGCACTAGTAGTGTCCCTCAAGGGAATGGCTTTTCTGCAAGTATTAACTATGACACAGTAACAATTAAGAAACCCAAGATCCTTTAAGAAAAATCTATTTTAAACAACTGTGACACAGCCAAGGTATTTCCATTAGTATGGGACAAGTGGAGCTTAAACATCAGAGACTTGCCTATGGCAACCAAATGCTAATCGTTCTTGGCTATTCTGCTTATATTTTGCTTTGCCTTAAGTGCTGACTCCATTTTATAGTGAAAAGTCCTATACGTTTATACCTTCAGACATTGCATTGTTCTTGTGAGCTTTCATCTGCGTTCTTCACAGATTCCACAGATATAAATAATAGAGAAATATTCTCTGAGACACAATAACTAATTTAAAATAAATTACTCAGATTAAAACTATTTCAGATTAATAGATTGTGACAAATTGAACTCTCTCTCGAACTCTCTCTCTCTTTCCCTCCATATTTTCCATGAGTATTACATTTTAGCACAGACAAAATTGAGTTTATCTGCACTCTCAAAATGGAAAGAGAGAAGCTGGTAAATAAAGCAAATAAACTGCTGGCTTTAACTGGGCAATCAACAAAGAAGACAAGTATAGCAGGTCAGCTGCTGACCAGATGCTGCCTTCAATTAATATTCCAACCCTAAAACACATTTATCGCTCACTTTAGAAGGCAGAGCAGCTGAGTCATAAAAGTGACCCACAAAAGATTTTTTTAAAGCAATTATAGTGGCTAAATTGCTGAAATAAATTAGCCCTGAAAATAAGCATGGTTTGTACAGCGTATGTAAAACAAATTTCTGTTCTCCATAAATTGCACGGACTATGTGGGAGCTTGTGTTTGACAAGAGTTTGCAATATGCTTCACTACCACATTCTTCCTTTGAAAAGGGTTGATAAACTATAAGATATCATTGCCAGCTAAATAGGTCCTGCACCCTTTTAGGGAAGTAAGAAGCTGCAAAAGAGCAAGTTAAAAAGAAACCAAGAGACTGTGTTGTAATGCTAACAGGCAATTAACAAACTCATGGGTGTTAATTATCTTCATACTGTATCATGTTCAATTAGCTCAGTCTCTGCAACAAAGGCAACCATGAACAATTGCTTTGATAGGCATACAGTACTTCATTTGTAGTTAATCGGTTTAAGCCTTGCAGTTGCTAGGCTACACCAGTCTCCAGAGGTAAAAAACTGCACAGATGCGCTATGTTTAAATGACTACAGAGAACTGTTTAAACTCAAACCATGTATAACTCTTTATTGATTTTTCACAGAAGATCTCAGCTCTGATGATAAGGTTTTGATATATTTTCCTGCTACAGCCAGTTCCTTGGAGTATTGCAGGAAAAAAAAAAATCTGTCAATATGCTTCTATTATGATCTCTTGATCTGTGGCTATAAAAACCTTTAGCTGCAGCCCTTATTATAAAATAATGGAAGAAGCAATATTTGATTTTTTCTCCCCACTCTGTAATGCATGAAGATTTTTTTCCCATTGCCTCTGGAACCAAATTACAGAGTGTTCCTTCTGTATTTCTGCTTTAAAATAATACAGAAGAATTTCTAGTGCTAATTAATTTGATTGACTCTCAGCAGGAAGGGATCAGCTGTAGCATCATGAACTTTAACAATAACTACCAACTGATGGGCAGTTCACATCAATACGGCCATCACTAGCCTCTCTCACCTGTCACCAGGCGGGGAGTGAGCAATACCCACCCCCTGCAGATGCACTGCTTAGCACTTTCTGCCCGATTAGCAATTTATAATGGTGATCAAGGAACAGTCAGTGGCAAATCAAGACAACTGTCTGGCTGCCTGTTTAATTGGCCTTGTTTGCTTTTTGATAAATGGCTCATGACTGCTATAGGCCCCCGTATTTTGACTTTTAATAGACCACTGTGATTAGACTACCAACAGATACCAGGTCAAAACTGAAGGAAGGTGCAGAAAATGTTAATTAATATCAATAATAGGTAATTATTAGTTAGACAGACAGACCTACTAGCTGCATGCTTTAATGACTCAGAGCTAACTTGAAGAGAAACGCTGCCAAATTAGCATAACTGTGTACGCAGACAGCATGGCAGATCCTAGCAAACATCTGTTATGTTAGTAATTCAAATAGAATTCCTGGTTTTCGAGGGATATTTGCAAAATCAGCAATTCATCTTGGTCATTTAAAGGCACTTACCATATCCTAATGCCTGGTGCCCTTGAATTGATATGAAGCCCAATTTCAAGAGTTAAACTGCAAGTTTTAATATGGGCACTGCAGATGAGGTGTTTAATAACTTGTGGAACTTTCACATTAGAAGAAATCACATTAGTAGGAGCTTTGAAAGAAAGTCATAATGAAATTATTGTACTTAGGGTGGTAACGTGGATCAAACACATTATCCTAGAGAGAAACTGTTCTTTTTTTTGTTCTTCGAACCGAGAGGACATTGATGTACTCACACATATATTACTGCAACCGTATTGTAGGTTGCCACGTGCCAAAATGCGTGCGTTTGCCTGTTTGTATGTAGAAGGAAGACAAAGCAGGAGTTTCCTTAGTCCACTGATGGCTGCACATGTGTATGATTTGTTTTCTGGATGTTTAGAATGTTTTCTTTAGTTGAAAATATACAAGAAAGTGAAACTGTCCTGGAAAAGATCTGTGAAAACAGAATACAAGACAAAAATGGAAGCAGTATGTGTATGTACATTTGTTTTCATGCTTTTTACATAAAGCTTTAAGATCCCTAATTACATTGCTTTTCCACATTAAAAAGTTCTGACAAGTCGAATCCTTTGGTAGAGGTAAGATCAGGATGGTTAGAGTGGACTGTGTTGTAAATAGTTTTTATCGTGTCAGCTAAAATGTTTTGAATTTTCTTTTTAAAACTAAGGCCTGTTAGTGTCATGTGGGTATGTCAGTGTGGCATGTTATAACATGAGAAAAATGTTTCACATTTTTTCTGCACAACAAATAAAATGATTTGATCCTTTTTTTGGTAGATTAGATACAGGGTTAGTAAGAGACAAATTCTGACTTTGAATTGCTCCTTTATTGTAGGTATTTCTAAGGCAACTGTCAGAGCACTCATGCAGTATCCGGGCCATGGATATCAATGTGACATGAATGGGAATTTTAACGTGACTGAGGTACATCAGCCTATTGTAGTGAGGCGGCCTGGCTCCCAGCCACCCCAGAGAGGGATGAGCCCCTCCGGATGCCAAAATGGGTGGAGCCACTGAAGCCTGCACCCGCCCCCCCAGAGGTCAAGGCGCAGGACAGGAAGTATAAAAGCCCAACCCCAGGGCTCAGAAGCTGCCTGGTCACCAGAGAGGCTGGACGCTGGTGCCCTAGCTCCCGCTGGGGAGACTCCTGCTGCCTGTGACCACCCCAGGGACTGGCCATACCCGTTGAGGCTGGACGCTGACCAGACTCAGGAGAAGCCAGTAAGCCTACCGGTGAGAAGGGGCCCAGAGGAGCTGCCCAGCTTACCGCTTGCTGAGTACCCCGAGGAGCCCATGGTCCTTGATGCCACGGAAGATGCCGACCAGCTGCAGATACTGCTAGAGGGGGAGGTTGGAAGTAGCCCGGGGGCAGCTGACTTTAGTTCTGGCTGTGGCACACCCAGAACTGATGTCAGTGTGTTGCGGCCAGGATCCCCACTGACACAGCATTAGGCTGCCTGCCGCTGTTAGGGCCCCGGGCTGGGATGCAGAGGAGTGGGTGGGCCTGCCTCCCCCTGTCACCCCACTCACGGGTGGCCATCTCCCCCTCACCCCGATGCTCAGGACCAGGAGCCTGGGTTTTGTTCTTGAACTGTTCGTTTGCTGCTCTGCCCTGACCGAGGGCTTGGGCTTGTTACTGAACTCTGTGCTCAGCCCCTGCCTGAGGGCCTGAGCCCTGAACTGTTCGTTTGCTGCCCTGCCCTGACCCAGGGCGAGGGCTTGTTCCGGAACTATTTCCTCAGCCCGTTTGAGGGCCTGAGCTCCCGACCGGGCACTTGCAGCCTGCCCTTTTTCAGGGCCGGGCCAGTCACTGAACTATTAGCTCAGCCCCTGCCTGAGGGCCTGAGCCCTTGACTGTTTCCTGCTCCCACCAGGCTAATTCCCCAACTCACCAGACTTGTGTAGTGAGGCAGCCTGACTCCCAGCTGAGCGGCAACCCCAACAGCACATGCCTACACCTATGCAAACAGATGTAGAGCTTTATTGTGAAGCCCCAAAGTAGCATCTGTGAATCTGCTGTTCCATGGAAGTACTGCAGGTCTCTCCGACTATGTGTGTGTAGAGGCTGATGATGATTCAGGTCCTTGTTTAAGGCCACATAAAGAGATGTTATATCTGTGACTTCTTATCCTTTCTCAGGTATAGAGTCATTGGGCATCACCCATCCCAGTTTTACACAGTGTAACTCAATCAAATTCACTGAAGTTACTCTTCATTTACACTAATATAAGCAAGGTCACAACCAGGTCTATAAACTCTATGTAGCTTGATCAAGCTGCTTGGACTCTTGGAATCTATATGCGATGCATATTCTGTCTAATATAGTCTAATGTATATTGAAACTGCTTGGGACAGAGACTATACCTTCAAAGTCTGCGCAGTGCTTACTTTTGGCATTCCACAACTAGTTAATATATTTGACTGACGGGGATGTATTTGAAAGGTATGGGGCCAAGCAGGCTCTCATGGTCTGGCAGCACCCTTCTGAATATGAGATAAATTATTATGTGTCCTGAAGAATATCATCTCACACTTCTGCCTACTGGGAAAGAAAATATGTTCCTGGCAGGAGTCCAGACTTGCAGAAATCAGGCGTCTCATGATTGAAGACTGATGGTGGGGTTGGAGTCTCCCTTCACACAGATCATTGGTGGGTGGAGGAAAACAAAGTTCTGCCCAACCCAGGTATGTTTTACTATCAGAGTAGTTTTTGCTAGAAGCTGTTTCTCACCATCTGAGAGGGGAAAGAGGGGAAGAGAGAGTGTTTGAGGGTCTGGGAAGGGTTAAGCCAGCCCTAAGTCTGTAGTAACTCCTAAGAGCTGTGTATCCCCAACGTGGGCTGTAGGGACAGATAAAACATAAGCAGTGGAATATGGGTGGCAGGAATATATACGATTTATCCTTTCACACATCCCCATGGTTCCATAGCTCCACTCACAGGTTGCCCTGGAATCTGTGATCTTTCAGAGTTTCCACAGTTCAAAAGGCCATCAATGCATTGTACTATGCTTCTAATTTCTAACACAAGTGCAATAATTTAGCAAACAAGTGTTTCATGGGCACACTCCCCATGCCAAAAACTATGCTGAATAACAGACATTACAAAATGTCCTTAACATGACTAGTGTACTATAATAGTAGCAGCGAAGGAAAGAGAAAACTATGTCCAATACCTCTGTTAGTTATGATGGGTTCTTTAATAATCCACTATTTATTATTATTTTATTTATTTGAATTACAGTAGTACATAAAGGCCTTAATGGAGATCAGGGTCTCATTGTACAGAACATTATAGATAGATACAGTGATAATCTTTGTCCTGAAGAATTTACTATCTAAACAGACAAGACAGACAAAGGAGTTATTGTTTTGTTACACAAATGGGAAACCGAGGAAGAGCTAGATTAGGTCACACAGGAAGTCTTTGGCAGAGCAGGGTACTAAATCCAGATCTTCTGAGTCTAAATCCAGTGCCTTAACTACAACACTTTTTCCTCTCTTAAAAATAACTGATTTTCTACAGAATAAAATTTTTAAAGTCATACTTCAGTGACAAATAACCTAATGTAAATATATTTAATGGATATTTACTCTTGTTTTATGGATAGACTCTTCTCCCAGTACTGTTGTAATACAGTTATTTCCCATTAAGTCAGAACTTCCATCTTTCATTTATATTTCCGTTTAATGAAAAGAAGAATGGCTGAAACTGTGGTAGATCTTCAGTTTCAGACTGATGAACATAAACAATGTAAATTATAGGAAAATTGTTGAATATTCCAGGCTGAAGTATCTATAGATTATATCAAGAAAAAATAAGCAAGATGTTTTACTGGTAGAACTGTTGATCTATTCATATTGAGTGCAAAGGGGAATGGAGTACTTTCAGCTTCCATAGGCAGCATCTCTCAGGAGGTGCTTCTCATTTTAAAGCATCATGCCTAGGATTAGCTAAAATTTGATTAGCCAGAATTTTAATCTCGGTGGTGATACCTGAAACAAAATCTCTCATTTTCGGGCTTTACTGATGATGGAGCTAAGAGAGAGCCTCACAAGCCGAGGTCTTTCTGTTGAGCTCAATAAATATTGAGTAAAAAGTCAAAGATGCAGGGTCTACTTTACAGCACTTACATTCATCACGTTTCCACATTTGTGTTTCCTTTCAGATGTGACTGTCAGTTAGATGAATTATGACAAGTGTTGCCATTTAAATGCAAACGTTGCTGAATTTATTCAAGTTTGGCTGTTTGGTGCAATGCTCAGAGCAAAGAAGGAACTATTTGCATGGCATAAATGTTTTTCATTGCACTTGCATTATGAAATTTGCTTCAGTGGAATTCCTTTCTTTTTTAAAACAAGAAGGTAGATGATTGTCTATTTAAATTCAAGCTAAAAACCTACTTTCTTCTTTAGATAAAGTTAGTAAATGTCTATCTGCTGAGAGGAGGAAAAATACTTTTTTCTAGTCTTACAGTTTCAAAAGTTCTATTTATTTAAACAAGACTTGTCTGCTACATTCATGTATTTTAAACAAGGTACTTTGTAAGTCTATAAGAGCTTTTATTTCCAGCTCAGTTGTTTGTTATTGGATGTTTTGGGAACTCTCTGAGCATTCTTGATATCTAGAGATTTAAACATAGTCTGGAAGAGATAAAAAACAACCAACACACAAACAAAAAAAGCTTCCTGTATCTTAGGTGCCCTGACTGACCTTTCCAATTTCTCATTTATTTTGCATACATTATTTCACTAACCTCATAAGAGAACTTAGTGGCAGAAGTCTAAAATCTACTCAGGAAAGAAGGCATTTGTTTTGGAAAACAAACCATGAAGTGGCATGTACCACTGTAGAATGGTCACATTCTAACAGAGACACTCCAGATTTATGTCAGAGTAACTGAGGGCAGAATTTGACCTAGTGTTCTACTCAAATTCACTTGAAATTCTCAAAATATTCATTTAACTCCTGTTCCTCACCACAGTAGAGCTGTATTTGTGCAGAGTCACCTTCATTCTTCCAGAATCAGTTGGCTTTCTAAATTGTTCAAGTCTCTGTTCCAACGTTGCCTTGTTTTTCTTCCATATCAACTCTGGCAAAATGCCTTTGATATACCCTTCAATGGGAAATGCTTGAACAGAACTCTTCACCACATATGACCATAAGAAATTATTTTCAAATAGCAAATGATCTAGAGCAGATATTTCAGGACCTTAAGTATCACTAAGGAGGATTTTTACCCTCATACAACCATGAATAGCTTTATGCATTTATTTTGCATATCAGCTCTGCAAAATTGGGTAGATATAGTAGGTAGGTAAGGTTTTGACCTTCTCTGAAGTATAAAATATTAGCTACTGCAAGAGTCATGACAGTATATGAATCATAGAAATACTTTTTGGAGTTATTTGGGGTCATCATAAAATCTGTTCTAGGTGGGTCTACATTCAGAAAGATCAACGCAGTTAATACAAGCTAGAAAAACGCGTACAATTCTAATTTAGTTTAAATACGTGGGTGAGGGATGTAGAAATGAGTAATTTAGGATCATGTAAAGCTTGTCTCAGGGAGAGATGTTTGCAAAAGGATGGCTCTGGGTACATCAGGCTTGTAAGAAGCCCATTTTGTATGATTCTGGAGTGTTTATGAAAAATCAGCTCTTGTATAAAAGTAACCAAAGGAGAAATTGGTGGTGGGGGGGGGACATATGCCCTACCATATTTTTTAGATCCATTATATTCTTATATTCTTACTGTAGGAACTGGTCCAAAAATGCAAGAAAATCTTTGCTGTAGATTATGGACTCCTATATCTCTTTCTTAAGCCTTTACACCATTATATCATTGATTGTTGGGTAAAGTTGGTGTTGGAAAAGTCTGTTCAGTTTGGTGGGACTGGGTCATGCAAAGCCTGTAGTGGATGGCTTGGGAAGGAAGGAAGGAAATCTTTATTGTGTGGCTTCCCCTCAATGAAAGTTTGTTTTGGTGGCTTCATTTATTGAAGAAACAATTTAAGAATGAAATGGCCTTTCTGAGAAGCTTTTTGTTACGTATAAAGTAGGTTCCACATCCAGCAGCTTCAGCTCACAGAAAGTCTACGCTTCAGATTGTTCTACATCTTGTAAAGCCTGTTCTGCCTGGTTCCATAGTAGGAAGGCCTGTTCTAGGTCCAGTAGACTTCCCCGTGCATGTGTTAGATTTGCAAATGCCAAGTGCTTAAGCACTAGGTGTGAAACAATTAAACTTCTTAGAACCATAAGTTTCAATTCCAGCAACACCCACCTAAGTCCTTCATCCTTCTGAAGTAGACAGTCTTCCATGCACTATACTATGTGAGCATTTTTTGAATGACACCTTAGTAGATGAGGTCCTAGCTGCTCCACGTGGACATTGTATATCACATGTCAAGGATAAGATGATAAATAATAGTGTTTGTGTGAGTGCATTTATGTATGTATGTATGTGTGTAACTAATATTTATAATTAAAATACATTTTAAATCAATACAAATAATGCCTTACTTAAACCGTCACATGGTATTTTTCATAAGGTAGGGTGTGTTGTTGACCAAAACCTTTCCAGCCTACGCTGTTCTGCTCTTTTCTGTTCTGTTCTGCTGTGGACTAGTTGGCTGATATCTTATTCTCCAGACATAGCTGACTTTCATTTGTGCTGTATGTACATAAGACCAGTCCTGTAACTGAATCTGAACAGGTTGAAGTTAATTGTGTTCTAGGCAGACACAGTGGTCCACCTGCACACATTCAATTGCATGAAGTAATAAGAAGTCTTTTAAGGTGATTTTTTTGATCATAAATTATGTTAACCCTGTAGGAACTGGTCCAATAATCCCCCAAAACTTGCTGCATTATTATATCATCATATTCTGTATACAGAAAGCAGGTCCTAGATCTTTCATGGTCGCAGAGTCTGTTGTGGGGATAATTCTAGCATTAGTGAAGTCCTGGAAAGCTGATTCTAGGTAACTTCATACAGTGTTAGAGGTTGTGAAAAATATTCTTGTAAACATGGATATTCGTTTAGTTAGGTTTTTAATATGTCCCTAAAGTAACAAACCAAGAAAACAGTTCTAAGAAATGACATATGAGATTATAAAAAGGTTAAAAAAAAAAAAGCATATCCGTGCAGAAATCCTCTGAAGTGTTTATAAAAGCTATATCTAGGCATATTAATAGATTCACTTTAACCAACAGTTGATTTAATTGTCTGTTTAATGGCAGAGATATAGCTAGTAGAGCCATACAGACTTTTAACTCCAGTACACACAGTTGTTCGTGAATATTCCCTCCTACTTATACATTTCAATGCTCCCTATTGTATTTTAGCAACCAAGTAAGTGTTTTGAAAATTGCATAGTGAGTAAACTGTGTTTAAAGATTTTGTATAGTTTACACAGGAGTATTGGAAGTTTGTTTACCATCTGCCTGCAAAACTTATATAAAAGATAGCCTTACTCAGAGTGTACAATGTATAAGAGTTTTCTGAAACAGCTTCTGTGTTGTAACATGTTTGAGAAACACTTTTGTTGGGTCCAAGATAGATGCTTGATTTGGTATCTCATTCTAAATCAGACATGCATACTGATGGTGTGGGGAAAAAACAAAACCATTTTGTACATGATAATATAACCTAGCCTACTGGATATCTTTTGTGGCAATATATTTAAGACAACTGAATTGTGTACATATGAAAGTTGGAGGCACTTTTTATGTTGCTTTTCAGGAAAAAGGGCAACAAAAAGTAAAATACTTTCCATGTTAAATTTGTACTGTTAGGAATGAAATTGTATATGAAGAGTTGCTTTGGAAAAATACATGCTACTAATGAGACTTTATAACCTACTTCACACCACTGGAATCCCTATAAAAATATTGCAGAACCTTGATCCTATAGGTGACTCCAAACTTTGAGGAAGTAAAGATCTGGATCTGAACTTTGCATATGGCTCCTCTCTTTGAACTGAATCAAAACTGTGTGCACACTCCCAGTCTTCAGGATATTTTGGATCTGGTTCCAGGCTTGGTGGTTTGTACATATCTCTATTTGAATGCAATACCATATTCCAAATACTACTTAGTGTTACCTTTGATGTAAAAGCAAGCATAATACAATGGCAACACAATGGAGTTAGAACTAATAGAATACGTCAAGTCATTTAGAACCCAGTCTTGTAGCTCAGATGGTAGATGCAGGAACTGCTGCACTTGGGGGACTGGGAGGAAAATGGAGCCCAGGCTGTATCAGTTCCCCCTTTCCCCTCTCCAACATTCCCTCTACCCTCTCCAGAGCCGTGCCAGGTAGCCCCCTCCCACTTTGGGGGCATTAAAACCCAAGTGGTGCCTTTCCTCCCCTCCCAGTCCCTCCTTCCTCCCAAACATGTGGCCTTTGGGGAAAAAACCACAGAGAGGAACCAGCCAGGGACTTCAACCAGTAGGAGCAGCTGCAGAAGCAGCCAGAGCATTCAGAGAGCTTTCGACAGTTTTGTCAGGACTTTTATCTGACTTGTGCTGATTGGCTGCTTGCTCTATTTCTGTTCCCTCCTTCCCCTTTCTCACAGCCTCCACATGTCAGCTCAACTCTACATATGCTCTGTCCCACTCACCCCCTTCCCACCGGTATCCCTTCTGCCTTCACTCTCCTTCCCATTTTGCTTATCTCCTCCATCCAAACGTGGAACTGACCTTGCCATCACATTGTTCACTCTGATGGTGTGTGCTACTCCTTCGCCCACTTTGTCTCTATCTTGTCTAGGTAGATTGTCAGATCTCTGGGGCAGGGACTGCCTACTACTGTGTTTGCACAGGGCCCTTGGGCACTACCATCATATAATACATAATAATCACAAGAAGGCAAAAATGTCAGTGAAGTCAAGGGGGAGAGGTTGGTATTTTAGGCATAGTGCCTGCAACTGTTAGACACTGAATAAGCCTGTGAATGGCCCCTGTGACAGAAAATGGCTCATGGATGTGGAACTGCTGCTTCTTGTTCATTATTTGTATTGCCCTAGCACTTGGGAGCCCTAGTCATGGAGCAGGACTGTGGTAGGCACTGTACAAACACAGAACAAAAAGATGATCTTTGCCCCAGGGAGCTAACCATCTATGTTTAAGAAGAGACAATAAATGGCAGGGCTAGAGATGGGCTGAACCAAAACCCCAGATCCAACCCACCTGAATTTTGGAAATTTGAATTCAGAACAGATATGCTTGCCTCTCTGCTAACTCTAGAATGGGCTCAACCAGGATGCTCCCAGATCCAGCTCCACCTCCCTAAATTTGGAGAAGCTTGGATATGGAATCCTAAAATTAAAGCCTACATTAATGGACAACTTTCAAAGCAGGTTAGATTTTAAGTTAAACTGAACAATGACAGTACTTCAAGTAATGGCAATAATTTAAAATGTACAATGAAGCCAGCAAATGGCTGTTGAGACTTGCAGATAATACAGTTTAGTCTAGGGGAAGTGGCTGTTCTGCTTACATTAGAGTAATCTGTGCTTTTTTTTTATTGCTATAAAGTAAAATTACCAAATATAGAAGTATTAAAAGGAGAATGCTCTGTGTTTCAAAGTTAGGGTATAGTCTCACCTCGTTGTACTGGAATTTGGGCTCATAAATTGATAAGAACACACCCCTTCAACTGCTGTTCACAGAAAAAGCACAGACTAAAATGGAATAATGGGCAAGGAGAGACTGAAAGATAAAACATTAAGTGGGAAAGAAGAGAAACAAATAAGAGACTACTGAACTAAATTGGAACATATGAAAGTAAATGACTCACTATAGGATTTCTTCCCCCAGAAAACAAACACAACCGCAGTATGTTTCACATCTGCAGGATGCTACCACCATCTTTATTTAAGGGGCATGGATAATTGAAACAAAGCTAAAAGATACAATGTTGACGTGCAGAGGAGTGATCCACTGCAGGATGAAGTGTCCTAAATATAACACTTTTTTTGAAATATTTCATCTTCTTCATGATCCAAACATTCATGCAAAGTTATCATCTATGTAAAACAGTGGTAAAGATACTTTCTAGAAGACTTACAGGTTAGGTATAAGTGCTTTATCCTGCATCTCATAGGAATTACCTTCCCACATCAGACTAGTGGTCTATCTAGACCACTATCTATCTGTACCACTAGCATTGAGTCTCTGATCGTTGCGAGTCCCAGATATTTCAGAGGAAAGTGCAAGAAACTCATTGTCTGGGTACACGGCAAGAAGGACTGGAGACACTTGTTATGGATTGTAATCAGGACACAACTTTATTATATAGATGTCTGGGACTACCTGGCAGATAAAGTGTACAGTGCAGGCAAATCCATGCTTATTCAAATCAATTCTCCAGGGCTTCCACCAGTCCCTATTTGTTTAATCCATGCTTATTCAAATCAGTTCTCCAGGGCTTCCACTAGCCCCCCTTTGTTTCCATCCAGGTCCCCCAGCCGACCCATGGCTTGGACCTTATCATCCACCACCCTGGTAATAAGGTTAAGGTGGGCTATGAGAACAGGACAGGATAGAGGGGGTTGGCTCCCTGCCGTACCAATCAGAGGAGTCCCCAACCCCCTCCTTCATTCTGTTCCTTTATTCAGTACCTCCTTTTAAGTCCTTTACCAGGCCCTTTATCTGGTCACTGGCTGCCTTCCCTATGGAGTACCTACACTGGACATTTGCCCAACCTTACAAAATAAGTTGCAACATGTGGCCTACCACCTTTTCTTCTCACCAGAAAAGGTCCGTCCTCACACCTGTTGTGGGGAAGGCGAAAACCTCACTCCATAGAAGCCAATTCTGGTGGTACGGGAAAAATTTCTTCCCAGCCCCCCTTTAAAAGGAGCGACTAGCGTAATGCCCACAGCAGGCCCTAACCCAGCCTGCCATTCAGTTCCATGAGGGCAGGGAGGGTGGGTGCTGGCTTCCTCACTGTGTGGAACAAGGAGACTTGCCCCACCCAGGTTTCAGACCTTTATGCCCTTCAGACCTCACATTCATGGGAGAGGAGGGGGGAGTCTGCTGCAAAGCTGACCACTGACCACCTCCTTCTTCTCCCCCCCACCCCCCATAAAGCAGAGCTGTCCTTCCTGGGTAAGCCCCAGACAAACTCTGCCCCACCTTAGTTGTGGTGCAGTTACTATAGGTCAGCTATAAAGTAATCAATCTATAGGCAAAGTTTCTTCCTAACCCCCATCAGTAAGGGGTTGGTTTATAGCCTAAAGTAAGTTGGTTTACTCTCTTCTATTTTTTTTTTAAATCTTGTCCAGTGGCACGCTGACTGCTCTTATTATTCATATTGTGTAATCTGTGTTTTGAATATTGTTAAGCTCCTGACCTCAGTGATTTCTAGTGGCAATGAGTTCCATATATTTGTTATGAACTGTGGGAAAAAATTCCTTTAATCAGTTTAATTTTTTTTGCATTTTCATGTAATTGAATGCCTCCTTGTTCATGTATTATGAGAACAGTATAAATGGTAGTTCCCTGTTTACCTTCCAGTTCTAGTGTTTTCTTCTTACATGGTACAAAGATAGCATGCACCAGAACATTGTGGCTAAATGCACTTGGCATACTTTTCATAGACATCATAGATTTCCTTCCTGATTGCTTATTAACTCGCATTTGTTGTCACTGTTTGTTGCTTTTCTTGATCCATTTGTGATGGTCATTCTGAAAGTTAATATGAAGAATATTTATGCAGGGTAGCCACTCTCAGGAATACAACTTTTCCACTTAGTTTGAAAACATGTGCAACTTCACTGAGTTAAGAGTCAATAGGCATGGCTCGCCAATCTTAATGATGGCCAAAGTATTGCAGTGTTTAGAAAAAGTTGTTACTTATAAGCCAGATAACAAAGATGGAAGTTCCCTATTCTGCTATTTCTTTCTTCAACTTCTACATAAAGAAGATGATTTTCCAGAGTATGCACTGGGAGAGACTGACACTTGATGGTAACTGTGGAGTACATATTATTAATAAAGTGTGAGTAGCACCCAGAACAACCAGTAAGGATGCATTATGCAAATAAACTAAATCAGTTCTGAGATGAGCAGAATTACCTCTGATATCACAGTCCCACTTTGCAACTCTAGTTTTTATAGTTTCACTCAGGCTGCTCTGTAAACCACAGACTCAGAAGCAGTGGACAAATCTGGAAGTGGAGTAGCAATTTTAGTCCCATCTGGAGTTAAAACCAGGAGGTACTCACTCAAAACAAAATCCTTCAAGTGTGTCCACATAATCTGAGACACCAGAGACCAGGCTAATTTGAATGTACTGCTAATCTATAGACCCCCATACACCTTGGTTTCCCTGAGGGGCTGATTGAGACACTGTCTGACATGGTGATGAAGTTCACAAAGCTCATTGTCTGGGAAGATTTCAGTACTCAGGCACTGAAAACAGGTCTAACAAAAAAGCACAAAACTACCTTTAAATTTATCCCGTTCAGTCTCTGGATGCACAGATGAAACAACAGGCCATGCCTTGAGCCTTTATCTTTCGGATGATACGTGGGCATAAGGAGTACAAAGACCTTCTCACTGGTTTGATGACTTCCTCCTTTCAGTGGAAATCAGTACTCTCCTTGTCACGTGGCAAGAATGTGGCTGACTTCCCCCAAAAAGCTCATATAAACAGCCAAATCCCAAAACTTCCTTAAAGAAACCTCTCCCTAATCAGGAGGCCAGAGTGTAGAATCATTAGTGAAGCTGTGATCATGGAGATAGGTGTGATCAGTGGAGTGCAAGGGGAGTATTTTGGTGCTGGGTGTCTGGCCTCAAAATGCTCTGTCACCTGGCTGCCCACATGCATCTCCATTGTTCTTGGACTAACTATGACAGAAACAGCATAAGGAAAAAAGATTCTGAGATGGCAAACATTTAGATTACACAGAGAGACTCTGGTGCAAGGAATTATTTGAAAAACCTGTGCCACTTCGGTACAGGATGGAAATAGATTCTACCACTCCTCTACCATAGACGTAGAAAAGTCACACACTGCAGATCTCTTCCAAATTGTGAACTGAAGCTGTCTCCACTCAATCCTAGAAACCAGCACTTCAAGCTGCAAAGAACTCTCCCCTTATTTTACAAAGAAGGCCTCTTAGGACAGGAATAGCAACCTGAAGAGAGAGCTAAGCACACAGTACCCTCCCTCCAAGAATTTGATGCATTGACACCCAAATACTAGTTCTGGAAGCATTAATGGCAGTCAAGGTTAGCACCTGCTACTGTAATCACTGCCATTCCTGGCTAGCAAAAGAGTTAAAAATATTTGGGATCTCCAACAGAGAAGTAAACCACCTTCTTGGAAGAGGGAAAACTACCCCCAAATCCAAAGCTTGCAACAAGGTTTAGTATTACACCCATGCTAAAGAAGCCATCAGTCAGTGCTAAAGTCCTCCAAAGTACCACTCAGTGTCTAACCCCACTTTTCTAAGCAAGCTGATTCAGAAGTAACCAATGAGAAATATTCAGCACCTCCTATCAATGGCCAGCATTCTGGTTCCTCGTCAGGTGGCAGGCCAATGCACAGGACACAGATAGCACTTGTTGAATGAATGGATAACTTCCTGTCCATGGACACAGGATATACATCGATACTTGTCCAGCTGGTTCCCTCTGCAGTGTTGGCTGAGTGGTTGATCCCCAAATACTTCTGTCCCACCTCCAAGAAGCTGCAGGGATTAACAAAAATTACTTGAAGTAGTGCAGATGTTTTTCCCCTCAGATCAAATTTACAGGCTCATCAGTGAGTAACAACTTCACCACTTCTCAGAAGTTAGATCAAGACTGTGGAACTCTTTACCACAAGAAGATAGAATGGCTATTGATTTCATCAATTTTAGAGCAAAATGCCATCATTTTATTTATTTATTTTAAAACCCTACAGTCAAAACAAACCAAGTAAGTCCTCCCAATTCAAGGAGGAAAGGGAGAGTGAGTGAGTGAGAGAGAGAGAATCTTTTAATGTATTAAGATGCTCAGATACTACAGTGACAGAAGCAGAATAAAAACCTACCTAGGAGGTTGCTCATTCCCTGAGAGAGAGAGGGAAGACCCTCTCTTTTGCACTGAAGAGATGTTAGTTGGACTATGAGGTGTAATTATTATGACATTGCTATTCAAAGCCAAGCAGGATACAGGGTGGTCCAGGTATGTAAAAGCATGACTAACGACTATCTGGGAAAATATCTGTGTTTAGTGAGTTGTCAGGCTGAGTACATAAGAAATCCATATCCCCCGAAGAGTAAGTCATTTTTTGCCCCATGGAGCAATTACTACCCACTGATAATACTGTGTGGAGGAGAACAGGGATAATTTAAACTGGGGCTGCTTTATTTTCCTCACTTCTTGTCCATCTCCTTGCATTTCTTTTGCAGGGGAGCATACTGAAAAGGAATCTTGGTCCTGACCATGTGTAGATAGTACAAAATGATAATTAAATAAATCATCTGGTGAACATAAAGCTTGCATCGAAGAGCATGAAAATATTACAAAGCTCCATTTTGGCCCTGTAATACCGCAGGGAAAAAAACCTTGTTTACACCTAGGCTGTAACTTCCTATCACCTGGAATTCCAGCAAGGTATGTGTGGTAAATTGATGAGACAAGTCATCAGAAAAATGTCTGAAAATTTTATGTTAAACAGAGTGTCTTCCTGTTCCCAAACATATGGACATTTAAGCATTGCCTCACCTTCCAAAACCAGTCCGAGACGGTAAAACTCTATTTGAAGTGAACATGGGTGATTCACGTTTCTTTATTCTCACTGAAATGGGGTTACCATTTACTGTGCACCCCCTCAGACTCAGAAGTGCTTCTGCCCTGCCTTACCTTTGCTTCCCCTCTTTGGGACTCCTAAGGAACAACCCAGAGTTTTTCACAGGATCACCACCAGCCACTGTGTGGGGCTGACTTAGTAACTGAAAGCAGTTCAAAATTGTCCTTAACGCTCCATATACAAAGTCCATCATAGCAACACAATAGTTCATACTCCCCTCTGGCTCTTCTGCCACGTACAGAGCTCTTATTCTGCCCCAGACTGCTATTCAAGGAGCCACCAATCCCGTACTTCCCTGCAGAAGCTCAGTCTTCTGGCTTTGTCTTTCTGTCCTGAGGGAAAAGGCAGCATATGTACAGTGCTCCTTTGGAGAGCTTCCACCCTGAATTGGTTGTGACAGAGGGGAGCTTTAACTAACTCTACACTACTGAGCTCCTGGTCCTGGACCTTTCAGACCAGGATACTGTACCTTTCCCATCCAATTACTATTTCCTGGGATCACTTCCTGCTACAGGGCTGTTTCCAAGGCCTTGCTTTATTCCATTGTCCTTGGAACGGGGTCTTCTGGCCTCCCTTAGTCTTAAAGAGCCAGTATACCCCATTACACTCCCAAATGCATATTCTTCCCCAAAAAATTTGGCTGCAAGTTCTTATTTTTAGATATCAGGACTTTCAGACTAGAATGACACCATAAATAAGGGTTTTACCCTTTCCCTCCAAAAACCCACTAAATCTTCTCGACTAAAAACTACTAAGGTAAACTATTAACTAAATTTTAAGATATCTCATAACATCATAATTAATGCATCTAGACACAAATGATGTCCCAAATTACTGCCCTTTACTTTCAGCAATCAGCCTGTAGTTATGTTTCCGCAAGCATTGTGCATAACATTAAAAATTACCACACAGTTAACTAGTGTTCTGTTTAGCATTTTCTCAAAGAATAATTGACATGCATGCACAATCAATGCTGTCCATACTAACTTAAACTTAGCTGCTTCAGCTCTCATTAATTCAACAATTGCATGAAAATGCTATATTCTTATGGTGAAAAATTTAATAAATGAAATATAATTCCATATTGAACTCTGTTGTAAGATTATGTAAAATAAACTAGGATTTATATTTGTTTGTTTGTTTTTAAAAGATGGTCCCAAAAGAGCCGAATATACTACAAATTCCTCAATGAACCTCATAGGATTTCTCTTTTAATCTGACTGTTTAACAGCAGTTTGTTGTGAAATTTGAATTATACTCCTTGATTTTAATGGTTAATCTGTTTAAAAAACTACCCAAGTTTAATTGTGACATACGAAAGCCCTTATTTAGGGTACATTTCTAATTTGATTGCTGTCTGCCCTGCTGTGTAAATAGTCTCTTGGGTAAGGATTTTTAAGAGTATGTGTTCTCCTTTACATTTCACTGTATAACAATTCCTCTTTACACAGTCCTGCCATCCTCTAAGCAAGCCAAGAGCAGACAATAGATACATACTAATGGAGCTGTGTATTTACCATCTGTAAGAGCAGCTGCTCTCCTGCATCTGTACAATATGTTGGAACTGAGAGCTTCACTAATCTGCATAATAAGGAGAAGGCTTATCCCACTCTAGCTAATAATCACAAGCAATCGATGCACTTCATTCCCTCACTGTGGAACACAACAAAGTTTCAATATGTTTACCATATCCTCCAGATATACAGAGGTCAAGCAAAAGAGTGGACTGTTCGTTCAGCCTCAAGCTAGAAGTCACATTCCATATCCTCTAAGCTATTTCTTAATCCCACCAAAACCAGAGTTTTGTATTCTTTTTGTATGTAACTTAAACATAAAATAAGAAGCCCCAGAAAATAGATTAAATAGTGAATGTTTACAATCAAAGATACTTTTGGGCTCTCTAAAATGTTGAGTGTTTCATCACTGTAAAAAGTCCCTCCTCCCCCCACAGTACAAATGTTAAAGTAAAATTTTAGTTGTTATAAAATCCATTATAATGCAAATAGAAAGGTGATTCTGATTAATTTCTTGTAGTGTTAATTCATTTCAGAAAAACACTTGTGGAACATTGAACAGATGTCCCATTTCTAGCTATCATGCATATATTTGGGGAATTTAATATACACAGCCATTTTTAAACTGGAGGTTTTTGTCAACAAGCATGATTCCTTTATAGGCAGAACTAACTCTAACAATATATTACACTGAGGAGCAGCAGAATGAGAGAGAAAAATTGCCAGACAATAGAGAGATGAGCAGCATTTATTTTCATTTCATTTATGATACAAGCATGATACGTATATCTCATTTCTACCAATATCTTGCAGGAAACAATACTTGCAGTACCAAAAACAATGAGGACAATTATGTATAACCCCCCCCTGTACATCTGAAGGCATAAAAAAATCTGTATTCTTTCTTAAAAAATAAAAGAAAAATAACACCCACTTAAAAGTTATTCACATAGATGCATAGATTTTTAAGGCTAGAACAGGCCTTTATGGTCATCTAGTCTGACCTTCTGTGTAACTCAGACCATAGATTCTTAGAGCAGATCTTTTAGAACAACATCCAATCTTGATTGAAAACTGACCAGTGATGAAGAATCCACCACAACCTTTTGAGAAATTGCTCCAATGGTTAATTACTCTCACTGTAAAAAATTTGTGCCTTATTTCTAGTCTAAATTTGTCTAGCTTCAACTTCTGGTCATTGGATCATCTTATATCTTTGTCTGCTAGATTGAAGAGCCCATTATTAAATATTTGTTCCCTATGTATGTACTTATAAACTGTAATCAAGTCACCCCTTAACCTTATCTTTTTAAGCTGAATAGGTTGAGCTCTTTGGGTCTATCACAGTAAGTAGGCATAGAAGGATTAGATTTTGTTGGTAAATGTTGGTAAACATCAATTCTACCACGCACACAAACCAAAACAAATATTTCATTGATGATAATCAACATTTACAGATAGGCAAAGTAAGAAAAATGCTGCTTGAGAATATCTCGAGACAAAATTCAGTGATTTAGACTATTGAATTAGGCTTGTTACAAATGGACTAGCAAATGAATAGTAAAAGCAGGTATGATTTCTTGATTTAAGGATATTTACTTTGTATATTTTGACATGATGTTGACCATGTGTATTTCAACAGTTTATAAAGCTTTCACTTTTTGACTCTCAATGTCTATATTAAATAATTGTCTGACTTGCCCCTACCCATAGTTTTCTTCAACTGTGAAAATATAAGTTGATAAAAAAATGCTTAAAATAAACATCAATATTATCCATCAAAATTATAAAAAAATACAGTAAAATTTTGCCAAATCTAACTATAAAGTATGTTTTGTAATCCTTTAATTGTTCTTGGGGCTCTCCTCTGAATCTTCTCCAATTTATCAACATCCTTCTTGAATGGTGGGCACCAGAACTGTACACAATATTCCAGCAGCAGTCGCACCAGTGTCAAATATACAAGTAAAATAACTTCTTTACCACTTGAAGATTCCCCTGTTTATGCATCCAAGAATCGCATTAGCCCTTTTGGCCACAGCATCACACTGACAGCTCATGTTCAGCTGATTATCTGCATGACCCCCATTTTTTTTTTCAGAGTCATTGCTTCCCAGGATAGAGACCATCATTGTGTAAGTAGGACCTTCATTTTTTTTTTGTTCCTATATGTATACATTTACAAATAGCCATACTAAAACATATACTGTTTGCTTTTGTCCAGCTTATCAAGCAATCCAAATTGAGCTGTATCGGTGATCTGTTCTCTTCATTATTTACCACTTCCCTGATTTTTGTGTCATCAACAAACTTTATCACTGATTATTTTGTTTTCTTCCAGGTCATAGATAAAGATGTTAAATAGCATAGGGTCAAGAACGGATCCCTTCAGGATTCCACTAGCAACACACCAGCCTGACAATGGTTCCCTGTTTATAATTGCTTTAAATCCATTTACTTTAAACTTTTTTAATCTGTTTAATGTGAGCCATGTTAATTTTATATCTTTTTTTAGCTTTTAATCAAAATATCATGTAGTAGCAAGTCAAATTTCTTACAGTAGTTAAAGGAAATAGTGTTGCTGTAATACACTTAATCAACACAACTTATTGTCCTTAACTTTGTGAGTCATAGATTTCTCCTTGTCTCTCTGCTTCCCTTATCAATTTTCTACAATTCCTATCTTCTGATTTATAATTCATTACTATCAACTTTACCTTTCACCCATTTGTTATATATTTTTATTTATTTTTTATAGCAGTCTTCAATTCTTCTCTAAACCAGCTTGGTTTTTTTTAACCAATATGGCCTTCCTCGGTTTGTGGGATTGTGTCTTTGGGACATCTAGTAAAGTGTTCTTAAGGAATTCCCAATTACCATTCACACTTTTCTAACTAAATTCTTCCTCAGAGCTGGTTTGGCTCATAATTGTTTTCAGCTTTGTGAAATTAGTCCTTTTAAAGGACAAAGTGTGTGTGTGTGGACTTTATTCTGGTTACACATTATAAATGTGATCAAGTCATGATCACTTGTTCCTAAGTTACCATTAATTTTTAGTTCTGTAATCAGTTTCTTTTTATCAGTCAAGAAAAGGTCTAATATAGAATTCCCCCCATGATGGATGCAACACATTGAGCAAGGAAACTATCATCTCTAATATTTAGAAATTCCAAGAATGTTTTAGTACTGGCAGCATGAGACCTCTAGCACAGGTCATTCAAATTGAAGTCCCCCAAGATCACACAGATTTTCCCCCCTACACATTGTAGGCAGATATATAAGGAGCTGGACATCCAAGTTATCAGTGACTTGAATACAGGTAATGCCATTTTTGACATAAAGTATCACTGCCCCTGCACTTTTGCCTTCTTGATCCTTCCTAAATAGCTTATAACCATTGAGTTGATTCCTTCTGAATCAGTTGCAGTTATATATGTTTTCTAATATTAATGAGAATTTAGTCTAGACTACATATAATGGAAATACTATTTTAAAGCAAAATTGAATCAGATCATATTTACAATGTTGAACTATATATGCAGTCACTATAAACATAGTTAATATGTATCTCATTTCTAATGGCAACACTATTTTCATAATGCAGTGCTAATCAATGAAGTGCAGGGAAATGGGTCATCATTAATGCATGAAAACGAGGATCAAGTACTGTAGAAAGAATTGTTTCAAAAAGTATCTTTCTCAGCAATAGTTTCTACTTTTAATCGTTTTGCCAACTTAAAACCTCATCTTCTAATGTGGGATGAAAGAAACTTTATTAAGAGGAATTCCTTGCTGCTAAAATCAATATTTCGGAACAGATACAGCAGCACACAGAGTACAATCCTGACAACTCTGGGAAATTACATTAGTCAGTGTTTCAGAAAAGTCTTATGCTGTGTCAAGGAAAACCAAAATAGCTCACTTGTTCCCACCCATCTTGCTGACCTGCCCCCACTGCAATGCAATTAGAGAGCAGTGCACCAGATGAGATTACTGGACCATTTCCACCCTCCCATCTTTAAATCTGCATGCTTCTGCATGTCAAAAACTACACATTCTATTTAAGATAATTACTAGAGAGCTGTTGGAACTGAAACACCTCAAAGGAGAGTACTCCTGGAGTATCCTTAAAAACACGGGGAATTGTCCAGCACCTGTAGAAATTAACCTCCAGTTTCTGCATGGATTCTTATCAAACATGATCTCTCGTTATAGAAAACTTCCACAGGAGAAAGAAGAGAGAGAATCCATACATATAAGGAACAGAGGCAAAAGGAGTGATGACACTTACCCATCCTCCTTCCATCGTACTGTTCATTACACTCACAGTGTTGCGTCTTGTTTTAAACTAGATCAGTGATTCTCAACCTTTTCCATACTGGGACCCTTGCAATCCCACTCCCTATCTGACCAAGATCTAGCACGTTTGCTCTCATTTAGCAAAATGGGAAGGACAGGTTGGTTGTGACACGTTGAAACCTGTTTGCGGCCGCCAGGAGGTTACAGGTCCTAGGCCGAGTTGGATAATCAGCTCTGGGCGACAGGGAGTGTGTTTGTACAGTGTCTAGAACAATGGGATCAAGGCCTGTGGGTGCTACTGCAATACAAATAATAAATCAGAACATTAATGATGAGAAGAAAAACTGCTTCTGAACTGTGCAGTGAACTTTCTCTCACATGTTTTCAGGTTTTTAGCTTAGTCTAAACCAAATGAATGGCACACGTTTTGTTCCGCAAATGAGGTAACTGGATATAATTAACAGGGCTCCTTTATTCATAACAGTACAAAGACATGGTACTACTGTAAGTAATGAGAAAGAGGGTAGGGCATGCTTAAAGAAGGTACTAGAAATAAGGTAGGGCATGTATTTGAAACAGTACTAAGCAGGTTGGTTAAAGAAGTGCCTGAATGTAAACACATCTTTCTATGTCAGAAAAAATTCTGTGCAAAGCCCACATCTCAGGACCCTCACACACAGGCTTCTTTGAAGTGGCATTCTGCCACAGCAAACTTCCTAGGAAGGTGATACTCCAGGTGAACTAGTTCTTGCATCCTCCCAGCTGCCCTGATGTCCAACTTGGGCCCTCCACTCACACTGCAGTCCTTTCAAGCACGGTGCATCAAATTTATTTCTGGAGTGATGAGACCAATAGAATTACATCAGGATGAATGTCCAGAAGAACTGGAAGATTCCTCTACCCCCAATAGTGTTTTTGTTTGGAAAAACTACAAGCTACTAGCCCGCCATGCTGAGATTCATGTGAAAGCTGGGACAATGCAATTAATTCCCCTGGTCTGAGAAAAGTTGTTTTCGTGCATCCATTTGTTCTTTCATTACATGTTGCATTTTTCCCAGCATGGCACTTGTTGCAGATAGTGAATAAGTGGCAATAGACACCTCCATGAGATCATTGCTGACTTTCTGAGTAACTAGTTCACATTAGCTTAGAGTGTTCAGTGTTTGGAAGTGGATTTCAATGGGTCACGGTGAGACTAGTCTCTCCTTTTGGGCTCAGCCCTCCTTCTTGGGGTCTGTGGGTCTCAGTTGTGAGAGCACCTGTCTTTTATGTGAGCTTGTCTCTTTATGAGCACCTTCCTGTAACTGAGCCATGATGGCCTTTTTATGAGACCCAAGTGCTTGTTGCTCAATTAACTACCCTGGACGGGCTCCTTAAATTAGCTGGTCACAGGTAGCTTGAAGCCAGATTCCCCTAAAAGGGGCCAGCAACCTGTGACATGGTTCAATCAATGTAGAAAGCAGGGTATGTATGGTTACCGATGATTTTGTCATCAGGCCCCCCGCAGCTGGCACTGAGCAGAGACCCAGCAGTCACTGCCTCCCCTCCTGGCCATGCCTGAGACAGCAGCTTGGGGCAGACCTACGGCCAGGGGCTTGCCTCCTGAATAGGAAGTAATGAACTGGGGTGCCTGCATCCCAGCCTAGTGGGGGGAGCCTCTGCTGGAGCCCCAGTGCTATAGATTGAAGGGGAGGCCCTGGCACTTCCCTAAGCCCCAGGTCTCAGGCAGGGCAGCAGCAGGGATGGGGGGCAGGTGTTGCCACCCAGATGCCAAGACTTTCCATGAGAAGCAAGTGTTGGGAACTAGGGCCTGTAGCAGAGCCAGTCCCTGGGCCACCTAACAAGATCAGCTGGTCTGTAGAAGGCTGCCTGATTGGCCACACAGCCTGACTAGTGAAAAGAGGCAGCAGACCAGCTCTTAAGCCCAGCAGCAGCCATAGTTGAGTGGCTGCTCAAAGCATTCATCCACAGCTGTGAGAGCTCCTATGCCTGCTTGTTCCCAGTCCTGCTCCCACCCTATTCATGCCCCAGACCCAGCTCTGCCCCACCTTGTTTCACTCCAAGTAACCCAGTGCTGACCCTTGGCTCCGATCCCTAACTCCAGCTCTGGTTCTTGGGTCTGGCCTTTGGCTTTGGCTCTGATGCTAGGCTCCTACTCCTGGCTATTGACTCCTGCTCCAGCCACAAGGCATGACTGCCCACATCCTGCTGTCTGACAGCAAGGGTGATGGGGACTCAAAGAGCTGCACAGTACCCGCCCCTGTGTTCTCTGGGCTGCACCCGCCCTGGCACTGAGAGCATGGGCTTGGCATGTCCCAGTGCTTCCTTCCCTCCCTGCAGCTACCCAAACCTGCCTAGGGCTGGCTTTGCTCTCTGTGAGCCATATGCCAAGCTGGGCTGTACCCACGAGGCATCCCACACACCACCAGTTTCTCTGCCTCGTGACTGGGGTCCCTTCCTTGGCAAAATTCTGGTTGCACCCCCGATTGGGAGTAAGCTACACTACAAACTGCTGCTGAAACTTCACAGTAGATTGACTGCAGAGTTAACAACAAACAAAAATCAAACCACCATTTAACACTTATGTTGTAGCGGCAGATTTAGCAAACTGAACAATTGTCCAGGTGGTTTAACAACATGTAGAGTAAAAATTTCAAAAGTGCTTAAGTGACATAGGGGCCTCAATTCCATTTGACTTTCACTTGGGAAAGTCACTTGGATAGTTTTGAAAATTTGTCTAATCACTGGTCCACATATCTCTGCTGTGAGCATGGCATAGAATAATGGGACTGGATGGGACCTCAGGTCCCCTGAACTCCATGGCAGGACTAAGTCTTATCTAGACCATTCCTGACAGGTGTTTGTCTAACCTGCTCTTAATCTCCAATGATGAAGATTCCACAACTTCCCAAGGCAGTTTATTCCAGTGCTTTCTCCTAATGTCCAACCTAAACCTCTCTTGCTGCAATTTAAGCCCATTGCTTCTTGTCCTGTCCTCAGAGGTTAAGAAGAACAATTCTTCTCCCTTCTCCTTGTAACAACCTTTTATGTACTTGAAAACTGTTATCATGTCCCCTCTCAGTCTTCTCTTTTCCAGACTAAACAAACCCAGTTTTTTCAATCTTCCCTTATAGGTCATATTTTCTAGACCTTTCATCATTTTTGCCGCTCTTCTCTGGTCTTTCTCCAATTTGTCCACATCTTTCCTGAAACATGACACCCACAACTGGACACAATACTCCAGTTGACGCCTAATCAGTGAGGAGTAGAGCAGAAGAATTACTTCTTGTGTCTTGCTTACAACACTCCTGCTAATACATCCCAGAATGATGTTCACTTTTTTTGCAACAGTATTACACTGTTGACTCATACTTAGCTTGTGGTCCACTATGACCCCAAGATCTCTTTCTGCAGTACTCCTTCCTAGGCAGTCATTTCCCATTTTGTATGTGTGCAACTGATTGTTTCTTCCTACGTGGAGTACTTTGCATTTGTCCTTATTGAATTTCATCCTATTGACTTCAGACCATTTCTCCAGATCATTTTCACTTATAATTCTATCCTCCAAAGCACTTGCAGCCTCTTCCAGCTTGCTTTACTTCATGCATTGCTCTTCACTGCACCGTTTTATAAAGTTGCCAGATAATCATTGCTTAGGAAAATATGTGAGGAGGATCATGATAAAGGGATAGGACATTTGCCATTTTTTCTTCTGACTAGTAAATTACAAGGCCCAAATCACCATGTGATCTAGACACTAACATAGGAAATAAAGGGCATTTAAAAAATATTCCAGAATGAAACTTCAAAGGAGAAACTACTTGACAGTCATTTCCCCACTTGCTGGGATGGCCAGAGGCAAGAGGTATGGCACTAAGCTGTGGAAGAGATACCTCTGAGGACAGAACTCAAGACCAGCAGAGTAACTGTTGTCTTGTTGTTTTCAATTTTGATTTGCTGTATTAGGAAAATGAAAAAGGAATAAAAGCCTGGCCAGAAGGACCTGGAGGCTGAAGACTGGACAGAAGGGCCTATGAGACTGTTTGGTGTTAATGTAATGGGAGAGTTCTGAGGGGGGGAGAAATTGTTAGCAAGGAACCATAGAGGCACACGGGGGTGCGGAAGAGGCAGCCGACCCTACTATATGAATTTCATGACTTCATTCCATCAAGGAGGGAAGTGGAAACTGACGGGATACCATTGCAAGAGGGATAGAGGACATTGTCCACTTACTCTCAGAACTGCAACCATCGACTCAGGCCCTACTCCTATAACTTTTGCAAAGGCAACAGAAGTAGCAGAGAGATACAGTTTGCCAGCCAGCAGCAATGGCAGGAGTCTCAATGCCAACAAAAGAAGCAGTTTCTGCAGTAACTAGAGACTTTTAGAGGACTAATACAGGGCAGGGCAGGCCTGGCCTGGGCAAAATGAGGGCCCTGAGGATGACATTGATGCCTTTCTCTGCATCTTTGAGCAGATCTCCCATACTGTGGGCCTTGAAGACTCCACTTGGGCAGCCAGAGCGGTGCCACTTTTCACTGGCGAGGCTCAAGCTGCTTATGGAGCTTTGAGTGACTCGCAGGCAAACTCAGTCATACCCCAGATTGAAAGCAGCCATTTTAGACAGATTAGGACTGATGCCAGAAGCATGCCAGCATAAATTCTGCATCGAGCCATTTCCACAGGGTGCATGATCCCATGTAGCAGCCCAGAGGTTGTGGAATCTGGCTGAACAGGGTCTGAGTCCAGAGATGAACTCTCTGGGGAAAGTCATGGACTTCATTGTTCTAGAACAATTCTTGTAAGTCCTGCCTGTGCGAGCTCAAACCCAGTTAGAGTGTTTTTGGCTGGGGAAGGCAGAGGCCTGCTTGGAAGCAGAGGGAGCTGAGCTGTTGGAGCAATGGGCCAGATCAGGACCACCCAATTTGGGGGGAAGGCCAGTAGCAGGGATACCCTGACTAGGAGAAGCCCACAGAGGGAAGAAGTTAAGACTAGCCCAGGACATGGGGCCTCAAAAAAATGATCAACAGCTTAACTGTCCTGGCCATTTGGTAAAATTCCATAAGGAATGGTAGAGAGACCCCAGTAGTATGTTTTTGTTGTGAGAAAGCAGAACGCATTCAGAGGAACCACCTGTCATGGAATGTGACTTTGCAGAGTATTATTTCAGCCACACGGATAGCCTGGGGTCATCTTCTAAGAATCTATCCCCTCTGAGGAGGCAGAAGAGCCCCTATAAGGTATGTTTCTCATGTGATGCTAACAGATCAGGTGCCAGCTCATGCCAAGGCCCTTAGGCCTCACTGGACACTGACAAATGCATATCTGGAAACCAGTCTGGCTCACCTTTGTGGCAGTATTGTTAAAATAGTTATTAGATTTATACACATGTTTAGCATTTAGACTTTGTGAAATGCTTAAAGTTGCTGCATGCATTAATCTCAGTTATATCTTCTGTACTCCATGTTATAAGGTTATATTGCGTGTTTGCATTTTAAACCTCTGTAACTGACCCTGCTACACCCATGTAGGAAAGGGCCTGGAGTGGCACTAACAGGAAAGGAGCAATAATTAATGTAAATTGCTGACTTCTTACAGAAAGTATTAGGTCCTGCTCACCAAGAAGACCCATTAAAACCAAATGAGCCATTTTGGAACATCAGAGGACAAAAGACTTTGTTGATTACTCCTCCCTACACTCACAAAGAGGAGATGTGTAGGTGGATTCGTCCCATCAGCTTGAATTCTGGGGGAAGGGAATAAAAATCCCTGACAAGAAAGAACTGGTTCTCTGTGCTGCTTGGACTTTGGGATGGCTAAGCAGAAGCAGGGGATCCCCAGTGCTTGGCCTGAGTTATCCCTAAAGGACTTATAAAGTTTGCTTATTATAGAAGCTTTTACCACCTTCTGGAACCTAACACTGTAACTCATTTGTGTGTGTGTTTACCTGCTTTAACTTTGTAAATAAGTCTAATTTCTTTTTCTTAGTTAATAAATCTTTAGATAATTTATAGGATTCACTACAAGTGTTGTCTTTGTTGTCGGACCTAGAGTGCAATTGATCTGCAGTAAGTGGCCAGTCTTTTGAGACTGAGAGTATCCTGAATATTGTTATTCTACTCTGAGTGTCTCATCTTTCCCTGGGTGATCTGTTCCACTTCCCTGTGGTTCCAGTCTTCAAAAGAGCAAGTACTCCACTTATGACCTTCATCCCAATGTCAAGCTGTCTGGGGTGGCTCATGAGCCTGGGTACCAACTTCAGGACAGGCTATTACAAATCAGGGCACAAACCCCAAACAGGTTGCGAGTTCTATACTTAGATTTCACCAACCAAGTATCAAGTGTGAATTCTAGCACTATAACAGCCTTAACGTGGAGTCACAGACAGTTCTCTTGGGCACTCCAATCTATCTTACCACCCAGGCAAGACTGCCTTTGTGATATATTGTCCCTTACCCCAAAAATCAGAGTAGAAGTTTTAGTGTTAGGTCCCAGACAGAGAGGAGTCCTGGGAAGCAAGTGCCGGACCAGGGACAGTGGAACCCAAATTGTGCTCCAGGGGTTGCTGTTGGGACCCAGACAATGTCCTATGGGGAGGCTGAGGGCACCTAAAGGATGAGTCCTGAGGAAACAAGGGAAGTGTGAATAGCTTAAGCTCCTTCTCAGGGAACATGGGAGCAGTTAGTTGAGGAACATCAGGCAAGCCTACAGGAAAGGAGCTGGAGTCTCTGAAAGCCCCATTCTTGCATTCATATAGCCAGTATCACTGGTAAATTGTGTGTAGGTGGGTGGGAAGTATCTCCTCAAGTAGAACTTGCCCTGGGGTGGGTGATGTTTTAGGGGAAGAGTGTAAGGAGGGCTTACTTGTAAGGGCTGGAAGGTCTAGGGCTAGCCAGCCCTGATTATGAAAGAGCCACAGCTTGTTCCACTATGAGAGCAGCAGGAAGCTGCTAGTCAGGGAGGTCATGAAGTTGCTGAGGCTGCCAGAGGCAGGAGGCCTGGCGGTAAGCTGTGGACTAGCAGAGTAACCATTCTGTTGTTGTTGTTGTCAGTTTTGGTTTGTTGTATTAGGGAAATGAGAGAGTTTCCGGAAGGACCTGGAGGCTGTTTGTTTGCTGAGTGTGTAATGGAGAGTCCTGAAGAGGGGAGGAATTATTAGAAGGGCACTGCAGAGGCCGTCCTGGCCATGAGGGGACCCTGCTACACCCATGTAGGAAAGGGCCTGGAGTGGCACTATATTTCACATTTAGAGAAGCTGGGAAACTTACACTGACCTAACTACTGGACATAATGAAATATTTGTAAATGGCAGGAGGAGCGGGGGAAGTCTGGGCATCTTGATGCCTGCTGGAGAAGGATAATTTATAAGTATATTCCTAGTAATGGAATTCTAATTATTCCCTCATCTAGGCTGAAATCCTGACCCCACTAACATCAGTGAGAGTGCTACCAGTGTTTTGAATGGGGCTGGGATTTCACATCGAGAGAATAATATTTTTACCAATCATCACCCAAATGTTTCATAATGAGAGTATTTTATAGGTCTGGACTTAAGAAATCTATGCAAAATTAGAGCAACTTCACTGCATTCAAATATAACTAAATTGAGTGAGAGACTTTAAAGATTTTATATCTGTTGCTTTTGAAAGGAATATAGTGAACTTCATCACCAAACACAAATTAGGGAACAGGGCAGTAAACAAGTCAGACTAAAAGCAGCAAAGAATCCTGTGGCACCTTATAGACTAACAGACGTTTTGGAGCATGAGCTTTCGTGGGTGAATACCCACTTCCTCAGATGTATGTAATGGAAATATCCAGGGACAGGTATATATATGTGTGCTAGCAAGCAAGCTAGAGATAACGAGGTCAGTTCAATCAGGGAGGATGAGGCCCTGTTCTAGCAGTTGAGGTGTGAAAACCAAGAGAGGAGAAACTGGTTCTGTAATTGGCAAGCCATTCACAGTCTTTGTTCAATCCTGAGCTGATGGTGTCAAATTTGCAGATGAACCGAAGCTCAGCAGTTTCTCTTTGAAGTCTGGTCCTGAAGTTTTTTTGCTGCAGGATGGCCACCTTAAGGTCTGCTATAGTGTGGCCAGGGAGGTTGAAGTGCTCTCCTACAGGTTTTTGTATATTGCCATTCCTAATGTCTGATTTGTGTCCATTTATCCTTTTCCGTAGAGACTGTCCAGTTTGGCCGATGTACATAGCAGAGGGGCATTGCTGGCATATGATGGCGTATATTACATTGGTGGATGTGCAGGTGAATGAACCAGTGATGGTGTGGCTGATCTGGTTAGGTCCTGTGATGGTGTCGCTGGTGTAGATATGTGGGCAGAGTTGGCATCGAGGTTTGTTGCATGGATTGGTTCCTGAGCAAGAGTTATTATGGTGTGGTGTGCAGTTACTGGTGAGAATATGTTTCAGGTTGGCAGGTTGTCTGTGGGCAAGGATTGGCCTGCCACCCAAGGCCTGTGAAAGTGTGGGATCATTGTCCAGGATGACAATGTTGTAACCCATCCTGGACAATGATCCCACACTTTCACAGGCCTTGGGTGGCAGGCCAATCCTTGCCCACAGACAACCTGCCAACCTGAAACATATTCTCACCAGTAACTGCACACCACACCATAATAACTCTTGCTCAGGAACCAATCCATGCAACAAACCTCGATGCCAACTCTGCCCACATATCTACACCAGCGACACCATCACAGGACCTAACCAGATCAGCCACACCATCACTGGTTCATTCACCTGCACATCCACCAATGTAATATACGCCATCATATGCCAGCAATGCCCCTCTGCTATGTACATCGGCCAAACTGGACAGTCTCTACGGAAAAGGATAAATGGACACAAATCAGACATTAGGAATGGCAATATACAAAAACCTGTAGGAGAGCACTTCAACCTCCCTGGCCAAACTATAGCAGACCTTAAGGTGGCCATCCTGCAGCAAAAAAACTTCAGGACCAGACTTCAAAGAGAAACTGCTGAGCTTCGGTTCATCTGCAAATTTGACACCATCAGCTCAGGATTGAACAAAGACTGTGAATGGCTTGCCAATTACAGAACCAGTTTCTCCTCTCTTGGTTTTCACACCTCAACTGCTAGAACAGAGGCTCATCCTCCCTGATTGAACTGACCTCGTTATCTCTAGCTTGCTTGCTAGCACACATATATATACCTGCCCCTGGATATTTCCATTACATGCATCTGAGGAAGTGGGTATTCACCCACGAAAGCTCATGCTCCAAAACGTCTGTTAGTCTATAAGGTGCCACAGGATTCTTTGCTGCTTTTACAGATCCAGACTAACACGGCTACCCTCTGATACAAGTCAGACTAGTTAATTTAAAGCCAGGGAGTACTCGCATGTCACTTTTGTCTGCTGAAAGGCTGTAGGAAGCACAATTTTATTTATAAGATCTTTAGGAAGCAGGCATCTGGTCTCCATATTTGTCTGCATCTAGCATGTTTGGTACCTTAAAATAAATAATACCATCCATGAATGAATGAATGAAATGAATGATTGACTGATTTTTGTGTACTTGGGCATCCTCAGGGGACAACCCAAATCTTTGAGGCTTTTCTCCAAATCATGCAATCTTCTTGACTCCTTTCCTCTGACAAGTTAGCATTCTCTCCATTTTAGCAAAGGTTTGTCACTTTAGTGCACTGCCACAAAATTGTAGTCTAACATAGTGAGATTGACTATATCAGTTCATGTTCAGCAACATGAAAGGGGCTGTGGCTGCTGCTTTAGCTAGTTTCACTGAGTATAATCCATCAAATATATACCTCCTGAAAAACAATGTGTCTGTGCCACTGCCACTCTGAGAAAACCAGTGGTGCTATTGTATGGAAACAAAGGCCAACTGTATCTTCCCTTCCCTCCTCCGCAACTAGACAAACTAAGCAGATCTTGTTGAACAGGAGCCAAACAGTAAATGATTACCAAGTGCTATATGTGAAGCCATTGGCTGTGACAATAACTGTGCCTCTCTAAATTTATTTCTAGACATGGAGGAGGACAAAGAATCTGGTTGTGTCTTAGACTGAGAAGTCAGTCACTGAGTCAGAGAGAAGGGGGCAATAATATTGACTGAAACTCCTAATAGTCACAGTGTTTCTTCTAAGGAGGAAGAGGGGCTTGGGGTGCACTAAACATACCAGTAAGGAAAGCAAAAGGGTGTATACTTCAGGCTAGAGAGTTTCAACCTACATTATTTTCAGATTTCAGATGTCTGTCTCACTGAGCATCCAATAGTGCAACAGCAGAGAATCAGTAGAAAGATAAGATGGGCTGTGGTGGTTTTTTTTTTCTTTAACATTGATAGTACAAATGGCCCAGCAGGTATTTTCAGTATCTGCTGCACATTGGTCAATTGATAAAAGCAGGATGGACACCTGGGGATGTCACTGCTTAAATGACATTGAGAAAGGAAACACCAGCTCCAATGGGACAAGTCCACAAAAACAAAGAGCCTGTGTGGCTCTAGTGAAGAAGAGTAATAGGCATATTTGACATTATTTTAAAATCCTCCTGGATTATCTGAGTTCCCCTCCAAGTTTCTGTACTTTGTAGAACTTCTCAGAATGAAAACATTGTGATCTGTGTGTGTGTGTGTGTGTGTGTGTGTGTGTGTGTGTGTGTCTGTGTGTGTGTAAATCAAAACTCTAGTTCCCTTGCAACACGAATAGCTATTTGATGACAAGCAACACTATGTAACATGGTATTACAGCAGAGGTTCTCAAACTGGGAATCGGGACCCCTCAGGGGGTTATTACATGGGGGTTGTCAACTGTCAGCCTCCACCCCAAAGCCCACTTTGCCTCCAACATTTATAATGGTGTTAAATATATTAAAAAGTGTTTTAATTTATAAGGGGAGAGAGTCACACTCAGAGGCTTGCTATGTGAAAGGGGTCACCAGTACAAAAGTTTGAGAACCACTGTATTACAGCAAACTAAAGTATCTACACAGAGCACTGCAAACTCCAATATGAATTAATAATGTAATTTAACATGTTCCCTAGAAAACTATTCTCACAAGTACTGACTCACTCTCAAACCCTAGCAGGAATGGGTGAGGAAACACTCCAAAGACATTCCTGTTCTTCAGATCCCAGGGAGTTGGAATGTGCAACTGGTCCTCCTCTTCAAAACTTCTCGTTTTTGTCGCACATAGATCTATCATATCTTCTCTCACTGACACACACTTTCTCACTATTAATAAATTGAAGAGTGAAACTCTCAAAAGTTAGGGAATACTAGAATTAAGGTTGCCTATGCCAGTGTAATCTTAATTTGGCACCTTTGTGTTTACATTATGATACAGTCTTTAATTACATGGTCACACATTATTTTTTCCACAGGGACTTCTACCCCAGTCAGTGAAAAGGATGGATAGTGTTCACTTAATGAGAAGCTATTCAATATTGTGTCTTCTCTTCATTGTTTAATATAAGGGTCTAAGCCTGATGAACTGCATGCTATTAAAAAAAATGTGGGAAGGGGGCTCCAGAACTTTTTGACAGGAGCAAAACAATGCATTATTTTGTTAGCTTCATTCTCACAAAAAATCAGCTAAACATTTAAAGTTTGTCAAGATTATAAGCAGCTGAAAACATGGTCTTATAATGGGACCTGTCAGGGAACGTTAATAATAGGTGGTTCCCACCTCTGGGAACCTCCCCTGGCTGCAGAAAGCTCTGCACCATCCCTCTCCCTGTTTTTTGCCCCCATTGCTTCCCAGCGGTCACTGGATGGGGAGCTGCTGGATGGGAGCGGTCACTGGATGGGGAGCTGCCTTCCTTCCCCCCATCTGCCCAACCCCCATGCATCTGGACTCAAAGAAAGGGTGCTAAAAGTTCACTCAGGCTGTGATTTTCCCCTAAGTCTGCCCCTTCCTCCAGATGTACCATAGAACCCATCAGACCGCACTAGGGTGCAGAAGCTAAAGGAGCCTCAACAAATAAAATAATTTGAATAAAAAGAATGAATGAATGAAAGAGAACTAAACTTCTAAGTAAGAACAACTACAAGTAGCTATATCACTGCTGATTGAAGAAGTGGATCTAGGCTGGATCCAGACAGGTTCCAGTCTGTCTGCAACCATAGTTAGAAAGAACTGAGGCAGCCAAAACACCACACCCTCTTTTATAGGGAAGGAGGGGGGGCATGTGAGATTGCTCCAATAAAACTGCTGTGAAGTGTTACACTGTCAGAGTTGCACCACTAACACTTCAAGCATGGGAATCTGTAGGGATGCTCAAAGCACAATAACAGGAGAAATTGATTTTATCATCTCTAGCTAGCCAAGAAGCTGCATCAATTCCTATCAGACGGCAATAGGGCAACTATGATGCAGGCCTTTCTCAGCTGGTTGAAGTATAGTGACTTACTCTATCTGAGGTTGATGGAAGGGGCCTGGCTATGCTACACTGGCATGAATACATTGCTAAAGTGCACCCCATGAACCTCATAGGCTCCTTATTTGATTCCAGATACAGTTCAAGGCCCTGGTATCAGCCTACATGACTAAACTGATTGTGGCCAGGGCATCGCATAGACTGCCTCTGCAAACACATCCCATCAAGAAAGCTATATTCATCAGGGACAATGGAACTGTCAAGACCCAGGATGAAGCTGTCAGAATATGGAGGCCGAGAGCCCTTTGCAGAGGTCCCTAGACTATAGAGTATTCTGCCTTGAAGAAATCATGCTGAGGCCAAGTCTCTCAGTATTCAGAGCTGGCTTTCTTATTGTGATGAGACAGAAGAGAATCATCACTTCTCACAAGAGGAGAAAAACTGCATGTGTAACCACACAGTTTTCACTTTTTCTAACTCACGACTCCCCTGCACTGCACTGCATCTTCTCTCTCTCTCTCCAGCTTCCTCTTCATTATAGCGGCCTGCCACTCTTATAGTGGAACTACCTGATCCAGCCCACATGTGGCTCCTTCTTAATCAGGGCTGGCTAGCCATAGGCCCTTCACCCCTTAAGGGCAAGCCACTCTGTTTCAATGAGCTTTGTGATTCATAGTTGTTGTTTTTTTAAGGCCAGAAGGGACCATTAGATCACCAAGCGTTGGCCTGTATAACACAGGCCATAGAATTTCACTCAGTCACCCCCTACTGAGCCCAATGATTAAATTTTACTAAAGCACATCTTCCAGAAATGCCTCGAGTCTTGGTCTGAAGACATCAAGAGATGGGGAATCCACTACTTTCCTGTTCCAGTGGTTAATCACTGTCACCATTAAAAATTGGTGCCTTGTTTCTAATTTGAATTTGTCTGGCTCCAGCTTCTAGTCTTTGCCCAGTTTTTAATAGAAATGGGTGCAATAAAGATATATAGTTGCATATATAGTCTTTCTTTTAACGCATTTCAAAACATAGCTCTGTAATTTGTAGTAATTTAGCCCACTTAGAAGCCAATAGCTCTTTAAAAAAATTGGCACATACATTTTGGGGGGCTGTGAGCTGGCATTATTTTGTGTCTTTGGATAACATCCTGGCCCTGTTAAAGTCAAAGGGAGTTTTGCATTGACTTATATGGGGCCAAAATTTTACCTCTGGCTTTTGTTTATAGGCAGTGATGATCTGTCTTTTGTGGGCTATTTGTGATTTCTTTTTTTCTGACTGCTATCTTTGACTCACAAATTCCTCTTTTAGGGGCTGGATTTGTGAAAGTATTATATTTTGTGTTGCATTTAATGAAGAGTTTATCATTAGCACTGCAGCTTGAATGGAGAGGAAATGCCTGTGACAGTAGGGTCAGACACTGGTAAATCAGATGGCCTAACATGAGGACATCACTGAAGAAAGACTTAGTGATTTTAATAGAGAAGGTGATTGCTGAAGAATGGATGCATAGACGGCTCAAACCTCAGAATGCTTTTGGTATGGATTTTTTCCCTTGAGTTCAGTGTAGATTAGGATCAATAGTTAGAGACGTTCTACATTAAATGGAGTGTTCTCCTTTTGCATTTCTTTGCTTTCAAGACTGGCTAAAATTATGGTATATATTCTACATGACACAAAGTTCTTTGACTTTCTCCACCTCTTACCCAATCCAACAGGTCTATTCCATGCTGTATAAAGAGAATAGCCTTCCACGGTTGATGTATTTCATTTAATTTAACCCTGCACATTTTTTCTTTTAGTCACCTTCTCCTGAGAGTGATTTCTTTGTTGTTGCAGTATTTGCTTTGTATGTACTTTATTTCCATTTAATATATTGCCATTGTTTTTCTGAAAGGTATGTGTGAAATCATGAAAATTAATCTAAAACCTTATTGGTGTGGCACTTTACATGCATTTTACTCAGAAAAATATGTAATAGTTTGTAACGCTGAAAGAGCACAGGGTTTGATGACAGGAAGTTCTGAGTTTTAATCCTGACTCTGCCACTAATTCATTGTGGATATGTCCACACAGCACATTAAGCCCAGATTTGAATCCAAGCACCCCTTACATCCATATATCAGTCTGACTCAGCTCAGCAGTCACTGAGGACCTTGGTCCCAGGACCTGCTGGAAGAGAGGGGGTCAGAGCCCAACTCTCACTGTAGCTTAAGTCCTAGCCCTGTCATTTTGCAGTGTGAACACAGTTCAAGCCACAGACCCAAGTTAGAAGGTCTGCATAGTGCAATATGGATGCTTTAGCACAGCTGTGAGACCCAGGTCCAGGAATTGTAAATCCAGGTTTACAATCGAGTTGGAAGCTCCAGCACAGGCTTGGAAACACCACGTCCACACCCACAGATCCAGGCTTAGTATGCAGTGTAGGCATCTGCCTGGTCTACATGAGAAACGTATCAGTACAACTACGTCACTCAGGGGTGTGGAAAATCTCCCATTGACATAGCTACTACCTCTGGAGGAGGTGGAGTACCTGTGTCGATGGGAGATGCTCTCCCGTTGGTGTAGGTACATCTTCACTAAGCGCTATTGGGACCCAGGTGTGCTGTTGCAGCGCTGTAAGTCATACCCCGCGTGAACTGGGGCAGTTCATTTTGCCATTCTGTCTCTGTTTTCCCCATCTGTCAGATGATAACGCTGACCCTACCCGGATTACTTAATATATGTATGGTGCTTTTAACGTATACAGTGCTATAATACGCCAAGTGTAAGTAGCAGTTTGTACTCGTAAAACACATGCTTCTATTATCATGGCAACCTTTGTCCTTTTATGCAAATGGCAGATTACCTTTAAGCACCCAACTATGGATCAGTTGTGGGCAACCTGCGGCCCGCAATCAGATTACGCATGTGGGAAGCGGCGCCTGCAGGCAAAGAGGCTGCAGGGACTTGCTGGCTGCCACTTCCCACAGCTCTCATTGGCTGGGAATAGAGAACCACAGCCACTGGGAGCAGCAGGGAGTGGTGCCTGCGGACAGTCAAAGTCAGCAAAATGTCTCGCAGCCCACAATCAGATTACCCTGATGGGCCGCAGGTTGCCCACCTCTGCTATGGATAGTACTGGTAAAAGAAAAGGCACTGGTCTAATAAGTAAAATACATGTGTTCATTAAAAAAAGCTAAATCTGTTTGGAAGTAGATTTAATTCCTATAATAATTATTCACATTTTACTTAGATGTTTATATTGTTTTTCAATAAAAATAAGTTATGGCAACTGCTGTAACTGACTATACGCATGCTACCCCTGAAATACAGTACAAAGCATCTTTTGAAAGCAATATAGGGCACAGTGTTCAAACCTGGACGTCTTTAACAAAACATTCGGATCCACAATGGACAGTCAATAGTGCTAAGTTGTGCTCCATGATAGTATGAAAGTGGAGTTTTGAGGTGGGCCAGAGAAGGGGCAGTGCATTTGCAGGGTTAGAAACCTCAGAGACTTTTATAGATCCTGGGCAATAGCAATGGCTGAACAACAGCTCAAGATGTGCTCCACAGATGGACAAGAAGGATTTCTTTCCCTAGCCTTAGCAGACATCTCCTGTATACAGCTCCTTGACTTGGGCTTTGCTTAAGAAGAAAGAATTTGATCTTTCAATATTTTTTTTTTTAAAAAAAGTAATAGTGCAAACAAGTACAACTGCATCCCCGTTAAGTGTGCCATCATCAGTTTTAGGCATAATGCGCTGGCGAATCTCTGAGTATTTAACCCAATCTAACTGGAAAAAAGTAGCTTTAAAATACAGCAATTTCCATTAAGCTTAAAAGTTATTTAATTTTTTGTTTACTGTGTAGTACGGGGACTTGTTTCTGTTTGGAAAATATGCAACAGGTGAACATATTTTTAGCTTCACGACAAGCAGTGTGTGCTGATCCTCAGGAGTCCTTGGCTTGAGTGTAAGGTATTGGATTGGTGCCAGCAGGAGCTGTACTTAATAGACAAGGTAGAATTCTTGGTTTAAGAAATGTAAAACCAGCACAGAAAATGACAGATCTCTTTGCCCTTAAAATAGAAAAAAGCACTTTCTCCCTAAATCTGCAAAAGTGGGGAAAGCTTTAAAGCATTAAGTAATGCAAATCTAACAGATAGATTTAGACTAGATTTGGAAATGTGTTACCTCCACTGCCTATAAACATAATGGGCCAAATTCTGCTCTCATTCACATTGCAACAACCCTCCTGAAATAAATTCGGTTTCCATTCTGGTATAACTGGGAGCAGTATTGTCAGAGTTCCCTCAGTTTAATTTAGAGCAGATTTAATAAACCTATTAAAATACTTTGTTCTCTTTGTCCCCCTATATGCTGATAAAAGGTGTTGTCATACAGCAGGTTATTATACTGAGGTGACCTGTAATTAGTTCATATCAAAAAGAGAGACTTTGATCATGAGCTCTATAATTAGTGAATTACATTCTTTCTGGGAGTATCTATCAGAAAGTAGTTAGCAGCCACGAGCCACCAGTATCCTTGGTGGTAGTTTCTGTCAGTACACTGTTCCTGGCTCTAGGAAGTGCTTACACTTTTAAACCAATAGGAATGTAGTGAACAATTTTCCATTGCCACTACAGCAGTGAGGCCAGAATCCATAAACTTTTCTGTCACTCAGGAACAAAATGCTGACTTGAATAGAGAGGCTGGGACTAGGAATGGGGTATTGAGAGAGGCTTATTAATAGTCCTATTGAGCTGTTGTGGTCACAGTTTACCTTCACAGGATTAAGAAAATGGGTGGTCTTTGTGCTTCTTTATTATTGGAGGGTTTTAATTTTGCATAGCATATATTTATGAATTAAAAATAGTATAGCTTTTAGCCTTTAAAAGCTATGCTGAAAGTATTTCATTGTGCTTTTCAAAGTAGCTATAAAACATAGGAAGGGCTTAGGGGGAGAAGACTCTGCTCCCACAGTAAATCAAAAGTGAACAGACAAAGGTCAAAATACCAAAAGCCACAAGAACATTAACACTTAGGATATAAAGATTTCCTAAGAAACTAATGCTTGTTCTTGCTTTAGATAAAGCAGACACCTTATCTTTGTGAGTTTACAAAATGGAGCCAAACTATACAAGTAACCACTTTAACTAAACCAAGGCCTGGATCTTTTAGCAGTCTGCAGTCATTAAAGCTCTCAGAAAGTCTCCCAGGAGCCAATATGCTTGCTTAAGTATATGCTGTAAAAGGTCCCTGAGATTTACAAGGAACTGCTCCATGCTAAACTAGGCACCATCTGATAAACAAGCAATTTTAGCTGCAGGCTAAATGATGCTCTTTGAGGCTTTGATTTACAATGCTGCAGATGATATATTTGTAGTTCTAGGATAAGTTGTGTTGTGGACCTGCTGTGATTACTCATCCATGAACCAAAGTTAGGGGCTCAGATCTTCAACTAGGAGGTCAGAAAATTGCCAGTGGAGCAAGAAATGTTTGATAAGGCTTATTTAGATGCAAAACATATAAAAAGCTGAAATTAAGCAAACAGTTGTGAATACGTGCGCTTTCTAGAGACCAAGGTATTTGTTAGCTTGATTTTAGATGTATTTTAAGTCCAAAATATATGAAAATAAGTCCCAAATTGACTCTGTTGGGTAATTTTACTTTCATTAGATTATATTTTGAAAAGCTGCATATACTTAGTTTATTATTATTGACATCTAAAAATAGGAAATTCTCGCTTGGAACTCATGGAACGCTTTAATACTGCTCCCAAAAATCTAACAATCAGCTTGGAAGTAAATAAAGCAAACTATATCACATATGTTTAAGAGTCTTAGATCAGAAACTCTGAAAGCTGTGGAAAAAATGTGAAAACAGAATCCAGCACTCTGGGATTGCTTTGCTTTCATAATTCTTTTAGGCAGGTCAAGACATGTGGGTCCCATCTTGCAAACAGTGAAGTACATCCAGCAAAGTGGTGAGTGCTCTTAAATTGTTCCTAAAGTCAAGGATTTTTTAGATATGCTAGTGACTTCTTTATCAGGAGCACATGATTAATGGATTAGAGAATACGTGATTAAAACTTGCCACTACAAATCCTTAGATTTATCCAAAAATACTGTCACATAGATTATGCCTTGTCTATTTGACCAGCAAAAATCTATAGCACTCCCTTTCTGCTTTTCAAATACAGCCCTTTTTCCTTTATTTCACTTCTGAAATGCAAACCAGTCAACCAAGCTGACTTACTCATCACTACTGCTGGTTGGGAAATGTACTTTATTTTCCATGACAAATGGAGACAAAAATAGTTCATATTCACCTAGTTTTTTCGCATAATTTTTCAGAAACACTGAAAACTTGATTTTTTTTAGTTTTCAAAATATGATTTTTATTTTTATGGTTGTTGAAAGAATTTATGGGGTTTCAACAAGGACCCAAACACTTTCTGCATAAATTGAAGTTTTCATACCAAAATTTCAGTTATGTTGGAGAACTTTTTGACCAGTTTTACTTGCCCTTTTTGGATGATCTAGCTTATTAAGGAATCAATTTTGTGAAGTGCTTCATGTCCTTAATTCCCACGGGCTTCTTCGAGGATGTGTGGGTGAAAGTGAGTTCAGATTTCAGCTTATGAATCCAGCACATCTGCTTTCATGGGAGGCAGTGTGATCTAGAGCAGGGGTCTCAAAGTCAGATGACCACGAGGACCACATGAGGACTAGTACATTGGCCCGAGGGTCACATTACTGACACCTCCCCCTAGCCGCCCTCGGCCCTATCCCCACTCCATGAAGCCCCATCCCTGCCCTGCCTCTTCTCACCTCTTCCCTGCTCCCATGCCAACCCCTTCCCCGAAATCCTCACCCCAACTCTACCCCCTCCCTGCCCCCAAGGGGTGCAGGAGGGGTGCGGCAGGGGGCTCAGGGCAGTGGGTTGGGGTGCAGGAGAGGTGCAGCAGGGGGTTCAGGGCAGGGGGTCGGGTGCAGGGTATGGGCAGGTGGCTCAGGGAAGGGGGTTGGGGTGCAGGAGGGGTGCAGAGTGCAGCAGGGGGCTCAGGGCAGGGGGTCAGGTACAGGGTACGGCAGGGGGTTGGGGTGCAGCAGGGGGCTCAGGGTAGTGGATTGGGGTGCAGGAGGGGTGTAGCAGGGGGTTTGGACTGCAGGAGGGGTTCAGGGGGGCAGGCTCCGGCCCGACGCGCACTGGGGACAGGGCAGGCTCCCTGCCTGCCTGTCTGCCCGCCCTGCCCCCATGCCGCTCCAGGAAGCGGACGGAACCTGGGGGAGAAGAGGTGCAGGGGTGTGTGTTGCTGTTGCTTCAGGCACCGCCCCCAGCATCTCCCATTGGCCGGGAACAGGGAACCATAGCCAATGGGAGCTGCTGGGTGCGATGCCTGAAGCAATGTCAACACACACCATGTGCCTCTCGTCCCCCAGGTTCTATGCACTTCCCAGAGCAGCGAGGGGGCAGGGCAGGCAGGAAGAGAGCTTGCCCTGCCCCCGGTGTGCGTCGGGCTGGAGCTGCTTTAGGTAAACGCTGGGGGGAGGGTTGGGCGGCAACGAGGAGCTCGTGAGCTGCAGAAAATAACCTGGCAGGCCGCATGCGGGCCGCGTGTTTGAGATCCCTGATCTAGAGGAACAAGCATATGACTGAAGGAAGTCCTGAGTTCTAATTCAAGCTCTTACAAGGACTTCCAATGTGACCTTGAGCAAGTCATTTAACCATCTGTAAAATGTCAGTAAGAAATATTTAACTCCCTGGAGTGTTAAAAATATAAATGAATGACATTTTAAGTGAGCAGACAATGGGGCAAATCTTCAGTTGGTATAAATTGACTTCAATGGAACTATGTTAATTTACACCAGCTTGGCATCTGGCCTATAGTTTGTATGATGCTGTGTTGTAGCAGTCATGCTGATAGCAAATTGCTATAGTTAAGGTTGGAAAACACTAACATTAACCTCCTTTTCATATCTTTGTGTAACTCATATCCCACAGGATCAAATTAATATAATTACACTTTCCTTGGAATGCTGCTAACTCCTAGCACCTGAAAACTAACTGATCTGCATAAATGTCAGGTTCTGGACAGGCCAGCCACACTTAGAGAAAGCAATATATTGGGGCAGAGTTTATCTTGTACATATTAAATTGCAATGCAGATATATACAATTAAGTCCTTTCACCACACTCTTTAATGGAAGTTGTAATTAATTTTTGTCACATATACAGTATTGGCTACATAATGCAAACCTCCCCTGGGAGAATTATATTCCATGAAGCTCACTATTAATGTTCTAACAGCTACAGTATAATGATTTTTAATAGAATCAAACCAGGCATTGAGTATTGGCACCAATTCTGAGGCACTTCTAGACAAGGTCCCCAGGGGCCTATTCTTCTCTTGATGCACTTGTATAATTCCCAGTAATGTGAAGGAGATTTACAAAGGCTCTGCAAGAGGAGGATATATATACATGCTGGCTACGGTAACAGGCTTTAATTAGCAATGTGTTGCATCAGTTAAAAGGAACTTGCTCTTTGAAAAACCTTTGAACTTGCCCTTTGAAAAAGTGCATAAGAGCAACATAGACACCTAGGAGGGTTATTCACTCGGGGCTCTTGTTTTTGTCTCAAACCATGACATGAAATAATATAATTTGTTTAAATGACAAAGGTTTCAGGCCTGAATGTCTCAAAAGTTGATAAGATATACAATGCATTTATATTTTTTGGGGGAAAAAACTTTTTGAATGGTGTTTTTGCTAAAAGTCCTGATTTCGGCAGTTGGGGTCTGTATAAAGTGTCTGTCCAAGTACTATTTCTAACAGTACATCTCATTTGCATGTCCTTATAACAAAAATCTATTTATTAGAACTCAGTGTGGAGAGCCCTCTAAAAGTGAATATTTTTCACATGCTGCTAACTCAGAAATGCTTTTTCTTTTTTTAAGGTACCCCATTAGTTTCAAACTGGTAAATTATTTCTGTTTGCCACATACAATTTTGTGGAGCCAATCTAACTTTTTACGGAAATTGTTTATGCAACACAATGAGATTCTGTGCTGGGACAAGTTTACTAAAGGATAGTTACTCAGGCTTGACCTTCCGCTTTAGACAGGAGAAAATTTTCAAAAATCTTAAATGCATGTGCTCCAACTCTGAGAGAGAATGCCAAGAAGAGTTGGGCTCGGACCTTTGTTAAGGAGCTGGCTGCCCAAATGGGATTTTCAAAAGTGCTTAGAGGCCCCCTACACTCAGCGGGGTACTTCATGACTTTGTCACAGTGCCATAATGAGGGTGAGGTGAGCGAGGCACTTGCCTCGGGTGCACAAAGCCGAGGGGCACAGAAAGTGGCAGAGAAAAAAAAAGTCGCTATCACAGAAACAGCAGGGGAGGAGGTGCATGCAGCACCCCCCGGTACCCACCATGGGGGAGGCAAGGGAGATTCCTGGACCTGAAAGGGGCCCTAGGAGCACATGCAGTGACAGTGGTGGGGGTGAGTGTGCTGCTGGGGAGGAGGGGAGGGAAGGAGGGGCTCCTCCCCCAGAGCTTGCTGCTGCCAGCAGGGAAAGGGCTGGGGAGAAGTCCTCGTCTCTGGCCCCTGTCCCAGAGCAGCCTACCTGCACCCCAAACTCATCCCTAGCCCTGCCCCAACCCAGGGCCCACACCCCCCACCACACCCTCAACCCTCTGCCTGAGCCCTGAGCCCCTCCAGCACCCCAAACACCTTATCCCCAGTCCCAGCCAGAGCCCTCATCCCCCCACACCCTGACCCTCTGCCCGAGCCCTGAGCCCCTCCAGCACCCCCAACACCACTGCTAACTATTATCATCCAACCACCACTTCCGCTGCAACTCTGCTCTCCTGCTCGTGTCTCAATAGCAAATTTCTCCATGTTGTCTGTCATGGGCTCCCTGGAACAGGTGTTCTTCCTCAGGAAATGTGCGTGGTGCTAACTATCATCCTCCACTGCTTCTGCTGCAACTCTGCTCTCCTGGTGCCATGAATCCACCTCACAGGTCCTCTCATCGTTCGGCATCCGCTGTCATCTACTGCTTCCACTGCAACTCTGCTCTTCTGCAGACACCATACCATGGCAAGCCTGGAGCCCGCTCAGCACACCGCTGCTGTTGTGAGCATTGTAAACACCTTGTGCAGTATGTGCAGAACCAGAACCTGCAAAAGCAGGCGAGAAGGCGACGACAGCGCGATCACGATAGTGATGAGGACATGGACACAGACTTCTCTCAAAGCATGGCCATCATGGTGGTAATGGGCAGGTTCATGCCATGGAACACTGATTCTGGGCCCGGGAAACAAGCACAGACTGATGAAACTGCATAATGTTGCAGGTCTGGGATGATTCCCAGTGGCTGCGAAACTTTCACATGCATAAGGGCACTTTTAAGGAACGTTGTGACTTGCTTTCCTCTGCCCTGAAGCGCAAGAATACCAAGACGAGAGCAGCCCTCACAGTTAAGAAGTAAGTGGCGATAGCCCTCTGGAAGCTTGCAACACCAGACAGCTACTATTCAGTCAGGAATCAATTTGCAGTGGGTAAATTTACTGTGGGGACTGCTGTGATGCAAGTAGCCAATGCAATCACTGAGTTGCTGCTATCAAGGGTAGTGACACTGGGAAATGTGCAGGTCATAGTAGATGGCTTTGCTGCAATGAGATTCCCTAACTGAGGGATATGTGTTCTGTCTATCACTCCAACAATCTTGGGACTGGACCACCTTGGCAGCCAGTACGTAAACTGCAATGGTACTTTTCAATGGTGCTGCAAGCACTGGTGGATCACAAGGGATGTTTCACTGACATCAACATGGGATGGCTGGGAAAGGTACATGACGCTTGCATCTTCAGGAACTGTGGTCTTTTTCAAAAGCTGCAGGAAGGGACTTACTTCCCAGACCAGAAAATAACTGTTAGGGATGTTGAAATGCCTATAGTTATCCTGGGGGACCCAGCCTACCTTTTAAAGCCATGGCTCAGGAAGCCATACACAGGCATCTTGGACAGTGGTAAGGAGCTGTTCAGCTATAGGCTGAGCAAGTGCAGAATAGTGGTAGAATGTGCATTTGGATGTTTAAAAGTGTGCTGGTGCAGTTTACTGACTCAGTTAGACCTCAGCGAAACCAATATTCCAATTGTTATTGCTGCTTGCTGCATGCTCCACAATATCTGTGAGAGTAAGGGGGAGACGTTTTATGGTGGGGTGGGAGGTTGAGGCAAATTGCCTGGCCACTGATTATGCGCAGCCAGACACTAGGGCGATTAGAAGAGCACAGCAGAGTGCACTGCACATCAGAGAAGCTTTGAAAACCAGTTTCATGACTGGCCAGGCTACGGTGTGACAGTTCTGTTTGTTTCTCCTTGATGAAAACCCGCCCCCTTGTTTCACTCTACTTCCCTGTAAGCTAACCACCCTCCTGCCTTCAATCACTGCTTGCAGAGGCAATAAATTCATTATTGTTTCAAAATCATGCATTCTTTATTAATTCATCACACAGATAGGGGGATAACTGCCAAGGTAGCCTGGGAGGGGTAGGGAAGGAGGGAATCACTGGGCAAGGTGGTGGATGAGGGGAGGAGAGAAGGACAAAGCCACACTGCACTTTAAAACATATTGAATGCCAGCTACTGTTGCTTGGGTAGTCCTCTGGGGTGGAGTGGTTGGGTGCCTGGAGCCATGCTCCCCTCCCCCCGCGTTCTTGGGAGTCTGGGTGAAAAGGCTATGGAACTTGGGAAAGAGGGTGGGTGGTTACACAGGGTCAGCAGCGGAGGTCTGTGCTCCTGCTGCCTTTTCTGCAGCTCCATCAGATGCCAGAGCATATCAGTTTGATCCTCCAGTAGCCTCAGCATTGCATCCTGCCTCCACTCATCATGCTGCCACCATCTCTCATCTTGTTCCCGCCACCTCTCATCTTGTTCGTCCCTCCTGTCCTGGTGTTCATTTTCTGCTTTCCTGGACTCTGACATTGTTTGCCTCCATGCATTCTGCTGAGCTCTTTCAGTGCAGAAGGACTGCATGAGCTCAGAGAACATTTCATCGCGAGTGGGTTTTTTTCTGCCCTCTTATCTGTGCTAGCCTCTGGGACGGAGATGATAGGGGTAGTGTTGAAACATTTGCAGCTGCAGGATGAAAAAAAAAGGGAGAGTAGTATTTAAAAAGACACATTTTAGAGAACAATGGGTAGACTCTTTCATGGTGAACCAAGCTGTTAACAGCACATAGCTCATGTGCTTTCGGTACAAGGTCCATTTTGCTTCTCATATTGTGGGCCTGCCGGTTTGGTGTGAGAGATCACACATGCAGGGCCGGGCAACAGAATTCTGCTTTCAGGCAGCCATGGTAAGGCACAGGCTTTCAGCTTCTTCAACCTTCATAACATGTGGGAATGGTTTCAAAGAGCAGCGCCCTCCTTTCCCATACCAAGCACCTTTTGGGTTGGTCATTTAAAAGGAGAGGCTGTACTGGCTGCAAATGCATCCCATGACTTCAGGGCAAATTAATCATTAAACACGCTTGCTTTTAAACCATGCATTATATTTACAAAGGTACACTCACCAGAGGTCCCTTCTCCAGCTTCATGGTCCGTGAGCCCACGTTGGGATGGTTGGGAGGGTATTGGCTCTAGGGTAATAAACAGTCCCTGGCTGTCATGGAGAATGGTTTCTCCACTTGCGTGCTGTGTGCTATCTTGATCCTCCTCCACCTCCTCATCTTCCTCATCCGCAAAATCCTCATCCCTGTTGCATGACACTTCCTCCTTGCAGGTGTGCACGGACAGAGGTGGAGTAGTGGGAGGGGCCCACCTAGAATTGCATACAGCTCATCATAGAAATGGCATGTCTGTGGCTCTGACCTGGAGTGGCCATTTGCCAGTTTGATAGGCTTGTCTGAGCTCCTTAATTTTCATGCGGCACTGCTGCAGGTGCCTGTTGTAGTCTCTGTCCATCATGCCCTTGGAGATTTTGGCAAATATTTTGGCATTTTGTCTTTTGGAATGGAGTTCGGATAGCACAGAAAATCAGATCCAGTACCTCCCGTTCGGTCCATGCTGGAGCTCTTTTGCGATTCTGGCACTGCACAGTCACCTGTGCTGATGAGCTCACTAAGCTGGCCAAACAGGAAATGAAAGTCAAAAGTTAGCAGGGCTTTTCCTGTCTACATTGCCAGTGCATCTGAGTTGAGAGTGCTGTCCAAAACAGTCATAACGGAGCACTCTGGGATAGCTCCTGGAGGCCAATATCATCGAATTCCGTCCATACTACCCCAAATCCAACCCGGCGATGTTGATTTCAGCGCTAATCACCTCATCGGGGAGGAGTACAGAAATCGATTTTAAGAGCCTTTTAAGTCAACAAAAATGTTTTCGTCGTGTGGACGGGTGCAGGGTTAAATCGATCTAATGCTGCTAAATTCGACCTAAACTCATAGTGTAGACCAGGCCTAAGTTGCTGTTTACAATTGTGTCTAGGTTTTCCTGGATCCTACTATGACTTCTATATTCTAAGCAAATGATTCCTGTCTGCGCTGAGCAACGGTGCAGCCATTGCACTGAGTTTCATCCTTGGCAAACAAAGATGAATGTAAAATATGCATCTCCACTGCACAGATGTCAGCAGTGAAGGGGTTAAGCTGTAACCTGTATCAGTTCTTGCCTCAGACTGTGCTCAGAGCCCTTCAAAAGTCCCCAGATGCCAGTTTATTACATCAGTTATCACTTTTAATGAATTCATATATTGGGTACTTTGTAGTAATGTCTCATCCATTCAATCCCAGATGTACTGACTGGTCCTTGCCCTGCATTATTTGCCTATAGCAGATAGTGTGAAGGAAGCACTTTTCACTCCTGCTCTGATGCAACTATTTCTGATGTTCTTGTGCCCTATGGAGCCTGGATTCTAAGGATATTGGGTTATCTTATCCTTGGGACCCAGATTCAGCAGACAGGGACTGCTGAATCTGACTTCTCATTAAAATGATTATGCCCCAGATCTGAATTTTGCCAGATTCTGAATGGAGGGACCTTTTCACACCCTTTGCAAGGCCTTTCATCTTGCAAAATAAAATAAATTAGTAAATCTCCATTCCAATTGCAGAAGATAGAATCCAGGCAGCTCGCAAAAATGTGGAAATATGCAAAGTAAACAAATTGTTTCTGACAGTAACAACATCGCAATTGCAGTCTGATGATGCTTTTTGCAACATACCCATATTAAGCTTTGAGAACAGCAAAATTCACAGTGACATAGTCTCAGCTCTTGAATTCATTATTACACATAGTCAGGCTGAAGATTTGCAGTGCAATGTCTGATCCCAAAGGTGGCCCCAAAAGATGTGCTCTGCTACCAGGACAATTTCATTTAGACTCAATTTCCCCAAGATCTGCAAAGAACTACATTGAATAAAGCTGATCCATACATTTCCCCTTATGACTTACTAGACTGTAAACTTCATCAGCTGGAAGTACCTATTGCTTTGTTCTAAAAAGCACATGTGGTGGCCAACTGACAACAGCTACTTAGCTATCTCCTCTTGTACAATACTTAAAACCAAGCATATGAGTAGTTAAAGATATAATAATTCTTACCCTCATAACAAACACACACTCAGTTCTTACCAAGTACAAATAAATGCATATTTCATCACAACACAACAATGTTAACGGGGATGGGGGGTTGTTTCTTACTCTAAATATTTTATTTTAATGGATACTGTTATACTGTGTGCAAGAAACATCCTTTGCCTTGGTCACTGAAAATATTTCTCAGTGATGGGGACCTCTCAGAATACATGATGTCAGCTTTTTTTCTCTTCTCTGTCAACTTAATGGATGGAGATCAGTGTATAGTTTTTAAATAATGGCAATTTAAATATTATTTTATCATTCCTGGACCGAAAAGTGAAAGTTCCACTACCAGATATAAAAATCTAGTTTCAAATATGCTCTGTAATGAGGTTTTTCTGGTTAGCTATAGGAACACTTTTAAAAAGGAGGCATTTAAAAGCCTTCTAATAAGAGAAAGTACATACTCATTTTATTCAGAACACCTGGGGTGAAATTCTCACCTCTACCATGGTCCCTTCACCCTGGCTAAAGGGGCCAGCACTGTGTAATGGGGCTCTAAAAGCCCCAGGATCAGCTGTGGAGAATTCCCTTGGTGCAAGCACTGCAGATACAACCATTAAGAATGTTCTGTTCTAATTATGGTCTCAGGACAATATTATGAAAGAGAAAAGCATCCAATTGCCCTTCATGGTACACTCTAGCAATGTTTCTCACACTTTCTGTGCTGGTAACCCCATTTAGACTTAAAAAAATCATGACCCCCCACTAAAGAAAATGGCAACCCCCTACCTTCAGGGCCTCAGAGGTCAGGGCTTCAATCCCACCCAGGGCAGGGAGCTTCAGCCCCTCTGAGCATGGGGCTCTAGGTTTCAGCCCCGTTGGGGCTCCTGGCTGTGGCTTTCTGCAAGGCACAGTTTGAGAACTGCTGGTCTGTAGTGGCTCAGCAACAGGACAGCAGCCACTGGAACAGTTATTGAGAGTCCAGATGGAAGGGGAGGAACTGGGAGGCCCAAGAATACTCTGAAATTTGAGGAGATTAAAAATGGTAGATACCCACTAACCCCAGGGTTGGATTATTTGCAATACTGATTTCCAAGACTGGCAAACTCCTCCCTCTGTTAACTAAAGAAAAGCAGAAAACAAGTTGGGCTTTTGCAGGAAATAAATGGCTAAAATGGTAATTATGACTGACAGCATAATAGTCTGGACCAGTGGGTTTCTCTCTCATACTCTCTCTTTTTTTAAATAAAACAGTTGTTAGCAGAGTGAGATTAAAACACCGTTTCCCTAAACAGACAACAGCTGTTACACCTAACCCTTCTACTCGAATATAGTTTTTTCCTGTATACATAAGCCAAATAGCCCCATTTTCAGTACTAAGAGTCAGCATGGGTACTTCTGCTCAGGCTTCACCAAACTCAGGCCAGAAGAATGTGTTTATATCAAGTTGTTAAAATGCCAGGTGTTCTGTATTTGATCCCTCTGCCCCTGCTGGGTGGATTAGTAATAAGGCAAATAAATTCAGAGCTCTCCTCCACCCCCAACACTTCCAGTTTTCACCCAGCAGAAGCCAAACAATTTTTTTTTCTTTTGAGACTTCAAATAGTTTAGTTGATGTCTTTAAGAAGCTCAGTATTCATGAGCCTCTGTACTTCCTGGTTGTAGCCAGGAGTGGGAGTGCTAAAATATTGCAAGAAAACATGAAGTTTCCAACCGAGGAACCCTATTCTGTGAGGCATTGAGCATCTGTCTTCACTGGGATCTGAAGACACTTAGCCCCTTCTAGGAGCTAGGCATTCAGCCAGGGCCGGCTCCAGGCACCAGCGTAGGAAGCAGGTGCTTGGGGCAGATAATACAAAGGAGCAGCACTCCATCTGTTATTGGGGCAGCTCGTCGGGGTCTTTGGTGGGGGGTCCCTCAGTCCCTCTCTTCCTCTTTGAGCTGCCACCAAAGAGGAAGAGAAGGGCCCACCGCTGAACTGCTGCCGAAGAATGGAGCAGTGTGACTGAGCTCCCGCTGAAGTGCCACCAATCGCCATTTTTTTTTTTTTTTTTTGCTTCTTAGGGCAGCAGAAAACCTGAAGCTGGCCATACAGGACCAAGTTGGATGAGAAGAAATTTGAACTGGGCTCTCCCAGCTCTGAGGTGAGCTCCGTAACCACTAAAATAATTCTCTATCTCTATTAATATGGAATGTGGAACAGCTTTAACAAAGGCACTTGAGGAAGCCACATCAGACTAGACTGGTAGTTAGGGCACTCACATGAGGAGTGGGGAACCCCTATTCACATACCTTCTCCTATGGGAGTGGGGGAGCTGACTGAATTGGTATCTCCCATGTCCCAGATGAGTAACCTAACTGCTGGGCAAAAGATTATGTGGAGTTAGTCAGGCATGCTCTGAGCATGCCTATAGCATTAGGCCCCGGGGCATTCCTCTGCCTATCTTCTGCTTTCTGGCTTGAGGATTGCTCTGGGACTTAGACAGGAAATAGGCACCTGGAGGCTTGCCTGAGGCAACAGTGTCAGAGCAGAAATAACAAGGAGTCCAGTAGCACCTTAAAGACTAAGGGTATGGCTACACTTGCAGCTGTACAGCTCTGGGAGTTACAGCTGTCTTCGTACAGCTGTGTAGGGAACCGCTGCAGTGTAGCCACACTGACAGCTACCAGCGCTGCAGTGTAGCCACATTCGCAGCATTTGCAGCGCTGTTGGGAGTGGTGCATTATGGGCAGCTATCCCACAGAGCACCTCGTCCCATTTTGGCGTCATGGATTGTGGGAAGGGGACGAAAGGGTGCGGGTCATTCCGCTTCCTGTCCCAATGCCCTGTGATGCATCGCTTCACATCCCAGCAGTCACTGTTTTTCCGTCCAAGTTTGGCGCCATTGTGACTCTCCCAACGGTTTCTGTGCAGCATGATTTCTGTGGGAAATGGAGCCCGAGCTGTTGAGGGGTATGCTGATGAGTCTCGCCAGCACATCACGTTTGGCAGTTGAGCTATTCCTTCAGCTCCAAAGTGACAGTGAGGAGTCTGACGATGATATCGAGTCGCCTGACGCTTATGACACTAAATTGCTTGTGGCATTCACGGAAATGCTCAGCACCATGGAACGCCGCTTTTGGGCTCGGGAAACAAGCACTGAATGGTGGGATCACATCGTCATGGAAGTCTGGGATGACAATCAGTGGCTGCAGAACTTTCGGATGAGAAAAGCCACTTTCATGGGACTGTGTGCTGAGCTCGCCCCCACCCTGTGGTGCAAGGACATGAGATTGAGAGCTGCCCTGCCAGTGGAGAAGTGGGTGACTATTGCAATCTGGAAACTGGCAACTCCAGACAGCAAACCAGTTTGGAGTGGGAAAGTCGACCATTGGAATTGTGTTGATGCAAGTTTGCAGGGCCATTAATCGCATCTTGCTAAGAAGAACCGTGACTCCGGGGAACGTGCAGGACATTGTGGATGGCTTTGCACAAATGGGTTTCCCTAACGGTGGAGGGGCGATAGATGGGACGCATATTCCTATTCTAGCACCACCCTACCTACCATCCGAGTACATTAATTGGAAGGGGTATTTCTCTATGGTTCTCCAGGCGCTTGTGGATCACCGTGGGCATTTCATTGACATTAACACAAGCTGGCCTGGAAAGGTGCATGATGCACGCATCTTTCAGAACAGTGGCCTGTTCAGGAAGATGCAGGCCAGGATTTTTTTCCCAGACCGGAAGATCACAGTAGGGGATGTCAGAATGCCCATTGTGATCCTTGTAGACCCCGCTTACCCATTAATGCCTTGGCTCATGAAACCGTATACAGGGAAGCTTGACAGGAGCAAGGAACGATTCAACTACAGGCTGAGCCGGTGCCGACTGTGGAGTGTGCTTTTGGCTGTTTAAAAGGGCACTGGTGATCTCTGTATGGGAAGCTAGACTTGGGGGAAAGCAGTATCCCTGTGGTTATATCCGTGTGCTGTACCCTCCATAATATTTGTGAAGGGAAAGGTGAAACATTCAGTCAGGAATGGACCTGCGAGGTTCAACGTCTGGAGGCTGAATTTGCACAGCCAGAGAGCAGGGCTACTAGGATTAGGGATGCCTTGAGGGAGGAATTTGAGGCTGAAAACTAACGGTAATGTTTGGTGCCTTGCACGGGAGTGAAGTGCAGTGGTTACAATGTTAATATGAATCTGTTTTTCCTAAAATGATTTGCAGTGCCTGTTTCTTTCCTGGGCTACGGTATCTTTCACTTTCTGCAATAATGAAGACTGTTTTCAAAGCCAAGAATTCATTTATTGAAAAGAAAATAACTTTCTTGACAGACACTTAACATTTTGGGAACCTAAAAGGGCAGGGGGGTGGGGTGGTGAATTGTACAGTCACAGGTTTGAATATGTCCTGTCTGGAGTGCTGTGCAATGACTGCTGCACTTCAGGATGAAAATACTGCATGGTGATGGGGGTTGAGTGCAGAGGGTAAGGGTTGTAGTTCCCAGGGCCGGTTGGTGAATGTACAGGTGTTGGGGGCAGCTGGTGGTGGTACGAACCTGGATGCTGGGGAAGGGGGTTTGGAGCTGACATTGGGGCACAAGGGATAGAGCTTTGGGAGGGGGGGGGGACTGGCACGGTAGTGCTCTGCCTGCATGGCTACGAGTGACTTGATAGAGTCCGCTTGGTGGGCCAGGATGCTTATCAGCTGCTTTGTGCTTTTCTTCTTAGCCGCTGCATTTCTCTGGAGGATCCTGCTTTCCCTTTGTCTCCAGTCCTGTAGATTTTTACTCTCTCTGACAGAGTGATCCATAACTGCTTTCAGCATGTCTTCTTTGCTTTTTCGCGGCTTCTTCCTGAGGTTTTGTAGCCTCTGAGCAGTCGATGATACCGGCAGTTGAGTAGTCAAGGACACTTTTCAAAAGGCAAAAATGGCAACAGTTAACAGAGGCAGCATTGTTTATAATCTCACCCAGACAGTTATTCCCACACAGTGAAGGAGTTTACAGTCTTCACTTTAGCAAACTTTTCCCATACCAAACAGCGCACATAACCCACAGGAGCCAAGAAATGGTGAGTAAGGGGGACTGATTGCTTCAGGGATGTGCAGAGGTTTCTGTGCGTTGGGGAAAGCAAACTGCTGCAGGGGGCATCTACTCTGAACAGTCTCCCAACATTTTCCACAGGAGTTAATCCTGGAAGATATCTTGCTGCTGCGGGTCACCTGGGAAGAGCAGGAGGGTCTTCTACAGCAATGCGGATTCCGCCCTGGCTCCTATGCAGTTTGCCTGTGTGCAGCAATGGTCCCCCCACCCCTCACGGCACAGTGGCGTGGACGCGTTAGCCTGACTGGGAGAAGGACCACAGTGGCTCTCCCTATAAACTTGCGCAAGCGCATTGCCCACGCTCTGGCTGAAACTTTTGAAGAGATTACCAAGGCCGATTACTGCGATGTGGTAGACCACATCAATGGGCTATTCCACATCTAGACATGCATGCATGCAGCCCTAACCCCCCCTCTTCTCCCAAAACATTTCCATCCTGAAAATAAAAGCCGCTTACCGGGAACCCGCTCCTCTGCTTGTCCTTCACCAAGTACCGGCTGCTGCGACTGGCTACCTTCCTCCTGGCTTGAGAAGAGCTCCTGGCTGCATGCCTCCTGGGACTCTGGTGTGTCTCCCCATACCTCAGTACCCTCAGTCTCGGTTTCTTCTCACCCACCCTCCCCCCCCGCTCTGAAGTGTCCATCGTGGTCATCGGATTGGCAGTGGGGTCACTCCCAAGTATAGCATCCAGCTCCTTGTAAAAATGGCAGGTCGTGGGGGCAGCGCTGGAGTGGCGGTTTCCCTTGCGGGCTTTGCAATAGGCACTCCGCAGCTCCTTCACTTTAACCCTGCACTGCACCGCATGCCAGTCATGGCCCCTTTCCAGCATGGCCCTTGATATCTGCCCATAGGTATCGTAATTCCTATGGCTGGAGCGCAGCTGTGACTGCACAGCTTCCTCCCCCCAAACACTGATGAGGTCCAGCAACTCGCCATTGCTCCATGCTGGGGCTCATTTGGCACGTGGAGGCATGGTCACCTGGGAAGGTTCACTGATTGCACTCCACACCTGGCTGAGCAAACAGGAAGGGGATTTTTAAAATTCCCGGGGCATTTAAAAGGCGGGTCACCTGAGGCCAGGGCAGTAGAGTGTGAACTGATGAGCAGAGTGGCTGAACAGGCATTCTGGGATACCTCCGAATACCTCTGGAAGCCAATTACAGCGCTTTTAGTGGCCAGCACTGCAATTGTTATGCCCCAGGCAGAGCAGGAGTATAGCCAGCGCTGCTGCCAGGGAGATGCAGCACTGTATGTGCCTTGCAAGTGTGGACGGTGAGTAAGTTGCAGCGCTGTAAACCCACCACCAGCACCGCAACTCTCCAGTGTAGCCAAGCCCTAACAGATTTATTTGGGCTTAAGCTTTTGTGGGTAAAAAAACCCACTTCTTCAGATGCAACAATGCTCTTCAGGGCAGGAATGTAGGTGCGTAGGGAAATTTTACAGAGAAATATAGGCATCCAGCGAGTTTAGGCACCTACAGTGTTAGGAGGCAGCTGAGCAGGGGTTTTGTGGATCACAGTGGTGCCTACATCCGTTGTGGATCTGGCCCTAAATCACCAGCAATAGTCAGAGGCACAACTGCTTTCCTCCTGTGCTAGCTTTATTGGGATGAGGAAGTCAGCTGTGCTTCTGAAGCCATTTGGAGCAAGTGGAACTCATTACCCTAATCAGGGGATAGAAAAGGCTGGGCTCCTCTCACACGATTAGTGTGGGTGTTTCCAGAAAGGAGTATTTACTTGTCTTCTTCCTCACCCAGTTGATTGTTTGCTCTTCCATATCAGACCCCTGCCTTCACAGAGACTGCTCCTAAAATCTTTATTCCAGTCAAACTCATTTGAAATAGAGACTTCAGGATGGGCACTATGTACAGAGTCCCACTATAACTGGAGAGGGGCTTTCTGGTAAGAGGTTCTGTCGCTCCTTTTCATCCTGGAAGTGGAGACAAAGCATTTCTTCACATCCCTGAGAGGTCCCCTGCAATTGGAGGCTTTGGTCTCCAGTTTTTGCTAGGAGTAGCTGGAGTAAAAGTAAGAAACAAGGCTTTCTCCTTAGTACTGCTCGCCCTTCCTCTTCTGTCCTGAGCAGGGGAGGAAGCGGAAGTGATTATTACCTTGTAATGCAGCTTTTAATACTGTGGGGAAGGTGATAAATCCTACATTCTAAATGGACTAGCACAGTGAAACCTACATACAATAGTGTAGCCAAGCTTTGCTGCAAGAAGAATTAAAATGCATTGAAGCAATTGGGAACTTTGCTATAGATGGAGGCTTATTGAAAGTGGCTTCCTCTGTTTTACCTTATGCTGTACTGATGAGACTGGTTCCAAAGTATAGGTATGCAAAATAGTTTGACTCTTACACAGTATATTTTGTACAAGACTTCCTTAAAATCAATAAACAACCTTAGATTGTACATATAAAATTAGTGTCTAAATGGAAAAGTGCATCATATTTAAGTGCTGATAATTGTAAAAGAAGTACAATTCCATATGTGTCCTGCTGAAGAGAGGGGCTTGATATTTTTCCTTTCATTTACACCTGTTTTCCATCATCAAATATCTCTGGATTTACTCCTGACTGACATCTGAATCTGTCTCTGTGGTCTTGTCTATGTTGTACCCCAGCCTCTGATGTAACAGAATCATTGCCAACCCAGTCTAGATAAGGAAAGAAGCAACTTGCACTGATAGAGCTTAATGTGATTTCAAGCAGGAATTGAGTGAGCCTCACTCCTACAAACTGCTGCTTTCTTTATCCTTACATGGGATTTTCTGTTATGCAGTTATGTCAGTAACTGGCTGCTAACCGTTGGTATAGGGAGAAATTCCCAATGTATATGAGGCCTACATTTTGTGTAGTAATGTGTCATAGAAGAGGAAATTTCAAATGTTCTTTATGCAGACAAAAAGCCTTGTTGATTCTTTTCTTTTGATCCCAACTGGTTTGGGTATTTTGAATATTCAGTCATCTGATTTTTGCTGGTTTCTTATTACTAGTTGACAAAGATGTGGTGAAGGACTCCCTGAGCAGTATGAAACTCCCATCTCTGAGTATCTGCAGTTAACTTCTAAGGTAAGTAATATCCTCTGAATTCTTACATGTTTTGGTGTATTTATATAGTTTTTGTGCTGCACAAAGAACAAGACGAAGAATTTGGAGCCATTTTGTAGTTGACAGGTCATGACTGTGTAACCCACATACCTTCTAGGTGAGGAGGAGGGGAGAGAGAGAGAGAGAGAATGTGTGTTTTTTAAATGAGTGCGCTACAGCCTTAGCTAAGAGGCAGTTGGCTTTTAGCTCATGCAATAGAGGCTCAGGCTCGAGCCCACATGCCAACAGATGTTACAAATGCACTCAGAATCTTCTTATTCACTGTTCAGTGATTAAAACATCAGAGTTTTATGTTTGGTGTCTATGTACAAAAAACCAAGACTGAACTAAAAAGCAGAACCTTGCAAAATAAAACTGGTTGCCTTTGTGTTTTCAGTTAAGAACAAGTTGTTCCCATGATCTTTTCAGTTGGGAAAAATATCAAGGACTGGGGGAAGGTTAGAGAGGAGGGAGAGAAATGGGAAGTGAAGAGGAGAGAACTGGACTGAAGTTAGAAATGACCTAGCTGAAAGAGTGGGGGTGAGGAATCAGCAGGAAAGAGATGCTGTTTCTCATTATAAACAGAAAAAGGAATTGATAAATATGCTATGTTTGCCAGCATTTTGATTTCTCCAGGACTGAGCCTAAGATCTAGGTCCTGGAAGGATGGATCTGTGGTTTCTCTTTGCTGTCAGTGAAATGATTTGGAGTTTTTCAATGGAATGGAATGGCCACAAGATTGAGTTCCTGAACCTTTTCTGAGTATTCTCACTCACTACTGGGACCAGAGAATGTCTCCAGGTGTGTGTGTGTGAGAGTAAGTGAGTGAGGGCTCCTAATGTGATCAGGTCAAAATGTGTCTTCCTATATAAGCTTGCTAGAATGGGGGGAAAAACCTAGGGCATAAAGGTGAATGACCTGGTGGTGTAAGTGGGTGAATTTCCACTAAAGCCATGGTCTTGCACAGGGACCCAACACTATGTTTTGGCCTTTGTCGTTGCATTATCACAGTTTTTCTGTTTTTATTTTGAAGGGGGATAGAGTTGTTTTGATTTTTGATGTATTAAAAATAGGTCAGTAAATGGCTATCTATAAATAGTTAAAAGTTTTCTGTCAAGGTATTATTCCCACTTTGAACTTTAGCATCCAGAAAGTGGGGACCTGCATGTACCCTTCAAAGCTTAATTCCTAGCTTAGATCTGATAGCGCTGCCACCAACCAGAAATTCCAGTGTCTGGTATACTCCCTGTCTCCCCAAAATCTTCCCTGGGGGAGCCAAAACCCAAACCCCTTGGGTCTTAAAACAAAGAGAAATAAACCATTCCCCCTCCTAGACTTTCCCCCTCCCAGACTTTCCCTGAGAGATCACTGTGATCCAAACTCCCTGAATCTTAAAACAGAGAGGAATTAACCTTTCCCCCCACTTCTTTTCCCCCCCCGCCACTCCCTGGTGAGTTCAGACCCAATCCCCTTGGGTCTTACACAAGAAAAAATCAATCAGGTTCTTAAAAAAGAAAGCTTTTAATTAAAGAGAGTTTTTTACGTTTTCTATCTCTGTAAACCCAGGATGGAAAATGTTTACAGGGTCTTTAGCTTATATAGACTAGAGGGACTCTCTCCCCCCTAGCCTAAGATACAAGTTACAGCAAACAGAGGTAAAATATCCATCCAGCAAAATACACATTTGCAGATAAAGAAAACAAACATAAAACTAATCCGCCTTTTAATACAAGTTACAGCAAACAGAGGTAAAATATCCATCCAGCAAAATACACATTTGCAGATAAAGAAAACAAACATAAAACTAATCCGCCTTTTAACTAGTTAGTACTTACTATTATGAACATGAGAGACTGTGTTAGAAAGAATGGAGACTGATCTGGTTTCACGTCTGGCCCCTCTTAGCTCCAAGAGAGAACAAAGAACCAAAAAAACAGCACAAAGAAAGACTTCCCTCCACCAAGATTTGAAAGTATCTTGTCACCCGATTGGTCCTTTGGTCAGGTGTGAGCCAGATTCACTAAGCTTGTTAACCCTTCACAGGTAAAAGAGACATTAACCCTTAACTATCTGTTTATGACAGTTTCTAACTCAAAATGTAATGTTTTCTGTATAATATTAATCAAAAGCATTATTTAAAAACATCCCTCTGCCTTTTGTGAAGGATTCTGTAAAAGTGGATCATCTTATTGTTTTAGATAATTTTCAGGTTAGTCTTTTCAAGTCTCTGATTATCCTGCTCTTTGCTAGAAGTAGGAAAAGAAGGTATACCACCACTTGAATACTACATGCAGTTCTGGTTGCCTCATCTCATAAAAGATATACTGGAATTGGAAAAGGCACACAGAGGGACAACAAAAATGATTAGGGGATGGAACAGCTTCCGTATGAGAAAAGTTTAAAAAAACAGGGGCTGTTCAGCTTAGAAAAAAGATGACTGAGAAGGAATACAATAAAGGTCTATAAAATCAGGAATGGTACAGAGAAAGTGAATAGGAAAGTGTTATGTGAAGGGGTAAATAACACAAGACCTAGGGGTTACCCAATGAAATTAATAGGCATCAGGCAAACAGAAGGAAGTGCTGCTTCACACAACGCACAGTTAACCCGTGGAACTTGTTGCCATGGGATGTCGTGAAGACCAAAAGTATGATTGGATTAAACAAAAATAAAGAATTAGATAAGTTCATGGAGGATAGGTCCATCAATGGCTGTTAGCCAAGATACTCAGGGATGCAACCCCATGCTCCAGGTGAACCATATGACAAGTTATGAATCACTCAAAATTTCCCAGTTCTGTTCATCTCCTGTGCCAGAAGACAGGACACTGGGGTAGATGGACCATTAATTCTTATTTTCATAAGTAGCATTTGTTGGAGATGTGAGGAATATTTAATACTACTAATAAAGGCTCTAAAAGGTACAATAATAGGGCGACACCTGATTTATAGATCATCTGATCTAGTATTAGAGAGGATTATACAGGTGATAATTTCTGATCAGCTCTGCTCTTTGGCCATTGAGACAAGTGGGTAAAGAAAGAAAAATGTTTAAGGAGTCTTCAAAGTCTCATAGCTTATTTAGGAGTTAGAAGTACAGGATCAAGCCCTTAATCTGAATTTGAAAGTATGCTGGAAAGCTTCTGATCTGCTAAGACTTTCAGTTCAGAGTGCTTGGCTTTTTCTGCCACAGTTGAGGAGAGAGGAAAGATTTCCTTGCAAACTTTACACTTCTTTACTGCCAGCTTCTACTACTGCAATCAAAGTCAGTGAGAGTTTTGCAATTGACTTCAGAACTGCATGATTGAACCCTTAGCACTTTAGTTTATTGTTAACTATTTGTATTACTGTGTGTATGCATGGTGCCTAGCACAAAGTTGCCTCTAAGTTCTAAAGTAAGAGACATCCTTACTCTGAAGAATTTGCAGCCTTAATAGATGAGGCAATAAGCAGTGGAGAAAGGAAGTATTATCTACATTTCATAGATGAGAAACTGATTTACAGTGATATTAAGTGAAATGCCCAGGGTCCCACAGGAAGTCTGTGGCAGAGTCAGGAATTAAACCTGGATCTCCTGATTTCCAATTCAGCCCTATAACCACAAGGGTTTGTGTTTTCATCAGCTATGTTAAAGCAAAGACAATACAGTACCCTAAATTCAGGACTTAGCCAATAATTCAGTGCTAAATCCTGCTGCCCTCACTCACATAAGTATTATCATAATCTATCACTTGTATAATGCTAAGTCTGCAAGGTGCCTTTACAGACAGATATGAAGTTGAGTCCCAGGCCACCAAATGTTACAATTTCAAATGAATAAGACAACTCAATCCTAGGTCCTAATGAGATCAGAAGGAACTGGTTTTTCAGATATTTGGTCTGAAAATATATTTGTTTCAATTCACTGCTCAAGAAGCAATAAAGTAAAAATTATATTAAAGGCTAATAGATTATTCAGAAATAAACAATAATCAAGACTCAACATGGTGAAGAAAACTGTCTGCTTACGTGTGAAAACATATTTCATTTTGTGAACCAAGATGCATTTTAGCTTTTAGAAAACTGCTGGCCAATTATGTTTGTTGCTATTCAACATATCTGTTGTTGTGTTTCTGTTTTATATTACTCTCATATATCAGGTTAATGATTTAATTATTTACATTTTTTACATTTTAAAATATAAAACTTACACACTTTATACCTTGATCAATTTTAAAATAAAAATGTGCAGTAATGAATCAAGATATCCTCAAGTATTAGCTGTTTTAGTAGAGTAATGATGTGTAGATTTTGCAGTTACAACAGGATGACTACAAACAGTTTCTGACATGTAAATTCAATGCCATTCTGCATGCTTCCATCAAGTTTTGCAAAAGAGAATTGGTCTATTTGGCTTATCCCACTTTGATTTTCCCAAGAAAATCAATATAATAAAGTAATTCTTTCCTGCCATCCTCCTCCGTGCTAAGCTCTTCTGAGAACAGTTAGATTTTTTTTCTTCAATTATTTCAGGCTTTGTTTGCATTAAATCTTTTCAAAGGGACCCATGTAAATGTGCTACTTTAATAATGATGTCTTCCTATGAAATCAGCTAAATAAAATTTAACATTTAGAGTGAGTAAGAACCAGTTATGGAGAAAATTGTTCAATATCTGTTTCTTCCTCATTTCTCTTTCACATGCAAAACCTGCTGCAGCTATATATTGGGGTAAGAGTTTGCTGGTATTGTATGCATAATTCATGCTTTTGGCCTGCTATCTGCCCGTCTGTTTCTGGAATCCTACATATTTAGATTAGGAAAAATTATTCTTTACTGCGCTCAATACAATTCATTTGCAAGAAATGTAATGCAACACGCAGCGTATCATGCTTAGAGTACAATTCTATTTTCAACTCTGAATGACAGATCTTGACTCTAATATACTCCCAGAGTTCTGCACATGTAAGGCGATCGCAATAATAGAGCTGAGATCTGCTCTGTGGAGCTTGGAGCAGAATTTCTCTCTACTATTGTAATGATGCTTAAACAAATTGGATAGATGGATGCTTAGAAGATTTTTAATGTAGCTATGGCAGGTATTTTGCCAGTTGGTAGGATTTAATTTAAAGTGGAATTAGCTGTTACTGATTACCACTCGGTTATATGGATCACACATTATTTTCCAAACCAACAGTCATTTTTCACTGCCCCTGATGTGCATGCTCCTCGCTCATAGTGATGTGTGGACCTTGAGTTTTAGGAATTAGATTGTCATTGCTGTCCTCTGATGTATTCTAAGGCAGGAAAAAAGAATTTCACACTTTTCTGGGTGCTGCAGCTTAAGACAGCCAATTAGAGCCTGTCTTTGTAAAATAGATATTTTGCTTCTATGCCACCTACTTGTCCAATTTGGGAAGTTTGCTGTTATATGAATATGGGTGTATTCTAGTGATGATTTGATTCCACTATAAAGATGGGGATTGTAAAGGAGTTAACTATGATATACTGTAAAACAATTTAGTTCAGTGACAGCACCAACATTCCAGTTGATTTGACTTCACAATGTATTTAGCAGTCTCACCACTGCTGGTGTGTCAGTACTAGGGGCCTGACACAAAGTTCATTGAGGTCAGTGGGAGTCTGTTAACTTCATTGGGGTATGTATCAGGGCCTTGGAGCTAGCAGCTTAGAGTTATTGAAGAAACTTTGCAACTGCATTTTTTGTGACCTCTCATATTTGAATCACTAATCCTCCCCTGAGGACACTAATGGAAGAACATGCCTTTGCTAGATAATTGGGAGTAGAGCTGGTCAAATAGGATTTGCAGAATATACAGGTTGGTAAATTTGGCTTTGTGAAGCATTCATGAACCAGCTGCATTATCTTTCAAGCCCATTCAGTATTCTAAGGTCACAAGTAAATAGAGTAGTTTATGGATTATTCATGAAGTATCTGATGATGGTATCCAAGCTTTAAAATGGTTACCCAAGACACTAGTGGATCAACATATGTGTTCAGTGTCAGATTTGACTGAATATATATTTGATGTTGAACACTTCTGTTGACCAAATTGTGTAGACCAGTTTCAAAGCTGTGTAAAAAGCCTGAATACTCAAAGGGTCTGAGACAGCAGAATTGAGCAGAAGTCCTAGTATGGTATTGCTAACCCCTAGAGTTTAAACTTCGAGTCAGGCCTTCAAAAACATTAGACTGTCTTAAAATGAGATTTTTAAAGAAGATATATTTTGGGATTCCTTTTCTTTGCCCTTTGGCATGCATCTTGGGTTGCACTTGGGTCACATTTTCAAGTTTTCCTCCACAACCAGGAGGACTAGAAACTTATCATAATTATAATTAATAATAAGCTAAGGTTCTCATAAAACCAAAAAATTCCAGGGCCTGAGACTTTTAAGAAAAACACCAAAAGTCATAATATTCATGACAAGTATACAAGAATTGGGAATACAGGTAGTATTCAAGGAATATGTCTGATTCTTTCTCTTACCACCTCTAATCCCCCAAGAACTAACTTGGTGAAGCTATGTTGCTTGTCATTTTATCTCATGATACCAGTGACTGGCTAAGAATTTGGGGCTAAACTTTGTGCTTGGGAATGTGTGTATCTGTGTGCATGCATGTGAATTCAAGAGCAGACACTGGCCAACTGATTACCTATAATTACACCTTTTCCAGTATATCTTCATATTTTAATACTATTAGCAGTGGTATATGGAGGAAATGAGATTCAAGACCAATTAACAAATGTAGGTAGGACTGATTCTACAAACACTTGCAAGACAGAACTATGTGCATCCAGGGGACAAATACCCAGATATAGGAGGGCTGATTAACGGCAATCTGCTGCAGCTACTGTGACTTGATGCTGCGGAAGTGGCTGTGGAGAAGCTCCATATTCCTGGGGCAAGAGAGGGCAAGAATGAATTAAATCTTCATCCCTACAAGAATCTTGTGCGCAACACATCTAGAAAAGTATGCTATTTGACCCTTGATATTAAGAGTATCACGGACAGTGCATCACAAGCCAATCCCTCTCTGCTAAACACCTCTTATTTAATGGTACTACTACAAAAAGAGTTTTCTTTTGTTTCATCACTTTGCCACTTCAGACAAGGTCCAAGATTTATGAATGGTTTATAATAGTTGATGAATGGTTTATTCAAATCTGTAACAGTATTTTGTCATTTTGTTCATTGTTACGGCACTGTACTTTCAGTGACAATCAAGTTACTTACTGCACACCACTAGAATTGCATCAAATATTTTGAGGTGCAGTATGTTGGAAGAGTTTGTTTTGGCCCTCAGGTTCTATTGCCTGGATAATTACCCCTGTATGCAGCCATTCTCCCGTGGGCTTGATCACCTGCTTCCTTATGACAAAATAGAAAATTACTGAAGCTGTGCCACGTGGCAAACATCTTGCAATAATAATGACCTTTGCACAGGCCTCTCTGAGACAGTGTCCTTACGAGTCTATAGAATGTTTTATTCCAGACAATATCATTTTTTAAAAATTATTCATAGTTTTAATTATAAGAATACAGTAAGGGTAGTTTTGTTTTGTTTTTCAACCAGTTTCATTTGAAAAATAACTGACATACAGTCTGCTCAAATATATTTGGGAGTGGTCTCACGAAACACGATCTGCTGAGCAAGTCCATAGTTCTTGAGAAGTCTTCAGCGAATTGGATGGAGGTCCTCCAGAACTTCAGCTAGGGTTGTCTTATCTTTCTCCTTAAAATCTTCTGGATGTTGCCTAATGTATTCCATCAGCTCTCTGTCCAGTTTAGCATGAATATAGTCTGCATGTTTACTGAGAGAATATCCAACACACCAGCCCACGGTGGCATACCTTGTTGCCAGGCAAAATTTTGTGTCCACAGAGTTGTCAAGCTCCCTGGTATTTTTTTAGTTATCTGTTTTGTGCTCAGGATTCCATGAGTTGAACACCAGCATTCCCATTAAACTGTAGCAGATAACTCAAACCAAATCTCTGTGGTAAATCTGCTTTCAAGCACCTGGTGCATTTTCTCTAATGAAGCCTTTTTCTCTCCATAATATGAATCCATTAGACACTGAGAAGCTTGAGTATGTAAAATATTTTGTTTATCTATATCGCCTCAAAGGTGCTGTCTGTCATCATAGATGTATGTAGTAAATATAGCCACAGTATTGCTGAAAGAGGGGATAATGTAATAGGCAATTAGATTTATGGCAAGCATAAACTGTAAAGCTTCTAATAAGCAGAAGTCCTAACTTCAGTCATAATATCAGTATTAAAGTCTAGTTCTCACAAGTATTTGTGTTTCTAAAAATATCTTAATTGTAATCTCAGTGTTTTGCCTCCATTACAGTACCTCTAGTTTGAAAGCAAAAGAAGCCAGTCAAGTGGAGACAAATATGTATATGGGAGGGAGGGGAGGAGGAGAGATGAATTGCTGGCTTTGTGTGTTGTGCAATTAAAGTGGACAAATAGGGAGTCAAAAATAATTCTGTCAGACCAAGAGGAAGTATATATGAGAAGTCAGATCAGTACTGGGATGGGGTTAGAGCGTGCAAGTGCACAGAGAGAGAGCTAATGTTGAAAAATTTGAAATGTCATCACTATATTTTAAACATAATTTGAAACCCTATTAGAAAAGCAGCAATTGACAGCTAAAATGGGAGGGTGGTAGCAGGACTCTTATTAAAAGTAATTACATTTATAAAATAGGGCTTCTAAAGAGTTTCTTTAAATACATAGCTCTCCTTCACTCCAGAGCAGTTCATTGCTGTTTGTTAATGGCATAGACCCAAAGCTCAGAACTGCCTTTAGTGATTGATGGGTATCTCATGTTGGATATTGACACAGACTTAATTGTTTATCAGACTGAGTAATTCTATGCTTAGTTTTAAGGAACATGGCATCAGCTCTGTCACGTGATAATTTTTACATCCTTTTGGTACTGCAGCGAAGAAACTGCTGTTATGATTTCATTTCTTTTTGTTCTCCCTATAAGTGCACCAAATTCTGTAGGCAGCAGGTTGGCCATGCCTACAGACTTTCCAACTCAAACGAATATAAAGCAGTTAGTAGTCAGTTAGAGAAGCAGGTTCCCTTTGAGGAAGTGCAGACAATTAGTTTTATTGTATGTAGTTGATAGTACTGTCATTTTAATTAAATAATCCGTAGAATCTGGTAGGAATTTATAGAATTTTTGAAGTGTTGCCACAAAAACAAACCCTGCATTGGAATCAAAATTTCCAGGCTCCAAGTGTTGCACCCTTACAGGAGACTGAAAAAAGTAAATGTGCCATTTATAAGTCGAAACGCGCCTTTGCAGAGATACTACATTGGGGTAGAAGCTGGTGAATTTCAAAGCGTAAGGGATGGTTAGATGAGGTCAGGTGAGCATCCCAAAATTTGAATGCTTATCTGAACCTTCTCTTCTCCCTGCCCCAACTTTCTGCACAGAGACCCTTTCTCTCTCTTCCCTGGTCATAAATCTGTCTCCTCTAGCTAGTACATCATCTCCTCCCTACAATTTGTGACAGGCACTGAATCGCTCTCTGCACCTAACCTCCAGAGTTCAAGTCATTTTTTCCCCCCACACTTTCACATCCCTATGACCACCCTGCATGGACCATGAGCAAGCTATGACTTTATTACCTTTGATGTTCCCATCATAGGGCTCAGGCCATCTCAGGTTTCTGTTGTGCCTGCTGTTAGCTTTGTGCCAGAGTAAATTACTATTTTCTGATAGGAAAGCACCAGAATTAGCAAGAGATTAAACTGGCCAGGGTTAACAGATAGTGTATACCTCTAAAGCAAAGACTAGAGATATGCTGGACTCCATGGTGAGATCATTGAATGTACTTGCTCAGTGGTTCTCAAACTGTGGGTTGGGACCCCAAAGTGGGTCACAACCCAGGGCTGGCATTAGACTTGCTGGGGCGCGGGGCTGAAGTCAAAGTCTGAGCCCCACCACTCAGTGCTGAAGCCCTCAAGCTTTGGCAGGGCTTGGCTTTGGCTCCCCTCCCCCTGGTGGTTCGGGCTTAAGTCCCCCTTCCCAGGGTCATGTAGTAATTTTTGTTGTCAGAAATGAAATGAAGTTTGAGAAACCCTGTCTAGCTACAGTGGTGGGTGAGATTCTATGGCTTGCAATGTGCAGGAGGTCAGACTAGATGATCATTATGGTCCCTTCTGACCTTGAAGTCCATGAGTTTATGAGCTCCAAGACTGGTTTGCAAGTGCCTGAGGGGAACGGTTTGTTGGAGTTCTCAGGGAGGGAGAATGTGTGTGTTGGGTCTCAAGAGGGAATGTTTTTACAGGAGCACAGTATAGAAGGGTGGTGGTGGTGGGGTGTTCAACTGAACTGCTCCAAATCTTAAACCAGTTTTGAGGGAAAGGGTTTGGTTTAGACAAAAAGGAAGGATTAAGATTGAAGAGATTTATATTCCTCACTCTGCTGCAGAACTTCCTGTGAGGTTTTGGACACATCCCTTAAGCTCTCTTTGCTTTGATTCCCTCTTCCCTAAAATGGGGTAATATTTATCTACCACAGAGTTGCTGTGAGGCTTTCTGAGATCTTCAGTTGCAAGATAATATATAAATACAAATTACTATTTCTGAACCAGGTCACCAACAGTAATCTTCAATTATTCTTTCACAGAATAACTTTATTTTATTAAATGTCACTTGATAGACTAAAAATATTAAGGGAAGATGTTCCTAAATATTCACATAGATATCTCTTGCATTGCTGTGTCTTATTACAGAAGCTCTTTCTTTGAAGGATGCTGCAGGATATTGGCTGTGGGATAGACAAGATGACTTTTAATAGATCTTCTGTATGTCTGGTTCAGATTATTTTGATTAATAGATTCAGGACAGATGGAACCATTCTGATCATCTAGTCTGAACCCCTGCATAACATAGGCTATTGAATTTCACCCACTAATTCCTGCCTTCGGCTCAATATTTTGATTGAACTAAAGCATATTTTAAAGAGAGATTTCCAATCCTGATTTAACAACATCAAGTGATGGAGCATCTACCACATCCTTTGGTGTGCTGTTCCAATGGTTAATTACTCTTATTGTTTGCTTGATTTTTTTTAAAGCATTGTTTCCAGTTTGAACTCTTTTTAGCTTCAATTTTCAGCTATTGGATCTTGTTATGCCTTTGACAGATTAAAGAGCTGTCTGCTAACAGATATATATTTAAACCATTTTCAAATCTCACTTTAGCCTTCCCTTTGATAAGCTAAATAGACTGAGCTCCTTAAATCTCTCATTGTAAGATATTTTCCAGAACTTGAATCATTCTCACAACTTTATCTGTGTCCTCTTTAATTTTGAAACATGTGGACCCTAGAACTAGGTACAGTATTCCTGTAGAGGTCTCAACAGGACCGTATTTTGAGGTTATATCACTTCTCAACCCTGGCACAGTGTTTCCCTGTTTATACATCTGTGATGGGATCCCCGGGGTACAACCTGGAACTGGGGTGCCCTGTACCCCCTTAACTCTCCAGCGCTTTCCTAGTGAAAAGCAATAAACCCCTCTAGGCAGTGTTATAACTCAGTACAACAGCATGTGGAGCCCCACATCCAGTTACATTGCATGAATGCTTCCTGAGCCACTCACAACTCACACAGAGAAAGGCACGCACAAATTTCCCAAGCCCCTAGCCTTGCACCCCAGAACTGTACCATCTTGTCCTGGTCAGAAGCCTGGTAAGTTCATTACCCAGTCCAACCCTCCCTCAATGTGGAGAGGACACACATGAGCCTTTGTAAACTGATCTGAGATTTCCCAAACACTTCAACCAGACAATACTGTTTTAGGTAAGATATAAAACAGGTTTATTAACTACAGAAAGAAAGATATAAAGCTATTATAAGTGGTAGGCACAAAAGGTCAGAGATAATCACCAAAGAAAATAAAAGGTAAGCATGCAGTCTAATTCTTAAACCTTATTAGACTAGACTGTATTTGGATCAAGCAGTTTTTCTTACCTCACTGGATTTTGTAGATAGGTTACATTCTTAATACACAGGCTTCCTCTTTAAGCTTGGGGCCAGTCTCCACAGTTCAAGTCTTTGTCCTCCCAGCATTCTTGTTGCTTCCAGCATAGGTGGGGGAGAAGAAAGGCAAAAGCATGATGCCACTGTCCCCTATTTTATATCCTCAGTCCATGCGTCTGGAAAACACTAGCCCAGACATGTCCTGCTTAGTTTTGCTGATTAACCAGGTTGAGCAATCTCACACTGTGTGGTGCTTTACTTATAGAATTGTAAATCCCTTGTTTACAACTCCCCTGCTGATTAATGATCACTAAACATCCTACTGGGGTGGATCACCACCCTTGTTGTCAGTGGGCAACTAGCAATAGAAACTCTCAAATTTGGAAAATATTTCAGTAACACTCATACTGCAAAATTTCATAACTTCATACACACTAATGGATATATGTATTTGAACAGATCAGTGGGTTTCAGTAGATCACAACTTTTCATATGATCTCTTACATGACATGTTTTGTATGAAATATATCATAATTATATGCTGCGGTGAATATGGGGGTTCCAGGGTGCTGCTTTGAGGTACAGAGTGCCACAACATCCAAGGAGTATGTTAGCCCTTTTCATCACAGCACTGCACTGGGAGCTCATGTTCAGCTAGTTATCTACCATAACCGCATAGACTGACAGACACAGCTTTTCAGGATAAAGTGCACGATCCTGTATATATGGACTATATATTTTTTGTTCCTAGACATGCTTATATTTGGTTGTATTAAAACTCAACCATCTTACCAAGTGATCCAGATAAGTGGTACAAAAGATCTGTTCTCCTCATTATTTATCATCCCATTAATCACTGTGTCATCTGCAAACTTTCAGCAATAATTTTTTCCAGTAATATTATTGAATAACATTGAACCCACAACATATCCTTGCAAAGCCTCGCTAGTAACATCTCCGCTTGATGAATCCCCATTAGCCATTATGTGATAAGATCTATTAGTTAGCCAGTTTAATCAATTTATTATGTGCCATATTGAATCTGCATAGTGCTAACATTTTAATTAGTACTAAGTCAAACAGCATACAGAAGCCTAAATATATTATCAACCAATTCTGTAATCTCATCAGAGAATTTTGTGTGTCTGATGACCTATTTTCCATGAAACCCTGTTGATTGACATTAATTATAATGCCACTATTTATTGGTCGAGTCTCTTATCAGTCGTTCCATTATTTTGTCAGGCTAGGTAGCCTATAATTACCCAGGTTATCCCATCTAACCTTTTCAAATATTATCACAAGGTTTCCAAGATCACGTGGATTGCATGTTAATTCTGGACTAATTCTTCAAGGTACTTAGGCCCAGATCCTCAAGGGTATTATTTAGGCACCTAACTCCCATTGATTTGGCTAGATAGGTCTATGATTGTGTAGTCAGGCTTTCAAAGATTTTTAGTCTCTCTCTACGTATTTAATTTTGCATTTTGTCAGTTAAACTACACATCTCTTACATGGAAATCATTAGCATATAATTTATGCCATGCTCACTGGAGTTAGTACTTTGTAAAGGAAATAATCTCTAATATGAATAAAAATTTCAGCACTGCATGCAGTAATAGAAATGCTTTTGATGTTTGTGATACACTGGAAAGCTTAACCTTTAAAAATGTTCTTTTCAGTTTGTATGCCTTCAAATGGCTTCTGAATAAGTTTTCTTCAGCTGATTGCTTCTACGAATGTTGCTGTAACATCCAAATGACATTTTATATCACATATTTGTAATTTTAAGGTATGAAAGGTATGGCAGGAGAAAAGACAATTGAACTCTATATGAAATCTATAGCCCTTAGGAGAAAATGAACAAGGAATAACAAATTCTTTCATAGTCTGCATTGCTACTGCACCTCTGCCCCGATATAACGCTGTCCTCGGGAGTCAAAAAATCTTACAGCATTATAGGTGAAACCATGTTATATTGAATTTGCTTTGATCCACTGGAGCACCCAGCCCCAGCCCCACCCCCAGAGTGCTGCTTTACCATGTTATATCCAAATTCATGTTATATTGGGGTAGAGGTGTATCAGTAATTACCTAGCACGTGGAAAAGAGTATAAATATTCTGCCATCATTCCATGTGGGGAACACTCTTTGACATCAGTGAGGAGTGTTATGTAAAAATCAGTGACTGAATTTGACTTGGGGCCAAATCCATTCCAGGTGTTAATGATAGGAATGGAATTACACCACTGATAAAATTGGCCTATAATAACTAGTTCTCCAGGGTTAAAATATGCCACCCTTATTTATGCAAAATTCCCTTTGGCAGGTGTACACTAGAAATTTGTGCTAGGATAGCAATGTTTTGTGAGGGGAAGAGGGAGCTGATGACACATTTATACAATCAAAAGCCCTAGTATAGACACAGTTATACGGACATTAAAGTGCCTCTTTTTGTTGTTTTTTGTATAGCTTATTTTGCTTGCAGAATGAATACAAGCTATATTGGCAAAAGCATTTTTTTGCTGTCGTACACTGCGCCTACACTAGGAGGGTTTCGCTAGTATAGCTATATTGGCAAAACCCTTATGTGTAGACGATGCCATCAGTGTCATTCGGTGAGAGTCTTGTTGGATTACGGACTGTAAGGGGTATCAGCTTTCTCCTATGGGTTATTGCCTCCTGATCTTGCCTGCCTGGTCAGTTAGTGTTTTCTACCCTGCAGCCTGTATGCAAAGGTTTGAAAATAACCCAGCCTGCCTTAAGAGGGCTACTACTCACTCATCCTTTCCCTTCAATAATGCAGCCACAGACTTTCTTAGAATGTGCCAGGGGCTCCTGCAGCGGCCAAGAGAACAAAATCCATCTTCGATTGTGTGATTGCTTTCCTTGAGGGCTGATTGGACTCTTTGCATCCATGATTATTAATTACTGTCAGGCTGTTTTCAATGATTAATTGACCTCATCTAGTTAAAACAATAAAGGCCATTTAATAAGCACAACACAAATGAAAAGGCGTATACTCTTATCTGTATTTCTGAATGATCCTTAGTGATATGACCTACCTAAACCTAGTGGGAAAGCGCTGAAGCGCACTAGCAATTTTGGCAGTTATAATACCAGACAGCTTGTGTTCCTTGTTGCTGAGCACGCTGTATAGGCCAATTAATTACTTACTTTAAAGAGGTCCCCCTCTTCAGTCACAGCAGTCTCCTTGATTTTGTTCCTAATTAAACCCTGATTCTCCCTGAATCTTCTGTGTAAAGGGCCAGATTCTCTTGTGCTGGTGCAGGGATGTAGTAACATGCCACTTCTCTGTGACAACTGGGTTTCCTTGACTAGGGGAAGGAGGGTGGGACTCTGCCCAAGAGACAGGTTGCTGCCATTTCCCTTCCTCTAAATTTCTACCAAGAGATTTGGGTCAGATTTACTTTAAGGTCTGGGGAAGATGCACTGAATTGGTGCATCCTCCAACCCTGCTCTCCAGCCCCAAACCCTTGACAGTGCCAGTGACCTTTTAGACATGATTGGCCTCCTTTCCCCTGGGTGAGGAAGGCTGTGGCTTTGTTCCAATGCCGCAGCCTCCTTCCTTTGTGTCCACCTGCCTTCTCTCTCCATTCCTCTTCTAAAGAAGGAATCAAATGTTCAAGCATTGCTTTACTAGCTAAAGGGATGTTTGTGTGTTTCCTCTGGTGTATGACCTCCCTCACTCCTGCCACATGTTCATGCCCTACATGCCTGCCATAGGTACAGCACTTATTTTTCATTGGACCCTCTTTCTGACTCTCTGCTCTGTTTTTTCACAGCCCATCTATTTATTTTTAACTTTCTCCTCCCTATCCCTTTCTGTTTTCTTTACACCTGACTTTTCTATTTCCTGATTTTTTTTTTCACAGCCTCTCTGGACTGGAATGTAAACTCAATAATGCTCAAGTCTAGCTTCAAAATCCATGATGCTTAAGGAAGGTTGAAATTGGAAAAGCTAGTTCCCTTATTCCTGGTTCAAATATTGTCCCCCATCCTTGTGGTAATGTCACTGCCATTAAAGTGTTGGAGTTCTTGATTACTGTAGCATGTACCTGCCTCAGCCATTTGGTTCAGCCTATGTGTTATCGCTTTTCTTCCGTGTGTATAAAATAAAATGCAGTTATCTCCAAAAAGTACAGCTAAAAATGAAAAGCTTCTGCAGTATTTTATTATTTCTAAGTACTGTACTGTCCTCTCTATAAGTTGACCCCTCCCTTACAATATAAAAGAGTAAATAAATGGAGTGACCTCTATATAAGCTGACTCACATTTTCCAACCAGTGCTCTCTGCCAGAATGGGTGAATTACTATTGTTTGTTTGCTGTGTTATTGGAGCCCCTAGGAACTCCAGTCACAGACGAAGACCCTATCCTGCTAGATGCTGTACATAGGTAGAACAAAAAGTCCCGATTGTCTTTTACAAATAGGATTCAGAGATCAGCCCAAACGAATTGAATTCAAACTTCATAGCTGTGGCCTGCCTCTGTCAAAGGTCTAAAATGGGAACCCAAATCTGAGCTCTTCTAAACTGTGATTGTGAAATCCTGAGTACATTAAAGTGAAAATTTTACTGTTGACTTAAATGGGACCAGAATTTCACCCTGGGTCTCTAATTATGACCCAACAAACACACCTAAATATGTCTGACTATCTTTCTTTGAAGAAGAAAATTCTGATGTCCACATTTCTCAATCTACCACAGTCATATTGATTTGAACTTAGGTGTTTTTTCTGGAAAAAAGAGCCTGTTGGGGTAACTGAGAACAAGCTCTAGCTCTATGGTAGGCAACCTATGGCATGGGTGCCGAAGGTGGCACAGGAGCTGATTTTCAGTGGCAGTCTCACTGCCCGGCTCCTGGCCACCAGTCTGGGGGGCTCTGCATTTTAATTTAATTTTAAATGAAGCTTCTTAAACATTTTTAAAACCTTATTTACTTTACATACAACAATAGTTTGGTTAATTATTATAGACTTATAGAAAGAGACCTTCTAAAAACATTAAAATGTATTACTGGCACGCGAATCCTTAATTTAGAGTGAATAAAAGAAGACTCAGCACAGCCCTTCTGAAAGGTTACCGAGCCCTGCTATAGCTTAATAAAGGCCAGTCCAAGGTTTCAGTGGCTTCAGTGGGAAAAGCACTAGAATTTAGGTTTCACTACAATGTCTGAAAAGAAATCCCAATATCCCGTTTCCTCCCTCCTCCTCTTCAGAAGATCAGTAAACATTTGTGGCTCACTGAAATTAACTGCTGAATTACATGATCTTATTTAATACTTTAACCGGAATTGTAATTGGCATCATTTAATATCTGACAGCGAAAATAACCTGGAGACAATAACACAGGAAAGTATTGTACAGCAGCAAGTTTTTTAGCTCAACATAAACTTATGGGGCAATTGTAATGCGCTGTAGATGACACGGCATGTCAATAAAATTGACTTAAACATGTTGACTCAAATCCACAATTAGACCAGAATTGGCATCACTAATATATGTTAACGATAGGATGGAAACCTAATTTTGCAAAACAATAATGATTTGTAATAGTTTACAAATGAGGTTTTTTAAGTCTTATAATTGGCCTGTTAATGTACTCTATCTAATGCCTAAAGCAAGCCAACTTGATTCTTTCCTAAGCAACAGAAATAAAGTTCTGACCATTTTAAATCAAGAGGTTCATAGGAATACATCCTTAGCTGAAGTAGGGTTTTTGAAAAGAATTCCCTGTGTATCTCTCCCAGTCTTCCCCAGTAAGTTTGGCCAGGAGAGGGGAGGGAAACAGGCAGGCCAATGCCAGAGGAAGCAAGCTGACCTAAGGAGAAAGGCTATCTGTTTAGGAAGAGAGATCCTGAATCCTACAGACAACCCCGGCTCTAACCCAAAGAACGCTCTAGAGTGGTGAAGAAACCGAGGCAGAAAAATGAATGTAGAGTTTATTATTTTTGTACAGAGCTGTGTATTTCTAGTATGATTAACACATTATTGCTCTTTATTTAGAATTCTCTACCAAGTGTTTGTGCGTTATATGTTACACCTACCTTGTGGCTCTTTGAAGAGGGAGTCTAGAAGGCTCACACCTTTGGGTAGGGTTCTGGGAAGAGTGTGTAAACTATGGGGGTAACCTGAGGGTTAGTGCTGTTCTTGGGTCCTAAGGAAGGTGGCTTGCAGTGCTCCATTTCTGTGGAGTGGCAGTGCCCAGGATCTGTGCCAGAGAGGCCAACTGAGCAGACAGTACTGCCCCTTGTTGAGATCCAGGGGATCTTAAAGTACATGTGGGATCCAGTGGCTGGTCCCCTTGCAGCAGTCTGGTGGGCTGCTAGCTGTGACAGCTTGACCTGAGCTGTGACAGAGGATTCACTGAATTAAACACAGAATTAATACTCCAACCAGTGGGGTCTAATCAGTTTTCGGCTAGATTTTCAGTTTTCAATGAGCAGCAGAAATGAATGTTTGGAAAACTCATAACTGCACTGTGGAATGTGTGGGGAGACTGGAGATGTTAGCAGCTGGAAAGGTTCTAAGTGGAGCTCTTGGCACATGGGAGGTGTGGAGAGGGGATTAGGGTCATGATAAGTAGTTTAGCTGGATGTTTGTTTTAAAATGATCAGCAGTGAAATGGCTAAGAATGTTGAAATTTATAGTATTCTTAGAGCTGGCAGCTAGCAGGTCTTTGCTCCAAAGACAATCACAGACCTGATTAAAGCAGGTGGGCATCATAAGCATCCTACTTTCAGGTTCCGTGGAAGAAACTATTAAGCCCTGTATCCAGAACTGAACTGAATTGTTTTGTCGGAGGGATTCTTAGATTGCAAATTCTGGGGCTTGGAGTTTGGCTTTGGTAAGCTGTGCGTCTTTGGATTTGTCTACACTGAAAATGCTACAGTGGCACAGCTGCAGCGCTTCAGTGCAGATGCCACCTATACTGATGGGAGAGGTTCTCCCATTGGTGTAGGGAATCTACCTCCCCCAGAAGCAGCAGCTGGGTTGATGGAAGAATTCTACACCTGGGGGTGGGTGGAGGTTATGTCAGCATAGCTACATGTGGATTTTTCACACCCCTGACAGAAATAGCAATGGTGAAATAAGTTTCTAGAGAAACTGTTGTGAGCAGGACCCTAAGAGGAAGCAGAGAGACAGAATTTCTTGGGCATAGAGCTCACTGGAGATTTCTTAGCAAGACAACTCCTGCTGCTGTTTGTTTCTGCTGTGTTTCTGGAAACAGAATGTTGTGTACATTCTTTGTAAATAAACAGGATTGCCCCAAAAGTTATGTCATCCATTTCTCCTGCAAACTGAAACACCTCTGCAAGGCCTTGAAGGTTAGCTAATTGCTCATAGTCATAGACTTCAAGGTCAGAAGGGACCTCCTGCAGGCCAAAGGAAAAACAATACCATGATTAGGTTTCAAAGTTCACATGCCATTCGGATAAAGGGGAATTTCACACCTCTGTTTGACAGATACAGATTCCAGCAGGTATCTCTGAATCTGTTTCCACTCAATTCTCATTTGAAAGACTTTCTTAAAAACATAAAGGTTAGGCAATTATTTAAAAAAATTGTCTTAAAATTTGATGCACAATTCTATGGCAAATTCCATGGCTGTGGAGGACACCAAGCCCTGGTTCTAGCTACACAATATATGTACCTGTGTGTTCCCTATCAGTTAGGGAAACTAGAACGCTTCTGGAACATGAAAATCAGTTCTTCTGATTTTTATTGTCGTCACCCTCAGTGTTGACCAGACCAACAGGAGTGTGACATGGATAAATGCCAGCCTTGATAGCGTGGGAGTTATATTTATGCTCGGAACCAAACACTTTCTCAGGTTCCACACTTGATGAAATAGTTCTCTGTTTTCAGATATTTGGCAGTGATAGTGCTCCCAGGCGACATGCTTGTCACATACTTTTGTCACACTGAATCCTCAGAGTAGCATTCAGTAAAATTGAGAGTGCAATGTGAGTCATTTTTACATTTAAGCTTTTCATATAACCTAGGAAAATGGGAATTGCCTACTGGAAAAGACCAGTCGTCCCTCTGTTCTGATATGCTGTCGGGGCCAATGCCTGGTGTGAAACCCAACTGTTAACCCTCAAATTCAGCTGAAAGTGTTGTGGGGTGTGATTTGTTTCCTGAACCCAGCTAGGGTACTGACTTTTTTAGCAGATGGGTTCTAACAGATTTATCAGGCTCACTCTAGAAACATGTTAGATTTTTTTTATCCCACTGCTCCCCTTGGAAGGCTGTTCCAGAACTATGGAAGGGCTGGTATGATGAGGTTGCCTACAGTGGCATATGCCCATCCACAACTGATATTAGCAAATAACTCCAATGGTCAGAGGTGGGACCCTAAATGGGGAGGGCTCTGCATTACTACAGAAAATTCTTTCTGAGTTTGTCATGGTATAATTCCCCACTCTGAACCTTAGCGTCCAAAAGATGGGGTACCAGCATTAATTCCTCTAAGCTCAATTACCAGCTTAGTACTTGTAGCGCTGCCACCAACCAGGAATTCCAGTGCCTGGTACACTCTGGTCTCCCCAAAACCTTGCCTGGGGACCCCCAAGACCCAGTCCCTCTGGATCTTAACACAAGGAAAGTAAACCCTTTCCCTCACCATTGCCTCTCTCTGGCTTTCCCTCCCTGGGTTACCCTGGAAGATCACTGTGATTCAAACTCCTTGAATCTTAAAACAGAGAGGAAAATTCACCTTCCCCCCTCCTTCTCTCTCCCCCTCCCAGACTCTCGCTGAGAAAGAAAGTAATCCTAACACAGAGAGAAAATTAACCTCTCTCTCCCCATTCCCTCCTTTCTCCCCACCAATTCCCTGGTGGATCCAGACCCAGTTCCCTGGGGTCTCACCAGAATAAAAAAACAATCAGGTTCTTAAACAAGACAAGCTTTTAATTAAAGAAAGAAAAAACAGTAAAAATTATCTTTGTAAATTTAAGATGGAATATATTACAGGGTCTTTCAGCTATAGACACTGGGAATACCCTCCCAGCCTAAGTATACAAGTATAAATTAAAATCCTTTCAGCAAAATACAAATTTGAACTCCTTCCAGCCAAATACACATTTGCAAATAAAGAAAACAAACATAAGCCTAACTCACCTTAACTACAGTACTTACTATTCTGGACATATAAGAGACTGTATCAGAGAGATTGGAGAGAAACCTGGTTGCACGTCTGGTCACTCTCAGAACCGAGAGAGAACAACAACCAAACACTCACAGCACACACAAAAACTTCCCTCCCTCAAGATTTGAAAGTATCCTGTCCCCTGATTGGTCGTCTGGTCAGGTGACAGCCAGGCTCACTGAACTTGTTAACCCTTTACAGGCAAAAAAGACATGAAGTGCTCCTGTTCTATTAACCCTTAACTATCTGTTTATGACAGAGTTACTACAGAGAATTCTGGCTGATAGGTTTTGCCGACTGCTACCACTGTTATATAATTGCAGCAAATCTTATATAAAGTATGACACATGGCCAGAAAGAGTTAAGCATACTGCAGGCTAAATGACAGGTCAGCCTGTAGAGATATGTTTAAAAAGTATGTGAATGGTAATTAGGGCCATTCCATGGTAGATAGGGTAAAACTTTGACATGCAAACCTATATTGTTAGAAATTAGAGGTGATACTAATTGTATGTGTGTACTAATATCTTGTTAAATGTTAGCCATGTAAACAGATAGTTCCTGTCTGTCATTATAAATGTTGATTCAAAGATCAAAAGGGAATATTAACATTTAGATGAATCTTGGGTGAAATAATGTCATTGTTTATGTGTCTCTTTAAAGTTTGTGATAGACTGCCTAATGGATAAATTGCCTTATGTTAATTTGTGTAACTAATTACCGGTGATGCTTAGGAACTAGACCTACTTCAAAGTCTTCATGATTGCCTATTGTTCGCCTAAGGACTCCAACCTGTCAAAGAAGGCCTGAAATTATATAAAAGACTTCTGGGTCCTGATCCTTTTTATCTCAGATCTGCTTGATGCTTCCTGCAGGGAAATCTTAAGACAAAAGGCTGAGATCTCCAGTCCTAACCTGGAGATGCCATGAATATGAACATAGGTTATAATCCAATGAACTAATTCTGAAAGAACTCTTTGTAACTACAAAGCTCATCATCTGTAGTATGAATCTGATCTCAAAAACTGTACTCATGTCTGTATGTATAGTGATCTTTTAACTGATCTTAAAAACTTTTTCTTTTTAAATAAATTTTAGTTTTGTTAATAAAAATTGGCTGTAGATTATCATGATGGTACTTTCTGGCCTAAAATCTAAGAGTTTATAAATTCCAACAAAGTTCTGTCTGAATTTTTTCTGACCAGCTTTAATTCAAACGTTTGAGATTCTTAGTGCAGCCAACTGAGATTTCTCAGCAACTGGTCCACAGCTGTGGAACTGCCCCCAGCACAAATCACTGTAAGCAGGAACCTTGCTGCCTTCAGGAAAAAAACCCCACAGCCCTAACTTATTTACCTTAACTTTCCCATTGTAATGGTCAAATATATTGACTATGAAGGTCTTTTAGGGTAGCAAAAAGATGTCACTGCTAAACCTTCCCCATCAGCAGTAGCACTTTCACACACTTTTAGTAACACAACACACCTTTTGTTTAGGTAACAGTTCACACAGTATGTGAAGTTGCAGACATAACACTGTGGAAGTGTAAGCTTCCACTCCAAAAAAACAGAAGCAGTGCTGTAAAATTGGGACTTGCCTTTGAAACTTATTGGTTGGAGGGAGGAATTGAGCAGAGAGGTGACAAGAAACCTGCACCAACTTTCTGTGGAAGATCTCCTAACAATAAAAAGGAACAGCTAGGGAGGTGGTGACATAGGGACTACAGCAGGCTGAGAGAAGCCTGAGCATGTAGCCCCAGATGTGTGGAGCTGGTACAGAGAATTAGCCCCAGCCCAAAGGGAATGAGGGCTGTGATCTGTGACTGAAGGAGCATGTGGTGGTGTGAGGATGATGTGAAGTGCGCATGGTGTCCCACATGGTTGGGTGGCATGGAACTGTACATTCTTGAGGCTGCTATAGAGAGCAAGGGGATCAGGGCAGACTAAACCCCACAGCTGAGGAGCTGACTTGGGGACTAGGCACGGGGTGGGGGGAGCTGAGACCTAGCATGGAAGTCTGGGTCAAACAGAGACCCAAAATCAGCACTCTGAGCTTGTAATATAAGAGGCTGGGGTGGTTGGGACTCAGAATCAGTCTGATCCTGAGTGAGGTGATTGATACTGATAGAACTGTGCGTGTGGACTGATAATGGTGGTGGTGTGATTCGTGGGTAAATTCCTGCCTCCCCAAATGCAGTCAGTGGTGTCTCAACCTCAAAGTGAGGACTGGGAGTCTGGACCCGCTACTAGCGAGCGGAGCCCCCCCTCTTGACAACACGATGCACATTGGGAATATAATTATTATTTGTATTGTGGTAACACCGTACAGACCCAACTGTTAGCAAAGCACCATTGTGTCAGGTGCTATACAAACATTAGGAAGATGTACCCCAAAGAGTTTGTCTAATTTGAGACAAGATGGGCAAAACTTGGGAGGAAGGAACGCAATGTTCATGGAGGTACATGTTAGTTTCACTGGCTTTATCTGCTACATTCTTTTGTTGTGTTCTACTTTTTAAAATAAAATTGGGTTGGGGAATACAAAGGGAAGGTGGGAAGGGATGAGTTAGCAGTACAACATTTTCGAAGACACTGGTTACTCTTCAACTGACCAATGCTATTTCATGCAGAGAAGATGCTGGGGAACGTAGGGGATCAGACTGCGAAGAAAAGGAGTGGAGTTTGTCTATCTGAAATATCCTCTTAGATTGTAGATGTATTTCATGTACCTAAGTTATGCATAGCTTTATGCACAATAAAACAACATGCAGGCTGAGGTGCTGAAAGAAAATGGCTAAAAGTTAGTGGGAGGACTGTGTAAAGTAGATACAGTAGTTTGGAAACAGAGGTGAGCCACAGAAAAAGAGAACTATAGAAAGTTAAAAGAAACCAGAAAATGAATGTAGCAGTGTCCCTAGTGATATGGCATCTGCCTGATGTGCATTCTAGGGGCTAATATTTACTAAAATACCTGGACTTCTCATGTGGGGTTCATACTGCAAAGCATATTTTCACCCTGAGTAATGAGGAGCAGCTGGGTGTTTTGGACTGATGTGAGGGATTGCTGCTGATACATAATTCTAATGAAGCTATATGTTTCCATATGGAGAGAGAAGGTATGCACAAGCTGTTGAAGTTACACGTTGGTGCCAAGGGAGATATTAAGATTGTTTAGAGTTAAACATCATGTTGCCTAAGTTCTGAGCATGACAAAGGACTAATACAGAGCTTAGAGGCTACACCCTTTTATGCTAACCCATTTCTGTAGTGTAAGATGAACTCTGGTCAGCCATGGATGTCACAGTAATTCCATGGGGAGCAAAAAAGAGCCAGGGAAATAGATGATCGAGTACTTTGAACAGATGACTATTTGCTGCTCCTATAAGAGATATGCTCAGTCCTAGAAGTCTATTGATATCATTAGCACAGAAAACCAAGAATAAACCGTGGGCATAGTTAGTGTCAGATTCATCAACATGTGTTGATGATAGCTGTATGTGTAAAGGATTCAGATGGATAATATTGTACAGTCTGTCACAGTTGCGGGCAACTGCATTTTCCCTTTTGTGGTCCCTCAAGGGCACTCTCGGCTTCAGGTTCCTTAGCTGTCTCCTCTCTTGGATAGACATCCACATCTCTCTCCCTTCTGACCAGCACTTTTAGAGGCTGAACAGTTCCCAGTGTACAATATCACCAGCAAGCCAAACTGCCTAAACAGGAAAGCATTGGTGCTGTGCTTTCTCTTTGAAGGCTATGAACAGCTGTAATTGCAGCAATCACAAGTTACCACCCAGCTTTTCTAAGCAAGCATATTTATTCTTAATGAAAATAAGAAAATAATAATTAAAAAAAAAGTTCTGTACACATGTTAAAAGCTCCGCAGAGGTCACCCATCAGATGGGGTCTCAATAGGCCAACGGTCCTTCCAACGATTTCCAGTAAGAATTGGGGCCCTCAGGACAGAAGGTCCTGTCCACTTGCTGGATCAGAAAGAAGGCCCTGAGTTAGTTTAAACTCAAGCTATTTATCCCAAAATCCTTTTGTTTGTCTATTGGTCTCTGGAGAATCCAGTTTGAACCAGTATATACGAACCTCTCCAGGTGGTGGGATCTCTCTAGAGGTATTATAACCTGAGTGAATTTGCCTAATTTCCCTTCAGTGTTCTTAGTTCCTGGAGGAGCTGTGGTCAATGTCCCCCATGGAATTACACATAATCCCTGAACTACAGTGATAAATAAACTGAGTACAGTAAAATCTCCCAAAGATGTTGGAGGAAATTGACATCTCTGTCACTCAGTCTTTCTTCTGAGCACTGTAATGGAGAAGGGATGGGTTAAAATGCATCTGTTTTAGGTAACTTGTTAATCTAAACCCCAAAAGTTGGGGAAAGTAAGAAAGCAAATAATTGCATCAAGGATTATGTTAAAAGGCCTTGAAAGCCATTATGGAAGAAAAAGGATGTACAAACCTTCTTGTTGAGCTATATTTAGTGAAGGGAGAGTGACCAGCTAGAATGACTATGGAAGGATTGATGATGTGCAGTAGTTTGAATACATTCACTTTAAAAGACAAAGATAACATTGCCAGTTTATATGCATTCTATCTGTTGGATGAATTCTGAGCATCAATGAGGCTTACAAAGGCAAGTCGGGACAAAAAAAGACCATGACAATTTTGTTGTTTGTGTTGTAGCAGTGCTAATCTGGGCTGGAAAAATTGTTGATGGAAGAAATATGATCGAAGAGCCCCTAAAAGAACAGGACACTGGAAATGACAGACTGTGAATTTACTTTCATCTCTTTCAGGATATCTCCTACCTGTTTCTGTTGGAGAAAAAATATTAAAGGGCTAGTTAAGAAAGACATATTAAAATACAGAATCATCTATCAGCATGTCCTCCTGTTGTATGTCCACATCAGAGTCTGTATCTAGAAAGGACTCAGAGCAATAGTTTGCATCAGAGTCATCACAAGCTTTCCTGCAGTGCCTCTCTCTCCAGTTTGCTACAGCTTTTTATGGCGACTGTTATCTTCTCCATTTTACATACAGAGCCTATACAAGTGTATGCGATAGAGCAGCCTGAGGTAAACCTAAGGGACACATTCTGCCCTCTGATGCCTGCTAAATACCCAGTCAATGGGAGCTTTGAGTGTTTTGTTTCAAAATATGTGTTTCCTTTATAAATCAGTGTGCTACTCTTGAAGTGAAAACAAGTAAACAAAAAAAGGAAAGCATTTCCTAACAACACCACATTTCTCTGTTAGGTGCTTAACCACTGTAATGAGTTGGGTTAAGCCAGTTTGGGGGCATTGGAAAAGTGGTAAAGGTAAGGTTCAGCATATCGGTGCAGCCTGCTCTCTTGACCGAGACGTTAAGTGCACAGCTGTACATTGCTCTCTCTAACGGGAAAAATTAAATATCTTTTTCTAACTTGCCTAGCACCAAGTTACTTGCACACTTAACATTCCAATTAAAGTTAATCAAGCTATGATTCCCAGGGAGATGTGTGCCAGGGGCTCAGTCTTGCTCCCATTGTTGTTAGTGGAAGTTTTGCTTTTGATTTCGATGCAAATAGGACAGGATTTTAAGGAAGCAGCAACTGTTATGCAGCCAATGACAATCTTCTTAAGGCTGGTATTCTTAACACCATGACTAATTATTGTATGCCTGTACAATATTTAGGATTTAAACAGCACCAGGAAAAGAATAATGAGATGGGCCTTGTGTACAGAAATACTGTGTGTACTATGTCTACAAGTCCTGCATGTCCATTCCTCCATGCCACCCAGAACATGGATATGGCACCTTTTATTTGAGATGCTAATGATTCTGTTGTGAAGGGTAAAATCTGTGAGGTGACACAGGACAGGTACTTCCTAGAGATAGACAAATACTACAATATTACTTCCCATGAATATTCATTCGCATTTTAAAATAAACTCACTTTTGACTGTTTCACACCTGTTTCTGTTGGCACTATGGTCAAATGGTCACAGAAACAATGATATTTTACAAAAATAATAGAAAATATTTGTGAAGAGAGAATTTTGAGTTCTTAAATACAAGTATATACTCTAGAAATATAATTTTAAGAGTTACGCTCAACCATCAATACTGTAATCTAGCCTTGGTTTCTATAAAGACCTGATCTAAAGTACAAAGCATGTAGCAGTTTATCAGTGTTGGTTGGGGGGAGGGGGAATGATCTTTTTTCTCTTTTTTACCAATATAGTCATACCAGTACAAGCCCTAGAGTGGACACAGTTATACTAATATAAGGGTACTCTATAGCAGTATAGCTTATTTTGCTTCCTAAACTGTAATAAGCTATTACTGGTATAAGCACCCTTGCATTGGTTTATCTGTTTCCACATTCTGGGGTGAAGGTGGAGGTGGGGTTTATGCTACTTTCAGTATACTGGTATAGTTAAAGCATCCAAACTTTCCAGTGCAAACAAGCCGTAAGAGTGAAATGGACAAAAATAGGAAATTACCAAGCACTGTAACCTAGCGTTATTAGTAACTATTAATGTCTAAAATTTTAGGTCCTTTTCAGGTTAATAGTCTCTCCAGAGGATAAATTCTTATGCTTTTAAAGATCCCAGCAGGTTTATCTCTTTGCTATAGTTGGTCTATCTGGTATTGTATTGTTTGCAAAACATTTGTTTTTTCCAGCTTTGTAACAACCTCTCTTTTATCTTAGTCCATCCTTTTTCATGCATTGTAGTTTTTCTTCTCTCTCTATCTTTTGATCTATTTTCTGTGAACTCTCTTCATTCACAGCTCTATTTTTATAGTGGTATATGTTTTTATGTGTCTACCTCTTTGTCTTCTCTTGTTTACATCCCATTTTCTTCTGATTTCTGATGGTCTGCACAGTATGAATGCACAAGAGTGCATCAGTCCTGGATTGTGCTCTCCAGTCCAGATTTATTTCTGAATTTTCCAGTAGCATGTAGTTACGGGTATGCTTTGTTTATTCCTTCATGCAGCTGATGGCTGTTGCTGCTCTGGTTTAAAGCCATAGGAGTAAATGAGGCTTTGGGTGAAATAACTGCATGTCACACTGAATAAAGCAGCCCTCATATACCTCATCTGCAAAAAATTCAAAATAATGGAAATACTGATTGCATAATTGCATACGCAGAGCATCTGAGCTAGTTCAAGGTTTTGGCACCAAAAGGCAAAGAATAAAGCACCCTCTTCATTTAGCACTCAGTGACAAATGATGATTTTTCTCATAGTCTCTTCTCTAGTAATTTTCAAAATGTAGTTGCCCCATAAAGCATACAGATAAAATGCTATATACATAAAACATCACCTTAATCAATAAGTTCTAGTAAAATAATTCTGGGAAAAATAAGCATGTTAAATAACTTCAGCACAAGCAAACCAAGCTTTTTCAAAAGTAAAAATCTACCTTATAATGGCGCTAGTAGCACTTTTGTCACACATTTGTTTGATTCTCTGTAAGACTGGATTAAATATCACCTCAGAAATAATTCAGATGAGACAATGAGATGAAGTACAAGATTGCACTGAGTCATTTTTTGTCTCCCAAACACAGGCTTTATTCTTTCTTACACATATTCTTTCAGTGTATTTACTCTGTGATCAGCAAAAATGAGCCCCCAAAAACATAAATGCAGACGTCCCAAACCAGACAGGAGCCAGCAGAATACATGTTAAGTGCTCAATCAGCAGTTGTGAACCCATGGAATAGCATAAGATACCTGCCTCCAAACAAACAGTGTATGCTAAAGTTCTTGATGTCGTCACTTTGGAACTCTTGTAAACTGCTGCTTCTACTTTCACTGCTGCTTCTGTGTGCTCTTCAAGTGATCGGTTATTTGGGGAGAGACTCTCAATCTTCTTGTGCTAACATGAAGAGAATCTATTTTAATGTTCAAATGCTGGAATTATATATTCAATGACTCAGCACTGTTCCCTAGATTGTCAAAGCAACTCACAAGGTTTTAGTGAAAAGACCCCCATTAAAGTCAAGGAGACACGTTCCGCTAAAATGCCATGCAACTCCTTTAAAAATTGACCCCAATAATTTCTTTTATGGCATCAAACCCCTAAAGGGAATATTTCAAAAACAAAAATAGGTTTGCGGCAAGAACCTGTACAGTAGTAGTGTGCTGAGGGATACAGTACCATGCACAAAGTGAATCTCGCATATATATACTCTGAGAGTGGATTTTTTTTTTTCATGGTCTTTTGCAGTAAGATGCAAAATGTTGCCAATCGATCAATGCTATTGGCATTGGAGTAAGGGAGAAGGATTTTTACTCTGAGATTCTCTGAGAAGGATAAAAGGCTGAACACAACATAAGTGGACCTTGATTATCGGATACAGTGCAGTAAATTGACAAATTATTCATGATATTTTTTTCATTTTTGACTAAGAGTTACACAGCTACTGTGTATCAGAAACTTACCTTAATTGGAATGCTCACATGGAGTGACTGCATTTTCAGGCCCATAATTTTTTCCAGAATAAAATGTTAGGGTTGTGTAAACTAGACCATATGTATATATGATTTCCTCTCTTTAACAACATTGAGCACTGTATGCCTGCTTGTCTTTCAGCAGGGTTATTAAACCACAATATGAGCTAAATGCTACCCAGAGAATTGCACTGTAGTTCTCAGGACATTAGTGCTCTCAGATTCCTCAGAGAGCCCTGATTTAAGGGGGAAAGAGCCACTTAAGTCAATAATATAACATCTCTAAATATTATTCAACTAAAAATGTAGATCAGACATTTTTAGCACAGCAAATACGAATGGAGCAACTTGAGCTTCAGAATCAGTGTAGCTATGTATTCAGTGGGGAATTACCGGAGCTGCCATTGAAAAAACAAAACAAAACAGCTTTTGTTAATCAATAACACGTAGCTATTGCAGTTTCCTTTATAAGTAAAGAGGGGAAACAGAGGTGTCTCCATATATTATGGTGTGGTGACTGTTGGCTGAATTTGTCACCTTAATTTCAGCACTGAGCAGAGAAAGCCAAGACACCTGGCCTCATCCAAGTAATAAGAGAATGGGTGTGTATTGCTCTGGTAAAGATTAGAGATGATTTCAGGAGGCAGAAGTTGAATTTTCAGGTTCTGAGCACTCCTTAAATCTGTGAACATTCAGACCAATGGATTTGGTTCTGGCCCATCTGTGGAAAAGAGATGTGAATTTAATCTGAGGCTGGTGTTATCTGGAGTTTGGGCATTAGGCTGCTCCTTGTCTGATGGCTCCAGTCAAATTCTTATGCAATAAACCATTTATCTGCAGGATTTTGTGGAAAGGGGTTTCCAACATTTACTACATATAACTATTATAGCCTGGTAGTTAGGGTAATCACCTGCAATGTGGGGGAGATGGTTCAAGTCCTTGGTCTGCTTTATTCAGAGCAGGGATTGGAACTTGGGGCACCCAAATAGTGCCTTAACACTGGTCTATTGGCTATTTTGAGGTGGGTGTCAATCTCTCTCTCTCTCTCTTTTTTGTTCCTCTCTCCCATTCTCCTCCAATCCTTCCCAGCAATATTTTTTTAAAGGTCTCAGTGTCATCCTGCTGTGGATTGGAAACAAGTGTCAGAACCTCAAAACTGTTTATGAAATGGACAGGTTTGACCACCAGCCCTGTCACTAGGACTGTTTCTTACTTAGCTGCCTAAATGACTTATGGAGAAAGTGTTTGTATCTGTACCTGATCTGGCATTACAAGGGATAAACTGTGCTAAGTTGCTGCCCTGCTTCTCTGATTTGTGTTCATTGGGTGTATTTGATCATGTGAAGATTTGCTTATGTGTTGACTTGGTTGGGTTACTCTGCAGCTAGATGTCTTTGCTCTCTTTTGTTTTTGCTGCTGCTAATTTAATTTAGCATTAGAATTCTTTTCCACTGTGAATTCTTTCTTTTTCTGGTAAAGCACAAGTGTGTTGATAGTCGTTTGCTTCATACATGTCTGTCAGATTATTAGAATAGGAATGGAAAAGAACTGTGAATAGGATTGAGAGGTTATTTTGTCATGCTTTTAGTTATTTATTTTTTTCCAAGTTTGGATTGATAGCATCCAGTGAACTGCCTGTGCTTAATTGGAATCATTTATTGCCTGTTGGTAGGGCTGGTGGTTGGGGGAAATCAGATTTGTCACCTGTGCTTCAATCTGCCCTTTTGGAAAAGTTCCCAGGATTTCTTAGGCCAAAATCTTTTTTGTTACACTTGTGTTAAAAATAATGAAGGCAACAAGAGTTTTACAGAATCATAGAAATGTCAGGCTGGAAGGGAACTTGAGTCATCTAGTCTAGCCCCCTGTGCTGAGGCAGGACATAGAATACCCAGACCATTCCTGACAGACGTTTGTCCAACCTGCTCTTAAAAACCTCTGATTCCACAGCCTCTCTTGGTAACCCATTCTAGAGCTTACCGATCCTTGTCATTAGAAAGTTTTCCACACTTTCAACCTGTTAAAGCTGCTACAATCATCATACAACCTAAAATTATGGGCCAAATTCTATGATCAAATCCACCCCCTTTGTGCTGCCTACACAAAGCAAAGTGATCAGAAGTTCTCATAAATCCGATGCCCTATAATGCAGTTCCCCAGTGAGCTTACAGCCAGTGAAATCATCATCTATGTTTCCCTCCCTGCAGCCCTGATGCAGAAAGCTTTTTGGGGAGAGGCATACAGTAGTCATAACATGATGCATTGTCTTTTCCCAGCTGGTGGACAATCCCTTTCAGATCATTGCCAGCTGGTACAAGTTAGAGAAACCATGAGATTGTTGCTCAAATTTGTGCCAGGGCTGGGGCAGAGAATCCGAAAGCTCCAGCCAGCTCCCTGACAGCCTCCCACTCACTCTGTCTGGCCCTATGATTTCATTTTCCATACTCTTTGAAGATAAATTTTTGACTGCATGTGACAGTGACATGGTTGGGACACAGCTAAAAGAATCTTTTGTCATAGACAGAACAATGAACTATAATGCAGTCCTTGCAATTGCTACTTTATTGTAATTGAGGATTTTTTTACTTAATGAGAAAAAATCTATACAGCAGCTGCACTGAGATCAGGTTAGGAACACAGGAGTTGCCACCTTAATAACAGATCGATGGCCCATTTAGTCGGGTAGAATCCCTGCCAAAATGTACCTGGCTAATTCTGCAATACAGTATCACAAGGGACACATTTCTCTCTGACCCTTCTTATTGACTAATTTATGCCAAAAAACTCATTTTTGTTCTAGGAAGACTGCAAATTCTATTCTTCAGATACTGTGAACTGGATATAAAATAATGTAACCTTCAAAGATGCCCTTGAATGACTCCAGCGCACTCTATACTTAGGGGTAACTAGGATATCCATACAAAACTCTATTTTTAATCATTCCTACCACACTTGTTTAGCACTTTCCTCGTACTAAATCTCATAGGTGGGGTGCTACTCCCATGTTTATAGATTGGGAAATTGAAGCACAGAGCAATTATGTGGCTGGTCCATGATCCCACATTTCAGAATGGCAGAGCTGAAAATAGAATTGTCCTTATAATGGATATCTGGTAGTAATAATTTCAGCGTTAAGTGGGAAAATATTTTCTGAATTTGAATCACTTGCTTAGTTTTATTCCATGTACTTTGCTAGTGTAATTCCATTTTCTTTCCTGATGGAGTAGATCAGATCTCAGATTCTGTGCCTTGCAGGGGTACCCTTACAAGCCTCGCTACATATCATCACAGTTCACATCTCGGTGTAATTTAGCCTGCTTTTAAATTACGTTAGGGATTCTGATCACTTTTAGCCACCAGTGCAGAGTTTATTATTAAGAAAACAATCTAGGTTTACATCATACAGCAAACTGGCTGCCCAAGTCATACACATACTGATCATGTTAGACTATGCCCAAAATGCTTATAGTGCAAATTCAGCTCTGATTAATGCTGGAATCAGTGAGCATATTTCAATAGCAGGAGATGTATACCTTGTGAATTTGAACAGTACTAAGACATCCATTTTTGAAATTGTAGACAAAAGTTACATGCAGACAGTAGATTCAGATTTGGTTTGGAGCCTTGTTCCTCCCCTTTCTTCAAGTGGATTAGTAGCTACATTGTATTGAAAAGTAGTAAATAAATACTCTTTCCTTTCTGTACATAAGCCTTTCTGAAATCTGTTATCTAATGGATATGTCTGGGTAGTAAACACAAACTACTCAGATAGAAGAAAAATGAAGTATTTCTCAAGGAAAGCAAAAACCATGAAAGGCTGACCTCACCAAAACCAGTGGGTGCTCAGCACCTTGCAGATTCTATCCCTAAATACTTCCATGTTTTATTCCAGAGCAGTTATTCAGAGGACATATCCTCCAGATTTTCCTCTTGGTTTGTTGGTGGAGGATGTGATATTCCTACTTAGGAATAGGGAAGACACACACAGGTCTGACTGTGTGGACTAAGGTAAATAACATACCTTATTTAGGAAACAGTAATGCAAACTGCAGGAAAATATAGAGGAAGCAATGGAAAAGTGTATATAAAGATGATGAACCAAAACCTGGAATGGGCAAAGAATTTCCTTGAGTTCCCCTACTAGAGCTAGCATGCCAGAACCTTCACTTATTCTATTCTCAACATTGAAACAATCCGGTTAAATTAAAGAACAACAACATTATGATGTACTCATGCTAATTTTCATGTGGTTTATTATTCTGCAATTCCTAAACCAACCATATTTGTTAATTTTATCTTCTTGCACTGAGCAGAGAGAGCCTGCTTTGCCCATTGGGAAATAGAAGAGATGATCCAACAGGTCTTTTCCATCTAATTTATAAAAGTCTATGAATTTCTGAATGTATCTATAGCATATACAGAGATAAGGACCCTGTATGGTACAGTAAATAGCTTTACAGTTGGACAGCTTAAAGTATCTAAAAATAAACCAATAGTAGTTGTTGCCATTTGCTTTACATCTGTCATGCACAACATGTATCCCATTCTTGGTCCCATCAGTTCCTGCAGAATTTAAGCTCTATATACCTAGCCTTATCATTGCAGATTTAACTATTCAACTGTGAACCAATGCAATGAAGGGTTCTAGAACAGCCTGAGAAGTGTGAACTACCCTTTTCAGCTCAATGGGGTGACTGTAACATCCATTATGTCCACATTGATAACTATTTTGCTTATTTTATTGTATTTTATTTCATCTAATGTGCTCATCCAGTGTGGTTGGGTAACAGAAATTTTAGCTAGAAAAGATCTCTTAAATTTCCCCCCATCTTCACATATGTCTCTGGTGAAGTGGAGTACAGGTAACTGGGAGGAGAGGAGAGCCCTTCTCTGTATGCTAGATCAGTTAGGCATATGTGGGGATAATGGTTATCACACCAGGTTGGAAAGCTCTGTGGAAGGCTCACAGTAGCTAATTCTGCAAGTCTTATCATTCTCTTCAAGGCTTTTCTGTCATCTCAACAGGAACCTAATCAAGTTGAAATTGCCATATAGGAGCTGGTTTTTAAATTGGTTCAGCGATAATGAAAACCTCAAGCCTCATAGTCATTGACGGGATTTTGTGAAACAGTGCTTGCAAGTCAAACATTGTACTGATCAGCTCAGAGGGTTTACAGATTTGGTGTCTGACAAATGATTATCCAAGGAAAAGTAAGACATTTAATCTGATGGCATCACACTGCAACTCCACTAATGCAGGGAAAAACCTCTGCTTTGCTCTGGCATCAAATTTTCTGATTAATCATTGATAGCACAAACACTTAGTGGAAGTTTATGAAAAGCTCATGAGTCTGCTTTAGCGGAAAGCTAAGCAGAGGCTCCAGCTTTCTTAAGAACCTGCTGGAATATGTGGAATCGCATTCTTTGCTGACATCAAATGAGATATTGCTCATTCCATGGTTGGAGTGAAAAAAATGGCATTTTGCTTTTCTTCTGCTTTGTTTGTAAGTTAGAAGCTTCCATATTAAAGCTCAATTTTTTTAATTGTCTGCTTCATAAGCATGATTTTTTCCGCATTGACATATTCTCACAAAACGCGTGGCAATTGTTCTTATGCTGAACTGATTAAGAATCTTTGAAATTTACTTGAACAATTCATCTGTACATTGTTGTGTTTTCCAGGCTGCCTGTGGCTGGAATGAATGAAATTGATGGCAGTGTTGAGCTAGAATTGATTCTGAGGCTGATTCTATCTTCTCCAATCCAAATTTGTGAAGAAAACGTACTAAATTTCTATAAATGCTTGCTGAGTTACGTACAGCCCTAGTTAAAAAGCTTTTTTGCACAAGCTTTGTTGGAAGAACTTATATTTGTGAATAGATCATTCTATTTATGATTGTGAATAAATGACCACCACCACAATCAAGTAAATGATTCAAGCCTGCATCCCAAAATGTATGTGGCTAGTACAAAGTCCTTGTCTATTCCTGAGAATTTTGGCACATTAATGACTGTGTGGACTATCTAGCACACCTATAATACCCAAGGTATCTCACACAGCTGATGCCAACATGGGCAATCACACTGCCTTGTAAATTGCATTTGTTCTGAACAAAGGTAACTAACCCACACATGTCCATGACAGTCAGTCACTGGTTAAACTGGTGGTCTTAGTGCAATCTATGTCTCAAACAGGAAACCTGCCAGTATGTGTCAAAAGCCACTGGAATGGTAACAAGTGACTTGTATGTGGAAGACCTGTGTTTTGTGGCATGTCCTACCACAACTGACAGTTTATGAATTTTAACTATAACACCTGTTTTAAGGATGTCTTCCTTCTGTGTGAACCAAATCATTTTTCCATTCGGTAAAAGGGTGTAAAGGAAGAAGGCTGCTTGGGGACTGGAGGATTTGGGGAGTGGGACCCTTCCCAGACTAGTGGATCATCAGGGGAAGGGATAGCCCTGAATAAACTGCTCCCAAATTCAATTGGTGCTACCCTTCTCTCAGTACAGCCCCCATTACCCCGAGGGCTCCACCACTGCTGCCTCCTGGACCAGAAGGCCCTCCGCTATTCTTTGGCAGCTCTGTGCCTCTTGCCCCACTGCCTCTTTGTTCCCTGTCCTTCAGCCACCCTGCTCTCTCTCAGGGGGCAGAGAGGCCTGTGAGATAAGGGGCAAAGCAAAACTGGAATAGAAGGAAGGAGCAGGTTGAGCTGCCACTTGTTCCCACAAGAAGAGGGTGGAAATGCAGGGTACAGAAGGAGTTGTTCTGTGAAGGCATGAGAGCAACTGAGGTACTAGTCAGCTGCTCCCAGCGCTGCAAGCCCCCTGGCACTGCACCCTCTCTCTTTGGCCCCTACATGTGTGCAACAAGACCTTCCTGCCACCTTTGCTTTTCCTGTCTCTCTCCTCTTCCACTGCATTTTGTGTTATATATAGCTTGACTAACCTGCAGAACCTGGCACACTTTCCTATGGGGTTTCATATTTATATGTATCTAGTTTTATGCACACTATATGAATTAAGACTTTTTTGAACTACACAAAAAATGCCATGATGCTTTTCTAAATGTTGTTCAATATTTTATGCTGGACCACATGCCATGTGACTCCAATCATAAGTTCTAGTTCCCTGACTGGTTGAGCCATAGCTGGTGAGCTTAGAAAGCATTTTCATGCTGGTTTTCAGAGCAGGAGTGCTTTTTGCAAGCTATTGGAAGCTACTGCAAAGAGCTATTATTTCTTTATTTACAAGCAGTAAAAATGGAAGTGTTCCTATTGCCCTGTGGCCTAACCTGTCACCCAGGCCTGGGGTTTCCTGAGCCCTGACATTTCAGTTATATTAGTGTATTTATTAAAGACATTTCAGTTCACTGTATATAGTACTGCTACTGTAGTGAACCTTTGTGCTAGTATAAGGGGAGAAGTCCCCCTGGATGTGCTCAATTCTGACATTTCTTCTGTATTAGTGGTACTAGAGCACTTTAGTCTGACTTCCTTATGGCTATATAGTGGGGAAATGATAATCCTATTATGTGTTTGAAAAGTATCTGCGCAAAGCACACAATTTTTTCAGTCTTTCACTGTTAGGTTTTAAAAATAAAAATGAAGAGGGCAAGTAGCAGCAACAGTGGAGGAAGAAGTGCTAAAGGAATGGGATATTACTAAAAAAGTATCAGGAGGTAGCTGTGTTAGTCTGTATCCACAAAAACAACTAGGAGTCCAGTGGCACCTTAAAGACTAACAGATTTATTTGGGCATAAGCTTTCATGGGTAGAAAAAACCTCACTTCTTCAGATGCATGGAGTGAAAATTACAGATGCAGGCATAAATATACTGCCACATGAAGAGAAGGGAGTTACCTCACAAGTGAAGAACCAGTGTTGACAGGGCCAATTCGATCAGGGTGGATGTAGTCTGCTCCCAATAATAGATGAGGAAATGTCAATTCCAGGAGAGGCAAAGCTGCTTTTGTCATGAGCCAGCCACTCCTAGTCCCTATTCAAGCCCAAATTAATGGTGTTAAATTTGAAAATGAATTTTAGTTCTGCTGTTTCTCTTTGAAGTCTGTTTCTGAAGTTTTTTTGTTTAAGAATAGCTACTTTAAATCTATTACAGAATGTCCAGGAAGATTGAAATGCTCTCCTATTGGCTTTTGTATGTTACCATTCCTGATGTCCGATTTGTGTCCATTTATTCTTTTACGTAGGGACTATCCGGTTTGGCCAATGTACATGGCAGAGGGGCATTGCTGGCACATGATGGCATATATAACTTTAGTAGACGTGCAGGTGAATGAGCCCTTGATGGTGTGGCTGATGTGGCTGGGTCCTCTGATGGTGTCACTAGAGTAGATATGGGGACGGAGTAGGCAACAAGGTTTGCTACAGGGATTGGTTCCTGGGTTGGTGTTTCTGTGGTGTGGTGTGTAGTTGCTGGTGAATATTTGCTTCAGGTTGGGGGGTTGTCTGTAAGCGAGGACTGGCCTGCCTCCCAAGGTCTGTGAGAGTGAGGGATCGTTTTCCAGGATAGGTTGTAGATAGCTGATATTGCGCTGGAGAGGTTTTAGCTGGGGGCTGTACATGATGGCCAGTGGGGTTCTGTTGTTTTCCTTGTTGGACCTGTCTGCTAGTAGGTGATTTCTGAGTACCTGTCTCACTCTGTCAATCTGTTTCCTCACTTCCCCCGGTTGGTATTGTAGTTTAAGAATGCTTGATAAAGATCTTGTAGGTGTTTGTCTCTGTCTGAAGGAATGGAGAAAATTCAGTTGTATCGTAACTGAAACAGACTTCAAAGAGAAACAGCAGAACTAAAAGTCATTTTCAAATTTAACACCATTAATTTGGGCCTGAACAAGGACTGGGAGTGGCTGACTCATTACAAAAGCAGCTTTGCCTCTCCTGGAATTGACACCTCCTCATCTATTATTGGGAGTGGACTACATCCACCCTGATCGAATTGGCCCTGTCAGCACTGGTTCTTCACTTGTGAGGTAACTCCCTTCTCTTCATGTGGCAGTATATTTATGCCTGCATCTGTAATTTTCACTCCATGCATCTGAAGAAGTGAGGTTTTTTACCCATGAAAGCTTATGCCCAAATAAATCTGTTAGTCTTTAGAGTGCCACCAGACTCCTGGTTGTTTTTACTAAAAAAGTAGGCAGCAGCTGGGAAATGAGGGTCAGTGTCCTGGTCTAGCACCGTGCACTTCAGAAACGTTTTTTGTCTTAGCTGTATAATGCGACTGGGTGAAATAGTGAGCAAATAGAGATAGGGTCACTTCTGAGAGCCAGACTGTGGCCGTGGTGATCCTAGGAAAGGAACTGTTGCTAGTAAAAAATTGAGAGAACAATTTCCTCTGCTGCTGTAGATAATGATGAATGGCTGATGAGACTGTAAACACACTTTTATCCTCTCCTTCTTCACTTCCCAGCCCTACAAAACAAAGGAAATAAGGTACAAATATTTAACATTTGTGTTAATTTATCATAATAACAACTTACTAAGGAGTGTGGTAGATTCACCATCACCTGAAAATGTTAAATCAAGATTGTATGTCTAAAAATATGCTCTAGTTCAATCAATAGGAATGTTCTGGATACAGGAATTGCTGGGTGGAATTCCATGGCCTGAGTTATGCAGGAGGTCAGATTAGATTATCATAATGGTCCCTTCTGACCTTAAAATGTAAACATATTTCTAAGACAGCACTATGTTACATTTGCTTCAGTCCAAAATGGATTCCATTTTGTGATGGAACACATGATGGAACACAGAATTATTTTATTCAGATTTTCCATTTCTCATTCTTAACTTTGGCAATATTAGGTAGAGCTGGAAATGGGCAACAAAAAAGGATGAAAATATTCTGTAATTTATTTATAAAATGAAATTTATTCTTTTGTTTACTTAACCTAATAAATGTCATGCACACTCTTTAGGTAGAAATCTTCATCAAACACAGTGGAATGTGCTCTGAAGTGTTCCCGGAAGGGTAAGACAGTAGCTCAGCTCAGATCTTCCTCCTTGTTCTCATATCCCATTTCAGCTGACCAATTCTGGTACCAGATATTTTTCTCATTGTGACCCTAGTCCCTCCTGTCTTCACACCCTATACACTACTGCAGTTGTATGTGTATACAATATGCCTTGTGAGGTATCATATGAAAGCTAATAACATGCTGGTTATTAACATATTGTAAAATGCATGTGTTACCATTAATGAAAACATGTTAAGACCAGACAGCCTAGCCTAGGCAAAGGTGAGAAACAGATCTGTCCTAAACAAAGGAATGAGGGGTAACCTCAGTTCACATATTAGCAGTAAACAAAGCCATGGAACTAAACTATCTGGGGTTATCTTGATCCTGAACTCAAGAGTCAGAAAATTCACATAGCTCCAGCACCCCAGAGAGAGACAGGAAACTGACTCCCCAGGGGAGCTTCATGACTTGTAAGACACAGACATCCCTTTAGGGATATAAGGAACAGAGAGAGATTCCATCTTTATCTTTTACCTTAGGAGACAAAGGGAAATGGGTTCCGGCCACACTGGAAAAGAGACTGGGTGAGAAAAACCATCTTAAACATAGACTGTATCTTGCTGGATTAAATGTGTCTTTTAGATGCGGGTTTTCACCTTTATTGGCTTATAACCATCTCTACCTTTATTTCTTATACATGGTATCACTTAACCCATGCTCTTTTGTTAATAAGCACGTTTTGCTTTCATTATAAATCATTAGTGCCGTATAAATTCAGTAAAGTGTGTTCTTCTAGAAAGCTGACAGGTCACCATAAAGGCAGCTAATCTAACAGTTTCTCTCAGGGTCCAGTGAGAGACACTGGTTCCTGTAGTGGGATGATTTTGGGGCAAATTCAGGGCTGGAGGGACACTAAGGTCAGCTTGCAAGGATTAGCAAGGGTGAGACTTGTGGGCTGCTGGGGTCAGAGCTCTGGACCAAAGCTGCACAGCTGCAAGACACCCACGGTTACAAGCCAAATGATGCTCAAACCCCTCACTGGCCCAGGTAAACCTCAAACCATCATTAAGTCATGTTGTTCTACCTATTGGATCAGAACAAAAAGAGGGATATATGCATTCTCTTGACCTCTTTTGTACAAACACTATTGTAGCCCAGGACATCTCACTAAAACGCTCATAATCCTGAACCAGTACCTGATGTGTTATACCTATAATCTTTATTTTTTCTATATTAACTAAATATTTTTTGTATTTCTATTTACTGCTCATTTAATATAGCTCATCCAAGTTATGTTTCATTTCATATATTCTATTAATAGAGTTTATAGAAATGTGTATGTTTTATAGATTTTCTTAGAATTTCTTAGTTTGTTTGTTTGCCTCTATGTTACTTGTATGCAGATCATTAATACTTTGCGACATTAAGATTGAAGGTCAAAATCAAGTCATTACAAATCTAACCTTTTAAACTTGAGTGCCATTTAGTATGGTTTTCAATTCCTGATAGTCAAGGAGGTTTTCTGATCAGCCATTCACACATTGTTCAGGGAGCCCACACTTCATATGGGATGATGAAGCACATCTGGTTTTTAAATTAAAGGTAAATATTTATCCAGCTATTGTATTACATACATTATTAATTGAAGTCAAAATCTAACCCGTCTCCAGTGTGCGCATAATCTACGAGAATACATATGATAGTTATACTTTGATAAGAGGGCCTAAAATGTTTATCTGAAGGTGAGGTAGTGCCTCAATAGGTCTTTTCATTTTCTAACTTTCCCATCCTACAATATACTATGTTTGCATTGTAAAAATGGGGAACCATTAAAAGTTAACAAATATCTTATACTGATACGTACTTTCTGTTACCCAAAATTGGGCCATCTAGTAAGTTTAGGAAGAACTAATGACCCACCAGAGTTGTGCAGAAAACAGCACATTTATTATATTAGCTAAGTTCAAAAGAAAGGGGGGAGGAGTTGCATACTCAAGCTCCCAGGACAGGCACAGCACTGGAGATGTCAGGATTCTTCAAGGTAAGTGTCCCACAGCACAGCAATGGACAATGCGATCCACTTCTCAGGTATTCAAAGAGGGAGAGGAGACAAAAGGAGGGGGAAAGTGTAACAGACCTTTTGAGCATACAAATTATACATAGCATAGTAATATAGAGCATACAGATCACTGCTGCTCCTATAACACTTTCATCTAGGATGCTTGAAATTTTAGAACAAATTCTGAAGGAAAGAATAATTAAATTTATGTAGGTAAATGGAAAAGGGGGATGTAATGCAACTGTGGTTTGCCAGTGGTAGATCATGCTAGACTATAACTTGACTTTCTTCTTTGATAAGATAACTTGATTTTTGATTTTTTTAGCTCAGGGAAATGCAGTAGATCTAGTATACTTGGACTTTAATAAGACATCTAATAATGTACCACTTGTGAAATTAGTAATTAAATTAGAGAAGATGGGGATTAGTACAAGAGTTGTAAGGTGGGTAAGGAACTGACTAAAGGGAGAAGCCAACTGGTTGTGCTGAAGAGTGAACTACTGGATTGGGGGGAGGTTATTTGTGGAATTCCTCAAGGATTGGTCTTGGAACCAATTTTATTCAGTATTTTCATTAATGATCTTGGCACAAAAAGTAGGAGTGTGCTAATGCAATTTGCTGGTGATACAAGGTTGGGTGGGATCATCAGTAAAGAGGAGGATTGTAATATTACACAGGATGATCTGGATGACCTTTAATGCTAGAGTAACAGAAATGGGATGAAATTTAATTGTATAAAGTGCAAAGTAGAATAATATTTATAACATACTAATAGAATAGTATACTAATATATAAATTATAATATAATTATATTTAGAGTATAATAATTTCTTCTGTAAGATGGGGACTCATCAGCTGGGAGACCTGGGTGTTGGTTGACTACAGGAGGACTATGAGCTACCAATGTGATGTGGCTATGGAAAATGTGATCCTATTATGCATCAAGCAGGTAATTTCTAACAGAGAAAGAGATGTATTAATGCCATTGTAAAAGGTATTGCTAAGACCTCACTGTGTACAATTTTGGTCACCTATGTTCAAGGAAGATGAATTCAAACAAGAGAAAAGCTTCTAGGATGGCCAGGGAAATGGAAGGTCTGTCTTATGAGGGGAGACTGGAAGAGCTTGGCTTGTTTAGCTTAGCAAAAGTAAATCAGAGAGGGGATAAGATTGCTGTGTATAAATACAGGAGGACAGTAAATGCCAAGGAAGGTGAAGAGCTATTTAAGCTAACGGATAATGTTTGCACAAGAACAAATGGATATAAACTGGCCATGAACAAATTCATGGTGGAAATTAGAAGAGTTTCTAATCATCTGAAGAGTGAGGTTCTGGAACAGCATATCAATAGAATTTGTGGGGACAAACAACTTAATTAGTTTTAAGAGAGAGCTGGACAAATTGATGGGTGGGATTGTAAAATGGGGTTGCTTGTTATGGTAGGTGCATGGCTCTGCAGCCCTGGTGGTCCCATCTGGTTTATATTTTGTGTTCCTAAAATCTCATGTTTCAGCCATTCACCAATAGAGATCAGGAAGGGTCCTCCCCACCTCCATGAATTCTGGGTGTGGCTTGTGGGAGGTTTTTCCTACTTCTTCTGAAGCAAGAATGGCCACAGCTGGGAATGAGACACTGGGTAGGGCTCTGACGTGGCACTGAGAATTCTCTGTCTCAATTGCTTGGCTGGCTGGTTCTTGCTCACATGCTCAGATCTATCTGATCACTGTTGGGATGGGAAGGAAGTTTCCCCACATCAGATTGGCAGTGACCTTGGGGTTTTTTCTCCTGTGGGTTTGGGTCACTTGCAGGGATAATTTGGGTGTATCTCAATTAATTTCATGCTATTGCAAGGGCTGCTGGCATTGGTGCACCTCAGCCCATATTGTTCTCTGTCTGTAGCACATAATAGTTTAGTCTCCTGTGGGCTGCAGTAGTTCGGTCTAATTTTTGTTGTTGGGTTTAGTATGTGGGTCTGGGTGATGTAGGTGGCCTGTGATATAGAGGAGATCAGACTAGATGAATATGGTGATCCCTTCTGGCCTTAAAATCTATGATTTCCAAGATAGGTTGTGTAGTGCCCATCAATAGCACAGACCCAGTAACTGAACAGGGCGCTGATACCTCTCTTGATGGTGACTAAGCAAACATTTTCTGACTCTCTTGATTCCATGGCCTGTATGGGGGGTGGATGAGTGGGAAATGAGCACATACCTAAAAAAAAAAATAAAAAAAATTATCATGTTAAACAAAACAGGGTTATATTCTATAGAGTGTTCACTAAGACTGTGATCTGGACTCTGATCATGTACCCTGAGATCAAGGACCCTGAATATGGATCTAGGAAAGGGCACTGGAAGGGCATGTGTCCTTCCATGCTCCTTTGTGGGATGAGGTTATGGGATGTCTGTGCATGTGTGAAGAGACCTCTCCAATTAATATTTGTGATGTCATTGTGCTGTACCTGTGTTCTTGTGTTGTTTTTTCATGGTGCTAGAAACTTAAAATAATGGTATTTGCAATTCCATGGCCCGAAGGGGAGAGGGAGAGAGACATGGAGAATAGCTTTTCCTAGGAATAAGATATGAATAGGGTTTCTGATTTCAGGTTTTAACCAATAAACACTGATTAAAATAACCAAGATACAAAAAATGAAACCTGTTTTATTTGGAAAAACACCCCAAATCGTTACTTATATCTAAGGATTTTTCTACAGGGAGCAGTAATGCAGGCTACAGGAGTGTGATTTCTCTAGCGAATTAATGTGTTTCCCATTAATTCGTCGTCTGGTGTACACAAAAAGTTCCCCAGTGCTCTTTAACATATGACTGTTTAAAACAATATTACATTAAAGTATACTTGAAAATGTTCCAAAGAGATTACTCATTATAGCATATACTACTGTATATAAAATACATTACTCAGTACAGCATACACAAAGAAAAAGTCCCAACTCCACCAAGCCCAACATTTGGGCATTTACACAGAACTCAAAAATCATTAATTTCATTTGTCAAGATTTATTTTAATACCGCCCCCCCCCCAAAAAAAAAACAACAGAAGCCAGAGATCTGACGTACCAGACGATTTATATGGTCATGAAATAAAGACTCCCTTGGTTTGAACCTGAAGACTAATTGTAAGGTTTGCCTATGTATGGCATGCAGGAGAACTCTGTCTGTTTGCACATGCACAATTTCTGTTTAAATACCCCATGTGCTCCATGATTTCAGTGATCTATCCGAGAACAGATCTGTCAAACCATATAAAAATCTTACACTAAAACAATTTGTATGCAAGTATAAAAAAATAAAATTGGGTCTTAGAATTCAATCACTTTCTTGAGGTCTTCTGCTCAAATACACCACCAATCTTAACTCTACCATTTGGGACCTCTGAAAAGATCAGTTAGAAAAGATACCTTTACAACAGAAAAATGTACTATTTTCACATTACTCTTAACAATGATTCAATGTAAGAAAGCTATGAAAATAGCTTAGTGACTTGACTGCCACCTACTGTTAATCATGCCACATGTATTTTAGTTTCTGTGGCAATAAGGATGATGCTTTGGTCAAATGTTAAAGAAAGTCTTTTACCACACATGTATTATTGAACTAGTGACTACAGCTGAATTTCCAAATATTAGATGTCTCTAGCATTTTACAGTCTATATATATTTCCACCATAGCAGATACTGGAGAATTCAGTAAGGCGTACAGCACTTCATTCAGGTCTGGTAAAGTCTGAGAAGCTTCATCCTTCAATTACAAAACAAAAAATAGTCTGTACATTAAAAGAAAATTAATTGATTCAGAAGATTTTTGAACTTTAAAATTGCAATTATGAATCCTCGTAATAGTATTGTTGTTTTGTTGCTGTCACTTTCAATAAGTTCTTATGTCATCTGAGCACTAACTCAGTTAAAAAAGAAAATATGGAATCTGGCCACAAAATGTCTCTAGTCATTTTGCTCAATAAAGGCCCAATCCAGCAAAGTGCTTACCCCAGGGGTCGGCAATCTTACAGAAGTGGTGTGCCAAGTCTTCATTTATTCACTCTAATTTAAGGTTTCCCGTGCCAGTAATACATTTTAACATTTTTAAAATGTTTCTTTCTCTAAATCTATAATATATAACAAACATTTTAAAAACCTTATTTACTTTACATACAACAATAGTTTAAAGAAGTTTCATTTAAAATTAAATTAAAATGCAGATCTTCCTGGACTGGTGGTCAGGACCCGGGCAGTGTGAGTGCCACTGAAAATCAGCTCGTGTGTCGCCTTCAGCACATGTGCCATAGGTTGCCTACCCCTGGCTTAGTGTGTTTTGCTCCTACTAGTCCGAGTGACAATCAGCACTATGCGGTGCTCTTGTGCAGTATCACGATGACTTTGGATCTTGAGAAGCAAAAGAAAATATTTTTCATGACAATATTTAATAAGATATTTTTAATCAAAATAAACATGCCCACAGTCAAAAAGGTAAAGTACCATACAGAATAGTACCTGACACTTTGTCTTGAGCCTTCTGAGGCTGATATTAGATGTGATTTCCATACTGTCTCATGCCTTATTACTTAATTATAGAGAGACACTGTACAGTGTAAAACACTGTAAACGGTTATAAAAGTGACATGCAAAAAATGTGAAGCAAGCTGCTTATGTAATTTTATATTAATATAGGAAATAGTTATTTACTATTCAGACCAAAAGAGAACTCCATGTAAAGAAAAATATTAATGCTTCCCCGGAAGTGTAACCTGATATTTGAAACTGATGAATCACCCTATAACTCTGTACACTGAAGTCCTTTTTGTGTAATGCTGTCATGGCAGGACTGAGAGATTAAGTTAAGTTTGCATCCTTTTGCACATTTTCACAAGAGGTGGGAGGAATTAATGAAAATTAAGTCTACCAATTTACTGTGCTATGTTTGTGAAAGTTCATATACATACATTAACATAGGATGAATACGTTTTTATTTGTTGGAAAGCTGGCAGTAAGGAAGAAGTATTATGCTGCTATTCACAAGAGTTTGCATCGGAAGCATTAGACAATTTTGCAAAATTTTTACTCAATGCATTCCTTGAATAAGTACTATTAGCACATAATCTGTGAACAGAAAAGAGACTCCTGTTTATAAATCTCAGATCATCCAGCTGGGTAAAAAACCCACCCATAAAACTTAGGTGACTGATCAGATGGTGCAAATAGTTTCTAACAAAAATTCATAGTGAACTGTATGTAAATAATTCATAGACCAACATGTGTTTATACAAACTATTCACCGAAAAATGTCAAGTAGCCAAAGCTCATGACCTAGTTGTGGATTATTTAGGAACAGAAAAATGGGCTAAATTGAACAGATTGGTGTCTGTGAGTAAGTCAGCCAGCTGTACTTAACTTTAAGAAATATTCATCTTTTGGGTTGAAATTTTCCATATTTGGAGTCTCTCAGAAATTAAATGCTTCTTTTTAAAGCTCGAACAAAATCCCCTTCTTTTCTTCGAGTTATGAGAGGCACTGTTTTTCCTGCTTTAAAAAATTCTGACCATTCCCCCATGCCCCACCCTTCTGGAGGATAACAAGAAAAATAACTGAACTTTGAAATTTCAACATGGGAAAATAAATAGGCCTCAGTGAGGACTGCTTGACTTACTAAATTTGCAAAGGACAGGTATAAAATAACAGGCACTGGAAAATACTTTGTTGTTAGCTGTACTCTTAAAAAACAGATGAAGTGTGCACATAAGTGTGCAGTTCATTGGTTAATGGAATTTGCCCTATATTCTTGTAAGATGTGAAGGCCCAACATGACTGAAGTGAAAACAGTTGAACAAATGTCAATGATTATTTTACAGCACTTAAAGGTGTGATGGGCACCTCACAATACATATAGATGGAAACATGTAATCCCAGCTGCAGAAAGCCCCCAATCTCATTTCACACATGACACAATGAAAAGAAGACAAAAAAGTGTGGTGGAGATGGGAGGAAGGAAGGTAGGGGTCATAGTAATAGGATTATGTTTCTCAGCAAAGGCATTGGCACAGCATGGCTGAACAATCTGGGACAAGGTCAGGATATCTTATAAAAGGAAATGCCTTCACTGAGTCACTTCCTGAGGTGTCTCACAAGAGGTGGTTTTTACGGAGGGATTTAAATGAGGAGTGGTTTGTGGCCTGGCACTAGGTTAAGGAAGGGCAGTTTATGCTTAGAATTGGGCCCATATGTATTCTACAAGTCCATAATAGCACATGGCAGTATGAAGTTTTTGTGGTACAATTTAGGGCTGTCTGCTTTCCCCAGGAATGCCAAAGTCATGAGTGAGTTACACACTTTGTTCCAAATCAGTGCCAATGAAGCCTTTGATTTTGAATCACCTAATGACACAGCTGACACATGCATCATAGCTGTACAGTGATTCTTATTTATATTGACTGACAGGCAGACCATTATATAAAGAGGTATTAATAATATGTTAATTAAACATTAAGCAAACCAAACATTAAAATTATAGGCTGCTGCTTCCATTCCAGTAATACATGACTTACTCAAATCTAAACAAAGAAGATTTTACTTAAAGTACTGGTAAACTAGCTGATGGAATAAAATTAAGATGACCTTTTGATAGATGTCTGTTTATTGATTTAAATTCACCTTTTTGTGAGCAGTGTTGAAGAGGTCTGTTAGAATACAAGCATGTATAATAACATGAGCTAAACAATTTTCTTTGTGTGTCATTATGGAAAGATTGAAGCAAGCTTCACCTAAGTGTAGTGATGCAAAAAAAAATAATAGTATCCAGTCTGGATGTGCAACAGCAGAGGAAAACAGGAGTTTCATATTAAAGTGCCTTCTAGGTAGCTGACATGATGCATCTAGTCAGACGTAAATAATGACAGACGGAAACTATCATGAGGTCTGTGAAGCATCAACATGCTGCCATCATTTTCTTTCTAACCTTGCCTTGCTAGCAGCTCTCAGACTTACAGGCTGAGAGATCATTTAAAAAGCAAATCCTAATGATGCTGCCCACTGTAACAACAGTCAGTGAGATTGGCATCTGTTTAGCTCAGTTTAGAAACTCAGAATAGCAGCCATTCTTGACTCATGACATCCTAAAGTCATTGTTCTCCTCTCCCAATCCCTCCATCTATTTATGCATTTCACAGAAAATTATTTACCTGTATGGAGGCAGGGAAGTGAACAGTCAATCTCTGTTTATTCACCTGCCTCTCGTAGTATAAGCACTTTGATTATTTCTGTTTACTGGACTGGCTTATGTGGATACAAAATGCCTGGAAGATGTTTTATTTTTCTCTGTATACATTTTTTGTACATTACCTGTGCATAGGATAACAGTGAGTAAATAACATTCCACTGTCCCCATAGCTTAATACTAACATTGTTATGGTTCAGATAAACACATTACATGGCTGCCATAATCGATGTGGAATGGCAGAGCAGTTTTGCAGATGCAACTCGGAGAGAAAAAACAGTTAGTTCTGTTGTCCAGATTCAATAGAATCTGTTCACCAACACAACCTACAACAAAACAGTAACACATTTTGTTTGTGAAGCCAGTCACTTCATTGCAAGCCACTGGGAGCTGGAGCGGATGTGCAATAACATAATGGCATTCTCACTTTGCAAAGCAGCTTTGGTTGGGTGCTAGCAGGGCACAAGGGCTCAGACAGACAGATGACAACATGGGAAAAAAACAAGTAGCTCAGACTGCTTGTTTTTGATTGTAAACATAATTTTCATAAACAACAATGAATTTTATCCTGTTAGGTAAACCTGACCCAAGGCTATATACTGTGTTTTCATTGTTTGTATAGGGGTGGGGTGTGTGTGGGGGAAGATGACAGGTATGCTTGGCAGATCTTTCCAACACTTTAATCAAAGACTAAGCATCTTATCTCAGGTTAAGATGCTAATTATTCTTAAAAGTAGCATTTTAAAAGACTTTCTGTTTCACAGTGTTGTTAATACTAATGCAGAATTCGTGACTCTCAAAGAAAATAGATGGCCCTTGATTCTGCTGATGATATCAGGTACTGTACAGGTTGATTTCCCCAGGCAGATGTGAAAAATGTACTATTTGGTCTTAAATTTAGACTTAATAAATAGCTAATTTAGGATCTTGTTCTATATGCAAGGATATAATCACAAGGCATTCATTTTTAAAAGGTTTCATTTATTCTTGCGAGCTTAATTATTGCAAGGAAACTCTGAGCAATTTGTTTTTTTTACCAGTGTCTGATTTCTGAGAATGGTTATTAAATATTAAATGGATGCATAATTCAGGCAATTAAGAAAGTAATCACACAAAGTAATGTAATGGAAGTTAATTATTACTGCATAAGCAAATAGTTCATTAATGCTAGTAGTTGCTATGGCTGCATTCTTAATACGTGCAGAACTCAAGCATGAATCCTCTGTGTATTCAAAGAAGTACTAGGAAGTATGGTACTGAGGAAGGAGTGTTCCTACTGAAAGGCATAGGTAAATAAGGTCTTTTTTGACCCGACTTCTCTAAATAAGGTGGGATCATCATTACTTAAGAGTGTGTTATTGAAACCATTGCTGCTTTAGATGCTTATAATCTTTTCTGTTTGTAGTACAAACCGTGGCTTAAATCAAGGAAGAACTTAGGGAATTCAGCTTGTTAAAACAAAAATCACCAATTCTACTTCCCCTGTTAAAATCCTACCCAGTGGTGTTCCATTTGTTAAAAAGCTATAAAATCATTATATGTAACTTAAAAGGATTGTACAATTTTTCAATACAAAACCACAGTAGATGGCAACCACCCTTGTTAGATTCTGTTCCTCAACGACTTGTGCAAAATCTGACATTTCTTTGCTAACACTGTCTCCCTAAAGCATAACATTTCATAAAGACTATTTTAAGTTAAGTCTAGAGACACACGCAAGCGCCACTATATTCTTCTCAATACTTTGTGATGCAATAATATTAACCTTAGAGCCATTTGGTTCAATAAGAGATGGGAGTAGCTGTGGCCTAGGGATGAATAACACAAAGATAATGTGTCTTTCCCCAGCATTGAATGGCATGGAGACCAGACAGGCAGCCCCATTCATTTGGTGGCTTTTAGGAATATGTTGCATATCCATTTACTGTCTTACTCTTATTCTTTGGGGCATTGCAGGAAAAGACTGGCCTGTACCCATCACCTAAGCAACAATTATCATATTGGACAACTGATAGCTGGTGTCTACTGACCATTATTATGAAAAGCAGCATATATCTAGGGGTTCTTGCTTATTGCTGAATGGCTTCCACAGATGAATGGGTAGGTGTTGGAACTGGGTTCTGTTGCTAGCTTTGCCGCTTGGCACAGCTGAAAAGTGGGCATTATGTTACCTTTGGCATAGATTAGTTAGACTGAGGGCTTCTCTAAATTGCCCTGGTTGCCTGTTGCCCTCAAAGGGCCATCTTCCAGCTGGGGGCAATCAGAGCATAGTGCCCATCAGCCACACCACCTGCCCATCTCAGAGGCTGCAGGGAAAGGAGGAAGAGGTAGGAGTATGAGCTGACTATGCTGGCCTAATGTCCACTGGTTCCCCAAAGTGGTGATCTGGAGGTTTTCTGATCCCTTTGTACTGCAGGAGTTGAACTGTCTATACAGTCTGAAAATAGAATCATGGCAGTTCAGTGCATGTGCACGAGAGAGAGCATGGTGCACCTGAGAAATGTAATCTGGCCATGTAGCTGGCCCATAGGGGAGAATGGAGACATAAGGGACATGGAACTACAGCTCCCAAGAGGCACCATCATGGTTTAGGTGGAAGCAGAGATTAGCATTAACCCAAAATAGAACATTTCAATCGAAAATGTCAAAATGAAATATTTTTGACATTTCTGAATATACATTTTTAGAAATTGTTCATTCTGTGAAAATGTTCTGATTTTGTCCTACAAAAATGCAGAAATATTAGAAATTCCTGTGGGAAGGAAAATTTGTGTTTTGATCAGTTCTAACAATGATGACAAACCCATCAGCACTAACAATCAGGCAGGAACTTAGCCACCTACAAGAAAGCTCCTTTCACTGTGATGCTTCCTGGGGTACCCAGCATTGTAAGGCACCTTGCTGCCACCTGTCCTTAGCATGACGAAGACTTGTCTGTGCCTGCTGTGGCTCAGCTCCCTGACTCCCTCAGCCTCTGACAGCAGAAGCCCTGCCTTCCCAGCTTCCCAGGCCTTGCTGTGATAGGCACCCACCGCCCTGAGTCCTCCAAGTGCCCAGCCCCTGGTCTACTGAATGCTCACAGAACTCTGATTCCCTACTCCCAAAGGAACAGGACACACCAGCTTACTAGATTGAACTCAGGATCACCACTCTGCTTAACGCTTAATAGCACTTATATTTATAGTGAGAGCAAGAATAAGTTTATCTATCATCAAAGAACACAGATTCAAATGATAGTAAGTAAGGATACTGGGGAAAATAGTTACATATAAGACAAAATGATGTGCTTGAACTTAACTCACAAGACCTTTCCTGGGCTCCTTTACAGGATTGCTTACCCCAAGTCCTTCTCCCAGTGTTTTAACTAGGGAGGCTGAGATCTTCTTTTTATAAGATTAAGCCCACTGGCAGCTTGTCTTCCCATATTGACGGAACCTGGGTGTATCTCCATTCCCTCAGTTCCACCCCACACAAGCATTGTCTTTACTCAAACACAGGATAACCCTTGCTGTTTTTGATTGCTTTCTGCAGCACTCATGATCTACTTAGTAGCATTTAACTCAATAAACAAATATACTTCCACTGTAAATACACAACAGTCAACCAGAAGATAAATGTGCCCACCTCCTGTCTGGAGAAGTCTATCTCAATGCCTGCTACTAGTGACCTACCTTTTAACTTCAAGGCCTTAAGAACATAATTTTCAGTACAAAGATATAACTCCTTACACACACCTGTACATTTCACAATGATTATAATGACCAGTATGACACATGCTTTCAGTAGACCTTACATAGCCCCTTTTGGTGAACCCAGGGGATCCCTGTAGCCTTATCCCCTCTTCCAGTGGGCATTAAGAGATCTTTGAGTCACATTCAGTCCTTCATTTCAGAAGCACACTTTTCAACCCTTTTTGAAAACCCTATCAAACAGATGCCTTTTGCAGTATGCCCGGAATGGCACAAAATTCACCCTAGTCCATACTCAGGTGTTGGGAAGCAAGTTCCAGAATTTTGGAGCCCTCACAGAGAATCCCCCCAGGGCTGTTAGCTGGATAAGGGTTGTAGCTCAAATGTCTCTTGCTGACCACAACAGTTGTAGTCTGGCACAGGAAAATAGATGAGCCCTCAGCTAGGCAGGTAACAGACCATTCAGGGCTTTATAGATCATATCCAACACCTTAAACTCTACCTGGACACCAATGGGCAACCAGTACAGATCTCAGAGCACTGGTGTCATGTGCTTCCAGCAATATGTCCTGCTCAATAAGCAACCCCTGAATTCTGCACCAACATCAGTCTCCAGATGGCTTAAAGGTGTAGCCCTATGTACAGTACATTATAATAACCAGGCCTTTGTTACCTCAAAAGTAGACTAACAGTGGCAAGGTCCTCATTCAAAAGGAAGATCACATCCTCCTACTTAGACACAGATGGTAAAAGCTGACTGGGTTACTGCTATTGCATGATCATTGAACAGCAGGTGGAGGTCTGAAATCATCCCTACATTATGAACCCTACCAACTAATGGTGGACATACTACCATAATCAAAGGATCCTCCTTAATTGTCTGTAGCTGCTTCCTCCATCATCACCTTAGTGTTGTCTTCAGCCAGCCCCATCCACACCCCTGTTTTAGCTAGGCATTGGCTGAGGATCTGAACCATATTGTTTGCCTAGGACAAGATAGAGACATACAACTGAGTGTCATCAGCATAATGAATACATCACATCTCCTCCTTACTAACCCTGTTGGTGACCCCATATGCACATTGAACAGACTGGTATCCTGCAGGATCCCATACTCGATAGCTCTTCAGGAAGAGGAAAAAATGCCTATAATTAGCTGTTGGTCAGACCCCTCCATGCCTACCAAGGGTTGCAGGCAAGTTGTCAGCATCTCATGATCAATGGTCTTCAAGGCAACTTACAGATCTAATAATACCACTATGGACTCCTAGTCTTCATCCATCACCAGAAGGAGAGACTCAACCAACATGACCAATGCAATCTCTGTTTCAAAGTTAGGTCTATACCCAGTCTGACAAGGTCGAAGGATATCAAAGCCATTGAGATACTGTGAAGACTGTCTCACCATACCTTTCTCCACCATCTTACTCAAAGTGGAAAGATGTGATACTGATGGATAATTGGCTACATTGTCAGCATCAACTAGTGATTTCTTGAACACTTTTCCAATGCTATTTGTAAATCTTTATTTGGACCGTGATTGATCAGCTTAGTCATATGACATTATTTCTACTTCCTAAGTGGATTACTTCAAAGCTCACAAACCTTTCAGGATGTTCACAGAAAAACTTCTGGCAAGAATATTGGCAACACATTCTGGCAAACACCAATTTAGTCAACAGTAGTTCACTCATGTCTGAAAATGAATAAAGGGGTCACAAATATTGTATAAGTGAATTTGCAGGTTTTATTTGAATGAAAATTTGCATGTATAAATATGGACCTGACCCCACAAACCTTACTCACACGAATATTCCTATTTATTTCAATGAAACCGCTCAAGCAAGAAAAGGTTTCCAGGATTGAGCCCAAGAGCAGTAGTAATTTCATGAAAAAATATTATGCTCTGAAAAATATTAACTAATCAGTATAGTGAATATGCAGTATATCTTTAGTCACTGTTATGTTCTGAATTCAAAACTTATTGATGTGTTCATCTTAGCAGTATGGTATGATACACTGCATATCTCCTACTGACAAACTGTTTCAAAAAATAGAGTACAATTTTATTTTAGATAAACTTTTTTTCACATTCAGAAACTTTTGCTTTTTCAAGATTCACTTCCCTATATTGTGAATTGCAGAAATGTTTCCAATTTCTCATTTGTCTCCAAAAAAGAATATTGAAACTTTCATCTCTTGTGTAATGATTTGGCCTTTTTCAAGATAAAATAACTTGATCTACAATAATAGATTGGTTTAAATTTAAACCATTTTGGCAATTATTAAAGTTCTGGTTTAATGTGCAGCTGACTAGTAGACGTTTTTCTTTCATTAACCGTGAATATTTGTTTTGAAAGAAAATTCCAAATCCAGAAGAAATAATTTATATTAACTCATACAATGAAAAAGATCCAGCATTGAGCGCCTTGTATTAAGGGTGGAGAACTTCCATTCTTCACTGGGCTCCATGCCCACGCTGCTTCTCTTCAATTAATTAGCTAGACCACTTATAACCTGCCTGACAACAGGTTATTTAAATTCCCAAGTGAGTCGTTGCACTGTATACAGTGCATGTAGAGTGGTGGCAGAGGTCTACCATTAAGTATGCCAATCCAACAAATCCACAGACTGGAGTAAACATGGCAATAAAAGCCAGCTGTCACTATAACAGTGCATGAGCTTTGGCCCTGGGGGGCTATATGTCTTTGGCAATATACTAATGGGCTCTAAAGATGCATGATGATTACCACCTATTGGTGGCTACCAATTTCTGTGTTGTCTGTGCCAACCAAATAGCAGGAACTGAGACCTATTTGAGGGTGTACACAGGACAAGGTATAAATTCTACCTTTTTTTTCCTTTTAAAGGCTACTGAACTAGTAGGCCTTCTGACCATTTAATTGTAACTATTACCAAAATAATCAAAGCAAACGTTTAGAAATAATTGAGGTAAGTCTGTTTACCTTACTGCAGAATTCTCCAGAAAAATCTTACCGTACCTAATAAAAATTCCCTGGAAAGACGGAAAAATCAATTGAAGTAAATGAGAACAGTTTCATTCTTAGTGGAGTTGTAATGAGGTAGTTTGCTGGTGAATTTCTCTGATTAAGAGTGTGCATATTTAACGCCACCGCAGCTTTCTTCTCTGTAGAGATGAGACACCTAATACTATTAAATATTGTGGGAAATGTAGCTATGTAGTGTCATATCCTTGCTAAAATTACAAGATTGCATGCTAGCTATAATAGTGGCATAAAAATCAACACCTTGCTGGGGCTAGAAAAGAGAGAGCTGCTTTGACTATTCTATTTTTAAAATGTTTGCCCTAAAATGATTCACTAACATCTAGGGTTGGCCATGTAAAACATATTTTTATCAGTCTTTCTAACAGTCACATTTGGTGTTCCATTAGCAGCATGCAGTAGGCCCATGTGTCCTCTGCATTACACTAATTGTTTAAGCATGACAGGTTATTTCTTCAGTCAGAGGGGTAATGAAGATTGGGAAAAAAGTAGGGCACAAACAATTTTCTAGTTCTCAAGAAGCAATTATAAATAGATGAGAAGCCATAAAAATATTACACATGGGAAATGATCTTCAGTGCAACTGAAATGGATGCTATGGCAGTAGACTGAAGAGCAGGATAGGTTTTGAGCTGACAAACTGCAGCTGGTGAATAAACATAGCCAAGGTATTCTGCAGGAAAGTGGAATGATACAGATTGGAATCAGAATTCTTAAAACACTTTCATCAGGAAAACTACTTTCACATCAAACCAAAATTCTAGAGAACTTTTAGACTGATCAGAGGAGAGTCTGAAAGTTAGTTAAGGTGTTTTTGCAATAATGAGGTAATGCTTATGAAATGTGCCAGGCTGAACAGGTGATAGCATGAATAATAGAAGATTGGGGTTGGAAGAGACCTCAGGAGGTCATCTAGTCCAACCCGCTGCTCAAAGCAGGACCAATGCCAACTAAATCATCCCAGCCAGGGCTTTGTCAAACCGGGCCTTAAAAACCTCTAAGAATGGAGATTCCACCACCCTAGGTTAACCCATTCCAGTGCTTCACCACCCTCCTAGTGAAATAGTGAAATTGTGTTTCCTAATATCCAACCTAGACCTCCCCCACTGCAACTTGAGACCATTGCTTCTTGTTCTCTCATCTGCCACCACTGAGAACAGCCTAGCTCCATCCTCTTTGGAAACCCCCTTCAGGTAGTTAAGGCTGCTATCAAATCCCCCCTCACTCTTCTCTTCTGCAGACTAAACAAGCCCAGTTTCCTCAGCCTCTTCTCGTAAGTCATATGCCCCAGCCCCCTGATCATTTTCATTGCCCTTCGCTGGATTCTCTCCCATTTGTCCACATCCTTTGTGTAGTAGGGGGCCCAAAACTGGATGAAATACTCCAGATGTGGCCTCACCAGTGCCGAATAGAGGGGAATAATCACTTACCTCGATCTGCTAGTAGTGCTCCTACTAATACAGCCAAATATGCCGTTGGTCTCCTTGGCAACAAGGGCACGCTGCGGACTCATAGCCAGCTTCTCATCCACTGTAATCCCTAGTTCCTTTTCTGCAGATCTGCTGCTTAGCCAGTTGGTCCCCAGCCTGTAGCAGTGCATGGGATTCTTCCGTCCTAAGTGCAGGATGTTGTTGATCACTGCCTGCTGAGCCTGACAATCTAGCCAGCTTTCTATCCCCCTTATAGTCCATACATCCAGTTCCTACATGCTGGCAAGAATACAGTGGGAGACCATATCAAAAGCTTTGCTAAAGTCAAGACATATCACGTCCACTTTCCCCATATCCACAGAGCCAGTTATCTCCTCATAGAACGCAATCAGGTTGGTCAGGCACGACTTGCCCTTGGTGAATCCATGTTGACTGTTCCTGATCACCTTCCTCTCCTCCAAGTGCTTCAGAATGGTTTCCTTGAGGATATGCTTCATGATTTTTCCAGGGACTAAGGTGAGGCTGACCTGTCTGTAGTTCCCAGGATTTTCCTTCTTCTCTTTTTTAAAGATGGGCACTATATTTGCCTTTTTCCAATCATCCGGAACCTCCCCCGCTTGCCACGAGTTTTCAAAGATAATGGCCAATGGCTCTGCAATCACATCAGCCAATTCCCTCCAGACCCTCAGATGCATTAGATCTGGACCCATGGACTTGTGCATGTCCAGCTTTTCTAAATAGTCCTCAACCTATTCTTTCACCACCGATGGCTCACCTCCTCCCCATACTGTGTTGCCCAGGACAGCAGTGTGGGAGCTGACCTTAATCTCTGAAGACCAACACAAAAAAAAGCATTGAGTACTTCAGCTTTTTCACATCATCTCTCACTAGGTTGCCTCCCCCATTCATTAAGTGTCCCACACTTTCCCTGACCTTTTTTGTATTGCTAACATACCTAACCCTTCTTGTTACCCTTCAAATCCCTTGCTAGCTGCACTCCAGTTGTGTTTTGGCTTTCCTGATGATGAAGTCATCAGTTTATCCACAAAACTAGTGCAGCAAGTGTGAAAGTTCCTTCACACAGTCTAGTAAATTTACATCAGCTTCAGAGACTATTTATGGAGATGAAAGTTTAGGTAAGTTTACATGTCCATCCACTCCTTAGTCTTGGCTGAGACTACATCAAGTATACCAGTTGGTACAAACTTGTGTGGTGATTTGTGATGGAGTCTCTGGTGACTGGGAAGTGAAATTAGACACAGTGATTTCACATGAACCACCAAGGAAATATCCAGTCACAGCTATATGAAAACTCTACATTCACACACAGTGCCCATGTATTGCCAGACTCTAGGCTGAGTTTTAGCTATTTGCAGGGTATTGTGCTGCTGAAGGCAGAGATGGCTTTTGAATAGCCCTGCCTATTCTTAGGTGCTTTCTTATTTTTGCCTATTGAGCACTCCCAATCTCTATTAAGACCACAGCAGCTCTGCAACCACTGATTTTTGTCTCCCTCATCTGGGGTGCTAGAACTCAGGGTGCTGAGTATGCGGCAGCACCCCCTGGCTTGAAGTGGTTTCCATCACATACAGGGTTTACAGTTTTGTCCATTGGCTCTCAGCATCCCCTCTATACAAATTGTTCCATTGCTAGTGCCCTCATCTTTGTGATTGGGAACAGATACACTTCCTTTCTGCCCTGCCTACCCCTTCCTTTTAAGAGGGAAAGGGGATTGTCATAAACAGATAGTTAAGGGTTAATGCCTCTTTTACCTGTAAAGGGTTAAGAAGCTCAGTAAACCTGGCTGACACCTGACCATAGGACCAATAGGGGGACAAGATACTTTCAAATCTTGGTGGAGGGAAGTCTTTGTTTGTGCTCTTTGTTTTGTTGTTAGCTCTTGGGACTAAGAGGGACCAGACGTCCATCCAGGCTCTCCAAATCTTTCTGAATCAGTCTTTCATGTTTCAAAATTGTAAGTAATAGCCAGGCAAGGCGGATTAGTCTTATTTTTGTTTTCTCAACCTGTATATGTCCTTTTTTGCTGAGAGGATTTTACCTCTGTTTGCTGTAACTTTGAACCTAAGGCTAGAGGGGGTTCCTCTGGGCTATACAAATTTGATTACCCTGTAAAGTATTTTCCATCCTGATTTTACAGAGATGATTTTTACCTTTCTTCTTTAATTAAAAACTTCCTTTTTAAGAACCTGATTGATTTTTCCTTGTTTTAAGATCCAAGGGGATTGGATCTGGACTCACCAGGGATTGGTGGGGGAAAGAAGGGGGGGAAGATTAATTTCTCCATGTTTTAAGATCCAAGGGGTTTGGATCTGTGTTCACGAGGGAACTGGTGAAGCCTCTCAAGGCTGCCCAGGGAGGGAAAGGTTTTGGGGGGGGCAAGAAGTGCTCCAGACACTGAAATTTCTGGATGGTGGCAGAGTTACCAGATCTAAGCTAATAATTAAGCTTAGAAGTGTCCATGCAGGTCCCCACATTTGTACCCTAAAGTTCAGAGTGGGGAAGGAACCTTGACAGGGATAGATGGAAACTAAGTCTTAATCACCTTCCATGGGTTGGGGAGGAGGGAAATGGAGACTCTGCTTCTTTCCAGCTCTCTTCTCTTCTGGGACTGTGGGTGGGGAAAAGGAGGAAGATTCAGCCTTTGACTCGGGGCCGCCTGGGGGGGGTGCGAGTGGGGCAATTTGCCCCAGGCCCCACAGGGGCCCCCACAAGAATATAGTATTCTATAGTATTGCATCTTTTTTTTAATGGAAGGGTCCCCCAAAATTGCTTTGCCCCAGGCCCCCTCAATCCTCTGGGCAGCCCTGCTTTGACTGGTTCCCCCTTCTGGTGTGGGGGCAGGGGAGACGAATCACTGGGTCTTGCTTTCCGTAGGAGGAAGGAAAGGTTGGAAAGGATGGCTTGGTAGTAAAGGAGGGTGAGAAGAAGGGCTTTTGGGTAGAGGCTGAGGAACAGACAGACAGTGAGTGAAGAGGGAACTGAGGACAGATACGAAGTGCTTAATGGGAGATTCTAGGGAGGTGTAGTAAGCCCACTGAAATGCTGCTGTGAAGAGAATGATACCAAAGTATCAAGAGGATAAATAAGTATATATTGAGGAAACAGGACATGGAGTACCCATGATTCACTGGCTGAGGGAAATTGGTTTCAGGCTAGAGAGAGTCAGAGAGTGGGGATGACACAACGACACTGTCAGATTGTAACAATAGAACTGGTGGCCTACAGGTAAATGGTTCATTAATCTGTTACCCAGACCCCTCCCAGCCCTGCTCCTGACAGTGTTAAAAGAAAATATATTTTTCTGTTTGGAATAAACCTAAGTTTAAAAATAAAATATTTCTTTACTTTGGGGATCTTGATCCCCACGATAATCATGAACAGGTGTCAGGGGGTTGCAGCCACCTTCTCATATGATTATGGTCCTTGCTATGGGAGAGAGGTTTTGGGTTTTGTTGCGGTGGTGTTGGAATGTGGGGTGCAATGTCAGTTACAAGGCTAGCTGCACTTCTGTGTTCTCTGAGTGCACATTGAGGTGTCAGACCTCATACCATTAGCTGTCCTGTGGTGGAGTCCCAAAGTTCTCCTGCTTTTAGATGGGGCCCTGTGCATCAACTGTGCTTACCCAGCAGGTCTGACTGGGATCAGAGTTCTTCCCTTCAGGAGTCTGTGAGCACTGGTGAACACAGTGACTAGAGATGGCAGGAGACGTGAGTTCACAAGTTCTGACATTCCAAATAAAACACAGTAGAAAAAGGAATTTGACATGTCCCCTGGAATGGGAATTCTGGCATTTTGTTTAGAATAAAGAAAAATAAGTGCATTTTGAATCTTCTAAAATGTTGCAAAAGCTCCTTAAGCTGCCCACAACCCTGGCAGCCCACCAGTTGGAAGCCCAGGCTCTCTAGCAGCCTGCCAGTTGGGCTGTTGAGGAGCTGACACAAAACCAGGCAGAGTTCTCTTGGAATTTCAACTCAGTCAACATATTCCTGCAAGCATTTAGATGCTGACAAATCAGCATTTTTCGATGGAAACATGTTTTGTCAGAAGAGTTTAATAATGACTAAACAGCCTTCTGAAACCCAAAGTATTGATTAATTTCAACAGTGGACACAAATCATTTAGAGAAAAGGATTTTGAAACAGTCTACATGCATATCTTTCTTATCTATAGGCTTATTAACTCCTAATGGTAGTCTAGGCAGGCCCAACTTCTTCAGGAAAGCCAAGAAGGTGCCTATGTCTCCTGAACAATTCCCTAACAGCCAACTCCCCCTAGGGTGAAACAGTGTCCATTTTTATCCAGCTATAGTTCTCTTGATCTTCTGATTCCCAGCCTTGTTTTGCCACACAGAGCCAAGTTTTGTAACTTGTCTGAAGCCAAGAGGGAGAATCTTCACAGCTAATAGCTCCGGCATTGTGTCTTAACCGCCCTGTAGTGTTTACCATGGAATAGCTTATCTTGAGTCATTGCTTTTCTTTTCTGTTTGTTTTCCAACATCCCTGTTGATTTAGCCCAGTACGACCATACAAGAAACATCCCAATATAGCTATATGGTAAATCCCATTAACCAGGTCAACATACAGTATTAATAAATTATTACAGAGGAGCTCCCCATCCATCACACACAACATAGAAAATGTTAAGAACCACTGCCTTACTTTATTTTTAATTTTCCTTCAGCATATACACCTATTTTCCCTTGTCAGACCACAGGGTTATTCCTAGGAGCTGGAATGCTATCACTAAATGCAGAGGAAAAAAGTGTATATATAATGCATGTGTATAAATATAAAAATTCCTGAACTTTGCTAACAGAATGGGGGAAAGTCAGCTGAATCTTCAAATACTCCTTTTAGTTGTGAAATTGCATCCTTTTGCCCTTCCACCTTTATTTTCAGAGTTTTCAATAAGCCTAGAAATTGAAATTGTCCAGCCAGGAAGAGGCCAGAACAAAGCACTTTTGTGTGATTTGTTTACCATGGCATTGCTTTGTTTTCAATTGTTAATTGTATTTACTATTATTCAGTATTTATTTATATTGTGAGGCTCCTAATTGTCCCTCTACAAATACATGAGACACAATCCTTACCCTGGAGAGCTCACAATTTAATTTAAAAAGTAACTGTCTTAACAAGTGAGTGTAACAAACAGTAGAGGGAAGAGAGATGAGTGACAAGTTCACACAGTTACAAAGGCTGAACAAACTACATAATGTAATAGTTCCGAATCAGCTAAATGTCCATCTTTACAATTATCATTCTGTTCCTGATCAGATCATAACCCTCATGCTCCCTCAACGTTCACCTCACTCCTGCCCCCTCCTGGGAAAAACAACCCTGGTCTTGCTTCCTGTTCAGTAGATGTATTGATTGATTGACTCCTTTGATATACACTGTCCCCACTTGCCCCTACCTAAGGTTATATTTCCTAAAAAGAAACTAATCTTCTTAACTACCCCAGACAATGGGCTGTCATCTTCTACCAAAGCCCCAGCCCCCTGGGCTCCATAGAATTTCCCCACTATTTGGAGGGATCCCTGCAGGTGTCAGGTGAAAGGAAGCAGAAAGCCCATAGAGAGCATAGTGTGATGTTACAGCACACAGGTTATGAAGGTGCTGCTCCCATTCAGCTACTCACTTTATTGTGCTCCCCCAACAGCCAGTCTCCCAACTCCACAGAACAACTCAGGGTTCAGAACTGTCAACTACATCAGGGTGAGGTTAGAAACGTGCCATCCCCTAATGCTGCTTGGAGCAAGTGCGGAGGAATGGACCTGTAGTGCTTCACTAGGCCTGGTTTCTTGGGAAGTAGGGGGCAAGGCAGGCTCAGCTAGCTCCCAGTCTCTTACCCTTTTCCCTGGTGCGGCTGGCAGCTGTTACTGTGCAATAAAGTTCCCAGTGAATTAGAAGGTGGTGCAGCTGCATGAGTCGTGAACAGCTTGCTGTCTCAGTTTAGACATTGATTATCTCTGCCTTAAGCATCGAGTGTCATTCTAGTCAATGGCATTACAGCAGGGAGTTCAAGAGAGCACAGAAATAGAAGAGCACACAAAAGCACAAACAATGCTAAACAAAGAGAAAATGCTAAAGATAAAGGTAGAGTGAAGTTGCTGGATGAATTTGAGTTGGGTACCTGTAGATCTCTGGATGTGGTGATAGCGGTGTGTGTACATTTTTGGAGTGTGTGATTGCAGGAGGGAGAGGAGGGTAGAACCTGGTATATTTTTCCACCTAGCCTGGTAGATCATTACTATCCTGCTTGTAGTCTTTCCCACTCCAGAAGCGATGCATCCCCAAAATGTCTGCAATTGATGCAGTGTTTTGTGGGTGGATATGGAATGACTAAAACAACTCAGAAGGAATTATTATTATTTATTGTTTCTGCCAGCTGTATGTTTAGCATCATACTGTACACAAAAACAAAAGCCAGCCCCCATGCTGAAGAGTTTATAGCCGAAAAGATAAACACCTAAAAGACAAGACACTGATTGAAATTGGAGGGTCATGATGATCCAAATGTCAGAGCTATCCCCCAGTTATGGAGAGAATACGTGATATTACATATTTATAGGAAATATTTTCAAAGTTCTTTTTGTGCCTTTCTGTGGCATATCAATGAAATGTAAATTGGATGGCAGATACTTCACAAGTGAAAAAGTAACAAACATATTTAGTACATTGTGTCTATATAGACTAAAAGTGAAAAGGGTTTTCCTAAGAGAACTTTTCTGAGCTCTCAGTCTTGTTAGTGAACCCTTAACATTGCTTCCCACAGCTTGTACTTGACTTGGGATATTGATAGACTACCTGATGTTGTTCAGTTAAGTTTTCTGAGCTACTTCTCAAGATCCTGAAGTCTGAGTGCACCATGAGTCCAGTCAATTTATGAACCAAGTTCTGCCCTTCTATTGCTTCAGTAGGAGCCACCTCTGTGCATTTAAGGGCAGAATTTGGCTACTAAGAATGAAACAGCACAAGATTTCTGATTTTTACTTTGCAGTCCCAAACAATAGAAGATTTCCCTTTTTTTAAAAAAGTGAAGCAGCCACAGCTGTGGTCCCCGAGAGTCCTGGAGTAATTTAGGATTAGCTCATAAACAGGAGAAATTTGGCCAGACTGGCTGTTACCTAATATCTTCCATTAATTCAATACAAAACAGTATAGTGGTAGAGGCTTTTAGTAACAGTGCACCCAAGTTATTTGTGACTCCCTTCCAACCAGTGCAAAAGTCTGTGTGTGTCACTTTCTAAAATCAAGTTAAAAAGTTGTATTTTTAAGTAGGAAACTATTTTGCCTGAAACAAGAACCAATCCAAATGTTTCTCCTCAACTCAAGCAAAGCCTTTTCTGCAGTTCCCCCCTCCGCATCCCCATATTTTTAATTCATGCATTGCCATTCTTCACCAGCACTCTGGTTCAGTCTTGTGGTTCTAGTGCCAAAATACCGGCAGACTCCTTCCAGACCAGTGATGCAGACCCAACATACGTGGATAAGCTTTAGTTAAGGGTTACATATTTACATCGTAATCTGAACCTCTGAACATTATTCCCTCCTGTCTTCTGTGTGTGTCTACTTGCTAGACTTTTGGCAGCTGGAGCGGTCTTCAGCGGTATAGCACCAAGCACATTGTCAGTATTTAACAGTTAATATAAATAGACTTACGTATGCACACACAAATATATCATGTGTACGTGTCTGTGTGTGTATAAAGAGTAGACAAGTAACTTAAAATATTGCCTCAACTAATATAGCAATTCATAGTGCTGAAAGTTTGCTTTCTTATCCTAAAACTTGAGTGAGGAAGACAAATTAGGCTGGAGACAGGAATGTTTCTGGTTTAGCTACAAGTTTTATTTTAAGCAATTTTGGAGCCAAGGACATTTTGAGGATCATTTCCAAGCTAGCACTGAGATAGACCAGTGTGTGCGGAATATGTAAAACATGAAAAATGGTCTGGCTGCTTATAAGTGTTCCAAGTGTTCTGGGAGTCTAGGGTTACCCAGAAATCATTTACTATGCCACATCAGTCATAATAATAATATTAAGCAAAAGCATACTTTAGTTTGTCCCACCAATTAACAGTTTATATCAGTTTCTTAGACCCAAATATGTATATATGGGAGTGTGGCAAACTTTGACCTCATTGACCCCTTATGTCAGGAAGGCGGGAGGTAACCCCACCTCTCTATGCCTACATCCATTTTCTACCCCCCGTCCCCCAGGAGTCAGCACAGTGTGGCCCAATGGTCAGGATTGATCTACTGCCTCTTCCCGAGTGGGGTAATGCAGCCTAGCAGCCAGAGTCCATTCAATGTGCTCCTAGGGCAGTGGAGCCCAATGGCCAGTGTCCGCCTAATGTTCCTCCTCTAGTGGGATAGCACAGCTTAGCAGCCAGAGTCAATACTGCCTCCTTTGGATGCAAAACAAGGAGCCTAGTGGCTGGTGCCAGTAGGGAGGTCCAGGCCCACCCGACTCCACCAGGCCCCGCCAGTGGTGGAGCGGTCAGCCAGAGTGTCAGCTGGGAATCTTACCGAAACATTCTGACCTCATAAGGATGGGAGGTACCACTCCCTCACCCTCCCTGGGTCACTTCCTACTGGCTCTCCTGCAGCAGTGGTCCATATAGTATCAGAGTCTCCAGGCACCTCAGCACCAGACACTCCCTGGGGTTCTGATAGTGGCAGGCCTCTGGTCCAGATTTCTGGCTCTTCAGCTTCTGTAGGTAAGGGTTGTAACAGCTCCTGGGCTGAAGCCCCTGCCAAGTGTCCTTCCTCCTCAGCAGTCAACCGTTACTGAGCAGCTCTGCAGGCTTTTATAGATTCATAGATTCATAGACTCTAGGACTGGAAGGGACCTCGAGAGGTCATAGAGTCCAGTCCCCTGCCCTCACGGCAGGACCAAATACTGTCTAGACCATCCTGGATAGACATTTATCTAACCTACTCTTAAATATCTCCAGAGATGGAGATTCCACAACCTCCCTAGGCAGTTTATTCCAATGTTTAACCACCCTGACAGTTAGGAACTTTTTCGTAATGTCCAACCTAAATCTCCGTTACTGCAGTTTAAGCCCATTGCTTCTTGTTCTATCCTTAGAGGCTAAGATGAACAAGTTTTCTCCCACCTCCTTATGACACTCTTTTAGATACCTGAAAAGTGCTATCATGTCCCCTCTCAGTCTTCTCTTTTCCAAACTAAACAAACTCTATTCTTTCAGCCTTCCTTCATAGGTGATATTCTCTAGACCTTTAAACATTCCTGTTGCTCTTCTCTGGACCCTCTCCAATTTTTCCACTTCTTTCTTGAAATGCGGTGCCCAGAACTGGACGCAATACTCCAGCTGAGGCCAGACCAATGCACAGTAGAGCGGAAGAATGACTTCTCGTGTCTTGTTTACAACACACCTGTTAATGCATCCCAGAATCACATTTGCTTTTTTTGCAACAGCATCACACTATTGACTCATGTGCTAAGTACTGTCCAAACCTATAGGGGGACATAGTCCCTTTGATGAAAAGCTAGAAGTTTAAAAAGACAAAGAAGAGCTACACTTTGTGTATAACCCAAGGTGCTCCAAGTTAAATTAGACACTTATCTTTTTAGTGCCCCCTGCCCTTTTTTCAGGGGGCAGGTGGTTGGGGTTTTCTGGGGGTCATTCTGGGGTGTTCTGTGGGGGGAGTGAAATAGAGGAAAGAAAGGAAAGAGAGGAAAGTGAATAATAGATGAGAAACTATATGAGAAGAAGGTGGAAATATGAAAGGGCAGAGAGAGAGAACATTCCATTAAGCAGGGAGTCAGACAAGGGAGCTGGGTGTTTGCAGCGGTAGGAGAAGGCAAGTCAACAAAGAAAATAGAGAATCTATATCCAGAGTCCAACATTCAGAGCTGAGTGCTGATACTGAATCAGGGGAAGGTCCTAACGATTCACTGTTTGGCCTCTAGCACCACTTGGGAGAGGGCACAAAGATATCCAATAGCTACCTTTGAAGTTCTGCTTCTTGGGGTGATTGTCTGATCCCAAATGAGCAAATCAGAGCAGCTAAGTTGCATTGACTGTGATGATCTCCCAAGGGGCCTTTCAACTAGACAGAGATTACTGGAGGGCATTAGCAATCCAGCCACATCCCATTTTCCTTGGTCATGTACCCTTTGCCAGAGTGGAGGCAGGATGGGGTCAGTTAGGGTGTATCTACACTGTAGTTAAACACCCGCAGCTGACCCATGTCTGCTGATACAGGCTCGCAGGACTCAGGCTACAAAGTTGTTGAACTGCAGTGTAGATGTTCATGCTTTGGCTGGAACCCAGACTCTGGGACTCTACAATGAGGGAGGTTCCTAGAGCCCGGGCTCCAACCCAAGCTCAAATATCTACACCACAGCTAAACAGCTGTGTAGCCAGATCTACGTCAGACTGAGTCATCTGACACAGGCCAGGTGCAGGTGTTTAAATACAGTGTAGAAATACTCACAGATGCAGATATATCGGTTCTGTTCATTGCCAGGAAAATCCCCAGATAGCTGACTAAAGTAGGTTTAGCAGGGGCATGAATCTAGCTCAGTGTTTCTCAAATGTGGCCACAAGGCCTTTCCTTGCAGTCACAGCCATCTGGGCTCTGATCAGGGGGAGGCGCAAAGCAATGACCCCTCTCCCAGGGCGACTAACAGCAGTTGGGCCCTGCCCTCCTCCAGAGAAACTTTGGAGATGCAGGTGAATTCCCCACTTTCCCAGGGGTAGAGGAGGCAGGTTTTGGCTATGGGGCTTTGGGATCCATTTACATGGTGGCAGGCTCTAGTTCCAGGCTACGGCCCCCACGCTTACCACCTCCGCTATCGTCCCTGTGTCCTGTTGCCTCCTTACCCAACTTCCTGTTCAGGACTTAAATTTGTCCCAGGGCTTGCTGGGGCTGAATAAGTCTGCTGTGAAAAGTGGCATTAACACTTTACAAATATCACTAATAGAAATATCACTTTTCACAGCAGAAGACTTACCAGCTAGCAAGTCTTAGAAGAAAAAAAAAGCGCAACCAAAAAAGCAAAAGAAACAACAACAAAACAAGAACAGGCAAAGCACCTTATTTGTGTTTCTATTCCTTTTAGGTCCAGTAAAGAGTACGGATAACTGTACATTATTTTGATCGTTCAGTCTGTAAAAAAACACCCTACATAAATAAGTTACAATTATTTGGATATGTATATGTGCATATTTATTTGTTTTTCCTAAAGTTAATTAAGTATTTTAGGAAAAATTGTCAATGCAGCCACCAGCAAGAGTTGGTGGCCACACTCTGAGGCCAACAAAAAATTTGTTGTGAGAATCCCTGCCTCATGCCATCTATTTGAACTCTAGGCCCAGATTCTCAAAGGTATATAGGTGCCTAGCTGGCTGCCATTGAAATCTGGGCCTCGGTTATGTGGACTGCAGAGCAGGAGCAACAAATGACATACTGTTGCTTATTATGTATTATTTGTATTATGATAGCACCTAAAGCTCCTAAATGAGATTGGGGCTCCATTGTGGTAGGGACTGTACAAATACAGACTTTCAGGCTGACCCTGAACCATAGAGACAAAGGAAGATTCAGTGACTTGCTCAAGGTCACACAGTAAGTCCGTGGGAGTGGTTGCTGAGCTTCTTTGATATGCTGTCCTGCAGAGTCCTTGGTCTGCAAGAGCTCACCATCTCCTCTGTTAGACAGCCACATATCTTAGCTTCTCATTCACCCATGTGCAATCCCAATGGACACTAATGCAGTAGCTCTGCCAGGGTGGCCTGCGCTGTGAGGGAAGAGGGGAATGAGAATGGGAAACTTAGTTTGTACCTCCCAGAATCCAGTGCTTTTGTTAGGAAAGTTTCAGAGAGGAGGGAAGATGGCTCTGCTGCCACTGACTCCCAATTGTTGTGGTTCCATTAGTGACGGAGATGTTTCTTGACCATCTCTCACTGTATTCCTGGCTTTCAGTGATGAAGGATGAACCTCATCTTCAGGCTAAGGTGTTTTAAGGTGTTGTCTTCCCCCAGTGTCACTCCTTGATGACCACACTGACACATTTGATATTGTGTGAGTGTGTGGAGTTTGACACTACCTGAAAGATAGGTGCTGCATCAGAGCTTAATGGAGCAGCTCGCTGGTCACTGCTAATTCAAATCAAATTTCAGCGGATGAAAATTATACTTTTTTTAAAAAATACATAACCCGTGTGAATTTAGTTAGATGCTGCCATGACTTAACAATTATTATAAATCCTTCCAAAGAGAATGGGTGAAAGCCACTGCAAATGCTGTCTGGAACACTCCTGAGCAGAAGAGAGAGCTGGCGCCATTTTTATAGTTATGCCTGTAAGATTTAATAGACGGAAAGTTTCATTAGTGAACTGTGTTGCAATTAACTTCTAGTAGTTTCCAGCCTACTATATGAAGAACTTACTGTCAGAAAATTGTTTACATTTCCTTTTGGAAATACACCTCTACACTGCTATAACACGACCCGCTATAACACGGGTTCGCACATAGCGTGGTAGCAGCAGGGCTCCAGCGGCGCTTTAAAGGACCCAGGGCTCTGGCTGCTGCGGGGAGCCCAGAGCTCTTTAAATCACCACTAGAGCCCTGCCGCTGCTGCCCCGGGGCTGCGGCAGTGGGGCTCGCCGGCAATTTAAAGGTCCAGGGGCTCTGGCTGCTGCGGGGAGCCCTGGGCCCTTCAAATCACCGCTGGAGCCCTGCCACCCCTATCCTGGGGCTGTGGCAGTGGAGCTCCACAGGCAATTTAAAAGGCCTGGGGCTCCCCACAGCGGCTGGAGCCCGGAGCTCTTTAAATCACCGCCGGATCCCTGCCGCCCCTACCCCGATATAATGGGGTTTCCGCTATAACGCGCTAGGGATTTTGGGCTCCCCATGACCGCATTATAGCAGGGTAGAGGTGTAATTTATTAGATTTTCAGCACCTTAATATTAATGAATAGTAAGGGCCACAATTCAGTGAAAAACAAACCCATACTATGTTATGTGATTTTTTTATTACTCTACATATTAAAGGTCAAGCTATAGATCCTTTTTATTTCTCAATGAACACACCAACTGATGACAAGCCAGGGCTGAGTTGGCTTTAGGGGTGGTTTTACAAGATTCTTCACGTTATCTACAGTATTGGTTCAAGATTCTGCACAGGAACATCAGAATTGAGAATCAGTGGGGTAATGACCTTTTTTTCCTCCTATGTACAGATCTACCCTGCGGCCAAGCCCTGCTTGCCTTACTCTCCAGATAAAGGTCTGATGTTTGAGTAAGATGAGTGGGATTTAGGCACTAATCTCTCTGAAGCTCATTTAAACAGGTGCCCAGTGTGAGAGAGGCTGGGCACCCTTACCTCTCACTGACGCTACTGGATGTCAAGGGTGCACCTCTCAGGAGTGAAATATTTTATACTAATGTTGAGCTAGAATGTAGGAAAATTTTACTTCCTCTTTTCGCTTTTTAAAATTGAAGCAGAATCATAAAAATGTAGGACTGGAAAGGACCTTAAGAAATCCTATAGTCCAGCCCCTCACTCTGAAGCAAGACCAAGTATACCCAGACTTACAGTTAAGTTTTTCCTAACTTAAATCTCCCATGCTGTACATTAAGCCAATTACATCTTGTCCTACCTATGCTGGATATGGAGAGTAACTGGTCACCATCCAAAGATACAGTAGAGTGAGGTTGACATATGTCCATGCATTCTGTCTGCAGAACTTGGGAACCTGTGAGTCAATTTAAAGAGAGAGTGGGACTAGCCTTTCTGGCCCATATATGGGTGCTGAAAAACAGATGAGGCTTCTAATGTGCATCAGTCAGCACTGATTTTATAGAGACAGTCTTGATTTTTGGGTCTTTTTCTTATATAGGCTCTTATTACTCCCCATCCCCATCCCGATTTTTCACATTTGCTGTCTGGTCACTACAGCAAGCCCTCCCTTTCATCAGGGCCAGAAAAATCCTGCCCACAGAGATGACTGCAAAATTCTCATTATAGTCAGTGTACATGTGTTTCTGAGGGCAGATTTACCCTCATATTTATAGCTAAAACATACACCACAGTTATTCCTTGTGTTTGTCTACTATGCTGGGAAGAGTACCTCCACATGTCTGACCAGAACTTGGGAACAATTTTAGAAGAGGCTGGTCCCAGATATTCTGTCTCAGGTTTTATATTGAGCCCACTGCATATTCGAGCAGGACTTTAGGTGTTTAGTCAATGCAATATGAATATTCATGCAGGGCAGACATGATCACTAGAGCTTATAGTTATGTACCTCATTATCAAGTCACACTGCCTTGATTTAAGGTGCTTCCAGTAACCTGGGATGAAACAGTAATACAGTGGGAATACCAGCATTTTTTTTTAAAAAAAAAAGACCGCACAGAAGAGAGTTTCCAAAGTGGAGGGGCATTCCAGCTTTCATTGCACAAACATCTCTTCTTTGGGGGAATATAATGAGGAGCTGGCAAGTTATTAACAAGAACTGAGAGTTTTGCTATATTATGAATTGCAGCCCATGGGGTTCTCCAGCAGATTTAAGCAATTCTTACTTACAGTTGGGCATAACAGAATCATTTTTGATCATTTCAATGGACAATATCTGTATTTATTTTTAAGCACATTTTAAATTGTATTGATTTAAATTGTCAGTTGCCCAAAGTTATGGGTTTTAAGCATTTTATTCTATTTTGATCTATTTAAATTTTCACTGTTGTGTGAGATTATGGAGGTGGGGGGGTCAGACAATAGTTATATAATAACAATAAACATTGAGATTCAAAAGGTTAAACTTTATAATTGTTAAAACACAAATTGTCTTTGTCATATGTCAAAATAAACAGAGTAAATATTCTTAAACTCCAGCAATTTATCAAGAAGCATTTTTCTTATTTTGTCTGTAAATTTTGACTAATTTTAATGGAAACTTTTTTTGTTGGTTTGTATGTGTACGATGAAATAGACATTTATCAACATTTATCAATTAAAAATCTAATCCTTCAAAGCCTACTTTCAGTTCATGGGGATTCTATGTACAGTAACTAGTGCATGATGTGTAACTTGTTCTTGATTTGGTCCCATAATTTCTAAATGAATGAACAGAAATAAGGAAGGTATTATACTGTTTTATGCTAAATTAACCTCACTGTAGAGTACTAAATATCTGTCTCTAGAGACATATTATAAAAATTAAGTATTTTCCCTACTACAACCATTTAAAAATATTTAATATTATACTGCCAGGGTGTGTAAATTACTAATCAAGATGAAGAAAAGACTAGAAGAATGAGAACCACTCGAACAAGTTTCATTTCTTACTGAAACCACACTTACTGGTCAAATTCCCTTTTTGTTGGGTCAAATATTTTTGAGGGGAACACTTTAAGACTGAGTGGGTTTTCCTTCAGAACACCACAAGTGATCAATAGTGGTTAGGTAACTTTAAAAGGCAAGTTATCAAATTAACTTAAATAGAGCTACTCATCTACATAAGAACTATTCCCGTGAATAAGACATGCGGTATCAGACCCAATCTTTGGATGTTCAAGTTTAGAAAAACAGACCAAAGTTAAGATGTGTTCAGATCTTCAGATGCAAGACAATATTCTTCTTTAACAGGATTACTGGCCTGGATGGGGGGAAGCTGTGAACATAATATCTTGATTTTTAGTAAAGCCTTTTACATAATCCCACATATGCAAAGTAGAGAATTGTGGCCTAAATTAGATTACTATAAAATAGCTGCAAAACTGTCAAGGTTAAGTCTGAAGCGGTAGGCTCTTAAACATCTGTTGTTGCTGCTGTTTTTGTTTTCAGTAAGCTTAGAAATGGAAACCAGGGCATCAAAATATTAGATGCAGAACTTGAGCATTAAAAACTGAGGTGTGGAAAACAGTGGTCCTTTGAAAAATGTTTCCTGTAAGCAGGTAGTGCTCCCAGGCTGCCCTGAACAACATATGTACACGCACTGTAAAATGTCCCAACTTACTACTTCTGTGGATTTGGACTTTATTGGTAATTCAGATAATACCAGAACATAATCCTCAGCCTAAGCTTTCTCCCTAAGGCGGACTGTTCCAAGGGCTTCCCTGCAGGACCTTTCAGTCTGTGCCTTTAGTTCTCTCTAGAGCAGAGTGATTCTCCGTCCTACCTCCTAGATTGAAAACACCTGCTCTAACTTCAGAGTGACCTAATAAAAATACAGGTCCATCTCTCTATATCAAGATGACCTCCAACAGAAGATCCCTGAAGGGACTCCCCATGCACAGCCCTAGATCTGTCACCTTAACAAAGTGTCTTTCTCAGACCGATGTTCTAGGTTCATAGGTTCAGCAAAGCTAAACAACATATATAAAAATTATGTTGGGGTAGGTTTTCCTGCTCTTAACATGCTTTAATTAAAAGAGCATTAAGGGCCAGAATGTCATGCTGTTGCAGTACTTTACTCTGAGTAGTCTCATTGTTCTCAACAGTACTACTGTACTATTCTGTGTGTCAGTGTATTCAGCAGAATCTGGCCGTAAGCAAATATGATGAAGCATCTTGCTTAGGAAAGTATGAGACTCCTGCTCTGAAGCGTCCCCTCACCTACACTAATATACTTTCAACAACTAGGATCACCAGCTGCTATTTAGACCTGGAACTTCTCTGAGCAGAGACTAACAATTGTCAAATTGTACTATGGTTTTTGTGATGTAGACAAAAATCACTCCACAGGGAGTAGTTTGAGATCATCAAACTCATTTCATTTATGGCCTAAGCATTGTTGGAAAATGTCTGTTCAAGGTGAATGCTAATGCTAATGCACTAGCTCATAGCACTGGAGAGCCTTCCAACATTTCTTGGTCCCCTCCAGCAAAATTAATCATTTTATTTGAGTAAGTGTAATTCTAAAAACAATACTTCCAAATGGCCTCAAAGAAATGTCATGCAACATTTATTAGTAAGTCAGTACAGCAGTGACTCCTCCAACTTGCTTTGATTTAGTGACATAACTTGTGGTTAAAAGCTTCAGGCAAGGCCACACACATGCAAACAGTGACTGGTGATTTGGATAATTAGTAGGAATGGCAGGGCCCTGTCTCTTTACAAGGACATGCAATTAAAAATGAGCTACAAAGGTACAATCATGGAGATATAAGGAACACAATAGACCAGGCTGAGTAAAACAAAATAATAGCTACCACAATGAGAACATAGAAAAGATCGTATAATATTTCTTTATATTTTGTTAAAGAAATTATTTCTAAAGGTGGAATGGGAAAATCCACACACTAATACTTCTCTGTTATTATATTGGTGTAAATCTGAACTAACTCCACAGAGCAGAATTTGGCCCTTCATGTCTTAGAAACTTACCTTTACTTGATGTTAAGTTACTTAAACACAGGGACTTTGATAAGGGAAAATACTGAAGTATCAGAGTTAAAAGACAAGGACAAAGAACAGATTAATATTTACTCTTTTTTCAGAAAAAAAAAATTTTTTTAACTTGCCAGGATGCCCAGTTCTACAAACCAATCTCCCTTCACTTGAGTGGAATCATGTGCCTACAGCACATCTGAATAAGGATTGCAGGGTGTTTAAAAAATCAGTGCTTCACTCTCTTACTGCCTATCTGCTCTTCCTTATTTGACCTGACAGTGAATTTGTAGAGCTGAATTTGTGACATCATTCTATTTTCTGGACAACAGCCTGTGAGTTGAAATTACAGGAGCACAAGACTCACTTCTTTGTAGGATGATTCAGAAGGAAATCCTTGGATAAAAACTTGTGTTAAATCACAAAATTAGATGGCGGCAAAGGAATACAAATCTATTGGCCAAGTAGATTAACTATAAAAATCTAGGGTAGAAATGATACCTTAACAGTGCCAAAGTAATGGTCTTACACTATTGACTTTTTTTTTGTTTTAATATATCATGTCCATAACTAAGTTCAACTTCCTCTGTGCTATTTGTTACTATGGTTTCTCACCTATTGGGGTATTTCACCAGCAACTATATATGAGGCTACTGTAATACCTTTCATCATTAGAGTTGTTTGAATAGCTTTTTTTTTTAAATGAAAATATTTTCACAAATAAAAGCACAATATTCCAATTAGTATGATTTATGGTTTCATTTCTTATTTGTAAGTATTTTCAGAACAGCTGGGTATTCATGACATTTCACAGATTCTATTTGGAAGGGTTATTTTGTTCTTACAAGAAGTTCATGCTATTTGTTACCAGGACTGGCGCCAGGGTTTCTCGCGCCCTAGGCGCACGGCCATTTCGCCGCCCCTCGCGCTGATCCCGCGGCTCCGGTTGACCTGCCACAGACATTCTTGCGGAGATCTGTTGGTCCGTGGCTCCGGTGGAGCTGCCGACCGTCCGCCCACAGGCATGACTGCTGCAGCTCCACCGGAGCCACGGACCAACGGACCCTCCGCAGGCATGCCTGCGACAGGTCAACCCGAGCCGCCTGCCACGCCCCCAGCAAAATGCCGCCCCCTCAGAAATCCTGGCACCTTAGGCGATTGCCTAGGCTGCCTAAATGGTAGCGCCGGCCCTGTTTGTTACACACTTCTTATTTTTCTGGATTTTTAAATCACATCATCCAGTCTGGACACACAAATCGTACCATATGATTTACATAACTAACCTTGCCTCATAAACAATGAAGAGCGAAAGATAACATAAACTGTTTACAAACAACGTAGATTCTGAAAATTATTCTTCCAAACCATGCACTAAACCCAAACCATAACTACAGTCTTAGAAAATCAGGATCAGTTTGCTGGTGATTCACTAACTGAAAGAGGGGCTTAAGTCCTTTTAAAAAATACACTGCTGACTGGACTGTGTGCCCAGATTGGGATAAAAAGAGGAATACATCACTCCCTTGGACCTCTTCATGGGCTATCTAGACCTTGGGTCTGGGCATGCAGGGGTAAAGGGCACTGCATGCCCATTTATTCCTCCAACCTGAAGCAGATGTGGGGAGGAATGACAAGGAAGGGGCAGAGAACAGACAGAGTCTTGGTTCCACTCTCCTAGTGCACCAACCACAAAGATGAGCTGATGCCAGGGTGAGATTATAATTGGCTGGTAAAGCTAGCAGCAAATTAGCACCTCCTGGTACAAGGGAGAAGCAGAGAAGGTGGTGTGGATCTCTGAATCACAGTTCCTTCCCTGGGATGCTCCTGGGATAGCACAGCAATGACCTGGCCCTTACTATGAGTTGTGTCCACTGGGACACAATCTAGCCCATTACTTGATATGAATAGTTGCGCTAATTCTGTTAATTATCATGAAATTAGTGCTGCTAACTGATAAAAAATGGAGGGAAATGTTCTGGAGGACAGTGGGGATGAGGAAGGGAATCATCAGCCCTAAGTCTTTTAAAATGTTCCAGCTTGTAGCTGATTTCTTCAAGGTTTTGGAGATTGGCACATTTGGCTTGCTATTCCACAACACAGTGGGTTTGGTGAATATGCTAACCATTCCTCGCCAATCTTCAACTTCTCCAGCTCCACTTGGCAGTGTGGAAAGCCACCAGAAATACTGCATTTGCCGTGCAAAGGTAGTTTCCCACTGCCTGGACCTCCCTGCATGCTGAAAATAACATATTGCAGTTTCCATAGCATAGAGTTCTTGTGCGGGAGCAGGATCTTCATTAGGGTATGACTAAAAGAATTTGAGATAGATGGGGGGTGGAGGGGAGAAAACAAAATCAACCTCATAGATCAGCCTGTCCATCTCTTGCTTATGCAGACTTGACTTTGTTTACCACTATGCTGTATCATTGGCTACTTTGCATAGCTCAGGTTAAAGTGATCAGATTTTTTTTTTTGTGGCACTCAAAATATGGCTTCCAAGGATATGATTAGGAAGTGGATGCAGTTTATTAAGATTCTATTGTTATTGTTGACCAGATGCCTTGCCCTACTTTAAGAATCAAAAAGTATTGGTACTGCTGCCCAAACAGATGGGACTGCCCTGAAAACAGACCATCTTTTATGACTAACAGAGAAAACCCACTTGACAAGCCCTCTTTTGGATTAGTTACTAGTAATAATAGTTCAAAGTCAAGGGTTTCTTCTTAGCAGGAATCTCACCAACTGGTAGACCATGGGAAAGGATTCTTGACTGCAAGTATTGATCAGGGCTGCCCAGAGGATTCAGGGGGCCTGGGGCAAAGCAATTTCAGGGGCCCTTTCCATAAAAAAATAAGTTGCAATATTACAGAATATTACATTCTCGTGGGGGGCCCTGCGGGGTCCAGGGACTGGGGCAAATTGCCCCACTTGCCCCCACCCCTGGGTGGCCCTGGTATAGATCTATCTTAGGGTTTTATACTGCTATCCATCACCACAGTATCTGAGTGCATTCCATGTTAACCCAATAGCCATGAAGTCTTTTGTGGATTTCATGGAGTATCTGGTTCACCTCCATTTTGGGGTCATCCTTTGCTCAGAGCTTTTCTGTCAGTTGACTTTTCTTTTTTGAGGGCAGGGTGTTTAGGAAAATGGAGGTGTCAGTGTTTTACTTGCTATGATGAAAAGGTTTTTTTTCAAAGAAGTGTACCAAAGTCTTCGGAAATTATTTAGTACCTTAGTGAGAAATGTATCCATGGTAGCTTCAATGACTTTGAAAAAATATATTAGCTTTGTTCAATGCAGAACAACAAGAGAAAAAGCTGTCAGTTATATTCAGTGTTAGAGGAAACATGAAGATACTTATTGGACATTTCTAATAAATCAAAATGACTTCATGGTATTTTGAGTACTGCATATTTATATTACAGCTTTAAATCTTTAGAATGAGGGAGCACCATCTAATCTGTGTATCCAATGATATAATACAGAAGTCTTGACCACCTGAAGTTATTAAAGATCCCTTGACATGCATCACAAAGGAGTTTTTAACCCTAGTTTCCTGGACAAATGGATGATAGATATTCCTGGAGTAATTTATATTCTGCCTACCTATATGTTTTTTGAAGATTCAGTTTCCTATAGTGTTCTAACTCATTTCCATCAACTGTTGTATAGTATTGATTGTGTGTTGTCAAATGGCTATTGCACTACACAATGCAGGTAACTGCATTTCAATCATGGGTGAATGACTCGTTTGTGAATATATATGTATGATATTTAATAATAGTTTATAATTGTGTTTTTAGAATGTAAACGACATGCAAGTACATAGTCATGCCTGCTTAACTGAGTGTTTAGGCTTGTAAATCATTAGCATTATAGAGTATTCTTTCTGAATCTGCCATTCATGCACCAACTAGTCTAAGATCATATTAGGGCAAAAATCCTGACCCGTTTCCCCTTGCTATTATATATCAACAACAGATAATATCATGACATCTTCTGCTTACTGAAAAGAAATGCAACTGCAATGAATCATTGTCTTTCATATACATGTTTGTGTGGTCCTTTCTTCCCTCAGTGAAAATATCCATTGGAAGGATGTATGCCAGAGGAATGGCAACATTCAACTATTTGTGAAGGAAGAGGGACCGTTTTACTTCTCGAAAGTGACCCTATTACCTCAGCGCTTGAGTTTATATGAGAGGTTGCTCTCCAAGTTGTAACAAACCTCTCTTAGGCTTCAGAATTGGAGAGGAAAGAGTCTTAAAGTGCATTAACATAAAAAAAATCTATTTGCCTAGCTTTGAACTAGCTCTTAGCTGCCAACCTTTTCTTTTCTAAAATCTACAAAAGTCTCTCTTTATATTGTAATAAGTTTGTAGCCTTGTAGAAATGTGCAAGAACAGGAGGAACCTAATTCCTCTCTCATTTAAACCAGCATTACTGTGGAGAAATTCATTTGAAGTTAATGGAGTTATGCCAGCGTATTGAGGCCCAACATATCTGAAGAGATCTGATTTACATGAATGTATTATAGTGTATCTGAAAAGATCTCTAATAATGGAATGCTATCAAGTGAAGTATGGATTGCTAATGTGTGCATGCAAAAGCAATAAGTGGTCTTGAAAACCCATGAAGACTGGTACCTCAGATCAAAAATCCACTGCCTAGTGGCCTGAGATATGGCAGGGGGTCTGTTGTTAACAACTCTTGATAATACTGCCCGGCGTGGACCTGCATTGGAACTAGTGGCTGGGTCTGTGACTGTGCAGAACAGTTTAATGGGAAGGTGAGGAAAAAAGAGGGGATACTGAGGACAGTTTTGTTGCTGTGGGTCTTCTTTTAAATTAGATTATTCCCATGAAAGTGGGGAATAACTGGGAATATAGTAATGATGATAGAAATACAAAAGGAATGGGGGTTCTGTTTTGGATAAGCATCCAGAAATCCTGATGCTCATCTGAGTTTATCCAAATAATAAAAAACTCTTGTATCTACAAAAGTGGTGAGGAAATCACAAAAGATTTCTAAAATTATTGGCTTCTGTATGGGCCAAGAATACTGCAAGAATGGTCTGTGTGTTCTTGTTTTTGTTTTGTGGTATTTCAGCACTGTCTCTCCAATTCTTGACAGAAACAGATGAACATCAGAAGTGCTGTATAATAAACTAACCAGACAATTTTGAACTTCTAGAAAAGGTTTGGTTCATGTGTGGACAGAAACTTGGGATCTGATTTCCTCTGACTCAGTTAACTACTCTCTCTGGAATATACATATCTGGGAGGGGAGAATGGAAGAAGAGCAAATGTAAGTCAGGGGAGAACTTGCTGCTTTGTGATATGGCTGTTTAATTTTATGCTGTAGCAAAAGAAGGTGACAGCATCAAGTCTACATAAGACTAGCTCTAAGGAGTGTTTGTACAGCACCTGTCTTAATGGGATCTTGGTGGTTCCATGACTTGATCCTGGGCTTTTGTGCACTATCACAATACAAATTGTTGTTAATAATAATAAATGTATTTTAGGTTTATGAGCCTAGTGCATTTGCTAAACCCATGTATTTTCCAGCATTTACAACTTGACCAAAAACATCTGGCCTTCTGTTTGGATCAATTTCATTGATATTTTTAGTGAATGCATAGATAATTTTATAGCTGAGAACTCATATAGCAAAAGAATCTAACCTAGCTGGACTTGACACTGGGATTTTCCTTTTTTTCCTATTTATTTTTCTATTCATGTTTCCCTAAAAATAATGTATTTTGTGACCTATGAAAAAGAAGCGGGGAAAGTTTTAGGGTTGTAATTATTGGCTGATTTGCATTTTTAGCTTAAAGGAACTCCAAGCCAACCAGTAGAATACACAACACTTGTTTCAATTTAAATGAGCAGTTCTAAAAAGCCTTCTATGCATCCCTGTTTGTTTAACTTGGCTTTGTCTCTTTGATCTCATGTTAACATACCTTAATGGCAGGTAATGATTGATAATGGTGTATTGTAAAGTTCAGGCAATAAATACTGCTTTACTCATAATAATGCTGAATAATGTACTTTTTATGACCGAGTTTGATGGAAAATTTCCTTGTCAGCTCTGCCTAATTGTCCAAACAAAACCACCCATTACTTGAAGAAATACATGTCTAACCTAGACACATTAATTAGGGTCATGACTGAACTGCACAAAGGAATATCGTAACACTTCAGTTATCTTTAAGTATGATCTTTGGACAGCAGTCCTAATGTTAAACTAAAGTTTAATAGGAAACTGTTGTTTATGCTATCCTTTTGTAGCTCACAGATGTATGTTGGAATTTCTCCATAGTGGCTGTGCAATGGCAAAAACAGTATTTCCTTTAAGGTCTTTAAAGGTCATAAACAGTATTAGTTTGAACATCAGAAGTCACAAAATCAAGTAACCCTGGATTGAAAAAGAAGAAAGAATTTTTTTTAGCCAGACAGAAACTGAAGTTAGTAAATATCACATTGTATTGAGATAAGAGTTAAAAAGGGGCTTAGTTTCTAGCTGTTGACATGCTGGAATACTGTACATCAAAGTACCCAGGCAAGCACTACATGAGTGCTGGCACTTTCATGCTATTTAACCTTCTTTGAAGTTAGAGATTTTACAGAGAATTGAACAAAGATCAAGAACATAACTGGACAGACTTTTAGAAAAAAAGACCTAATTTAAAAAAAAAAACCAAAAACACCTTTCATTTTCAAATTGGCTGTGCTCAAAACCTTTCCCAAGCAAGTATTTTTTATTGTAGCAATCATTCAACACATCTTTGTAAGTGCAGGGGCGTGTTAGGCTTATTCATTGTTTAGTATAAGGAAAATACATACATCATATCAAGGATTCAGAAGCAATTGCCATCTCATTTGGGTATAGATCATATTTAAAAATAAATGTTCAAGAAAATCCATGCTAGATAAAATTTTCAGTCCCACTCTACTCTAATAATTTCATTTTCTGTCATGACTAATCTGTAAAAATGACTTATTCCTTGAGCAGTTATAGCCTTTATCACTTTCACTGAAAGAAAGCACTCGGATATGCTTATTAAATTGAATAACACTCTGCTTTGATTTCTATATAAAAAAAGCAGCAAAAAATTCAGAGATTTCCCCATAAAAATATCTTCTTTTGTTTTAAAACAATACCTGCTCTTAATAGTCTGGGGTCCAATCATACTTCTATTTAAGTCACTGGTAAAATCCTCGTGACTTCAAGGAAGTATGATAGGCTCCTTAGTGGTTAACTAAGCATTAGGCACTGGCAACTGTCAGAAGACCGAATACTGAGCTAGATGGACCATTGGTCGTACCCAGCATGGCCATTCTTCTGTTCTTAACTGTCTTTGCTCATTTGTCTTCAGGCTTACAGGAAAAAAGGGGAAGCTGCATTCTTTGATCACTTAATATAGTCAGATTATAAAGAGCATCTTTGTGTGACTGCTTTGCTTTTTCATTTGGATTTTTAATATGTACCTTATATAAATCCTTTTGGATTTTTACATAATAAAATCCAAAAGGAAAAAGCAAATCAGTCACAGACAGATACAAAGCTTTTATAATAATATATTATATTATGTTTATATAAAAAACAATGTAAGTGCAGGGATATATTCTGGTCAATTTATAAAACAGATTCTCAGCTGGTATGTTCTTTAATAACAATATCAACAAAGCAATAGTTACTAATGCCCTGCCTGCACTTTAAATAAAATTAAACAATTGCATTGTCTTGTCTGATAGAAGAATGAGATTGATCCTGCCCTTAGTGAATTAAAGGAGTTTTGCCATGGATTTCTATGGAAGTTGAACTAGAACCATGGTTGATTACGTGGGATCACAGACGGCATCTACAGGCCAAAGTAGTAATTTTGATAGGCATATTTACGACATGCTCTTTTACCAGACGAATGTACAGAGAGACCTTTTCCAACACTTACAGTGGGTTCCAGGCCATCTCCCTGGATGGTACCATTCTCTCTTCCCATATTCAGGGTCTGAATTCATGCCTGGTCTTGCGGGGTGGATGTAGACTATTCACCAAACCTACCGGGAATCCATACAAAAGGTAATATAGTCCAGGCTGTGTCCAAAGGAGCCATGCTGACTGCGAGCCAGAGAGAGATGTGCCTGCAGGCAGCACTGAGGCACAGAGCCTCTATGCATACAGCCCTCTGCCTCCAGGGCATAGATAGATGAACAGAATTTAGGATCTGGAACACTTCTCTTCCCCACAGCACCCATAGCTTCTTTGTGGGGAGGCAAACGCCAACTTCCCTAACAAAAATGGAAGAATGTGTAGGAAATTCCCCACCAGGGAACATAGGAATTGCCAGATCATCCTATGTGGTCCATCTTGTCCAGTATCCTGTCTCTAACAGTGGCCAGTGACGGATGCTTCAGAGGAAGGTGTCAGAAATCTTGTAGTGCATTGTAAGAACTAACTCGCCCATAAAAGAGAAGTTTCCTCCTAACCCATATCAGTTAGTGGTTGGCTTACATCTTAAAGCATGAGGGCTTACATCCCATCTAAAAAAAAGTATCCCATTGAATGTAATGGTCTATGATCTCATTATCCATATAAATATTGAATCCTTTCTAAAATCCTGCTAAGCTCTTGGACTCGATATCTTGCTGCAATGAGTTCCAGAGATTAATTGTGTCGTGTAAAAATATTGTATTTCCTTTTGTCACTTTTAAACTTTTTGCCCATCAATTTCATAGACTGTCCCCTTCTTTTCATATTGTGTAAGGACAAGCATGAATGCCCAATTTATCTTCTCTACACCATTCACTACGTGTCATGTTGCCTCTTACTTATTTATTTTTATTTCCTCTCAGCTAAACATCCCAGGTTTTTTGTTTGTTTTGCAATCTCTCCTCATATAGAAGTCTCTCTATGCCTCCAATCATCATTGTCACCATTTCTAGTAGAAAATAAAACCCTTTTTTGGGTGGTGGGGTATTTGTTATTTTAAAATAATTATGTCAAAACTTCATATTTCCTATTAATTCTAAAAAAAGAGGTCTTTCCTCCGCCTCCTTTAAATTCCTCCTTAATACTCTCTTTCATGAAACCTTCCTATGTTGAATTCTAATTAACAATACCTCCATGTCTCATTCAAACAGTTGTTCTGAATATAGAGTTTATCTGGGCTAGACTGCAATATCTTCATCACAGAGATCCTACATTCTATTGATTTTGTAAAACTCACTGTATAACACTGGCACCCTATAAATAACAACAATAATATGTGAAATCAGAGACAATTGGATTACAAACCAGTACAGATCATTATTTTCTAGGTAAGCAGTGCAGAAATTCTGTATCCCAATAGAAGCATGATTCACAACAAAGCATGTGCTTAACAATTATAACATTATATATACTGTGTATTGCCCAAAATTATAATGAACAATAAAATTGTAATTCTTTAAAATGATGAGATTCTAAATGGAAACTGTCCTACAGGACTGAACAATTTTTAAATAAAGAGCCCCCTTGATGCTGAATTCAAGACCATTGTAAAAATAAATAAATTAAATAAAAAGGCATGTTTCCACATGTCATACAAGTGAGCATGTGATACTGCTGATTGAAGAGAATTTGTATTCTCCCCTGCAAATCCCATACAAGAAAGCATTGCCTGCCTGAAACAAAAGTATAAGGTTCAGTTTAAGACTGAGTGTGGCTTGGAATAAAATGAAGGCGTACCCCCAAAATCAGTCACTATATGTCCCTTTTCTATCTCTGTTGTTTTAATTCAGTATTAAGACTATATGTAATGTCTTGCCAAAAGGGATTTGTCCTTTTTATCTAGTCAGAAGAATGCTTTTGCTATTTACATTTCTGAATTGCTTAGCTGCCCAAGCATGCTTTATGTGTGCTGCTTGAAATGTGTCACTGAATCATGTGACTGCTGTTCTCTAGCTGATGTTGGTCTTTTGCCAACAAATATGGATTATGTTAAAGTCGGTTCTGAATTGACGAGAATATGTTAATAACTCCCAGATGGGCATCTTTGTGTTCTCCAGCAGGGAAATGCAAACAGTGTATGGCAGGAGCTAGTGTTTGGCAGGTCCATCATTCCGTCATTAAAGGCCACATTATTACTTACAACTATGCTTGCATGAAAATTGCTTGCATAAACCCAGTCTCCCAATAATGGACACACAGAATTTGCTTTTAGATATATTTTCCTATTACAAGGAACTTATTTCAGCCATCCAGTACTCTTTCCTAATTTAAGATCAGGAGGTTTTATGAAAAAATAAAATGAATGAATGAAAGTATTAATTCTACAGTGTTCAGTGCCAGCCCTGGTGTCCTGGCTAGTTTGTATAATTTACATTAACCCTACCTAAACTCCACCTGTAGTTACAATTGGACGCAATATTTTTCACTTCCTGTCCTAAAGTGTTGTGTACTGTTCCTGTACACAGTTATACATATGTCACCTTCCATCTTAGAGTCAGACAGCTGCATTTCAGGGGTGGGTGAAGTGGTGTGTATATGTATGAACACGCAAACACCACACATGATAGGAATGTATTTATGGCTTATGCAACTTTCATCACCTCACTTGTCCTCTATCCACTAGTCCATCTTCTCAGAACATTCCAACCCCTTCTGCAGATTCAAACAGCCACCTTTTAAAAAAAAAAATCAACTGGAGAAATGTTTCCTCTTTTACTCCTCAAATGTGGATTCCTTCCCCCCGCCCCCCGCCAAAAAACCCTACTCCTGTGGAAGCCTGAAGGTAGGAGGACGATGGCCAGAGACAGATTTTCTAAACATAACAATGTCACTGTTTGACAACATGCATCCCTTCAGGGCTAGAAATGGGAGCTTTGGGCCTTGAGAATGGGAGACTTCCAGAACCCAGTTGGTGCCCAGTGTTCTTAATCTTGAAACAGCCCAAGTATCATGGGCTTAGAGGTGTGACATCTGTATGTATATAAAAGCTATATTGAGATACTTTTTATGGAACCTTCTGAGCCCTGTTAAGTTGGGTAAATGGTACCTACTTTCAAAGGCACTTGCCTTTACAGGTGGGAGAATATGAAAAATTATCCCAAATATATATTGCAGATAGAGAAAGTGTGGTATATAGGCTTTATTAGCACACTTTTTTTGGATGATCGTATAACTCCATCTCAAAGACATGCTGATAAAATTTTATTCCACAATTTTGCGTATTCTACAGGTATGCATATGTACATCTCAAATTCCACAGTTAGATTCAGATCTGAACTTTGCCGGGCATAGTGATGATAATTATTTTCACTTTATTAGCAGTGGAGGATGATATGTTCTGAAATAATGTCATTGCATTGGTCAATTTGAATTTACATTGCTGCAACATTATTCTGGAGAATACCACTTCCAGGGCTGTATTTTATGGTGATGAAATCTCAAAATAGCAATACCACCTATGTTTTGGAACTGACCCAAGCAGCAAAAACATCAGCAGGATTCCACGTATCTTGGTGCCTGTTTCGTCTGTTTCTACATACTATGATATTATCCTTCTCTAAACTGGCACTCAATTTTCTTGGCTCTTAAAAGGAGCTTTGTAAGAGTAGTTGAATTTTAATATTGTGACTCTTAATGCTACATAAAACCTTTGTTTCCTACAGGTTTATTGAGCTGGTATATTAGATTTCCTGCTGCATGAGCAGGAAGATTATGGTGGCTTACGTCTAAGTATACTTTTGGGAGACATTTTGTATTTTCTCTATAAATAGTCGTTCTAAAACACAATTGTGAAACTATTAATGTTTATATTACATTATACATCTCTCTAAGTTTACTGTACTGAGTGTACACTGTGGTAGCAAAAGGAAATCTTTCTGTCTAGGAAATGTTTTGAGAATTGTCATCATTAAACTGCTACTAAAAGATAAGTCTGTTACATTTATCCTTTTATCTGTATGATATTTTTGGCTTATTACACCAAGGAGCCATGCCAGTTTTCAACAGTGGTAAAATATATCTCTCAGATATTTAAGCACTTCAACAGAACTTGCAAATAGTGACCTTACAACAGAAACATTGAGGGTCTAGTTATTCGTAATATGTCAGAAAATTGTGAAATCTGTCAATTTCTATGATGAACTCTTTGCTGGATGTGCAGGATCACATCAATTCATTTTTTTCCTGTAAAGATTATATTGCATAAGCGTTGTTGCCTTAAACAAAAGAAAATATTAATTTTCATATTCTTTTAAAATATATACAAATAGACAAGACCCTCTGTTCTACACAAAGGGAAAAAGCAGGGTGACAGGAAAAGCAAACTGGTAAGACTGATTTGGGCTTTATACATAGATTACATTAGACTGGCAACTGAAATGTATTTTGTTGAGGGTAATTTAATGAGCAATTTCTTCACATTTATAAGAAAATGCCACAGGCCTAACTCTACAAAGCTCCCTAGAGCCACTTATTCATCCACACACGAATAGCCAGTTTCATTATTTTTAAAATGTAACATGAGCAAAACAAATGGTTAGTGTTGTTACATACAATGAAATGAAAGATTATCATCTCCAAACAGCAGAAATTAGATGTATTGGGTCTACCTCTGAATCAGTCTTAGGTTCAGATGTAACATGACGTATGGGTAAGCTGCAATTTGCTTGGGGCATTGTTAGCATGCTTTGCCTCTAGGGTAGGATTTTATCCAGGCCTGAAGCAGATGCGTGCTCAGCTATACAAGCACATTAAGTATACAGAACACCCCTGCTATTACCCTTGTGGAACTGGTGCCAAAGCCCCTGGTGACACAGAGGAGGTATTAGATCAGATGAGTTACATTAAGTGGCAAGTGATAAATTCAAGATGACAATTGAAAACAGCAGTGTTTCTTCTAGTAATTAATTCCAGTGGCGCCTGAGGCACTGCTTAGTTACTACGACTAGTGTGGCCAATACTGAGCAGCTAATGAGAAAACATTATAGTGAGGATTAGAGGCCTGTACATTCTGGCAGGATGAGGTCACTATGATTAGAAAATATTAACACAGACTTAATGTAATAAACTAAGTACACCAAAGAGATTTTATTTTTTATTTTACTCATCTCAAAATGGTTGAAAATGCAAAAATCTTATTGTGGTTTTTCCCATAGATGGTATGTACGTGGTCTAGTCTGGTGTCACTGAGTGCTGCTTTGCTGCTGGTGTCATAGTTATGTAATAATGATGAGGGATTGTGGTGGGGGGGTTATGCTTTTTTGGGATGTAACAATGAGCCCTGAGAACAAGGAGAAGGGACTTCTTAAGCTGTTATCCAAGAGGTAGACAAAGTAGAAAATAATACTCCTTCAACAAACTAACCTGAATGACTTCAAACTATATCCTAACTAAAGACTGGCCCATCCAAAAACTCATCCAAACTCCCCTATTCTTTGGCAGAGTCCATGTCAGAATTGAGTATTACAGATGCAGCCGAGCTTATTGGTGAATGATGGGAGGCAACTCTATAGCTACTTTTTGATAGGTGCATTCTTGAAGAGGGATACACACATAGTGGAGTGTGGACGAGGGGGTGCCGGGGCTCAACCCTCCCTAGGGAGGAGGGGAGCCACACCGGCCTAGTCTCATCATCCGAGGGCTCCGGCGGTTCGGACCCTGTGCACGGGACCGAACAGCTACACAGTTAAATACCAGGGGCCCAGCCCTTGGTTTGGGCGGGCACCAACAAACACAGTAACATTTATCAGCTCTGGCCCTTTAAGGCAGGGCAGAGCAGTGGCAAAGTCTAAAGGGGCCCAGCCCTTGGGTCGGGCAGGGCACGAAGCACAGTTATCAGCTCTGGCCCTTTGGAGCAGGGCAGAGCAGTTGCAATAGGCTGGGAAGAGGGGGAGTCTGCCACCCGGTTACGGGTGGCAGGGGGAACGCAGGCCCTCCCACTCCTCTGCATTCCAGCCCGGGGCCCTAATAGCAGCTGAAGCCGCTAGTGGCAGTCAGTGGGGAAGGGGGTCCTGACCGAAACACACTGATATAGGCGCAGGGCCTTCTGCAGCCTGACTATAGTCAGCTGCCCCCAGGCTACTTCTAGCCTCCCCCCTGGTTCCTACCTGGTCCGTTGGGGTGTCTAGTACCATGGGCTCCTCCCAGTCCGGGCAGGCGGTAGGTCCGGGAACACCCCCGGGACGGCGGACCAGGTCTGGTCTGGCGGCTCCTCGGGGCCGTAGTGGGGACAGGGAAGCTCCGTCAGCTCCTCGTCGTAGCGACTGCGAGGCAGCTCCGTCAGCTCCTCGTCGTAGCGACTGCGGGGCAGCTCCGTCAGCTCCTCGTCGTAGCGACTGCGGGGCAGCTCCGTCAGCTCCTCGTCGTAGCGACTGCGGGGCAGCTCTGTCAGCTCCTCGTCGTAGCGACTGCCGGGCAGCTCCCTCGGGCCTCAGCGGCTTCCCGGTGAGGAGGGTCAGCAGGCACGTCTGCTCCTGCCAGCGGCCGGGGCCTAACTGAGGGCTGAGGCCCGGCTTTTATCCTTCCAGGTAGCCGCCTGACCCTTTGAGGGGCGGGACTTCCTCCCAGCGGTTCCTCCCTGGTGGGTGATTGACGGGGCTCAACCCTCCCTGGGGAGGAGGGGAGCCACACCACCTCGCTACATGGAGCTTAAAAAAAAAATCTCCCCGCAAGCTTTTCCCACAGTCCTTTCCTATCTCCTGTGGTTGCAGGATTTTTGTTATGAATAACTATTGATGTTATATGGTGTGTTAACAGAGATGTGTGGCTTGTAATATGCTTACTGGCCACTTTTAACAATAGCACTGAAAAATGATCTGTTCCTTATGAGTCAATCTTACTTCCTAACTGCTTTCAATAAACTGGGGTCTAGTATCCGATACCCTTTTTTTGCTTATAATTAACTTGGGTATGAATGAGAGTCAAGATGGATTAGATATTGGGCCACTTGCATTACCTCGCTATCTAAATTTCCTAAATTTTACTGGAAGCTCTTTGCATTTTTCCTTTGATTGTTTGTCTTGTTGCTCTATTAGGTGACAATCACCTCTGAATAGAGAGGGAAAGAAAATTGTAAATACATTGATTTTTGGCTTACAGACTTGTATAGAACAGATAATAGTCTTTCATTAGAACAGTGAGATGTCAGCCAGTCCCATGTGTAAAATAATGTAGCTAATATGGCAATACTTGTGGTCAAATCCTCACGTTATCCAAAGAGAAGCAGGAAGTACCTGAACTATCATGAGTGCGCCTGCTAAATTTCTGACATTAATGGAGGTACCTTTTATAAATTAAACAAAAAACACCTTTTAAGATGCTTCCTATTCCATTGTGATAATTGCGTTTTCCTTTTTCTGACATACACATTTTAAAATCTCAAAAATGTTTAGGGAAACAGTTATAAAGCTAACCAACTTCTCATGTCATTCTTTCTACACATGTTGAGCTAATATATAGAAAATATATGGCCTCCAATACAAAACTGGGAACCAAGGTTTATGAACTCCAGTTCAAATGAGAGATGAAAAAATGAAATACTGAATGTTATATTAAATACACTGAATCTTTCAATAAACCAGCAATTTTAAATGACACTAATATTATCCCTCCAATGACTAATAAAAGTGCCAGGCTGGTAATATGCACTAATCTTAGCAGTAACTTGATAAGTGGCACTTGTTTCCTGGGTATTAAAATCTTTTTGGACTTATACTTTGTTCTGTTGTAAAACAAGCTTGTCACTTTTCTTCTGCTTTATTATTTTCTTTCTCTAGTTAGTCAATGGATGATTACTGTGTCTTTGTTTCATGCAAGAGTTAAAACATTCCATAATTACATGTCTTTATCATGCAAGCTCAATATCTAATAAACTTCAAAATGAATGGAAAGTCATAGTTCAAATATATAAAATGCAATATATTTTCTTAATCACATATGTCATTTATTTTAATGTGAGTATTTAGGCCCTGATTCAGCAAAGCACTTATGTGCTTAACTTTAGGCATCACTATTTAAGGGCACAGGTCCTTTTCAAATGCTAGGTATTGCATTTTATTAAATTTCCATCACACTGATGACTTGACAAATTTTAACACACCACCTAAATTTTAAAAGGGAATATTCATTTTCACAGCAGGCAGGATTTCTGCTTTCATTTAGAGTAGAAATCATCTGACTGGAATGATTGTTTGACTGTTGGAGTTATTTCCCCTCTCAGAAGTTGGCATGGAAGCAGCCAGTCATGTGTGTCTATCTCTGTTCAGACTAGTAAATCTCTGGTCATTAGACCACAAGACAAGATATAGGTATTATTGTTATTTATTAATAATGTATGACCCATATCAGACCCCACAATTTATTTGCTCATTAGAGTTTTCTGAGCAGATGGAAGGGTGATGAGACATGCAAAACATTCACTTTAGGTAGTACTAAAGCTGTAAGTTTAATGTGATTCCAGACTTCCACCACTTTTAAAGGAGGCATTTTGACTTTCTTTTCCATTCAACAATGGTTACTGTGTGATTTGATGTCTGGCAGCACAGGAAGAGGATTATTGTGCATAAGTGACATAATTGAACAGTTACAGGAAATGAGCACCTATGCTTTAGAAACCTAGTCTTCTGTTGGTGTACATGGGTAATCTACAGTCACGTTAATGGGAGAGATGCACGCCACTGATGTCCTAGTGGACAAAGAGATTTACCGCTGCAGATAGTCTCTTTAAATCTCATATTTCTTCTTCTAAATCCTGATCATTCATAATGACGATAATTTAAAAAGAAGATAAAACTTATCTACTCTATAAGGGTGTTGTAGAAAATGATTTGCTAACATTGGGGCAGCAGTTTTAAGATGTAAAGCACTAACTTCTAAGTAGGTTATGAAGTTGCATTTGTTCACATCTTAAATTGTACAAAGGATGTTCTATGTTATCTTGGAATATCTGGGATATGTACATTCATTGAAAGTTATCTAAAAGAGGAAACTTTAGGAGCTGTGACTAAAAACTAATTCCAAAATGTCTCTTGAATGTAGAGGAAGTCATATCAAATTGTGTCTCTGTAAAACGTCCTGTTCCAAATGTGAGCTCGGAGCTTAGGCATTAAATATAAAAATGTTAATTTAGTAAAATCATAGAATATCAGGGTTGGAAGGGACCTCAGGAGGTCATCTAGTCCAACCCCCAGACAGATTTTTACCCCAGATCCCTAAATGGCCCCCTCAAGGATTGAGCTCACAACCCTGGGTTTAGCAGGCCAATGCTCAAAGCACTGAGCTATCCCACCCCAAAGTTCTTGGGGGATATTACAGGGGGAAATGATTCCTTCTGCACCTGACCAGGGACTTGAACCCTCAGATTAAAAGTCTGATATTCTACCAACTGAGCTAGCCAGGCTCACATCTGTTAATTAGATGCTTACCAAAGACAGGGAACATGCTTTTGTACTAGACAAGGAGCCTAGATTTCAGTTTTGCAAAATGATGCCCAAGTGTGGTTTGAATATGTGAGTTCCCTTTCATTTAGCCACCAAAGTTCAGGGGATCAGGAGAAAGAGTTTTCCATTTATTCCATCTGTAGACTCAAACCAGGGTGAGTTTGATTTTGAAAAAAAATTGGTCAGGTTTTGCTTATGCAAAAACAAAACCATGGATAGTTTCTATCCAGATCCCATTTGATCCAAAGTAAAGTTTGGATGATGGGGGCAGGAAGAGAAATTGGAAGCCAGGTCCTATTTTTTCCCATCTGTGATTTATACTGACTAGTGCATATTGTTCTTATCTTGTTTAGTACCTGAAAATACTGTGTGCACTCAGTGTACAGCCTGGTGAACATAGAAGCATTGAGGGATGACAGGTTTTTGCTGCAGTAGAAAACTAGGGAATATATAATTACATCATTTTCTCTCATTCTGTTCCCACATGTAACTTGCTTAAATGTCATTTCAAACTGCAGACTCTCACCTTCTCTTTCCTTGTAAACCTTATTCAACTTGTGCTCCGATATCATGATAGCAGTGCCTTAGCCCAGATTGCAGAGGCACCACAAGGGAATTCATATTCAGGCATCACCGATCGTTGACCTGGCTATTGTTGTTTGTGATACTTACTGGTAAACTTTCACAATCAATACAACATCAGCCCGCATAGCTCCTGGGAATGGAAATCTGAAACAGTGCACTTAATCTTGAAGCCAGCTTGTGCTCCCTGCTCTATTGCTAAACTGGGTAGTTGGCCTACTTGATGCGGCATTATTGCTGCAGAGGTCAGATGTGAGCTGGCTTGGCAAGTGCTGATGAATGGCTGTTTGTGATGAAGCACCTCTTCCATCCAACAAGAGACATTTAATAATGATGGACCATAACTGCACACACACACAAACCCTTGTAGCTTGTTTGTGAGCTTTTATAGTGGAAGCTGGAGAAGACAACATGTTATTATGGAATAAGTCTTAGAAATATAAAAAAGAACAAAACATAAATATTGTGTTAAGAAATATGAAGAGTTAAAAAAACTTTTTGGGTCATTATAATAATGCACCAGCAGACAAGTTCCTTTTCCTTTACTAGAATTTTTTTAATAAAAAAGGAGGGATATTCCCAAGGAATATTTACTTTGGAGATTGATTTCTGATCTATGCACAGAGATGCAAAATGATTTAAAGGACTTGTATTTTTTTTAAAAAGGAAATAAATATAAAATATCTATCACAGGAATTTAGCTGCACAATTCACACTCATATTAGTGTGAGTTGTACAACTACACAAATCCTGTACACACCACTGACAAATTTCCTCTACTCTTTCAAGTAGACAATGTGGCCTTAAAACTGAGACTTCAATAATCTCTTGCAGAAATTAGAGGCTCAGTGTTCCCCTCCAATGCCTCTGGTGGAGGAGGCAGAAGCCTACATGATGGGGGTGGCTCTTACAGAAGAGCTCACCTTGAGCATGGAGAGGACTTTCTACTGGGGATGCATCTCACCTAATCCTCCACTTGCATTCATGCACGAGGACACCTACATCCACAGGGAACCCCACTGAAGTCATGGGCTTGGGTGTCATTGCAGGATGAGAGCCTAATTTTGGAGTGGGTGGGCTAATGGAGGGGAGCAGCCACACTCTAGGCTTGTCTAGGCTGGGAAAATGAGCAGAGTTTTCAAACATGTTGGCTAATATCTTAATTCATACATTTTTAAACACCACATAGCACCTGTTACAGACAAAGATATGTGATCTGGTCATATTTAACTCCTAGGAGGACTTCTAGAGTGGCCGCCTGTGTTGTTTCTCAGCTCTGTGCTTACTGCTGTCTCAAAGCTTTGTGCAATCATGGACTAGGATGCTATAGCCTTGAAGGGGGGCATAGAAGCACTATGGCCAGAGACCCTAGAATCACTGAGTTTTTTCCTGAAGGTGTTCCCAGATCAGTGGGGTTTAAAGGCTTTGCCTTATGCCTCCTCCTTGCAGCATCAACCCATTCCTTCTTCTCCCTGAGGGCACATCTGTACTTGAATTTTTAGTTGTGTTTTAAGACCTGTCCATGTGAAATAACATAATTGTAAATTGTAGTGTGGACAGAGGATAGGTCTGGAGCAGTTCTGTTCAATATCTTCAACAATTATTTAGATAATGGTATTGAAAGTACACTTACAAAGTTTGCAGACAATACCAATCTGGGAGATATGGCAAGTGCTTTGGAGGAAAGCATTAAAACTCAAAATTATCTGGACAAACTGGAGAAATGGCCTGAAGTAAAAAGGATGAAATTCAATAAGGACAAATGCAAAATACTCCACTTAGGAAGGAATAATCAGTTGCACACATTCAATATGGGAAATGACTGCCTAGGAAGGTGCACTGCAGAAAGGGATCTAGGGATTATAGTGAATTACAAACTATACATGAATCAACAGTATCACACTTGCAGAAAAAGCGAACATCATTCTGGGATGTATTTGCAGAAGTGTTGTAAGCAAGTCACAAGAAGTAATTCTTCACTCTGCTCTTGGCTGACTAGGCCTCAACTGGAGTATTGTGACCAGTTCTGGACATTGCATTACAGGACACACGTGAAGAAACTGGAGAAAGTCCAGAGGAGAGCAACAAAAATGATGAAAAGTCTAGAAAACATGACCTATGAGGGAAGACTGAAAAAAATGGGTTTGTTTAGTCTGGAGAAGAGAAGACTGTCAGGGGACATACCTTTTCCAGTACATAAAAGGTTGTTATAAGAGGGAGGGTGAAAAATTGTTCTCATTAACCTCTGAGGATAAGACAAGACGCAATGGGCTTAAACCCCCCCCCATTGGTCAGATGGCTCTGAGCCAAAATCTGTTTTGGTAAATTGGTGCTAGTGTGAGTATGAGTTAGTGCAATTTACATCACATGGCAGAAAGGATTGCAGGAGGAAAAGTAACCAAAAGGAAGGTATAAGGTAATATGGCAGTGGGAGCTGCTTTCTATTATACCTTTCATACCCTCCTGTTGATTTATCTTCCTACTACATCCTGGCCTTTCCACCTCCTTAGCATACAGCAGCATTTTACAAAAATTTTGAGAAAGGACTCTTGCAAAAACTTCCCCCTTACTCTATGCTAAAAGTCAAGTCACCAGGGAGCAGGTGCTTGCAAAGAGGAATGGTGAGTGACTGAACAATCCTTTCCCCTCTGCCGCTGAAATGCATAACCATAACTGAGGAAGAAGGCAATACCATTGGGCTAACACACACCTGTTAAGAACCCTAACGGCTCTTAGTAGTCGTATTTAGACTCTGGTGCTGAAAATATAGTACAGCATTTAGCTTGTGAAATTTGAAGTAAGGCGCGGAGGTGAAGGCTTTGTTGTGTGTTTGAGTGATATCGGCTGCTTTCCAAAATTCTGTTCATCTGTAGCAAAAATCAAGCCTGGAAAACAGTCACTGGACACTTTCCCTCCTAATACACTTGTAAAGTGCAATTCATTATTTGACATTGACTGCAGCTATTATATAAAGACATTACCTCTGGAAAGCTTTAAATTGCAATCTAAGTCCCCAGTCCTTCAAATACTTACGCAAAATAGTAACTTCACTCATGTGAGTTGTCCCACTGAAAATAAGGGCCTGATTCTTCTCCCATTGCAATCAGAAGGAAGACTCTGACTTCAGTTAAGTACTGGGCCCAAAGTGCCTGTATCCTCTTCTAATTCCCTTGAAATCTTTACAAAATATATAGATTTTTACTGTGGCGGCTGTCAGCTGGCGAAAGAAAACCCACCCACTAACATCGAATTCTTTGCTTCCAGTACTTGAGCAAGCACTGTTCACTGTGGGAACCAACACAATGAATATGGTGAACAGGAAGTTCTGTATGGCACAATAAGTCTATAGAGTGCTTTATAGACCTAGAAAAGGATACATTCCGTGCCCTAAACAGCAAACACAGGACAGCAGTTCAGGTGAGGGAGGGTGTGTTGACCTGCTAAAAGAACTGGAAGGATGGAAATACTAAGGAGGCAGAAACAGAGGAAATGTTTAGGATGGCTCAAGAAGTAGTAATTAGGAGTAAAGGGATGAAATGAGATACCAGGAAAATTTATCTAACATTGAGATCTATTAGACCGGAGTACAGTTGCTCAAGAGAAATAGTGGAGCTGCATCACTTGAGACATTTAAAACAGACAAGTCAAAGCAATGGAAAATTGTACTGTAGAGAATATGGTATTTTGACTAGAGGATGGGCATGGTGACCTAGACTGATAAAACTTTTCCATTACTAATGCCTATAATTCTGCTAAACCATATATGCTTAATGTTACATAGTTATGGCAATAGTGCACAATCATCCAAATCTGTAATAACCTTACAGTGGATACAAAACTATAATGCCTCATTTCATATTGAATGAGCTTACTTGTCTCAAAAATGAATGACTTTCAATACTGATGGGGCAGTGGGAGAGGTCATCAATGATACTTTTAAACCACTCCAAGTCCTGGATTCAATTACATCCCCACAGAGTAGAGATGAAAAAGAGCAATTAGATCATTCTCCTAACACTATAGAATTATTACCTACAGTATATTCTCCAGTGCTTTGTCCAGTCTGGCTTTAAATAGACCTATGAAAAGTTTCCTGGTATTTGCTCATTTTCATCAGTTATGGCCCTTGAATCACTCCATACATTTTCTTTGCCTCTTTCTCACTTGGCTTCAACCTTGCCTTGTGCTCTGCTGTTTTGTGTGTGTGCAAGGATGCTAGAGGAACATAACAAGCAAGACAAGTTACTTCCTGATGAACGGGTGCACGATCAGTTAAATGCAGCCAATGTGCCAACTCAAGCACCACATCCTTCTTCAGACGTCCAAGCCTCCCGTCCTGTAAATCATTTTTGTTTCTATTCTCTAAGTTCCCTTCAATCATGTTATGGTTTTACTTTGGCTCGCATGTGGATAAGGGTACAGAAACTTCATATTAATGTTCTGCTCTGCCTCTCTCATATACACACACTTGCTCATCTTAGCAGTTATCTTTACAGTTGGCTTGCAGAGCTAGTTTTATTTTTGCTGTTTAAACAAACTCGCTCTCTCTGTAGTATTATGGCTTGAGATTTATAACCTATCTTGAGTTTTTTACAAGGAAATGTATTGTTAACTATTAACCTGGTAAAGCCAGTTCTGGATTTATACTAAAAATTACCCCAGTTCTTACAACTACCTCTTTTACTATATTTTTAATTTAAATGTTTTCCATCTGGCCCATCATATCAATGCACAAGATTAATACTCCTGTGGACAGTCATTAAACTCAACACTTAAAAGAATATCTGATTATGACAGGAAGAGAGAGAAATTCAAGCACGGTCCATTTCATTTGGTTAGGAGATGTATTTATTCATCACATTTATTTTATAGCAATTAAAATGGAAAATGATTTGCAGCCCCTTGTTTTAAAAAACAAGACTGTGGTACCTACTAATGGGTTAAAAATAAATAGAAGCCCTCTTATTAAAAAAACAAAAACAAAAAAGGCAGAAACAGTAATGACAGTTTTGAAGTATCCAGTACCGGTTGTGACAGGAATAACAAATTAATTGGGACTATAACAGATTCTTTGTAAAGGTGAGGTAAACACACTCGACTGTATATTTTTCACCATCAGTTAAGTCTCAATTGATTCTAAAAATAAACAGAAGACATTGAACAGTTTTAATGGATTTTGACACCTAGGTATTATGCTGTCACTCCAGTATAAATGAATCATAACTTTGGACTGCACCAAGGAATTACTACACATTTGGAGAAAATTTACGGCGCACTAAGCTTTGAATCATGATGTGATATCAAAACCTAGTCATGAGAAAGGAAGGGAAGAAAGCCTGGCATAAGTTATTTATCCAATCCACACATACCCACAAGTGCAACAGGTAAGGATTACAGGAGCTGAAACATTACTGTAATCAATAGGTCTCAAGGCCATGAGTTCTTCCTCAGTTGTTACTTAGGCAAAATTCCTGTTGGATCAAAGCCTGAGAGGTGCTGAGCACTTTCACCTGCAAAATCAATAGGAGGAAGAAGTGCTCAATGCTAAGCTTGGGCCAATAACTGATTTTTCAGTTTGTTGGTGAATGAAAAACTGGAGGGAGAAATTCAACCATGAATGAAAAGCTTCTTTTTGATTTTGAGCTTTTTCTAAAGTGTTTTAAAAAAATAAATAAATAAAACTGAAGGAAATTTTAGAACAAAGTCCTTTTGAGTTAAAAAATCAAAATGTTTTGGTCAACTAACCTCCCCCCTCCTAATAATTCCCCCAAAATTGAAAAAAAATTGATGAATTTGGTAATTGTTTCAGTGGGCCCAAATCTGCATTTATGCCTTAAAAAAAAAGTTTTAGTTTAAAAATTTTGTCTTGCTCTGTTCAGCATTTTTCATGACACAATCCAGCTGAGACTTGCACCAGAGTCGTGACTGAATTAAACTGAGGGAGGTTTCAACATTTGACCCTGTTGTTATAAAGGGGATGAGTTTATAGTTCTGCAGATAACTTAGAGTACATTTCATATGTGTGGGTGGGCAATATTAGATTAGGCTTTGGCATCTCTTTTGAAATTTACTTTAAACTATGATCGTTTATGTATCAGTGGCTTAGACTTTGTAATAAGAGATTCCACATTTATTACACCTTTTATTACTTTTGGAGGTGAAGGGAGATTGATGAGGGTGATTTAATTAAATATAGACCACATTAACCTAATAAAATGTCCTCTTTAGGCCAAATTATGCTAAATACTGGCAAGCTAGTGCATCTGTAGGTTACCAACACTAATGACTTGCAGTATCTTCAAGAGTGTTGTGTCATTAGGACTCTAGAATCATTATGAGAAGTGTACTGGCTTGAGGAGAATTTCAGTGCTTTTGAAAATGGCATAATTCAGAATGATGGTAATGATTGGTTTGGACGTAGGTTCCAACTTACAGTACTTCCAAGCTTCCAGTCACACTTGTCTGTGATACTAGGAGGTTCCTAAATGGGTTCCTTATGCAGCAATTCATTTTGAAAATTGGGCCACTCTCTCGGAGACAATAACAAAATATTAGACTTCTGAAATAATGCTCCACACTTCTTCCCTCTCAGATTTTTGAAGACACTTCAGATGCTTGAGTCCAGTGCTGTAACTATTTCTAGAAATCTCACATTGGTACCTTCTTTGCATTTTGTCATATCTGCAGCAAAAGTGTTCTCAAAATGGACATGTGCTGGGTCATCATCCAAGACTGCTATAACATGAAATATATGGCAGAATGTGCATAAAACAGAACAGGAGACATACAATTCTCTCCCAAGGAGTTCAGTCACAAATTTAATTAACACATTCTTTTTTTAACAAGCATCATCAGGATGGAAGCATGTCCTCGGCAATAGTGGCCAAAGTATGAAGGGATATTTGAATGTTTAGCATATCTAGCATGTAAATACCTTGCAAAGCTGGCTACAAAAGTGCCATACAGAAGCCTGTTTTCACTTTCAGATGACATTGTCAATAAGAAGCAGGCAGCAGAATCTCCCCTAAATGTAAACAAACTTTTGTCTTAGAGTTTGTCTGAACAAGAAGTAGGACTGAGTGGACTTGTAGGTGCTAAAGTTTTACATTGGTTTGTCTTGGAGTGCAGTTATGTAACAAAAGAAATCTACATTTGAAAGTTACACTTTCACAATAAGGAGATTACACTACAGTACTTTTATGAGGTGAACTGAAAAATACTGTTTATTTTTTATCGTTTTTACAGTGCAAATATTGGTAATAAAAATAATATAAAGCAAGCACTGTACACTTTGTATTCTGTGTTGTAATAGAAATATATCTGAATCTAGAAAAACATGCAAAAATATATAATACAATTTAATTAGTATTTTATTGTTCAGCAATGCGATTAATCGTGATTAATTTTTTTAATCATGATTAATTGTTTGAGTTGATTGCATGAGTTAACTGCATGGTTGATTGACAGCCCTGCAAAATATTGATGAGCAGCAGCCTAATTTTTAAAACCTCTCCCAAGAAAAAAGGCAGAAATCCAAAGAGGACTCTAAGCAGTCAGAAAAAATTCATTTTATCTAGGATCCCACAGGATGTTGGTTTAACAAGCCATACTGTGTTCTGGCCACTATATACCTTAAACATTATAAACATTGTTTATTTTTGACCCTTTGGAACTTTATTCTTGTAATGACTCTGGTACTCTTTCCTGTAAGTACTAGAACAGTGTTAAATTGGCTCAAGATGTTCTAGTGACTGTGGGCTAGATCCTTAGATAGTGTAAATCCTTGTATATCCATTGGAGCTATCCCAGTTTATACCACCTGAGTATCTGGTTCTCTGTATTAAGTGCATCGCAGTCTTATGTTCCATTCTGAGTCCTGGTCTACACGGGATGTGGGGGGGGGGGGATTGATCTAAGTTACGCAACTTCAGCTACATGAATAATGTAGCTGAAGTCCACGTACTTAGCTCGACTTACCATGGTGTCTTTACCGTGGTGAGTTGACTGTTTCTGCTCTCCCATTGACTCTGCTTGCACCTCTTATGGTGCTGATTACAGGAGTAGATGGGAGAGGGCTCGGGAGTCGAGTTATCGTGTCTCAACTAGATGTGATGAATCTATCCCCGCTGGATCAATTGCTGCCAGCTGATCCGGCGGGGAGTGTAGACATACCCTGAGATTCAGCCTTTGCTCCCAGGGGGTAGGGAATGGGAGTGCTGTAGACACAGAGTGCTCAGCACTTATTAGCAGCAACTTGCATTGCTCCACAGCAGCCTCTGTAGGTAATCTAGGGAAGACATTGACGGTGTCTCTGGAGGGATTCCTATCTGGGTCTTCTCAGATGCAGGCAGGTCACGTAGATGTGAAGCCTACAAACATTGTTAACATAATGAAAGAGAAATGTGATGATATTGTGTAATTTATTTGCACACTTCCCTTTCCCCACATTTACACGTATAGAGGAACATTCTTTCCTCTGATCCCTGCATGCAGCTCTCATTGAAGCAAGTGGGAACTGAGTATGTGCATCAAAGAACACTTTCCATTGATTCTTCTGCATGGGTTTTCCAATAGCGGTATTGGCCGTGTGATGTTCAACAAAGAAAACATCTGAAAATTCCATACACAAAACGCCATCTGAGAGAAATGCTTTTGACAAAGTACTTAAGCCTGTAATTCAAGTACTGACATAAGGCAGCCTAGGGAATTTTAGGACTTTCAAACTTTTCCTCGCCTCTTTTGCAAAAGAAACAGCATTATGTGTGGCTATGAAAATCCCTGGATTCCTTTCTGAATGATGGAAAAAGAGTTCTTGTAGTTTAGCCAGTACATCACGTTCCATTTTTTCTAGTTATTGTAATTGTGTAAATATTTATGTGGAGTTCTATTTTATATGAAGTTTTTTTGCTAAATCCATGTTGAATTTATTAGATGCCTATAATGTCAGGGCTCTGGACAGGAGGATTTTCCTGTGAAAAGCAGGAACTGAGTAGAAGAGCTCTTGACCATTCACAGGTATAGGAAACAGAGGGTTTATCTAAAATAGAAGGGTTCTTCTAAGGAAGATTCTTGACCAGGTTTACCTTCGGAGGAAGATGATGATGCTTAGAGACGCTAAAGAAAAGTAACTGGCACTGTAGTAGGAGAATAAGCATTATCCTGATAATAAGCCATTTCCTTTCAAAAACTGTGCTAAGGCTTTTTACGAGCAATGAAGTTTGCAATTCAGCATGCCCTTCAGATCGGCGACAGTAGGACGTTTCACCTGACCACAGATGTGGACCAGTGACCAAAACCCTGACTACTTGTCAAGTAACACACAGCAAGTCCACCTGAGATGCAGCAACAACATTGTGTGTAGCACTACATTGTTCATGGGTAGACCTGAGAAGTGACTCAGCAGTATACTGAGTACATTTCATTCTGTCATAAAAAAGTACTCTCTCTTTCTCAAGTTCGTGGCCCCAACCCATGGCAAAGCAAGAGGGAGAGAGGATGTGAAGGCAATTTCTCACACACATTCTGGTTTTTAACATTGCCTCAACCTACTAAGGAGGATCTTCCTCCATTGGTAAAGTAAAGATAGATACATTCTTAGTGCAGCATGAAAGTTATTTTGTGCCTATGTTAGCTAATTTTGTGCTGCACAGCTGCATCATATTGTCTGAGAGTTTCCGCTGAAGAATCACTTCCTCTGTTTTCAGAAGAAGCGGGAGACAATGTCATGGTGGAATTTTACACTTTTCCAGTTGGACAAGTTCTGTTGGCAATGTGCTGCCATGCAGGGTTCCTACCTGCATAAATTCACTCAGGACCAGAAAGGCAGCAGCCTACATTCAGCACCACCAAACTGGACACCATCAAATTGTTTGATGCCATAAGTCTGACTGCTAAAGATGATGACATCAGCCAAGTCTTTCCATTCACTGAGTATGTGAAATTTCAAAATCACTAAATTGGCCTTTGTGAGCTGATCTGTGGAAAAACTTTTAATGAAATTCAAATTTAGAATCTGAGTGAACAGCATGAAATGAATGAAAAATTATGTGTAATTTCTCAAAAAAATTCACCAATTTTGCTTGGCCTTAATATGTAGGAATAACAAATACAGCATTTGTTGATATTGAAATAACGCATACTGTGAAATCACAGTAGTTATTGAAGTTACCAAATTATTTTCATCATTCCTGTCAAATGTCCTGCATCTCAAGGGATGTCACTTATTTTAGTCCAAAACATTTGGTGTCACCTCACTTTTATTGTTGAAAATTATTTACATTAGAAATAAAGAATCATGAAACTGAGGTTATGAAAAGAGTCATTTTCACTAAAGGAAGGAATCTCACAACGTTTTAAATTTCTTGCAATAATAATTTTTTTGTGATCCTCATTTTGGGTCCTTGTCCCACATTGTGTTTGGGTCTTAGCAGGCTAAGGAATAAGGTTTGCATTTCTTTTGACATATCTATCAATAATGAAATAATGCCACACACATGTTGCTTGAGTTTTATTAGCATATGCTTCTAGTAGGGCTGTCAATTAATCACAGTTAACTCACGCGATTAACTCAAAAAAATTAATCGCGATTAATCAAAGTTTCAATCATACTGTTAAACAATAGAATACCAATTGAAATTTATTAAATATTTTGGATGTTTTTCTATATTTTCATATATATTGTATTCTGTGTTGTAATTGAAATCAACGTATATAATATTTTTATTACGAATATTTGCACTGTAAATATTATTAAAGTTTTTTTCAATTCACCTCATACAAGTACTGTTGTGCAATCTTTGTCATGAAAGTGCAACTTACAAATGTTAATTTTTTTGTTACATAACTGCACTCATATAAAACAATGTAAAACTTTAGAGCCTACAAGTCCACTCAGTCCTACTTCCTGTTCAGCCAATCACTAAGACAAACAAGTTTGTTTACATTTATAGGAGAAAATGCTGCCCTCTTCTTATTTACAATGTCACCAGAAAGTGAGAATAGGTATTTGAATGGCACTTTTGTAGCTGACATTGCAAAGTATTTACGTGCCAGATGTGCTAAACATTCGTATGCCCCTTCATATTTCGGCCACCATTCCTGAGGACATGCTTCCATGCTGATACTCGTTAAAAAAAAGAAGTTACAAAAATAATTTGTGAGTGAACTCCTTGGGGGAGAATTATATGTCCCCTACTGTTTTACCCATATTCTGCCATATATTTCATGTTATAGCAGTCTCAGATGATGACCCAGCACATGTTGTTCATTTTAAGAACACTTTCATTGCAGATCTGACAAAACACAAAGAAGGTACCCATGTGAGATTTCTAAAGATAGCTACAGCACTCAATCCAAGGTTTAAGAATCTGAAGTGCCTTCCAAAATCTGAGGGAGATGAGGTGTGTAGCATGTTTTCAGAAGTCTTAAAAGAGTAGCACTCTGATGCAGAAACTACAGAATCCAAATCACCAAAACAGAGAATCAACCTTCTGCTCGTGGCATCCGACTTAGATAATGAAAATGAACATGTGTTGGTCTGCACTGTTTTGGATTGTTATCAGCATGGACGCATGTCCTTTGGAATGGTGGTTGAAACATGAAGGGCCGGATGAATCTTTAGCACATCTGTCATGTAAATATCTCGCGACACTGGCTACAACAGTGCCGTGAGAACGTCTGTTCTCACTTTCAGGTGACATTGTAAACAAGAAGCAGGCAGCATTATCTCCTGCAAATGTAAACAAGCTTGTTTGTCTGAGCGATTGACTGTATAAGAAGTAGAACTGAGTGGACTTGCAGGATCTAAAAATTTACATTGTTTTATTTTTGAATGCAGGGTTTTTTGTATAATTCTACATTTGTAAGTGCAACTTTCATGATAGAGATTGCACTACAGTACTTGTATTAGGTGAACTGAAAAATACTATTTTTGGTTTTTACAGTGCAAATACTTGTAATAAAAATAAATATAAAGTGATTATTGTACATTTTGCCTTCTGTGTTGTAATTGAAATCAATATATTTGAAAATGTAGGAAACATCCAAAAATATTTAAATAAATGGTATTCTATTATTGTTTCACAGTACGATTAATCACTATTAATTTTTTTAATCCCTTTACAGCAGTAGATTCTAGTAATGGAAATCTCTTGAAAAAAACAAACAAAAGCTATCTACCATTTTAAAGCTCTGACTTTGATAACTGATCTTTAAGAGACTTTTCAAAATATTACTTGAGTGTCCTCTTTTTGTTTTCATAAATTATAAAAGGAAAATGTCACAAGCTATCATTGTTCTTGTGCTCTGCCTTTGCTGACAGCTGTATGATGCTCATTCAGTGCAGCAGATTGGGAGCTGAAAGTTTCATCAATAAATATGACTCTGATGGCTTCATGTCATCGGTCAAGGCAATGGCCTTTTATTATCCTGAAAACACGCACTTCCACAAAGCAGATGGATATTTTTTCTTGAACTGTTTTGATGCAGCTTAATTGCCCCCCCCCACCCCTAGGCACACACAATTTTTCCTTTTGTCCTTTGCAAATGACTTAAGACTATTAGAAAAACAAACAAATGTGCAATTATTAATTTAATTTTGCATTGGTATCCTGGAGAGTAAAAAGTAAACTGAGACATAATGCTGAATTGTATTATTTTGAACTCTGACTAATTAACACATGGTGACCAAAGAAACCTTTCCCTCTGTATTCTCAAAGCTAACAAAGAGCAGGAAGTCATAACTCCTTTATCTACAAAAGTAAAAAATACATTACAAAGAGGTACGTAATATCTCAAATCACCTGGACCAGTTTTCTTCAGAATTGCTTGCACAAAAAGCATTGTTCGGTTTAATTAAAAATCATACCCTGGGGAATTTTCCAGTCCACTCTCCCACTGAAATATTATTCTAACCCATATAGATGCTACTGGGATTTACATGCATGATTTGAGAAGAGACTATAGCATAGCACAGTCATCTGTATATTAAACTATTATATATTTTGCATTTATTTTCTGCTTTTGTTTTATTTTTGTTTCATTCCACTTGAAAATTAGACACTAAAATTGTCATTAATATTTAAAGTGTTTTTTGCAAATTATAACTTTTCTTTAGTGCCTTTAAAGATGGAGATGAATATGGATATTTTATTTTTTAGAATTATTAGCTGTTTATTACAATTCAGTTCCTTGTTCTATTTAGATGAATGCCAAAAAATCCTATTTAAACTGAAACACAGAATAAAAATTCCCACTGCCATAAAAACACTTTGTTCAATGGTTGTACTGCAGTTCTATAATTTTCCCAAAAATTCTAATGTACTCATAAGGTTTTCAAATATCCACTTACTTTTCATGTGCACTTGGTCTGAAACACATAGTTCCTTAATTTGCACGTGAAATTCTTAAAATTCTCCACAAAATATAGAAAGCCAGTACAGTAAAACTCATCAAATCTCCATATCTGGAAAATCAAACAGATGTAAGTAGGTTAACATGTTAGTGAAATTACTGGAAAATACAAGTTTTGACACATGTTAAGAACAAGGCCTTTACATTTAAGCAATAAGATTTGGTTTTGGGGTGAGTAAGTGTTTTCTTTTTTTAATGTGGAAGATTTTTTTACACTGGTTATAGCAGAACAAAAATTAAAGTAAAACTAGAAGAAATATTAGCAAAAGCATTTTAAGGACACAATTTATGTGTTTATATATATATATATATATATATATATATATATATATATATATATATATATATATATATATATATAATATATATATATATATATAAATAAAAAGGCAGGCTAACTTTTAAAATGCATTTTACTCCTGTTCAGTAGAGCAGTATTCCGTTTATCTGGAGTATTGATTTTGCATTCAGAATTCCTTTGCTTTTCTTAAGTAACATACTTTTCTTACTCAAGCTTTGATGAGGAAATACAAAATCTAGTGTTTAGACATACTTCTAATATTCATGATGAAGACTTCGGAATTAATTTCTTCCTGTTAAATTGAAGAAAGAGCATTGTTTGTGCAGTCTGATAAAGATTTACATGCGTAACAAAACTTTGGAAATGAATATAAATCTCCCTTAAGTGAAAACATTTTGTTCTACATATTATCCTATAATTTCCACCTTGATTCTTCCCGTTTAGAAAGTACTTGAAATGCTACCTATAAACTACATTATGGGTCAGATGCTGCTGACCTTACTTACTGGCACAACTTCATTAGAACTATTCAAGTGGGTAAGGCTCACAAGATTTGACCCTACATGGCCCTGATTCTGCAATAGCAAAACTCTCATTGATTCCAATGGTGCAGAATCAAGTTCTGTATTCTTCAGATAGTTTTGGAATATAGGATTTAAAATTCCAATGCTTGCACACAAGATGACTTAAAAAAAAGTAAAGATATGAAGCAGATAAAGCAACATTTTACCAAAAGTTCATTCATCAAAAAGCTGCATATTTTGAAAAGGGTAAAAAGTACTACTAAACCCATCAGGGATAAGTAAAGGCTATATACTATAGATTATTTTAATCCCCCTGCTAGATATAAAAGGGATAATTACATATTTGTGGTTGAAGCCATGTGGTGGAAAAATCAATACAACTTTTTTGTATGACACTTCATTAGTGTGAAAAATTTTAAAAGCTGAGAAGAACTGCCTTGCAATTAAATGCCCCTGCTACTTCAGATTCAGTAATGGGTTTGTATTATTATCTAGTTTATTTGAAATAGTGGTTGCACTATAGCAGTAATTGGAAAACATTGATTATGCACTTGTATATAGAAAACCTGGCAAATCATTACAAGGCACAGCAACAGTTAGTTAGCCTTACTAATGAAGCACTAATTGCTGTAAGTAGGTTAACGAGTTAGTGAAACTACAGGGAGATACAGTTTTGAGAATTTTTATCTGTTCATTGATAAGTACATTTTATTTTAAAAATCTAGCTAAAGAAATTTCACTCTACAAACACAAACCACAAGACTTTCTTGATGCTATATTTGGAATAATTACGAACAGAATTGTTTTTCTCCCTGATAGTTATGTCTGTTACATTTACATCATGTACACTATTCCAATTAACAGGAGTGCTTTTAGCACACGTAAATGATTAATTGAAATGAAAACCCATATTAGCTTGATTGACTTCATCAGTTTATTAATGTAATTATATCATCCATACCATATCCTATGATTGTTTAATAATATTTTTTTCATTGAGTACCATACATAGAAAAACATTTTTAAATGTAGTGGCTATATCATTTAAGATAGGTTTTTTTAAAAAAATCCAGTAATAATGGGAGTTTGAGATGCTAGCCCTTCTCTAACAAAATGTGTAAGGATGAAAAAGAATAATAAAGTATTCTTTGCTCTACTCTGGCTCTTAACTAGGGATCACATGCTGAAGATTCTTTAATCAGTTACAAGATTTTAGCAATTCTTTCAAAAGTTTGGATCAGAACCAGTTTCAGAAACTTCAGTGCTACAATTCAAACATTTTAAGAAATTAGAATCTTCATACAATATTTTGCAGAGATAATAAAAATGTTACTTTTTGGGGGGTATTTGTGATCAAATTTTCAAGTAGAAAATTTTCCTCTTTTCCTATGTAAGGTCAGCTTTAAAAAAAATCAGCATGTTGCACCTTATGATGAGAAATATATGTGCTTAAAAAGTTGTGCCTTGAAAAAAAATGTTTCTTCCTCCTGTACACAAACCTTAGCATTAAGGCCATATTTTCAAAACTTGCCTCTAAAATCATAGGTATATCACTCATGCCCCTATTTTGCTCCCACAAAATTTGGATTTGTGCAAGCAAAATGTATTTGTGTATGTAAATGGATAGTTAAATGTCAAGTTAAATAACTTGTTTTTGAAATTTAAGATTATGAAAAATTTTGCCAGCAATTCTAGCTACTGGGTGGAGGATTTCTGATATTATTCCCTAAAAGTAGAAAATTGTATTAAAATATTAATACCATAACTCTTTAGAATATGGTATTTATACATCTAAACTATGGGCTATAACAGAGCTGGAAATATTTAACAAATACAGCATATTTGAACATTAATGCTTAATTGCCAAATTTTCAGCTGACCTCTGATTTGTGCTCTTGTGAAATATATGCACATGAACTGATTCTTGGATGCATGAGTCAGGTAACAGCCTAAATACTCAGTTTTCAAGGAAAAAGGCCAGTCTATTGTTCACATATAAATAGAAAAGAAGGTAGCTACAATTTCAGCCTTAAAAGTTGAAAGCCCTTCATAATAAAAATTTTCAAAACCTGTTTGGGACATATTCATATATGCCTTCCAGTTGCAAGAAGAGGGTTTGTCTGTGCATCTGCTAAATAGAGAGTTGACTTCATTTGTGGTCAGATGCCATAGGTTTAGGGTGAAAATCATATTCCTTCTGCAAAAGTCAAGTAAAAGGGCTTTGGCCGGAGGTCAATGTGGAAGCCTGGACAAATGGAATCTTGCCCTAAACCAGGCCAGGGTTCTATCCATCCACACAGCCACTCCATGGCTGCTACAGCCTTTTATGCCTTGTAGTAATGGCTGTAATCCACAAAACTCTTCCTGTGTAGGGACTGTGTCCTTTAGATCTGTGAAATGAGAAGAACTACTGGCTGTAGGTGCATGCGCGCAAGCACACACCCTCACACTTCTACATACACACCCATACACATACCTGTAGGGAAAGTTAATACAGAATTTAGTTCCATAACATGTGGCAGGTTACAGAGTCCTCTGTGCAGCTACTCCACTTCCTGTCCACATCTCAGCATATGGAGTAACTATAGCAGTTCCATTGCATTTTGACCTCATTTAGCAAAAGCAGGGGGCATGATTTCCCTTTTAAATAGATGTTCAGTTCTCTTTCAGATTCAAAGGAATAGATCTGGCCCCCTAAGAAGTTGCAGAAAAATGACATAATCTTACAGAACACCTTGGGACCATTCGGAAATTGAAAAGTAAATTAATCACAACACACAAGTGTACCAACCAAGTGTTAGGAAACGAGAGTTTTGTGTTTCTTACCACAATCCAAATTCTGTGTGTGTGTTTCAAAAAGATTTTGCAGAGGAGGGGGGAAGTTTTAAAGGGAACATTGCTTCCAGCTGAGAGCAAACCAGGACTAGTTCTGCTTTGACTCAGCTTTCCAAAGAACTTAACAGTATTATACCCTCTGTTCATAATAATGAGCTGTTTTGTGCAAGGAGCTCATTATTATGAATGGAGGGGTATGTTGCAACTAGTAAAGCAAATCATAAAAATTGCTGCCCGTGTCACGTTTTTCCTTCGTCAATAAAAGATTTTCCTCAGGGTCAGAAACAATTATTGACCAGAGAAAAATCTCAAGCCCTATTTGCAAATCTCACCCAATGATTCTGAAAGTAGGGGAGTGAAGTTATGAAACTAAAAGTATGTGTTGTGAACATTATCTGCAAGGTCTTTTATGTTAGGGAAATCATGACATCTGCCAATCTTTCAAATTCCAAAGGGTAAAGAATGAGGTCTGTTAGGCTGTCATTGAACATGACAGGCTTAATGTCAGGTTTATAACAGAAAAAGGGCAATCTTATTGTGGTTTATTCAGTTTTATGTTTCTTGTTCAGTAGAAAAGCTCATTTTTTATCTAATTTATAGCATTTGAAATACCAAACAGATTCTTTACATATCTCCTGAGCTCACAGCTCCTCTTGACTACCCCTTAGTCATTCCTTTAGGGAGCAGTCTTAAATCCTTCCAATTTAGCATCTATGTGAGACCAGACAATTGTTTTTCTTGAGCATTTCCTTCAGTTGTTATAGAGCTGTTTCTAACTCCAAAATTTTACTTTAATTACTGCTTAGAATATTTTCTATGTTTTTATCTAAGTTGCCTCTCACTTGAGCCCATTGGGCTGAAGAAGGAATTACTCCCCATGCTGTTCTTTAGCCCTTCTTGTTCAGATCTGTAATTGGCCCTGTGTTTTTGACTTTTTGCTAATAAGCAGCTTACTTTCTCTCCCACTAGACTCAACCCACCACTTTTGTTTCATGAATTTTACAAAGGATTTTAATAGATGCTTTAGGCTATGCAAAATGTTATATGAAGGAAAGCATTAATGCTCCAGTCTTGACACAAAGGACGTGTGAATGGCTGCTTATCATTACCGTCAGGTCTGAAAATTTTCATTAGGAGTTCTGGAGGACAAAAGGGGAAAAAAGTGTAGCTCTATGAAAGAATATTAACCTATACAGTGTAACCAACTATAATTGCTTAGCATTTTACATTAACTCTCTTCAGACACTGGCTCTCATTATTTTTACACATACATAATAACTGCTTATTATAGTGGTACAGTTCATACCGATATATTCTAGATAAGGTTGTGTCAGCATTTCCATTATAATCCCCATTTTCGGGAGGTTTAAAAGGCAGCTGTAAAAATTCACTCCAGACTGAAGATTGGTTTTCTAGGTTTCTGCCTTGGGCAATTTTTTAAACTAATTAAAAACAATTGGTTTGACTGTTTTTGGTTTTGTTTTGTTTTTTACACTACAGAAGTAAACAAAACAAATTAAAAGGTCTAAAGCACTTTTTGAACTTCTGTAACTCCTATGCCTTTATTAAAAACAAATAAACAATTTGGTAGTGATTGGTTGATGCATTATATTTGCTGTTGGTATTTTGCAGAGAAAGAAATATTTCCCAGTTACTGTGTTGAGGGCTATCAACTGAGATATCAAAGTTTAAAATTGATAGTTGTATAGTACCTGCTTTTCAACAAAACCATTTTTTGTAACATTGGAATATGAACCCTGAGCCTGCAAGCACTAGGTATGTGCTTAGTTTTACTCAAGTGAGTAGTCCCATTTAAACTAATGGTTCTATTCACATGCTTAAAGTTAGGCTCTATCTTAAGAGCATTGCTGAATCGGGGTCTAATTGTGCAGGCATAAGTACAGTAGCAATGGCTTCAAACATTGTGATCTCTCAGGTCTATAGTTAAGAATGTGATACCTAATGGGTCAGGGGACTGGTGAAAAAATGCGAAATTTAGCGTGTTGCCCAGACCTATAATGAATGAACATTGTTACTCACACATGACTGTTCAGGGGACTTTCTAAAATGAATTGTTTCCTGTGGTAATTATCCTGTCAGCCATACAGGTCGCCCCTTGTAGTTAAGCTGACACACGTGGGTGGATCAGTGTGGAGAGGCTTATAATGTCGCTCTATAGGCCAGTGAATTCTAACTTCTGTCTGTTGATGGCTGTTAATATGGCACTCTTCACCAGCACTGAAATTAAAAGGCTAGCCAAATATTCACTGCAAGTGTCAGAGCAAATGCATGGGATGCTCTAAGCAAGTTAATTTTGAAGATTGTGGACAGTAGGTGAGATACAATACTACCTGTTCTATCTTAAAGAGTAAGCTGTTGCTATCATGTGCAGAATTCTTCCCTAGACAGCATTAATTCCTTGAAGAATATCAGGTGTCATGCTCAGCCAGTTGACTAGCACTGTGGAATTGTGTTCTGTACCTGTACCTGGAAATTAGATGAAAAGATGACAACACATCCATTGTTATGAAGGCTACTTAAGAGGTACCCAAATTAGGTAGCTTAATATCCCATCATTTTAGCTTATCTGTTCAAACATGGATTCACCCGCTACTGTGGATTGCTCTTTGGTATCTTCTGGGGGGAAACCGTGCATTAATTTCTGATAATGGGCTTAAGTGTGAAGTTGTGAGAGGAGTTCTGCTGATTTGGATTAATGATGCATGTTTCATAACCCTGATTTCACATTCAAATATCATAGTATAATCGTAAAGGCTACTTTAATTAAGCCTCTATATTTAAGATATATGAAGATAAATTAAAATAAATTAGGTTCCTGTCGCACATGGGCAAAAGTAAGGAACCCACACAGATATATCTGATATCTTATCATTAATTTATGTATAATTGTTTCTTCTCTTCCCTGCCCAACAATGTGATTTCAAGAGGGTGTCAACTTAAATGGGCTGACACATGTCTAAGTTAATCAGATAATCAAAGGGCCAAGTCCTGAAGTTCTTATTAAGTATTTACTCAGTCCTCACTAAGGCAAACTCTCATGGTGATGACTGACTAAGGACCTCAGGATTGCCATGTTGAAAGAAAAGGTGTTAACTTAAAAGTATAAAGCCATTTGTAATAACATCAGGTCATGTTAGTACTTTAATATCCATAATATATTTTGAGGTAACAGTTCAGACAAATCAGGAAAGTGGGTATGACAAAGAGACTAAAAGCCTGTTGCACGAATGTTTAACCTTTGTGGTGTAACACAAAGATAAGAGTTCTGAATTTAAACAATTTCTTAATAAAGGTCCTGACACTATTGGCATCTGCTCATCATGTTCAAGCAAACAGAATGCAAAGTCTTACATTAAAACTGAACTCAGTAGTTAGTACTGTACCAGTATACAGTGCTACACTCATCCAAAAGATGATTATCATCAGATACCATACATTTCCCCATGCTGGTATTGCAGTAGCTACAGAAGGTGGTTTTGTATTGAGACTTTTGGAGGAGCTGGGTCTTTGAATGACTCAGATGCTACTTACAGGCAGCAAGCCACTTCTGCCTACTGATAGGAAGCTAGCAAGGTTAGATGCAGTGTGGAGTATCCAGCATGAAATGTAATAAGGGAGAAATACAGAAAAGAAATGGGAACATGTAGCAAAGTTTGGGTACGTCTATACTACGGGATTATTCCGATTTTACATAAACCGGTTTTGTAAAACAGATTGTATAAAGTCGAGTGCATGCGGCCACACTAAGCATATTAATTCGGTGGTGTACGTCCATGGTCCGAGGCTAGCATCGATTTCCAGAGCGTTGCACTGTGGGTAGCTATTCCATAGCTATCCCATAGTTCCCGCAGTCTCCCCCGCCCCTTGGAATTCTGGGTTGAGATCCCAGTGCCTGATGGGGCAAAAATCATTGTCGCGGGTGGTTCTGGGTAAATGTCATCACTCATTCCTTCCTCTGGGAAAGCAACGGCAGACAATCATTTTGCACCCTTTTTCCCTGGATTGCCCTGGGCGACCCCGTAGCACGGCAACCATGGAGCCTGTTCAGCCTTTTTTTACTGTCACCATATGTGTACTGGATGCCGCTGACAGAGGTAATACTGCAGCGTTACACAACAGCATTCATTTGCTTTTGTGTGATAGCAGAGACGGTTATCAGTCGTTCTGTAGCATCTGCTGCCATTGTAAATTGGCAATGAGATGATGGCTATCTGTCGTTCTGTACCGTCTGCTGCTATCATGAGTGCCCCTGGCTGAGGTCGGCCGGGGGCGCAAAGGCAAAAATGGGAATGACTCCCCGAGTCAATCCCTCCTTTATAGTATCTAAAAATAGAGTCAGTCCTGCCTAGAATATGGGGCAAGTGTGCTAGAGAACCAGTGTATCAGAGAACCAGAGAGCACAGCTGCTCCGTGTCAGATCCCGCAGAAATGATGAGCTGCATGCCATTCTAGGGGGTTGCCCCTGCAACAACCCCACCCTTTGCTTCCCTCCTCCCCAACCTTCCTGCGCTACCGTGGCAGTGTCCCCCCCATTTGTGTCATGAAGTTATAAAGAATGCAGGAATAAGAAACAGTGACTTGTTAGTGAGATAAAATGAGGGGGCGCCAGCCTCCCGATGCTATGACAGTCCAGGCAGGACATTAAGCGGTGGGGGGGAGAGGAGCCCAGCATCCCACTGCTATGATAGTCCAGGCAGTACAGAATCTTTTCTTTACACATAAAAGGGAGGGGGCTGATTGAAGCTCAGCCCCCAGTTGCTATGATGAAGATGGTTATCAGCCGTTCTGTACCATATACTTGGAATGACCAGGAATCATTCCTATTTTTACCCAGGCACCCCCAGCCGGCCTCACCTGAGGCCAGCCAGGGGTATTCAGCAGCTATCAAGCATATTGTACCGTCTGCCACCGGGGAGGGAAGAGGAGCGGATACTGCTCTTTACTGCTGCAACATCGCGTCTATCAGCAGCATTCAGTACACATAGGGTGACATTAAAAAAAGTCAAGAAACGATTTTTTCCCCTTTTCTTTCACGTGGGGGGAGGAGGGGGTACATTGATGAGCTATACCCTGAACCACGCCGGACAATGTGTTTGACCCTACAGGCATTGGGAGCTCAGCCAAGAATGTAAATGCTTTTCGGAGACTGCTGGGGACTGTGGAATAGCTGGAGTTCTCAGTACCCCCTCCCTCCCTCCATGAACATCCATTTGATTCTTTGGCTTTCCGTTACGCTTGTTACGCAGCACTGTGCTGTGGACTCTGTATCATAGCCTGGAGATTTTTTTCAAACACTTTGGCATTTCGTCTTCTGTAATGGAGCTCTGATAGAACAGATTTGTCTCCCCATACAGCGATCAGATCCAGTATCTCCCACACAGTCCATGCTGGAGCTCTTTTTTGATTTGGGACTGCATCGTCACCTGCTGATCAGAGCTCCATGCTGGGCAAACAGGAAATGAAATTCAAAAGTTCGCGGGGCTTTTCCTGTTTACCTGGCCACTGCATCCGAGTTTAGATTGCTGTCCAGAGTGGTCACAGTGGTGCACTGTGGGATACCGCCCGGAGGCCAATACCGTAGATTTGCGGCCACACTAACCCTAATCCGATATGGTAATACTGATTTTAGCGCTACTCCTCTTGTTGGGGAGGAGTACAGAAGCCAATTTAAAGAGCCCTTTATATCAATATAAAGGGCCTCATAGTGTGGACGGGTACAGCGTTAAATTGGTTTAACACTGCTAAAATCGGTTTAAACGCGTAGTGTAGACCAGGCCTTCATGTGTGTGAATGTAGTTCCTACATAACTAAAGAAAAATCCAAACTTAGTCTTAATTTCAACACATGCTCAGCTATGGAGAAGCTAACAATATCTCCCTAATGCTTCAAAAGCTTTGTTACCTACTTGCCTAAATTTGCATTTTATAAAAACATGAAAGTACTTGTGCTTGCAAGACTATAGAAGAAGTGCAATGAAAAATTGAGACAAAGGGTGAGGCAGGTTTTGCTTGAACATCCAGTGTTCCCGTTCCCAGTCATCCTGATCATATCAAAGAGTTTTTGCTATACAGATATTCTATTTCTTAGGCAATTTTATTGAAAATCCCCTTGAAATATGTCTGTTCAGTATTTAATGGAGAGTTAGAATGCAAAGATATTCACTGAGCTGCATGAAATCTGTGGGGCTATGCAGGTAATCATGGACAGAGCAGTCAGTTATTGCAATCCACTGGCCCACAGACTAGGAGACTGGGCAACATAGTCTGTGTCAACCCCACAGCATTCCCTTACAAATCTTGATTGCTCGGTCTTCCCATTACACTCTTAATGAACAACCATGAATAACCAGTTAAGCCCTTGTATCACAAACTTGCTATAGCATGTAAGATTATAACAAGACATACACACTAGATACTTCATGTAAATTTGCAAAGGACCATATTCACTAAGGACCAGATTCTGCCACTTTTACGTTGTATTCAGTAGTAACAGTATTCAATGTGACTAAAGATGACAGAAACAAGCCTTACAATTCTAACCCTGCTTTATTTTTTGTTTTGGAATGTATTAGGTCAAATTCTTAGGGAGATAATGAAAACAAAAAATGCCATCATAAAATGTAACAATTTTCGTATTAATTTGAACCATGTTACTGAACTAATCAAGAAACAACTGTTCTGAAAGAGTTGCAATCATTTCTCTAAAAAAGGTATGAAGCACCATTTAAAATATCTGCTGTGCATATGTTTAATCAAGAAGTGCCAATTTCTGCCACACTTACACTGAATAGTATCTTACTTCCCAGGGACTATTTCAGAGAGAAGTGCTGCTCACTGGCTATGTCTTCATTGCAAAAATACATGTTTTGTTTTGTTTTTTGTTTTTTACATCAAGAGCTCTCTTGCTGTAAAATCCTAGCAGAGACAAGGCACCTATAGTTTTAACATCAGTGTAGCTAGTTGAAGTCAATCCCAAATTATGGGGAGTGAGAGGAGGTGTAAGGTTTGTGTGGACTTATTTGCCCTGAGATAAAAATTACAGTGTCTTGTCTGCACTAGGATTTTGCAGTGAGATAAATAATTCAAGTTAGGTATCAGTGTAAAAACACTGTTCTTTTTTGTGCAGTGAAGACACAGCCAATGTGAACAAGTTTAGCAATATCTGGTCCTAAATAATCCTATTTAATTAGAAAAAACCATATGGAATAAGAAATACAAGCTTAGTTGTATAAAATGCTAGCATACCACACACTCATTTCAATAAATGTTAACTGTACATGGAATCACATACCCTACAGCCTCTTGAGTGTGTATGGGAGAGACAGAGGAAGTAATGAATGAATGAGGTGGTAAGGTTACTTTTAAAACCTGTAGAGGAATAAAAGTGGAAAAAATCAGACTGAATAAAAAATCCAACAAGCCCAATATCCTCAAATATCCCAGAATCATTAAAAGTAAAGAAATAATTTCATTAGTTTGGGGACATTAGGAAATGTATTATTTTTTCCTCATAAATTTTACTGAAAAATGATAAATTTGCAAAAAAAAAATTAAATGAATGATTAAAAAAAATTGAAAAAGGAATGCAGAGAGTGAGCAAAACTTTTCCAGATACCTCCAAAATTTATCATGTAACTCCGACAGCTGGATCTACCTTAAGAAAGGTCCAAGGAGCTAGATGGAAACCAAATACAGTAAAAGGAAGTTGGGAATGTGGGTGTCAGGTTGTCAGTAATCTGACAGCTATGGTAAGTACCCTCTAATCCAGCAGGCTCCAGCCACGCTCTCAGCTGACACCACAAGGACTGACTGACAGCTGAAAAGCGGGCACTTTTTACAGGCAAAAGTGACATCCAGTCTATTAAAGCTGACAAGCACAAAGCAGAGATTTGCCCTGAATGGTTTGGTACTGAAGCCTAGTAAAGGGGTTATTTGAAAGGTCTTAGAGAAAGTGTCAGACTCAAGCTCAGATGATAACAATATTGTAATGATAGCACTGGACAATGAAGTGCTATGATTGCCTATACAGGCTGGGAAGATTGCATGTGGATATTGAACACCAAAAGCCAGTTTATAGTAGTAGATTCTCAAAAGCAAACATGCAACAGTTCTCAGACTATCCTCTGTCTGTATGTTAGAGAGAGATTTTTCAATTTAGATATAATGCATCTGTGTATCTGTTGCACTTTCTAGGGCATGTTGTAAACAAGTATTTAGCAGTGGAAGTCATTATTGTGGTTCTCCACAGTATATACAAATGAGGGGAGAATTTTTTTTATGTTTGTTTACATCTGAGGCTTATAGCTATTAGGTTAAAAGCAAGACATTATATATATTATAAAAAGCAAAACTATCATAGTAATTGAAAGCCTACTGTTTCAGCCACATACTCAGTCCAAAGGAAATTGGTGAATATGGGCTGATCCGACAACTCACTCACGTGAGTAATCCGTAGTTACATTGCGACTAATCATGTGAGAAAATATTTCAAGATTTAGCCCTATGTTAATGGACAGTCATTTAATCTAAATTATAGGAAACCAGAAGGATCACAGACATAAGCAAATTAGATAAATTAAATCTGGCCAAATTCTGTTCTCACTGTGGAGGGCCCCCTAATTGGTGAGGGGAACATGGCTGTACCAAACACATGTACATTACAGCCATGGTTTGTGGTAGGGGGGAAATGCATGGTGGGGCACTCACTGCTTTAAAATGAGCAGTGTTCACCGCATGAAGTGCCTACTTACACCATAACATTGGCAGTATGTTGGCTTGGAGTCTGACTGACAGAAGCTGTGGGACACTAGCAAGCACATTTAGCTATGATCCCCTCCTAGTATGCCCTTGAGCATTAAAGTAGGAATCCTGCCTTGCCACTGCCTGAATGTGCTATAGGAAGAGATAGGGTGACCATATAGCATGTGTGAAAAATCGGGCTGTGGGCGGGAGGTAATAGGCACCTATGTGAGACAAAGCCCCAAAAATCAGGACTGTCTCTGTAAAATCAGAACATCTGGTCACCCTAGAGGCTTATCTTTCCATTTTAGCATACAATACAGGGCAGGATGTAACCTTTGTCATTCTAATGTGGAGAGCATGCTAGAAAGACCACATGGACACAGTGTTTGTTTGAAATGACCAACAAGGGGCCAGACCTTTATAACATCATTACAAAACGATTGTTAGAAGAGCATTAGGGTTGCGAAGTCAAGCACATCAAAGTTAGAAAATGCCAGAATTAAGGCTGCCTGTGCAACCTTAATTCAGCTCTTGTGTGCATGCATTGCAGTCTTTAATTACATGATCACATACTGTTTATTTCCACAGGACCCCAGATCTCCTTGCAGAGCAAGTCTTAGCCTCTCCCTCCACAGTTTCCCTCCCCATGCTCTGAGACAATGCCAAAAGTATGTGTTCATCCATATACTTCACCCATTTTGGTTACCCAAAATTTTCCCTAGTGATATTGTGTATAATGTTGGTCAATGAGACCTTCTGATAAATGTGACACAACACCAGAGTTCAGGGTGCTATGGCAGCCTTACTTCAAAACTACTTTTCTTGTGTCTGTTTATGTTAATGCTGTTTTACTGTTTTGTTTCTTGGTTGGTGTTTATTTTCTTTGTTGTTTTAATGCTCAGTGTCAGACTTTGCTCTCTTATTTTGAGATCAGGAAATGTGTCCATAGACTTGCATGGAAGTGATTTTGCCATCTTAATTATAGCACTGATCCTTTCATTGGCACCCTTGGCCTCTTGCTTCCCTCCCCCTTTTCCCCCTTGTCTATAACCTTCAGCTAATGTCATGGTGTGCTCAAAACCAATAAAATAATACTTGGAACAGTGTCTTCATAGAGTTACACAAACTATTTTACTATTGAAGATGAACCTTTTATAATAGCATCATTGTTTCAACTGGATAGGATGGCCTAATGATCAAGGAATTAGATCTGAAACTGTTGGAATCCCACATTTTACACAGACAGATCTCTGCATGGTCAATTCAAGATGGTTTTGACTAAGTCCTTCATGCCTCAGAAGCAGGTAAATTGATTTCCATGAGGTTTATAGCTGGCTGAATAATTTGCAACAAATATCTTATTCAAAAAATGTAGCCTCTTGGTCTATTCATGAATTGTCTGAACCTCTTGTGATTTTTTCCTCAATTTTGTTATTCTTAGTTATATTAGCTGTGCTGGTTTGTTTTCACTGGACACATAGCTCACATGATATGTTTCTGTTCCCCGACTGGATGAGAACAATAATTATGGTGAGGTTTCAGTTAGACAGTCATTCCATGTGAATATTCTCCAATATTAAAATTCATTATTTCAAAAGGCATTCTGACCAGTTAATAGAAAATGAAGAAAAAGTGAATTTGCCTAACAATTCAATAAAAGGTAGATTCCTCTCCTCCCCTCCCCCTCCCATCAAATATTACTCAGCAGGGTTAAAGCCAAGGATCTCTGCTCTGTTTGGAGATTAAAGACATCAAGGCACTATTTGCAAATTTCAATTCCTCACACCATTTTGCAGTGTCAGAAAATAGAGACTGTGCCCACTGAGAAATTGGGTTTCTTGTATCTCTTTAATGTTTTCTTTAAATCCAAATGGCACTATTTTTCATTAAGGAAGACTAAATGCACTGCAGTTTGTTTTGTATTTCTGAAAGCAAGAAGTGAATATATAACTTTTGGCTAAGAGCTTGGTGACAAGAATTATTGGAAGCTTAGTGCCTAAGGTATTCATTTATTTATTTACAGCTATAAACTTAAAAAAACCAACAAAAAATCTGCTTAGTGTATATAAACCATCTTTAACTTATGAAATAAGTTAAATTTAAAATGGCTTGGAAACAAAATGTTAAATCAGAGTTTTGGAAACACTTACTAACCCTCACTCAAGCAGGGTTAACTACTACACTGTTACAGGCAGTGTGGTCCAACAGAGAGGGCATGTGATTGGGTTCAAGGGCTTTGGCTTCGATTTCTGCTATAACCTTGTGCAAGTTACTTCACTGTTCTATGACTCAGTTTTCCCTTCTATAGAGTGAGGAATAATGACACTTACCCATTTTTGTTAAGAGCTGCAAAGTTTACACAGAAGTGCTAAGTATTGTTGTTCTGTGACTATATAATAATTATTTAGATTTCAGGAGCCCCTAAAGGCCCAACCAAGATGAAGGTCCCATTGTGCTAGGCACTGTACAAATGCATAGTAGAAGATAGTCCCTGCCTCTAAGGTATTTACAATCTAAATTGGGAAGGGAAAAGGAGGCATAGAGATGTGAAATTATTTGCTTGAGGTCACTGGCAAACCACAGATCAGAACCCAGGTTTCCTGAGTCCCATTCCAGTGACCTATCCACTGGACTATGCAGCCTCAAAAAAATTCTATTGCAATATTTTGTTGCTTCTTACCAGGATTTCTGGACTTTGAGACTGTCCATCATGTGGGTTCTTCATGCATGCACAAATCATAAATGATTCAGCAGATTAAGCGCTGAGTCCGAATCATTAATGCGTTCTCCCATTTCTGTCATTTCAGTGCCCCTGAATAAGCAATCCAATGTGGTGTTGATATGTCATCTGAGAAATAAAATTTTAGTTTCTATAGGTAAAAATACAAATGGCTGATAAAAAGCAGAAGCCAATTACAATGCTGTACAGTATATCCTGAGTCCGTTTCAGATTACAAGAGCTGCTGGTGGCATTGGAAACTGTTGTATACACACACGAGCAAATGTAAAATTTCATTAGCATCCCTCACTGGTTATAGTTTAGCATTTTCTGTTATGGTCAGTTTATTAAACATAGGGAAGGAACCTATGTACTGCACAGTAGTTACAAGAAGTGTTGCAAGTCATGGGAGATAAAGAGAGACTGTTCTCTGCAGACCTTGAATGTTTATTGCCTAGTTCTTCTTTTCATTCAGTCCAAGGTATTTGATAAATCAGACCCCTTTAATTCTGATACACAATGGTTTAACAGCCAGTTTAAATTGGGACCAGCATCCTGATTCTCAACAACATGGCTTTTATTGGAAGTCTCTGCCACTTTTAAACATCTTTAATACATTTTAAAAATAGAACTGTAAAAAGCAGTCACCAGACTTCAAAGAGAAGACATGTTGTGCCAGAATTACAAAGCTGGTGCTGATTTTCACTGGTTGTAAAGTTTTGAGAAACTCTTCCAATCCTTAAACCAGTGACAAATAACAGAAATACATATGGACTAAAAAAGGCTGAAGTGCGGGTGGCAGCATCAGAAGGGTGGGTAGCACTTAATCAGAACAGGTGTGTCAGAGCTCATGGCTCCAGAAATGGCTGACCCAACCATGGCAGGACCAGTGAGATCCTATACATGGCATATAGCATATTGGGCCAAATTAATCTTTGGTATAATCTCACTGAACTCAAAATTATTCATGGTGTAACTCCAGTGGAGTTAGGGCAGAGGAGAAGTGGGCTGTTAAGGTAAGGCTAGCCTTGTACTGGCTGAAATGACCTTAAACCTCACAGGATAGCAGGAGAATTCTGGCCAGGTTTCCCAGTTCCCTTTCACAGCTTAAAACAGCTTCTCAGAAGGAAATGTTCACATCTGGAATGCCCCCAGAGAGCCTACCAGGATGACACAGAGTAAATCAATGGATTTGAAATCTTGAATAGAGGAGAACCAGTATACAAATGGCAAATTACTCTGTTTAACATTTTTCAGTTGGTTTCCTTCTAAGGCACTATAGTTCACAATGGTCAGCAACCATATCTTTGCTTAAGGAAAACAGAGGGCCCTCCCTCACCCCCCCATTTTACTTAATTCTGCCAGGCATCTAGCATTGTGTCTTGTACAAGCAAATACAATGTAATGGCTCACTGTATTTGCTGCACCAGATAACACCCCTCATTACAGAGCAAGCTTATTCTGGAGCAACTTCTACAATAGAAATAGAGTCATACAAAAACAACCTATAGATTGTTCTATGTTTAAAGGAACACAATTGTTATGTACCTAACAGTACCAAGAAAAATAGCCAAGGAGCAAAACAACTTGCCTTTTTGCATGTTTCTACCTAGTCAATGCTGTTCTTTGTGGGTCTTGCTGTGGTAACACGAGGGTCAGAGTCTCTTATAATATATTTGTCCTGGCTCCATTGAGGTCACAGTGCTATGACAGCCTGATTTGAATTCTGCCACAGCAGCCCTGAAAGGAATGGAGCTATGACAATTACACCAGTGGAGCATCTGCCTCAGTATGGCTCACTACCATGGTACTTGCAGGAAAGAACCTCTTATGAGCCTTTCAGATGCAAATGCTCGATGCCCTGAGTTGCTGAGTTCCCTTAGTTCTCACTGATTTCACAGGAACTAAGTGTGCTAAGCATTTTCCAGGAGGTGCTTGCAGGTAGGGACTAATCCTCCAAACATCCTTTCAAGCTAGTTATTTCCCCCTTTCCTTTGGTTACCTAATTTCTCCAACTGGGTTATTGACAGATTCTGTTTCCATACCTTACCACTGCTTTGCTTGTATGCTATCTCCCTTGCAAGAGAGAGAGAGTGATAGTGCAAGTTACTATGAGGAGGGACCTTTCTCATATGTATGTTAGCCCCACTACTATTATAATATAAGAAGGTAGCACTGATAAATATCACTAAAAATTAGTTAGAAATATGACAGAATATGACAACTGGTTTATTACCTTTAAGTAGGCAAAATTGTGACAGGGATCTCTCCAATGGGATATCCACAAGGAATGTTCACTTGGGAATAAGCTAATTGAACACATGATGCTACTATGAATCCACCTGCATGTAACCAGAAAAGGCAGATATCTGGCAGCTACACTGGATTTTTAAAGAAATTTGAAAATTCAATGATTATACAGCCAAATCAGATTCAGAACCTGAGATGAATCAGCTCAACATAAAATTGTTTAGAAAGGATAGGCTCGGTATCCAGAGTTCAGCATGTCAAAGTTGTGGCTCATTCAGATCCAGAGGTTTGGTTTGGTCCAGTTTAAAGACATGGGCTGCTGGCAAAATTTGAATGTAGATCCAGGTTCAGTTTTGGGGTGTTTGGATATAGGTTTTTGATTGGGTCCATATCTGATTTTATTGTTAAAATGCCATAGTGTTTGTTAACCTACTCAAATTTTAATTTCAAACTATAGTTTTTTTGTTAGCAAGTTGCACAAAGATATATTCTTTTGGGCAAGTTGTTCTAGAACAGCTGTGTTATGCAGTATCTGCATATCCATCTAAGTGTTTACATTGTGCACATCACCAAGGTTGCTGGGTAACTTACAACATTTAAAAAAATCTGTGTGAATGATCTGCAGAGACACCTGATTTTTCACTTCTGTTCCATTAGCTAGGAACAGTCTGGATTGATTAGAACTGAATTTCTTTATATTTTTTTATTTCCTAGCTATGCTATATTTTTCCAAGATTTCTCAGTTACATCTTTGTGCTTTATTATTTATCAGAATGATCCTACAAATACAGTGATCACTCTACCTTTCAAGATGGCTTCATTTTTGAATACTTACTCAGGACTAATCTTCAAACACTTAGAATCCAGTTAACTATAATGCTATGACAATGATTCTGGATATCAGATCTCCTGATAGCAGCTGGGGCCAATAGAGCTCTTTCCTCCAGCTTCTCTCTGCAGCAGTCTTAGTGCTGGAGAAGAGAGCAGGACCAGGTCTTGTACACACAAAGGGAATTCTTTATTGATACTGCTGACCAGAAACAGACCCTGTAACTTCTGGGTTGTCTAGATTGCAGATTGACAGACACCATTTGTGCTGCATAGCATCACCACATGCAGTCTATCTAAACCTTGGCCCAAGTTAAGCAATCTTGTCAGCAGTCCATCCCAACACACTTGGCAAGGAGGTTGTAACCTTTCTTTCAGGGGGTGTAACTGGGCACAACTCACCCCTGGAGCACCTCCTGCTGGTTGTCCTGGGAATTAGCTCACATCCCAGCTCAGAGCACCCTCCACAGGCCGGTGATCCACCTTGTTTCCTGCTACAGGCCCTGTGTCCCTCCCTGGACCCCAGTGCCCCTTTTATGTGGGGTTCTGCCCCCTGGCAGCAACCCCTTTTCCTTAGGGGTTTCCCCTCCCTGGGAACTCCCCATCCTCTATCCCCACTTTGCTTCAGTGTAGGCTACTGCCAGTCATTGTCTAGCCCCACGCCCTGGGGCAGACTGCAGTATCAGCCACTCACCATCAGCAAAGGGATTGGACCTGCTGCCTTAGCCTACCCCTGGGTTGCACCCTACAACCCCAGTACCTCCTGGCCTAATTCTAGGCCACAGCCTGAGGCCTTCCAGGTAGGAGTTCCCCAGCTCCTCTGCCTTTCCCCAGCACTGCTTCACCCTAGGTTCCTGCTCTGATTCTCAGCAGCCAGGCCCTTCTCCCTCTACAGGCAGAGGAAGATTTCTTTTGTTTCTAGCTCCCTGACCTTCTTATTAGGCCCTGTGGCTCAGTTTGGGGCGTGGCCCCCAGCTGCAGCCACTTCCCCAATCAGCCCAGCCTAAAGGCTGCTTTCTCCAGCCCCTTCCCAGGGCTGTTTTTAACCCCTTCAGGGCAGGGGCAGGGATAGGGATCCACCCTGCTACAGGGGGGTAGACCGGCCGGCCCCTTTTTCCGATCACCACCTCGTCACCGTAACGGCCTCCCTCAGTGCGGAGAGGCCGGGGCTGGCCTATTGGCACTTCAACAACAGCTTGCTGGAGGATGCGGGCTTCGTGGCGTCCTTCCAGGAGTTCTGGCTGGCCTGGCGAGGGCAGCGGTGCGCCTTTCCCTCGGCACGGCGCTGGTGGGATGTGGGGAAGGTGCGCGCCCGGCTCTTCTGCCGTGACTACACCCGGGGCGTCAGCCGACGGAGGGATGCGGCGATAGGGCAGTTGGAACGGGAGGTCTTAGAGCTGGAGAGGCGTCTGGCCGCCAGCCCCGAGGATCCATCCCTTTGCGGAGCGTGCCAGGAGAAGCGGGAGGAGCTCCGGGTCCTCGAGGACCATCGGGCTCGGGGCGCCTTTGTTCGATCCCGCATCCACCTCCTGCGGGAGATGGATCGCGGCTCCCACTTCTTCTACGCCCTGGAGAAACAGAGGGGGGCCAAGAAGCACGTCACCTGCCTTCTGGCGGAGGACGGCACCCCCCTCACGGATCCGGCGGAGATGTGCGAGAGGGCCCGGACCTTCTACACGCACCTTTTCTCTCCGGATCCGACCGATCCTGCCGCTCGCAGAGTGCTTTGGGACGGGCTCCCGACGCTCAGCGCGGGCGCCCGGGACCGGCTAGAGCGGCCTCTCTCTCTGGCCGAGTTCTCAGACGCCCTCCGTCGCATGCCCACCAACAAGTCTCCGGGCAGGGACGGGCTGACCGTGGAGTTCTACCGCGTGTTCTGGGACGTCCTCGGCCCAGACCTGGCCAGCGTCTGGGCCGAGTCCTTGCAGGGCGGGGTCCTCCCTCTCTCGTGCAGGTGAGCTGTGCTCGCCTTATTGCCGAAGAAGGGGGACCTCCGCGATTTACGGAATTGGCGTCCCGTCTCGCTCCTCAGCACGGACTACAAAATCATCGCCAAGGCCATCTCGCTGCGGCTGGGGTCCGTGCTGGAGGACGTGATCCACCCAGACCAGACCTACACCGTCCCGGGCCGTAGCATCTTCGATAACCTCTATCTGGTCCGGGATCTCTTGGAGCTTGGGTGCAGGGATGGTCTGTTGTTTGCCCTCCTGTCCCTGGACCAGGAGAAGGTGTTCGACAGGGTGGACCACGGGTATCTCCTGGGCACTCTGCAAGCGTTGGGCTTCGGGTCCCAGTTTGTGGGTTTTCTCCAGGTGCTGTACGCTTCCGCAGAGTGTCTGGTCAGGCTCAATTGGACCCTGACCGAGCCGGTCAGCTTCGGGCGGGGAGTGCGGCAGGGGTGCCCCCTCTCGGGCCAGCTGTACGCCCTGGCCATCGAGCCCTTCCTCTGTCTCCTCCGCAGGAGGTTGACGGGGTTGGTGCTTCGGGAGCCGGAGCTGCGGCTGGTCCTGTCGGCGTACGCCGACGATGTGCTCTTCGTGGTCCAGGACCCGGGCGACTTGGCGCGGGTGGAGGCTTGCCAGGCTGTGTACTCGGCGGCCTCCTCCGCCCGGGTCAGCTGGGTCAAGAGCTCTGGCCTGGTGGTCGGGGATGGGTGGCAGGCAGGCTCCCTCCCACCCTAGCTTCAGGCCATCCGGTGGAGCGTGGGTCCGCTGCTCTATCTCGGCGTTTACCTTTCCGCCACGCATCCGTCTCCGCCGGAGAACTGGCACAGTTTGCAGGGCAGGGTGGCGGAGCGGCTCCGGAAATGGACAGGACTCCTCCGGTGCCTTTCCCTTCGAGGGAGGGCACTGGTGCTCAACCAACTGGTCCTGTCCATGCTCTGGTACCGGCTCAACACCCTGGTCCCGGCCCCGGGTCTCCTGGCCGACCTCCGGAGGGTGGTTCTGGAGTTCTTTTGGCCAGGACTGCACTGGGTCCCTGCAGGGATACTCCACCTGCCCCTGGAGGAGGGAGGGCAGGGCCTGAAGTGCCTGCGCACTCAGGTCCACGTCTTCCGCCTCCAGGCACTGCAGAGGCTCCTTTATGGTTCAGGTAGTCCGGCGTGGAGAGCCCTGGCACACGCCTTCCTGCGCCGCTTCCGAGGGCTCCGATACGACCGGCAGCTCCTTTATCTCGAACTGAGGGGTCTTCCGCGAGACCTCTCCGGGCTGCCGGTCTTCTACCAGGACCTCCTCCGGACCTGGAAGCTGTTCTCTGCGACCAGGTCCGTGGCGGCCACCGAGGGGGCCGACCTCCTCGCGGAGCCCCTGCTACACAATCCCCAGCTTCGTGTGCAGGTGGCGGAGTCCCCCGCGGTGCGCCGGAGGTTGGTCCTGGCGGAAGCTACCAGGGTCGGAGATCTCCTGGACTATGACCGGGGAGGCTGGCTGGATCCTCTGACGCTCGCTCAACGCATGGGGCTCTCCAGACCTTGTACTCCCCGGCGCATACTCCAGGAGGTGGAGGCCGCTTTGCCGCCCGTGGCTCAGGCCTACCTCGACCGGGTCCTTCGGGAGGGCACGCCCCGCCCACCCCCTACCCCAAGCCCTCCGGACCTTTTCATCGGGCCCCTGCCCCATAGGCCCGACCAGCCCCCCCGCCCCTTCTCCGCAAGCCGGCTGCACGACCTGCAGCCAGTCCGTTTCCAAACCGCGCCTAGGAAGCAGCTCTACGCGCTCGTACTCCACACCCTTCACTTCCTCACCCTCGTGTCCCGCCCCGATACGAAGTGGAGGGACCTCCTGCCACCTCTGGAGGGTGAGGAGCCCCGGTGGGTCAGCCTCTACTCCACCTTGGTCCCAAGGCCCACTGGGGATATCAGTTGGCGGCTCCTTCATGGGGCCGTGAGCACAGGCGTGTACTTGGCGCGGTTTATTCCTGTCCCGGACACCTGCCCCTTCTGCGGCATGAGGGAGACCCTGGCGCATATTTACTTAGAGTGCGCCCGGTTGCAGCCCCTACACCGGCTCCTCATTCACATCCTTTTACGTTTCTGGCTGCACTTTTCCCCTCACCTCCTTCTCTACGCACTCCCTATCCTTGGCCCCACGAAGTCCCGGGACCTCCTGGTCAACTTCCTCCTCGCCCTGGCTAAAAAGGCCATCCACGCGACCAGAGAGAGGAGGTTGGCCGATGGAGACCCCGGCGACTGTGGGGCTTGTTTCCAATCCATGGTCCGTTCACGCATCCGGGCGGAGTTCCTCTGGGCGGCGTCCACTGGCTCCCTTGACGCCTTCGAGGAGCAGTGGGCGCTGTCCAGGGTTCTCTGCTCGGTGTCCCCGTCAGGTTCCCTTCTTATGACCCTTTGACCTCACTCCTGTCCCTGTTCTTCTATTAGTTGTCCCCCAAACTCAGTGGGTTCTGTGGTCCTGTGGGTCCTCCCCTTAGGCTGGGGGGGGATCCTTTAGCAGTGGGCGGGCTTCGCCCGCCCACTTCCCCAACACCCAATAGATACAGGGGGGTAGATCCCACCAGACTTACCCAGGCCTTTCTTCCTTTCACCTTGGATTACTGCAATGTACTCTAGATGGGACTACTCCTGAAAACCACTTTGAAACGTCAGCTGGTGCAGAATGTGGCATCCTGCTTAATAGGCAGAGTCCCATTCCCGGAGCAACTTTAGCTCCATGCAACTACCAAGCTGAATATCCGACAGGCTCAGAAGTGAGAATGTGCTTAACTTGCCCCTAAGCTTGCGCACTTACTGGGATCAGGGTCCCATTGTGTAAGGCACTGCAAAAATGCACTGCAAAACACAGTCCCTATCTCTGAAAAACTGGCAGTTTAATTTGAGACAAGGAACAATGTGTAAGTATAAAAAGCAGTAAGAGGGAATGGGAGAAGGGAAATGAGATAAGATGATCACATAGTTTCACAGGTAGCTGTCACACAATTTGATAGTTCCATATTATCTGGAAGTTTTTTGTTTTTTTTAGTATATACATAACAAAATCAGCTTTCCCCAAATGCTGTACAACCTAACCCTTACTAGCTAGCTGACTTCCTGTGGGTGCCACAGCTATAACGGGGCTTCAGGAGGAATCTGAAGGAAGGACAGGGTAAATGGCTTTACAAATTAATTTAGGGAGGGGCTGGAGGACTTCCATGGGCTTAAGAGCAAGAGCATGCAGCAGAGATGCTATTTTTCTTTTCTATGCCCCTAGCCAGGCTGTGTAGCTTCCATGCCATTCACATTAATGAAAGGAGATAATAGACTTTAATTCTTAGATTGGCCTACCTAGCTGTGGATACAGGAATCAAGAGTGAGTAGCAAATTGGTTACAAGAAAAATGTAAAGAGCAGCAGGTCACAATCATGAGAAAGTACTGCTGGGATGCTTTTAGGGTCAGTGCTCTTCACTGGCATTTATTAATGAGCTGATGATGCTCAACCTCCTAATTTGAAGAGACCAGTAGAGGATTTTACTGCTGTATATGAGTACCAAAGAAGACTTGATCCATTAAGCATTAGCAACAAATTACAGGGACATTCCTCACAATGTTTAAAACAAAAACTAATGATGTGCATCTTAAATACACAAAAGGGTTTTGTTTTGTTTTTTTACATAGTGAGTAAACAAGGTTCTCCCTTCCCTATCCCAGAGGTTTGCAAGAATCTACCTTGGGAAACAATGTTGTCTCACACAGGATTCAATAGATTGCCAAGTTGGGGGACCGGAAGGAAATTTTTCCCAGGACCGATGATGACCTTGCTATTTCCCCGCAGCTTACTTCAAGAACTGTATTTTATAAGGAAAACAGATCAGGGAACATCTGTTAGGCTCAGGTGAGCATATTCCATCTGGTCAAATTCTTGTCTGTCACATGAGACGGGCTGTTGGACATTGGTCCCTACAATCTTTTCTACGTTTATTTCTATGGTACGATGTACATAAACAGGCCTAAATTCCTGAGATGTTACAAAAGTTTTTTGACTTCCTCATTAACAGATGTTGGGTGCTTAACTTGTACTGTGATGAGTACCACATAAATGCCTATCAATAAATAAAATAAAATTTGTGTCTGTAGCATATGGTAGCCTCTCATGGTGACCCATTCTATAACATTTTATAAGGACACTGTCTGCTGAGTGATTTTGAAACTCATCTTTGTGACCCACGTATTGGAATGGTTTACCATCATAGAACATTATGAAAACAATGAATTTGTGTAAGATATAAATGCTTGAACAGTTTTACAACTACTTATTTGATAAGTTTGTGGAAAACAGTAAATAATGCTTATAGTTCGCATTCTGAATGCTACAAACATTTATTATTCACTAAGATTAAATTACAGTATAGTGAAATAAAATGTGTGTAGATGGTCATTTCTTCGTGGACTCCTGATGGCAATTAAAAATGTGGAAGTATAACTAATTGTAAAACAAAAACTGTCATCTATTTAGTGGAGTCCTGAAACTGTGTTAAATTGTTTAATAAAGTGGATGTACTATATGTTCATTTTTATTTGCTTGATGCAACTTGATTTTTTGCTGCTGTTTCCAACAAGATATTTCCAAAGAGAAGATATTGTAATTTACAATAAGCAAATACTTGTGTTCATGCATTAGTTTTAGAGAATTAAATAATAAATGAAGGCAATTGACAGTAGGCCTTCTGATCTTAGCAAAGAATCTTAGAGATTATGCTTTTAGCTACAGAAATGTTTCCTATATAAATTCATCATAGGGAATCACCGAACAGTTATGCTCCCTCTACAGCCAGGTTTATGAATAAGTAAGAATAACCTACCTCATTGGACTAGCTTGTTTTTATGTGAATTACATCCTACTATCTAATGCTTTCTCAGTTCCAACTATGCATCCTGGAGTTCTGCCCAGCACTATTTGTATTACAAACTAATGGAAAACAGAAGAAAAAAATTGTATCCAAATAATTAAGCGGAGATTGATTCTTTCCCTTGTAATGATTTATACCTTTAAAGTGCTACGTCTGTACCCCTCATATATTGCACAATCTACTGTGATTGGCTACAAACTAAACCAATAGCTCCTTTCACTTGGCAGAAATTAACTGGAAGCTGTGAGCAGGTCAATCCCATTCTCATTCCCACAACAAAGTCTGGGAGGGAAACATCTAACCTAGAAACTCTGGGCATTTCCGCAAACAGAAAAGATGACCTGCGAGAATACATTTGCAGTGCCATATAAGGGCCATGGGGCATGGTGATATGTTTTTGCACAGAGTCCAGATCTCTGAGAGTTATCCTGGCCACATCCCCACGAACATTGCATCATCCATGTGAAGTTCTTGCTGCTTTATTAATCTTTGAATGTCTAGACTAAACAGAAAAGTTCAGATGCAGTGGCCTGAAGTTTGTTAAAAATCAAACTCTAGTCAACTGTTGGAGGAAGCATGGACCCTTCACACAAGATGTTGCTGCTACTAATTGGGGACCACAAGAGCAACACAGTGGGCCATATCTCCCCTGGCCATCTAAGACTTTATATAGTAGATTATAACCAATGCCATGAATTGCACCTGGAAGCAAACACTGTGTATAGTAGGTGTATAGCAACCAGCTATCAGCTTGGAAATTATAAAGCATAGTCTATCGAAGGTTTTCATGAGAAAACAAACCAGTGCGGTGGGATTAATATTATTACTTTATTGTACTACAATAGAACTTTGCTGATGCCTTTGCTGAGATTGGGGCCCCATTACACTAGATGTTGTACATTCATATTGGTAGACAGTTCCTGCCCCAATAGCTTACTGTCTAAATAGACAAGGCAGACAAAGTGGGATACTCCATTAAAAAAGCCCTGACATGTATTCCACACTGACTTCAATGAGAGTTCCATATGTGGAACAATGACAGGATATGGTCCTTATTGTTTAGAGTGGTCTGAGTGGTGGAGGTAGTTGGTAGGAAAAATAGAATGAAACAGAATAAAGGAAAAAATTGCTAATACAATATGACATAGGACCCCACACTCTACTATGCCAATGATTAGAGGCTGCTGATCGTTTGGATTCCAAGGGTCTTCGTCTCTGGCCCAACCTGCTTCCCCTGGTGAATTTAAAATTACATGGGCCATTCTGCTCTATTCTGCCATTACCCTTGTGAAAATCTCATGATTTTGCAGTTGCTTTGGAAACCTAATAATTAAAATCAGCAAAGTTTGCTCAGGATGCTAATCTCAGATAATCAGTTTTGGAATTAAGCCAAGTTAGGGGCCATTTCTTCCTAGCTCTTCTTTTTATTAAAAAACAAACAAACAATGCAGCAAGAAGACCAAGGCCTGTTCTGAAAAAGAACCTGATAATTGGGGGTCGGGGGGGGGGGTTGAGAACAAGGGGTGATCATAATAAATTTTTGAGAACACCTTTAAATCTAGGGTTGAGAGTCTTGAAATGAATGAGAGAAGCCTGATGTGTGTTTGATGTGGCAACCATCCATCTTGAAAGACAATGGTGTAAGCACCAAAGCAGCAATTCAGTTACTGTTTGTCATGCTATGGTATCACGAGTGGCTACAAAGTCCAATTCTCAAGGGACAGTACGAGTGGCTACAAAGTCCAATTCTCAAGGGACAGTACAAACAGTACTGGCACAAGGCACAGGGACAGAGGTTAAAGCAAGCCACTATTAGTGTTTGAGGCCTGCTGCACTTTCCTCTTTGCCCTCTTCACTTTCAGCTTCTTTGGCTCCCTGATGCAGTGCTGCCCTCTGCTGTGGCCCATTACTAGCTGCACCTTCCCAGCTCGCTGTGTCAATTTTAAAAATATGCAAGTCCCTCTTGCAAAGGTCCTTGAACTTGAGCATAGGTTGGCTCAGTGGCCTTTGAGTATTGGCAAGTTCTCCATACAGGAAATCCTTTGGAATAAACTCATCATTCCCCTAGTGCAGATGACCAAGCCAGTGGAGATGTATGTGTTTAAGAATAGTGATTAGATTTGGCAATTTTGCTTTCTCGAGTACTTCGGTGTCAGAAACCTTGGTTTCCCACTTGATATCTAGAATATGGTGAAGACAGCAGGTATAGAAGGTGTTTAGTCTTCTCTTATTCCTACTGTAGTTGGTCCAGATCTCGCCGCTGTACCAACATGCTCAAAGCACTCATCAGGTAGACCCATATCTTGGTTTTCAATGTTAGTTTCCTGTTATTCCACACACATTTGGTGAGTTGGCCAAATAGGTAGCTGCCTTTCTGATGCAAGAATTAAACTCACCAGAGATAAGTTATCTAATACAGTTGATCCTAGGTAGCAGAACTTGTGCTCAACTGTGCATGCTGTTAGCTATTAAAACTTGTGGTGCAGTCAATACACCTTGTGCTATAATCATTGTCTTCTTTGAATGATAGCCTGTGATGAATTTGGACTTACTAGCATGAAGCTAGTGCAAAGTTGCTGAAGTGCCTTTTCACTGTGTGTGATGAATGCTGCATCATCGGTACAAAGAAGTTCTCTTATCTGCAAGTGCTTGATCTTTTATTTTTGCTTTAAACATTAAAAGTTGAAGAGTTTTCCAGCGGATTGTATATGGAGATGTACACTCTTAGTGCTAGATGAGAAAACATAAAGAAGAAGCACAGAGAAAAATATACTGAAGAGTGCAGATGGCAAAACACCTCCCTCTTTGACATCACTGCAGATTAGCATCATATTGGAAGCCACCTTCACGCCACTGTGGAAGGATTGGATCAGACTGCAGAGGATTAGCAGGCACCCAATTCTCTCTAAAAATTGAAAAAAAGGCCTTTTCTGAAGACTAAGTCAAAAGCCTTTGGAAGATCTACCTGGGCTTGATGTAGTGCATAGCAAAACTTCAATAGGCTGAGTTTCATTTCAGTTCAGACATGCACCCAAAGGTTTGTATGCTCATCTGAACCACCAACACATTTGAGTGTGCAGAATTAAGCAGGAAATCTCAAGAGTACAGATTTTATTGTACAGCATTTCTCATTGCCAGGCATGTAAGAAATAGCATGAAAAGAGCTGCCATTTTGGCCCCTTCCACTTTTGCTCTTGCAGAGGTGTGTGAAAAGGAGAGTGATTAGTCTTTGCTGGTTTGGCCCTTCTAGAGCTGATGCTTCCTGTCAGCAAAAGTTAGGTGCAAATGTAGGTGTTGGAATCGGGAGTGAGGGAGATCAGACACAATGGAGGTGGCCTGCACCCCCAAACTCTGGCTTTGATGTCCCTGTTTTTTTACAAAGCAGAGCTTACTTTCAGCACAATGCTGCAGATGGTACTGTTACTGACCAAGGGCCTCTACTATTATAGAAGTAAGCAGTTAAAGTGTAACCAGTTTAGGCCAAATTCTGAAGGCTTTCCTTGGGGCCAAGTTAAAAGGAGATTTGCCTGAATAAAGTCTTCCAAGATTTGATTATTTATGAAATCCTTGTATCTTTCCCTAGTAAATGCAATATACAGCAGTACTTTTCAGGGTAAGGCAACAATGTGCACTGTGTGTGAGAGCTGATTTTATAAAAGTAAAAATGTTCAGAAGTAGGATCTAATTTTGAGTGCCTCAGGGTGTGAGTGTGTGGGGCACCTCTGGCTCTGTTTTCAGAAGTACTTAGCCTCTCACTCCCACTGACTTTGGATGAAGTTTTGGCTGTCAGCATCTCTGAGACTGCTAAACATGTCTCAAGTTGGGCTCCAAAAACAGAGACCCAAAGCTAGAGGCCTCTTTTGAAAACGTAGGCCAGAGCGATTAAACCAGTAAGAGTTGCCATGTTTTGACAGCAAACTCAGAACTATCTCCTTCAGAATTCATTCTATTTGGGAATGAAACTACATCATCAGGCAGTTGTATAACATCACTGGGAAGGCAGTACTCCTGTGGCTGATGGTTAATAACACTGCAGTGCTCGCCTAGTGCAGGCACAGCAGATAGACCTGGTTGGGAACTTTTTTTTACAAAACATTTTTCCATTGGAAAGTACCCATTTGTTGGAACCGAAATTTTTAATGCAAGTGTACAGGCTTCACATCAGGAAGTTTTCTCAAGCCCAGGATGGACTGTCTGGTTAAACAAGAGAGAAAAAGACCAGTTGTAAGGGCACTTACCTGGGATGTGGGAGGCCCATGTTCGAGTCCTTGCTTTGAAGTAGGAAGAACAGAGCCTTGAACCTGTGTCTTTCACATCCTAAGGGTACATATTTACCAGGTTATTGGCTATTCTGGGATCATTCTCACATACATGCTTACTTTTCGGCGGGGGGGAGGAAATCAAAAGTTCTCAGTTTTATTCTGCATCTGTTGATGTTGAAACCCCTAAAGTTTTGTGAAACAGAATTCTTGTTTTGCAGCCCACCCTACTAGCAGGAACATGTGTGAACAGTGGTGGATCTTGTCTGTGTTTTGTTCAGCTGTTGTGTGTGTGTCTGCATGGAGGGTCTGTTTTAAGGCATTCCAGTTGACATTGGTCTTAAGTTTTTGCTCTCCTCAGCAGTGACCAATCTGAGGTTCCCACTGCTACACCCTACAAAACCTCTTCATCTCTCTCATGGTTCATGTAATTGCTTTATTTAATTAATATTATGGCAGAAAATATAGCTTGCTGGGGTTCTTGTCATTGTAGGACCCTCTTATAGCTCCATTATATCCCTTCCCACAATAACTTTAAAAGGATATAAAGTGAAGAATGTATGTGTGTAGGAAATAATAAATGACTACTTAGTAGGGTAAACAGATAAAGCAGTATTAAATGCACCTGTGCTGTAGTTAGTAGAGTCTCTGTTTAATATTAAAAACATGTCGTGTGTGTGCTGAATTTCCCTCACATCTTTCTGTTTTCTTCTGTTTGATACTTGCGTATTGTTGGATCAAACATCCACAGATATTTCATTTGCAGTCCCTTTGTTTCCTGATAACAATCATGTCTTGGTAGCCTGCTGGTGACCCTGGCATAAGCACCTTTGTTAACTAATTATTTCAGGGAGCAAACGTGACCAAATCATTTGTGAGTGATTAGTGGGTCTGGTAGTGCTAGGAGGCAGATAGCTTTGAACAAGCACATACAGAGAAGTGGATAATGTGTGTTTCAGGTCCAGTTTATTGCCTATTAAGACATTTGATATCACTGCGTTGATAATAATGTTGTGCATGTTTTCAAAAACAACCTCTAAAGCTGCACCCACAATGTTATGTCAGGAATTTTTGTGAGTGTAATTACTTGCAGGTGCAAATAACTGCACTCACAAAGTCACAGCAAATAATTGTGGGTGTAATTTTAGAAGCTGGGATCAGACTCATTTAAAAATATAGGCCCCCATCTTGAATCACCAGAGGGATATCACTGTGGTATGGTAATTGGCTCGTGACATATATTTGATGCTACTCTGGGCATTACTGAATTAGTGATCTCCCATTAATTGTTCATAAATAATATTGTATCTGAATTCTATCAACATTATCTCATATTTAGGTATATAGTAATAATGTATTTGTTAACATATAGTCATGTGATCTTTGACACTTTTTAATTGCACTGTGGCTAACGTAACAACCTTTCTGCTGTGTTAATAAACATTGTTTCATTCCATAGAACATGGACCGCTTTAGATGTGGATTCTTAAACATGCAAGCTTAAACTTTTGTTTCCATTAGTATGTCTGTACATAAAATATGTAATAGAAAGTAAACAGTTGTGCATGTATATAGGCATTTTTATACCAAGTCATCATTGGTGGTTGCCATTATAAATGTTACAATCTCTGTTTGCCAGAGATTAGCCTTATACTAATGTTACAATGATTTGTGCATGTGTTGAAGCAAATGCATAAGTCTGTGCAGGACTGAGGCCTAAGTATAGAGAATACAGCAAATACCATGATAAATGAACTATGCAGAAAAGGAACGTTGTTAGGCTTTTCATGATAACCATTGTAGTTAGATGTACAAGTACCAGATTTGCAAGCATGTATTTCCATTTACAGGTGCAAAACATGTTTTGCATGGGAAATAGAGACTGGCTGAATTTGTGACCCATCTCTGACTTTTAATATTAATGAAGGTACCTTTTTTCCTGTTTCTCTTAGGCTGTTGGTTTCCATTTAGGTGATTGGTGGCAATCTCCCACTTGTTTGAATCGGAGCTATCGCGATAAAATTTATTAGGCAGTAACAAGGAATGTCACTTTGCTACTGTAGTGAATTAAAAAGAGCAATAAAAAAATAACTGCAGTGCATGTTCAAGAGCTATAGTTTGTATTGTTAGTGTTGCAAAAATATTTATATTTCTTTATTATAAAGCTTCCAAAGGAGTTTGGAGAAAACACGTGGTCTAAGATACAACACAGGAGTGAGGGTCAGGATTACACTCACTGACTTGTTGTGCAACCTCTTTCGTTCAGCTTGTGTGTGCCTCAGTTTCCTCATCTGTTTAAAAAATATGAATAATGCATATCCATTGTTGTAAAATAATTTGTGATCTTTGGCCAAATCATGTTATATACATGCAATTGTGATGTTACATTTTGACATTTAAGCTAATTATAGTAAAATAAATAAAGTTTTAAAAAGTGGTTAAAAATGAAACAAAATATTTTGATAGGCCTGAATTAATTTTTATTTTTGGCTCATGGAAATTTTCAGGAGTTTTACTTTTCCTCCTGATTTTGGGATGGAAAAAATTCTCAGAATCTTGAAAACTTTCACAGGATGGGAAAACCATTTCCCACATGCCTCTAGCAATGAGTGCTTCATCCCACATTATAGTAAATAGGGAATTGAAAGTGCTCAAATATCAGACCCCATGGACCAATCCTTCAAGGTGTTGAGCACTTCCTGTGAGCTGGTTAGCAGCTTCAAGTCCCATTGACTCAGAAGGGTGTTAAGAGACCTGAGCAACATGCAGGAGGTGTTCTCGACAACTTACAAGATAGGAGCCAATGTGTTTATTGTTGCCCCTGAGGGTAATATAATATTCCAGTGAGGATTTGGTAAGGAAAGTATACCAAAGCAGTGACATTTGAATGTATTTAATCTTGTACATACACTCTGAGGTTAGGTTATGCTATGCCATTTTAAAATAATATGACTCGTTTTAAAATGAACTTAAACTTTATTGAGCCCCAGCATGAAGATGCAATATTTAGACTGGTTTATTAGCCACCTAAATTCTCTGATGAAGAGCTATTAGCAAATACAGAATAAGATTTCTTTCTAGTAGCACTCATGTTCTTAATAGGAGCTACCACTGGCACTATTTTTGGTGTCCGTGCAAAATATAAAACAAAACAAAATTTAACAAGCCACATTTTAAAAGAAAATTCAAAGTTTTCAGTTGTTACCTTACAGGCAGCTAATCAGACAGCAAGTAACATAATGGAACTTTTTGTTGAACCAAGTGTGCTTACTCCAATAGACCAGGACTCCAAAAGAGGCACACATCAAGTGAAGGTAACATACTGGGTGAATTATGTGTCCCATCACTTCAATGACTGCAGAGCTATAAAACCACCCTGACTGTTCTAGTTACAATCAATTACATCATGCTTCAATCACATTTTAATGATGTATTAACCAAGATTTCAACAGCAATTAGTTTAATAGGTGTTTGCTTTTTAAAACTATTTTAATTATGTCCATACCCAGTAAAAAAACATAAAATAAAAAAGCATCGATTGTGACCTCTTTCTTCTCTGGTGGTTCTGTGCTTCAGGGACATAGGTAGCAGATTTCTCAATAACCAAGCACTCATGGGTCCAAGCAAGAATGGATTTGTTTTTTCTCATATAGAGAGATGCTCTGAGGTTTTCTTATGTAGACATGTTCTGTGAAATATCATTAAAATGTAACATTGGAAGTAGCCATGGCTAACCCATCTTCTAGGTTAGAAAATATTGTGCTGGCTACTGGACTTCTTGGGGAAAGAATGAACAGGAGAAATGCAGGGAGTAAAATGATGGACCAGAATTATGTTAATAGAATGGTTTAGAACAGTTTTGTGGCTTCATATTGCATTTTGGTTCATACTTACTTTATTTATAAAAAGCTGGACAAGTTTCCATGAAAATCCAGTTTCCTTTAAAAGACTCCTTAACATAAAAACAGATTTTAAAAAGATATTTCAAAGCATAATGCACATAAAAAGCCATATTAGGAATGATACCAAACTTAAAGAATGTTGTAAAATGAGAATGGAAAAATGTACAAAATGAATTCATGCCCATTTACATGCTTTCAGTCAGGCTACCAGATAACAAAGCCTCTGTCTTTGTGTTAACACTGCAGATTAGGTCAAGTTTTTACCCCTCTGAGCTCTTTTCCTGTAAATGACGGGTTTTGATGTGAAACAAGCAACACGTCAAAGCAAGTTGAAAGATGTAGGCATTTTATGCCATGTCACAATGACAGGCCGGTGAATATTTGGGCCATTAGGGGCTTATTAGTGAATAAATGACCAGATGGTTCAGTGATGCACAGAGATGGACAGAACTGGATGCTACTAATCAGCACTGTCTGTACTTGATGTCAAATCACATGACACAGTAACCCATGGATACCGAATAAAAGTTACCATTAGCAAGTCAATTTGATATCTGTGTGGTGTAAACAGACTTATAGCTGCACTTCAGTGTTGCCTGTTGTTAAGAAAAAACAACAGTATAGTATTTAAATAAACACACTCTACTCTTATCAAGTTATGATAAATTTAAATAGCATTTCAATTCCTAATACCTCCTTTTTATTCTGGAGAGCAAATGGAGGATTATTTACATATTAGACTATCTTCAAAGATAAAAAGGCTGGACTGAAAATGCAGTAAAAGAGAAACAGGAAGAGGCACATAAAATAATTGGGTTTTTACATCAGTTAGAGAGAGAAAGCAATGCTTTGTTAGTGCATTTGACAGAAAGTACAAACTTTGAGACTAGGACTATATATTTTTGGAGACACTGCTAACCTTTTTAATAGTAAATATACAGTTTTAGTCTTTGATTCCACTAATAATGTTGATAGCACTAAATATCTGGTAGCTGCCACCTTAGGTTATTCCCTTGGGTCTTTGAAGCGCTCATGCTATGAATCTCAGTTAGCATTTCTTTTCTCATTTTCAGTATTTTCCAAATGACCATGAATCTCCCTCCAGAAGCCTTACAATTTATTTAGAATTTGATTCTGAACCATTAACATGAATAGAAGTTTCACCTTTGATTTTGGTGGAAGCAAGTTTAGAGCCTTTAGCGGTTTAGGGGTGTATGCAATCTCAATGGAGAGAGTGAAGCTGGCACGAGTACACATCAGGCTATAATGTAATACCTGTATCTAAGGCACAGTCCTAGTCAGGTTCTCTTTTAAGAATCTTTACTGTGAATGAGCACTAATTATGGCTTTCAGTAGTGTAGCCAAGTTGATCCTAGGATATTAGAGAGACAAGGTGGGTAAGGTAGTATCTTTATTGGACCAACAGAAGAGGTTTGTGTAGCTTGAAAGCTTGTCTCTCTCACCAACAGAAGTTGGTCCAATAAAAGATATTTAATTGCTGTAACTTACATACAATGATCATTGACTGATGATGTACTGATGTAATTTACAAAGTGTGTAGGAATTCTCAAGAAAATTTGCTTGTATTTCTTGAATCTGAGGCGTCAAATTTAAATGTCCTCTTGCCTTTGCTTTGAAGAATGATATTGCTATATGTGTTTTACATAATTGATGAATAGTGCAAAAATGTTCTGCAAATATGTTCTGATCATATTTAAATAGGAATTCCACTCTGTCACAATTGTGCTCCTCTTGTATCTGCTTCCTGGAAGCATTAATGGCCTGAGTTTTACTAGCATGAATACTTGTGGATAGTGAGTTTGCAGTTTATATGCTCACCCCAGGAAACTGATAAGAATTATACTCATCCAATGAGGGGCAGAAACAACATTGTGTGACTTATGTGACTAATCGCAACTAAGCAGCAGAGCTGAAATTTTCATTATCAAGTAATACATCAAAGTGTATTAGATTTGTGAAAAATGCCAAATAATTCAAAATAACAAATGTGTTTAAGGAAATAATCTGCTCATGGACATTCTGTAAACAGAAGAAAGTGCCGAGTCTTTGGATGAGATTCTCAGCTGGTGTAATTCTAAACTCAACTTCAACCAGTGGAGGTACAGGAGAACCTCAGAGTTATGAACATCTCGGGAATGGAGGTTGTTCATAACTCTGAAATGTTCGTAACTCTGAACATAACATTATGATTGTTCTTTCAAAAGTTTACAACTGAACATTATCTTAATACAGCATTGAAGCTTTATTATGCAGAAGAAAAATACAGCTTTTAACCATCTTAATTTAAATGAAACAAGCACAGGAAGAGTTTACCTTGTCAAATCTTTTTTTTTCTAATTTCTCTTTTTTTTAGTAGTTTACATTTAACACAGTACTGTACTGTATTTTTTTTCTTTGTTCTCTGTAGCTGCCTGATTGTGTACTTCCAGTTCCAAATGGGGTGTGTGGTTGACTGGACAGTTTGTAACTCTGTTGTTCATAACTCTGAGGTTCTACTGTGTGTTGATTTACATCAGCAGAGAATCTGGCCTCTTTATCCTGCAATTAAACTTGTGAAACTTGTCTTCTTCCAGGTATCTTTACAAACCTAAAACTTGACACAGTTTACCTAAAAGTTTCTCCTAGATTTATAGATCTTTCTGAAAACTTGGGCTTTGTTTCAAATAAGACTGGGCTATATTTTGAGTGAATTGGGAACAGTTCTTCTGTTTGGGGTAGAAGCCAATAAATCAAGTTAAACTTGTTAGTTTTAGCTGAGGTTAAAAGTAAATGTGTAGGCTCATTTGAATCAAAAACTCAAAGCAAAACTCAGGAGTTTGAGTCCACACCGAAGAGAAACCAAAGAAAAGGGTCACATGAACACCTGGTCTTGCAAAGCTTCTATCATCACCTGATAACTCTAAATATGCAAGTAACTCATCATTTTAGTAAATAAAGTTTCACCTTGTACTTAAGGACTGGACATCTACCGCTGAAATCAATAGGCATTTTGCCACAGGGAGCTAGATCAAACACCTAATAACTACAATTTACCATGCTATTGAATGTATTTCTTATATTTATAGTTATATGGTCCTGTTTTCTCTGGACATTTTAACATTTTATCTCAAATTTCATTCATTTCTAGTCAATCTGACCCTGACATAGAATGATAAGTTCACAACAGTTGCATGCTGCAACTATTTTCTTATTCTCGGTATAGTGAACCAATTACAATGGAATTAAGATTTTTATCTGTTTTTGTACATTCCACTGATGATGCACTGATGGCCTCATCCATTTCCTTGCAGATGTCAAGAGGCCCACAAGGTATATTTCTTCCAAAAATGAGGATCTGATCATATTTGCTGATGATGATCTCACATTTTGGCATTGTATGCAAACAGTTGTTGTTATACTATTATAACATTTTGCTAGAAAACCATTTTCTCCCATTTTGAAAAGAAGGAGAAATGTGAGTAAATTCAAGATGAAAGCTCTGCATGTTGATATATATAACTTTGTATAGCAGTATTAGATATTTAACAAAGTTGATGTAAACTACAGTCACCAGCACTATTTTTGCCTTGATTGAGGGAGCACACAGGCAAGAAATGAACAAGATTAAATACTCAGTGGTGGAGCCAAGTTTTGCAATCAAGAGGACGATGGGCCATGGTGGGCTGGAGAATGAGTGTGCCCCAAACTCACCTGGAAATAGCCATTCCTTTCCTGCAGGGCTGGATCTAGCTCCCCATTCTGGGCCTTGTGACCTGGCACATAGGAACACAGCACCATTCAGGTTTGGACTGGCTACCCCTCAGTCTTATGTGAGACAATTTTGGGTGAGCGGCATTGTGACCCGGAGCATGGAGTCACAGCACCGGACTCAGCCCCCTAAAACAAAAGCCACCACTGCTGGGTGAGTGTGGTTCAGGCTTGCTCTCCAGACCCACGTGAAAATTTGTGTTGTACACCTTCTTTTGTCAATAGCATAATATGCTTGAAAAGGTGCCACATATACATCCAAAGGCCATCTGGGGATGGTTGTTCCTCTGTCCCCTATTAGCTCTGCCACTGAATGTAATGTGTGGGAATGTATCGTCTACCCAAAAGAAACAGGGAACTTACAATAGGAAGTTATATAAGAAATCATGGGGATGGAAGGACACCAGGCAGCCTGCACTGACTTTTGCACAAAGGACCCTCTGTTCCAGCATGGCAGTTCCCATGGAAGAGCACTGCAAGAGTTTATAGCAGGCATAGAAGACCCTGATAGTAGAACGGCTGCACAAGAGTTCCAGCAGTTTCCCCTGATCTATGGGTTGTGGGGCGGGGGGGACCCAGACTGTTGCACAGGACAGTCTCACCATTAACTACTGCTATATGTCCTGGAAAAAACTATGTGTGGTGAAGCACATAACATGTTCCTAAATTCCTAGAGGCTTTCTTAGAGAGACAAGGTGGGTGAGGTATCTTTTATTGGACAAACTTCTGCTTGTGAGAGAGACAAGCTTTTGAACCTCACAGGGTTCTTCTTCAGGTCCAATAAAAAATATTACATCATCTACTTTGTCTGTCTAATATCCTGTGACTGACATGGCTATAACTACACTGTATACAACAAAAGAGGTTCTCTTATCATTCATGTTTATGTATTTTCACACACACACACATAGCTTACACATGCAGAGCATGATGGAAGTATCTCTCATTAATGCTGTATTAATAATTTATTAAATCTTAAGTTTAGTTACATTTCACTTTTTTTCCGAGAATCTGAAAAATATAATCCCAATAGCTCCAGAAAAAAACTTTTCCAAAAACTGACATTCACAACATGTGGGGAGATTTATTATAAATTTATAAAAAGTATTTAATCTTTATTAGATGACTTAATAGCATTTCAAAATACATTAACGCATGTAATTATTTCCCACCCTCAACTATTCCAGATCCAAAGGTTAGACAAGTGTATGTGTATATATATATATGTGTGTATATAATAAAATATAAAATAAAATCAGGCAGTGTCATGGGTTTTAAAGAGATTACAAAGAATTTTATAGGAAATAAAAAGGAAAATTAGATTTCTATTTAAGAACAATTTCTGTTCCTATTAAAGTCTATAGGAGTTTTGACATTATCTCTAGCAGGAGCAGGACTGGCCCTTTATTTAGTCTCTTTCATTAAATAATTGCAGCATACCTACAGAGTGACAATGAATAGAATTATTTCTTTGACCCTGAAGCCTCAAGTGGGTTTATTATAAATTTATTGAAGGTACAGCAACATCAAATAGTCTGCTTCTTATATACTAATTAATTTACGTGTGTATGTATGAGTAACATTTTTTACTATGGTTTTCTAGAAATTCATTTCTGATATGCATCCCTTGTTTTCCGTGACAGGATATGTGGGTGACTGGGTGTGCATGAGCATAAACATGGTGCCCTGAATGGCTTCCCTGTCACCAAACGTTGAGATGATTTTCATGATTACCTGTTGTTTTAGCAAATTAATTTGTTGAAGTCTTCCAGTTGTCTATATCTTCAGGGGGTTGGGAATTAGGTGATGCTTCTATGGGAGAAACAAAGCAGTTTATCACTATGTCTGTGCTGTATCTCATTTCATTTTTATGGTACTTATAAAGTGGAAGTCTTACCACTTTCAGAAGTTTGTCATCTTCAGTCTTCCTTGACAAAGTGAGTGCCTGCTGGCATATGTAATCCTTACTCATCCAAGCTACAGAGACTGTCTGCTTTTAACCATTTGGTGGTATTTTAAATAAAATTATGTTATAGAGCAGCCAATGCCTTTTAGTCATTTTGAAAAGCATTCTCTTCAGAAACAATCCTGTTAATCTAGAAGACGCTTCTCATACTTCTCATCTCCCTTCCAGCGGTCAGATTGAAAAAAGTCATTCTTTCTTAAGAGTTCATTTGCCTTTTTTGCTTATTCTCTGCCAGATGTCATAGGGCCAGATCCTCAGGTGCTGTAAATCAGCTTCACTACACTGATTTTGATGGTGCCCTGCTGGTGGCATCATAACTGATTGATGAGGAAATCATTATGAGGGTCCAAATCCTGGTTTGTCTTCCATATCAGAGTGCTCCCTGGCTAAATCATTGGGATTCTGAGCAAGGTGAGCAGGAATGGGCCTCATTCAGTGGTTAAAATAGATCAACATAGGAAGGTGAGCTAACATGTTCCCAAGCTGGCGCATAGCCAGCCAAGCAAACTCTGTGTGTGCATGTGTGGATCCAGTAGCAGACTTATCGTAATGCTCCCCATCCCTATTCTGACAAATGCAATTATTAAAATTTGACCAGAAAACAGACTCTGAATTGGGATAAGGACTATGCATCAAAATGGTGTGTCCAAGGGTATCCTCTGGGAAAAAGAAATTGAAACTATCCAATGCAATTTCCTACATTTTAGAAGATTTTAAGGTAGTTCATCTCTCATCCATATCCAGATCATGATCCTAACATCTAAATCAAACACTAACGTGTATTTTACTGCAACATGTTGGCATCCGATTTTCTGTACAGAGAGTTTTTTAAATTGTTGGTCTCTCAAGTTTCCTGTTCTTACTTTTTCTAATTCACTTCGGCTTTCCCTAGCCCTTTGGTCTGTCTAATGTAAGAATTTATATGATCCCATTTCTGAAATATTTGCCTATATCTGGCTGTCTTTTTTTCCATAGTCTTTTCATTTTCTCCACTTAATTTCCTCCTCATCCCCCATTCTCTATTCTTTCCACCTCCATCGTCCTCATTTCCCTGCCTCTTCCATTCTTATCTTCTGCTTCCCATGTCATCTAGGATGCATACGCAACCAAATCTTTATTTGCTACTTTGGACCCAGGAATAGAGCTGTTCAGGAAAAAACCCCAAAACATTCCAATGGAAATTTCCCAGCAGAAAATGAGAAAATGCCAATTTTAACAAAACATTTCAATTTTCCTGACAGAAAACCAAATCAAAACAATTCAGTTTGTCAAACTGAGGTGAAATGTTTTGTTTTGGGTCAGTTCAACATTAATCTGTGTCCACCGGAGCTGCAGCAATGCCTCATGGGAGCTATTGTTCGGGTGCTGCGTTTCCTTATTCTCCCCTATGGGTTGGAGTCTACTAGACTACATCTTTTGTGCTGCACCGTGGCCTGATTAAATTGCCATGGTGTACCATAGGAGTCCCATGACCCCAGTGTATCATGGGAGGCTGTGAGACTGGAAGAGGAGAAGAATGAGAAGGAAAAAAGACAGATTCTGAGCAGGCAAATGGAAGGAGGTGAGAATAGAAGAACATCACTTCCCCAAGCCTAGTTGAAGAGAGATGACTCTCTCTCTGCTTTTAGCAGAGGAGGTGGAGTTGCCATGCCCACATTCCTCCGTAACTGAATGTGGCCTCACATGCTGTGTGTTAGGATTTCAAGTGGAGAATAAGACACAAGATCAGATGAAAGGGTAAATAGCTTTTCTTGCCAATGTTCTTTGAAAAACAAATGAAAAGAAGAGAAGAAAATGTCAGAAAATATGATCTGCGTAGAATTGCTTCTAACTAGTATCATATAGTAGCATAGGCTCTTGAAACCTGGACTGAGACAGAAATAAGTGACCTCTCTGATTCTCTGCTGTCACTCTCCTTTCTTTTACTTGCCATGAGTATATCATTATTCCTATGTCAGACTACTTTACTATTTGTTAATATCCTTCTTTCATAGTCTTTATTAAGAAAAAAGACCTGTTTAAATATCTCTTTAAAATATCCGGTTTGTGGAACAGAAGCACCAACCAGCCTTAATAAAAGGTTAGCAAAAAGCTGTGGCTTTCTCAGAGTTTTGTCTAAGTGGATGTACTTTCGATGTCTTTCATAGCTTCTAATTTAAGATGCCACATTTTCTGCAACCTGTTTGAGAACACGTCATAATCATAAGTGCCAACCTCACACAGCTGGATAAAATTAAAGACTTAGCTTAGGACAGGCATCCTTTACTCTAAAATTATAACCATAAAAAACTACTATTCTCATGAGTTTGGTCTCATGTGATTATGATACTGTTTCCAATGGCTATGAAGCAGGCTTTCATGATCTGGTTATTAGATAGTTTCACAGCCAAAGAAAATATTTTAAAATTTCCATTGACAGCAAACAAGACATCTGGTCCTTAGTATGGAGGTAAGTAACCAATTAAGTAACCTTAATTGATGAACTATCAAGAAATACAATAGCTCTAGAAAAAATATTCATATTCCAATGGTGACTCATGCTAAATATGCAAACATTCACAGAGGTTTCAGCTTCTAAATCTAAAATTTGTTAACCAGAAAGGATGTTTTCTTTGACCTGATGATGAGGAACAAACTTTTATTAGTTCTTCAACAGCTGGAGAGGTTGCATAACAGAATCTACTCTTCATTCTTCATAACTAAATTTTTTATTACATGCTGAATACATTAGAAAATAATATGCATTGGAGCTGGGTGTGAGAAAATTGCTTTCATCAGGGAAGAAGTAAGAGACAGAAAAGAGATGCAGGAAGGTGAGAAGAATTATTACCTCCTATGGTCAAATGTTAATTGTAGGGACTGATGCAACCTATCCTGTAGTGATCAGTCCCATTTTACCCTGTGGTCAGTTTTTAGGCCCGAGTGGCATCATTACAGCTTTCTTCTTCTTTGAGCAGTGAATATAGGTGCTATTAAAACCGTCCTTTAATAATGTGCAAGCATGTTGTGTTCTGCACAATAAGCACTCACTCATTGCTGGACATTGAAGCCTAAGAACAGTAAAGGGGAAAGAAAAGAAAAATCTACTATCTGAGAATTTTCTTTTAATATGGAATTGTTTAAAATTCTGAGGGATTTTGAGCCTGAGCTTTAAAATCGTAGGGTATATGTCTGAAATAATCTTCTACCTAAAAGCTATGGAGGAGAATTGAACTCCAACCCTTGCTACTCCTCTGATACTTTCTAGTGTTTAGCCTGTTTGATTCATGTGCACTTATTTCTATGTTCATTTTTGAAATAATCACTCCGTTCCAGATAAACGTATTCCATGGCTTTGAGTACTCCATCAATCATACTACGGAGGGTTGGGTAGCTGAATGCAGCAATGCTCCAAATAATGATGGTCTCTAATATTTGTTTGAAAATGTGTGTAATTTGTTGTCATAGACTAATTATGCATAAGTATGGCTACTTTCTGACTTTTCTAGTCCAAAGTGGGCTGGAAGGAGCATGGAGGGACCTCACTGCAGCTGGTGCCCTGGGACGAATTTGGCTGGTTTGTTCACAATTCCTGCCAGAGCTCCCAGGAAATGCATCTGCAGCTATCCCTACAATGGGTGCTGCATGTAACCCCCCTTCTCTTCTTTGTGCCTGGTGTAAATGAAGGCAGAGTTGATTGTTACCAGCATTTTCTTTCCCACTAGTGGCCACAGTTCATTCCTTCCTCCCTGTTCCTCGCTTATACCACTCACAAAATACTTCCTCCTCTGAGCCAGCTCAGCTGCACTGGCTATACATTTGGGGTAGGAGGAGAGGCACAGTCAATGCTCGGCCCATTCTCTGTCCCTCTCTGCCCCACTTATACATGCAGAAGCCCTCTAGAGCTTCTCAGCTCTGTGCGCAGATTGGTGATGCAGGAAGACCACACCAGGGGGAGAGGGGGAAGGGATGGTTTCTCCTCTTTTCTGCCTGGGTGGCCATCTGCACAAATGGTAATCTTGTCCTAAATGAATAAAGCAAAAAAATGGAGCTGAGGAGCAAACTAATTGCTGCTCTAGCCACTTAACATATTTGGTCATCAAAATGTCACATAACATGCAAGGCCTTTTGCTCACAATGGATTGCAAAGCCAGTGGCTGGCGAACCTGGTGGCTGCCCCCCACCCTCTTGTTGTCTGTTTGATGTAAGCAGTCCTGGCCAAAGGCCAAACCCCTAGCTTGAATGTGCATTGACCAAGCTGTTAAGTGTTTGCTAGTGGGAAACACAAAGAGGAACCAGTTGTCGCAACCCTACACCTATGCTCACACATGGCATCTGTATGGCCAATTGTTGGTCAAGGGGTCACATTGGTGCCGTGTGCAACACCGTAGTGCCGTGTGCTACCCTATGGTGCGGTGTGCAACATTATAGTGCCATGTGCCTATTCTCGAACCTTCTGTCTGGTCAATTCTGGGTCAAGTGTGTGCCATGTGCAAAAGAGTAGGGTGTTGTGTGCAAAAAAGTAGTGTGCCAGGTGCAGATCCTGTTTACATAGAGGGGACCAGCTTGGAACCTGGAAGGCGAAGGAGCTAGGGACCAATCAGATGCTGACACATGTAAGAGTCTTCAAATAAAACTATGTCTCGCTCCAAAAACAGCAGGAGTATCCGCGTATTAGCTGAAAGGCCTGATCACCCTTTCAGCCAGGGTCTCCTCCAGATTTTGCCGGCTCATGTTGTGTTGTTTCGTTTTGTTTTTTGGATTATTTCCCATCAATTCGTCATGCTCTCGGTGTCTGTACTGCTGGTCAAAGCTGCACTTGGAGTGTGGTATGTGTATTTTAATTTCTGTAAATACTCTGCTTGCTTAGCCTCTTCCTTTTTTTTTTTTCCCTTCCCTTGCTTGGTGCAAAGTTGTGTATACAGTATATGAGAGCCAAATTGTTGTATTAATTGCTATTGTGGTTGGTTGGTGTATTTCACAACATTTGGTTAATGTGCGAACAGTTTACTTAGTTTTGTGTATCTGCTCTGGTTTTTAGTGAGTAGTTGATCATAGATCGTTTGGTTTCTTGTTGTTGGATGTAAATAGACTGCTTTAAGTTGTGTTTTTTTTAATATATTCTGATAGTATTTCTAGTTGATAAATTACCCTTCACTGGCCCAAGTTGTAACTCATCCCCATTAATAAACAGCCACATGGTTTGAAATTTCAATCTGTCACGTTTTGATTTTCCTCCCTCAATCAAATACTTACTCGAACCTGCATTGGTCTCGGACACCAGTGTGTCCAGTGGTCTCTGCCTGCCCTGGAATATTCAAACTAAATGGGTGTAAGAGGAACTTCCTAAAGGAAGTGATATGCCTAACACAGGAAATATCACCAGGAATAAGACAATGCCACCTAGCCCAGCACCAGCCGTTTTCTGTATACTTAATCCCTTCTTCAGGATTTCTCACCATAGTCTCCACTGGCCATCTCAGCCAGAAATAAAAAAAAAAAAAAAGCTGAGTAAAGCATTTCTTTAACTTGAGTACAATATTTGTTTTATTTATTTCCTGGTAATTCATTCTAGGCCAGATCTGCCTCCTTAAAAATCAATGGCAAAGTTCCCACTGGCTTCAGTGGGAGCAGGATTGGGCACTCTGTTTGTTTATTATTACCCATGCGTGAAATAGTTCAGTGTTCTGCCTGAATTCCACCTTTAATCCTAGTTTTCTAATTTTTTGCATCCCTCCGTTTTTGAACATTTTGCCACTGTGGAAGATGTAGCTCTATCCGTGTGTTCAGTCCCTTTCCATAATTTTGAAAACTTCTATTAGGTCACCTCGATGTCGGCTATTTTCTAGTGAGAATAAGCCCAGCTCCCTTAACCTTTCCTCATAACTTAGATTTTAGAGACCTGATATTATCTCTGTTTCCCTATAGTGCATCCTCTGCAAGGCAATAATATCTTTCCTGTATTACAGTGACTAGCCCCATCGAAAGGACTAGATATGTTCTAGATGAGGTATAGCTAATAAGGATCTTATACAGTAACGGCATCACCTTTTGTTTTGTATTCTATCCCTTTGCTGATACCACTTGATATCTTCTTTGCCTCTCTTAGTGCTGCTGTGCATGGGATTGATGGTTTCAGTGATTTTTCTACAATAACTCCCCATCGCAGGCAGCAGCAGTAGGATTCACCACTTGGGAAGGGACATGGCCATTTCAGCACCTGGGAATTTGTGTCCTGGGGAAATAAAGTAATCAATTTAGTCAAAATACTTGGAGACAATATTACCATTGATAAAAGCAATCATAATGATGTATAAAGAACGAGGAGTACTTGTGGCACCTTAGAGACTAACAAATGTGTTTGAACATAAGCTTTCATGAGCCACTGGATACATGCAGTGGAAGAGACAGTGGGAAAATATATATACATAGAGAACATGACAAAGTAATATGTCCTCTAAAACAGTAATTTTACAGGGGATAAAAACCTCATCAATTCAGTGATTCATTAGGGCAGCAAAGAAACTTTAGGGATTTCTTGCCATTTTTGTTGTCTTTGTGGAGCAGTTCACTGGTGCTGCTATGAAGTAACTGCAGTTGAGGTCCAGCAGGGAGCATGGCTTTCTTCCTGAAGCTTCAGGATGGAGGTGCTTAGTTTCAAGGTTCATAGGAGGTGAACAGCTAAGCTATCAGAGAGTGGTCTTTGGGTCATCTGAATTGCAGACTTGTTCAGGCAACTAATGGGCAGTCAGCAGACTCAGTGCCAGTGATTAAATTAGTGAGAGTTTAGGCATAACTGTTTGCTCCTTAATTATCTTTCAAGTCCAGACATAAGCTTGGGAGTTGTAACCAGATCACCGATTTCATTCCCTTGCTTTCAGCAGTTTGCAGTAGATGACAAAAAGCAGCTTTGTCCAATCCCAGCATCTTTCTGGACTCTGGGTTGTAAATATCTCAGAGCAGTTACATTTTCTTCATATTACTGGATTTTAAAGAGAATTTTCAGCTGTTAGACACAGGTTTCCTTGGGTGTCTGTTCCAGTATTGTGCTCTGTGAACCCTGCCATGCTAGGAAACCGATCCATTAGTAGATCCTTCCCCTCCATACACACATGCCTCAATTGGTGGTGAAAATGGTTTAATTATTGGTGTATATGGGAAAAATCAGAATCATTACAGAAAGTGTCCAAGGCAATTTTTAAAGACAGATGTAGAAAGAAGCAGAAATGGGGAAGAACCCAAGTATAAGGACAGTCATTTACATTATCCTACTCAGATGATGTGTTCTGTCCTCAAACTGGAAATAATATTTACCTGGGATATAGACTCATAGACTTTTAAGGTCAGAAGGGACCATTATGATCATCTAGTCTGACCTCCTGCACAATGCAGGCCATACAATCTCACCCATCCACTTCTATAACAAACCCCTAACCTATGTCTGAGTTACTGAAGTCCTCAAATTGTGGACTTCAAGCTGCAGAGAATCTTCCAGCAAGTGACCCATGCCCCATGCTGTGGAGGAAGGCAAAAAACCTCCAAGGCCTCTGCCAATCTGCCCTGGAGGAAAATTCCTTCCCAACCCCAAATATGGTGATCAGTTAAACCCTGAGGATGTGGGCAAGACTCACCAGCCAGCACTCAGGAAAGAATATAAGCAATTCTCTTGAGTTTGGGTTTCTTACCACAGTTTTAGACACAAGTGTGGTGGTTGGAACCTTGCTGAGAAGGGAAAATAATGTTAATCACTTCTTTACCAAGTAAAGGAGATTTTGCCTCAGTAGAGTAAAGAGTGGAGGGAGAGCTAGAGAGGAGAAATCACATGAGTACAGGAGAAAGGGTCCCTTTCAATGAACACCAATGTGTGATTATGTCATATGCTGGTCAGAGTCTTGGCACTTATCAGATGGTCTGGATGTACATTACAGCTTGTCATGTATAAGCTAGTACATTGGGGAACTCTCACTTGGCTTGGGATATGCACACTAGAAAGGTCGGCAAGAGAGGTGACCCAGGAGGCAATTAATTCATTTTCACCAAATTCTTCAATCAGTTGTTTCACCCATTTTCCACTTTACTGAATTTCACCTGCCCCCACATTTTGTGTATCTCTGAATTTGAAATATGTACAAACTATACGTCTTCAGTAGATGTATGAAAATAAGTTATACAGCCAGGTGAGCACAAATACTTTTCAATTTGCTTATCCAAATCTAAAACTGACACATTTATCTGAAATTCTGCTCTGCTATAATCAAGTAGTCTTATTTTAAAGCATTCCATAGAATGATTGTCTTTTTGTTCTTTTACCTTTCTACTATATTGAAAAAGCTGTAGACTTTGGGTACTTGAAACTGGAGAAAAAGTGAGGATCTGGGAACATTTTCTATTACGTAAAAGGTAAAGGAGTAGGAAGGTAAATTGTTCTCCTTAACTCAGAGGATAGGACAAGAAGCAATCAACTTAAATTGCAGCAAGGGTGGTTTATGTTGGACATTAGGAAAAACTTCCTAAGTGTCAGGATGGTTAAGCACTGGAATAAATTGCCTAGGGAGGTTGTGGAATCTCCATCATGAGATTTTTAAGAGCAGGTTAGACAAACACCTGTCAGGGATGGTCTAGATCAGTGGTTCTCAACTTTTCCAGACTACTGTACCCCCTTTCAGGAGTCTGATTGTCTCACATACCTCCCAAGTTTCACCTTACTTTAAAACTACTTGCTTACAAAATCAGACATAAAATACAAAAGTGTCACAGCACACTATTAACTGAAAAATTGTTTACTTTCTCATTATGTATATATTAAATTTTAGTTTGTACTACTTTGCTAGTGCTTTTTATGTAGCCTGTTGTAAAACTAGGCAAATAAATATCTAGATGAGTTGATGTACCCTGGAAGACCTCTGCATACCCCCAGGGGCAGACATACCCTGGTTGAGAACCACTGGTCTAGATAAGACTGTACTGCCATGCGTGTGGGGGACAGGACTAGATAACCTCTTGCGGTCCCTTCCAGTCCTTTGATTTTATGTCTGAGTGAATGACAAATTTGAAGTACTGTACTGATAAACACATTAAAGAGACAATGAGAATAAGCAATAAGAGAAGCCTGAGCCTTAATATTGAGCTCTTGACCCTGAGAAGCCTCTGTGAATTTTGCTGTATGTTCCACTATAGCTATGCATTATGCCTTTTATGCTTGCACAGAATATGGTGATGCTTCTTAGATCAGACACAAAAATACCTGGGGTTGATTCTTTTGAAAATGATTATTCCAAGCCAGTGTGGTGTTACCCAGCAAGACATTATTATTGGTCATTTGTATTACAGTACCACTTACAGGCTGAAATCAGGGAACCAAGACTCTCCATCATGCTAGTCTTTGCACTGACATATTAAAAAGACAGCCCCTACCCCAAATAATAAGATGGGTGAACTAGAGTGCCTTGTGATAAAGGAGGATATTGATATAATAGGCATCACAGAAACCTGGTGGAGTGAGGACAATCAATTGGACACAATCATTCCAGGGTACAAAATATATTGGAAGGACAGAACAGATCATGCGGGGAGGGGGCAGTGGCACTATATGTGAATGAAAATGTGCAATCAAATGAAGTAAAAATCTTTAGTGAATCCACATGTTCCATAGAATCTCTATGGATAGTAATTTCATGCTCTAATAAGAATATAACATTAGGGATCTATTATCGACCACCTGACCAGGACAGTGATAGTGACGATGAAATGCTAAGGGGGATTTGAGAGGCTACCAAAATAAAGAACTCAATAATAGTGGGGGATTTCAATTATCCCGATATTGACTGGGAACATGTCACCTCAGGACGAAATGCAGAGTCAAAATTTCTTGATACTTTAAATGTTTGCTTCTTGGAGCAGCTGGTACAGGAACCCGCAAGGAGAGAGGCAAATCTCAGTTTAGTCCTGACTGGAGCGCAGGATCTGGTCCAAGGGGTAACTATAACAGAACCACTTGGAAATAGTGACCATAATATGATAACTTTTAACATTCTTGTGGTGGGAAGAACACCTCAACAGCCCAACACTGTGACATTTAACTTCAGAAAGGAGAACTATGCAAAAATGAGGGAGTTAGTTAAACAGAAATTAAAAGGGCACAGTGACTAAAGTGAAATCCCTGCAAGCTGCATGGACACTTTTCAAAGACACCATAATAGAGGCCCAACTTAAGTGTATACCCCGAATTAAAAAACACTGTTAAAGAACTAAAAAAGAGCCACCGTGGCTTAACAACCATGTAAAAGAAGCAGTGGGAGATAAAAAGTTATCTTTTTAAAAGTGGAAGTCAAATCCTAGTGAGGTAAATTAAGTGTAAAAATGTAATAAGAAAAGCCAAAAAGGAGTTTGAAGGACAGCTAGCCAAAAACTCAAAAGGTAATAACAAAAAGTTTTTTAAATATATCAGAAGCAGGAAGTCTGCTAAACAACCAGTGGGGCCCCTGGACAATTGAGATACGAAAGGAGCACTTAAAGATGATAAAGTCATTGCGGAGAAACTAAATTAATTCTTTGCTTCAGTCTTCACAGCTGAAGATGTTAGGGAGATTCCCAAACCTGAGCCACCTTTTGTAGGTGACAAATCTGAGGAATTGTCACAGATTGAGGTCTGATTAGAGGAGATTTTGGAATTAATTGATAAACTTAACAGTAACAAGTCACTGGGACCAGATGGCATTCACCCAGGAGTTCTGAAAGAACTCAGATGTGAAATTGCGGAACTACTAACTATGGTTTGTAACCTGTCCTTTAAATCGGCTTTTGTAGCCAATGACTGGAAGATAGCTAACGTAACACCAATATTTAAAAAGGGCTCTAGAGGTGATCCCGGCAATTACAGACCGGTAAGTCTTATGTCAGTACCGGGCAAATTAGTTGAAACAATCCTAAAGAATAAAATTGTCAGACACATAGAAGAACATAAATAGCTGGGCAAAAGTCAGCATGGTTTCTGTAAAGGGAAATCGTGTCTTACTAATTTATTAGAGTTCTTTGAAGGGGTCAACAAACATGTGGACAAGGGGGATTCAGTGGACATAGTGTACTTAGATTTCCAGGAAGCCTTTGAGCAGGTCCCTCACCAGTGGCTCTTACGTAAATTAAGTTGTCCTGGGATAAGAGGGAAGATCCCTTCATGGATTGAGAACTGGTTAAAAGATAGGGAACAAAGGGTAGGAATAAATGGTAAATTTTCAGAATGGAGAGGGGTAACTAGTGGTGTTCCCCAAGGGTCAGTCCTAGGACCAATCCTATTCAACTTATTTGTAAATGATCTGGAGAAAGGGGTAAAAAGTGCAGTGGCAAAGTTTGCAGATGATACTAAACTGCTCAATATAGATAAGACCAAAGCAGACTGTGAAGATCTTCAAAAAGATCTCACAAAACTAAATGATTGGGCAACAAAATGGCAAATGAAAATTAATGTGGATAATGTAAAGTAATGCACATTGGAAAAAATAACCCCAACTATACATAAAATATGATGGGGTATAATTTAGCTATAACTAATCAGGAAAAAGATCTTGGAGTCATCGTGGATAGTTCTCTGAAGACATCCATGCAGTGTGCAGCAGTAGTCAAAAAAGCAAACAGGATGTTAGGAATCATTAAAAACGGGATAGAGAATAAGACAGAGAATATCTTATTGCCCTTATATAAATCCATGGCACAACCACATCTTGAATACTGCATATAGATGTGGTCTCCTCATCTCAAAAAATATATACTGGCATTAGAAAAGGTTCAGAGAAGGGCAACTAAAATGATTAGGGGTTTGGAATTGGTCCCACATGAGGAAAGATTAAAGAGGTTAGAACTTTTCAGCTTGGAAAAGAGGAGACTAAGAGGGATATGATAGAGGTATATAAAATCATGAGTGATGTGGAGAAAATGAATAAGGAAAAGTTATTTACTTGTACCCATAATATAAGAACTGGGGGCCACTAAATGAAATTAATGAGCAGCAGGTTTAAAACAAATAAAAGGAAGTTCTTCACACAGCGCACAGTCAGTTTGTGGAACCTCTTGCCTGAGGAGGTTTTGAAGGCTAGGATTATAACAGGGTTTAAAAGAGAAATTGATAAGTTCATGGAGGTTAAGTCCATTAATGGCTATTAGCCAAGATGGGTAAGGAATGGTGTCCCTAGCCTCTGTTTGTCAGAGGGTGATGATGAACAGCAGGAGACAGCAATAGGTCCCTTTCTATTTGGTGAGAATATCTGTAACGGATTCTAAAGATTGGAATAGACATAACCAAAAGTGAAATGACCAATGGATGGTTCTGCTGTTGGGACTCCCAGATAAAAAGACATACCTATTGTATAACTCAAGATTGCTCTCCTCCCTTCCAAGAGCATCAGTTTGTGCTATGGCAGAGGAGGAATTCCTTCCCCCCCAACCCCCGCATAATATCTCATGGCTCAGCAGAGTGCAGGACAGCCTTGTTGTTATGGAGAAGCTCCTGGATGAACTAAAACAAGGGGCACAGTGGTTTCCTACAGATCTGGCTCTGATTTCTAGCATATAAAAAAAGGTAAGACAAGTGCTTAGCTGCAAATCCTGAGAGTCCTATTTCTGGTCAAGTGCTATTACCTTCTCCATCTGCTATACCTTTTTTAATACAAAACCACAGAGAAAATAACTGCTAGTCAAGACAACTTAAATTAAAAGAAAACTAAAGCGGATTGCAAACATCATAAAATAAGGAAAGTAACGTTATGGTTGTAATGTTAATATATATGTTTGTGGGCAAACAATTTGTATTTACTTCTACTAATTTATTTATTTATTTAGTATGTTCCAGGCAGCCATGGTGCAGGGGGGAGGGGAGGAAACACACCACACACAGCAAGGATGCTATAATACAACATCTTTTTAAATGAATTTCATTGCCCTCAAATAAAGAGCATGTTTGCTTTTGTTTCCTCTGTTTATATTCTGCTTCCTCCTTGTGAATGTGTTAATATGGTGGAGAACTGCTTTGAAATTGCCTTCAAACTCTTAAAACTTAGTTCATTACAAGATAGGCCAATTTAAACTTTACAATACTGGAATGTATGGGAGGTTGTTTATGCTAACCAGCAAACCTAAGAAATCCCACAGCAGATGTGTGTTACTAAAATGAGCTGACAGATAACTATAGGAGTTAATAGTGGTATATATATTAACACTAGTTACACTTACAAAATAACTAGTAAAAGAACAATTCTAGTGACAATATAAGCGAAAAATTAGGGTTAAATTTTGTTCTCGATTACATGCATGCAACTACCACTGAACACTTCAGAAACTGACATTAGGAAGTATGAAACAATTAAAACAGTTGTATAATATTAGTATCACTGGTTTTGGCATTCAAGAACTAACTAGCTCACATACAAAAACATAGTTTTCCTAAAATGTTCTAAGACGGGGGTGGGCAAACTTTTTGGCCCGATGGCCACACTGGGGATGCAAAACTGTATGGAGGGCTGGGTAGGGAAGGCTGTGCCCCCCAAACAGCCTGGCCCCCGCCCCCTCCCCCTTCCTGCCCCCTCTCAGATCCCCCAACTCATCCAACCCACCCCTGCTCCCTGTCCCCTAACCGCCCCCTCCTGCGACCCCCTTCCTCTAACTGCCCAGGGACTCCACCACCTATCCAGCCCCCCCTGCTCCCAGCCCCCTGACTGCTCTGGCCCCTATCCACGCCCCTGCCCCTTGACAGGCCTCCCGGGACCCCACGCCTATCCAACCCCCTCATTCACCATCCCCGACCCCTGTCCAGGCCCCCACCCCCTGACAGGCCCCCCTGTGATTCCCATGCTTATCCCGCCCCCATCCTCTGACCACCCCCCCAGAACCTCTGCCCCATCCAACCGCCCCCTGCTGTCTTGCCAGGAGCGCGCAACCCCACCTCCCAGAGTGCTGGCGGCGTGGCTGTGGGGGAGGCGGGACAGTGGGGGAGGGGCCAGGGGGAGCTCAGGGGCCAGGCAGGATGGTCTCGTGGGCCATCTGTTCGGGGAAGTTGTTTCTGTGTAGTATTGTATAACTCAGTAACATGCTCAGGAAAGAGGCAGGGTGGTCCAGTGAAAAGGGAAACAACCTGGGAGTCAGGAAGCAAGATTCTATTTCTGGCTTTACAATAACATTTGGCAAGTCATTTAACCTCTCTGTGCTCCGACTTCCCCCTTTTTAGAAAGGGGGATAACAATGCTTACCTGCCATTGGAAAGTGCTTTAATATCTATGGATGAAAAGCATTTCTTAAGTTCTAAATATTATTGTGATTTGAATGTTATAGTCCAGTGGTAATCAGTTGGACCGTGGGCCCAAACTGGACCTCTAGACCAGAGGTGGGCAAACTATGGCCCACAGGCCACATCTGGCCTCTGAGACCATCCTGCCTGGCCCTTGAGCTCCCGTCTAGGGAGGCCAGCACCCAGCCACACCCCCGCAGTCGCACCACCACTCTGGATGGCGGGATTGTGTGCTCCTGTCGAGCAGCACATCTGGCTCTAGCTGGGCGGCTGTTAATTAAAGCTGTTAATTTAAGCTGGGATTTGGTGTGCTTTCATTCAGGGCATCCCTCTTTAGCCCCCTGACCACATCAGATTCAAAATGGACACCACAAAAAAGGAGAAACACGTAAGCAGTTATCATGACATTTTTACTAGGTACTCACTGGTTGTTAAGTTGGGTTGGGGTGCTCAATCAATAGCCCATCTAACACAGCACACCTTTAAATCGGCCATGCCCTGAGTGTTCTGGACCACTGTAAACTGAGTCCCATAAAACCTGCCTGTTATGAGTGCAAGCAAAACTGGAATGTGTATTTGGTCCACTGCTGGTTTTAATATAGGGGTCCATGTTACAGTGGAGATGGCTGTCTGGCTGCTTTAGGAGTCCCCAGGGCAGTCAGTCAGGTCTGTGCATTGATGTAGGGTGCTTGTAAGGAGGTGTACTGAGTCTCTGTGCTAAACCAGCATCCTGTTGGTTTTACACCAAATTTTCACCCATTGCTGGCAGGCAATGAAAGTGAACTTCTCATGGAATAGGTATTCCAGACACTTGGCTACACTCTGGGGCAAGATTAGAGTCACAAGCCCCCTCCAGTCCAAGATGTGCTGGTCAGTTGCTAGACACCGAAATATCTCCTTAGCATATATGGATGGCTGTCCTCCACTGGCCTGGAACAGAAGTTCATGCTTCGACTCAGGGACCTCCTGCATATCAGTGTTCTCCAGAGCTTGCCCTGCCTGACAGGATTAAAAAAGCATAGCTAGAAGCTAGACAACTCATAAGTTTCTCCACCACCACACTAGAAAAAATGAAGAGGATAAAGAAATAATTTCAATTTAATTTTGTATTTTGTCTTGCCATAATGTGTGATGGCTTTCAGTGCTGCTCCAAAGGATGTCTGAAGTGGCCTGTGTTTTTTGTGGGATTGAAATACAGGCCATTGATAAAAATTTAATCTTTTGACCTTGAATTAAAGTGGCCCTTTTCACAGAGTGGGGAAATGTAATTTATTATCAAAATCAGACAATGTGCTCACTCTTTCTTCTATCAAGGCCCTTCTACCACCATGGAGCATCCACACAGTACCAGGAGCTTGGGAGTGCAGACCAACCTACTGCAAGCAAAGAGAAAGGGTCCTAGATGAGCTGATGGGAGAGGTGCTAGCTAAAATGAATCAGCAGATAGAGTTCCAGAAGGACCACATGGAGTATCTAAACGATAAGGATGCAAGAAGAGTGGAAAGAGAGAGACAGGCTGCACAGCATGCAGAGAAATTGGTGGACAGATTCATGGATAGTGACCAAGGTTAAGGGCAGAAAGGAGGTTGCAACAGAAGAAGCTGTTCAAGCACTTGTGCTCATGGCTACCACCCTGCTGGCTCCAGTGCCACCTTCAGCTCCTTCACCATGTTCCAAGTCCCCTCTGCACTGTCATCTCTGCAAACTATGCATCCTTTGGACAATTAAAGGGGGAAGGAAGGTTAGACCATGGCATAGACAATGAACATTAGCACATGGAATGAACAAACATACCCTATGCATTCATCCACTCCAGTCCAGTCACTGTGCACGTGTGCAAAATGCACCAGAAAGGCTAAGGAGAACAGAGGGACAGGGGACACCCAGAAATGGTTGCATATGTCATTTGACTGTTTTAGCACTGAGTCTGTTTGTTACGCTGTATGCTTTGATGGCAGCTTGTCTGTCTTTCTGGTTTTACTTTGGTATGTAAATACCTGTGTAAAATGGTGTTGAATTTGCACACAAGGCTATAATAGCAAGTTTTATTATACCTAACGTTAAAAATGGCACAAACTTTACTGAGAATGGGCATGTGAGGACATTCATTAATTTTCACAATAAAAAATTTACAAACTGTTATCACAGTAATCCATAAACTGTGAGTTGCAATACATGGCCAGTATTGATAACATGTGTAACACCAGATCTCCATTCATTTCATAAAAGTGTTTACAAAATTCACAATATCTAATAGCAACACATTTACAAAAATTTTCCCACAGCTGCCCCATATCCATACAGAGCACAACCTCAAATACCATTTCTTTCCCCCTCATACATGTAACCATGCAAACCCATTATGTGAGTGCACAAAGCTTCCCTGGTTTCCATTGCACATGTGGATCCAGCACCAGTCATGACAGATGAACTGTCTGGCTGTGTATATATATGTTTAAAAATCTAGCAGTGGTCTGAGTCCACTCCTGACAAAATGGTTCCCCCTTGTCTTCACAGCCGCTATGCAGAACACAGCAGACCACTACGATGTGGGCTGCATTGGATGATACTGGCATCCAAATGGTTTTGAAGGCAGATCCAACAGGATTTCAATCTACTAAATACACTTTCCACCACCATCCTATGGTTACTGAGTGTGTGGTTGAACCTTTTGTCAGATCCTCTGAAATCAAGGTACGGTCTCATAAGCCATGGCAACAGGGTAGGTGGGATCCCCTGAAATAACAGTGGGAACAGTGACTCCATTTCTAACAATGTAATTCAATGGGAATAAATATTCCAGCTTGTCCATGAAGGTAAAGTCCCAATATCTGGAACACCCACGCATCATGTACCCTGCTAGTGCATCCCACATTAGCATCCATGAATGTGCCTCTGGGCCAACCTGGGCCTGCATAACAATGCAGATGTACCTTATGTACTCATATGCTCCGTGCACAGGTCAAACTATAGGCACATGATTCCCATCAGAGGCCACGGCACAGTTTGTAAAGCCCAATCTCTTGAAGCCAGCAATAATTTCAGGAATATTTGTAATGCCCACCCCCTTGGGTATATCACGGTCCTGAGCACCTCACAAACCTCTGCCACAACCACTCCTACAGTTGATTTGCCAACTCCATACTAGTTACCCATGGACCTATAGCAGTGTGGAGTAGCCAGCTTCCAGATGGTTATAGCAACCTGCTTTTCGACTGGCATGGCCTTCCTCTGCAGGTGTCCTGATGCTGGAGTATTGAGGCAAGCTGATCACAAACCTCCAGAAATGTCTGCTTTTCAAGCGAAAGTCCTGGACCCACTGTTGGTCATACCAGGTCCTCATGACAATGTGATCCCACCCATCTTTGCCTGTGGCCCTGCTCCAGAAGCACTGGTCTATACAGGAGGAATCTCTGGCTAAGGCAATAGGCTTGAACAGCATCAGCTGAGTTGCAGCTGGATGTTGGTGTCCCCCCTCTGAGAGTTGCCTTCGGCAGTTGAAAAACTTCTGCAAAGATGTCCACCAGTGTTTCCCAGATGATCCACCTTGTTTCCTAAAATATGACTGACAGCATGAGGTGGAGAGGTTCTTCCATGGAGTTGGATCCATTTTGATGGCTCCAACTGTCGGAAGCCTGTGAACACAATGGGGCTTTACTGGATGTATTGGTGGGCTAAAAACCACTCAGAAAGCTTCCAGTCAACTCTCATGGGATGGACAGACAAGTTCTCCCTCAACCCACTATGAAACAAACCCTTGAGTGGCTTCCACCGGTGAGGGTACTAAGAGCCCTGAGATATGATAGTATACACCCACAGAAGCTGAGGGTGTGACTGGGTCTGTGAAGTGTGGTATGGGTGCATCAGTACACTTCTGAGGCCCAGACTTCAGTGCAACTGAAGTGCAGGCTTGGAACTACCAAGTCTACAGCATGGCTCATACAGGCCTGACCTTAATGTAGTGTGCAGACATACCCTCTGGTGCCCAGGGTCACAGGGATCTGCATGTATATAGCCAGTTACAGGCCGGGGACCATGGTTTTTGCTTGTGTATATAACAAATGGCAAAGCGATTTATCTAGAATATCAACAGTATCAATAAAAATTTTAAAACACCTTGTGACGTTGTTATCCAATTTCATCCAGGAGAAAATTTATATCGATCTCTGGATGTTGGGGATTTCACAGTGGAAACTTCAATTTAACCCTAAGCACTGTATAGCTCTGCAAATGTGACGCTATAATAACTAGCGTGCAGCTAGTGAAGCGTTGTCACAATATGTTTTAAATCTGAAGGCATTAATTTCTTAAATGTGTTTCACCTTTCTTCATGTATCAGGTTTTTTAACTGGGATAATTTGACAGCAGCCTTTGGTCCGTCTGAAAGATTTTGCTGGTGCTGGCTGCGCACCTGCATCTGTCCATGTATTAAACCTTGACTGTAGGACTCTTGTCACAAATGAACTGTCAGATCATTACTACGTTTGATGCAGTATAATCTGTCTTGAAATTAGAATTGGTCCATCCAGGCTCGAATTTCACTTGCTACTGAGGCTAGTACCTAGTTTGAATATGCATTCATGGAGATTCACATCCATTTGGTATCCAGAGGGAGTACAAGTTAAGAGCAGATTTTCTGAATTAGCATGTTGAGAGGGAAGGGTCCTTCATTTCCACTGCTGCAGATGCCGCTCCCTCTTGTTCATTACAATTGCATTTCATCAGCTTTATGATGTCCACATGTCAATTGAGTGTGAGGATTTTGCACACAAAAGAGCCATAGGGAAAACGACTTCACTAGCTAATCAGCTGATTATCATACCTCAAATGGGCTGCAGTATGCTGCTCCCAATGCTGCATCAGTGAGAGTGGAATTGAAGATTAAGACAGCAAAGAAAGAAGATGCTACAACCCAGTTTAAAAAAATCAAATAGGAATTTGTCAGGAATAGAAAGGAACAAATATAGCCAGAACAAATACCTCTGAAATATACTGGGACTGATGAAGTAGAATGACTAATGCTCTTTCATCAAAAGGCGTGGGGGGTGAAAGGTTAATTAACTGTATTATCTGCCTGTTTATGCCCAGCTGTGTAAAGCTCAATAACACACTGTATCCAAGAATCCAGACCAGTTGCAAGAACAGCTTCTTCAAATAATTGAATTAGCTTCTGAACAAACTGCATGTTCGTGTAGCAAAACAGACTCTTCTCCATCTAACTTCCATTTGGATCTGCTTTTTGGATGGAGGTCTGAAATGTACAGGTTTTTTCTAAACCAATTTACAGTAAATGATCAAAACAATAATAAAAATAGACATTACTTGAGACCCTTAAGAAATAGTTCGCGGTAGCTAACATGTATGGATTTCTTTAGACTGTGTTTATAGATCTATAAGAACTAACATTTAATGGTTAGAGTGGGCTTTTTCTTTTTCATCTGAAATTTACCAAAGTTTTATCCCAGCTCCCTGGAGTCTTCCTCAAGTCTATCTAAAATGCAGTTAGAGCAGAGGCTGTCTTTTGCTTCACAGAGCGTCTGCCTTATGCTTTCATCAGAATAGTCTAACTCTCACAGATGCACTATTTAACAATGCCATCCCCTGCTTTCATCAGAAGGGGGAAGGTTGCAGAGCTGAGCCCTGAAGAATAAGGGGGGCAGGTCCCCTGTGATCGGCGAAAGCTGAACATCGGTGCCAGTTTCCATCTGTCATGATAGCCTATCTCCGAACCTTCAATCTGTCAAAAGCTTGCTGCCTATCTGAAGGCTCCAGGAGATTTGGTGCACTAAACACATTTGAAAATAGCATTATCACTGCAAGGAGCCCAGCAAAATGCCATCAATGTGTTAATTGTAGCTGGCTATGTAAAGTGTCACTTCCCATATCATTTTACACCAGCTTTGCCTATTTTACAGCGCCAAATTTTCTACACTTTACAAACATATGGATTGTTCCTGTAAAAACGTGGTCCTCTTTCATATCACCTATGTTCTTTTGCCAGAGGTTTAATTTTGATTGAATACATTGCCCCAACAAAACAATGCCACCTACAAAAAATTAAATAAATAAAATAAAGGGCTTGTAGAAAGCAGTCGAATTCAAATTGCTGCTGTTCTAATTTGATATCTCATTGGAGATTTTTTTTCCCTGGGTATGCACATTCCTTAATGTCTAAATGATTCACTTTGCTGCAGTTGCTCCAAACTCCTTTTGTCAGTATCTTCGTAACCCTGTTTTTCTTCCATCATGATGTGAGAACAGTTTTGTAATGATAAACAGGAGAGCACAGCATAAATAAATGAAAAATCTGCCTTGAAGGTATGAAAGTAGCTTTTTGCACCCAAGTAGCTAATATTCAGTTTCTGGTACATGGTGCCAGGTGTTAAATTTCTCTAGTTACAGTCACTAATGCAAATTAGATTCTTTTTCTGCTCATAAAAAATCAAATCCACATTAGAAAATAACTATAAAATGTAATGACTTAAATGCTATAGTGTTTTACAAATCTCCCTGCATTTCTATGGCAGATAATGCAATAAAACTAGGAAAGGATAATAAAATACAGTAGAAAGTTGAGTTATTTAAAGGTCTTTTGTGATTGCTTACTTAGGGGTTTGATGTACTTTTTTGCTTTCTTTCATTGTTAGAGAAATAAGCATGCTTATTATTCCATTTCTTCACCGGATTGAATGTAAACAACGTCTGTTTTTAAATTGTTACCATATCTGTAAAGGTGGTTTGCACTATTGGAAAATATCATATGGTGAAGTTTATAAATATATCTGCAACTTTTAATCATGAGAATTCTAAATATGTGTGGCAGCTTTTAAGAATGTTGCAATGACCTAGACAGAGATTCTAATACTGAGACATAAGTGGATCTTTAATTATCTTCCCCAAATTGACTAAGGTATTTATAGCTATTTTCAAGTGTGCATGAAAGCTTTCAAAAGCAAACAGGAAAATAAATCTAAACTATTGGGGTAAGCAAAACCCGATTTGCTATCCATCTGAATGAAACTCTTTGTATATAATATAGCTTACATACAGCACACAGCAATACAGAATGCAACAAGGGGAAGCCGCAAAAGCCACGCATTTATCAACATTTAAATCCAAGCAGTGTTCCATTTACTCAGCTGCAAACTACATAGTTGTTTTGGCTTCTGCCAAGTACCCAATATAAGGTATTAAATTAAAATCCTAATGAAACTTTAAGCCCTAGATGAATAGGACATTTTGTGCAGCGTAAAGGAAGTTATGATTAAAATTAACATTTCTGAACTCATTTGTAGACTGTACTCTGCCTTTTGCTTACTGCATCTTTTCTAAAGGAAGCATAAAAGAAATTTCATGGAATTACTTCACAATAATGGCCTATGAAACAGGAGCCATGGTGAAGAGGCTTCCCCTTTCCTGCAAACCTTTGCTGACTATACTCCTCCTCTCTCTTCCCCCATAAGAAAAAGTGTTCAGAGTTTTAAATAGGATTTTAGTAGATTCTATACAGAATGTGATACTTTCAGAGCATCTTTGGACAGAAGCAATAGCCCACTTATATACCAAGGTGACAAGTGTGGAAGAACAGCCTGATCCAAACCAAGCTGAAGTCAGTGGAAAGACTGACTGGATCAGACCCTAAATGCCTACAGACACAGATAGATTATCCAAAACTAAGCCATGGATCTTTCAGAAATTTCTTTCAAGTGGAAGGTTACTATAGTTAGAATTCTCAAATCCCAGTGACTACAGGGTTATGGTTAGCTATTCTTAACTGTAATCTGAACATCCTAATGAGTGGGAGGAGGGGGTAGCTAACTTTTAATAGCTTCTTGGGAAACTAATTGTTTTTCTACAAATTAATTGGAGACTATGATTATTTAGAATATTATTTACTATCATTTGAATATATAGGTAATATTTCATTAGGGTATGTGAACTATATACTATCCAGCTCAGTTTGGCCAAGGTTTTCAAGTGACTAATGGCTGGCTACCTCAATTTTTGGGTAGCCAATTTGAGATTCCTCAGAGGTCTGATTTTTCAGAAAGCTCTGAGGACCTGGCCTCTGAAAATCAGGCCTCTCTAAGCAGTATCAGATAGGGCACCCAAAATCACTAGTCACTTTGAAAATGTTGTCCTAAAAATTTATCAGCAGTTCATTCAATGAAAAGAATAGCATTTTAGGTGTATTTCTTGGGTAACTTGTTTGATGTATTCTACAAAATGCCTCTTCAAGCTCAAGTGGCTTGGGATTTAAAAACAAAATCCACTCTAAATATAAACAGTTATTTAGGCCAAGAGTAAGGGAGTATTTGTGTGGTGGGGAGAGCATCTTCCATGGGGCTACTCTGCCCCCTATCCCACATGTGGCCAGGAGTGGGTGGGAAGGGTGAGTATAGCTAGGGCCTGGCCTCTGTTCCACCCATCTCCTGCTACCCTAAGTAGCTGTGATAGCGTGCCAGGGGCTACATCAGGTACAGTGCTGTCACAGGGTACATTCCACACACACACACGCACCCTGAGGGGTTACCAGGAGATATATTGTAAGTCTGACTCCTCCTGGGGCAACCCAACAATGTGCTGCTCATACACATGCTAAAGGCACAACAGAGCCAATTCAATAGCTATTCCATGTGAAAACTCCCATTTTAGCCAATGAGAGTACGACATTTGATGCAGCTGCAGGGTCAGGTCCTAATGTAAAAAAACATAATCCAAGAGACTATTTTTTTTAAGTTTGAAATTTGTATGTAGGATTATAGACAGCCATTCGGTATCAGATTTTCTAAAATAGCCTCTAAGTTTGCCCATCCAAGGCCCCAAGCATGCAAGCAACTTTGTGTCCACCATATAGATCAGTTTGCTGGAGTCAGGTCCAGGTGTCAAATTGTTGCATGCAAATAGCACTTATGCACACAAATCACGAAGTCAACCATATGACTATCCAATCTGAATGCTTGAATGCAATCATGGAACACAAATCTGATATTGGGGGCATTACAATACTTGAGGGCCCAAAATCACATGCCACATACCATTTTTCAGGGTTTTGTGTTTTAAACAAAATCAGCCCACCACTATTCATTTCCCAGCTGAAGCCAGCATCTAAAATTAGTCTCTTTGCTGCCTACTCAACTTGAAAAAAGTACATGATATGAGAGACGCTAAGTTTCCAGCAGAAGAGACTGAGGAGTCCTTGGATTTTCATTCACCACTTTATTCTGACCTGACAGTTTTCAATTACATATTTAATACCTCTCCATCTTTAAAATCTACTCCCATGCTTCAGGCAACTCACTGTGAGAAGGAAAAAAATACCTCTTTCCTCATCATTACTTTATTGTGGGCCTGCTTCTTTACTTAGGATATGTCTATATTACTTTTTGAAACTCACAGGGATCGTACTACTACCCCACTCCCCAGGCTTCAGAGCCTGGCCTCCACCCTTGAGCCGCAAGGTCTACAGTGCTATTTTTTGCACTGTAGCACAAGCCCAAGTCTGTAGACCTGGGCTCTGAGACTCACTGCCACAGGTTTTAAAACACAGTGCAGACATATTCTAAGAGAGATTTGTACAGCACTTCGCAAATGAGGTTTTTGGTCAGATTCAACCCCTTCAATGTGTGGGGTAGTGATGACAAAGAGGGGATTCACTTCTGGAAATCAGCAGCTTTAAATTCCATCTGGGGCTACCTGCTGACTGAAGCTACCTGGGACAGCTGCTGAATCAGCCTTCTTCATATCTTCTCAGACTAGCTCCACCCACTCTTAGGGAGATACCAGCTGGCTCCCTCATCTCTGGAAGAGCGTGGAATAAGCCTGCACCCCACACTCTGTGGGGATTTGCTACTGTGGGTAAAACACAATCTGGGTTGTTCCAAAGGAAGTGCAGCTCTTCTATTGACTTCTTCCCAAATTCTATGTTAGTGGACATACTGGATGCCCGTTGCCTGATATTTAGTAGAGGGACTAAAGAGAGATACCTCACTGATTAAATTTTTAGTTTTGTAAAAGTAAACCAAAACAAGTGGTGATTTGTAGATGGTTGCAGATTTTTCCAGTCAAGCCTTTTTAATGGGTTGTTTAGTTTCACATATATATGAGGGTGCAGATCCTTAGGTGGTGTAAATCAGCATAGTGGCACTGAAGTCAATGAAGCTACATCAATTTATACCAGCTGAATAATCTGATTGTTTGTTTTTGTCCATAATAGGTACCTGTGTTATCTTGGTTTTGCAGAACCTTATCAGTCAGGATTTAGTTTTACAAAACAAAAACCAGGGGATGTTTTCCATTTTATCTGAACCATCAAAGTTTGAGGAACGGGATTGGATAAAATGTTCCAGTATTGGCTCACCTCTAGTATGAAGTAATGTGGTTTTGGACATGCTGCCTTTTTGAAGTTCTAGAAGCATACCAACAGCTAGAGCTGAGAAAAGACTCAATTTTTTTTTTTTTGCAATTATCCGCTGCAATACAAATTGTGAATTCCCTTTTGTCCTTACTTTCTGTAAATATTCTAGCAGAAAAATTCACTAACAGAAATATTTGTGGAAAGAATTAATTTTAAGGGACTATTAGTGAGGAATTACAGCAAGGAAATCTTGAATTTGAAATTCAAGTACTAACACCAGGCAGGGCCAGCTCCAGCTTTTTTGCTGCCCCAAGTAGCAAAGCGAAGGAAAAAAAAAAGATAAAGCAGCGATTGGCAGCACTTTGGCGGCAGCTCTACCGCGCTGCTTCATTCTTCAGCAGCAATTCGTCAGCAGGTCCTTCGCTCCAAGAGGGACCAAGGGACCTGCCACCGAATTGCTGCCGAAGAGCTGGACGTGCCACCCCTCTCCATTGGCCACCCCAAGTACCTGCTTTCTTCAATGGTGCCTGGAACCGGCCCTGACACCAGGACCTTAATTCTGAGAGTGATAATTAACCAATCAGAGAACAGAAATAATACCATGTGACCCTGTACACAGTCAAAATGAACAAATACTACTTGAATTTCAAATAGACTCGTAGACTTTAAGATCAGAAGGATCATCATGATCATCTAGTCTGACCTCCTGCACATTGCAGGACACAGAACCTCACCCACCAACTCCAGTAATAGACCCCTAACCTCTGGCTGAGTTACTGAAGTTCTCAAATCATGGTTTAAAGACTTCAAGTTACAGGGAATTCACCATTTACACTAGTTTAAACCTGCAAGTGACCCATACCTCATCCTGCAGAGGAAGGTGAAACCCCTCCCAGAGTCTCTGCCTATCTACCGGGGGGAAACTCATTCCCAACCCCAAATATGGTGATCAGTTAGACCCTGAGTTTGTGGGCAAGACCCACCAGGCAGATACCTGGGAAAGACTTCTCTATAGTAACTCAGAGCCCTCCCCTTCTAGTGTCTGGTCTCCAGCCATTGGGGATTTTTGCTACTGGCAGTTGCTGATGGGCCACATGCCATTGCAGGCAGTTTCATTATACCATCTGCACCCAGCAGCAGCTCCAGGCACCAGCGCACCAAACACATGCCTGGAGCAGCAAGCCACAGGGGTGCCCTGCTGGTCCCTGTGAGAGCAGCAGGCAGGCTGCCTTTGGCAGCTTGCCTGAGGGAGGTCCGCCAGTCCCGCGGATTTGGTGGCAATTTGGCGGCGGGTACTCCAAAGCTGCAAGACCAGCGGACCTCCTGCAGGCAAGCCACCAAATCCGCGGAACCGGATTGATGGCAAGTTTATATCCATTTGTTCTTGTGTCCACATTGGCACTAAATAACTCCTCTCCCTCCCTGGTATTTATCCCTCTGATATATTTATAGAGAGCAATCATATCTCCCCTCAGCCATCTTTTGGTTAAGCTAAACAAGCCAGGCTCTTTGTCTCCTCTCATAAGGTAGATTTTCCATTCCTCGGATCATCCTAGTAGTCCTTCTCTGCACCTGTTCCAGTTTGAATTGATCGTTCTTAAATATGTGAGACCAGAATTGCACACAGTATTCCAGATGAGGTCTCAAGAGTACCTTGTATGATGGTACTAACACTTCCCTGTCTGTACTGGAAATACCTTGCCTGATACATCCTAGGATTGCATTAGTCTTTTTCATGGCAGCATCACACTGACGGCTCATAGTCATCGTGTGATCAACCAATACACCCAGGTCTTTCTCCTTCTGTGTTGCTTCCAACTGATAAGTGCCCAGCTTAAAGCAAAAATTCTTGTTAGTCCCTAAATGTATGACTCTGCACTATTAAATTGCATCCCATTTCTACCACTCCAGTTTACAAGGTCATCCAGATTTTCTTGCATGATATTCCAGTCCTCCTCGGTAGTGTCAATATCTCCCAATTTTGTCACCACAAATTTTATTAGTGCACTCCCACTTCTTGTGCCAAGGTCAGTAATAAAAATGTTAAATAAAATTGGTCCCAAGATTGATCCCCGAGCAACTCCACTAGTAACCTCCCTCCACCCTGCTAGTTCACAATTCATCATGACCCACTGTAGTCTCCCCTTTAACCAGTTCCTTACCCACTTTTCAAGTTTCATATTACTCTCCATCGTCTCCAGTTTAACTAATAATTTCCCATGTAGAACTCATATCAAATGCCTTACTGAAATCCAGGTAGAATAGATCTACAGCTAATATTTGCAGTATTACTTCCTCAAAAACTAGAGAATCAGGGCTTGTCTACACGGCACTGATACACAGCACATTAGACGGGTGTGATTTGTAACATGATAATGTGAAATGTTTCATGTAGACCCTGCTGGCATGAACTAAAGGGTACCTAGTTTGTGTTACCACTTACTGGCCTTTACTCTGCTATGTAGAGGCCTGAGTCACAATGTTTTCAGTTAATAACTTCAAATAACAGATAAATTTGCAAAAAATCACAATCTCTCAGCAGACAAGCAAGGAACAAATTGACAAACAAGAAAAAAGGCAAAAATATGGGAAAATTTTATTTGCCATTATTTATTGGTTCAGCTCTGTATTCATCACCAAGAAAATAAATTATCCATATTTTCCCCTTATGTATAATTCAGATTTTCTGGTCAGTAATTCAGTACATTGCTTACATTATTTCTATATAGAAGGTAACAGCAATAATTAAAATATGCAAGATGAACCAAATCCTGATCTATAATGGATTCCGAATAAAAAATTTCCCATAGTACAAGGACATTTAGATTCAGTGTTCTGAGTTCAGCCCACTATAAAGTGAGCCCTGAGTTGGAAAATTAGGATGGGGTGAACTCTCACTTCCACTGAAGTCAATATGAGTTTTGCCACTTTAATGAGGCCAGGATTTCACCTTGAATCTTAATCTGTATCTGAACGTCCCAAAATCCAGGGGAAGAGCAGTGACATCTGTTGTTCCAATCTGGAACCATCCTGCCCAATGAAGAAAGATAAACAGAAAAATCAAAGATGTTTGCTATAACTTTTTATTTGTCATTAAGAACCTCTATGCATGCAAAGCAAATCTTACTTATACACATACATAAAGTTTCCTTCAACAATCATCAAACAAAAATATGTCTCCCTTATTAGTACCTCTCCAGACAATCTGGGATACATGTTGCTTCCCTTTCAACCTTTGTGTGTGGTTCCTTTCATGTCTGCAAGAACTCCAAAGCCCTTTATACTTCCTGTGTTGGCCGACACACAGTCAGTAAAACGGTCTGGAGTGCTTGGTGGGATGGAAAGAGTATCTTCTTTCATCAGAGAAATAAAGATGGAGGTAATCCAGAATAACGGCAAATAGCTTTGTGAGTCTCGTAATTAAGACAACAGTGACATTCAACTGCAGCTTTGACAGAATGTGGCAAATTACTGTATTCTTTGTGGAAAAGGCTCCTCTTACTATGCTTTGTCTGCCCCCTGGGGAACTCATCACATTCACTAAAAGTCAAAATGGGATTTTGTACCCGCTCTTCCTTCACCTTTTCCTAATATGTGGACATGTTTGTCAAAACGTGCTAATTTCTGGCATTGTGGGGGGAAATGAAACCTCTGCTTTCAACCCTTATTCTTGTAGGCAGCTTTATAAGATACTAACATTTAGAAATCTCTCCCCCCGACACACACTCTCTTTGTTATTTGCTAAACAGACCACGTTGTTTTTCCAACAACATATAAAGCAGGCAAATGGCTGCTCATTGTCCTTTTTTCCAAATATGTTGTACATACAATTCTCTCCCAGATAATAGCTCCTTCTATCATCCATGATTTATCATTGTCAAGCCTCTTTACATTTTATTTCCTCTTTATTTTGCTGGAAATCTATCCATTTTAAACAGAGGGCCTGGATTTCATTAGCATACACAGCATATTCCTGAACAGACTAAGCCATGTATTCTTTTGAAAGCATAGGGTACTGCTTGTATTGGTGTGTTTTTCCTCTCTCTCTCTCTCTCCCTCTCTCTTTTACCCTTCTAAACCATTATAAAGTAAGTACCAAAGGTATCCTAGGTAATTAGCCATTACAGTACTGTCAGAGAAGGTTCCGCAGTCAATACAGAGATAATTTGGGCAATGGTGAATGACATGTTGTCCAGACTTTTGGGATAATCAAGGACACATCCAGCTGTACCAGACATCTGTCAGACCCATGAATCATTTCAAGTAGCTTTGCAATGGCCAGGCAACTGCAGCAAAGATAAACATTCCAACAGCACACAATCACCGAGATAAATACGGCTTCCACTATAAAACATTTACCTGTTCGATACTGCAAGCGTGTAATACAAGACAGAAGGGGCAGCACAAACATTTTCCAACAGTAAAGGGATATAAATATATAAAGTAATTTCACACAGTAATGAGAAGAGTGGAAAATACTAAGTGATTGGAATTATTTGGGATGGGAGAGGTAAATGAGAAACCTCAGACTAAATTTAGCTCAGTTTAAGCAGTGCAACCTCCTTTTTATCAGTGGGCTTGTATTGTTAATGCCAGTTTGAATATATCCCCCTAGTCTCTAGTATATGGATTTTGCTTATACGTGGTGAGACTCTAAATTATTCTACTTCCCCATGAATGGGAATAAGACAACATAAACCACTCCCTGACTTCCTTATGCTGGTGACCCATATTGCAGGTAGAGGAATAGGGGGGTGGAGAGAGAAGCCAGTGCGGCACCACTCCTCTACTCTACTATAGATTGTAGACTGGGTACTGGATTAGGACTCATGAGGATATGGGTCTGATTTCCAGCTCTTTCACTAAGCTGCTGGGTGAACTTGGTCAAGTCTCTTCCTCTCTAAGTGCCTCTGTTCTCCATCTGTAAAATGGGGATAATGACACTGACCTGCTTTGTAAAGCACTTTGAGACCTTCTGAGCAAAAGTGCTAGATAAGAACTTGACATTATTACTCCCCTTGCTCTGCAGGTAGGGAGCGAACGAGCAAGGCTGAGATGTGAGTGGAGCCTTGGATCTACCCACTAGTGCACCGGCTACAAGGCTGTACAGATTATTTCTACCTCCAGGGGCAATGAGGGAACCATGAAGTAGACTGTGATTCGGAGTCACAGTCTGGTTCTTGGTCTGCTCTGGGGTCAGCACAACTATCGCTCCTACTTATGGCAAAGCTACAGTTGGGCCCACAGTGAACTGTTTGAAATAATTTCATAAAATGCCATTACTGTGGTGTAAGTGATATTTCTAGACAGGTGCAAGACAGCTGCCAGAGGAGGTTCTTGCTTTTAGTGTCACATTCCAATGGTTCTCTCCCTCAAGGGGTTTCCCTGGGGGAGGCAGATCAGCATTATATATTGCTAATGCTGTGCAAGCATCACAAGGCATTTTGGGAAGGGTCAAAGGTGTGAGTGTGGAATGGAAGATTCCTTTGCAGATTGTAAGAGGCCAAAGGTGGAAGGAGGAAGAGAGCAGAGAACAGATTAACTCAACACTGTAGCTAGCTAGCTCAGTCAGATGATAAGACGCTACGCTGGCCCCAGTCCAAGGTTACAGCACTAGATGAGAAATCTGCAGCTGCGTTTATCTCTGAGTCAGCCACAGACAGGCATGAGTAAAGACAAAGTACACTGAACCAGGGCTGCAGAGATGGAAAACAAAGGTGAGACAACGAAGAGGGGAAGCAGAGCTGCGCATTTCTGGAGCTGGTGTGTTTTGGGAAAGTTGAGGAGACCACAGAAAGCCGGTTTGGAATGATACAAAGAACACCAGGAACAGAGGTCATAGAACAAAACACCCCCAAAGGAACCTTAAATTTAAAAACCCTCCCGAGAGCTGGAGCAATTTGGAGATCACAGAGGACCCTGGACTATCTGGGCTTAGGACAAGAACTCCCATCCACCCCTCCCCCTCTTCTTCTTACATTACACCCAGGCTTGGCCAGCCTCGGATCATGTGTGTGTGTGATTATGAAAGTGGGTTAGGGCTTGGGGTACTAATGCTTTCTTTCCTCCTCTGAGTGATGTGGGAACACCCTGCACTCTTCGCTGTTATTTTATTATTTTATTAATAAAGCTTTAAAATTTAGACACTTGGTGTGCTCCTTCATCCCCTCCCCCAACGATCCTGTGACCTCAGCCTGATCACCTGATGCCTCAGGCAGATTGGTAACACAAATCTGTCACATTAGCAATCTTCAGTTTAAAGCTTAAATTCTTCAGATCACTTATTCCTCAATTGGCTTCTAACATTTAATTTGTTCCTTGTGTCTTTTGGAGCAGAGCAACGTGGGGACAGTCTCTTACTGCAGGTAGTTTCACAGTGGAGTACTGCCATGGTGACTGTGAAAAGCCTTCTGAAGCTCTGTTGGAGAGCCTCTGAACAGAGATCAGCAAAGAGCTTGTGAATGCTGTCACCATAGTTTCAGGGAGTGGTATGGAGCAGTTCAGCTGGGAGATACAGATGGTAGAAAGTTAAGTGCAAGGACTGATGTTGCATGCTGGTGGTGTGAAAATTAGTGACAACCTTTAGAGAGACAAGTTGGACCTTTTATTGTACCAACTTCTGTTGGTGAGAGAGACAAGCTTTCGAGCTTATACAGAGCTCTTTTTCAGTGATAGCCGTTGGCAAGTGAGAGAAAGAATTGCTTGTGAGACATCAGAGGTTGTGACTGGCATGCTGGTTGCTTTTTGTTGACAAACCAAGAGCAGTTGAAGTATCTGGGGAGAAAGAGAGTGGGTGCCACAGTGAAAATGCCATTGATTGACGTGGTTACGTAGTTTTCCATGATAAAGAAATGGGTCTTGAGAAGTTTGCAAATGCGCAAAGATATTAGGATGTCCTCTAAAAACAAGTGTAGTTCTTTGGCTTGCTCTCCTGCTCAGGCCTTTACATACCTCAGGCCTTTACATGGCCTCTAAACATCATTGCCCAGGTTCATCAAACTCTTGAAACGTAAGTAATGAGGTCACCAAAACCTGCAACTTCTTCCTAGGCAATGAAGTCTTCCTCTCATCTCCATACCTAAGGATGATGGAAATTCTATGTCTGCTTTGTTTGTGATATTCCGGGATTAAAAATTGGATAATACATGGTGTGAATGATTTTGTCAGGAATTAACAATCCTGGTTTTTACAGAACCCGGCTCAGGGGCACCATATACCCTTTTAGGACAAGGATCTTGCTCAGACTGTGTACTGCCCTTTCAGTGTGACTTTGGAATGTTCAAAGCATCAAGCCTATCCTTGAAGGATCTATAGTGACCTGAGTATATAACTCTCATCCATGCCCCCACCCCTTCCTCCTACTGTTTTTTTGTAACAATTGCATTGTCTATTACGTGTGATTTTGTAGCAGTGACTAAATACTTGTACTACACTTCCTAGAACATCAGGTGCAATTTTCTCTTTGTAGGCCTGATGCTTTCATTGTAGCCTAAACTGCTCTTGGGTTTGCAATTGTGTGTGTCTTTTGAGCGTGAGTTATCTGTGTTCATGATGTCCAGTCTCACATGACTCCTAATGGCCTCTTACTGGCACTGTTTGCATTGAATTGCAGCTTTTGTAATGTCTACCCTCTCTAATTCAAGCACTGATAAAAGATAGTCGTTAATGATTGGGACAAGTGACATTTTTTCCCTTCTTTATTTCTTTTCTTTCAGTTTCCAGAGTTCCTAGTTACAGGGACTCTGAGCTTTCATTCAAGGGTCATGTGTATGAGACTGTGAAATTCTTATCAACTCACCATAGGAGTTTCTCTTGGTTGTCACCCACGCTGTCATGTCAAGATGCTGAACCTCTATACTGATACTTTTTCTATCAATACACTATTACTCTATTATAATATTTGTATTATTCAGGCCTTTTTTGCTTTAAACCAGCTTTGGCTGGTTGATTGTAATTCATGTTGTATAGGTCTTCCTGTGACATTCTTCAAGCATCTGCAGCTTGGGAGCGGAACTCCAGAACCAGAATTCTCCCTGCAGCCAAGAGCTCTGAGCACATTCATTATTCCTGTGCTGAGAGAGCTTCACTAATTCCCCATGCTGCTGCAGAAAAACCTTTATGTTTTAGCTTTTGTACATGGCTTTGCATGACTGTGCTGTTTCATACATGTGAAAGCTTGCTACTCTTACTTCCAAAGAGGAATGCGTAAGTCTAGCTTAATAGTGCTCTTAGCCATTGCAACTATTAAAATTATAATTTAGGTTTACATCTTTTATGTATGTTTACCCACCTCTTTGGAACACACAGTCATAACCGAGAGACACTCCAGGCCTGATTCTGATCTCAATTACACAGGTTAAACATCATTGATGTCATTGGGCCAGATTCTGTCACCAGGCTAAGCTCTGTTCAGTGCAAAACCCAGAGATGGCAAAGGAATCTTCAGGCAAGTTTTGTGCCTCCAGAGTCCTGGACAGCTCATCTCCAGGCCAAGTTCCCCACTGCAGCTCTAATAATCATGAAGGCTGCTTTAACCTATGCCAGCTTCCAACAAACTGAAGTGGCCATTACAGCAGTTGGGGCACCACAGCTCTGGGGAACTGCTATGCTGGCTCTAAATGACTAGAGGATTTCCGTACACAAGAAGAATCCTCCACCGGTGGTATGGCAATTTTTCACCTAGAAACTGGTGCAAAGCTGCTCTAGGAAACAATTGAATCTGGCTATGTGGAGTTAAACTAGTGTAAAACTCATGTGAATGGGAGGAAAATCAGGCTCTGCATCTTTACCCCAGCTTAAATCATCTAGAGACTTAACTATCTATTATTGCCTTTTCATAATCTGCCTTAATTGCTATTGATCTATATGTTTGGAAAGTGCCCTGAGCAGATCAAGGCATGCAGTCTGTGTTTGCTGCTGACCATTTACTCTACAGTCCCTAGTCTTTTCTGTTCAGCATCTTGGAAATGATCCTGAACTCTTTTCTCAGGCAAAATTCTGGAGCCATCAAAGGGAGTTTTGTCTGAGTAAAGAATGCAGAAAGCATTATTTATCTCTCTTCAGCACTCCTGCACCTGTCTTCCACCCGGCAAGATCACCCACCTTTCTAAAAATATTAACCAATGAACTGGCCAGCAGTGCTTTAATCAGTTATGCAGGTTCAGATTTATTTTGGAAAACTATCTGGATAATTACATCACAGTGAAAATTACATTCAACAAAAAGGAATGAAAACTCACTGCTACTCAACACAAAACAATCTTTCAGCGTATGAAATCTGTAAAGGAGACTACTCCAATGGAGATTACACTGCAATCCAACCATTTAACACATTCAAATACACTTCACATTTTGCAAATTTCAAAATCTTGAAAGTCTCCCTTGAATTTAGTTAATCTGCACAACATGTGGATAATTAAACATTTGGTACATAAGGAAGTTAATGAGATATAAATATCATTGAATGCTGGTGGTTAGCTTACCAATATTATGAGCCCATTAATTAAAAAAAAGTCTTTGTTCAGTTGACTCTTTTTCTTTCTTTGGTGCTAGGTAACTCAGCCTGGTCTTTTTAGCAAATCAGAGAGGTAGAAAATAAGACAGAGAAAATTTCCTCATTCCCTCCTGCCCCTTCTATAGGTGGGCAAGCAGGACCACAGTGACAGCACCACTATGATTAACCCTTACTGTTAAAACAGGCATGCAAGTCAGTTTGATTGGATGGGAGGTCTCCATGGAGGTTTGGGGTGGGCCTGAGGGATAGGGGACAGGACAGCACGTGTTTCTACTCCTAAACATTGGGCGCCATGGAGACCAGGCATAAATCCCAGGCTGAGGGGCTGCCCAGATGTCAAGGCAGACATAAGAGCAGGGTCATTTCTCAGTGCACAAAATGGGTAAAGGCCAAGTTGCTCAGCAGCCCTTGTAGCAGTAGTTGATGCTGAAGAGGAGGAGGGGTACCAAGTGAAGTCAGACTATAAGGTGCTCAGTGCAACACAGAAGCACTGGGAGTAGGATCAATCCCATTGCAAGACTAAGTCTCCAAGGAAAACCTCTCTTCACATATATCTGTTGTTGATAGTTTGGCAGTGATAAATAGAACTGTCCCAATCTAGGCAAATATCTGAAATAATTGTATGTGTATGTTTTCTTTCTTTATAAGCTTCCCATACCGCTGGTAGTGAGACTATAAGGGAAGAGGGTTCCATATAGAAATGAAAGATAAGGGTAGGGATATTTGACCAACCTTTTTCACTATATGAGTGCTGACCTCATGCGTAGATGTCTGTCCTCATATAGACATTAATACAGTAGGGTGAGTGTGGAAGCAATACTAATTACACTTTTCTGCATTTACACAATAGCATTATGTCTTGGTAACAGAAAGAACTATCAGATATAGACCTAGATCACCACTTGCAGTAGAGATACCAGCAGGTGATAGGAGATCAAAGGGAGGAAAACTTGATGTGATCATTCGTAGGCTTCTGCCATTCTCTCCATTAGGACAAGGAGGAAACCTTGCTGCAGACAAACCACTTCAACCCCTCCCCTCCCTGCCCCCAACCTTCCCCTTCCTGCGCCTCCCAAAAGGTGCTACAGACGTTGCTGACATTCCCCTTGGAGCCACTTGCCTTCCTTTTTATTGGTGCTTAGTATTTTCTATTTATCTGTCAGTGCACCCTGCATCCAGATACAATGTACTTGGCATATATTAATAGATCAATAAAAAAGAAAGAACAATAGTGGAAAGAAGGCTCATAGCTAGAACAAGCCAAGAGATGGGAAGAAAATTTCACAAAAATGTTCTGTTGTTTGTCATAAGAAACCAATAAATATTTTCCTCCCATCTCTAATTACTGCCCAATGGACCTCAAAGGATCCAGTCCAATTCCTCTAGAAAAATATATTTTTAGAAGTCAGAAGGAACTTTCTATAAACATTTCATTAAAAAAAATTAATCCTTTAGACCCAATGTGACCCTGTTGTAAACAAATGTGACATTGTTGACTTGAACTAAGTTGCATCTGCTTACATCAGGACTAAAATGAGACTTAGATATATATCACACTCAACAACACTTACAACATCTAACAGAATTATAAATACAAGATGTTAAATATAATTGCATTACGTAGGTTCCCCAGATTTCATCAGCTTTCCAGGATGAATATTGCTTACAAAGGAAAAAGACTAGATAATAAAGCAGTTTGGGTGCAGTGTCAAATCATGACAATATCACCTGACCCTACTCCACTGAGAACAGTTGAAAGTAATTACTTCTCTGTTGCTCCAGCTCTCAGGAAAAAATGTGCTTTGATTCTCAACTCCTTAAACTCAACCCCCCTTAGATCCTGTAGCACATTGTGTGGGTGAAGTAGCAGGTTTCCATGTAGCCAGGAAAATAGATAATTCGTTGCAGAGACTCTCTTTGAAGAAACTTCTAATCAATTACAGAACAGATATGGTGTTTGTTTAATTAGGGACATAATGGGAGCTGCATGAGCACATCCAACAGCAGAATTTGGCTCTTAATTTGTATTTGTCAGTAAGTAATGCATAAACAATACAGCACAAACATTTGCACTGAAGATGGACTCACTGAATTCATATCCTCCTTTGAAATGCATTTTTGTAAGCATTTGTTCCCAATATGCATCCTTATGTGTAAATTACCAGTAACACCAGACAAGAGATTGTGTTTCTTTGAAATATAATTGTTTTTGAATTCCCAAACATTTATAGCATGCACCATTATCTAAATCAGTTTTCCCTCAAATGATCAACATTCCAAGGTTCTAAAATAGTAGACACACCACAGAGTAGTAATAACCCTTCTTTGGTCTGACAAAGCCTGGCTTTGTTAGCTTTCCCGGTATGCCTCCAGTTGGAATATTGAATACTTGTTGCAAACTATTTGAAAAAAAAACAACTCAGGATTATTCCTGCAAATTATTGCATGAGTCATTTCTAATAATGAATATATCCTTCCTTATTTATAAAGGGCTCAAAATAGTGTCCTCTGTACAGTGTGACTTCACATGCATCAAATGTGCAAGGTCACACCTTGTGCCTCTCGCAGAAGAGGCTCTGGGGTTGTGTCTCAGCAAGCACTGGCACAAATTAAGCTCTGGAATACATTCAAGAAAACAGTTTTCTGTTCATAGACAACTCAAAATCTGAAAAGGAAATGAAATGGAGCTAATACATCTTTTGTTATGAATTAATTACTGTTTTACAAAATTTGGGATTACTGTGGAATAGTAGTGCGTTGAAATTACTTTTAATTTCTAGCACTACTTATGAACATTTTAAAGAGAAAATGTATTAAGTCTAAATTCTCTGCTGGCCATGTGTTATAGCAGGTTTGCTGATGTACTTTCATTGTAATGGTCAGGGTCGGCTCTAGCCATTTCGCTGCCCCAAGCATGGCAGCACGCCGTGGGGGGACGCTCTGCCACCCTCCCGGCAACCGGCAGAGTGTCCCCCGTGGCATGCCACCCCAAGCACGCGCTTGGCACGCTGGGGCCTGAAGCCGGCCCTGGTAATGGTGTAGCTATAGGGGTGTGTCTACACAACAAGCGCTACAGTGGCACAGAAGGTTTTCTGCCACAGAAGTAAATCCACCCCTTCAAGTGGCTGTAACTAGGTCGTCAGAAGAATTCTCACCCTAGTGGTTGGGAGGGAGGTCATTAGAAGATTCTGTGGGAAAGAAAGCTCACATCTTCAGAGTTGCACCTCTCAGAATGAAGGCCTCACACTTCCTCTCCTACATCTTGCTAAGAATGTTTCTAGGTTGCCCTATCAAATCCTTGGGGTAAATTAGAAGTTTGGGTCATGCTTCAATATAGATAATCTATTGATCTGCTATTTAAAAGTGTGTCTATCCTGCTGTTTGTCTATGCACTTACCTGATTTGTGTGCACAATAACAGAAGCAAGTGCATTTTTCTACACACAATCACACACATTTGTGAAAATCAGACTCTATATGTTTAGCCTAGTGCTATGAACATTTTAAAACAGTGTATAATTAATCTGCCTTGAAAATTAGTTGTTTTATTTATTATGTAACTCTGGCTTTTATTAAAATTACTTTGTGAAACACTAATTGCACTACAGTACTATAGCATAACAGTCCCTCACATAAATATATGATTATTATGTACAGTCACTTATCTGTGAATGAGTTCTGCTACTATTTTCCTTAATTAAGGATACAAAGGGCTCCTTCATCTTTGCATATTCCCTTGCCAGGACATTGATACTCATTATTTCCTAAGTCCAAACACTGAAACTGTGTCAAGAATGCATCTATCACTAGACGGGTACTTATAGTCAGCGGAATTTTTGACTGTGTCAGCAAATTTGGCAATTTGCAATTTCTGTGTGTCTGACGTGCTTTTATTGGTGAAGATCACTTTCAAATACCAAGATCATGAGAATGATTCCTTGGTTAGTCTCCTCAGCAGGCTAATGTAATGACAGTAATTAACAGCTTGTGATTAGCAGCCATTCCAGAAAGTGTTTGAATGTTAATTTGCTTCAACTAATATGCAGCACTTCTGTGTAATGAGATCTATTCCACAGGTTCACAGTGAAAGCAAATTATTTTCCAGCATTTAATCATACAAACGATTCTTAGTTAATCACTTGAACGGTAAACCTCAATGTTCTAATAAGTGACATTTGTTTTTCTGTCATTTGATTTATTGTAGGATAGGGATATTAAGTATTATTTTTCTTTAAAGAGGGCCATATACTCTAACCAGCATTATTGCATTTCAGCTTTTGATAAACACAGTATCATTCCTTTCCCTGACATTCTCTCTCCTCTTTGGGGTTGTTCTGGTTATATTTCAGCCTGGTACCCTTCACTCTACCTTTATGATGTTTCCTTTTAGAGAACAGCTGACATCCCCCCACCCCGCAGGTATTTTCAGGTAATTCCAAACTGATATCAGTTCGAGTTCTTTTCCAATTACATCTGTGGTGTTTTCTAATTTGGACTGAGCAGATGTAGGAAGAATCATCAGTACAATGGGAAAGAGACCCCATGAGAGTATCACAGCAACAGAGGGGAGCACCCACATTAACAGCTGAAGCCCTAGTTGTGTGCAAGTTAATAGCATTTTGCATCAGGCAGGTACTAAGAGCTGACTTGATACTCTTTGCTGTTGAAAAGTGACATAACCATTCTGCATCTGGATGATAAGAGCTATTCCCCTGCTGGAGCCCACCGTGTCTGCTCTATTAGTATCAATTTCAGGCAAAAATTCTTTCTCTGTGGTTCCAACTCTTTGGGCAGATGTGTCATGGACAGTCACAGATAAAGTTGTTTTCTTCTAACACTGAATGGGGAACTTTATTAGAATAAGAGCTAGTATACTCAGCAAGTTACTGATCAGCAAGCCAAGATGGGAATCTACAGTGCACCACCTGGCCACACAGTAACATCCAGTGTAGATACTGCTACAGAGTAGTAAACGTCCTGGAGGGTGACTTGATGTACTATGCTTTCAAGCAATGGTCCACCAAGCCACACACACGGCCTTTCACTGCACTGTCCACACTGGACATTACTGTGCAGCAGGTTGGTGTGCTGTAGAATCGCACCCTGACTTGCTGTGCAGTAACTTGCTGTGTAGCTAAGCCCTAAGTAACACTACTCTGTCTCTGCTTTATTACAGAGCTTCTACCTAGACTATTCCCCAGCCATTTGGGTTCTGGTTTGGCTCAGATTTGGGACAAAGGTTAAGTTTTTGTTTGGTTCGGTTTTGGTTGTTGTTTTTTTAAAATCTAAACTGAAACCAGTTTGCCCCTCCCCACTATAATTCTGGGTACTTCCTCTTCCTGTCTGCTTTTTTACAGCTTGGTAACTTGATTCGGTGTTCATCAATCCAATTTTCTTCTCACTCAGATTTTTTAGGTTGAAATGAATACTACACAATTTTCTTGAACAATCTGGGTAAAATTCAGCCCCGCAGTAAGTGGGTACAATATCCACTACCTTCAGTGGGAGATGTGCCTTCTTATACAAGGTATGAATTTTGGCCCTTAACATTTGAACAAAGTATTTCTGCTTTTTCTAATTTGGCCACACAGCTAAACTTTTCTTGAAAACCAGGGTCAGAAAACCATATGGTAACAGTCTCCATTGAAGTGACAGTTCTTTTGGTTACCATGACCATACCTGATGTGCAGAAAAACGTGTTTAGACATTATGCATTATATTTGTTTCCTTGTTCTGGATGCTGACTGGCTAGATGAACACTCAGGTTGCATTCAGCAAACTGAAGCCTGCCAACTGGGGGACGGATTTTGTATTGTTTTTAGTGTCGTTCATGCGGCCCAAGAAGGTGAGACTTATTAAAGTCAGTGGACAGCTAAAATGAAGGAGAATTGATCTAATCTAATTGCAAATGGTTTATTTTTACAAGTTCCTAGTCAATTAATCCCTTAATTTCTCTGATTGTGGCATTTTTCATCACTGACTTCTACTTTGTGCCCTCTATCTGAAAAAAAAACAGTTCCACCCAACTCCCTAAATCTGTCTGCCTTTCCACAGGAATGAGTACAGAGCTGGGAGTCAGAGGTCCTAAGTTCTAATCTTGGTTCTGCCACCCACTTGTTCTGTTGCCAGGAGAAAGTCCATTGCCCACCTAAAGAGTGGGAATGATAGTACTGTTCCATCTTCCTCACAAGGGTGCAGTGAGGGTTAATTAGTTAATATCTGTACAATACTTTGAACCCATTATGATTGCATCTATGTGATTTTTTTTGGTCTCTCCCTCCTTATCCAAGTAGTTATTTATATCATGCCTATCACTATTGCGTTAATAATTAGGGAATAAGAGAGACACTCTGTAAGCATTAGAAGCTATGTCATACTTCCGGTCACTGCTCTGTTTTCTTCAATTTGCTATCACTCATCCACAGATTCAAAACTTCATTGACTTTGTTCTGCTCAGAGTGCTCTTTTGCTATCCTGTCCAGTCCTGGATCCTGACATTTCTCTTTTTTTGCCCCAATACTTGTATACAATATTTTGGCCTTTTATGGAAAATGACAAATGGTACCATATGTTAATTAATCCCTTCATTAAATCCAGTTCTAAAATAAATCTTCAGGGTTGTATTTGGGCCACTCATGGTTATTTCCACTCTTTTTAGAAATAAATGTTTTAAAAATACAGTTAAGCTACTGAGGGTCTTTTCATTCAGTTCATAATCTTTTTATTACAAGCATGCAGCACCATCCACTTGTAGCAGCAGTCCTCCGATGCTACCATGAGATTCACTAGTGATGTTCTGTAAATGCCAGCCAAAAATCTATCTGCAAGAACATCTGCTCAACAGTGCAAAACTGATGTAATTACCAACCATCATCTTTTATCCTCCTGCTGGGGCAACTGCTCCAGAGCATGACTTTTTGCCCTGAGCTAACAAGATCCAAAAACTAGCTCTTATGTACAAAACCTGCCACAGAAAACCAACATAGCTTCAACATAAATTATAATAGTCTCTCAACTACAAGAGGTAACAAATATCCAATTGACACGGGTCTTGTGGAATTATTTTGTGTTCTGTATTACTATTTGCTTCCTTTTGGTTTTTTGTTCCTCTAAAACCCATATACATTGTTCACAGGCAGAATGTAATTTTTAAAAAAATTAGTGCTGCTATAAAATAATTCTGTTTAAAGGTGCATCTTTTTTAAAATATTTTAATTAAATCATTGAAAGACTGTTCCCAGGTGCTCAAAATTGACTATTATTAAATGAAAAGATTTTCCTCTAAAGATGTACGCCCATATACTGCACAGGTTCATGCATTTTACAGGACAATTCTGCCTTGTGAGTCACACACAGGTATTCCTCATTGGAGTAAATGAACTCCTTGTGTTAAGATAAGCAAGATTTCTGGGGTGGATGTATACATACGTGACATCTTGAGATCTAGAGGTGCTATCATGTACATATTATCATACTCACCCATCAACCAAATCCTGTTCATACAAGCAACATACACACAAAAGCATACAACAGTGTTGCCAATACTCATGAGTTGATTGAGAGTCTGACATCTGCAGTGGAAGTCACACATTTGCTCCTGCCATCACTCTGAAATGACCCTCATAAACCGAGCTGCTGGCAGCCAGGATTCCCCTTCTCAGCTTAAATATTTAAAAAATAAACGAGGTTCTAGCCTTCAGGATTGCAGGGCAAAGCTTGAAAATGTGACTGACTTGCGTGTAACCTAACAACCAGACAGCAAATCTAAAGAACACAGCATCTACTAGTATTTAGAGTCTCATAATTTAAGGAGTGGTAGCTCATGATTTTTGAGTAGTTGGGGCTGGCAATACTTGTGTCAGCTATTCCTCCTGGCTACTGGTGGTTACTCTCAAATCCTAAAGCTCCTGAACAGGCAGCCAGTGCTTCCTCCTCTCTCCCCTTCTAACTGGTCCCTCACCTCCTCTGTAACTATTAAGCCACGTCTACACTACCACTTATGTTGGCAAAACTTATGTCACTCAGGGGTGTGAAAAAACATACCCCTGAGCAACATAAATTTCACCAGCATAAGTGATAGTGTGCACAGGGCTATGTCAGTGAGAGTCTCCCACCAACATAGTTACTGTCACTCATCGGGGTAGTTTAATTATATTGAGAGGAGAGCTCTCTCCCGTCAGCATAGAGCAGCTACACGAGAGATCTTATAGCAGTGCAGCTGCATCAATACAGCTGTGCTACCATAAGGTCTCTAGTGTAGACATGGCCTTAGTAGAATACAGTGGAGCAAGACATAGGGAGGAATTAAACATTGTTATTTTCTTGCCCTGAGCATCAGCATACCCTACCCCTTGGAAGGAGCTATGACATAAGGGACGCAGCACCAAAGAGGTTACAAAGAAGTCTAGGGAGAGAAAGGAAGGGGTGGGGGGAAGATTGACCCACTGCAGGAAGATGGCAGTGGAAAGTGGTGATGGGTCCAGAGAGGTGTTTGTGGCCAGAAAAGGAGAGAATGGTGAAGACCACAGGAGCTAGGAGAGAGAAATGGACTGCAGGAGAAGGAAGTGTAGAAAACACAGCAGGCACACATAGGAAAAGGATGGATTGTGGCTAATGCACAAGATTCCTGGGTTTCACACCCAGTTCTTCCACAGATGCACTGTGTAACCTTGAGAAAGTCATGTCACCTCCTTGCACTTCAGTTAACTGCTCTGCACAGTCATTCAGGTTTCACATCAGGATGATGTAGGGACCCAGAATCTGCTCTCAGTTTACATAGGGGGCAGCAACAGAGAAACAGTGCCAATCAAAATCAGATCAAACTAGCATTTAATTATATTTAAAAGGTCATTCATGTTTAACATACAGTTGGAATATGCATCTGATTGAGGTTGCTGATACATTTTTATGTAAACTGGATGCAAGTGTTTGCAATTTATGAGCCAAAATCCTGGCCATGCACTGCTTATTGTTGTCTGCCAGAAAATTCATACCCATCAGGCTGAATGTGGGGACCCTGGGGCGCCCATTCAGCAGTCCATCCCTTTGCAGCAAAGAGCTTAAGCATATGCTCCATTGAGCCAGAATTAGGCCCACAGTCTGTACACTGAATGACATGCTTATGAAGCGTTCTTTTTTGGCACCTATTAATGTCTTCACACTATTACCCTATCCTTTTTGTTGAACCAGTGGATATTCTTATTCCTTTGGATAGCCTCTTCCATCTCTGCTTATGTATGCTTTATCACTTGAGGAAAGATGCAGTTGCAATGACAGAACTCAGACTTGTTATGCTGTGACTACATACAGTGCAGTACTTCCGGAAGGAAGTCTCCAGACATTGGTGCTTTGTATACATGATAAACAAGGGGAAACTGCTTAGCATTTGAGATAACTTACTGTATATTCTTCATCTGGAGCTACTGCTGGGCTGTTCTGTGCTGCCAGGATTCACTACATATAACAGGTTGGCCAACATCTTTGAGACCTCTTACAAGACTTCTTAAAGAGCTTACAAGAGCAGTATATGGGTTAGGCGTATTTTCAGTAAGCTCTTTGAAACATTTGTGTTTGAATTTGAATGAAGAAACAGCAGGAAAATAGAGTGCTTAAACATTTGTCCTTTCCTATCTCACTTATTGGGTAATGAATCTGCCACTAATCATCAATGAGAGTATATTTTGATGAGTCTTTCTGACTGTTGCTTAAATTGGGATTAGAATGACCTTGGTAGGTCATTTACACAGGCCTAATGTGAATGCCAAATGGGCAGAAAACTCTACCAATCAGAGTGATGGGATTTTACATTCACTTAGCACTCATTCTGTACTGGGGTTAATGACAACACAAGGTGTAGGTTAAGGGAGAATCAGTCTATAGGTATCAGTATGTACTTCAGACAGTGTGCAACACAATTATGAGTTCTCAGTGATAAACCAGCATGCCTGACTTACCCCAGTTGCAGATGGCCCAATGGGTATCATTTTCAAATAGTCTAAGTGACTCAGGAGCCCAAAGCCCATTGAAAGTCAATTGGAATAGGTCACTTAGGCACTTCTGAAACTTCTACCCCACATCTTTGGCAAATTTTGTTCATGGCCTTTTCTCATTTCTTCAGTATTTCTTGGATGTACAGTTTTAATGCCATACAAATATTTTTCTGCAATTATAGAATTACTCTGTCTTGATCATGTTACGTACCTCTGTGCAGATGATAAGGGCTTTATGCTATCTATTTGTGCTGTTGCTCTCCTGAATGAATAACTTCTGTCACATTTTCTCAGTCCCCTAGCAAGCCACTTGATACTTCCCTTTCAGTTCATTCATTCAGTTCAGCTTCAGGAATAATGCTAAAAAATAATCCGTATAGAAGAGTACATTATAAAGGAGTTCTGAGCCTGCTCCTGTTACGTTTGCTTGCCAGAACAGTGACATCAGTATCACTATTCTGTGCTGTATTCTTTTCCTGGAGTGTGGGTTGCAGTTGGGTGACTTGGTTCATATTTAATTATTAAGACCAAAGCTATGGGAAATTTTTCACTTGAGATGACCAACAAGATTGTATTGAAGAGAGAGGGTCTGCTTCATCTCCACCTTACATCACTTCGACACTGGTTTATTTCCACTTGCTTCCCTGGAGTTGCTCCTGATTTGCACCAACATAGGTGAGATCAGAATCAGGTCATTACCTTTAATGGTTTGTGCTTTTCTCCCCCCTCATTGCCAGCCATTTGGATACCAGTCCTCTTATCCTTGGATACCAGTCCTGATTTCATAGATTTTATGACAGACTTGAATATTTGACATGTTCCTTGCAGTCCTGGTGGTTGGGAGGTTTCTCAACACACCCTTTTCTTTTAGGGCACTTTATTTACCTAGTCATAGACCCAGTTCCATCAGAAGGGTCAATAGACTTTGGGCCCGATTCTGATCTTAATTATGCAAATCTAGCATAATACTAATGAAGCTCATCATATTATAGGGATTCACACCTATGTAACTGAGAACAGAATTTGGTTCCCCTGTGTCTATTCCTATTTTTTTTTAATTGATAGTTTTTTATGGCCTCAACACATTGTTCTTCATAAGGAGCAGAATCATGATAGTTTCATGTGCTCTTCCTCCCAGGTTGCCATGCATCCAGTTACAGGCTAGGACTCCTTCAGTCGATAGACGATAGGTAGGTCATAGGCATAGGCTTACTTTGTGCTGTCAGGTTACAGCATCAGCACCAATGGCTAAGTGAAGGATGAAATAATAAACCCACATGGATTCATACTGCAAGATTGTGAATCTGTGGATAATCCCCTACAAATGTATACATCAGTGCTCCATTGCCCATGGTTTTTAAACTCTAAACACGTTTTCTACTATTGCACTGAGATCTTAAGCTGTGTCTGTTTCACTAAACTCGCTGCTGTTATTGGCTCAATTATCAGTGATGATAAAACTCAGGGATAAACCTTGGGAGGAAGGCTACACTTCCACTCAGTCCAAATGCTTTTCTGTGACCTTAGTTAAACCCACTGTTACAAACTATTTCTTCAGTGTGCCCCCAGGGATGCATCTTTCCCCAGATAGGCAGGAATGCAACAGGAGGGCATAGGGCTCTACCCTCCCAGTCCCCACCACTTAAGATTTATAGAGCAGACCTTACCCACTGCAGGGAGCAGACTGCATCATCTTGAAGGGTGGTGGAATCTGCACAGTCCCCCTGTCCTTTCAGGGCCTGATCTAAAGAACAATGAAAAGACTCCGATTGACTTAGTAGGCTTTGGTTCAGGCCCTGAGAACTCAGAGGGAGATTGTGGCTTCTTGAGAAAAATATCCTCAGTGCTCTGCACTACCCCCCGTGCAGACCTGTGTGTGCAGTTTGCACAACCTAATACAGTGCATGGTGGAATTTCTCCTGTAGATTTCCTGGCAGGGACTATATCTTCATCAAATGCTGGAGCTGTGGCTCTCACTAGCTTCTTGGGTTTTATTTGGTTTTGGAACCACAGATGCTTGGTATTTTTTCAGTGCACGTAACTGGTTACTCCATACACTCCTAATACAGAGTACTGCACTTATATTTTATTTAAAATACAGAGCTGATTTCGACATTCTAATGGACGCATACAATTTTTATGGCGCTCTCTCTTCCTGAGATGTCTCAGAAATAAAACCAAACTGTTTTCTTGAAAGAAAAAAAAGGAATATAACTGTCCTGCTTTGCTTTAATTTTAGGCTCACAAACTTCTCTTGCCGTGTGTGAGTGAAGTCAGTATGCATGGAAAATAAACCTCCAAGAACAAAACTTTAGAGTATTTTAAAGAGATGTTTTATTCTTGTGCTGTGCTCACACTGCCTGTTCCGTCAGACACAGGTCGTAGATATGAAGATATAGAGCGCCAAAGGGACTGAGAGCAGACCTGTAGCAGAGGCTCCATGAACAACTCTGCCTGTGTGGGCAAAGGCAGGGAAAATGGCTGAGAGCAGGAGAGCAGCTCAGCAAAGTTCCATGCCATTGCTCTCAGAAAGGTGCAGCTTGTGCTCTTCCTTTCATATCTGCTTCTGGACACTAGTGCAGGGGAAGATGGAGCCTTAGATATGTCCCTGGGGCTGCTGAATGCTATTGGGCCCTTCTCTAGCTTTTCTGTCTGGCTGTTGAATGTGTGCAATCAGGGTAAAAGAGACCTGTGTCCCCTTACACACTTAATGCCCCCATGTAGGTCACGCCAGAAGTTTACCCTACCTATAAAATTTCTATAAACCGTTTTTTGTTTGTTTGTTTGTTTTTAATTGCTAAGTGTTGTGGAGGAGGGAATGCCCCTTGCCCTTCATTGTTTACTTTGGTGATCTCTCCATGCTCCATTTTTGCCCTCTCTTGATTTTCCCCTTTCAGTTTCCCATTCTACACTCAAACACCAACAACCAATCCAAAACCACCCACAAAAAAGAGTTTGTAATATAGGTCCAAAACCAAACCCACTTTAGAGTGCGCTAGAGTGTAACATAGCAGAAATTCCAATGGCACTGGGGAGTCAAGCAATGGAGATTCCACCTGACAGAACTCTGCCAAGGGGTGAGAGGGAAATATGTTGTTAAGGATGTAGGGAAACTGTCAAAACTGTTCCCACATCACACAAATCCACCACAGCAAAAATCAGTGGATGAGGGAAGCAACAGGCCAAGTTCACTATGCCCCCTCTTATGCAGAAATAACTGGTGGCTGCTGTGGAGCACATGTTGGAGTTGCGGATTCCTTCTGATTGCCTCTCGTTAGCATGTTTTATTGGAGCAAAGCCCTTTAACTAAGGTTTTTATCAATATAACATGACTGAGCTCACTGTAAACTTGTGCTAGATGATATATTTGGAATAAATAACTCAATTGGTATATGAAGTAATTTAAATGCTCCACCATTTTATATTATCTTCAGTGTTGTTGTTTTTCTTTCATACATAAACTCCTCATGGCAAATCTGCCAAGCAAATGGTTTAGGCTCACCACAAAGAGTGTGTAATAGTCAAACGTCAGAAACCTAGAAGGTTTGCCTGCCAAGCCTTCATCAGAGGTTGCATGTGATCAGTTGGAATCAAATAAAGCCAAGCTGAACCTTTGTTCAAAACGAATCTAATGGAAGCTGATTTATTATTGAGTTTCAAAAGCATTTGGTTAACTATTTTGTTGATATATTAAAATGTTTCAGGTACCTCTTTAGTTCTTAGTTAATAATTAGTAGATGGTTTTTAATGTGCATTGATAATATATGGTGCTAAAGATGCTTATTATTGTAATTGCTATTTATTAGTAGTTTAAACATCTGGAAGAAGAAATATCATGGGAAACCTGCTTATTGCACATTTCCACATGACTGAATTCAGGAATTACTAAAAATCTTGCAACAAAATCTGTTCTTATGAGATTTCCAGACCAAAGATGTTTAGATACATTAAGTTTCAACCTCTAGAATCTTATACGAACAAAATCAGAACTGCTGTAGTTTCTGAGGTTTGCTCATCAGTAATTTGGGAAAAAACTTTGCTGCTCAGAATTATACAGATAAGTGTATACACGTGTGTGCACACCATCAAAATCCATATACAGATTAGATGTATAGAGTACAATTCAATCATTTTTTACAATGCAGTAAAGGCACTTGCCAAGTCTCTTGAAAAACCATACATTTTGGTTTTAATAATGAAAATGTTTAATTAATAAGATCCCATTATGAACTGGATTATTTAATACAGCACAAACTCTTTTCCATGGACCTATATATTTTCTCTTTATTTTTAAATTCAGCCTTCTGAATTATTAACATTTAATATAATTTCAGTTTATTTAGACTTGGTCTTTCAGAAAGCCTCTGACAAGATCCAACACCAAAGGCTTTTAAGCAAATTAAGTAGTCATGGGATAAGAAGGAAGGTCCTCTGATGAATCAGTAACTAGTAAAAGATAGGAAATGCAGGATAGGAATAAATGGTCATTTTTCACAATGGAGAGAAATAAATAGCAGGTTCCCTCAAGGATCTGTACTGGGACCTGAGCCGTTCAGCATATTCATAAATGATCTGGAAAAGGGAGAGACCAGTGAGGAGGCAAAACTTTGCAGATGATACAAAATTACTGAAGATAGTTAAGTCCAAAGCTGATTACGAAGAGTTACAAGGGGATCTCACTAAACTGAGTGACAAAATTGCAGATGAAATTCAATGTTGATAAATGCAAAGTAATACATATTGGAAAAAATAATCCAACTATACAGACAAACGGATGGAATGTAAATTAGCTGTTGCCACTCAGGAAAGAGATCTTGGAGTCAATTGTGGATAGTTCTCTGAACACATCCACTCAATGTGCAGTGGCACTCCAAAAAGCTAACAGAATGTTATGAGCCATTAGGAAAGGGATAGATAATAAACCAGAAAATATCACACTGGCACTATATAAATCCTTGATATGCCCACACCTTGAATACTATGTGCAGGTCTGATCATCCCCGTCTCAACAAAGATCTATTAGAATTGGAAAAGGTGCAGAGAAAGGCAATGAAAATGCTCAGGGGTATGAAACAGCTTCCGTATGAGAAGAGATTAAAAAGTCTGGGACTGTTCATTTTAGAAAAGAAGCGACCAAGGGGGGATAGGATAGAAGTCTATAAAACCATGAAAGGTGCACAGACAGTGAATAGGGGAGTATTATTTCCCTTCACATAACACAAGAACTAGGGGTCACCCGATGAAATTAATAGGCAGCAGGTTTAAAACAAACAAAACAAAATAATTCTTCACACAGCACACAGTTAACCTGTGGAACTGATTGCCAAGGGATGTTGTCAAAGCCAAAAAGTATAAGAGGGTTAAAAAGAAATAGAAAAGTTCATGAAGCATAGGTCCATAAATGGCTATTAGCCAAGATAGTCAGGGATACAACCCCATGCTCTGGGTGTCCCTTAACCTCTGAGTGCCAGAAGCTGGGACAGGACGACAGTGGATGGACCATGCAAAATTGCCCTGTTCTGTTCACTTCCGCTGAAGCATCTGGCACCAACCACTGTCAGAGGACAGGCTACCGGGCTAGATTAACCATTTGTCTGACCCAGTTTGGCCATTCTTATGTTCTTATTACGTACTTTCTTTCACCATTGTAAGAGCTGTACATGTCCAGTTGTTTCACCCTGGATTTCAGAAAGGGCAACTTAATAGCTTGGCAACTTTTACTTATTTTTGTTGGTGTGAGTTGGGGGGATTTTTTGTTCATCAGAATTGTGCTTTTGTTAGTTTGCTTATCATGCTGAAACTAGACATAAAAACAGTTCTTTTCTTCTCCTAATTGAAAAAGGATCCTGTGGTCTGTTTGCTTGAAAGCTGCTATCTTGGGTGTTATCCTGTTCCTGGTTGTTGAGAGGCAGAGCCAAACTCAGACCTGAGATAAACAGGTAAGTAACTTTGTTGATTATTTAAATGGCATTTCTCCTACTTACACCAGGTATAGATTTGACCTTTCCCCTTGACAGGTACTGATGGTACACATGATTTAGGAATAATTTATTTTCTATTGATAAAAGGATGTTTTTCCCATCTGAGGTGTCACAGGACACAACTGCTGCATAACCGTTTAATACTGAGATCATGCAGTATATGCCTAAAGCCCAGATTGAAATAAAAGAGAAAACAGTTCTCCTTTGTGACAGTTACTTCACCCTTTGAAAACACATCCCCACTCCCAATGTCAGTCCTACCACCTCCAGTCTCTAAAGAATACCATAGTAATTTGGTATTTGTCGGGTATCCAGTGTATCTATGTAACTTACGTGTATTTTGCAAGAGAAAATGTTACAATGTGGACAAAAGGAATGTGACCTTTGGTGTATTTGAAAAGTAACATGCAGGCTTGAGTGAACAATCAGTGTGCTACTGACTACCCAGTAAAGCAGTGCTTGGGTTTGTTTCTCATATAGCTGAGGACCTTTGACATCACTCTGGCAGTATAAGAGCCATGTGAAGAGACCCTCAAGTAAATTAAAATCAGGCCATATCATATTTTTAGTGACCAGCTTTTGTACTGTGCTCTGCAGGCAAGTTAAAAATTGTGTTCCTTGGACCTGTGTCACTGTGCTACACTGCAGCAAAAAGGACAACTGGATAGGTAGTTTTCTATTTTATTAATAGATGTGAAGGTCAGAGCATCAAAATTGTAACTTCAATCAGGGCCAGTCTAGTGGCTTAACAGACTAATGGAGCTGTAGGTTGTAGATCTTAATGCACTCAAGAGACTGCGATCTAATTCTAAGTACTGCTGGTTGGGTCAGTTTGGTTGAGTCAAATCTCAGGGCACCAGCCCATCAGGTCGTTCCTGAGAGATTGCCTCCTGCATAGGAGGCAGAAAATAGAATACAAACCAAAAAAAAAAAAATCTGAGACCTTGCATTGCTGAACAAGCACAAAACAGTGCAGTCAGGGTTAGCACTGTCAAGACTTTGTGGGAGATATCTGCTACTGTGCTGTAATGTAATTTCATCAGACATACTAAATTCACTGCTGGAGCCATTGCAGGTACCATCAAGTACTAGGCAAAGGTGTTCCCTGAAAAGGGATGGGAGTATACAGCAGAGACCAAAAAGAGAAGTACAGATTGTAATTTCTCATTGTCATCTGATTTATTCTCTCAAAGCCAAACATTACAATGTAGATTGCAGTAAAAGCCCCTATGGATGCAAAGCCTTTCCCAGGAACAATCTGTGCAATCCAAAATAGTTTTTTTAAAAGAGAGAGAGAGAGGCTAGTAATTACTTAATTTTACTTATGTTAATGTGCCAAATTAATAATTTCTATTGACATTATAAATATATGTATTCCTTAATTATTAAAGGCTTTATAAGCACTTTAAGAGCCTATAATATACTCAAATCAGTTACTGAAGCTTTATTAATATTGGGCCAGAACACACAATCCTTACTCAGAGCTGAATGTTGCTCTCCACTATGCTGGTGTAAATTTGAACTAACTCTATTACAATCATTGGATGTACTCTTGATTTACCAGAGTAAATGAGACAAGATGAAAGCAATAGGTTACTCTAGGGCAGTGGACAGAAGAATTTGGCCTTCTGTTTTTACTCAGGCAAAACTACCACAGAAGTCAACGGAAGATTTGCTAAAGATAATGTAAAAATTGAGCAAAGAATAGAAGATGTGGCCAAATGACAGCCCTGATCATCTCTATCCCCCAGGATAAAACCTAGGGGATAAAATTAAATTGGAGAATATGTCTGCAAGGTTCTCCTGGTGGAAATTTATCCCTAATCATTCCATGCAGCAGATTTGGGAGCAGGAGGGGATGGACGTGCTGCCCTTCAAAACAGGCATCAGGCTCACCGCAAACCCTGTATGTTGCCCAGAATCTGTACAGAATCCAGCCACCTGGCAGGAGGTCATCTGTGTAGAGACACTCATCTTCTGAGCCAGTTCTGAGGCTCCCTTAGATTTATTCATGTTCTGTAGCAGCCCTCCTCTGATGGAGTCTGTTGTCCGGATTCCAGCAGTCTGTGGGTCTCCAGTACAGAAAGATAATAGAGTCTGGAGCTACTTTACCTTTCCATGCTTAGTTTCATTGGGATGAGCACATCCCTTCATCCTGTCTCCCCCTTCAGTGTACTCATTCCTCCCATTACCTCTTCCCTCCTTCCCCATGCACTCCACGGGGAGGGAGGATTCTGCTGCAGAAGCAACTGAACATTTGTTCTATGCAGGCAAGGTATGATCTATGTGCAGAGGGTTCCCTCCGTGAGAGCCAGATGAAGGCATGGACACTACAGGCCCTTGCCCTGGAGTTGTGTGATAACACCACAATCTCAACTTCAACTTAAAACCAAAAGCAAGTTTCTAGCCCCCTTTTGGTTGCAAAGAAAATGTTGAAAAGATGACCAGAGTTTTCCTGGCAGCAATGATGTCTGCCTGAGTCTGCAAACAGCCTGTAACAGTAGGTCTAAGAGCTGCTAACTGTCACATGCCTCTCTATAGGATGTTAACTCCAAGATCCACTGCTTAGGGTGCCCTACCAACCACACCCCAACAGGGGGACTCTACACGTGACAGGAAGAGAAGTGAACAACGGACCTGGCTCTCCCACCGAAGCAATTGTGCCCTGGCTGCTGGGGTACATACTGGGGAGTCTCCCCTGCTGTCACTCCTGCTTCTCTGGGCAGGGACCCCAGCCACTTCGCTCCAGCTCCGTTGGGGTGGAGCCAGGGAGACTCTGTCATGGTATGCCTAGAACCCTGGATTGCTCTGATATAATTCTGCCCATCGTGCACAGATCAGAGCAGATCATAATACAGTAGCAGCAAACGACAGTCTTTTGTAATTACACAGCACCCACGAATATAAAGCACCTCCGTGAGGCTATGGGTATAGGTATCAGGAAAAAACAAATAGTTGAGGCTTCAGTCTAGCAAAACCCTTAATGTGTCTCTCATAAGCAGTAACCCTGAAGTCAATGGGGCTAAGTTATGCCTGGAATAAGTATGTCACTGGATGGGGTTACTTTATGTACAAAAGGAGTGGTGCTTCGGCTAAGCAAAGGGAAACTAAAGCAAGACGCTAGCCAGAAATATGTCGATGAACTGTGAGCGAAAGATGCCAAAAGGCATGGACTCTTCACAAATGCAGAGATAACACTGCTCCCTCCCAGTGCCAACCTGCAGCACATGAGGCCGGTAGAATGGCCTCTGCCATTTTGGTCATACTGTGCATAAATAGGAAATGGAGTAACAAACATGTACCCCTCAGAACAGGTAGATACAAACATCTAGAGGAAGGGCTGGCAGACAGGAAGTGGTGGGGGGAGGAAGAAGGCAAGTAAAATGATTAGTGCCTTTCTTTTATTTACTTTTGTCCCCTGGCAGGGTGTTTCTCTGTAAACATTACCACCATGTTCTTATTCCTGTTAAAGTCAGTGTTTTATTGAAGGAATTTAAAGAGATGCTAAAACTAGTCTCTGGAAAACACGTTAGAAACCCCATATGGGCTTCACATTTTCTTCAAAGTCGACTGAGCACCCCAGGAACTCCTGCACTGTCACCAAAACAAATCCAAACAGCATCTTTTAAAATTCATATAATTGAAAGGAGCAATGAAGATTGATGCTTAAAAGAGTCAAAGGGAGTCTTTACGAAACGGTGACGAGGAAGAAATACTGAATTAAGCTTGTAGTTCTGGCACAAACCAGCAATATCAGGGCAATGGAACACACCACATATTGCAAAATGTACCATTCTGTTTGTCAGACTAATTAGAGAGGCAGCCAGTAGCACCACTAGGGTTCTGTCAGCATTTCCACAATAAAACCCTCTTTTCAGGGGTTTATAATGTGGCTGTAAAAATTAGCTTCAGGCTGAAACTTGGCATGCAGTGGTTCACCCCAGCAGCAAGGGGTCTGTGCATGCGTATTGTGTGTGTGGCTTGTTGATTGTTTTTTAAATATCAAATTTCATTACAATCAGTGTTGTCAGTTCTTAGAAGACAATAATAAAATTCATCCATTTTTAATCTTACTTTCTTACAAAAATTGTTAATCGTTAAATGCACATATATAAAGAAATAGATATGCAGCTGTCAGGCTCGTGATACATTTTTTATTTTAAATTAAACTGTCTGAATTATTGATGCTTGGAAAGCAAGGAACTGCACATGCATGTTGACATTCTTTCACAGGGCCTGATCCTGATTCTGTTAAGTGGGAAAACTCCCATGGACTTCAGTGGGAATATCATTGGACCCATAATGAACATAAGGGAGTTGGCCTGCAGCCACAGAGCCCTTACAGGGGCTTGGGGCGATTGTGTGTAATATATAATGCCTCCCTGTACTCCTGGAGCGTGCATCCAACAATGCACTAAGCATGTAAGAGGAGAAAGTGCCTTGGGTCCTCTCCAGCTTTGCATATAACAGTATTAATGTCAGCCCTTATTAGGCCTCTATTATGGATCAAACCAAAGGCAGTCTAACAATGTTCTATGGTACAGATCTGCTTATTAATACTTCCATATTATGGATGGACACAATGTATCATGTCAAAAATCTGCTTATTATATCTGCATAGGTTGAAGCCGGTTGAATAGCAGCAGGACTTTTATTAATGCTTGCAAATGCTTCTGTTTCATTGTCTGCCATGATCCAGGCAGGGTGCTCTGAGACTCATCAGAAGGGATGGTAGTAAAGTTGATGTCATTTCTTTCACCTCTTTTTCCTCAGTAGAGCTTTCATCATTCTACCATTTTTTAGCTTTGTTGATTGATTTTTCTCCCCTCATTTTTCCTTCTAGTTTAGCATTTTAAAATAAATTTAATTTTTTCACAAATTGATTATTAAACATATGCAGATCAAAAAATCAATCCCAGAAACCCAATACTGCTGTCCCCAGTAGCAGCCACTTAAGAGAAGTACTTCAAAGACACATAGAGAGAGGAACAGACTATCAATAGACTCTAACATATTCCCAAAATCATTCTTCAGCATAAGTGTCATGAAGAAAACTAACAATCCACTTTCAGTATTCATCAATGCACAGTTGAGGATTAAAATTAATAGTATAGAATAGAATAACCAATTATCAGCCTGGAAAAAAAATCCCCATGTCTATTCTTCCAGGGGGTGGGTGAGGTTTGAGAAGGGGAGAGTAACACTGAGCTATCACGAGGCTTCCTGAGCATGGTGCTTCGTTACTTATCTTTTTGTATCTTGACTAAGCCAAGGGCTGATGTGCAGGCAAGAACGCTGTACCCAGCACGCTTCATGGAGCCCTTCGGAGCTGGCTGTGAGCTTTGTTGTTTGCTCAGAACCCTTGGAAGCTATTCTCCATCAGTGTCTGGCTGGACTTTGGACCCACGAAGCCTAGTTCCCCATCATCCCTTCAGACACCTGGGATCTAGTTCCAGTGTTTATTTTCTTTAAAAGTAAGTTTCTAGCTCTTTTTCTTGGCAAGATTTCCTCAAGACTATGAGCAACCAGTGCAAGTAAAGCAACCAAGTAAACCAATGCACACTGATCTATAGGCTCTGAAAATCACTGATGATTTTTCTCCTAAGGTTATGCTGGTTGGCACCATCTTTCTAGCTGCCTCTTCAATCAGTTTCTTCTAAATTCAGTCATGCCTATTGCCAAGTAGGATGCAAGGCTATGAGGGCAGTAAAAGGAATTGAAAACCCTAAGGATCTCTATCCTAGCAGTTCTCAAACTGTGGGTCAGGGCTCCAAAGTGGTTTGTGACCCCATTTTAATGAGATCACCAGAGCTGGCATTAGAATTGCTGTGGTCCAGGGCTGAAGCCCAAGCCCCACAACCTGGGGACGAAGCCCGAGCCTCACTGCCCAGGGCCAAAGCCTGAGAGCTTCAGCCCTGGGTGGTGGGGCTCAGGTTACAGGCCCCCCACCTGGGGCTGAAGCCCTTGGGTTTTGGCTTTGGCCCCCCTGCCCAGGGCAGCGGGGCTCAGGCAGGCTCAGGCTTCCTCCTGGGGTCATGTAGTAATTTTTGTTGTTAGAAAGGAGTCATGGTGCAATGAAGTTTGAGAAGCCCTGCTATCCACATTATTTGTATTCACTGCCCTGGCCATGTCTGACTGCTGGCCACCCTCACACCCACTTCCCCCTACACACCAGAGCTTACTTCAGCGTGGGACTAGAATATTTTCTCCCATTGATGAATACTGTACACATTACTCCATATTACCAGTCAGATCTTGTGAGGTAGTGAACACCTCCAGTCAAGTTTTCCTAGATGAGGCCCTCTGCCTTACTTTCAACAATGCTCAGCAGCCTGCGGGATCAAGTCCTGTATTCTAAGATCTCAGGACTAAACTAGATGCTGTCACCAAGGAAGAAAAGTGACTTGATTCTTTACCAGTTTGTAAAATATGTAAGTCGATCATGGAAACTGGAGAAGTAATTGTCCCATTTGACTTGAAAATGGCAAAGATTTAAAAAAAATGAACTATTCCTTTGTTATAATTCAGGAATACCATTTGTGAATGTTTTCCTGTGAGTTATTGCGGTTTGCACTACCTCAGGATATAGCCGTGTCTTATAGTCCCCAAACACAACATCATTGTGTTCTGAGAGGTACTTATATGGTCCCACTTTTCATAGTCTCGAGCACCTGACAATATACTGATCCTCAAAATACCTGTGAGGGAAGGCAGTGCTACTGGCCCCATTTTATACAGGCAAAACTGAGGTCCAGAGAAACTCTATAACTTGCCCAAGGTCACAAAGGAAACCTGCGGTGGAGCAGAGATTGAACTCAGCACTGCTGAGTCCCAGGCTCAGACCTGAAACACGGAACCAGCCCACCTCCCTAAGGACCTAATCTTGATCCAGAAGAAAAGTAAAAGCTGTAAGAAAAGTAATTCTATGCAGTTCTCCAGCCTTTGGGAAAGAACCCCATTTTCACCATTGGGAAGGGGTCAGGTTAGATTAGGAGTATTAAATAGCTGAAGAAATTCATCATAACGCAATAAGAAATCATTTAATACTAGAAGAATGGGCTCCATTATTAATACTTACCTGAGATAAATCCTAAACAGCTGTAAGCGTAATTTATCAACAGTATCCCCAGGTCTCTTAAGCAGAAAGATAAAGAAGAATGCATTCAAATGTTAGCTTTCCATGTTTTCCACTCTCCATCTTAATGATACACTAGCCTGATCAATGACCTGAACAATGGGTTTGGGGAAAACAAAGAAAAAAGAAAGCAGATTTATTTGAAATCTCACTTTCCTCTTTCTGCAAAGTAGTGGTGACTTCCTAAAACTGAAACTCTGCTTCTCTGCTCTCTTGTGAGTGCACTGATTACAGCCAGCTTCGAGTGTTAAAACAGTGTAAGCATCTGACTAAAGCCAACAATAGTCAAGGAGATGCAGGTTTTTTACAGTAAGGACATATCACCACAGCCCTGCACTGGGGGCAATGCAGAGGTTCAGTCCTCCGAACGAGCTCTGAGGGGGTTAGGCCTGAAGGCTCATGGTGTGCTGGGGAGTGTGGGAGAACAATGCTATTGCACCCACTCCCCTATGTGCCCAGTTAACTCTGCTGGCCATTGCAGTGTGAAGAGGCTGTTGGCCCCACCCCCTTTTAGATGCTAGTGCCTTTTATTGCAGATGCCAGTAAATTTACTTCCTCCTACACCTTCTTACACCCTCTTCTAGGGGTGCCAGATAACTACTTCTCTGAAGCTCACCAACACCTACTAGCCCTATAGCTAAGAGCATCACTTGGCTTTCTTAAGATATTAGCAGCTGCACAGAAGCTTGGGATGTTGGTTAATCCCAGACAATCAGTGGGAATAGCTGAGCAGGGGAGCAGAAAGCTTTTCAGAATTGCTGTTAAGGCAAGAGCAATGCAGGTAGCATGAAAGCCTTTGCTTGAATTAGAGGAAACCTCTACAATGGGCTCCGTGCAGTGGTGGCAGGGATTAAGGAATACAGTGTGTAAGAACTATAAGAGAAGGGGATGACAGACCACTTTCGAAAGACACCACAGATAAGGTGGGATCTGTAGGCTGTTGATGTGTAGGATGACCAGATGTCCCAAATGTATAGGCTCAGTTCCAATATTTGGGGCTTTTTCTTATATAGATATCTATTACCGCCCACCCCCTGTCCTGATTTTTCACCCTTGCTATCTGGTCACCCTATTGATGTTCAGCATGGATTTTTGTGATTATTATTGAGAATATTTGGATTTGTAACTCGGGGCTGATAGTTTGCAATACAAGACATTTCTCATCCAGTTGGCATATCTCTATTTCTATACTACTTCATTTGGTAGACACTGATTCCTTTCCCTCTCCCCTAACCTTATGCTCTATTTTAAACAGCTCAAACCCCAGCATAGCTGCCTGCCCTTTACTTCTGTGATTACACAGCAGTATCCTCAATGATTTAAGCAAGAACTCACACAGCTTGGCTGAGAATGGGCCAAATTCTGCCTACAGTGACTTCACTGGGGTTACACAGGTGTGAAGAAGGCAAAATTTAGGCCAGAATGATCATTGTTTACTCAAGAACAGCAGAGATAGATCACACATTAGGCCAGAGTCAGAGGTTACATAAGATATAAATCAGTGCAAGTGACTACTGCAAATTGATGTAAATTACATGCTGAGAAGGGCAGGCTTGTAGCATAACCAATGGGAAGTTTTCTCTGCTCATACCCCAGATTCAAACCTTTATTGAGTTTGTGCAAATCAGACCATCATAGTCTTCATGCTGCCCCAACCTAACCCAACTACGTTGACTTATTCCAGCCTTCAATCATGTAACTTCCCATAAATGTCAATGCTATATTTGGGCTCTGTCTTTTGGGTGTGTCACATGAGTATGGGTGGCTTTAAAAAACTGGGAAGACCGAGTGGCTGATTTAAAAAACAAATTGTATTGCTATTGCTCACTAGAGTCTAACAATTTTAAACTGGCCATATTTAGGGTGTATATATATATTATATTCATATTCCTAATATTAGTAATAATCTTGAATTGCTGTCTTTGCCACTTGGAATGTTCCTCTGTTACAACACTTCTAGGGCACGTCTTAAAATAAAACACAGATTGGTGGCATGGAATCTCCTCAGAGCCAGGAGGAAATACCATAACAAGCAACATGACAGGAATCAGCATATCTGGTTGCCTTTGCTGAAATTTTCCATCATTGTACCATGCCATATTACATTGCCCAGAAAGACTGAACATACCCAACTCACCACTGATGTAAGAAGGAGCAACTCCCCTGAAGTCAGGGGAAAGTCACGTCCTTAGGCCGGCAGTGAAATTGGCCCATTGTTTTTGAACAAATTATATATATAAACTAGATACACTGACTCATAAAACTCTCCTTTTTCTGATTCCTAGTTTTCACTCCCCTGGTGCTGAGCACAAGCTAAATTATACAAAGTAATATAAATCTGATGCTACTTATGGTTAAGCTAATTGTAAGACACCCTCCCGTGAATGTTAACACTTTTTGTCTCACTATACATGTAGTTACACATATATTAATATAGGTAGATAATTTTAATCAAATGCATATTATAATGGTTGCCTTGTGCCAACCAGAAAGTATTTATATATTTGGAATTGCCTCTTCCTGTTACCCCCTCCCCTGGTCTACAGGCTAACTTTAAGCTAATCCTAACCTTACCTTTCATTGTCAACCTTGCCCTGCTTTTCATGCACTTCGTATGAAGGAAAGGCAAGTAGAAGGGCTTTGGCTTCCTCGACCACGGGATGCCGTTTGAGGAAGGACTGCTAGGAACAGATGGCTTTCACATTTCGAAGCGGGGAAAGGCCTTATTTGCGCACAGACTGGCTAACCTAGTAAGGAGGGCTTTAAACTAGGTTCGACGGGGACAGGTGAGCAAAGCCCACAGGTAAGTGGGGAACAAGACCTGGGAGATGGGTTGGAAACAGGAGGGAGCACGGGCTATAATGGCAGAGAGGAAGGAGGGTCAGGGCAAAGCTGGGAGGCAAGATCAAACCAGTATCTTAGATGCCTTTATACAAATGCAAGAAGTATGGGTAATAAGCAGGAAGAACTGGAAGTGCTAATAAATAAATACAATTATGACATTATTGGCATTACTGAAACTTGGTGGGATAATACACACGACTGGAATGTTGGTGTGGATGGGTATAGTTTGCTCAGGAAGGATAGACAGGGGAAAAAGGGAGGAGGTGTTGCCTTATATATTAAAAATGTACACACTTGGACTGAGGTGGAGATGGACATAGGAGACGGAAGGGTGGAGAGTCTCTGGGTTAGGCTAAAAGGGGTAAAAAACACAGGTGATGTCGTGCTGGGAGTCTACTACAGGCCACCTAATCAGGTGGAAGAGGTGGATGAGGCTTTTTTCAAACAACTAACAAAATCATCCAAAGCCCAAGATTTGGTGGTGATGGGGGACTTCAACTATCCAGATATATGTTGGGAAAATAACACCGCGGGGCACAGACTATCCAATAAGTTCCTGGACTGCATTGCAGACAACTTTTTATTTCAGAAAGTTGAAAAAGCTACTAGGGGGGAAGCTGTTCTAGACTTGATTTTAACCAATAGGGAGGAAGTTGTTGAGAATTTAAAAGTAGAAGGAAGCTTGGGTGAAAGTGATCATGAAATCATAGAATTTGCAATTCTAAGGAAAGGTAGAAGGGAGTACAGCAGAATAGAGACAATGGATTTCAGGAAGGCGGATTTTGGTAAGCTCAGAGAGCTGATAGGCAAGGTCCCATGGGAATTAAGACTGAGGGGAAAAACAACTGAGGAAAGTTGGCAGTTTTTCAAAGGGACGCTATTAAGGGCCCAAAAGCAAGTTATTCCGATGGTTAGGAAAGATAGAAAATGTGGCAAAAGACCACCTTGGCTTACCCTTGAGATCTTGCGTGACCTACAAAATAAAAAGGCGTCATATAAAAAATGGAAACTAGGTCAGATCACGAAGGATGAATATAGGCAAATAACACAGGAATGCAGAGGCAAGATTAGAAAAGCAAAGGCACAAAATGAACTCAAACTAGCTATGGGAATAAAGGGAAACAAGAAGACTTTTTATCAATACATTAGAAGCAAGAGGAAGACTAAGGACAGGGTAGGCCCACTGCTCAATGAGGAGGGGGTAACAGTAACGGGAGACTTGGAAATGGCAGAGATGCTTAATGACTTCTTTGTTTCGGTCTTCACTGAGAAGTCTGAAGGAATGTCTAGTATAGTGAATGCTTACAGGAAGAGGGTAGGTTTAGAAGAGAAAATAACGAAAGAGCAAGTAAAAAATCACTTAAAAAAGGTAGATGCCTGCAAGTCACCAGGGCCTGATGGAATGCATCCTAGAATACTCAAGGAGTTAATGGAAGAGGTATCTGAGCCTCTAGCTATTATCTTTGGGAAATCATGGGAGACGGGGGAGATTCCAGAAGACTGGAAGGGGGAAAATATAGTTCCCATCTATAAAAAGGGAAATAAAAACAACCCAGGAAACTACAGACCAGTTAGTTTAACTTCTGTGCCAGGGAAGATAATGGAGCAGGTAATCAAAGAAATCATCTGCAAACACTTGGAAGGTGGTAAGGTGATAGGGAATAGCCAGCATGGATTTGTAAAGAACAAATCATGTCAAACTAATCTGATAGCGTTCTTTGATAGGATAACGAGCCTTGTGGATAAGGGAGAAGCGGTGGATGTGATATACCTAGATTTTAGTAAGGCATTTGATACAGTTTTGCATGATATTCTTATAGATAAGCTAGGAAAGTACAATTTAGATGGGGCTACTATAAGGTGGGTGCATAACTGGCTGGATAACCGTACTCAGAGAGTAGTTGTTAATGGCTCCCAATCCTGCTGGAAAGGTATAACAAGTGGGGTTCCGCAGGGGTCTGTTTTGGGACCGGTTCTGTTCAATATCTTCATCAACGATTTAGATGTTGGCATAGAAAGTACGCTTATTAAGTTTGCGGACGATACCAAACTGGGAGGGATTGCAACTGCTCTGGAGGACAGGGTCAAAATTCAAAACGATCTGGACAAATTGGAGAAATGGTCTGAGGTAAACAGGATGAAGTTCAATAAAGATAAATGCAAAGTGCTCCACTTAGGAAGGAACAATCAGTTTCACACATACAGAATGGGAAGAGACTGTCTAGGAAGGAGTATGGCAGAAAGAGATCTAGGGGTCATAGTGGACCACAAGCTTAATATGAGTGAACAGTGTGATACTGTTGCAAAAAAAGCAAACATGATTCTGGGATGCATTAACAGGTGTGTTGTAAACAAGACACGAGAAGTCATTCTTCCGCTTTATTCTGCGCTGGTTAGGCCTCAACTGGAGTATTGTGTCCAGTTCTGGGCACCACATTTCAAGAAAGATGTGGAGAAATTGGAGAGGGTCCAGAGAAGAGCAACAAGAATGATTAAAGGTCTTGAGAACATGACCTATGAAGGAAGGCTGAAGGAATTGGGTTTGTTTAGTTTGGAAAAGAGAAGACTTAGAGGGGACATGATAGCAGTTTTCAGGTATCTAAAAGGGTGTCATCAGGAGGAGGGAGAAAACTTGTTCACCTTAGCCTCCAATGATAGAACAAGAAGCAATGGGCTTAAACTGTAGCAAGGGAGATTTAGGCTGGACATTAGGAAAAAGTTCCTAACTGTCAGGGTAGTCAAACACTGGAATAGATTGCCTAGGGAAGTTGTGGAATCTCCATCGCTGGAGATATTTAAGAGTAGGTTAGATAAATGTCTATCGGGGATGGTCTAGACAGTATTTGGTCCTGCCATGAGGGCAGGGGACTGGACTCGATGATCTCTCGAGGTCCCTTCCAGTCCTAGAGTCTATGAGTCTATGAGTCTATGAGAATGAAATGAGAATGAAAGACAGAATCACATAAATACCTGGAAACTTCTGAGATGAGGCACACTATAGAGAGGACAGCAACTGCCCAGTGAGGATTCAGCTTTTTCATTTGCCTGTTTTATGGAAAGTTACATGAAAGCTCCACTCTTCACTGTCTGTGCTTTGTACTAGGCATCCTTTGCTTTTAAAGGTATGTGTCATCATTAAGAAATATCATATGAGACATTCATTAAACTAACAATAAATAATAATTTTAAAAGCTTTCCTGTGTGTCATATGGGCCATTGGTAGATAGGAAAATGCTGTCCTGAAAAAAACCTGTACATAGACACCAGCATATTTTGTATAAATATTTCAAATACTCTCCCCACCCCTCATACCTGCATGAAAACAGAAATTTTATAATTGCTCATTAATAAATAGATGGACAGGCAGCAAAGGGGAAAGACAAGCAGCCCTATAGACGACAGATCTGTATAGATTGTTGCTAGCATGCCAGATCTTATTACAGAACAGTGGGAGGCCTTGTACACTATGTACTGACTCTATGGGGACCACCACATTTAAAACAAGATGAAAAAATGTGATTTGAAAAACCCCTCATGGGCAGTCTTCAAAGGCACAGACAGGTTCTGACTGGATTAACATTTATTGACTGTTTAAGCCGGCTTTTTTGCTTCAGGACAGAGATACATGAGTTTAATTGCAGAGGCTGTTCTGCCAACTGATCACCAGAGTGGCAACCAAAGCTTTACTAATCGGCCCTTCATTAAAGAAAAGTCTCTATTACAAAGCAAATTAAGCATGCTCTGATCCTAACCTATAGGTCCAATGGTGTTACAGCAAAGTTTAAGCTGTTAGAGCACTGAAAAACTTATTAAGCTTTAGCGCTGAGATAGCACTTCTGTATTGATTTTACAATACACAGGTATTATGATTTATGGAGTGCTAGTGTCACTCTAACAAGCTGAAGGACACACAATATCATCTCCAACATCATTAAAATTCAGAAGCCTCTAGAACTAACTCATCAACCGCTGTACATTGTCACACACTCTAGAGCTATATTCTAGTTTTGAACTGCACTAAGCTTTTGGGGTAGTTGTCTCCTTGGATAGTTTAAACAAAACCAGAGATCAAACTTCCTATATGTGTTAAATATTAACTAGTTAATTACATATGCCTAACTCATTCAACAAAAGAGCACTGACCACAATAATCAAAATGGCATTTTCACTCTTCCTGTGTTACCTGTGTGTATAGATGAATAATAGTACATTAGTTCAGATTGATCCTGCTGGAAAATAAAACCTCTTATTTCAATTGAAAAGAGCTAAACAAGAACATCATGTTATTTTATCTCACTCTATATCAGACAGATGAAATAACAGGTTCATAAGTCTCCATCTTGTCACAGTCGGAAAATACCGTCACCTGCCGTCCCCTCCCAAGTGAACTTCTCACATCCTTTTCCCAGGAAAAAGTCTACAAGTTAATATAGTATCTTAAAAATGAGAGAGAGGGGATAGGAAATGAGAGAAAACAGCCTGATATAAACAAAATACACAAAGGGTGTGAGGATGCTTTAGACATATTCACACAGTATGTGTTAAGTCAAAAGCTAATCTTGGAACAGACTCTGCTTTGCTTCACCTTGTGAGAGTTGTGATGCAGTCTTCTAACTCCTGCAAATAACTTCAGTCTGGGACTGCACCCACTGTAGATACCCTATCTCCTTCCCCCGCTCTCACTACCTCTCCTTTGCACTCTCTCTCTCTGGCCACATACTGTATACTGTAAATAATCATGAGTAAATTGTATAAATAGTTTTGTGATACACTGGAGACCCCTATTGGTCAGACAGTGAAAACAGCAGTATCAGCAGTTAAATGATTAAACTGTATCCACTGATGCTTTGCACTTTGTGTACTGTAAGACTGAAAGCAGCATTACTTTGCTATTTTGGTGTGTAATATATACCCAGTTTTGCACAATATGTAATTGTTGGTTTAGCAAACTCTTTGACTGAAACAAGTATTGTCCAGTATACATGGTAAAAAATAGCTACCTCAAAATGTGGTGTTCCAAAACTTCACTGCAGTCAGGAGATGGGAAGAGCTATATTAAACACAGCTAAATGCAGCACTGTCACTATACGGTTACTGTAGGTATTAACCAGGATTACTATGACATCCCAACACGCTGCACCCATATGAGTAAGGGCTGCAGGACAGAGTTCTGTCCTTCTCTGTCATAGCTTTGACACTGATATTTATTGAGGAACTATATAAGTCTGTGACTTGTGTTACTTCAAAATAAATAGACATTAAACATCAGTATGAACTGTGGATTACACTTCAGCAACACTTTAAGATACAATTGGAATCTAAATATTCACCAACGCTGTATTCTGCCATCCTGTCTCACAATGAGTAGTTCTTTACTGTGCGAGGAGTTCTTTTGATATCCATGGCAATACGAAAAGGCTAAGGTATAAGTCAGTGCGAGTAAGGGTGTCAGAATTGGGATGCAGGTGATTTTGCATGTGATGATTTTTCATCACATAATCTTAAATGAGAGGACGTGGCAGGAGGTGTGGGGAAGAAGAGACAGAAACTTAAACCATAGAGGGAATTCTCTAAAAAGTTTCCTCCCTCTTTTTAGGTGCTTGCCACTCTATTGATCAGAGTATTACTAGTTTAATAGGTTGGGGCCTGATTCTATTTTTATTTAAGTCAATGGGAGTTTTACCATTGACTTCAAGGGAGCAGAAGCAGGATCTTGATGACTTACTGTCATCATCCAATTTTAACGGGTGAAGATTTGAATGCACACACTTCCTGATAATGAAAAATTTGCCATATATTCATGCATAGACAAAAAATAATAACCCCCTGTCAAGGTCAAAATATACTCCTGAATGTGGACCATATCAGAATACACACACTATACAACTTTAGTTTTGGTTGCCTGTTTAAGAGAAGCAAACCCTGAAATACCAAATAAAAATATTTTTGTATTTTTCAAACTTAAGTCAAAAATGTCTATATTTATAGTACTACAACTTCTATTGCCTTACCTCTTTTCTGGACTGGCAAAGCAAAGTTCATGCTCTTCCGGCTGATGGGGTGGATATTTTAGTAGAGATGCAACTTCTGCATTTTCTTACTGGTATCTAAACACAGAAAACTATTCTTTCTTTTTATATCCTAGATGCTGTAATTTTCTAAACAACACTGCTATGAGTTTACAAAGTGGAAGAATATTTATAGCTATTTAAACTGAAGTAATTTTTGACTGACAATTTTGACAATTTACCTTTGTTTTGTTAAGGTGCCTTACAGCACTAAGGAGCCAATAGCTACAGATAAAATCCCTGAACCTGGATTCTGTGTAGTCATTTACACAAGTGCTACCACATCAGCCACCCAGCCTTCTTGCACTGGTGGGATTGACTGTACAAGGCAGCATAGGACAGTTGAGAATTGGTCCCATTCTTTTTAATAAATACAGTGAACGATACAAAGTACTATTTAAGAATAATTTGTCTTTCTTTTTACATACATTTATCACTGGTTACTGTATTTCTTAGCATTGTTGTTTTTACAAAACAGCTGTTTACAAGATGTGCACTTCAATCCTAGTCAAAACACAATAATTTAGTTGTACTGCAACTTCTGGCTGTTATGCATGCATAGCTTCCATTGTAGGCCACAGAATATCTCATGTGAAAAGACTGCATAATCAAGCTAAGCGGATGGCTACACTTATTGTTAAGAGTTCTTTATTATTGTACTGAATGAATGTCAAGATGTTCTGTGTTAATAGTACCCTTTTATACACTGTATGCTCCTGTTGATGCATACCTCTGGCATGCATTTTTTGCCAAAAATCTGTCTTACCTGAACATTTCTTTTAGCTTTCAGTACATTTGAAAATTCTAATACCAAGTATTTCCTAGATCTCTTTTTCTAAACAAACTAAGAAATTGTATTATATGTCAGCATTAAGACAGGTTTGATAGCAAATCCACTGCAATACATTTTGCTCTAGACCATGTTTCTAGACCAAAGCAATTTGCCAACTAGCTAACCACCTCAGCATAAACACTGGAGTGCTCCTGCTGGGTCCTGGAAATCCTGCTTGTCTGCAAGTGCACAATATACAAGGAAAATCTCCATAAACCTCAGTGCCACAGTTGAATACAAACACTCCTCAGGTCCTGCTGTGACTTGGCATACCCCATTGGACAGCTGGAAAATGAGAAGAAAGGAGCTGCTGCCAATAACATGTTACAAGGGATTTTCAATACAAAGTTTCCTGGAAACAGGCAGCAACTGACATTATTATTTTCTAGAGGATATTGATAATGATATATGGGATATCTACAATGATACAGTGTTGTAGCTGATATATACTGGACACGATATATAGTAAAGCATCATGTCAGTCAATGCTTACCTGACACCATTTGTATGCTCAAACAATGAATTAGGCAGTGAAAAATATGAATACAATTCACCCGAGCCTTATGTTTTGCCTAATATAATTCTGGAAATCAGTATTGCCCTAAATGACATTTTATTATGTGTATCAATAAGATTTAGCATACTAGGGTCTAACACCTTTGCAGCTGTAGTGTACTGTGGATAGATTGCACACAGTAACTCTTTTCTTTTTTTCTTGGAGCCATTTGCAGTGAAATGCTACCAGCGATCATTAAAAAAAGATTGCTCATTTTATGTAGCTTGAATATATAAAATGGTACTTATCTGCATTCCACTGTAAAGAATGCTTGAAAGACAATTCAAAGATATAAATGAAACTGAGCTAAATCAGGGATCCACACACTCCATAACAATTAGTCTACTGTAATATAATTTTTAATGCAAAGAAGCTACATTTTCTAATTCTAGCTAAAAGCCCTGCATGCTGTATGTGTTATAATAAATTCATGCAATAAAAACAGGTACACTTTATCCCATAAAGAAGCTTATTAACCAGACTGCTAGTGCTGCAAAATCCAGCATACAGTAAATAATACTTTTTTCTGTTAGAATAATGATGCATACTTTATTCTTTTATACTGTGCAGCACTTGGGGACCACATCCATTTACCAAAATAATACCAAATTAGTACTGTAAATATTGAAATCAGACCTTTCAGACTAACCAGTGGCCTAATTTTCTCTTCAATCTGCTCTTAATCTCAATTCATCAATAACGCTGCCTTATTATAGGACTTTGACAGCAAGCTAGGGCTTTTGATAAATTATACATCTCAAGCCAGATTTAAAATTTGAAGCTCAAGTGCTAATTATCTGTACAGGCCTAGTTAATAACGAGATTTCTTGTTAAGTATCTGATCACAGCATGGGCATCATTTGTCAAGAACCTCAAGTCTACCTTGGAGACTAGCTCTTCGAATTCTCCCTTGCCTACCATATGTAAAATTGGGATCTTTGTTTCTATAATAACCTTTTATTAGAAAGCTGACATAATGATTAAGTTCGTTGTAGACACATACAATGAATTAGACAATTACCCTTGCTGCTTTAAACTACTCAGACTCCTAGCAAGACAAAATAATTAATATTGAATTTTAATTTGATGTGTTCCACATTTAAACCCCAATTTGCAAAGTACACCTGGAAAGCTGCCGCTGTTTTCTTGCAGTTTGTGCTGATGAAATAAAGGCTCCTGCAGTTTGAATGTAAAAGCACAGAAGGCATGATGCACCACAATCACTTCTCAGTGGAGCAAAGAATTTTCTAGCATTAATGGGAAAGGTAATTACCTAGGTCTAACTTTATAGCCTTTTCTCTAATGAAACTATAATCTCCCAGGCCTACATAGTTTAAGCATTTACATGATTTTAATGATTTCACTGCCATAACGGTTGTCACACAGTCCTTTAAAAACTCAGTGCCTTAAAGATGCTAATTATATTTCTATATTTTTATTATTGAAATAAAAATGGATTGAGTGAAGTGAGAGAATTATAATAAAAACAGCCAGGTGCTGAGTTTCTTATGTGGGCAAAAGAAAACAAAAAAAGCCAATGATGCTTGCTTCTAGGGGAAAAAAAGGCCCAAGAGCTTTCATGACTGTACCTGTTAACTATGGTAAGCGGTTTAATTCCTTTGAGCTTTACTACAGTGGCTAAACACAATGCACTCTGAGGGCCCCACTCCAAATTCAGGCAAAACTCCCATTGGGCCAAATCAGGCAGGCCAAATCCTTCCCTTATTAAAAAACAAACTGACTGTTTTCTAGAACGATCACCTACAATATGGCTATTGTAAGGTGCAATGATGGACCAGTGCTGTCAAATATTGTGGTACTTATTATAATGGTTGCTCTTTCCTTGCAGGCAAAATTTCCACTGATGTCAGCAAGAGTTTTTCCTGTGTAAGGATGAAGTAAGCTCTGTAGGATCTGATGAAGTGGGACAGTTGCCTGAGGAAGAACTTTGGGATTGAATGGGCCATTAAGTCACAGGGTGTATTCTCATATCCTGTAATGTGACTGCAACATTTACAGCTATGCAATTAAAGACAGCATAAGGGTCTCCAGCCTTCAGAATCTCGGCTCATTGTCTGTAGGGACTGGGAAGGGATTTCCACTTATCTTACATCATCAACCATTCTTGGCCCATTGCAGGACTAATGTTGCTTCTGCACCTCTCCACTGGCTTCTCTTTTATCATGACGAAAGATTTGGCTGGAATCTCAGTCTCACTTCAGATGAACATGCAGGCTGGCGAGGGAATGATATTATTAGCAAAGTTTGCCTTTTCAGAAGACTCACTGCCCATATTGGACCCGCCAGCACCTGCCATCCCCTCTGGCTTTCTCTGAGGTTTTCACTCTGATTGGTTTTTATTGCAGTTTCTCTAGCCTTCAGGTGAGAGTGCAGCATGTAACAGTTCATGGAGGTCAAACCAATTTAATCTTAGCCTTTTATCTGTATTTGAGATCCTCGGGATGTTTGGGGCTCTAAACGAAAAAAGTAGACACTATTCCAAACTCTCCAGGTTAAATTAATGTGATATTTATCATCGTGGCATATGGCATTAGTCTCTTAATCATTCAGATACTAGCTAAAGATGGGACTCAGGTGCAAAGTTTGGCTCCATTTCAAGATATGAGTTTCCCCAAAGTACAGATCTCTTCAGGCCCATCTGTAATGCAAACAAACTTGTGGCTTTTACCAGTGTAAAACCATCTTAAAATGACAAATATAAATGAAGAAACCAAATGCAACTATACCAGCGACTATACCTGTGCCAATGCAAATGTGAGTCTGATTGCTATTTATTACTGAATTTTTCTAACATATCACAGGGCCAGAAATGCAATGAGACGCAGTATAAAGAAGGTTGAGACATTGGTTTAAGACCTTTTGCATTATTTGCTTTTTTACACATTCTGAAGGGTAGATCAGGGCTCTGTTCCTTACTGTAACAGTGTATGTACTGCCCTTTACAAGGGCTACAAGGCAAGTATGGCCCTGGTCCCATTTCATCGGCATTCTGGGGGATGTAGACTGATGGGAGATGTAGTCCATGAGCCATGTGACTGCAGGCTGAGAGTACATAAGGCAAGATTCTTGTCAAGGCAAGACCTTGGGGAGGGCTTTTAATCAAGTGAGCTAGAGAAGTCTGGGAGTAGAGGTTGTGAAGTGAGTGAAGGAAGAGGTTGTGGATGAAGCAGCATAGAGGGCTTGGAAGAGCTCTAGCTTCCTGCTTTGGGGCTGATGGTTGGTGCTACTAGAGAGGATGAGAGAATGTCTCCATCATATCTTCTGTATTAACAAGAGGAAGACTACACAGACCCCTTGGAAAAATAATAATTAAACTAATTAGCTGCTGCTGTTGATGAGCCCTGCATCCAAAGAGGTGAAAGAAGGACCTGTCCAGCTTGGAAGCGCTCAAGGACATAGTTCTGCTTTTTCCTTTGGACTCAGGTTGAACCCCAGATAGGGAGAGCTTTTCACTTTAACAGGAGGGCCAAAGCACTAAAACTACAACAACTAACCAACGTAAGAGGGCTGCTGCAGACTGGGGGCAAATGAGGCATAACTACATCTGATGAGGAGTAGGTAATATTTTATATTTACCAATCTCTCTTTCTCCTCTTCTATTTAATTCTAGCACATTTCCTTTCACATGGAAGGGATGTTTGTGCTACATGTAGGCCAACTGAAACCATGGGGAGTAAGGAGAGCTTTCCAGGGGAAATAGAAATACAAGTTTAGCTTTCAAAATGGGTCTCTCCCCTTACCTTCACTGACATATTGCAGGGACAACACATACGCCACACTAGCAGATAACCTTTATAGTCACAATTTCATCTATTCCCAGTGCAGTGATTCCAGAGCTCCCTGATGCATCAGTTAGGTGTGTCATAGGCTATATTACCTCTTCTGACTGACTACCTTGAGATAGATAGGACGCACAAGGGGATGATGATCGATATCCTCCTAGGTGCATCCCTAGCTGATGTGCAACTACCTGCCCCCAGCCCTATGGTGTGTCCTCCAGAAAGTCCTGGGAAAAGAGGGATAGTGGTGTGGGTTTGCCTGAACTCCTTTGTCTGCAGTAGGAGAGATACCTGTGTAGGAAGGGTAACAATCTGGCCCTATGTAAATGGATGGTAAGCCTTCCTAGAGGGTTAAGCCATTTGTTTTTCTCATTCTCTTCTGTCATGTCATGCCAGCCACAGAACTCCCTGACTGGAAGGGCTGAGAGTGCCACATTACCCTGGTAACTTGGATCATTCTACACTTAAATTAAAATCTCCTTCTTCCTAAGATCTGTTCCACATCATTCAGCTGGATGCTTGGGTACTCCCTGGAGAATGTAGGTGAGTGATTTCCGAGTGTGCAGTGTGTGAGTGGAAATGGAGTTGCTCCTCAGCCACTATTCCTGCCTAGTGGTTGTAGAAGTCACTGCAGCTCTGGTCCTCCCACCCTCCCACCTTGAGGGAGGAGGACCAGAGGAGCTATACAGTGATAGATCTTCTGGTGCTCCCCACTCCTCCCTAGCCCACCAGCAAACCTCCCAGGTGTAACAGAGGACAGGGACTGGGCTCCATTACATGTCTGGCCTCCCCAGACCTTATCCCCTTGTATGTTAACAAAAGGCCCTCTGCATCCTTAGATGAGGGACAGGATTTATTCCTTAGGGCAGAATTGTGCCATCAGATGTGTCTCAGTTTCTCTTGGTGTATGAAAAAACACCCAAACCTACCTACCACTCAGTGGGTTGTGTTTTTATTTGATGTATTTAAGTAGTATGTTAGCCATGATTGACTCAATTCCAGCAGTGCTGAAGGGCAGCTTTACATCTCGTATGCATTCCAGGTGGTGGTTTGGGCAAAAGTGGATTTGATTTGTCTAGGAAAGGTGTTCAGCTCAGTGTCCAAGAAACTGAAATGGAAATGCTTCTGGCCACTAACTCGTAAGGAAGGTGTGTCTCAGGTATGCAGGTTAACTCCTCCCTGGGTGTACTGCTAGTAGATGCTGGTTCAAGCCCATTTGGGTTATTTTTCTCTCACAGGCTGAAAGGTACATCTATACTTTGTTTTCCAGTGTCTCTATCTATTTCTTTATTCATATTGTTGCCCCTTCTTTCAACATCAATGTTCTGTTTCTGGCACCAGTGTTGGCTGTTGGCATACGTACGGAGCAAATTAGCTTCTCAATGAAGGAGAAATCAGCAATGTGGAGTCTAGGTATATTCGTGGTGTCACTTGTGTTATTTACACTCAGAAGACCTAGAACAGAGACATTCACAAACAGCATGCAGGCAATCCTTTCTTCCAGAAATCTTAGTCCACACACCAAAGCCTGGCTCACAGTATCTCTCTTTCTCAACAATTGCCTCCACATATACAGAATGACACAGCTTCTCTACAAGAACCATTACATATCGAAACTAACATCAACACAGCACTTCTTCAAAGGCTAAAAACTTGCTTACGCACTAAAAGAAAGAATTGTAAGACTGTGTAGCAGCACCATCTGGTGACTTCTGCCATAACAATGTTTACTGTAATATATTTATAACATAAGCAAAATCACACAACTTTATCGTCCAGTTTCTGACAAAGGCCACTGATTCCTGGCATTGACCTTTGCAAGCCCCTGGTATGCCTATAACACACCTCCCGTCCACATATACAACACCTAGCAACAGCAGACAGGCATTGGCACCATCACTGCAATTGCACTTGCTTTGAGCAAATCTAGTCACTTTTGCCTCCTTCATTGAATCAATGTACCATTGCAATGCCAGTATGGGCAGAAAGTGTTGCAGCTGTAGAATCAGTCCTCCCAATACAGTTCCACGCTGCTCCTGCTCACAACAAAACTTTCTAAGTATAAGGGTAGTTAAGTTCTGGAATTGGTTACCAAGGGAGGTAATGGAACCCCTGTCATTGGAGATTTTTAAGAACAGGTTAGATGAATACCCGTTAGGAACATTCTAGAGTTACTCTGTCCTGGCTCAGCAAAGGGAGATGGACTAGCTGACCTCTCAAGGTCTTTTCTATGCTTCTCTGAAAATGCCTTTTTCCATATAGTTCTAACATATGTCAAAAATATAATGGACCAAATTCTGCTCCCTATGCACCAATGTAAATCCAGAGCAGCTCCACTGACTTCAGTGAGGAATCTGCTTTTATATTGACACAACTGAGTAGAATTTGACCCAGTGGGCCTAGTTCATCTTTTTTGTAACTTAATTGAGAAGAGATTCATTTGGCCCAGTGGATGGCTTTGAAAAAAATGGTGCTGCCTTGCTTAGTACACTTCAGCCTATTTCTACTTTAACAGTTTTGTCACAGATCACATATAAAGTCAGCATAATACCTGAATTACACTGCTACTAACTAACACTCTTCACAAAAGAAAGAAGGTGGATTGACTTACTAACTGATGCAGTAATTAATCTCCAAGAAGGTGGAAGATACAGCATTAAATTGGAGCTTGGGTTACAGAGATGAAATCAAATGAACAAGTTCAGTGTCTTTAATATCTTAACACTTACTCCACAAGCTGTCCAAGTACATGGGGACTTAATTAATTCTGAGATCCCCTGTAGAAAAAAAGACAAAACACAGTGTATGGCAAAAGAGTCCTAATCAGATTGACCTGCTGTGTGATACCAGAATAATCAGTGTACTGTAAGTGTATATAATGGATGCTACAGTGTGTCTGAGTCAGAATGTGCTAAAATATTGAACTAAACTAAAAGTTCCTACAGAGAGAAGCGTGTCTGAAGGTATGTGAAGAGGGCTTACATGGACAATTTAAAAAAGGAAAAATATTTGCCATCACATCTAGAAATTAAAATGAGCTGCTGGCAAAATGTATGAGTAGCCACCACTTTCCTTGCTCGTACAAGTTATTCATTCAAATAACATAACAAGGTTCCCTCCAATTTAGCCCTTTCTGTGTGTGGCAAGGGTATATGGAATATGTAAAACTGTGTGATACCTTCAGCCTATATAGTATAACGCCATGAGAAGGATGGGAAGGACTCTCACCTCATTACAGATACATGTATTTATCTTGTTTATGGTTGGACAGCAGATGTGCCTCTCGCACAGCCCAGTGTACAGGCAGCCTAGCAATAGCAAAATGCATTTTTGCATATGGGATCTGAGTTCAGTTCTTCTCTTCCAGTGCAGGCAGAGTTTAGGGGTGCTATGAGAATGCTCAGCACCCTCAAGGTGGTTGATCTTGAGTTTCCTGTCTAATGATGCTCTCTGCCTGGCTGAAGGAACAGCATTCATGGGCTTTTGGAGGGTATTGCAGTCAGAGACAAGATCACTGCAGTATAGGGCCATTGAAGGAGTGGGGAGTAAAGAAGTCAGGGGAAGGAAGAGGAATGGGGCATTCAATACTCTCTTCCTTGGAGGGTAATCTGGCTTTTAGTATTAGTATTATTAATTTATTATTATTCCAATTAATTTGGGGATGAGTTGCTTTATTTCCAGCCCTGCATGGACACTGTCTCTCACCCTATTATCTTACAGCCTGGGTGTCAGTGATGATGGATGGCAGATGGGCCCATAGCCAGGAGTGACTGGATTCATCGAGGACAGAAGTCACTATGTTTGTAGAGCAGCTGGCACAACTGGGCCTCCTCGGCATTACTGCAATACAAATAACTGTAAACCTGCACAGTCTGTTCCCCGAATAGGCCAGCAGTACCTAGTGGTCAACTGTCTGACTGCAGAGGTCAAGAGACCTGACTTTTCCCCATTGCCATAAGGAGATCATCCATCTGTCTAGAGTAGCTCATGAATGGGAATGCCAACCTCAGAGCAGACTGTTACAGCCCATGGCACAAGCCCCAAACTGGTTGAGTGTTTTATAAGTAGATTTCACCAATCAAGTTACAAATGTGAACTCCTAAAGCACTATAGCAGCCTTAACATGGAGTCACAGATAGTGCCCTTGGGCACGCTGGTCTATCTTGCCACCGAGGCAAGCCTGCCTTTGTGATCCTTTACACCAAAAATCTCAATATTCAGGTTACTCTCAGTCCCAAAGGACCAGTCACTTAACCCAAGTCAGTTGTATCTCTGATCTCAAACCAAAGACAACACTTGGAGCCAATCCTATAATATTGCCAACTAAAGATTTATTAAGCAAGAAAAAGAAATGAGAGTTATTTACAAGGTTAAAGCAGGTAAACGCACACACAAATAAGATAGTCTTTGGTTCCAAAAGGCAATATGTAGCTGCTATAATATGCAAGCTCTGTATGTCCTTTAGGGCTAACCTAAGCTATGGAGCTTGGGGAATCCTTTGCTTATGCCCTCTCTAAATTCCATTATAGTGATGACAATTCCTCCTTGACATAGATTTTTAGGCCTTTTCCCCAGAGTTCAAGTAGTGATGGGAGAAGGGCTTGTGCATGTACCTTCTTCATGGGTGTCAGGGAAGCAACCAAAAAAGTCTTTTGTCCACCAATGTTCTATAGTGGCTTGTCGATGTCTATAGAACTTCTTTTGTTGGGCAGGAGATGACACCTCTTACGGTAAACTAGCATTTCAGACTAGGGAATGCTTCTCTCCTGACTGTGGGGTTTCACAGTTTAGCAAACACTTTTATATTACGTTTAAATCTTACTTTGTACAATGGGCCACAGCTATTATAAGTATAATTAACACATGCAGCATCCTACAAGCATTTCATAAAGTGTAAACACAAAAGACACTCTTATAACTCTAATATCTCTGTTAACAATGCTAACACACAGGCGAGCCAGACTAGTGTCCAGCTGTGTATTTGTCTGTGTTCAGTGAGGCCTTGGAATGCACTGGCACTAGTTCTGTCTGCATCACAGTGTCACTAGTGCTACTAGAGACTCTACTATTGCACTAAGTGGAGCAAAAAGAACTTCTCTGCCATCACAGCTGCAAAACCTTCTCTAAACTGTAATGAACTGACCTTGTCTTGGTTGAAAGCCTGAGTGATACATCCTAGATGCTGGCAGATTTTGAATGATGTCACTGCTTGCTCTGTGATCTGGCCTTGAACAAAAAGGTTGGGGAGCTTGGGGCAGATCCTCAGCTGGTGTAAATCGACATTGACTTCAATATACCAGCTGGGGATCCGACCCATTGTCTGTATATTGTGTTGGTTTCTTTAGGACTGCACAGGGTATCGCTTTTCTGCAGAGGCTGATAAGTTCATTTCTCTGAAGGAATTGTTAGCTACCATTAGCAGTGGGTTCAATTGATCTCTGCTGAATTTTATCAGCCAGCATAGATATATGTCTGTCCTACAGGTCATGGCTCATATATTTCTCAGGACTCTGTTTTATTGAATGGGGTCAAATTCAAACAGTGACTGGCTCATGCTTTCTGGTTCTGTTTGGAATTCTCTGTCTGAGTCCATCTTGCATTCAGATAATCTTTTCTGTGACAAATGACAAAAACAATTCAGTGGTCAATTGAGCTGGATAGAGATTGTTTCTGAGAAACATTTTTTTTTCCCCATTAGAAAATGCCAGTTCATCAAAACTGCAAGTTTTCACTGGAAAGAGTTGGTTGTGATAAATTTTTTTTACTTGGATTAAAAAAAATCAAAATTGTCAAATTGCAACATTCCAGTTCCAGTTTTCCTTTTGAAAATGACACTTCATTTTGAAATTTAATTCAATTATAGTATTTAAAAAATGGATTAGTTTCTTCCCTGTTCATAACAGCTTTGCCAAGCACAGGTCTGCCGCTGTAACAGCACAGGAGATCTCTTTACTTCCTTTATGGTGATGGTACAGTCTGTAAGAAGTCTCTCTGCTGTTGGCTGATGCCACTGGAGTTGGAATGGGTCTTCCACCACTAGCAGCTTGGTATTCTACCTATTCATTTGATCTGATGCATCTGCTCTTCATGGTCTGAGGGTGAGGAGGCTGATTCATTAGGAGGTCACAATTCTCCGGTGATATGTTAGTACATAGACCTTGGAGCTGAGCAGTTTGCTTCTTTGGTGCATGCTGAAAATTTTATCAGTTCAAGAGCCTTTGCAGGCTAACCTGCTCAGTTGATTTTTATTTTTCCTAGGAAGGATGGGGTAGAAGGCCATGCTTTCTGCCTTGATTAGGAGGTGGTCAGGCCTAAAAAGCAGTGTAATTATGTCCTCTGCCAGGTTGAAGATCTAATACAGCATGTGGCTAAGTATGTGGGCCCAGAGTCTCATTACTTCCACTCAGGACAAGAGTTCAAGTGCTAGCAGATCCTTGGCACTCTCTACATGTTCTCTCTCATATAAGTTATGGCCACATACCAACCTATTACTTAAACCACTATTTATATTGCTCTCAATTTGGTCCGCTGTACTTTTTTTACACTATCTTGTACTAATTTTTATACTTGCGAAAATAACAAAAGCAATCTTATGGGGGTACTCATTGCTGTACTCTGGGTACATATTTCACATAACTTTTCACATATACATTTATTCCTGTCTCAGAAAAGCATACATAGTATTATGCAACTTACATAGCTAAGGAAGAAACAGGAAGGCTCTGCAGTGTTCTGAAACAGGGACCACAAAAGGGTCTTAATATTTTTTCTCAGTGCTTTTCTTCCGACAGCAGCCCTATAGAGCAGTACAGATCACACAGCACCACACAGGGATCTTTGTTTAACCTGAGGTGAGTGTTCCATTACTCATTGTATTGTATATTCTATGATCCATGCACATTTTTTTTCCTTGATCCATGTACGGTACACTAGCGCACTAAACAATTCTCTCTCATCACTTACATGCCGCTGCAAGAGATCAGATGGATATTTATTATCTGGCAGGAGAAAGAGGTTGACGTTTTTGAAGTAAAATTGTCCTGTTGCACTTGTTTACAAAATGAGAGGCCAGATTCATCCCTGTTGTGACTCCAGTGACTTCAGTGGCATTACTCCAGGAATTAATCTGGCCCAATATATTTTAGATGCTTTTATACTATAGAAATTGCTGCTAAAATAATATTTACTTTAAACTACTACAGCTATGGTGTGCTGAACTTGTTTAAATTGTGACTGAATGAAATAAAAAAATGCACGCACTGGTTGTTCCACAGGAAGCAGAATGGGAGATGCTCTCGACCATCAGTGTCTCTTTTGCCAAAAACACATCTACTGATCCTTTACTCATTAGACAAAGCCTTTTAATGGCAATAATGGAGATAGCTAGAGGCCAAGGAGGAGCAGCTTGCTGTTCAGAAGGAACCTAAAACTTTTAAAGCTTAAAATAACTAATATTATATAATTCATGAGCAAATTAAATGTCAGAATTAAGTGTAGTTCTTAGACTCCAAGGAGGTCACCATTTCTTTAGAACTGTTGCAGGGTGACAGACAGGAGGGATGCTGGAGAAGCTTCTAGACAGATGCTCCATAGGGTAGGAGAAGTGTATCTTGAGAAACAGTACAGCTTTCCTTAGTCTATCAGGATTGCCACACATAACCATTCTAAAATCATGGGTCAGGTGCTCTTCCACCTCACCCCACCGCCACGAAAACTAGATTTTAAAAAATAATAACTGTTGGGTTATTTTTCTTTGCCTTCTGGTTTCAGGGTGCACTTGGGTCAGGGCGCACTTGGGTCACATTTTCAAGCTTTTAAGATGAGATTCTCATGTAATCACTTGACTCCAGGAACTGGAGCTCTAACAAAAACACCAAAAAACTTGAGACTCTCAATAAGAGTCAAGAGCTGGCAACGTTGTTCAGAAACATTTTCTGTGTTACGAACATGACCCTGATTCTCTATCTCTGTCACAGGACAAAGACCTTGCAATTCGTTCTTCATCAGTAACCCTTGAGAAAGACAGAATCTTTCTCCCATTTGAGGGAGACTCTGCAAGCCCGTCTCCTGTGCATATTGCAAGGGTCAAGGATATTAGTTCAGTGGGCCTGCCTTTCTTGAAGAAGAGAAGCTGATGAAGGAGGGAAACTCTTCTCCTGATGAGTAAGCAGGAGCGGCGCCAGACTTTCTGGCACCCTAGGCAGAATTCAGGGGGCAGTATTTTGTGAGTGCCCCACGGGGCACGCTGGAGCTTCTGGTTCCACTCCCATCGCGACGCCGAAGAAGGACCCTCCACTGAAATGCCAAAATGTCATTGAGTTGCTCAATTGCCTGCCGCTGTTTTCCGCGGCAAGTTGGCAGAAGGTCCTTCTTTGGCGGTGTGATGGGAGCGGAACTGGAAGCTCCCATGCGTCCCCATGGGGAGCACACAAAATGCTGCCCCCCCGAATCCTGGCACCCTAGCTGACCTCCTAGGGTCGCCTAATGGAAGCGCCGGCCCTGTGAGTAAGCAGGTACACAAATCAGCTAGGAATATCCAGCAATGAAAAGGAGAAGAAGGTTGGCATGCAGAGAGATGAGCAATAAGAGAGGTTATAGATAGAGTGAGAATAGAATGTTGATGCTGCATATTGCGATTCCTCATTCATTCTGCCCAGTACTACCTCACTGGAAGCCAAGATGTCCAGATTTTAGTGGTTAGTAGATGTTTGATAGGGCCTTTCTTGGGGCGACACTTGGGTAGCTTCAGAGTCCTTTCCCCCTTTTAAAGATCTTTTGGGGTTTCAATACGTCTTTGTGGGCAGCGGAAGCTTGTCAGCTGTTTCCTTCTCAGTTCTCCTGTAACAAGAGTCAACTTCTTCTGAGCTACAGAGCCTTTTCTCCTGGCTGTCGCCTTTCTGGTGACTGGCTCTCCTTTTTAAGCTTGCTTCCTCCAGTGGGGCAGGCTCTGCAGGTATCTATATTTAATAGGGATTGAGTTTACAGGAGCAAATTAGCCTTCTCCTGATTGATATGACAGTGTGCCCCATCACAACATTGTACTCTTGATGTAGTGTACTCCTCTGCTTATGACATACACACTGATAGAGTATTCCTGAAGCCTGTCTGGAGTCATTAGGCCTTGACTTGATGTCCTTTCCACCTGTGTCTGGAAATGAAATTGATTTTCTGAGCGTTTCACTTGGATGAGAGTGCCAGAAGTTTTCCATCTGAGGAGTACTGGGGATTAATTTTTCTATGGGCTCACATTCCACTTTATCTGCTTCAAAGGTGCAATATCAAGGGTTGAAAGATCGTGTCCCCAGTTCAGACAATCACTGAATCAATGTTATTGCCACCAGGAAGGCTAGGGTCAGGATATAAAGAAAAGATGATTGAAAGGATTAAGTAGAATGTTAGGCAAAAGCCTCTGACTACATAAGGTTCGACTCTTGAGGGAATCTATGCTTCTTGTTGTATTCAGGGAAAAGTGCTACATGAGTGGGAGCCAAAGGGTTTGTGAGGCTGAGAACACACTACTGCATAGGAGGCAGCCACTAGTATTGGCCGTAAGGCCATCCAGTGTTGGCCGTAAGGCCATCCAGCCTGCTCTATAGAATCAAGGGGCTGTGTGTGGTTGGCTGACGAACTTGTTGGACCAGTCCACTCAATGGTTCCAGATCTTGGAATATGCGCTAAAGGTGAAGGGTTTTCTGGCTGTGAGGAGAGGTTCATTTTCCTCTTCAATAGCTAGTTGCTAGGTTCAGGTTCCATGGGACCAAATGTCAGAGGGGACACTGGCTGAGAAAACCTTGCTGATGTGGAAGGAACTCTGGGGTTTCCATCAACAAACAGACCAGTTAGGAGAGCCAGGGACTTCTCTGCCAGTGAAGTATCATAGACTTATACAAGGTCTGTCCTACATTTTCCAGCCTAATAAGACAGTGTGGGCCACTAAATAGCGCACTGGACTAAAAGTCTGGAGACCTAGCGCAGTAATGCTGACCTGATGTGACCTTGGACAAGCAACTTCTCCTTTGGTTCATCAGTTTGCCCATCTGTAACATGGAGGAAATTATGTTTGCCAGCTTCTTATAAAAAGTGCTGCAATCTAGGAATGTGAAGACAAATTATTGTAAGGAGGAAATGGATAGAAAAAGAGGCTTGACCAATCTTGGGAAAGCATATCCACTGTCTTTTTAATGTGGAGAAATAGCTTTACATTTAGTATTCTTCCACTATGCGAAAAGGTGTATTTGTGAGCTGCCTAATACTTCAGGTATGTGCCATGGAACACTGAATTGTTCTTGAACCATTCTATTATGGTACCTCATCACATTCAGGGTAGTTTTATATTTGTGACCATCAGTGACATAAGGGGTTCCTCTGGGCATATAGGACTTCCTGGAATAGACTTGTTCCATTGGGTTCACCTTGTCCAATTTGTTGTGAGACAGTGGCAATATCATCTGACATCACTGAGCACTCTTGATTCTCCAAGACCTCTTGGAGCTGTTGTCAGGTTGGATGGACTGCTTTCCATTTTAGAAAGTGTATGCTGTCACACTGCCTTGCTGAGGATGAGATGCCTTCAAATAAGTAGGATCCCATGTTGTCTCCCTGTCCTCCAGAGTGGCCTCTGATATGAGGGTTACTCTGCAACGAAGCTGGAGAGATACCCTTCTCTTCAGTCATCTATCAAAACAGAAGTTGTAGTCTTCCTTAGGCACTGTCCTTGTATTTGTAACTCTTCAGCCACTTGGTAAGGATAAATCTTTTCAGCTCTCCTGAATGCTACGGGGCCATTGGTAGAAGAGATCATCCCCTTAAGGATGCTTAACAGTCTGGTAGTGGGTCTCCTGTGTGAGTATATCTAGGTAATCATAGCTTAGCATTTTATTAATCACTCCTAATAGAGATGGACTATTCCTCCTGCTGCGTCTATCACTACTACCAGATGAGAACTATCCCAACAATTTAGGATTAGGAGAAAACACTTAGGATACTATTTAGCTGTATAATTTTATTAGCATATCTTTGATTCTGATGATTGTTGAACAGATGGATGACTCTCAATCATAATTCTATAATGGAAGATTAAATATCACTGTAAATTATATCAGTCATGTTTAAATCTTTCTTAGCAAAACAAAGGACAACACATGGGGGTTGTCAGCAGGGTTTGAACCCAGGACCATTAGATTATCAGCAGAGACTTCCTCAAATAAAGGAGAAAACCCATTAGCTGCTTGGAGTAGTATGTTGATATCTGTTATGAGCACCAGCCATTGGAACAGGATATGATCCATACTGGGCCAGTGGCTTACACACCTGACTGCTGAGAAACAGACTTCCTGGAGTCTGTTTGTGTCCCTGAGAAGGGAGTGATGCCCAGTGGCTAGTGCAGAAGATTGAATTGGGTCTCCTTGGTGATCATTCTATATTAACAATGTTCTGCTTTCATACAGTGCTTGTCCATCTTTAGATCTCAACACACTTTATAGAGGTGGCAATGCAGAAGTAGTTCCAGTTCAGAGAGACACAGTAGCCAAGCACACGGATGTGGTATTCTAATTCTGAGATCCAGGGTTGTTCAGAACCTCCATCCTATACAGGGGGATAGAATGAAAGTTGGTGTGAAGTTAAGCTTGGATACAACATGCTTTTTATCTCCTATTTCAGCCAAGATGGCTTTTCTGTTCAGATGCAAGTGAAGTTTTGGAAGGCTTTTCTCTCTTGCCTTCATTGCAACAGACATGAGGCAGGATGGCTGCTTCCCTTCCTGTGCATCAGTACTGAGCTGAACTGACTCACAGACTACTGGTTCACAGCCCCACCTCCCTCTATCTTCTGCTCTACCAGCACACACAAGGGCAGACAAATGCAAAAGATTATTGAAGGCCTGAAATGACAGCATAGGTTGGATGTGGATGCCTTATTTGCAGAATATTGTTTAATGAAGGACCCACTGGAGAATGGATGTTTGCTCAATGAACCTTGTGCGAAGAAATGATCTCAAACCTTCACTGCAAATCCAAATATATATATTTATAGTAGTCAAATTTACAGTGTCAGTTCCTGCACTGAATGCAACTGTAGAGAGGATATTTTCCTTGTATAAACAGCCTTGGACTGACAGCAGAAAATGCGTGAGTATTGATTGACACTGCTAAAGCTGAGCTTCAAGTAAAGGTTTATTTCAATATGTCATGTTAAGAGTTTTATGGGTTCACATTACCAAAAGGAGCTACTAAGAAGCATTCAGTCAGATAGAATTGTTTTCAAACAATAGTCATGCAAGGGCTCATACACTGTGATAGAAATACACAGCTTTGTAATATTCATAGTGTGGAATCTGACATAAAATATTACGGAAAGCTGTCCCTTTAATGTTCTCGTTGTCCTGTATTTTTCACAGTGTCCCTCTTATCTCCCTGAAATGTAAGCGGTCTCTCCACAGGACCTGGCAACTGACTGTGAAGTAGGGCAGATTGAAACTAGTACTTGTATGGTGCATAAAGCACAAGGAGGCTTCCAAGCAAGACAACGGGGGGTTGTCCGCTCTCCTTCCAGGGGTGAGGGACATACACTCAGATGTATTGAGTACTTTGGGGTCAGAGTACTTTGGGGTCAGAGGCCAATAGCTAGGCCGCGGTGGAAGGACTGCACATGATTGATCTGGAATTTGAGGGTGGCACCTTTAGCAACACAGTCTCCACTAATGTCATACTCAGGCATGGATTCAGGCAACTTAGAGAGAAGAGTTGCCATCAACTGGTTAATCAAAAACACTTCCTGTAGCATCTTCTGGTTTCCTTGGAGGGCTCCTTCAAATTCAGACCCATCTCTGTTTAAATTGGGAGAGCTGACAAGAAGAGGTAGTATGACTATACAGAAGTTCAGTAGCTATATTAAGTGATATCATTCTGCAAATTTTGCAGCTACAACTGTTATTCCTCCTCATATGTTTACCTACATATTCACAATTAAAAGATGATTTGTAAATCATTTTACAGTGGGTCAGTTTTTCAGCTCTTCCCCTGAAGAAATGGAACTCTAGCAATGGTATATATTTCCTTTTTGTTACACTGGAAAGCCCTTGAAGAACATTGATTAGCACAAGTCAGAAGTGCATCTTTTCACTTGATCAATACATTTGCATTTTGTAGACTCACTAAAGGCCAGACTACTCATCTGTTTGAAATAACTGCAGAGGTACAAGAATTAACCTATTAAAAGAACACATTTATTGGGCACCAAGAAAATGTATAGGCATCTACTGTACAGTATAAGCAATAACAGTGACTGCCCAGTGGAGAAGAGAGAATTCAACAATGTTAAAATGGCAGGTAAATCTGGAGCTGCGGTTTGCACCAGGTATTTAAAGGCCTGAGTAGAGCATAATGAATGAACAGATGCATCATGTTAGTCCAGTATGGTATGTGAGTAGCCACAAAGAAGCATTGGAGAGTGAAAGGAAAGAGACAATTCTAGGACCAAAAACATATGTCCAAAGATTCAGAAAACACATGTGCCAGTTTACAGGCATAAAGAGCGAACGGTCACACCTCCAAAATGAGATATGGATGTGAAACTGGATTCTTCATAAACAAGTGATGTAAGTGTGATATAATTATGTACATGATGAGAATATAAAAGAATGATCATACTGCTTCAACCCAGTATCCTATCACTGACAGCGGCCAGTGTCAGGGGCTTCAGAGGGAGTGAATAGAACAGGGCAATTTCAAGTGATCCATCCCATGTCATCCAGTCTAAGATTCTGGCAGTTGGAGATTTAGGACATCCAGAACATGGAGTTGTCTCTCTGACCATCTTGGCTAATAGCCATTGATGGACCTATCCTCCATGAATTTATCTAAATCTTTTTTAACTCACCTGTATTTCTGGCCGTCACAACGTCCACTGGTAATGAGTTACATAGATTGACTGTGCATTGTGTAAAGTATTTTCTTATGTTTGTTTTATACCTGTTGCCTATTAATTTAATCAGGTTACCCTTGATTCATGTGTTATGTGAAGGGCTAAAAATCATTTCCCTATTCACATTCTCCCTAACATTCATGATTTTATAGACTTCTATCATATCTCCTCTTAGTTGTCTCTTTTCCAAGCTGAACAATCCCAATCTTTTTAATCTTTTCTTGTATGGAAGCCATTTCATACTCCTGATCATTTTTGTTGCCCTTCTCTGCATCTCTTCCAGTTCTAATGTATCTTTTTTGAGATGAGGCAACCAGAACTGAAGGCAGTATTCGAGGTGTAGGCATACCATTGATTTATGTAGTGGCATTATTTTCTGTCTTATTATCTGTCCCATTTCTAATGATTCCTAACATTGTTAGCATGTTTAACTGCCACTGCATATTGAGCAGATGTTTTCAGAGAACGATCCACAATGAATCCAAGATCTCTTTCTTGAGTGATAACAGCTAATTTAAACCCCCATCATTTTATATGTATAGTTTGGGACTGTGTTTTCCAATGTGCATTACTTTGCATTTATCAACATTGAATTTCATCTGCCATTTTGTCACCCAGTTTAGACACATCCCTTTGAATCCCTTTGTAATCAGATTTGGACTTAACTATTTTCAGCAATTAGGTATCATCTGCAAATTTTGCTACCTCACTGTTTACCTCTTTTTCCAGATCATTTATTAATGTGTTGAACAGCACAGGTGCCAGTACAGATCCTTGGGGGACCCCACTATTTACCTCTCTCCATTGTAAAAATGGTAGAGGTAAAACTGTAAAAACCATTTATTCCTGCCCTTTGTTTCCTATTTTTAACCAGTTACTGACCCATGAGAGGAGCTTCCCTCTTATCCCATCACTGCTCAGTTTGCTTAAGAGCTTTTGGTGATGAACCTTGTAAAAGGCTTTTTGAAAGTCCTGGTACATTTGAAATGTGATGGTAGCAAAGCAACATTTTGAGGCAGATTCTTATCTATGACTTCAACATCCTTCAATCCGAGATTCTTTTTATCATTTTCATTTAACTAAGGCTGCTCCTTCGTCATGGAAATCATAGATTCCTTGATATTTGCAGAGAGGCTCTGTAAAACATATGCCTGATTTCTGACCTTTTGTGTAGCTGGTGAATGGGATGGTAAAGAATTCAGGGCTAGATAATAGCATTACAGCACAGTCCTGTGTAGAAGGCAGGGGGGAATTGTACTGGCCCATGGGAATGCTGGGAGGCATTTTGTCCTACAGTCATCAACAACATACAGGCAGAGGATGTAGAAAGCATCATTCAGGTACACAGTACATGATGGAATTTCTATGCAGTTATATATTTTATACTTCACATGAAAAACTACATTTAAAAACTGTTATTTAGGCTGCATAGCTAAGCACAAAGTTAGGAAATGCCAGATTTAAGGTGGCCCATGTAATTGAGCCTATGTATTTTGATATGTTTTTTAGTTATATGAACTTACGTTATTTTCTCCATGGGATCCCTCCTCACTCAGTGCATCAGATGGATTGTGTTCCAGGACTCAGGCCACTGTACAATATACCTTCTCCTCCTGGCCATTCAGTGTGTGGTTCCATGCCTTATTCACTTCACATCATCCAGATCCTGCATTGAACAACCAGTGATTGCTTTGTGGGCTTTTCAGTGCCACACCTCACAACTACTAATGAATTCATCTTCACCACTACCTTGTGAGATTAGAGTAAGACAAATAGGAAACTGGGGCACAGAGATTAAAGCCAGCGTTTGCAAAAATCTCCATTAATTGTTGGTTACCTCAGTTATTGTATCCCCCTAGAGAATGACTTTTCTCAGTACTTAGCATTTTTATGTCTAAAGCACTCTGTAGACATTAACCAATCAATCTTCACAACACCCCTGGGAGGTAGAAATACATGTTTCCATATTTTATAGATTAGAGGGAAATGGAGACAGAGAGGCTAAGTGACTTTCCTAAGGCCACACAATGAATTAATAGTAAAACTGGGATTAGAACTCAAGGTTTCTTATTTTCTAGTCCTGTGCACATTCCTCCAAGCCACCTATTTTGCTTTCACAGCTTTTATTGACTCCAATGATAAGTGTGCTCAGCATGTCTGAAAATAAGTCCCCAGGATTCTCAAGCTGAGTGCCCAGAAAATGAGGAACAACCACTCATGGCTGCCTGTGCAAAATCTTGGCTTAAGTGATTTGCTTAACACTAGAGCTGGGGATGGACGGATGTTTTTTCCATCCTGTGAAAATTTTTGAGATTTTTTTTCCCCATTCCCCATCTGGATGAACCCAAGACCTTTCAAGTTTTTGTTTGTTTTGTTTTGTTTTGAGAGAGAGAGAGCACGTACAACCCCCTACCCCAGAATAAAAATAGCCTAATGGTTAGGGTACTCACCTGGCATGTGGGATAACCAGGTCCAAGTTCCATTTCCAAATCAGGTAGGTCAAGGACCTGAACCTTGGTTTCTCACAGGCAGGCCCCAAACCACCAAGCTATATTGAGGTGGCGGAGGGTCTCTTTCTAGTTTTGACCAGAAATTCCACCCTTGACTTGAGAAACTCCTCCCCCACAAAAGTTTTGTCAAAACTGATATGTTCCTGAAAAGTTTGGGGTTTGATGAAGTGGCATTTTTCAACAATTTTGTTGAAAATTTCTCAACCACTTCTACTTGACACCATGTAAAAAGACTGTTGGTAGGGCGGGAACAGAACTGAGTTCCCATATGTAGCAGTCAACTGTGGTCCTACCACACCCCAACCCAGGAAAGAGCAGCAGCAGATAGGAGTCCTTCAGACCTGGATAGGGAGACTGCATAGAAGCAGCCAATCAGAGCCCAGCAGACTCAGATAAAAAGAGCTGCAGGTGTCAGGTGAGTTGGTTCCTGACTGGGAGCAGAGGGATTAGGAAGGATGTTCTGTGCTGGCTGGAGGTGCTTGATGAGCTGATTTACTTGCCCTGGGAATGAGAGGCTCTGACAACTGTAACCCTAAGATAATGGGTGACAGAAAAGGGGTTATGTGGGAAAAGGCCCAGGGAGCAACAGTATTGAAATGGAGGCAGCAGTACATGGCTACTTGGTCCTGGGGTTGGGACCTGGGTCTCCCCACCAGCATGCTGGAGTGGTCTAAGTCCCAGAAAGGGGACATGGCTAGTTTAAAAAGCCAAAGAAAATGGGCTAGACTCAAAGTTCCTAGAGACAGGGCTGAAGACCTCAGTAAGGGTAGATGGTTGTGTTGCCCTCTTTGGCTATGCCTGGAAGGGGTTCATTCAGTTTTGATTGTGTGACTTAGGTGGAAAGCTGAGCCCCTGAAGGCCCTGCCTAGTGAGGCTGGCAAACTATAGGGGGTGCCAGGAGCACGGGATAAAATATTGCAGCTAGCTGATAGGAGGGACTCAAGAGGTGAGTGTCCCCTGTCATAAGGGGGCAGAAGGCTCCTTGCATGCTCTGTCCACCTTGCTTGCCCACATAGGCCCAGACTTAGTCTAACCCTACATATGTAGTAAAGCCAGTGTAAACTGTGTTTATACGTTTGATTAAAATAAATGTTTCCTGTATGAACTGGGGAAGTGGACAGGTGTGTGTCAGCATATTGCTTTTATGTAGGGTGGGATTTTCAGATGCTCTCACTTTTGGCCTAACTCTGATTCTGTTTGTCAGTTGGAGTCTAGCGACTCATCACATGCAAATGTTCCATTTTGTGTAGTGACAAAATTCTCGGTGGCAGTGCTATTTCCATTTCTCCCCAGTATGCAAGAAACAACTAGATTTCTAGCTTCCAATCTGTTTCAGTAATATCAAAGCTGGTGTTCCCAGTCCTCAGGGCTTGTAGTAATTTTAATTACATTCATTTTGTAATTTCAAGTGATGGTATTTTGTAAATATTTTTAATGCATCATCATTAATATGGTAAGGAAAGAAAGCTATTTTTGCCAGGAAAGAGAAAATAAATCTTCACTATCTCTTTGGTCCACTAGCTTACATTTAGAATATAACACCTTTTCTGAAAAGCTGTTGGCGACATATGCTCCCATTATTATCTCACAGTGATTTATCACTAACTCTAAAATAAACATTATATTCAAGTTACCTGCTTGCTACTGTCCTTACTATTCCAATTAAAGTTGCTATCTCAAGAAGCCAGTCTACAAATAATGAAGTTATTTTGTCTCTGTTCTGGTTTTATGTCAGATTGTGCAAACGGGAGGTTGGGTGAGAGAGAATAACAACCAAAATTGTCTAGCCAAAGTCCTATATCAAGAAGGAAAAGAGAGCAAGCTCCTAAAATCAAACTAACATTGAAGTGTCCTTGATGGCTAGAGGTGAGCAAAATTGTTTCAGCAAATAGTAAATTCATTAGTTAAAATGCATTTTTCAGGGCCCTGAAACAATATGTGAATTTGGTGAATAGTTTTGGTTGGAAAAAATTAGAAATATTGGAACATTTTGTTTTGACATTTTCAAAATGAACCCTTTTGATGTTTTGTTTCAAGTCAACGTTTCACTTTGAACTGGTATTTTGTTGGAATATGTTTCCATATGGCATTTGAAACATTTGTTCAGCCTGGAAGAAATGTGTTTGGTTTTCATATTGGTTGGGGAGGAGAGAGGAGGAGGGAGTTTGGGTTTGAAATTAACAGATTTTTTTTCCAGCACCAAACTGAAAAATCAATTATCTGCTCAGCCCTACTGCTGGCAGAATTCTGAACCAAAAATGTGTTCTAGGGAAAATTACTGACAGGCTAAGAGTAAGATTGGATGCGGTACCTCTGGAGACTCTAACATAGCAACAGCCCAAGAGAATGAGGGGCAAAGGGGTCTTCAAGTCACCTCTGTACCCACAGGATTCTGGGCAGGGTGGGGACTGGTGCCCTGATTGTGAGACTTAGCGCATGCCTAGGTGCTGTTCTGTTGTTGTAGCACTGCCTATGGGTCGCTCCGCAGCTTGCTGTGGCCCAGAATCTCCAGCAGTTCTGTAAGATTATATTGTTTATCAAGCATAATTTAAGGCCCTGATCCTGCACCATTATAGCCAATGGGAGTTTGCCATTTCCCGAGTTGAGTGGGACCATAATCAGGGCCTCAACAAGTGACAAGACAGCCATAGCTCCATTTTATTACTGTGGTTCGTGTTTGCGATGGCATAATGGAGCCCCTATCCTGATGGGGGAGCACTGGCTGTTAAGGGCTGTACAAACCCACTGTAAGTGACTGCCCAAAAAAATTTTAAATACATTCTGAATTTTATTTCAAGTTTAACAGAGTAAGAGGGGGAAGAGTAGGGGAGGATGAGAGTACTGAAAATACTATCCTACCATTATATGGTTAGCTGTTCAATAACTTGCCGGGTGCTTAAGGCTTTTAATCATTTTAGGTGATTTTAGTAAACCTGCTATACCTGGCAGTTCCTCCCAGTTCAGTATCCTCTGCAAAATTAGTGCCATATTTTGGCAGTTAGCCATTGGCAGCCCCGGATATTGTGCAAAGCTTCCCTAGCCTGGATGGGGATTGTGCCTTCTACAACAGCAAACCCACAGTGCTTCCTGAGCACAGGTTCTGGACTTATGAGTGGCCCTTGTGAACCATATATGAGGGACTAATAGTTGGCCTTTGTTCAGAGCAAGGAGGAGAGGCCTTCTAACCTTTTCTCTCACCTAAGGCACACAAGTAATGGTCATAATCTGGCCCTTCATTAGTGTGCTATGTGCTCCTTCTGCTACTTCTAGACCATTACTAAAGTAAAATATGTTAATGTCCGCTTAACAAGACATCCTAACTGATACTAGTCTCCCACTACATGCATCCCCCAAGCTGAGTACTGTGCTCTTTATCACAGCCCTTTGTTAACAGTCATTCAGACAGTGTAAGAATCCTGTGGCATAGTACTCTACTCTAGCTAAAAGAAACTGGTCTTCCTTTCAGAAAGGCGTTTTTAGAGTCTCAAAAAGGAAATGCCTTATTCTACTCTGACTTTCACTCAGGTTTTACAGTGTTGAATTTGGCCTCCTGTATCAATGCGCAAACTCTGCCTTAAAAAAAATCAGTGGTGGCATAAAACTGTTGATTTCAGTAGAGACATGCTTAAAAACTGATCGTACAACATACCTCTGTTCTGAAGCATCCACAAGGGTTACTTTTCCTACACCTACTGAAAAGTGGTGATATACAAATATTGTGATATGCAAAAACTGAAGCATTACACTGTACCCCTTTGCTCAGTAAAGACTTATTAATGTTATGTGATCCTACCACACTAGTTTTCTTTACTGTGTGAAAAGAAACCCTGTACTCTGTGATTACAGTCCTTAAATGTTTTATATTTTCTGATATCATCACACTGTTCGTTTTATCTGGTAGCTTGGTAATTTAAGGTAGTCAGTCATTCAGAGCAGAATGCCAGAGTGGCTTCTCAGGCTAAAATGCATATAGTCTCCTAGAAGAAGAGATGAGGTTAAAAATAGTGTGTGGCACTGCAAGATGAGGTTTCAGGACTTTAAAATCCACTCTAATTATTCACCACACCAGGATGCTTCTGTCATCTCTTACCATGCAGACTAGCACTCAAAAAATACAAGTGACCCTTACTACCATACATAATTTGGCAGCTTAATTGGCAAGAGGAGTGTAAAAAGTAGACTCGGAAAACCCTCTGAGACTGATAGGGTATATATCAGTGGCTTCATCAAGGTAGCAATCCCCAGGTGACTGGAGACAGCAAATATTTCATCAGGAAAAATATAAAGGTGCTTCAACTATGAAGCCTAGAGCAAATGATTGTGGAACACATGTTCTAAAGAGCCATTCTTATCCTATGTATCTAATGAAAAATGGAAGAAAATGATTGATACTAATGACGCTAAAATTATGGGTATTGTGCACTTGAAGGCATCTTGCATTTGAGCAGAGGGTAACTAAACTAGCCATTCAGATGTAAGCCGCCTATTAGATTTCTTTAAAATAGGATTTATTTTTATTATTATTTTTTGGTATAGTGTACCACATAGTATGCAGTCCTAGCATACATAAAAATGGAAAAAATACTGATTTAGATTTTATTTCGTAGTCACTGAGACTATTTAGATCTGTCATGTTCATAAAACCTCCTATTTATTGAATAGTTTTATTAAAATTTACAGTGAGATTTCATCACGAGCCTAAGTTAAAACAATGTGGCTACCGTTAGAAGTGTTTCAGATTGTTTAAAAATAAAAATGTCTAATTTTTTGATGGAAAATAAAAGCAATTTGTCTCTCATTCTGCACCAGCTGTGTAGGAAAACCATGGAGATGAGCTCTCGGAGGCTTCAGAACAGAGGCTTAAAATCTGCCTTCCTATTCAACACATTGAGCACGTTTTGGGGTTGCACAAGTGTACATTGGGGCAAAATTTTGTTCTAAATATTTATTTTAAAGAATCTATCGTTTCATTACTAGTCTGCATGTGCCCCACGTCAATGTGAGGTCAGAGCTTTGTGACTTGAAATGTGAGATCTACTGATGAGAAGTGCTAGGTAAGAGATAGGGTATTATTATTTTTATTATATCTTGTTAACACTAAAAGGTGTTTTTGTAATATATTTTCTGTTAACAAGATGTGTTGTGTTAAACTTTCAAATGAGCACCTTTGTGTTTTCTCCCATGCTGTCCCACACATTTGGGAAGTGCTGCCCATAAACATCTGCAAAGCTACCTCATTATCCACCTTCAGATCCCTCTGCCATGACACCTACCAAAAACTTGACAATAGTTAAACTGTTGGTGTGCAGCGTATCTGTGTATATCCATCTCTTGTCTTAGCTTGTAAGTTCCTAGAGGCAGGGGCCATCATTTTGTTCTGTGTCTGTACAGCACCTAGCACAGTGGGGCCCTGGGACACGACTACAGCTCCTACGTGCTATGGTAATAGACATCATAACGTGAGAGTTAACATAAGAACCAGTTTTGACCTAGCAAGGCTCACAGGGAACTGGAAAATACTAAGGGGTCAACGCTCCTCTTGTGCATGTCAGGGCAGTTAGCATTAATGGATTCAAACATGTACATCAACAAAATAGTCCCTAAGTAGGGGTGAAGGCTGGATCAGATTCTACTGAATATGAACTATACAGTAAAAAATTTGTAACTGGGCCATTCACACTTGCTTAGGAAAATTGGTAATGGCATATAGAAGTCTCTACCTGCAGGCTGCCAGTTAAAATACATCCCAGATCAGTAGTGAAAGTAAAAGTATAGGAGGGCATTGGTTTCAGTCCTAATCTCAGTGACCAAGCAGTCACATCACAAAATTGGCTCAACCGACAATAATGGGCATCTTTGTTCACATTCCCAGCAGAGAGTCCAGTATCAGACTGGGCATAGACAATTACCTGTCCTTTCAGCCCTATTGGTGGGTGCTTTTAGGTCAGGGTTGAGGAAGCTTGCTATGCAAGGGAGCATACACAGTCACTGCCCATCCTGTACCCATTCTTGAAGAAAGGGGACTTTGATTTTCAGGGCTGTCATCCAGTATCTTATACTCAGATCCAGGAAAAGGAAATACCCAAAAAAAAACCATATTAAACTAAAACTCTACATAATCAGTGTGCTTAACACTGATATTTAACTATAAATATATATATTATAACTTTCTGGCTCCCATATTCCCTTTCCTGCCAAGAGCTTCTCCTTTAAGGAAAACTCACTACGGTATATGGAATAGCAAAAAGATATGTCAGATCTCCTTTAGACACATGGGAGGGTCTCTTGCCTGGATCCTTTCTTTATATTCTAGTTATTTTCCAGGACTACTGTGATGTTAAGGGCCCAATCTTGAATCCAATAAATAAATAAAAAGCTCCTGGGGATGGTTCAATTACACAAGTCTGTCAGCCTATGCAAAAAGCATAACCGTTCTTAAAATAATTGCCGTACTATATGTTGATTAGTCATTGTCACTAAATGACAGGACTGGCTTAGCAGACAGGTGCATGCAAAACCATATTCAGAGTACTGCATATGCACAAATTCTAGCATCTAGCAATCTTATCTGCAATCTGCTAGTGAGATTAGAATTTAGTTAAACATCTTGAAGATGTACAAAATGGCTTGTAGGGGTATTTGCTCTTAAGTAATTGGCAGGAACTCTAGCTCATTAGAATAACCTGTAACCTGACATGCCAGATGTGCTCTGTGTTGAGATGTTCAATAATCAACAACCAATTGTTTATCTTTTCACATCACTCAGCATGACAAATCAGTGATATTAGCCACATGGGTTAAGGCCAGTGCCAATCATTGTTTACATCTCAGTTCAGCTGATTCTCTTCCAATCAATAAAATACCTCCAAAATAGACTACTATTGCAGCCTTCATAAAAATCCTTAAGCACTTCACACAAACACACAGAATACCACCTCCACCAGCACATCCCCTAAAAAACAACAAAAAAGCCATCTAAATTAGACAATGATATAAAGAGATAACACTGTTTTCCTTTAAGAACACAGAAATTGTCACGCTCGATCTGACCAGTGATCTGTCTAGTGCAGTATCCTGTCTCTGACAGTGGTCAGCACCAAATGCTTCAGAGGAATAAACCAGAAACCCTGAGGATGGTGGTAATGGAATAACTTGCCCACTGGGAATGGTTCTTCCCGGCCTGCACTAGTTAGAAGTTGTCTTGCACTCCGAAGTGTGAGGTTTTTATATCCCCTGTAAAACCTAGCTGGCTTTGATCCTTACGGCAACTCTGGATATTCTTATCAATGTAAATGTCAAAGTGTTTTTGAAATCCTACTAAACTCTTGGCCTCAATATCTTGTGGCAATGAGTTCTACAGGTTAAATATGTGGGGGGGGTTGTTAAATTTGCCACCCTTCAATTTCATTGAATGTCCCTTTATTATTGTTCTATTGGAGTAGGTGCATAAAAATCCTGACCCACCTTCTCCATAACATTATTTTGCATATCTGCTTCATGTTCCCTTTCTAAGGTAAACAATCCCAATCTTTTCAATCTCTTATGTGAGTTTATTAGGACCCCGTAATCATTGTTATCGCCTATATCATCAGCTGTTCTGCCCACCCCCTTGCAGTTTGGCTAAATGCTGTTTGAGTTTGAGTGACCCAGAACTGAACCCAGGGTGCACCGTTGATTGATGTACTGCCTTTGTATAATTCTCCATCCCATTCTTTATGCAGCCCATTTTGTTTTGACTGCTGCTGCATGTTGAACTGAGGTCTTCAGTGAGCTGTTTGCACTGATGATGCCCAGGTCCTTTTTCCTGAACTGCTAGAGCAAATTTAGAATCCAGTCAGGTATATGACAAGCTAAAAGATTTCTTCCTGTATGCACTACTTTGCATTTGTCAATGTTAAATTTTCATCTGCTTTCATGTTACCCTTTCACTTAGCTTGCCTCTGAAGTTCCTCCAGTATTCTCTGACCTGTAGATTTTGCCACTTTACTCTCAATCTCCTTCCCAGATCAATGATAAATTTAAACTGTAGTCCCGATATGGAACCTTGTGCCACCTCACTCTTTATCTTTAGTCATGATAAAAATTGATCACTTATTCCTAACCCTTGTTAACTGTCTCTTAGCCATAACAGTACTGGCCTTCTCTCTCCATGATCTCACATAGCCTTAATTATCCTTACTAGCCTCTTGTGAAGGACTTACTGAGTCCATTGACATTTAAAAAATATTGTAAGTCTAATTTTTAGTTAGGGAGTTACAAAAAAGAAGAAGCCAAATGATTAAATCCTGCATTATCACATACATACTTTCGGTGCCTAGCAGGTCCTGTTCAGTTTGTCCGCCTGGAGACAACTATGGACCAGATTCATGAGAACTGGCTTATGCTGAATTTAGCTGAAAACAAGGTGGTGGTTTCAGGAAGAGGCTGGGTTATGACTGTAATTATAATTATAATTAATTATAATATGTTTTTTCCACATTCTTATGGAAAGAATAAGGGGGTAAGATCAGGTTGATCTTGACGATTCTATGGCAGCTGAGAAAAGTGTGAGGTGGTAAAGGGGCATTTCTGTTGTCCTTAATAGAATCCTCCCTCTCTCCTCTAGCCATGATCTCACCACTGCAGCCAGGGTCCTTATAATCTCTGGGCTTGGTTACTGCAACTCCTTGCTCCAGAATCTTGGCAAAGCAACATTGTGGTTTGCAGCTACTACAGAATGTAGCATGGTTTGCTTGTTGGAGTGAGCACTTCTTAATATTATTCCATCCTTGCTCTCATTAACACTGTAGCATCTGATGAATTGGCAATATACTTGCCTAACATATAAAGGCCTCCAGTACCTGTGGGATATATGGTCTATTGATTGTCCTTCTGGGCACTGCACACCTCCTAACATGATCTCTTGGAGGCATCTCTTGAAGCCAGTAGGCAGCGGTTAAATTTCAGTGGCAGCCCCAATAACGTAGCATTGTAGTAGTAATAGAATGTTGTATTGGCTCCTAGTAGAGCTCTATTTTAGCCACTCCCTTCTTGTAATATAAAATCACATGAATTATATAAAGTAAAAAAAACTGCAACTTTATTTCGAAGGTACTTTGTTACTTAGTGTTTTGTCTGAGTTGTGGCTTTATCTCTTGGGATTTTTAAATTGTGTGTGGCAGCCAATTTTATTTGGCAGGGCAGCTGATGATACAAATAAGTAACAGTTTTCTTAAATACTATTTATTACTGTATAATGAGCTCAGGTAAACAAAGAGGTAGAGTGAGGGGACTCTTCTGAAGTCCATTAACTTACATACAGTGATTGCTATGGTGCATAACTAGGATCTTCTTTATGGCAAGTGTTGGTAAATATTTGGGGGGCTGTCTTGGTTTTTTAAAGCTGACCACTGCACCTGCTCTGAGATGGGCAATGTAGCTTTTACTGTGTCTTGTTCAGCTTGGCTATCTAAATATCTAGCCCTTCTTTAACTCTGCTCACTTTATATAAGGTACATCATTATACAACTGATCTGTTTTCTTTTTGACTTGTGCTGATGACATCACAAAACAAAGATTCCCAGCAGCAACAGAAATACTGTCCATCATTGTACACATTAGCAAAGAGCAGGCAGTATCTGAAACAATATGATAGGCTGCTGATGCTGAAGCTCAGGAAACTGTTTCTCAGTCATCTAACACTGGAAATCAGAAGTTAGTTCACCCAAGGGGTGCAGTTCTCTAAATAATATGGAAGCAACTGGATAAAAATGTCTGACTCTCCTCATGTTGCGACAGTGTTAAAGCCATTCAAACATCAGCATTTGCCAGCCATGACAGTTACTACAAATATTTTCTGCCCTAAATCTAGGAGGAAACTGACCGTCTCCAATACTACCCCTCTATACTGAATCTTTAATATTAGCCTCTGTTAACGTCTTTTCAACTCATTTTAATTCCCCCATCCAATGGCACTGATGCAGTAAGTACCATTATTCATTTACTCTGTTTTATACTGATTTTTAAATCTCATTAACATGGGAGAGGTCCACAGCTGTGGATTTGGGCTGTATGATGGGTGGGTGACCTGCTGTTAGTTGGGAGCTTTGATGGCAGGGGTCCAGGGAGTTCAGGGTCACACCTGACTATCTGTGACCTAATTAGGATTGCTTGAGGGGGCTGGGTTTTGATGTCCTCCTCATTAAGGAGAGTTGCTTTGGGGGTTTTGCAAGTTTTTTGTTTTTTTTATCCTAGAGATCCTTAATTAGGCCCTATTCAGCACTGTTCTTAAACGTGTACCTAACTTTCTTTCAGTGGGAGCATTCACATGTTTAAAGGTAAGCATGTGCTTAACTACCTTGCTGAATTGAGGCCTCAAGCACTTTGACAACCACTGTAGGGCGAGTGAAATGGCTGAATGATACTCTAAGCTATAGATATGGAAGACCACATGCAGGTAAACACTTCAGGGGCTTATATAATCCCCTCCTTGTTGTGATGGGGATGAAACTAAAGGCAGAAGGAGGCTCTTCTGAGATAAGTGTTGTACATTTTCTCTATTGATTCCACTGATTTCTTCTTGGCTCTTGTCTTAAAAATATAGAGTATTGGCTGTCAAGGACCTGACTCTTCATTTCATGCAGTTCAATGGAAGATCAGTGGCTAATAAAGCTATTGCCATTAGTGATCTGATCTTGGATCATATACATTGCTGGTACAACCAACACCCGATTGGATGATGAAGCAAAGACTTTTGTTAGCATGGCTATATTGAGGTGGCTACACAATTCAGAAAGAGCTGAGAGAGTTGAGGAGCTGTATAATTATGTTTGCTTTGATTTCAGGTGTGGGAATTACCACACTCCAAAAATTGACTTGTTTGAGCAAATTCATCTTGCTTACAAGCATTCAAGTGAGGTATAATAAGGTAGAATCACTCCTAATTTAACATTAGAATTCTCAGCTATTCTTAGGGTGACCAGATGTCTCAATTTTATAGGGGCAGTCCCAATATTTGGGGCTTTCTCTTACATAGATGCCTATTACCCCACCCCCACACTCTGTCCCGATTTTTCACACTTTTTATCTGGTCACCCTGGCTATTCTGACAAATTTTATTCATCCCTAATTTGGAGTCTCTTGGTTGAATTAAATGTCTTTGTGATATGATCACTCCTCTGAGCTGGCAATGACATCCATGAAATTGTGCCAGGAGACTCCAAACTCAACATCCATATATTGGCACTCTCTGGATTTTGTTTTTGGATTATAAACTTTGTCGTGACAATACTTCACGGTTTGCCCATCACATTTATGAGTCTGAAATCAGGGTGCACTTTTGTACCTTTTGTGGTAAGATATCTGTTCATTGTTCTACCGTTAAGACTGATTGACTTGGTTCAGTGCCTGATGTTTCTAAGGGTGACGTGGTGAACCACTCTGTCAATGGCCTAGTACGACAGTATTTATGACTATGCGTCTTTGACCACTGATACATGAACTCCCAAACAGCTTGTCTCCATACGCTATCAGAAGTCATCTTGGTACACAGATGACCTGTGACAAATGGTGACCTAGTTCCAGGGAAGTCAATTGCAGAAGAGAATGGCAAGGCCTATTCTATGGAGATAATAGGAACAAAGAAGGTTTTATTTTTCTTCATAGTGACATTGCAATATTGTTATGTAGGTGCTGCGTACTTGGCAAGTTAGGGCTGCCATCACCTGGAAACTCAAGTGTTTCTCACTGTGAGTCGAGGAGGCTTCTCTTTTAGCACCAATAAGATGGTGGTGGTTCTTTGTTTGTTTGTCCAAGAGATCCCAGTCAGGATGGAGAGAATTCATTGTGGCAGATCCTGCACAAACACATACAGACATGATCTTACCCCACAGGTCTTACAACCTAAGGGCCAGATTGTAATAGCTTTTCTAACACTGACTTGCACCTTACTAAGCAAGTAGCTTCATGATTTCAAGTGAACTACTCTGCTGTGTAGGTTCTATTCAACATGAGTAAGGGTATCAAATTCTGGAGCTAAGAACACTGATCAAAGGTAGACTAGTGTGATAACGCCACATCATTTCTGGTTAAATTTCAACCCATTTTATTCACTGAAGTGCTAGTAAACTTCAGATGCTTCCTGCATTCATGTTTGTCTTGAGACTGGTAAAACCAAGCACAGAGATATTGGCTCAGATTCTGTGTCCAAGAGTGGTAGTTACAGGATGTTGACTGTGGCCTCTAGATCCTCTGCCACTCAGACCCTGTGTAGGTTAGTGATGGGCTCTACTAACTTTCACCAATGATATGCACTCCCCAGCATGGGGAAAATTTGTGTGCTGGGTGTCTGGCTGGTTTAGGTCCATTTTACCCAGCACAAAGAGGCCTCAGCAGCTTAGAAGAATTGAACCCACTGAATTCGATTGGGGGTGGGGGTGCTTACTGCCTTCCTAAGGGAATACAGAGTGACTTCCCCAAAGGAGCAGTCCTCATGTTCAAGGAATATACAACTTTATGGTTAAACCTTTATAATTAACTAATACATTGAGCTATGTTGCCATTCAGATATCCTTTGTGGTTGATGTCACTGAAACTGTGGTGGCAAAGGTCTGGCAGTATCTGTCTTCAGCCTTTCACAGTCCATGCCAGTTCCTCTGAGTAGTGTACAGAAATGGTCGTGTTCTTATTGTCTGGAATCCTTCTAATGATGGGGTTTGGTTTGTTGAAGGTTTTTTGTGTTTTTGTTTTAAGATCTGTCTACAGCCTTTTATACCTTCTGACCATGAGATTTTGCAGATACCACAGCAGGCTAAGACAGGGACAATCGGTATTGCATGTGAGTGGCTCTATTTCTTCTCTTCAGTGAGATTGCAGGGCATGGTGTCTGGCTGTGGGATGGATAGACAGTTACCTTTCTCATGCATAGGTCCTCAGAGTTCTAATCTGGCATGTAGAACTGGGTCAATATTTCACTGATAAATAATTAATGTGACTAATTTTACCTCTTTCTGTTCACCAGTTTCCACAAACAAGTGGTGACACTTCTGGATTTATGAATCATTAATTTCTCCTGCAAATAATTATTGCTTAGTAGAGTGTTAATGAACAGCTCATTGTACAAATTCTGAATTTGCACTGTTCAGTGGCATAAACCACATGGTAATGGTTAGTTACTTAAGGGAAAAACACCAGTGTACATTCTGAATTACATTTTAAATGTAAACTTCAGTTAGAAAGTCACATTGTTAATTGTTGGTTCTGCAGTTCAAAATTTTGCTTGTGGAGAAAAGCTTAGCATGTCCTTTTTGCAAGCACTGATACTAATAAAGCTGGCATTAGAATATTTTCAGAAAGTGAACACAAAGGTTGAGATTCTCAGCCCCACTCCACACCCTTTCTATTTGCTGTTGAAGTCTTGTTAACTTGCATAGCCACCCCAACCCCCTTATCTAAATCAAACTGTGTGGATCCCTCCAGCCCCCAGACAATCTCAGCATCAGGGGGATGAATATGTGGCTTAAAGCCATCTTAGTTCCCCCTTCCCTGGGCTGTATTGTGCCTCTGAGGGACCCAATATCACCCAAAAGAGAAACAGACGCAGCTGGAGTCACTCACTTAAAAATTCCAACCAATTATGTGCAGTATTCCCCTGACCTCCCCAGTTTTGCATTCCTATTAACTGTATGTAAAATCACAAGGGGAGATGAGATGGTTTGGGCTGCATTAGCTAATACTCTGTTCTACACCTTTCATCTAGAAAGAATGGCAGGGATTGTGTCTGAGAAGGACTGCCAAGACTTTCAGTGATGTGTGTAATTTAGGGCAAATTTGGATCTTTGTTCCTGTTGTCACAGATAGCTTTGCAGGAATACACATGCATTTGGCAGTTGTGACTGCTTCTCTTTGAAGTGGACCTTGACACTATTATTCATGCTTTTATGGCATCCTGACTGGATTAGTGTAATGCATTCAGCCCTCAAAAATGACTCAGAAGCTATAGCTAATCATAGAATCATAGAAGATGAGAGTTGGAAGAGACCTCAGCCGGTCCTCTAGTCCAATCCCCTGCTCAAAGCAGGACCGACACCAATTAAATCATCCCAGCTATGGCTTTGTCAAGCTGGGCCTTGGAAATCTCTAAGGATGGAGATTCCACCACCTCCCTAGGTAACCCATTCCAGTACTTCACCACCCTCCTAGTGATACAGTGTTTCCTAATATCCAACCTAGACCTCCCCCACTGCAACTTGAGACCATTGCTTCTTCTGTCATCTACCACCACTGAGAAAAGCCTACCTCCATCCTCTTTGGAACCCCCTTCAGGTAGTTGAAGGCTGCTATCAAATCCCCACTCACTCTTCTTTTCTGCAGACTAAATAACCCCAGTTCCCTCAGCCTCTCCTCATAAGTCATGTGTCCTGGCCCCCTAAATCATTTTCATTGCCCTCTGTTGGACTCTCTCCAGTTTGCCCACTTCCCTTCTGTCGTGGAGGCCCCAAAACTGGACACAGTACTCCAGGTGTGGCCTCATCAGTGCCAAATAGATGGGAATAATCATTTACCTCAATCTGCTGGCAATGCTTCTACTAGTACAGCCCAATATGCCGTTGGCCTTCTTGGCAATGAGGGCACACAGCTGACTCGTATCCAGCTTCTCATCCACTGTAATCCCCAGTTCCTTTTCTGCAGAACTGCTGCTTAGCCAGTCGGTCCCCAGCCTGTGCATGGGATTCTTCCTTCCTAAATGCAGAGTTCTGCACTTGTCCTTGTTGAACCTCATCAGATTTCTTTTGGCCCAATCCTCAGATTTGTCTAGGTCACTCTGGACCCTATCCCTACCCTCCAGTGTTATCTACCTCTCCCCCAGTTTAGTGTCATCTGCAAACTTGCTGAGGGTGCAATTCATCCCATCATCCAGATCATTAATAAAGATGTTGAACAAAACCGGCCCCAGGACCAACCCCTGGGGCACTCCACTTGATACCGGCTGCCAACTAGGCATGGAGCCATTGATCACTATCTGTTGAGCCTGACAATCTAGCCATCTTTCTATTCACCTTATAGTCCATTCATCCAATCCATACTACTTTAACTTGCTGGCAAGAATTCCATGGGAGACCATATCAAAAGCTTTGCTAAAGTCATCTGCCGCTCTCCCCATATCCACAGAGCCAGTTATCTCATCATAGAAATCAATCAGGTTGGTCAGGCATGACGTGCCCGGCGTGAATCCATGTTGACTCTTCCTGATCACCTTCATCTCCTCCAAGGGCTTCAAAATGAATTCCTTGAAGACCTACTCCATGATTTTGCTGGGGACTGAAGTGAGGCTGACTGGTCTGTAGTTCCCCAGGTTCTCTTTCTTCCCTTTTTTAAATATGTGCACTATATTCATGTTTTTCCAATCATCCAGGACATCTCCTGATCATCCTGGGTTTTCAAAGATAATGGCCAATGGCTCTACAATCACATCAGGTAACTCCCTCAGCACCCTTGGATGCATTAGATCTGGACCCATGCATATCCAGCTTTTCTAAATAGCCCTTAACTTGTTCTTTCACCACTAAGGGCTGCTCACCTCCTCCCCATGCTCTGTTGCGCAGTGTGGCAGTCTGGCAGCTGACCTTGTCTGTGAAGACCAAGGCAAAAAAAGCATTGAGTACTTCAGCTTTTTCCATGTCATCTGTCACTAGGTTGCCTCCCCACATTCAGTAAAGGTCCACACTTTCCCTGACAACCTTCTTGTTGCTAACATACCTGTAGAAACCAGGAGCAGCTCTAGACATTTCACCGCCCCAAGCACGGCGTCATGCCGCGGGGGTGTTCTGCCGGTCACCGGTCCCGCGGCTCCGGTGGACCTCCCGCAGGTGTGCCTGCGGAGGGTCCGCTGGACCCGTGGCTTCAGTGGACCTCCCGCAGACGTGCCTGCGGAGGGTCCGCTGGTCCCACGCCGCAGGCACACCTGCACGAGGTCCACTGAAGCCGCGGGACCAGCGGACCCTCTGCAGGCATGCCGCCGAAGGCTGCCTACCTGACGTCCTCCCAGCGACTTGCAGAGCGCCCCCCGCGGCATGCCGCTCCAAGCACATGCTTGGCATGCTGGGGCCTGGAGCCGCCCTTGCTAGAAACCCTTCTTGTTACCCTTCACATCCCTTGCTAGCTGCAACTCCAGTTGTGCCTTGGCCTTTCTGATTACACCCCAGCATGCTTGAGCAATCTTTTTATACTCCTCCCTAGTCATCTGTCCAAATTTCCACTTCTTGTAAGCTTCCTTTTTGAGTTTAAGCTCACTGAAGATTTCACTGTTAAGCCAAGGTGGTCGCCTGCCATATTTGCTATTCTTTCTGCACATCGGGATGTTTTGTTCCTGCACCCTCAATAAGGCTTCTTTAAAATACAAATGCCAAATAGGCTGGCCCACTAGCTTAGCAGTGTTAGCCACAAGGAGTATTTTACACCATTGTTCCAAAGACTGACCTGGTTTCCCGTTTGCTTCTAGGTGTAGCAGAAGTTGCTGACAATCTATGAAATACTGCCTTGTGTGGGATATCCACACCTGGGAAGCAGATAATGTTTTCTACATCTTGACATAAGTCAAATGAGGGCCCTTTGGAAGGCTGGTTGTAAGGGTTTTGCCCATATGTAGCCTACTCCTAGAGAGGATACTTAACTCTGCTATGGATCCACAGAGGCTCTTCACTGTTAGGGTGAGACTAGTTTTATATAAAACAAACTAGTAAAATCACCTTCTTTTCCTGTTCTTGTTTGATTAGTGCAGCAGGAGAACCTTGAGCCATGGCTGCATACTGGGGATGGCTGTTCATTGCCGGACCCAGATGCCAAACTAGAGAAGATATACAGTGCTTCCTGCAGCAGCATCTGGCTTTTTGGCAAACTCTACATGTTGTTGTATTGATGACTCTGGATTTGCTCCTTAGTCTTTTAACACGTTAGACTGCTGTGGCCTTGGGCAAAAACTATGGTACCTCTTCCTCCAGAATATACCATTTTACTTTACCTACCACTGATCTTAAATAAATATCTCATTGCCATATATTGTAAATTCCCAGACTACTAATTCAGAAATACTATTAGAAAAAGGAGGACTGTAATTCTGGCATGTTGAATTTTAGACCACTTATAGATCATATATGTGTATTAAAAACTGGGATAACTCCCAACCTCTTCCAATAGCCTACAGCAGTGCTTCAATGAGTACAAGGACAGGGTCAGTGTTAACTCAATGTGTATACATATCTTTGCAAGCTCATAATGGATTTAATGTAGTAGGATGTCCAAGTAAAACACACTTTAGTAGATAGCTTTATTATACATCAGTAAAACAAGTTACAGTAAAGGGAATCACCGTATATTTTCATTCTACACCTTTCACCAGAGGCTTTTACAATGATATTAAATATTAACTCTGTATAGATTTAATCCCAAGATGCAGCAGCAGCCTTAAGGTTAATAGTCTTTTTAATTAAAGGATAAGTCAGTTATTGAACACAGAAGCTAATCACAAAAGGATTACCACTGAAAATGAACATAGTCTGTGCAATTAGTCTGATAATTAAGATTTAAGTACTGGACAGAGATCAAAGTGCTTGTAATCTGCAATAAAGTTCCTAGAGTTGTAAGGATTTTCAAAATGTTAGCTTGTGCTTTATTGCACCTTCCATTTATTGTGTACCCATGATAGCAGCAAACACATTTTCCCAATGGATGTCAGCATGTATAACTGCAACAGCTGTTACTACATAAGCCTGGTGTTTCTCACAATATGATTACTCTGTCAATGACTACCATAAAAGGTGGCATCTGTATTCATCAAACAGAGTTATCAATAAATGGAAAGCCATACAACAATTAGAGATCTCCAAGGAAGAACAAATCCACCAGAAAAAAATGTCAACTACACTATTTAATTACTAAGACTGTTAATCAATAAAATACCTTCATAACTTTTAATTAAATTTTTATTTGAACTGGATGTTTAGAGAATCTGATTCTTTGTTTTCATTTCATTTAACAGTTGCTCTACTAAAGTACTGGTGGCATCTGTGACATCCTCTAGGGGACACTTTATGTCTGTAATTGCATTTTGTCACCTACAGAGGGTGTTAAGAATCCTTGTTAAAAAATCAAGGAAATAGTTAAGAGACATCTCACTGTAGCCATTATTATAGTGCAAATTACCAGGTAAAGCAATCCAGAAGCTGTCAGGAAAGGTTAGTAAGAAAGAGTGTCAGGAAATCAACCATTCAGCAATTCATCATGGCCTAACACTAGCTCTAAAATGAAGCCATTTTTAAAAGGGATTGTTTTATGAAGTAGGAGACATTATCTTCTTTTACAGAAGTGAATAAAGATAACAATGTGAGTGGTTCTCTTATGAAAGATATAAAGGCATAATGATGAAAAATTTTGATTATTTTATTACACACATTTGCAGGCAAGATAAAAATGAGAGAGAGTTTGTTAGAACTGAAAAGAGTCTGTGTCATACATTACCTTGATTTTATTTGAATTTGTAATATAGAGCCTGATCTTGCAGTCTTTGCTCAGGCAAAACTCCCAGGATTTCTAACTCATTACTCTGGTCTGTACAGGCTGTGTAAGGCTTCAGAATAACTCACAAAAATTCTGTAACACATTTCCCATGTTATTACATACAAAATACTGGTTATAAAACAATCTTTACACCACTGAGGAAAAATAAGACTTTATTATCTAGCTCACTAGCAAATATTATCTGCCTCTTTCTTAGACTTTAAAGGACTTGGCAAATTAGTAACTCCGGTTTTATAATTTACACTTGATGATTCTTTTCCATAGCCCCTCTGTGATTTCCTGTATAATATTCAGAACTAGGGAAAACAGTTAATCCACAACAGAGAAACCTGCTACATCTTCTGATAATTTTTTGAGGCTAAACATCCCATTATTAATCAGAGGATAGTGCCAACAAAACTGAAAAGAGAAAATATACCTCTAATTCTCAGTAGCAGAAAAATGCTGCCTAGAGATGGTGGGAGTTTTTGGGGAGAACTGGGAATAGTCTCATTGGGATTGGAATGTATTTGGAGAATTTCTATTAGGACACAGAAAAATTCACACCTGGGTCACTGGGGTAGGTCACATTAATCTCAGATTAGTAGAGAGCAAAGCCCTTGCCATCTGATGGCTGACCAGTGGCCTATGTGAAATAAGTTTGTGCCATAACAACTGGACACTACAAAACCCACCACCAAACCTGACATTCTAACTGGCATCAGTGGAGAGACAAAATAGTGAGTAGTACTAGTCATGAAAAAGCACTGGAGGTCAATCCTGGCTTTCTTAGAAAAAAACCTAAAATGTGCTTTCAAGGAGAGAACTAAATTGTTTGGTATTTAGGGAAAGAATAATTCATGGAGGCCCATAGAATTTTCTAGATAATTCTGGTGAGTTGAGGTAGAGGGGAGAGAATGGAATATAAGAGGTAGAGATTTGGAGGAGAGCAGGCTCCCAAAGAGTACAAAGGAGGAAATAAAACAGAAGATCTATTCCAAATCCAGTTTCTGAGACAGTGCATCAGAATTAAAAGCTCAATAAAGGAATATGTATTTTATTTCAGGAAATGGAAAAAAAGCCAAGAAGTAAGGAGAGAAAGAGTTGCAATTAAGAACACTATGAATCTGTTGGGAATTGTGCCCAACTACAGGTAAGTAGATGTCATGTCAGCAGCCCTGCCAAAGAACCAGAACAGGAATGAAAAGGAAAGGAAATCCAGAGCATCAAAGTCCTTAGGATGGTGCACAGGACATTCTGAGTACTCAAATTCACCAACTCCATACAAAGGTGAAGAAGAGGAAATCCTCTTCGCGTTACCCTTGTGCAGGAGCCACAGTGAGCAAGTAGCTTATCAAGGGGGAAAAGTCTTTAGTTTACCCTGAAGGGCAAGAAGAGGAAATTTAACAAGACTTGCTGGAGATTTCATTAAATGTCTAACTCCCCACCCCTGTAGTTCTGGTGCCATGCTGCCTCTTTGGCCTGACATCAAAGCCTCTCAGGTATATCTTCCATAACGAAGATTCACCAAAACATTTTCATAAATAACCAAAGCAACTTCTTATCAGTTTTTTTTCCAATTCCCAAATAAATACCAACAGATAAGAGCAATTTCAAAGCCTGGAAACAGCCATCCTTCACTAGTTAAACCTTCAGAAATACATCGAGCCCACTAGCTTTTTGCTTCCATTTGATATTGGATGAGAAATTACCAGTCACTTGACTACTCTTAAGTCATTTCTCAGAAACAAATTTATAGAAATTAAGTAGCTTCTACATATTTTTTTTAAAAATTCATTGCTCTTTATGATTAGTAGTAGAAAATTAATCAATTATCCAAAGCAAGAATATGCCTCAACAAGTAAATTTATTTTCAATTCATTTGTATCCCTTCATGTTATAGAGGCTTAACTGAATGCAGAGAATATTGAATGTAGTATAATTATCAGTAAGGTTTTAAAAAATAGCTTGATGTTTCTGATGTTAAAACTACAGGAGGTTTAATAATGAAGCATAAACTGGGAGCAGCTCTCTGTTGATAAGAAATGGGATGTGTATATATGCACGAGCAACATTGATATGTTGCCAAGATCTTGTGTTCATTTGCCATGCTGAATGGCACATACCACTGAGTTGCAGAAATTGTATACTACTGCCTATGAATACAAGAATATCCTTATGAAAATATAACAGCATAAATCACTTTTACTATATGAATTTCAGAGAGAGATGGAAATCCAGTCAACCACCTTCAAATCAGAACTTTTAAAATTGTTCCCTAAATTATCTATACATATATTTTAATTCATGGAAGAACACATTAACAAAATGCTACTTCCATGACATTTTGGATGAGAATCTATCTTGTTGCAATGCTAAAAATTCTCAATCCATCAATTAAATGCAGATTCAGGGCACCAGCTCATATTTCCTTGTCAAATAAATTATGTCTTACATCAAAGACCACACAGATTCCTACTTAACAAAACAGGGGAATGTCTGAATGCATCATAAATGTGAAATATGAAGGAGGACAAAATGAGACAGCCAATAAAATGGAAGATTTGTTAGGCAGCTAAAAAGTACCTTAGAAATGATGCTCCTGGCAATCAGAATTTGTGATTAAAGAAATATTATTTAATCTGCCACTAACTTTTCCTGTAGATTGAGGTCCTATTATTATACTAACTGGCAAAAATCTGCAAAGAACAAAAAGATTATGCAAACAAAAAGTAGCAAATGAAAACAGGACATCAAATATGTGCATTTCTAATCTGTATTTTGTTAGGGGGAAGAATCTGTTGTAAAAACAGCAAATTATGAAGGAAAACATTAAAGAAAAATACGGAGAACACCATCCACCAGGGGGCTAAAGTCAGAAATGCATGTACCTCTAATCATGAAATGCTGGCCTACTTTAAAAGGTTTATAGCCAGACTAAAAGAGTTATTGGGCTTTAATCACCAGTTCAGAACATCAGTTTTATACTAGTGTAACTTTGTTAAAATCAGTGGTGTTGTTTTTGGCATAAAATTGGTGTAATATAACCAGGCTCATTATTTACAAATATTACTATTTATGGCTGTTGAAATATCTCAGCTTTCTCAAAAAAAGAAGTTTTACACATCAACCCAAGTTTCAGTAATCAGGACTTCACTGGGAGATTGGAGTGGTCAGGGAATGCAGGACTGAGCCTCTAATCAGTATAAAATATTTTTAAAATTCCAAGGACCCATTGCCTTCCCTATGTATGGATGGTCACATCAGGACCAGCGCTAGGGGTTTGAGCGCCCTAGGCGGATGGCAATTTCGGCGCCCCGTGCTGGTCCCGCAGCTTCGGTGGCGCTGCCGCAGTGGTGCCTGCAGAGGGTCTGGTGCTCCTTGGCTCCGGTGGAGCTGCCGCAGTCGTGCCTGCGGGTGGTCCACCAGAGCTGCGCGAGGAGCTGACCGTCCGCAGGCACCACTGCGGCAGCTCCACCGGAGCCGCGGACCACCGGATCCTCTGCAGGCACCACTGCAGCAGCTCCACCGGAGCCGCCTGCCGCCCTCTCCGGCAAAATGCCACCCACCAATAATTCTGGCGCCCTAGGCGATTGCCTAGGCTGCCTAAATGGTAGCGCCGGCCCTCGGTCACATTAATAAAATGTGTTAAAGTATATTTTCCCTTACTAAAATTTTCTTCTGCATCACTGTGGCTGTGTTGGAAGATGTTTTCTACTGGTTCTCACTGGTTGAGACCCCACTCTGTAAAAGGTGAACTGTCAGATATTAAACAAGTCTATACTTCACATCTTCCCCATCTGTTCATTTCCTTCTCTCAAGGTCTCTTGTCCAAACCCAGGGGCGGAGTGGGGGTGGGGTCTGGAGTGAAGCTGGGGGAGCACTCCCTAGCACATAGGAAAGTCAGCACTGCTGCTTCAGCTTCCAGTCATTGGATCTCCTTATGCCTGAATTTGCTAAATTAAGGGATCCTCTAGTATTAGAAATCCTCTTCATCAGATCAGCTCTTAACCTTCTCTTAGATTGAGCTTTTTTAAATTTTCTGTGCAAGGCAGGTTTTCCAGACCTCAAATTATTCTTGTAGTTCTTTTCTGAATCTTTCCCAGTTTGTCAACACTGGAACTGGACCTGTGTCCAGTATTCCAATAATAGTCTCACTATTGTATACAGGGCTGTGCCATCTCCCTACTTCTGCTCAATATTCTGCTGCTTACATGTTCAAGGATCACCTTAGCTCTCTTAGGTGTGGCATCATATTGGAGTCACATATTCAGGTGGTCATCCACCATGACCCCCTAAATCCTTGTCAGTCACTGTTTTCCAGAGTACAATCCTTCATCCTTGTAACTTTGAGTGTGCTACTGAGGGTTCCTCACTATAGTCTCCTGTTCCTCTTTCCATCCAAGAACTCTATAATCCTCCATACTGTCTACCCAAATACAAACCTCATGAAGAAAAATGCAAAACTGATTTTTTTAAAATGTCCAATCTGTGAATAAATGCCACTCACTAGGACTCTTTAAAGATCTATCAGAAGCTCTATCAGCATTTGCTGTAGCATCTTCTAGCTGAAAAGAAGATAAGATAAAAGGAAAGTCATGAGCAGGAAAAAACACAATTCCACAGCATACTTAAGAATTTTTTTTTCTCTGATGGCTCTTCCTCTCAAGAAAGCAACAGCACATGACATTTTGTCTAGATCAGTGGTCCCCAACGTGGTGCCCATGGGCACCATGGCGCCCTCTGGGGCATTTATGTGCGCCTAGCGCCCAGCAGGGGAGAGAAGCCACGGCCTCACGCCTGCTGGGGACAGAGAACTCCAGGGCTGCAGGCTGAGGCTCCGGTGTTCTCTGTCCCCGGCAGGTAGGGCAGGCAGGCTTCTCTCTGGCTTCTCCAGGGCTGCAGGCTGCAGGTGCAGTTCTCTGTCCCCGGCACGGGTGGGGCCACAACTTCTCTCCAGCTTCAAAGCCAGAGAGAAGCCACAGCTCCATCCCGCCAGGGACAGAGAACTCTGGGGCTGTGGGCTGCAGGCGCCAGTGTTCTCTGTCCCCAGCAGGCCCAGGACCCGCCTAGTGCCCAGCAGCAGAGAGAAGCCGGGGCCCCCCACCTGCTGGGGACAGAGTACTCCGGGGCAGAACACCGGCGAGCGCTGGTGTTCTTTGTCCCCAGCAGGCGCAGGGCCGCAGCTTAAGCCGGAGAGAAAACACGGTCCTGCGTTTGCTGGGGACAGAGAACTCCGGGGCTGCAGGCTTCATTCTATGTTAAAGTAAGAATAATAAATATATTTGGACCATCAGTTCAACAATGTTTTACTTTTTTAAAATAAGATGAAAACTGTTTATGATATTTTGTAAAAACTCCTTAATTTTTTTTACAGGTAGTTAAAAAAGAGCAAATTCACATGGTAAGGTGAAAGAGTAATTGTCAAATAATTTAATTAATACCTTTTACATGTAAAATTACCCTTTTTATCTTATGGAGTCATATATTATGTAATATTAAATACGATGTTTTCATATTATTTGTATGTGCAAATACAAAATAAGCCTTGAAAAACTGTTGGTGCCTACCACACTCTTCTGAAAACATGAATGTGCTACTGGCCACAAAAAGGTTGGGGACCACTGATCTAGATGGATCAACAAACACAGCACAAACATATGAATGAACATAAAAGAAAACAGATCTGATAACAAAATTCAATGAAGTAGGGGTGGGGAGTATAAGGGTAGTTATGATTGTTCATGATCTACTTATACTAGTTAACCAAATGACTCGATTTGCATAGGATCTTGCAAAATGCAGGTCTTTTTGTTTAGAAACCTGAATTTACAGTAATATTGGTTGCATTAAAGAAACAGGTAAACTTACAAATCTACTTTTACATATAGGGTCATACCACATCGATGAAGTTATTGCTACCATTTGAATAAAGATCTATTTCAGTAATTACTTCTGCCACTGATTTCATGTACATAATAGTTATGTGAGTACTTTGAACATGACATGTTGTCTAGATAGATCAACAAAGAGTGTGCTAGAGTAAGCTGAGAAAGAGATTCCCAACCTGAGGTGCTTCATTGATATTTTCAAAGATAACCAAACGTAAAATTCTCATTCATTGGAGAGACAGGAATGCATTCTCAAATACAGAACAGTTGAAAACTGTAGGGTACATAGCTATGTAAGTTACCATTTTGTTTATGGTGTACTGCACCTGTGCACTTCTGGGAGTCTTCTGTCTGTAGTTCAGTCAGCTGCAGCCTGTTACAAAGAGATATATTGCGCTCTCTCACAGAGACTTTTATTTTTGTTTCTTTACTTTCCCTCTAATCTAAAGTTAAAATCACTTACAAAGAAGAACTTCCATATATACTGTCAGTGTGTGTGGAAAAAATATTATACAAACCATGACAGTCCTATAAGAACAGCCCACACTGGGTCAGAACAACAGTTCATCTAGCCTAGTATTCTGTCTTCCGATAGTGGCTGATACCAGATGTTTCAGAGGGAGGGAACAGAACAGGGCGATTCATCTCGTGGTCCATCCCCTGTTGTCCAGTCCCAGCTTCCAGCAGTTGGAGGTATAGGGATGCCCAGAGCATGTGTTGTATCCCTGATCATATTGGCTAATAGCCATTGATGGATCTATCCTCTATGAATTTACCTCATTCTTTTTTGAACCCAGTTATACTTTTGAGAAAGTGAATAAGTAAATGGTATTTACTCCTTCACATAACAGAAGAACCCAGGGTCACTCAATGAAATTAATAGCAGTATTGAAGCAAACAGAAGGAAGTACTTCACACAGCTCACAGTCAGCCTGTGAAACTCATTGCCAGGGGATGTTGTGAAGGCCAAAAGTATATTGAACCCAGTTATACTTTTGGCCTTCACAACATCCCCTGGCAATGAGTTTCACAGGCTGACTGTGAGCTGTGTGAAGTACTTCCTTCTGTTTGCTTTAATACTGCTATTAATTTCATTGAGTGACCCTGGGTTCTTCTGTTATGTGAAGGAGTAAATACCATTTACTTATTCACTTTCTCCACACTTTTCACGGTCTTATAGATCTCTATCATATTCTCCCCTCAGTTGTCTCTTTTTCCAAGCAGAACAATCCAAGTCTTTTTAATTTCTCATAAAGAAGCTCTTCCGTACCCTTAATCATTTCTTTCCCTTCTCTGTACTTTTTCCAATTCTATTCTATTTTTTTTTTTGAGATGGTGTTATCAGAACTGCAGGCAGTATTCAAGGTGTGGGCGCACCATGGATTTATATAGTGGCATTATGACATTTTTGTCTTATCTATCCCTTTCCTAATGGTTCCTTACATTGTTAGCATTCTTGACTGCCACTGCACATTGGGCAGATGTTTCCAGAGAACTATCTACAATGACTGCAAGATCTTTCTTGAGTGGTAACAGCTAATTTAGGCCCCATCGTTTTGCATGTATAGTAGAGATGATGTTTTCCAGTGTGCATCACTTTGCATTTATCAACATTGAATTTAATCTCCCATTTTCTTGCCTAGTCACCTTGCAAGATCCATTTGTAACTCTGCTGTCTGCTTTGGACTTAACTATCTTTAGTACACCTGTACCTCAATATAATGCTGTCCTTGGGAGCCAAAAGATCTTACTGTGTTATAGGCGAAACTGTGTTATATTGAACTTGTTTTGATCCACCAGAGTGTGCAGCCCACCCCCAGAGCACTGCTTTACCGCATTATATCCAAATTCGTGTTATATTGGGTGGTGTTATATCGAGGTAGTGGTGTATTTCTGTGTCATCTGCAGACTTTGCCACCTCACTCTTTACCATCTTCCCCAAATCATCTAGAGATATGTTGAAATAGCATGGGGACCCCATTATTTGTCTAACTCCACTGTAGAAACTGACCATTTATTCCTAACCTTTGTTTCCTATCTTTTAACCAGTTACTGATTCATGAAAGGACCTTCCCTCTTATCCCATGATTCTTTGCTTTGGTTAAGAGCATTTGGTGAGGGACCTGATCAAAGGCTTTCTGAAAGTCCAAGTATACTATTGCCACTGGCAGGGCCGTCCTTAGGCATAGGCAGAATAGGCAGCTGCTTAGGGCCTCACTCTCCCTGAGGGCACCACTCTGCAGGCAGCCCAGACAGTGTAGAAGCAGGGCTGCTGGGTCCTAGAGAGAGCCGAATGCAGCACAGTCTGAGGAATGGGATTGGCTGCTGGGGTCTCTGGGAAGGGGAGAGGGTAGGGGTTGGGAAAGGAGCTCACCTGTGAGTGTGACTCTTTCCCCCTGGCTGAGGTCAGGTGAGGCAGGCTCTGTGGCTCTGGAACCAGTATCCTTTGTTGTCTCCCATAACATCCATTCTTCTCCCCCCTGCCCCACGGAGCACTCCCTCCTTTCTCCCTCCTCCCCAGGAGCACCCGTCTCTCTCTCCTCCCTCCCCTCCATCAGGGCTGGGTTGGGTGAGGTGCTAGGGGATAGGTGGGGAGGAGGGGAGGCTGGCTGCCTGCCTGCTGAGGAATGACAGTGAAAGTAACTCACTTCCTCGGCAGGCAGCCAGAATTGGAATGTCACACAGGGCTTGGCTGGGGTTAGCCGGATGTGTGAAAAATCAGGATAGGGGATTGGAGTAGGGTGAGCAGATATCCCTATTTTATAGGGACAGTCCCAATTTTGGGGTCTTTTTCTTATATAGGCTTCTTTTACCCCCCCACCCCCACCCATCCCTGTCCTGATTTTACACACTTTCTGTCTGGTCACTCTAGATGGGGGTAATTGGTGCCTATATAAGACAAAGCCCCAAATAACAATCCTGAATCCAATTTCAATGTTTTTTTTAATCAATATCTTAGCCAAAAACAGAAAATTAAGTTGTTGACAATTATTAGTGACAGGTTTGGTTTGAGGCAGGGAGTGGGTCAGTTTTCATCAGAGAAACAAAAAATGTTGACTGACTTTCCTATAGCCTGTTACTCCTGATAAGAGCCCTCCAACAACTGTAATATGCTCATCTCCTTACTAGTGTATAAAGCAGGGTTCGGCAACCTACGGCACACCTGTCAAAGGTGGCAGGTGAGCTGATTTTTGATGGTATGCAGCAGCAGGCTGAGTAGCTCAGCCCATCACTGCTCGGGGGTTCCGGCTGCTGCCCTATTGCCAGCTGGAATACCAGCCATTGGCCCCACTCAGCACCTGCTGCTGGCCTGGGGACCCCCAAGAAATCCCAGGCTGGCAGTGGGCTGAGCAGGCCAGTTGAACCACTCAACCTGCTGTCAGCCTGGGGTTCCATTCACTCAGCCGGCAGCGGGCTGAGTGGGCTGGTGGCAGGCTGAGCGGGCTGGTGGCGGGCTGAGCAGGGCTGGTGGGGGGTTGAGTGGCTCAGTCTGCTGCCAGTCTGGGGTGCCAGCAGCACTCAGCCTACTGCTACTATGGGGTTCCGGCTGCCGGCTCCTTGCCAGTCAGGAGCTCAGCCGCCAGCCCCGCTCTGCCTCCTGCCAGCCTGGGTGAGCAGAATCCCAGGCTGGTAGCGGGCTGAGTGGGGGTTGGCGGCTGGGATCCTGACTGGCAGGAGTTGGTGGTCAGAACCCCAGACCAGCAGCGGGCTGAGCAGGGTCTGGGATCCTTGTCTAGGGTTCCAGCCACCAGCCGGCTGCCGGTTTGGGGTTTCATTTACTCAGCTGGCAGTGGCCTGAGCAAGACCGGTGGCCAAGACCTCAGATAATAACAATAGTTTATTTATATAATATAGACATAGAGAGAAACCTTCTACAAACATTAAAATGTATCACTGGCACGAGAAACCTTAAATTACAGTGAACTTGGCACACCACTTCTGAAAGGTTGCCGACCCCTGGTATAGAGTGACCATATGTTGTACTAAGATTCTCCTGCTTTTTTTTTTCCCTGTGAGTCAGTATAACTTTTGCCAGCCCAGAAGTTGGGCAGCCAATGTTTTACGTTTTCACAATGTTTTCTCCAACTTTCATAAAGTAAATACATAGTTAATATGAGTTAAAAAGGCCAGGGACACTTCTTTGTGAAGAATCTGTACAGCAGATCATGCCCATAGACGATCCAGAAAAGAAATTTGAGGTTGAATTTTTTAATGTTGTGATGGATAAATCAGTATCTGCTGTTGATGAAAGGTTTAATACCTTGCAAGTACACCATGAACAGTTTGGATTTTTGTATGACATAACTAAATTCAACAAGATAGGAAAACAAGAGCAACTAATGACAAAGTGCAAGAATCTAGAGAGCCTCCTGAAGCACGGTGATAGTTTTGATTTAAATGGACTTGAACTGTACGAAGAATTGAATACACTGTCATCAATGTTGCCACATGCAAAATCGGTGATGGACATTGTACAGTTTATTCATCCCCGCAAACTTGTTGACATATATCCTAACGTGTACATTGCCACTTGTATTCTACTGACAATTCCTGTAACAGAAGCATCAGGAGAACGGAGTTTCTCAAAACTAAAGCTCATTAAAAACTATCTCCGCTCTACAATGAGTCAGGAACGCTTGACTGGTCTTGCTATTCTTGCGATCGAACAAGACAGGACTTTGTCTTTGTCATACGATGACATTATTACTGATTTTGCAGCCAAAAAAGCCAGAAAGATTGCTTTTAATTAAAAACAAATCTTTGTTTCAATACCTCTTCATATAAATTTCCAATAAAATTTTGATAAATTAAAAAAATATATATTATTTGCATCACTCTGTCATATCAGAATTTTTTCTATAGTGCTGCTTCTTTAGTGCTAGTCCATCAGCATTACAGTGTGCTTAATTAAGTTAAACTGGTTTTAATAATGTGAATGTGGCAAGTTTTCCAATACTATAAGCTTATGTTTGTGTTGCTAAGAGCAGATCAGGCACAGGGGCACCAGTTTAATAATCTCGCCTAGGGCACCATAAATCCTAAGGCCGGCCCTGGCCACTGGATATGCTCAGTAGAAAAGTCCATCAATCAACTGCTAAAGAAATCAAACTGATAAAGAGGGATATAGAAAGGAACCTTTCCTAGACTGTATAAAACCAATAAGGATGATATAACATACTTTTAAATAGCATCGACCATATACAGCAGCTCACATTAAAAGCTGAACAGTTACCACCTGTCTATCTACGTTTACAATAGAAAATACAACAGTAATGTAATTTATATGCACAGAATCACACAAGGTGAAATCGTAGTCCCAATGAATACATGGCAAAACTCCCATTCAATGGGGTCAGGATTTCATATATAGTGCATATGTAAATACATATACATCCTCCTCCCTTGAAACTGTTAGGGGCTTATCTTCCTTTTAAATATAGTAATGTTGTTCTATACAGGTTGACAATATCTCCTTAATTCTCTAATCATGAGGAATTTTTCACTTTATTTTATTTCTCTTTTGAAGTTTTATATACAAAACAAACAATCACTCAAATTACACTTTTAAAAATAATCTACAATGTCATTGAGCAGGATTGGGAAGAATAGACACAAATAGTGTCAGCTGCTTGTTTCAAATAAAAATAGGGTGCTAGATATTTTTCATTGAAATGAACTAAAAGGACTCAGAAATTCAGAGTAATGAGTTTTTCATCCAAGCCTCATTGGCCTCAGAAAATTAGATAATAGTGCTGAGGGTAAAGTAATATATGTATTATATTTATCAACAATATCAGCTTGGTTGAGCTACTTTAGATTTATATTCCAAATAGCTGAACCCTATTTAAATTAAATTTAAAGTAAAAACCAGGTGCTACTGTTCTGCTCCTCTGCTAGCTACATGCTTCTCATTAATTTCAGAGCAGCAGCTATAGAAAACTGCCACTCTAGAAGGTGCAGCTTTGAGGGACAGTGAAAAAATTAAATCAAATCCATTATAATTGGTATGTCCCTTAGCAGTATATTGAAACCTGTTTCAGAAGGTGAATTGTCTTATGGAAAAAATAAATCTAGTTTATCTACAGTGATTTAACTTAAATTCATTCTCCTTTTAGAGATTTACCAGTCCCAGGAACGTTTCCTATTTTAAATATAAGAAAATTAATATTTTAAGTGCAGCCACTGCATGTTGAGTGATACGAACTGATTTCTAATATGTCTACCATCAATAGTATGATTACATGGCAGAGGTTTTCTAACTGTGTTCCAGGGAGCACTTGCTGGTGGTCCAGAGAGCTGACTGGATGCATGAAACTCGGGCCTGTTGGCTTTTGAAGTCAATAACAAAGCTCTCACTGAATCAGTTGCTACAGGATCATGCCCAGGATGGTGGCACCATCTCCTGGTGTCCATGCTCTTCTTTTAAAGAACAACCTGGATACCCACTAATTTAGATGGAAACTATGAGGATCCAGTCTAGCTGCCACCACTAATAGTCATTTCTACATAAATGAGAGGAAACAAGGAGCAGCACTCACTACCAGAACATCTTAAAACAACCAAATACCTAATGTTGTTTCTCCATGTAAGCAACAGTTGTAGTTGCTGATGGCATGTGATTGCCAGCAAGAAGGTTTTGTGTGGAAGTGGTGCAGACCCAGGAGACTATCTTTTTATTACAATATTGTCTGCACCGTGAAAAGATAGTGGTGGTTAAGAGCTGCATGTAAAGGGCTGCACACAAGAAGTAAAAAGTTCCATTGGTCCTGCAAAACCCAGGAACAGTGCTGTATATTCTTGAGTACCACCTAATGGGACCTGAGCTTTGTATAGCTATTTACATACCTCTGTCTAATGGTGGCCTCCCTCTACCCTCTGCTCCTTCCCTCTTCCCCGAGTCCACCCCATTAGTCAGAGTTAACATTTATGTGACTTGTAAATTAAAAGTGATCTCCCTTTTAGATTACTTAATACATGATTCCTGATGCAACCTGACTGGAGAATTATTTTCCACATGATTAAAATATTACATTTCCCTAAAAAATGAAAAGGTTTTCAGAAAAGAAAATTAAACTGACATCCTTCAGGGTTCAATCCTCTCAGAATAGGAGGCTGGAGGCACAAGGTTAATTGTTAGCAGTTCTGCCTATGTGTCACCTGCAATTGACCACTGGATTCTTTCAGTCTGACACCCTTTCAGTGGTAGCATTCAGCACTCTGAGGCTAGAAAAGGGTTTTACTACCCTTTAGTAGCTTTAATAAGGAGATGATACTTGCAGCTAAGATTTGCAGTGCCCACATTTTTGCCATACTGCAGCCCTACACAGAAGTATCGTTTCAATTTGTCATCTTTTGCTCTGGACTCTCCGCACTTCATCTTACTCTAAAATCAGTTAGCAGCATTTTAAAGGCATCTACAAGGTGTTGCCAGTGATGTCCGCATTTATTTAGAGCCTCTCTAAAGGCAACAGAATTGGATGTTCTCATTTCAATACACGCTGTTTTCACAGTTCTTACTAACATTACAAGGAGCAGTGCAGCTGAAGCTCTGTACACCTCAGGCCAAGAAAGACAAGTCTTTGAATTTGTTTCAGTAAACAAAGCCTCCTGCCCCTCTAACTTTTGTCCAAATCCATCCCAACCCCAAATCTTTCCTGAAGTTTGGAAAGGTTCAGTTAACATTGTTGTTTTAGCTTTTGCACACCTCAGTATAGTAACTGCATTTAAGTAACTTTCAGCTGAACCAAACACGTCTAAGCTGCCTGAACATCTACTACACAAAGTCAACAATCCCCAATGTCCTGTCCCAACACGTGCTTGATTGACAATAAAGCTTCGGATGAACTGATTCTTTGGGAATCGTTTGGAACCTTGTTCCAAAGTTCTGGGCAGGAATCTGAGGAGTTCTCCCCAAGCCTCTCTGCAGTCCCTGGTATAACCAGGAAGCTATTCCCATGCCATTTTTCACCAGACAAAACCCAGGAAGTACTAAAAATCTCAAGTTGTCGAGATGAGATGTTCAGATGAGCTGCTGGGTAAAAAATGTCAAAGCAGTGAAGTTAAATATAGTTAAACTAAAGTTTGGATACCTATCCAAACCAAAGTAGAATGTTTAACTGTTTTGAGGTCTCTTCTTAGTAATAAGACTATACCCCTTTGTTTCTACTGTGTATGATCAACTTTCACAGCTGAACTTTACTGCCTGCTACCCATGCTGGTTTATTGGTGGGTAGGCCTTACTGCTGGCTAAATTGCAGTTCTCAATCCCATGTTATTAATGACATGTTGCAATAAAACCTTAATTAGAGAAATAAAATCAGATTTTAATATTTTTTATTAACCTCATTTTTGCCCTTCTCTGTAATAGTCCTTGGGTCCTCCCCATACATGGGCAAAGAAGGACAAACTGACTTAGCAGGGCGATATTTTAGCATCCTCCTCCACCCCCAGGAGCTTTGAGAAGCCCTTTCATTGGCAATGCATGCGGTTAGAGGTTTTTGTGTTTGCAAGTCATCTCACAGGAAGAGGGCATGAAACTGAAGAGCCAACTATTTTCTGTGGTATGATTCCCTCAACCACTGGTGGGCTGCTGAATAGCAATCTGTGTAGAAGTTATTGCTAGTTAGACTAACCCACTATGGCATTAGCTACCTGAGGAGGAGGCAACAATCAGCTGCCACAGTGGGAAAGCCCAGGGCAGGAAGGCTTGAGTGATCTTGCAGAAACAGCAGCCATGCAGATCCCATTTCAATTCCTTTTTACTCTGTTTCTTTTAAAGATAACAATCTTTTTTGATCTTTGTTGTTCCCTGAGATTTAGGGCTTGGGATGTATTTGTGGGGAGTTACAATGTAATAGATGGTATATTTTGGGGGGCAGGGACCATCTTTTCATTAAATGAATATACAGGATCTAGGGCCCTGATCTCTAATAGGCAATATTGAAATATAAATAAATGATAATTATGTGGTTTGTCACATCAGATTTGGGGAGGCTTCAGAGGGAGCTATCCAAAAATGTCAATGCAGAGTCAGGCTGGTTGTGTATAAGTGAACGAGGGGACAGGGTTGCAAAGGAGCCCATGGAAGAGGCATTCCTGATCATTGCAACCCTGATTGCAGGGATGGGAAGTATTAGTGACATCAGCAATGCAAGACACTCATATATTCTCCCCTATCCTCACCCCCTGGCACTGGTTGGCAGATTGAAGCTTGTGGAAGTGGGAAACAGAGCATGTTAAACTGTGCTTCTGAGCATGATTTTAGTACTTGTGAAAGGTACCAGTTCCCTGGCTTTTATCTAGATACCTCAGAGTGATATCGTAGGCAGGACCAATGCAAGGTTCTCCACACTGCCCAACAAATATGCTTCAACCCAGTTCTGGAAGATCTAGGATTGAGGTTGGGATTTTCAAAGAAACCCAAGGTTCTGTTGAATTTCAGTTGAAGATGGCTGTTTACCTCTTCTAGGCTCTTTTGAAATCCCTGCCTGAGATGATAGTACATTTCCCAGATCCATTCAGTCTTGATAACTCTGCTGAGTCTGCAAGCAAGGTTACCTGCTTGGTGATGGTGGTGTGATTATGGACATCTGACCACTGGTAAATACGGTAAGAGATCAACTCACTACCATATAGCCATCAGTTAATATTAGCTTTCAGTTAGTATCAAGCCTAAAATGCTCCTGTAGACTACTATCAATCCCCTTAGCTATTCATTCCCTCTGAATATATTTTTAACTAAAATATTCAAGTGACTTGGATTTTTTTCCCCGCACTTAATTCTTGGGAAATGATCAACAAAACTCCCACAGTATTAGTCAAATATAAGGCTATGTGTATAAAGGATATCCCAAAGATTTTGTATATGATGTGGGGAGGGAACATGTATTTGACATATGAGTTAACCGTCACTGTCAAGTGGAGACTGCATGAGAGACGAAATCACAATGTTTTCTTATACTGCTCAGTTATCTCCAACCTGACTTGTGCGGAATTGTCTCCAAGAACAAAAGCAGAGGTCTCTTAAGCCTTTCTGAATACACTTATTCACTGAATATATTTGGGCCTGGTCTACACTGGGGTGGCGGGGTGGAATCGATCTAAGATATGCAACTTCAGCTACAAGAATAGCGTAGCTGAAGTTGATGTATCTTAGATCGAATTAAAATTACTTTGCGTCCTCGCAACACTGGATCGACAGCTGTGGCTCCCCCGTTGATTTTGATTCCGCCTCTCACACTGCTGGAGTTCAGCAGTCAACGGGAGAGCGATCGGGGATCGATTTATCGCATCTACACTACACACGATAAATCGATCCCAGATCGATCGATATCCGGTGGGTAGTGTAGACGTACCCTTAGTGCTGAAACAATTCCAGTGTGTATGTTACTTCAGTTTTACAGCAATGTTACTCAGCAGAAATCAATGGTGTTTTAACAGCGTACAATATGAGTAACACAGTGGTGAACCCAGCCCATCATTTGTGGATTTGTTGTAGGCCACTGTCCAACAGACTGAGAGGACAACAGGCCACAAAACCAATAATAATTAGGACTGCTGCCTGAGGTGAAAAGCTATTGCCTTATGGAACTATTTTCCAATCATCATCTTTCCAGCTGAGCTGGACTAGTGACACTATAAACTGGCAATTAAAAGATTGAAGTTTAGAAACACATTCAAGCTTCTCAGGTCCCACAATGGCAAAGGTTAAGTGGCTAATATGGAGATAATTCACTCCACTCTAGGAGGAGGGTGCTGATTGCCTTAGTTGTTGGTTACCTTCCTATTTCCACCTCACTTGCTATATACTACATTACAACATTGTCAACAGTGAAATGGAGAAGGAAGAAAACCATAGAAAACCTTCCCCAGGGACATTGCAATTACCAGCACTGAATGATATTTATAGATACTACTGTGATGGCAGCTCTGAAAATGAGCCAGGAAATCAGGGATTATTTTTAGTTAACGTTCATACTTCAACATTTCAACCAGTAATCTAGATTTATGGGTAAACAAATGGCAGTTTTTTCAAGGGGGAAAAATATTACTAAGAATGTTAATATTATGACTGTCTATTACCCTACCATGTTCAATCTGAATTAGAACCACCCGTTACACCTCTAGTTGTGTGGCAACACCTACATAGTGTTTCCAATTAACTTTGTACGTTTTTAATCAGTGACAAATGCATTTTTGTAAATTCAATTTGCCTTTTATTGCAGCACCAATAAAATGCCTTGCAACATTCCGGAACTTTGTGAATGTCTTACTTGCTACTGACATAATGCAGATGTCGGACCTACAACAAAGGCTAAGGTTTATGAGAAACCTGAATTAGGATGTAGGTTAAGCAATTAAAGTCCAAGAAGAGAAGGGAAAAAAAGATAACTCCAAAAATCGCACTTGCCAATGTCCAAAAATGCACTGCAGAGCATTCTGCACATAGGAACTGTAAAAATTAAAATGTTTAGAAATGCTAAGGAAGCTGCGCTCTCTTTTTAACACCCTATGTTGAGAGAGTTAGGTAAGTGGAAAGGTCACGCAGATTTCATTAATAAATCTACGCTGCTATTTGTTTTCTTTTTAATCAGATTCAAATGCATCCTGTTAAAGAGCCAAGTGATTAGATCATAAATCTGGATGCCCTTGAAGATGATGAAGGAAATGCTTATCTGTAAAGCAATCATCACACTGCCAGTTCTTCATCTGCACATTTTTACAGGTGCTGAGAAAATGGTTTAATTTCAAATCACTTGCTAGGATTGCTGGGTATAAATAGAATATTTGCAGGATTTCCAGTTAAAAGAATAATTGATTAATTTGTGATATCTGGAAATAAGACCATATGCCTACTTTTCTATTTCTAAAATGGAGGTAGTGAAACAATCTACTATATTCAGAATAAATGGAGATTAATACTTCATTTTAGTAATATCTCACAATTCAGTACATTGGGCCACCCTCTACATTCATTTACATGCAACCCCCATTGAACTCAACATTTCTGAGTTCAGTAGGATCACATAGGCGTAGTTGAGTATAATCTGCCCCACCATGATTTCAAAAGTGAAGGGAATCTAATTTAAAACTATTAATTATAATTTAATTTGTAGCAATCCCAATTCTGCAGGATCAGGACCAGCATATTTATTATACCAGGTTTCTCATTTCTTCATTTTTTTGGTACAATGTTGCACATTTTTCATATTTTCATTAATTTTGGCAGGGTGCTTTTCTGATTCATTCTAACACTTTGAAGAAGGTTATTATTGAAATTCTTGCTTTGTGTATTCTGGGTCATAGAGACGATTTGTCACTTACTCTGTATCCAGATCATGGATTTGGCTATGGTTCTCACTGGACAGCAAATATTACTACTCCAGTGCTAGAAAGAAGTTAGGAAATAAACCACTTTGGATTTCTAACCTTATGTAAACAATAACAGTGGGAAATAAACTCAGATTTTATAGACATTCTTACTATCAGAATGAGATATGGAATGATATTTTGCATTGGATGAAACCAGTTTTGCAATTTCTGAGATGGCTACTTGACTCTTTTACCTTAACTTAAATTATGTTTGATTAAGGTGAACTATTTTGATTCCTGTGTTGTTGATTAAAGTAGTGCCATAGACCTCAATAGAGTTGCCATACGCAGTGGCAGAGCATTGGTATTTGTGAAATCAGAATCTCAGTCAATGAGTGTTTCATTGACTTTAGTGGGAGCAGAACAGGCCCTGTATCACATGACAGCAGAACCATACGGTGCAACATAGTTGCTGTATAAAACCTTCAATCCTGCAAAGGCAAGCATGTTCTTAACTTTATGCTCTGTGAGTCATCCCATTCAAATCAGTGGAGGTACTCGTATGCATAAAGTTAAGCATTTGTATTTCACATTTTTATTTAATATACTTTAAAATCCTTTGGCAGATTCTTATGTAGCTGAAAGGGGACTATGATAATTATCATTTTAATACATTTTTTAAAAATATATGTTCATGACAAATCATCATGGGTGGATGGACTTAATCCATACTTAAAACAGACATATCTACATTTTACTAGACACCATTTTCTTTAATTCAGGTTTACAAACTTTATTTTTATTTGTTCTGTTGTAGATCCTGTGACCTCTTGCCCATAAACACAAATATTAACTTAAGAGGTCAGCGAACCATTGGTGAATGCATGCAGAGAAGATTAAAAGAAACAATACAAAATCCTCTCCTGGGAAAGATCAAATGGCTACTTAAGTAAATGCAACCTAAACCACTAGAGTTTAGCCCAGAGGGAGAGGAGGGGGAAATGGGACACTATAATTAACACCTTGTAGTTGCACTCTCCAGTGCTTCAGACAGATTGTGCTCCATTATGGGGTGAAGAAAACACAAATTAGCAGTTGTTCAGTACTTTTAAACCTGAAATCAAAAGTAGCATCATAATTAATACAAGGCGACTAGAGTTGCTAAGTGCTTGGGAAGTGGTCCTGAAGGAATTCAGCACCCACACAATAGCTCTATGATTTCCATAAAGATGTGGTCAACTCTGGGTCTGTTGAGCAATTAATTAAATATACAAACAAAACCACTATTTCTGCACTGATAACTAATCATTAGAGTCAAATCCTTACTCAGGTAAAATTTACACTGGAGTAGGCTAGAGTTTTTGCTTGAGTAAGGACTGAATTATTTACCCCAGAATTTGGAGCCAAAATCATTTTCCATCTAATTGCCTTCTAATTTGAGGCTTCCCTCTCTGTGTTCTTGAAGCTATTTCTCCAACTCCTTGTTCCTAGGAGCTCATTACTTCAGTCAGTGTCACAACAAATAAAATACGTTTTGCTTATATAGACAACTTGGAGAGTGTCCAGTGAAGGAGTTGTGGCTCCTTCTCTATCGGTTTGTGTTGCAAGACAAGTGTCTAGGAAATATAAAAGCTGAAAGACTTGCAGAGATAGTTTTCCTGACTTGTTTTTCAAAGTTGAAAGCGTTGTTGGTACCCTGTACTGGGATCAGATATATTTATGTAATATGGACTGCTCCCTGCTCCTTTACTCCATCCTATACTTTCATCTGTCATGGCCCTGGTCAGTGTCTATCCAGTTCTTTAGCCTGTTGAATAAAAAATCCTGTTGCTTGACTAACCAGTGCAAATGTCATATGTTGCCACCATTTGCCATGTATGTATCCTATTTTGGTTTATATCCTGCCATTGGACAAGATAGGCCAAGGCTCTAAGGTGGCACAAAGCATTTACGCTCTCCCTCTGTTGTTTGGCCTGCTGATTCTTGCTCATACAGGATCTAACTGCTTACTATATGAGGAGTTAAGAAGGAGTTTTCCCTCAGGACACTCAGTGACTTTTGGGTGGGGAGGATTGCTTTCCTCTGCAGGGTGCAGGTCACTTGCCAGGATTATTTCGGTATATCTCACTTAATCATTGCAGGGGCCTTGGGCACTGGTGCACAATGGTCCCTCATTCTCTCCCTGGGGCATATAATCTAGTAGTCTCTTGCTGGGTGTAATACTTTGGTCTAATTTTGGTTAAGTTTACAATATGATATTGGCGGCCTATGATATACAGGTCAGACTAGATAATCCAGTGGTCCCTTTTAATTTCTAGTGCCTATTATGTTTTTGTTGGGTTTTTTTAAAGTGGGAGAAGAAAAAATATAATCAGAGCACCATGTATTCCATGATTCTGTGCCAGTAAAATTTGCCATGGAATTTGCCATGGAATTCTCCCTGTGCTGCAGAATCTTTTTTTTTTTTTTTTTAAACAGGTTCTCAGTCTTGTGGTTGCAGAGAGAATCTGGAAAATGTGAACAGTGTAAACCTGTACAGCCATATCTTCCTGAGTTTCAGTAACCCAAAGCAAAACTACTCTGCAGAAGCCATCTAGTAATGCAAGTGTCCAACTTCTGAAGGTTTTGCAGTTTCTCATTCTCTGGCAAGGTACTGTCAGATATACATACTGAGGCTCAGCAGCTAGAGGTGTAATTCCTGTTCACAGGACTACATCCTGCGCTCAGTAAGGTCGCCAACCTCCTGGTTTCTCCGGGAGTGTCCCAGAATCAGGCTCTATCTCCCAGAGGCTACTGAAGCCAAAACGGAGATTTTAGGCTGCTAAAAGTCCAGTGGCGTAGTGGGGCTAAGGCAGGCTCCTTGCCTGCCCTGGCCCTGTGCTGCTCCTGGAAGCAGCCGGCACAGCCCTATAGCCCCTAGGGGGGGCAGGGGGTCTCCATGTGCTGCCCCTGCTCTGAGCGCCGACTTGGCAGCTCCCATTGGCCAGGAACTGTGGCCAGTGGGAGCTGCGAGGGCGGTGCCTGCAGGCAGAGGCAGTTTGCGCAGCTTCCAAGCCCTCCCCCCCCCCCACCCGCAGAGGCTACAGGGATGTGTTGGCCACTTCCAGGAGCAGCACAGGGCCACGGCAGGCAGGGAAGCTGCCTTAACCCCACTGCGCTGCTGCCTGGGAGTCACCCGAGGTAAGCACTGCCTGGCAGGAGCCTGAACCCCTCACCCCTCCTACACCCCAACCCCCTGCCCCAGCTGTGATCCCCCTCCAACACTCAAACTCCCTCCCAGAACTTGCACTCTGCACCCCAACCCCTTGCCCTAGGCTCAGCCCAGAGCCCCCTCCCACACTCCAAACCCCTCAGCCCCAGCCCAGAACCTGCACTCCCTTCCACACCCCAACCCCCTCCCCCAGCCCAGTGAAAATGAGTGAGGGTGGGGGAAAGTGAGTGGCGGAGGGAGGGGGGATGGAGTGATAGGGGTGGGGCCTCAGAGAAGGGGCAGGGGCAGGGCTCAGGGAAGGGGCCAGGCAGGGGTGTTTGCATTTGTGTGATTAGACAGTTGGCAACCCTAGTGCTCAGTAACCTTTACCAGTGCATCTTCACTGACTGCAGGGGGACAGTGTAACTGATAGGAGAATTTGGACTAAAGGTGCAAAATTACCCTTTTCTTCCCTCACTGAGATCTCAAATATGTGCACATTCTGTTTCCAGCCCCTCCAGATTCAGTTTTAAGGAAAAGCTGTTTTTGACAACACAAACTTGTTCTGAACAATTCCTCCTTCCACAGATACAGTTAGTGTTTTCCTCTAGCTCTGTTGTGCTTAGGGGTTGTGTAACACAGATCAGTATTTTATTGTTACTTGCCATATGAGTATACGACTTTATGAGGGCATGTGTTGACTAAAACCTGAGCAATAAACTCTTTGCCTTCTCAGACAGAATTGTACTTGCATGACATATTTTAACTGTTTGCTAAGTGGCACGTGCATTTATAAACTATGACAAAATGTTGTGGAGCTACAGTATACACATTTGCAATTTTAAATGAAAATGTCTAAGCAGCTTCCTTTATGCCAGGACAAATGTACATAAAGGAAAGAGAACAATAAGTTCTGCTTGATAATATGTATAAATTTAAAGCAAGAAATAGTCACTTATTTTTAGTAGCAAAGATGCTTCTAAGGAATTAGTTTAGAAGCAAAACACACAATGATCAGGAGGCAATATCCCATGGCAGTGAAATTATCTATGGAAATAGCATTTTCTTTTCTGGAATGGCTTATAGATCCAACATTTTCAACCTGTAAAGGAACTGGAGACATCAAACATAAAAAACTTGCTTTACTTGCAATAGTATTACATCTTCTATTAACAACAGATGTATTTTAATCAGAGATAATAACAAGGAGCTATTTTAAGAACAATTAGCATTTGTTTTCATTTCATTATACAGTTGCAATAGTGAACTATTCACAGATTTTATTAAGATTTGTGAATTCTCTCCTTTTTGAAAATTATTAGTTCCTTCCATATACTTTAAATATTTGACTCCACCTGAAAATGAACCAAAAAATAGAAAATGTTAAATATACCACTGATGTGTGATTCAAATGCTCATTCATGTGACAAATGACAAAAACATCAATGACAAGGCACTTTGCAAACATGAATTAATGACTTAACCACTCATCAGTAATTGTTATTCCAAGAAAGATCATTTCTGGAGAATGGGAGAGGCAGGGAGTAATAACCCTATAAATGAATTAGGCTAACAATTAAGAGGTACTGGAAGGATGGTAAAGGAGACCTGATCCAGCTGCGCTGTTAATTTCCCACTACCCTTTGTTCAAAGATAACTGAAATGGTATTTGTCTAATAGAAAGGAAGCCTCATTACTTCCACCCACACTGTATTAGGTGCAAAGCATAGAATAAGCATCTTGGGCACAATCCTACAATCCTTTCTCAGTCAAAATTGCTCTCCAGAGAAAGGGCACATCTACTTCAAAAATGCTGCATCAGCACAGCTGCAGCATTTAAGTGAAGACGCTCCTACACCGATAGGACAGATTCTCCTATCAGCGTAGTTAATTCACCTCCACAAGAGGCAGTAGCTATGTCTGCAGGAGAAGCTCTTCCATTGACATAGTGCTGTCTACACGGGGTTAGATCGGTATTAACTATGTTGCTGTGGGGGCGGGATTTTTCACACCCTTGAGCTATGTAGTTGTACTGATATAGATCTGTAGTATAGACCTGACCTCCGAGCATGACAGCTAAATACAAGGTGGAACAGATTGTTTAGCATAAGTAGTTAACACATATTGTAAGGGACAGCTCAAAGTGAAGTGGCCTGTTAACACCTTTGCAGTAACAGGACAAAAAAGTGGGATTAATGGCTTACAGAGTGTTGTAATAAACCATAAATCCAGTGTCTTTATTCAGACCATGATTTTTAGTGTCTAGAAAAGTTAGTAATTTAAACTCCCTGGCTCATCTTCTGAAGGTGCTGTGTAGGTTTCCTTTGAGGCTGAGGACTGAGAGGTCAGATATGGAGTGTTCGTTTTGTGAAAAGTGTTCATCCATGGGTTTTTGTCTTTTTTTTTTATCCTTTTTCTGTGCAAGCTCATTCAAGAGTGTAGTGATTGTCTGGTTTCACCCACATAATTCTTGGGGCATGTAGTGCCCTCGGTGAGGTTTATCCCATGTTGTGATGGGTACATGTAGGACCCATGGATCTTGAAAGGTGTGTTGTGGGGAGTATTGATCATATAGCAGTGGAGATATATCTGCAGGTTTTGCATCTGTTCTGGCAGGGTCTGGTGCTGCTTTGAATTGGTGGATCCTGGTCTGTGGGGAGCTTGTGTCTGATAAGCCTGGCAGGTTTTGGGGCAGAGTTGTTTGAAGGCCAGAAAAAGAGACTGGAGAAAGACTTCTTTCAGGATGTGGTTCCCATCAAGTAGAGGTTGTAACTGATGATACTGTAATGCTGTAAACCAGGTGCCAGCTCTTAACAAATCTGTAGGTGTCATCTGAGCACTGACAAACTCATAGCTGGAAAACAGACCAGCTCACTTGTATGTTACTATTGCTCAACATAGGTTTCAGACTTGTAAGGATGTGTTTTAGACTCTCTCTTTAAAAAACGTGTAAGACGCTGCATGCATTAACCTTACTTGTAATGTCTCTATTCCATGCTACAAGGTAAGTTTGTTTTACAATTGTAAAAACGCCTACTCTGAACTTTTAAACTCAGATGGGAAGAGTGGTTCCCCCTAGCCATCCAGGACAACTACCAAAATTAAGTGGACCATTACAGGACTAAAGCTTTGTTAATTCTCCCATCTACCTGTGGAGAAGTACATGGAAAAGCCCTCATCCCATCAGTCTGAAAGCTAGAAGATGGAAATAAAAATAACTAATATGAAGATTTTTCACTTGTTTGCAGTTTCTATTCTCACAAGGGCTGGAGCTAAGAAACAAAACCCAGAGATTCCCCAGGGTCAATCTAGGATTAGCCCTAAAAGATATTCAGTGCTGACAGATTACTACATCTGTCACCTTTTGAAACCATAAACTGAATTCATTTATCATGATTTATGTATATATGTTGCCTGCTTTAACTCTGCCTCTCTCATTTCTTTTTTTCTAGTTAATAAATCCTTAATTAGTTTATTACAGGCTTGGCTACCAGCGTTGTCTTTGGTGTGAGATCTAAGGACTTGTCTCCACTTACTGGGGGATCGACGCACAGCAATCAGTCCGAGGGTAGATTTAGTGGGTCTAGTGAAGACTTGTTAAATCGACTGCCGATCGCTCTCCTGTCGACTCTGCTACTCCACTGGAATGAGAAGCATAAGGTAAGTGAATGGGAGAGTTTCTCCCATCGACCCAGCGCGGTGTAAATATCTCAAAAGGTCGACCTAAGCTATGTCGATTCCAGGTACGTTATTCACATAGCTGGAGCTGCATAACTTAGGTCGACTGAACCCCACAGTGTACACCTGCCCTTACGTACAAATTGATCTGAGGTAAGTGTCTCGTCTCTTGGAAGCAACCTGAATATTTTTTGGTGGGGGGTTGGGTTTTTTTGGTGTATGTCACCATTGATCACTAAGTCCACCTGGTGGCAAGTTGGACTGGAGACCCTAAGGGGACTGTCTGACTCCATAGTGAGACCATTATAGTGATCCAGGAGTTCACATTTGTTAAAAGGTTTATGAAATCTAATTATAGACCCTAGCACCAGTTTGGGGCTGTCTGCCCTGCTTTTGACATCCTCCCTACAGACTGTGTGACAGAGACCTCATATTGGTTCATATGGGGTGGTAGTGACAACTAGAGGTGTGAGGTCATCTATCCAGAGGATGAAAATATCATCCAGGTATCTCTGGTATATCAGTGGGTTCATCGTACATTTATATATTTGTCATTTCTGGATAGTTGAACAACTTCTTCAAGATACCTTCAGTGTCCCCTTGAGGGCAAGTTGATATCAGCACAGTGTATTAGAGCAAATATAAGCAATATAGCTAATTGCCAAAGCTCAAGACTTTATTTACGGCTGTTACTGGGTAATGGCTGTATAAATACCCTCTTCCACTGTAGTTCTCAATGTCCACAGAATGTATTGATTGCGTACACTATGTAGTGCTCATTTAGATAATTACCTCTACCAAATACAAATACCTACATTTATTTATATATAAAGGTTAATCTTCCAGCAGTTCATTTCCTCACAACACAAGCACTAAAAAGGAAATCAGAAGTTCAGACAACATTCAGATCCAACCAAATGCATTATTAGCCTGCTACCAGTATACTCAGCCACATCAGCACACTAGGATCTACTCTAACACATTCACTTTCAGTTCACCAATGACAGCTATGCAAGATTCTCTGGTGTGGAATGCTTTCTGCTAGAAAACTTGCAGTGGAGGGAAATCATTAGTCTAGGAAAATGCTGACTTTTAAACACTGCCTGAAAGCTAATATGAGATACTGGCCAACTGCAATAAAAGGCGATGAATAACACAATGATCTTTTAAAATTCTAGACTGAAGTTCTATTTCTGTATTTGTAGAGTGTCTCATAGAACTGTGGTCTAAACCGCACAATCAGAAACCAAATTACTAAACATATTTGGAACATACTATGTTTCCTGGATATCATCAGTGATTTGTGCATCCAGGTCACAGATCTTATTCCAGATAGTATTCATTAGTGGTATTTGTTTTTTCTCTAAATATGATGTTGCTCAGGTAACTCTTTGGGGGATTCACTTTGAAGAGTATAGGAATGAATGACTATGCATAATGGTAGAGCCAAATCCTATCCTCAGACACTTTACTCAATTCCCATCTAAGTCAATGGCAGCTTGGGGGACAGGTGCCTTAGGACATAGTTTGACTGAAATGATTAGCAATAGATAGTGTGTCCTATAAAGGCATGAAGTTTTAAGATTTGTAGAATTTCATCCTTAGTGCTCCCCCTGCTGGTAGTGAAAAATTAAAATAAAATTGCAAGCACCTTTATTTCAACTGGATTTATGACTGAGTAATTCTAAAATTCAGTTGTCTGCCAAAATGAGTCAACTATTCCCAGTAAACTTTTAATATTTTAGCTAATTTGATGATAGAATGTACTAGAAACCCATGATTTTAAAAACATTGTATTGTGTCTGACATGTGCAATCTCTGACAAAGTTAATGCAATACAATTTATTTTCAAATGACATCCAAGTATCACAGACTGCCTTTACAGAGGGGAAGGGAAAATGAGAGTGAATTGTTTAGAGAGCTGAGTACAGAAGCATGAAAGAAACAAGAAGGACTGAACATAAATTCAGCCATTTCAAAGCAGTGATTGGATCAAATTCAGGACCTATGCCCTGCTAGAGGAGAGCGGGCATTAAAAACAGTGTGAATGCCCCTAGATTACTCGTAGACAGGAGTAATCTGAGCAGCCACACATGGGGATGTGTGTGCCAAAAGACACAGACCATCCCTGACTCCTTGTCCCACCTCAGAACATCCCATACTCTAACAGAGCACCTATGGAACATGAACCTTCTCTGTGCAGTTTTTTGGTTACGGACCTATGCTCAGCTCAAGGGCTGAATTCAGCCCAGGGTCTGTAAATTCTGTGTGCCAAAGTTCTCTGGTGTAAACTGAAGCAGGGTCAGATTACCTCTGCACTCAGCACACATATGTAATGTCCATTGCATGTATGGATCTAAAAGAAGGATTTGATCCTGAGTTTCTTATTTAGCACACAATTTGTAAATTTATGTATGCAGGACAGAACATCCCAACACAAGTTCTGTTCCTTTAGACAAAGGCCAGGTTTGATTATCTCTCCTGTTCACTAGTGTCTGATCAGTAGCACATCCATTTCAACAGCCAAACCTTTTTAACTAAATCATGAGCAAACTTCTATGGAAGGGCTAAAACAAACGGTTTGAGTCCACCTAAAAATCCTAAGTGAAATAGGTTTGGTCTCACATCAGTGCATATGATGAAAGCACACTGACTAAACAGATCATCTCTATTCAAGATGAATTTTGGACTGAGATAATATGCATATGTACAAGACTAAATTACTTTTTGCCCAAGGGATGTTTATGGGTGTGATCTATCAAGGGTAAAGTGGGGATGCTCATTGTACTCCTGCATGCAGATAGAGAAGACTCTAGATTGTGCATTTTAATCTCTGCACTATTCATATTAAAATATAGCTTTTCAATTGATATAAACATAATTCAAAGACTTGTGTTTATTATGTTGAGATCTAACACAGAACAAAAACATCAGAGCATTTTTAAAAGAGGGATAAAACAAAACAGTAGCTTATTGCCCAGTTAAAACTAGGGGACTACAATTTCAATGCAAGTTCTAAATATAGTGGCACTGGCCCTGGGCCCTACATTGTCACAGCTGTTACAGGAATGAGTAGTATCTAGCAAATTTTGGAGTTATGTATATGATAGATAACAATAATGCAGGCCACATTTTCATGCTACAATGAAAACATGACCTGGATTATTATCATATATATAACCCTAAAATAGTGACACTATTCATATTATGAAAGCTACTTTGATTATTTTTCCCTGTGCTCCAGAGTGCAGTATTCCTCACTGCAAATTCAAACCACTAGATAAACCTGGATTAGAAGTAAAGTTCTAAAACTCCAGTATCATTACACTTAAAAATACAGTTCAGAAAACTAATATTTGATTACATTAATTTGTACACCTGAAACCCTTTCTAGTCATCCGTGTTTCATGCACTTTTATTTTTTTTTCAGATACTTTGTTTCCTCCCCTGGCTTCACAATTAATTTGGTGGAGGAAATCCTGGGTATCTATTTTTACAGAGCAGGCCACAGATGAGTGACTGAAAGATCTGCCTCTCTACTGACAAATTCAAGTGCTTATACATTTTGGGCAGGATGTCTAAAACTACCTAAGAGAATTTGAGTTTCAGTGGAAATTGGGTGCTCAGCTCTCCTCTGCCTGCTTTTGAAAATCCCACCCTTAACTGACAAGTAAAGAACATGATTTAATAGCTTTTAAAATGTATCCTAAAATTAACATTTAATAGAGACAAATGGGTTCTTAAACTGCAAAACAACGCAACCTCTGACTTTGACCCATAATCTCAAAAGCCTGAGGCACTTTTGGAGTTCTCTTCTAGGAGCTGAGTATTCGGCATTATGGGATGTTTATGAAGCTAAACCTTGGGGATAAAGCCATACTTGCTGTAACCCCACTGAATAATGGTCTCTGGCTGAAGTCAATGGAGTAAACTCCAAGGAGTAATTTAGCCCTTGAGGTCAGTCACTTGACTAGAGCAAGCTAACCAGTCCCTGGGACACACTTTCAGTGTGCCTTGCATTTATATGTTTCCCTTTACAATCAATTTGCTGAAATGCCAATTAGTGGTTAGAAAACAGATTCCAATTTATACTGTATCAACTTATCCCTTGTGGGGATGTATGAGGAAGTCAAGAGGAACAGATATGGTACGGAGTACTCCACTCAACAGTTATATGTTGTCAAATAAAAGCAGGCCCAATCCTCAGTCCTTACTCAGCTAAAACAGGCCAGAATATCTTTTCAGGCCTCCAGACAGCTGACTGTGAAGGTGAATCCAGCACCTGAACCTGCTCAGTCATGTTACTGAACACAGTGCCTTCACCTGCCATCCTCCAAACACAGCCATGCTGCACAGCCTCCCACCAGCCCCTGACCAGCTAGGCCAAACAGCACGCTGCCTGCGCACACAGCATGGTTTTTGTCCAAGGAGAAAGTAATGTCTCCACTACATCTTATGTCTGCAGAACTTGTGTCACTCGGGGGTGTGAATAAACCACCCCACTGAGCAACATAAGTTACACCAGCCTAACTGCTAATGTGGACAGCAATATAACTTCTGCCACTCCTGGGTGGTTTTATTATGCCAACTGGAGAGCTCTTTCCCATTGGCATAGAGTGTCTTCACTAGATACTCTGCAGCAGCTGCGCTGCAGCACTGTACATGTAGACATGTCCTAATACTGAACCTTTTCTCAGGACCAGGTACAGAATTTGGCTTCCTCTTCCTAGGCAGGCACCCGAACCAAATTCCACAATTGCTTTTGAAATCTAATAATTAACATTAACTTGATGAGGGTTCTGTTAAATGATATGCCAGTTTAGAACACACACTGACTTCAGTTTTTAACATTCTGCATAAATATGTTTGGGGAAGACATTTGAAAAACACATTCTTTTTGCTTTGTACCAAAAATGGAAAAGGGTGACACAGTGATCAGACAGGTAGAGGCAGTTCTTTAATGTTTTTTTTAACAGTTCTTTGTGAGTTAGGCAGCTTCAGAGTAAACACTGCATGTGATTTACTAATATACTACATCAGTGTAACCAATTAAACAGCATTGCCAAAAGCTCTGCTATGTCAGACGTCCACTTGGCTTTATTTAATTTTGCCACTTATATCTGCTATACTTCTCTCAAATAGTCTCATCAGGTTTGTGGTTTTTCAAGAAGAGCCTCCACATTAAAACAGAATGCAGATATCATGCTGATTAAATTGTTTCTTGCCTTTACACCTCTATCTGTTTGTAATCTATTAAGGACCCAGTAGCATGGAAAGCTCATATATAGTGTACCTCCTAGTCCAGGGGTGGGCAAACTTTTTGGCCCAAGGGCCACATCTGGGTATGGAAATTGTATGGTGGACCATGAATGCTCACAAAATTGGAGTTGGGGTAAAGGCTCTGGCTGGGGGTGTGATCTCTGGGGTGGAGCCAGAAATGAGGAGTTCAGGGTACGGGAGGGGGCTCCAGGCTGGGGCAGGAGGTTGTGGTGACAGGGGATGAGGGCTCCATCTGGGTGTGCAGGCTCTGAGGTGGAGCTGGGGATGTGCAGGAGGGTGCTCCGAGCTAGGATAGAGGGGTTTGGAGGGTGGAAGAGGGATCAGAGCTGGGGCAGAGGGCTGGGGCATGGGAGGGGCTTAGGAATGCAGGCTCCAGGTGGCACTTAACTCGAGTAGCTCCCGGAAGCAGCAGCAGCATGTCCCCCCTCCAGCTCCTATGTGGAGGCGCGGCCAGGTGTCTCTAGTCTGTGTGCTGCCCCATCCACAGGTGCCACCCCTGCAGTTCCCATTGGCCATAGTTCCCGGCCAATGGGAGTGATGCTTAGGGCGGGGGCAGGACGCAGAGCCCCCTGGCTGCCCCTAAACGTGGGAGCCAGAGGTGGGACATGCCACTGCATCTGGGAGCTGCAGCATGCATGTGCAGAGCAGCCCCCAATCCCGCTCATCAGCTGGAGCATGGGAGCGATGCAAGCCCCAGACCCTGCTCCCTAGCAGGAGCTTGATGGTCAGATGTGGGCCGCAGGCTGTAATTTGCCTTCCCTGTGCTAGTCCTACCTCCATTGTTTTTTAAATCCTCACTTAGTATTACTGATGCAAGAGATCACATTTTGTTTGACTTAAGCCTTTTTTTTGTCTTGCTTCAGAACTGCAAAGAGTGCTGTGATGGCAAAACGTGGGTGGCGAGGGGACAGGGAGAGTTCCTTAATGTTCTTATTTTGTATCTCATATTCCTACCCAGTAAATATAGGTATTTTCAGCATTTCTGATAACTGAGGCCCTAACTGAAGTTTTCCTAGAGCAGCAGTAGCTCAGCTAATCTCAGCAGTGACATTGTCTGAATATTCATACAAACATCACATATAACTAAAAACAAAGTATAAATGAGCTGGTCATCAAAAAATGCACAACTGTGGAGGGTGGGGGTGGGAATGAAGGTTTCTGAAGGCCATGGAGCCAGATCTTCCTCCCTGATACTGTCTCATTGCATTGCTCTGAAGAGTGGAAAGGGATAGTAAAGCTTCCCTAAATGAGGAGGTAAGGATTCCTCGTGTGTAGAGGAATTTCTGAGTGACGTATAGATTTTGTAGATGGCCTTAACTCCCCTTCCTGGATTTTCCAGTGTAGAGAATATGTTGGGGCAGGAAGGAAGGCAGCTGTGCACTTGATGACCCTTGGCCAGCATAACAGTGTGGCACCCTGACACTCCAATATTCACCACTGTCATGTAATTAGAATATGTGTTATACAAAGTGTGTCTTGTGAGGTGTCACTCTAAAAATCTTCATCTGCTAGACAGTACTATCTCATTGGACTGTATGTGCTTTCATCATATGTGAAGTTATGAAGTTTGGCTATGTATATGTTGCTGAAATATGTCCTGAGGTTGACAACACCCACAAGCAGCCTTTCAGGTATGACAGTAAAAAGGCCAAACAGTGTTAATGGTTTATTGAGGAAATGCACACAAGCACAAGGATTGCCCTAGGAACTGTGTACAATAGAAACCTCTCAGAGATAGCACTACACAATGGGAACTGTTTGAGCCAGGTCACAGCAAAAGAGCTTTCCGGCAAGTGGGGAGAAGATATAAAAGGGGGAAAATGACATTATGGGGGAAACTCTCTCTCCCTACAACAACACACCTGGAAACACCTGAGAACAAAGACTGAACTGTGGGAAGTGATGGTCCTAGGCTAAAAGGATTTTTAGCCTGTTATGAAAACCTGGGAAAGCCAAGGCAACTTGTGCCTTAAGAATCTATCAGCCTGTTTATCACTCAAGGTGAGAATTTGCTAATTTATATCCTACCTATCTAGTATGTTAAGCTCAGTTTGCGGTTTTTGTTTATTTATTAAGGTAATCTGTTTTGTTATGTTTGCTATCACTTATTATCACTTAAAATTTACCTTGTGTAGATAATAAACTTATTACTTGTTTATACCAAAACCCAGTTCATGCAACTCATAACTGGGGGGTGGGAGGAGAGAGCTGTGCATATCTCCCTCCACATTGAGGGAGGGAGTGATTTTTATAAGCTTGTGCTGTACGGGAGGTGCAGGGAGGAAGGGGAAGGTGCTGATCAGCGAGGCTGCCAGTGGATGGGAGGCACTGGGAGCTGGGGGGGAGAGTGCTGATGTGGGGCTGCTGATGTATTATTGTGGCTCTTTGGAAATGTACATTGGTAAATTCTGGCTCCTTCTCAGGCTCAGATAGGCCACCCCTGTTCCAGTGCATTGAAACTACTTTTACCTTCAGAACTAGCTTGTACTCATCAATAGTTAAGAGCTATGTCTATAATATAATAAAAGAAAAGAGTTTATAGAGAAATCCTGACAGCTCAGTAACTACATCTGTTTCTCTGCATTACAATCATTTCAGTGTATAGGTGCAATTTATCTCACTTCTCCTTTTGGAAGATTCATATTCCCTCCCACGAACTCGGAATCAGTAGGAACAGATAATGGTTGTATCCAGAAGAAGACTCATCTCTCCAGCACCTGCCAGTAGCCATCATCAGCACAGGAAACCTTATTCTGGTCTTTGATGTGCATACAACATTTAGCCATGTAGGGAGACAGGGAAACAGTACCAGGAAAGGAAGTGTGAATAGTACAGACAAATGTAGTACCCTGTTTTCCCACAGCTGACAGGGCTTTCAGGTATCTTTGGGTAGGTCTACAAGGTCTGGGTCAACAGACTTGGGCTTGTGGGGCTCATGCTAGCTGGAAAGATAGCTGTGTAGACAGTACTTTGAAATGGCAGCTCAGGCTCAGAAGCCCACTCCCCTTCCTCGACTTCAGACTGCAAGTTCCAGCCTGACTTGCAACATCTACACAGCTGTTTTGGGATGGTAGCATGAGCTCTGCGACCCTGAGTCTGTTGACCCCGGCTGGGAGGTTCGCTGCTGCGTGCTGTGTAAATGTACTCAGAGAAGTTTGATAGATTAACTCAGTGAAGTTATGGCTTTTCTCCCATTTTAGCCAAATGAATGAAGAGTAAGGATGATCTTGTGGTTAAGACAATGGACTGGGATACTGGAGATCTGGGATCAGTACCTAGCTCTGCCACAGACATGCTTTGTGACCCTGGGCAAGTCACTTAATCTCAGTTCCCATCTTCAAAATATCTTGTATATTTAGACTGTAAAGTCTTTTGGGGCAGGGACTGTCTTTTATCAGGTGTCTGTACAGCACCTAGTACAGAGAGGGCCTGCTCCTAATTCAGGCCTCTAGGCATTACCTGAGTATAAACAAGAAGAAAAAGTCTTTGCCATCATTCAATGCTTCTGCTCTCTGGCCAGGGCCAGCTCCAGGCACCAGCTTAGCAAGCAGGTGCTTGGGGCGGCCACTCCGGAGAGGGGCGGCACATCCAGGTATTCGGCGGCAATTCAGCGGAGGGTCCCTCACTCCAGCTTGGAAGCAAAGGACCTCCTGCTGAATTGCCGCAACTCGCGGCTTTTTTTGTTTGTTTTTTTGTTTGTTTTTTTTGGCTGCTTGGGGCGGCAAAACCCCTGGAGCTGGCCCTGTCTCTGGGCTGGATTTACCCAAAAAGAACGTGCGAGAAGAAGACACTGTGGGGAAAATAGTCAGCTGAACCTCAAACTTTTGCTTTCAGTTTACATTTTAAGCAAAAATTGTAGTTTAGTTCTTACCTAATTCTCCCATCTCTAATTAAAACTCAGCTGAAAATCCTTGGATAGAACAATTCCCTTTGTTTCTTTGCAAGACTGAGAGTTGGACAGTGGTCAAAGTGAGCAGGAGTTTGTAGGAGCTGAGCTCCAGAGCATATTTTTCAGCAGGCGATGAGAAGCAACAATCCTAGTGTATTAAAAAAAACAAATGGAATTCAGAGCCATAATCCATCTAGTCCAGTATCCTGCCTCCACAGTAGCCAGCACCAGATGCTTTGGAGGAAGGAACAAGAAGATCCCAAAAAGGCTGATGTAGGCTTATCTATCCCCCCCTCCCCCCCCCCCCCCCCGTTATAGTCTCATCCTATTACTTGGTAGCAAGAGGCAAAACAAAACAACTTTTAATTTGAAGCCGGAGATCTGGGTTCTATTACTGGTCTGCCACATACTTCCTGTGCTACTTTAGGCAAGACATTTAGGGCCTGAGCCAACGCCCACTGAAGTCAAAGGGAATCTTTCCATTGACTTCAATGGGAGCTGGACTGGGCCCTTATCCTCACAATATCCCAGATTGTCCATCTCCATCAATGGTATAATAATATTTTACCTATCCCACAGGGGTGTGGTACAGTTGAATTAATTTGCTTGTAAAGTGATTGGAAAGTCTCAGATGGAAGATGTGAAAGGAATATGCAAGTGTGAAATCTTACGGTGAGAAGCATTGTACTAAGTAGTTAACATTTAAAGCATGTTCTGAAGTGCCACTGAAGTCAAGTGAACACATGCTTACAAGTTTTAGGTTCTGATTAGTAAAGTTCTTACGCACATGTCCAAACTTAAGCATGTGAGCAAACCCACTGACTCCAATGGGACTACGCATGTGCTCAAGGTTATGCATATGCTTAAGTACCTTGTTGAATGGCAGCCTTACAGATGGTCATATGCTTAAGATTAAGGACATGCTTAAATGTTTTGCTGAATCAGGACTTAAAATCCCGATTGCTCATATTCTTTCTGAACATTCATACCATACATGTTCAAGCCCAAGAAATTCTAAATGCCAATGGTATTGATGATATGAAATGTCACAGGTGAATAGCAATCCACTTATAACATAAAAACAAGCAAAAAGTCTAAGGCCAAATAGCTCATGATAATTTCCAGGAATCTCCCTCACCTAGTAACTCACTACTTTTACTTAGCATTGAAATCACTGTATGAATTTGCATTTTGAAATAGTTGTGTTGGTGGTCTCTTCATGCTTTCTGAACATCTAACAGTTAGCTAAGCAAACACATGTGACTGATTAAAAGAAGAAAGGGAACTATTTTTACAGGGACCATTAAACTTTAACTACCATCTGGCAGGGAATGATTAGAAAAGATCAAAATTTAAGGTAGTCAACACAAATACTGTGTGGATACCTCAGGGAATTGACATGGATGGAAGACAGTGGACTTGCGGCTATATTAAGAGACATAGAAAGTGGTGAACACATCCTTTATGGGTGTTTCCCTAATGGTCACATTCACAGCGACAGGAGCAGAAAAAGAGAAGAAATCAAACACCTGGGAATAATCAGACACTGTCATAAAAAGGAAAGTTAAAGCATTATACAAGAGCCACACCATTTTTGTTTCTCTACGAGTCAGGAAGGAAATGTTTATTGTGGAGGACGGAGGTGTGTTGAACTTGGCAGGTAGTTAATATTCAAATTAGCCTTCTAGCTTTAAACTGGAATTTTAAAGGGGGTCTGTGCTATATCTTTTAGATGAATGACCTTAGGGAGCATGGACCTGTGGTTAATCTGACTGAACACTGGATGTCACTATTTATACACACAAATAGTCATTCTGGAGGTATTACATATATGACTCTTAGAACAATCCGTCATGACTTTTCCACCTTAGTTGAAAGCGTCTTTAATTGTCTGTATTCTTGATGTAGCAACCTCAGTGAGCCAGAGCTTCCCCTCTGCGTGTATATGCACAGGACACTTTTCATAGCAGATCTTCTGCATTGGTGGAAGGGATGCCACCTATGCAGCCTGGTTTCATGACCTCTCTCCCTCCAAACACATCCACCCACCATCTGCTGCACTGCACTTTGTGCTATGCATACTGGGGATGGTGGGGGAGTCCTTGACGGACTCATCAGGATCCCAAACCTGCACCAGCTGCTCCCAAACTGGCTGGGTTTCTAGAGTGCAGCCCATATCATCTCCCTCTGCCTTGCCTTTGTGGTTGTTACTGAACAGCTGCAACACATTCCTGCCAGAAGCATTATAGTTGAAGAAGGTGGGGCAGTCATCCATGCAAGACAGCTCATGCCTCCACGGAACTGTGGCAGAGAAGTCCTTTTCCTTTGAATCCCCAAGAGCTATGGGATTGGGAGGCTCTGCCCCTTCAGACACCCCAAACTTCACCCGCTTGAAGGGAAGCTTTGCATTAAACTTCCTAACACCAATCTCGGAGAGCTTTTCTGCCTTTCTGGCCCCCCCCCTTGGGGCAGAGTAGCTGATCTCTGAGGAAAACCATGTACAAAAGTGCTGACACTAGTCCAGAGAATGCATTTGTATAATTTCTTGCTTGTCACAATCAGACCTGCATCAAATATGGAAGCATTTTAAAAATCTAATTTAGTTTCTTTCACGTTTTAGGGCTTGCGTATTTTTACATTTATTCAGCGTGGTCAATCAAACTAGATTTGCCAGTTTCACTTTCTTCTGCTCAAACACCGTGCTCTTGTGTTTAAAATTTCAATATCACAGGGAAAAAATTGAATTAAAAATTCATGAAATCTTGTTAGTTATATTAGATTTTATAAATACATGTTCTAAAAAAAGGGAGAAAAGGTTATTAGGACACTAAATAATTCTGATTCCCCTTGGCTTCTACTGCAGTCAAGAGATAAAAAATTTCACAAAAGCATAGCCACGGTAGATATACAGCATATTTTAAGACCAAAAATTAATTTTAATTTAAGTGAAAGTGTAAGAGGAAGTTTGCAGCTTGACAATACTAAAAGCTGTCTTCTGCAGAGAATAGTTAAGCAGGGTCCAAATATTGACAACAAAGTTTCTTCTTATGGCTTGATTCTGTGAGACACTGAACACCTCCGGCTGAGCCCAGGAAAACCTCTCAGTGGCATGCTGTAGGTACAGCCACTGGCACTGATTTCCATTTTACCATCCTATAGATTTCTCCCTCAGTGTGGCTGTAGGTCTCGTGGATTTTCAGTCGTCTCCTGCCTAACCAAAGCTGCTCATTGGCTTGCAGTATCAGGTCATTGACTTGAAGGTTTAGCATCTTCTGTCACACCTGTTCCTGATAGATGCTTAGTACCTGCAGCCCCCAATGAAAAGTTTGATTTCCATTCCATTGAAATCAATTGTAAAATTCCCATTGATTGCAACAGGAGCAGAGGCAGGCCATGGGAAGGCAATAAGAGCTAAAGGCATTTGGTATCTTGTGGGCTGAGTTCTGAATGACCTATCATGGACTTTTTCTTCCTAAAAAGCATTTAAAATCATAAGGCCATACCATTAACTGTTTTATGCTACTACTCTAAAATTCATGGTCAAGCTAGACTTGTTTCAGCCTTTGGAGCTTTTAGGCTCTGATTCAGCAAAGCTCTTAAGATCAGTTTTTTTTTAAAAAAAGGTATTTAGGTACCTAAAGTTGCAGATAAGCACCTACTGGGATGTTCAAAAGCACATAAGGTTGAGACCCTGAAAGGCACCTAACATTGAAATCAATGAGTTAGGTACCTAGACACTTTTGAAAATCACAAAGCGCTTCTTTAGGCACCTAAGTACCTTTAAAAATCTGCCCCTTAAGCACATGCTTAATTTGAGTGAGACATGAGCACATGCTTACAGTTAAGCTCGCGCTTAAATGCTTTGCTGAAACAGAGCCCCAAATATTAACTGAAAATACATCTAGTGTTTTACAGATGTTTGGTTTCAGGTACAATACATATACTTGACTTTTTCCAGCACTATATTAATGGTAAAGTGCCCTAGAATCTGGACAACGGCCATGAAGATCCAAATTTTGCCTGGACTGTGCAGTTGATCATATCTAAAAATCAGTGGCTCTTAAGGATAGGTCATGTTTTGAAATTGTCTGCCCTGATGCTAGCACTCCTAACCTGCAGAAACACTGCTCTACCTATCCTTTTGCCTATGGCCACAAAGAGGTGTTGTAGAGTTGGGATTAATGATCATCAGGCAGTGTGACACAATTGTGTTAATTTAGAAACACCCTAAACTATTTCCAGCTCCATCCCATGCACACATTTCTGGCAACAGAAGTAATCTGGGCAGGATGGCAGCCACAGTATGGGTCCACATTAATGTTGATTTATTTATATGCCAGTTGATGGGGGGATGGGTTATGTCAGTTTCACGGTTCTAGACAGAATTTGGCCAGAGATGTTCTGTAAAGAGGGAAAATTGTATTGTCCTTTCTCCTCAAAGTATATTACAGTCTTATGGCAATAGAGGTCCTCCTGACAAAGCGACAGAACACTAGTAAGCTGCTGCAGTTTGTGGCTTCAGCTTTGATGCAGGAACATCTCAAGTATGCGCAGAGTATATAAAAGCCTATGGCTGTCTCTTGTTAACAAGGTGCAGAGCTTTTCTCCTCTGCATGCAAAATTCCAAATGCGGAGCCAGATTGAAAGAGGAATACAGTAGACATTTGTGATTTTTATAATGCCCACAAGCATCTACAGATGTGATCCCATGTAATGAAGCATGTGGCCCTAAATGGGAATTATTTGCAAACAGCAGGATCTCCTGGCAGAAGCGATGACACTTGCTGTGTTCTGAAGGCTTCCCCTCTAAAACCATGTTTGGTTAGCACCTATGCCCTGTTGAAATTGGCACAACAAATTCAGAGTGGGAACAATGCCAGCCTAGCAGATGGGAATGACTGTAGGCATGCCAGAGAACCAGTATGTTCATCAAGTTTGAATATTAGGGACAGAATCCAGTCCAAGAATGTAAAAATGACAGGCTGTACACACATCTGTACCTTAGGTTAAAGGACTATACCATCTCTTTTGAGTTACTACAGTGAATTCAGCACTGAGACCTAGGAGCTTCAGGACTGTAACAAATACTTTCCACTTATTCAGCACTGTCCAGCCAGTGATCTCAAAGCAGTTTGCAAATATCAGTGAAGTTAGCTTCATCACCACCCTGTGAGGTACGTAAATATTAACTCATTGTACAGATGATGAAACTGAGGCATAGCAGCATTAATGGACAGGCTGTGCCCACTTTGGAGGCCAGGATGCAGGACCGCAATGCCCCAAAGAAAGCTCTGGGAGGATTCTGTCTCAGAAGACACAAAATTTCCCCAGCTCCCTGCCATGCAGAAGGTGTGCATATGCAGTATTATTCCTTTGGATGGTGCAGACTGATTACCACTATGCAGCTGTCCAGCTCTTCCTCTCACTTTTGGATTAGTTAATCTGCAGAGGCACAGGACAGCTACTTCCCCTGACTCTTGTGCAGGGAGTATGAAGGCTCTTTTCATTCTTCCAACCTCTTACCACCCACAATCTTGCCCTATGTGACTTGTCTAAGGTCAAATAGGTCATCCATGGAACAACCAGGAATAAAAGCCAGGTCTCTCTACTCTCAATTCCGTGCCTTCACCACAAGAGAATATTGCCCTCTAAAACTAAGAACCTAATGCCACAACCCCACTCTGTACAAAAGCCCACAATTTCAAAAGGGTTTACTAATTAGGGATGCCTCCATTTTGTCCCCCAAAATTTATAGACACACTTGAAAATTTTGGCCCAATTGTAGCCTAAAGTTTGGCCTCCTATACTGTTCTTTAGAGTTGCAGGCAGGCCGGGTTCTCCTCCCAGTCACTGGGAAGTGGCACAGGACCTAGAGATGGAATGGAAGACTGTCTGAGGTGGCATTCTGACAGCTTGTCTGGTGGGACTTTAATATCCTGGAAGGAGGGCCAGGCCGGAAGGATGAGTCAAGAAGAGGGAGCACTGAATCATGAAGAAAGAGAAGGACCACAGTGTGAGCGAGTGATGACAAGGGGCGCCACACACAGTGAAAGCTGATTTCCCAGACCTAGCCACCTAGCTACGTCTGCAGTGAGTGGAGCCCTTTACAGTGCTGCAGCCGGACCTCCTTTCTTCAAAGTCTTCAAAATATGGCTGAAATGGAAGTGATGGATATGTCTTGTGGTTGGCTCTCTAGTGACAGGTGAATTTCACCCTCATTGAATAGATTTTGATCTCATGCCACTGCCTTTCAGGGGCATTAAACAGAAAACTGTTGGTTTATACTTTGAACAACAGAACTTTACCTGACTATGCATCTATGGTTTCTTCAGACTTAAAATTTATTCTTAATCATCTGTATCTTGTGTTAAGAATTTTTCTGACCCATAGTGCAAAGCACTCCGTGGAGTTGAATGAACAGATATGTCAATAACATTTTATCTCTTTGGCTTCCTGAACCAGTCTTCAGCCATAGAAGTTCAACTATATCTAGAGGGAAAACCAGCTGATGTTTTATACTGCTTCCACATGACAGTTCACAATGATTGTGATCAGTTTTGCTTGTTACCAGCTTTCTGGAGGGCAAAGTGAATGGAAATTCAGTGATAAAAAAGGATCGCTGAACACAGGGGCGGCTCTAGACATTTTGCTGCCCCAAGCACGGCGTCATTCGGCGGGAGGTCCACTGAAGCCGCGGGACCAGTGGACCCTCCGCAGGCATGCTGCCGAAGGCACCCTGCCTGCTGGCGACCGGCAGAGCAGCCCCCGCGGCACGCTGCCCCAAGCACGCGCTTGGCGTGCTGGGGCCTGGAGCCGCCCCTGGCTGAACAAAATCACTACAAAAAATGCCAGTTCCATGAAATGGAACTGTTCAGTGCTCACAGTTCCATGTTGCACGTCAGCCAGCATTTGTGTATGGTAATAATTACAGTTTGAATCATGTCGATGTAAATTCAGTTCAGGGCTGTTGTGGGCACCCTACTCAGGAAGGAGGAAAAGAGCTCCTCTGGGCGCCATCTGCCTCAACCCAATGGAAGTGTGAGGCTTGTCAAGACTGGAGATAGGCAGAGCTGTAAGAGGAAGGATCCCTGCTCAGTCCAGTGTGGCACTCTGAAGAAGTAGGATTACAACTCAAATATCCCTGGTACCTGAAAGGAGGGGTTGCTGATTGGGGAAACAGCTTGAGGGCCCTGGGCTATACTACACTACATCTTATGTCGACATAACTTACATTGCTCAAAGGTGTGAATAAATCACCCCCCTGAGCAACATAAGTATCACTGACATAAGCGCTGATGTGGACAGCACGATGTTGGCGGGAGAAGTTCTGCCATGACATAGCTTCTGCTGCTCGCAGGGGCTGGAGTAGTTAAACCGATGGGCGAACTCTCTCCCATCAGCTACATTAGAGAGCTTACAGCTGTGCAGCTCCATCAGTGCAACTGCGTTGCTGTAAACTCACTAGTGTATCCATCTCTTGGTTGCCTGGGCCCTCTCAGAAAGGAGAAGGGGTGGGTTTTTTTTGTTTTTGTTTGTTTGGTTTTTGTTTTTTTCCCTTTGGCTTCCCAAAGGCCTAGGACTCTGCTTTTTGTGGGCTGTGGAAGCATGCTGACTCTTTGTTTGGACTATTTTAACTCCCCTTTCCCCTGCCCCCTCCAGGAGGGCAGGTGCCCTGAACCGCACAGCTGAAGGGCTGAGTCCTGAACTCAGAAACAGAAGCTGTCAAAACACTTAAAGGGAAGATTTGAGAGATGCAGACTACTACAGCTGCAAGCAAGAATATTCTGAGTATGTTTACATAGGGTTGGTGATCTATGGTGTAGCTGGAAAATTGGAAGAGATGATTCCAGTTACAGGCTTTGGGAAACATGAGATAAAATTCCTGGTGGATTTAACCTGTTACAGTTTTCTGTAGTATGGCAAATTTTTAATGGAAAACTCAGGGCACACATTAAAATACGGCATGTTAGCGCACTAATACACTTTTTTAAGGCCCTATTGGAAATTCATCCACTAGGAGACAGTTTGAGGCTATGAGAACTCTTTTTACAAAGGTCTGTTTAAATTAAGCTTGAGCAGAGGTCCCAGAGGTAAATAACAATGGCTACTCTGACTCCTCCTAAAAGCAATAACTGAGGCATACGTAAAATATAATATCAGCTGTTATGTCTTAACAGGGACTAAAAGCAACATTTAACAAGTGTTGTGTAATGGCAGGTTTGATGTTAAGATCAAACAGCTTGTGAATGCATTTTTGAAAAACATTCTAGAATGGGTATCATGACATAAATTGCACAATACTCAGGAGACTGTAGGAAGGTTTTACTAACAGATGAAAAGACACAGTGTTTGAGAACAAAGAGCACAATCTGAGTATAGAGGAGCTATAAGATCAACTGAGCAAAGATGGGGAGAAATGTAAATGTTTTAAGACAAATATAAAATGCAAACTCTGGATTGCTAATAAGTAAACTTCAGGCTTGTATTAGAAGTCTATGACTGGAACTTAAATTTACTTGCTGCTTTTAACACAGAGAGTCAGCAGTAATCTGGGACTCAAATCCTCCACAGCCAAGACTCACAATGATTACATTATTATTGCATGGTATTAAAGTTCTGTATTAGCCAGCCTTCAGTGTAAGCTCAGTTATTTAAGGTGATATCAGAAAGCATGGAGTGGTCCCTTTGTCGCCAGCATAAACTGAGCATTCTCACCAAAGAAGGAAAGCCATGTAAAAGGGATACAATGAACACTAAACATATGATCCCCAAATTGGTAGTGACAGATGTGTTTGAGGATTATTATTATTATCAGAATGACATCTAGTACTTTTAACGGGCTAACTGGATTCTGATGTTCATGTGAGAATTCAGTTAAAGGATAATAATAGGAGATAATAATAATAAGTAGTGTGGTTTAGAGGTTAAGGCAGAGTACCGAGAGAGAGATTTGGGTACTGGTCCCAGTTTTGCTATGGAATGCCTTATATAATCTTCAGCAAATCACTTAACCCCTTGATTGCTCTATATCTAAAATGCAGTTAATAATACCTGCTTGCAAGGGATATTGGGAGACTAAATTCACTGATATTTGTGACGTGCCTTGAGATCCTCAGAATGAGAATTGCTTAACAAAAACACAACGTATTAGTTTATTACATTAAATTGCCTGTTTCTGTAGCATAACACTTTCAGGGCTAATATAGCGCTCTCTGATATTCAACTGTTGTTAAAAGAAGCAAAGGCAGGCTCCTGTGCAGCACATATAGAAAGACCAACACAGACAGGGTTAGCAAGTGCTGTAATTTGGAGCAGCCAGGAGTTGCTTTAGAGCACTTTCCCCCTTGTCAGTAGGCCGCTCTGCAGCTGGCAGCGGTGGACAGTCCAGACTAGTGTCAGAAGCAGCTAGCCCATTTTTAGTGCATTAGCTCAGTCAAAGCTAGAAACATGTACATTTGCCCTAAGCTGTAAATTGCACCTCTACCTGCAGTGTAGGTGTCCTTGCGGGGCTCTCCTCCTGCTTCTGAAATATTCCCTTCATTCTCCTAGCAGGACTTCTGTGGCTGAACTATGCAGTGCCTATACTTGGGGAATTCTACCTTGGGTGGCTGATGATCTTTTTTGCTGCTGCCACAGCAGTCTGCAGGGGCTATAGCAGAGGCAAGAACCCCTCCCAAAAAGTTGGATGGATCTAAGACATCCTGGGCCAAATTCTTCCTGGCGTAATACTATACTTTATGATAAATTCATCTGGATGTTATTCCATCCTCCTATTTCTAGAGTGTGTTTGGAAGATTCCAGCTTCAAAAATTGTGCTTGAAATTGAAAGTCCTGAGATCAGTATTATTTATTGGCTTCTGCCAGCTCATATCAACAGAATCAAAATTTGCATGGGAGATCATTAAACAATATATGGTGTTATGAAATAGTAATGGTGGGCCTGATCCTTGAACTCCAAAATACCAACTGAATTGATCCCTAACTTACAAATACAACACAAGGGCCAAGTTCTGCCCTCAGGGTGAAATTCATTCCCATGCATGGGGCCAGCACAAGGTCTATGCACAACTTTAGATCCACATAAGCCCTACTGTGGAGCAGTGTTGGGTTTGTGCTGCACGTCTGTGGGTTACACATCCACTCTCTGCTCTGTGATCCTTAGCAAAAGTTTACTGAGATGATCATATCTACTTTATGCCTGAAAGTCCGGAGTCCCAGGTTTCCAGGCAGCAGGGAACAAGCCCTCCGTGTGCATGAGGCCCTTACTTCAGAATGGCTCATTCACTGCTTCAGTTTCAATAACCACTTCATAGCCCCGTACTTTGGATCATTTGTGTGAAAGTATGTAATTTGCATTAAAAATATGCTGCAAAGACACTGGCTTTATACTGTTTCAGACTCCTGGAGAGAATTATTAATATAACAACACACAGATAAAAAGACAAAGAAAAAAATTCTGATTGGTTTACACAGAGTTTGTTGTTATTTGTATAGAATCTTGTTTAGTGCATGTTTATGGCTATGCCACATTACAGATCCATCCATTAACACCTCAGGCCCCTAAAATGGATTTAGAGTTCATATTGGGAAGAGCAGAGTGAAAGAAAACTGAGACCTTTTCCTTGGACCCAATACATTCCCTTTGCCCTGTTCGCTTCGTTATTCTGCTCTGAATTAAAGCAGCCTGAAGTAGCCCCTGCCAGCCATGGGGATTAGAGTAAGGGCAGGAAGATAGCATGTAGCCAGCTTTGCTCCTCATATTAGCTCAGCTGAACCCTAGGATCAGGGCTGAGGATTTCAGATGAAGGACAGATCAGTAACTTTATCATTAGATTACTGTGCAGCTGATGAAAGTGCAAGTAGATCTTGATTATTTATTTATTTATTTGGTAGGGTGTTTTTCTAGTTGCTGACATTGAGCCTGTCTCACCTTTGTGCTACAATAAATATCAACATCAATAGTTCACATGAATTTGAAGGAGAATGTGATCAGCGGTTCACTTCTTGGACATAAAAGAGGACCATTCTGAGTACAGCCTCAAAGAGTGAGAAGAGTTGGATAAAGAAATTAGTATAATGAAACAAGCAACAAGTCCACACTGGGCTACCACCAGCTATGATGCCAAGAAAGACTGAGAAATGCTTCACATTATGTTGACAGTAAGGGCTTGTCTATGAGGGGTTGTGAACTGGTTCAAACTGAGTTAATCTGCTTGTAAAATGCTAACACACACAATGCAATGCATGACAGTGCATTAACTTCACATTTACCATGAACGCTGGAGTCCTCATGCAAACTGGACTATATTGGCTGAAAGTTGAATTACTTTGGTCTGTTCATGTGCATGGAACAGCTGCCTCCAATGGCTATTCCACACAACTTTGTGGTCGACCATTACTAAACTGTCTCTGTGCTGGTGTGCCCTCTTCTGGTGTCAAGTTCCCAGAAGGCAGCCTCTCCTGTTTAAAAGCGAGCACACAGCCGTATTATGTCTATTTTCTCTTGACTTCAAGTGTAACTGCTTTCTTGTGATACTACAGCAATTCTACACCACAAACCCCACAACATGCCTTGTGTTGCTGCTTGGAGCCATTCTGAGACCCTGAATCTCATTACCGTTTGGGAAGAAATGTCAGTGCTGGAAGCTCTTGTGGCCAGCCACCGTAATAAAGACCTGTTAGTGGAAATTGCAAAACAGATGTCCATGGGTTGCCTACCAGTACCAGATAAAGAGCAAGAAGCTCAGAAGGGTCTACATTAAAATGAAGGATGCAAGGAAAACATTGGGCAGAAGACACGTGACCTGCCTCTCTTATGAGACAGGATTTTACACAATTATACAACTACCTGATCCAGATAGTTTGTGGATCCTGCTGCTGGTTCTGCATTCTCCACCTAAAGATAACAACCAACACTCATTGGAGGATGAGTGGCATGGGGCCAGAGAAGAGCTCTCTCAGAGCCAGGATCTGTTTGGGATTCAGGACTCTGACAAAGACCAGGTTGAAAACCAACCCAATTCCAGCAAGCAACCCAGGCCAGGACTAAAGTAAAAGATCCTCTGAAGGGAACTTCAGCAGGTAAGTACCTATCTTTTCAATTTATTATTTATTATTGTGTTAACTACACTAGCTTCTGTTCCAGGTGAGCCATGGCTGCAGCCATTTCACGCGAATGTGAGCTAGAAGCTTTTCTGTGTCTCCAGCCTTTGCCTCCCTCTGCCCATACTTTCTACTCAGCCCTCCTATACACGTTCCCAAGATAGCAGCCGTTCTGCCTTGCCTTATTACATGCTACAGCCCTAACCATTGGCCATTCTTAGGCCCACACCACGGACGGCACATACCCATTTTCCTTTCTTTTCTGCTTTCCTCAGCTGTCCTGCCCAGTGAACCCATTCCCCACCAGCACCATTCACTGCTCCAAAATGGCAACCAACAGCATAGCACTGCTACAGCCTCTACACTACCCTCTCCTGTGGCAGATTCAAATAATGAAAACATTTATTTGCTCAAAAATGAATGGTTTATTGAGACAGCAGCTACAGGAAAAGAAGTCTGGTTAGGGTTCATTGTTTATATGAGGTATAAATACATATTTTATGCCCAATACAGGTACAAAAAGTACTGCTCCCCACTGAGATACTGCAACATGCATTCTACCATACAATCATTGTAGGACCCTATCAATATTTCCCTGCACTTTTTCCATGTCTTCAGGGGAGATAAAGCAGAACTTAAGACTGAGAAATTGCTCAGTTTTGGTTCTCACATTATAGGGGATAACCGTGTGGTCCTTTCCTTTCCCCTAGTATAGCCTGCAAGTCCCTTCCACTCCTGGAGCATGTCTGGGGAGACCATCTTGGTGAATAACTTCATAGCCTATCTCACTGTTTTGCCCTTGCCTTTTCGAATAAGGCCATTCTCTGTCTCCTAATCACTTGTCTCAATATCACATCATCCAGTCAGGACAGCTTACAGGAGATGTAGAGAGGATTACTATCCAGATACTATCCAATGCCCACCATAACCCCTCCAACACCAATGCACAAAGAAAATTGCAAAACGGGACTATACGGGGAACATAATTTCCCTCCTCCAACACAGTGGCAAGGCAAGATAGCATATACTTATACGCACAAAAATCCCAATGCACCCAGTACCTTCCCGACACACTCCCCATCTACCATGTCTGAGGTGCCCCAAAGACCGGGAAGAATCTCAACACAATCTATCTAGAAAATGAACAATAACCCCTCTGTTTGTTTGGGGTTTTTTTTGCACATATCCCATAGCCACAGCATCTGCAATGGCCAGACAATCAAGGGCATGGCCTTTATCAGTGGCAGAGGGCCTGGCCAACGTGAAGGGGGGCAGGGGGACAAAAAAGGAAGACTCAGGATGAGATGTTTTCAGAACTCATCAGAGTCCCTTAAAAAAATTCAAAATTGGGTGAGAGGCTGTGATGGGTTGGGTCACAGAGACCCTCTTGGGACTGCCACATAATGTGTTAAGACTACCTGTGAATCTGTTTTCCCTTGCAGTCTGCCTTGTTCAGCCAGACATGCAAGTCTGCTCCAACACAGACCCAAGGTCCGAACCATGTCCCCCAGAAACTGCAGACTTAACTGAAAACAGTTTAAGTGCTTCTGTATCTAGAACCCAGGTCCTCTAGGTCTCCTGGTGTGTTTTATGTCTGATTTGTGTTACTTGAACATTTATAATGCAAGATGATTGGGGAAGCGATCATTCTTCTGTGTCTTGTACACTGATGGGTACACCAATGTCAATTACAAGATAATTAATTTGTAGCTTAATAGATTTTAAGGTCAGAAGGAACCATTAGATCTAGTCTGACCTCTTGTATAACATAGGCCATTGTATTTCACCTAGTTCTCCCTATCTGGGCTCAAAAACTTGTCTGACTAATGTATATCTTCCAGTAAAGCTTCCCCTTAATTTGAAGATAAGAGATGGGGAAACCACAGCTTCCCTTGGTGGTTTGTTCCAATAGTTAATCACTTTCACTGTTAAAAATGGTGCCTTGTTTCTAATTTAAATTTGTCAGGCTTTAACTTCCAGCCTTTGCATCTTGCTTTGCCTTTCTCCACTAAAGAGCCCTTTATTACCCAGTATTTTCTCCCCAGAATATTTTTTTTCACTGTAGTCAAGTGACCTCTCAATCTTTTCCATAAGCTAAACAGTTTGAGCCCTTTAAGTCTTTCACTGTATTTTTTGCAGCCCTTGGATCATTTGTGTGGTTCTTTTCTGTATCCTAATTTTTTCAGTGTATTTTTTTAAAATGCAGACACCAGCACTGTATGCAGATACTGGTCTCGGTCTCACTAAGGTGGTGAACAGAGGTAAAATCACCTCCCTACTGCTACTCCCCTGTATATCCCATCCGAGGATCACATTAGCCCTCTTGATCACAACATTGCATTGGAAGCTTATGCTGATCTACTTGTCTAATATGATCTCTAAATCCTTTTCAGGATCACTGCTTTCCAGTCCCTCATTCAGTTGGTATGGACCTGCATTATTTGTTCCTAGATTATCATAGTTAAGTACTAACAGACAACCTCATTTTTTTCTTGGAAGTCTTAGTTCTGTTTTGCATTAATGTTTTTACTAGAAGAAAACATCTCCATTCTTTTAGGGATGCCATTTATTTGAGATGTAATTCCTTATATCCAGCATCAAGTCAACATACTCGTCCTGCACTTCAAGAATAATCCTGCAAAGACCACCAAGCACTGTAATTTGGGGCTACGGGGTAAAACACTGCGGGGAGCTGTCCCATAAAAATAATGGTTGTGGGTCCTTGGGAGCATTTCCACTATGAAAGTAAGTGAGCATAAAAACTGATCCCAAACTTTTGGAGCAGTAAAAGGGGCAGCACTGCCGTGACTTGTGAAAGCAGCGGAAACAAAGCTGGTGCCACTGGAAATGATTTCTCAAACGAAGTACCAGGGGCCCAGCGCCCAGGAGCCCAGGCTCGGCAGCAGAGAGATACTGTAGGCTCTTCCGGGCAGGGACCAGCTCCCACTGCGGCTGTAGCGCCTGGCCCTCAGGCCCGGCTCCTCCAAGGGATTTCGCTGCCGAAAGGCCCTGGCGCCACGCTAGGAAGGCGAGCGCGGGAAGAAAACGGGTCTCGGGGCAGGGCGCGCGTGGCGGACACTTCCCCGGGAGGGCGGAGCCGAGGCCGGGGCCGGCTCGACAGTGCTGCGCTCGCTGCGGCTCCGTCCCGCCCCTGCGGCGGGACCAATAAAGTTGCTACAAAGTGACCTTGGGCTCCAGCGTTTCCGCCCTCCCCCCCACATCCGGGCGCTCCTCGCCCCCGCCGCGCCTGCGCCCCATTCAGTCCGCTCGACCTCTGCTGCTGCAGCCAGTAAGTGGGGAGAGCCGGGGATCGCCGCCCCATCTGCCCCCCCCTCCCCCCCGCCTAACCGCTCTTGCTCTCTTCGCAGAGAGGCGGATTCCAGCGCCGAGGAGGCCCCGGGGACACAGCGCCAGCCCGCAGCCCTCTGCCATGTTCGCCTGCGTGAAGCTCGCCTCCTCCCCGGCCCTGGTGAGTGCCGCCGGCTGCGCTGGGTAGCCGCCGCCCGGCTCGGGGCGGCCCTGCATCCCCGCGCGACCCGCTGCTGGCTTCAAGTCCGAGCTCCGGGACGGGGGGGGGGGGGGGTCGCAGCAGCTCCTCTGCGGGCCGGTCCCACCCCACAGGGCTTCCCCAGTGCCCTGTCGGGGTGGGGGATCGCGGTGCAACCAGTGAGCTGCTCCTGCTGCCGGGGCCTGGCTCCCCCAGCCCCTTGTTATAGGGCAAGTCCCAGCTCCTTCTCTGCAGCCTGGGGCCCGCGGTGACTAGCGCGGAGAGAGGCGGTCCCCCCGCCCCGAGAGCCAGGCGCTGCTCGTGAGGCCTAGCGCCCGCTCAGCTCCTTGCTGGAGGTCAAATTCCAGCTTGCCGCTTCCGCTGTGCGGGAGCCAGACTCCCCGCCACAGCCGGGGATCCCTCGGCACAGCCGGCGGCCTCTCCGCTATGCCGCGGACACGGGCCGGGTACGAGTCAGCCTGACCTTAGAGCGCTGGGAGCCCAAGGACACCAGCAGGCCGCACTGGAGAGAGGGTTCATTCATTCCTCGCTTGCTCGATTTAATTCTGGGTGGTGTCTCTCAAAACTTACCCGTGCCTTCGTAAGAGTAGCTTAGGGGGGTTTAATGCATTATAGTGGAATTTTATTATGACTGCAAAACTCAAGTTTCTGCTTTATTTTTCTTAGCTCTAAAACATGAGCATAGTTACCCTTTTAAAATGAGATCTGAATTATTCTGCAGCCCTCTGTATTTCACTGTTCAGCTTTAGGATGATGCTCACAAATGAGCAAGTCAGAAGCACTTGTTTTAATGATATAAACAAATGGCTAGCAACTTGAGTAGTGTGGGGTTACAAATGTTCAGTATCTTGCTTTCATTTCAGTTTCCAAATGTGGGGTTATCTCACTCTTTGTTTGTATTGCTGTTAGATATATCACACTTAACATTATTTGCTCTCAATATTACAGTGTTGTTTAGCAATGGCTCCAAATAATGGATTAGCATGAACCTAAGTACTTGACATAAAAGAACCCATCACAGAAAAGGGGGCTGTGAGTTAGGGAATCAGATGATAAATGTAAGCTTTCTTCTTGCCTTGCTTTGATGTTGCTAGATAAGTCAATGTCTGCACATCAGCAATGTTCATTGCCTTGACCTTAAGAAGAAAGACTTAGTGAAGAGTGAAGTCCTTAATCTTACACAAATCACTGTTAAAAGTCAGTGCAGTCATATAGAAATATGTTTATGGTCAAATATGTCACTTTTTCTCTTACAGATCCGTGCAGGATCAAGAGTCTTGTACAGACCAATTTCCGCATCAGTGTTGTCTAGGCCAGAGGTCAGGACTGGAGAGGTACCTTATAAACTAAATTCTGTAGCTTCCTAAACTTTCTGGTGAGCCCAAGTGTTCTCATCCCATTTTTCAAATATACTTTACTAACTAAAATATTGACTGTATGACAGATCAGTAAAAGGTCATCTAATACATTTTCTCCCATCAAAGCTACAGTCCATTATGTTTGGCAATTAACGTACAGAAGTCTGAACTTCTAGTCACAGGCTCTAGTAAACTCTATAACCACTCTGGCTTACTGTATTTGTAATAGAAGAACTACAGAATAACCCGAAATTTCAAAATAGCTATAAAAGATCTGTTTGAGTCTGTATTTAAATGCTTTCCATGTTTATTTCTCAGGGCAGCTCAACACTTAATGGAGCCCAGAATGCTGTCTTCCAAGTAGCACTTAGAGAGTTCCAGACCAGTGCTGTCAGCAGGGACATTGACACTGCTGCCAAATTTATTGGTGCTGGCGCTGCCACAGTAGGAGTGGCTGGTTCTGGTGCTGGTATCGGAACCGTCTTTGGTAGTCTAATCATTGGTTATGCCAGGTAATCCTTTTTTTTAAATATATATATATCACTTAAGTTGCATGCAAACACATTTAATGATAAACTTAAAGATATATATTGGTAGCAAAGTCTTGATAAACTTCCACTAAAACAGTCAGTGTGTAGAATTTAAATAATGCCCCTAGAATAATCCTTCTAACACAGGGGTGAGCAAACTTTTTTTGGCTTTAGGGCCACATTGGGTTTTGTAAATTGTATGGAGGGCTGGTTAGGGGAGGGGGTCGTGGCCTGGCCCCCACCTCCTATCTCTGCCCACCCCCCATGGACTCCTGCCCTATCCACCCCCCCTGTTCCATGATTTGGGGGGGGGGGCAGGACCCCTGCCCCATACAACCCCCATCCCACTCTCCCGGGACCCCTGCCCCATTCAACCCCCTGTTTTCCCCTCGACCACCCTGACCCCTATCCACAGCCCGTCCCCTGACCACTGAACTCCCCTGCCCTCTGTCCAACCCTCCCTCCCGCTTCCTGCCCCCTTACTGCGCTGCCTGGAACACCAGTGGCTGGCAGTGCTACAGCTACGCCACCTGGCTGGCTGCCACCACTGCACACCACAGAGCACCGGTCAGGCCAGGCTCTGCAGCTGTACTGCCCCAGGAGCTCACAGCCCCGCCAGCACTGCAGTGAGCTGAGGCTGCATGGGAAGGGGGACAGCAGGGGAGGGACCAGGGGCTAGCCTCCTGGGCCAGGAACTCAGGGGCCAGGAAGGATGTTTCCGCGGGCCGTAGTTTGCCCACCTCTGTTCTAACATGTTAACCTCTTGGAATATTAGGTAATGGCACACCAGGCCCAAGTGCTGAATTTCTAAGATTACAGATTTCAGTATATGCAAATCTTACGTGACTTCTCAGGGCAAACCAACTACAGCTAAATCAGTGTTTCATGTTTAGTTCTTCAGTATTAGCTTCAACTCTGAGACTCCAAAACCTAACCTAGACTGAATATAACTTGAAAACATTTTGTAGGGGACAATCCTCCATAAATGGAGGGACAAATTGGATGGTGGATGTTAATATTTAACTTGAGATCCTGTGCCTCTTTTAACCCAATTATCAGGATTGGTCTTGAGAAGTAAAATTCTTGCTACAGCCCTGTAATCAATCTTTTACTTAATGTTCTACTAAATGCAGTTTTATAAAATCACTGCAGTAACTACTTCCATGGCAACCAACTAATATCAGACAAGTGATTCCACTGTTGGAGCTTGAGAGGGGGAAACTCCTTTAAAGAGAGAGAGATCTTAGTTCCCTGTGTTCATAATTTTGTTTCCCCTATTTCATTTGTTTAATTCCCATACAGTAGTATCTCAAATCTTACTACTGAGGAGACAGCAACTAGCACAGTCACGAAATGACTTCTTGTAGAGTTTCTGCTTTCTCCTCTCTCCCCCCCCTCCAAACAAAAATATTTAAACACCTTGTTTCCATTTATGAACTCTCTTCTGAAGTGTTAGCTTGGCACTAAAAGCCTGGTTTTATTTCCCATTCAGGAAGCAAAAATATGCTTCTAGCCAAACTAGTTACTTCATCTTTTGAAATGACCCCCCCCCCCCCCCCAAAAAAAAAAAAAGACTGTTTCAAACTGATATTTGTGCTGTTCTTGGTTTTGGTGTTTTTTTTTTTGTGGGGGCAGGGGTGGGTGGAAGAGGGCAGGGAGGCCAATGTTGCAAGGTACTAGTTCATAATTATTCTATTCTCTTCCTTCCTTCCACACTTCCTCAAGGATACTCAGTTGCAGTTTTGTAACACTAAGGGGGCTGACAAACCATCTAAGGCAGAAATCGTTGAGAAGTATAGGTTATCTGTAAGCTGCCTGAATATTACAAGGGCATTCAGAATAAATCTGGATGTATAACAAACTCAGGCCGCTAGGAATGTTGTGTGCATTGCACGCTAGTGGAATTAACCAGAGAGATCTTAGGCTGGTAGGTAATTACTGCATATGAACTCTCTATGTTGATATGTCTGTCTACAAAGGCTCTTTTGGTTTTGCACTTGTATAGACAGGGCCTTCATGTTTGGGTATGACATTTTACACATGCACAAGATTACAAACGTGTATATATTAATATGCAATGTGTACACTTTAAATCTAGTCTTGACTTATTCAGAAGTCACAATTGTACGGTGAACACTGTTAACATTTGTGTGGGTTTACTGTGTTTTCCCTGCTATAGCAGAGAATCTGTAGCATGAAAGTTAATTTAAAATCCTTAACTGGCTCTGTCAGATGCATCAAACTACATTAGCATAAACTCTTAATTTGTATGTATATAAAAACAATCTTATACCTGCACGTTCTCTTTTAGAAATCCCTCTTTGAAGCAGCAGCTGTTTTCATATGCTATCTTGGGATTCGCCCTGTCTGAAGCTATGGGTCTCTTTTGTCTGATGGTTGCTTTCTTGATCCTGTTTGCAATGTGAAGAGATCTGCTGCTCATAATGTTAGCGTTAGTAAACTACAAATGTAATTGTATGTATTTTACTGAGGCTCCCAAAATGTTGATGTCATGGAAACGAACATTATTTCCAAAGTCATTTCATTAAAGATAATAACTTTAACAGTCTGGCTGTGGCCTTCATTTATTACTTTGAACAGTATCTCTTGGTATGACTCTTACGTGGGGGGGGAGGATGTTAGTTAATGTGAAAATAAACTAAATGAGGCTTATACTGACCTGCAGTCACCACAGATTTCTCCTGATCCCAGTGAATTCACATGGAGTATAGGACCCTGAAACTAAAACTTAATGGCATTCTGCTTGAAGTTATGAATGCACATTAAGGGCTTTCTCTAGGTAGTCACTGCATATGTCAATTTTAATTTGTAGTTTTGATGCATTTGTCATTTGCCTTTCTGGTTAAAGACTCCTAAAATAGCCTCTCTCTAAGGCTACTGGTGATCTTCGGTATATGAAATACTAATGGCTTTTGGAATAACATTCAGAACCACAATTAAACTTTTAGACCTTTCTCCTCTATTAAAACCATTTTGTTTCCTGTTCCCATGTGCTATTCCAATACTCCTGAACTTGATGATGTGTTCCATAGAATCTTTCATCTAAGGATCAAAATCGGGGTAGTCAACAGGCAGATCAGAAACATCTGCAAGTCCAGGTTTGAACAGACCCTGAAATCTCTTTACTTATTTTCTCTGGTGTCTGGAATTTGACTGTACCTTGACCAAGAAATTTGGACCTTGATTAAAAAAAAAAGACTACCCTGATCTAAATGCTCCACAAACTGGTAATCAATCCCATGGATCCAGAAGCATGACCTGTTTCAAACCTCATTGCTCAAAAGTAGTTCTGCAGTCCACTCGCCTGTATACAAATCTTGATCAGTCGTGACCCTGTCTCAGACTCTTTAAATATCAGTTTACAAACTAACTGGGTCAGAGTTGACTATTTGCAGGAAATCTTAAAAATACCAAGGAGTGTTGTTCTATAGTGATTCTGCTTTAACAAACAATATTAATAGGGCTGATGACCATACGCATTTTTGCTTGTCTAAACTACAGTCTGTCTGAATCAGTTTAAGAGATCACTTTCTCAAACTACACACATTCTTGGTGGAGATCAGGACATGCGGTTGAAGTGTGGTGCTAACTTAATGCATATACTGGCTAGCTAACTTTGATTATTTAAGGGCTACCACGTGCTGTGACATAAAAGTAATTTGCGTGGAAAGTACAGAAAATCCAAAAGAAGCTGGAGGGAGGGTTTTTTTTTTGGGGGGGGGTGGGGTAAAGTAGGCATAGCAATGTAATTTGAGCTGGTGTTAAATAAGCTGTACACTAAATCTTGTAGCTGTCTTTTAGACAATTATGTACATAACTCCACATTTTCTAACACAAAACATTACAATAATTCAGTCCTAGCTGCCTTAGTAGCACAATTGTAAAAGTTGTTATGACTAGCTCTAAAAGAAAATTGAAAATTCCAGTCACCCTTCCACAGGGCAGCAATATTAAATAAATGCATAAGACCCTTTACTTCTCACAGAAGGTGTATTAGGTAGCAACAATCTGCTAAAAGCTTAGATGATCACAACTGCTTGTTCTAACCCCCTAGCAAGAAAAACAGCACTAATGTTCATCTTAAACTCTTGGTCCCTGAAACTTCTACCTGTTGCAAGTAATTTAAAATAGAATTTCTTGGAGTTTTGTAACCTTAAAAATGGCAGAGTCCTGTGGCACCTTATAGACTAACAGACATATTGGAGCATGAGCTTTTGTGGGTGAATACCCACTTCATTGGATGCAAGTGGGTATTCACTCACGAAAGCTCATGCTGCAATATGTCTGTTAGTCTATAAGGTGCCACAGGACTCTTTTTGCTGCTTTTACAGATCCAGACTAACACAGCTACCCCTCTGATACTTGTAACCTTAAGTTTACTTCCAACCAAGTACGTTCCATTATTCTCCCTACTTAGTCATCTGTCTTGCTGCTGTAAAACATTTGAACATCGAGCAGGCAGTAGAAAATTCTTTGACATTCAGAAAGACTATTGTTTAAACATATCCCTAATATAAAAGAAAAATTGAACATTTGTAAGTTCAGTATTGAAATATTTTTTCACTGTTGATACTCGAGCAAAAAGGTGCCACTGTAACATGTGTCTGTTTTTGTATGTGCATGTTCTTCAATATCCTCTCTTAAAACCTTTGTTAAGCCTGCAGGCATGGTAGTATTGAGTGTAATTAACTGTTTCAAGTACACAGTAAATGAGCCTTCCCTACACACCACTTAAGAGGTTAATGTAAGTAGACCTAATCAATCACCTATCTTCTGCAAGCTGGAAAAGGCTTGGGGAGGGGATAGTACACAAGCTTTAGGAATCAACACCAACCTTCCCTCCCACTTGCTTATGGTGATGAGAAAAAGTGCCTGTATGGTGGCCTCTCCCAAGCCTTACAAGGTTTGGGGATGGTGGTAGAGGGAGGATAAAACATTTCTGCAGGCTACTGAGAGCTCTCTGACATAACCCTATGGAAGGAAATAGGAGCTAGCTACTGTCTGAAGCTGCCAACAAGCCAAAATGTAGTTTCTGAAAAATCTTGTGTGGCAACTTTAAAATAAGTCCCATTGTTCTGCTTATTCCTTAGATATTAAACAGAGGAGCTCAATGAACCATCATCTATGTTATTTACCATTTGGACTGTGATAATGCTGGGTTTGTGGGGGGTTGGGGGGGAGGCATTGTGGTTAGGAACCCAATATGGTAGGGATTGTACAAACCCATAACAAAACCAGACTTGCCCATTAGAAGAACTGTTGAGATTTTTTGGGATGTCAAATCATGTACCTAACTGATCTCAAATAAATCCAACCTTTCCCATAAATATAATCTACCATCTTAAGACCTATATTTCATTGTGTTTGATTTATAGAGGGAGGGGGTGCAAAATTCAGGTTATAATGTCAACTTGAGTGCAAATTTAAAGGGACACTTCTCAAGCTGATTTTTTTTTTAATAGAGTACTCTTGAAAAAAATAGGGCCTTAAGAGGTGGTTTTTAACAAGGGGTTTTCTTCATTATTTGTATTGCAGTAGCTCTGATCACAGATTAGGACCTCATTGTGCTAGGCATTTCGCGCGCGCACACACACACACACACACACGTACGTCCTGGCTCTGCTTTTAATATTTAGAAGGGTCTTTTTGTGGGACCCATATGAAACATTACCAAAAATGCTTGCAGACATTCCTCCACCATCATCTACTCTTTTATCTATATATGTGTCTGTTTGTAGCCTCTGCAATTTCAATTTACTGATAAATACTCTTGCAAAGCTCTGAAAATGTGCTGTCAACGAAACAGAATAACTGATTATATAACTGATGAGAGAGAAAAGATGGGGGAAGTAATATCTTTTATTGGCCCAATGTCTGCTAGTGAAAGATAAGTGTTTGAGCTTACTCAGAGCTCTTCTTCAAGTCTGGGAAAAGTACTCATAGTGTTAAGTCTGCATACAAGGTGGAACAGATTGTTTAGCATATGTAGTTAACACATGTTGTAATAGACCACTCAAGGGAAAGTGGGGAGTTAACACTGCTGCAGTAATAGAACAAAAAAGGAGGGTCAGTGGATTATAGATTGAATTTATGGCTCATTAAAACAATGTCTTTACTGTGTCCATGATTTTTAGTCTAAAAGTTGTGAGTTTAAGCTCCCAGGTTTGTATTTTGAAGGTGTTATGCAGATTTCCTTTGAGGATGAGGGCTGAGAGGTCAGATAATTGACTGAAAAAAGAATCAAACATTTTATTCTTTAACCTCAGAGGAATTTTAGGTGCTACATAGTATAATATAGTGCTATAGTATCTACTATAGTTAAATTTTTCAGACGGAAATATGATTTGAGGTAACAATGTCTGACCCATTATGGAGTGCTTACTGTCATTTAATGATCAACAAGCCTTAGACACCGCAATAAGACTATTAAATGTGAAATATAGATGTGATTTTTGCATTGAATTGAGATATTGCATTAGATACACCTCTACCCCGATATAATGTGACCCGATACAACATGAATTCGGATATAATGTGGTAAAGCAGTGCTCCGGGGGGGCGGGGCTGTGCACTCCGGTGGATCAAAACAAGTTTGATATAATGCGGTTTCACCTATAATGTGGTAACATTTTTTGGCTCCCAAGGACAGCGTTATATCAAGGTAGAGGTGTATAATTAAAAACAGTGTTTACATTAACTAAAGGAAACAGTTTAAATTTATAGCAGTAAGTTTTTTCTGTATTGTTTAAGGACATAAACATTCTAGTTCAAAGAGCAGACTTCTAAATGAAGATCCTATTGTTTTCCCCATTGCATTTTAGGAATCATAGCCTGAGGAAATTTCATTGCCCTGTTAACTGTATGACTCTCACTAATGTTAATTAGATTCAGGTGTCCAGAAACTTAGTTCTGGTGATAACGCTAACATTTTGTTGTATGCATACTTTGCATTGCAAGTAGCTTTTATTAAATTTAATAAATGTGTAAATCTTGTGGTTGCATTTTAAGGAGCTATAATTCTGATATTATTCAGCACCTGTGTTTAGCAATCAGCAATGTTTAAATTACATAACATTTTCCTGCTTCATTTAGAAAGCTTGCCCTACAGTCTTGGATCAACCACAAAGATGCTTTTAGTACTATAGTTGCTGGAATTTTCTAATAAGAATGCAAAATGTTTTAGCTAATATTTTGTATTTTATTTAAAGGGACATTGTCAACTTAAAAATCACTTTTTGAAATTGTAAGTGCTAGTGTGTTCAAATATTACCTAAGAATTTAAGAAATTAAAGATTAGAAGAGAACTATATTTTTATAATTAATTTGTTTATGTATTTAGCAGGATTTTGTGTGTAGTCATTTTCACTGGTTTTCCACTGTCTAGTCCATTTTCCATATTGCTTGTGGGTTTTTTGTACAGTAACATTAGAGGAAAAAAACATTTTCTGGTAGCATGAGACACAGACTTTGTCTTCACTGCAGTCTAATTTTGAGTTGGACATTACAAATCAGTATAGCATGACCACGCTGCAGAACAGCAGTTGAATACCCGACATATGCAGTCACACACGGCGTCAGTACTGGTGCTGTATTCAATCCTGAAATGCAAAGATTTCTAGGTACATACTCTAGAGTTAACTTTCAGAGGACATGGGTATGTGGCAACGTCTTACCCCTATGGAGATAGTTGGCAGAAATGGTCTAGACCCACAAAATTGCCAGGACACAAGCTGGTGCTCTGTTACCTCCTTGTGCTGCAAGGAGGTAATCTGCTTGTCTTAACAACTGGGAGTGACAGCTGCTGTTTTTTATTGAAACAATAATTCTTTGGCATGCCTTTGCAGAAGCTGCCACAAAAATAGGGTGAAGGTGGCGTTTTGCCTGGGGAAGGCAGGGGCTTGCTGATACAAGCACAAGGCAAAAAGGCCAGCACTATGCAGATAGGGCGGCATGGACCTAGCAAGTGCTGTCTTTCATGGCAGACATCCCCAAGCACACTAGGCAAACTGCTGCTTCTGGATCAGGGTCACAAGCACAGAGTGGTGGGACTACATTGTGAAACACAGGCCAGCAGGGTCAGGGTCCAGAGCTTTTGTATGAGAAAAGTACATTCATGGAGCTATACAAAGCGCTCACCAGCCCCTGTCTTCCCCAGGCAAAACGTGTTTTGGGCAGTCCAGCCAGCATTACGAAGTTGAAAAGATGTGCAGAACATTAACAGGTGTAAGCAAGAATATAACAGTGCAAAATACTGAAGCAAAGAGCAAAATATACTGAAAATATTGATGTGCACTGTTACATCTAATGGAACTGTACATCTTCAAGATACCAGTTTGTTCCCCTGTGTAGGAATAGGGGCAGAACACCGCAGCTACTGCTGATGGTGTGCAGTGCTATGACTCATTGACTTGCTCTCCGACTCCCACATCTAGACTTGTACATATGCTGGAAGATATGGTGCAATGGAAGTGAAGTGATGGGACTGGACATGTGGGTTGGGCAGTAGAGCTTGGAATTGACTGGTTCATAATCCCTAACAGTCTCTCAGACGTCCCTTTGAAATGCCATGTCTTGCTCCCTCATCTCCCTATCATGGCAAAGACACTGTGTCACCATCTTTTCAGCCAGAGTTCACATCTCCTCTGTCACTAGCTTCTCCTTTTTTTCATTTTGCAGCCCTCCCTTGGCCCTCCTGCTGCTGAACTCCATTTTGTGATGCTGGTCTTACTGCCTGGAGAGTACCAGCTCTTCTGTTGTTGGGCTCTTAGGCTGTATAGCTGTTAGCTCACAGACAGCAGTCTCTTAGGTGTCCTCTCTTCACTCACTACATCCGAGCCTCTCTTGAAAGTTCTTAACAAACAAACAAAAAGTCCGAGTCTCAGCATAGTTTTACATCCTTCCTGTGTAATTTGGAAAAAGAAATTGTAAACTTTTATCTCATGCTATTCCATTCACTGCCTTGCTGTGATTGCTAGCTTCTGACAGATCACAAGCTTGGTTAAAGCACATTCCTAGAGGAAAAAAAAAAAAAAAAGGTGAGTACCACAATCTTCCCATTAAGCAAAATTTTCACTGAAATAGGGGAGACTTCTTGAGAGGTGGGTGGGGAGATCAGTCCTGATGAAGCAGCAGCATTGGTGATTATTTCAAGCGTGGTCTAAGCTGCTGTGGTGTTAGGTGATACGGTCCTGTTGGAGATCCCGGTCTGGAAGGGGAGAGCAGATATTCCAGGGCTCGGACTGGAGACCTTCTGATTGTGCAAGGGAAATCTTTCCGTGTCTTGTAGTAGCTGAACTTTAAAATGGCCAGAGGGGATTTGTGAGCTATGGGGGAGGCAAAGGGAGGCCTGCCTTGCACAGGTATAGACCACAGGTATAGTGGAACTCTAACTTTACATTAACAATAATGGTTGTGCCCACATTACCTGGCTGAGATGCTATATCCTCCACTGGTTCTTCCATGAAAGACTCTACTGTGCTCACTGGAGTTTGGTTTACCAAAGAAATCCTGGGATTTGGGACTGAGGTCTTCTCCAGGCTGGCTGTTCACAACCAAGAGGGTGGCTTCTGTGTCTTTACAGACAACCATGTTGCAAGCGTGCACCCATCCTGACGTCACAGATGAGCATAGGCTGAAATGAGAACTGCACACAAGACGATGCTTAGAACACCACCCAGTGCCTCATAAAACGGGTAGCTCTCAGGTGGCATGGGGCTTGGAACTGTTATTCTTGGCCCTCCAACCTTGAGCTCATTCATCTTCTCCCTGCTCTATTGTCCGGTCCAGTTGATCCCATGATTGGCCAACAGTTTTGGGGCTATGGCATCTTACAGGTGGGCAGTTCTCACTCCAGGCCAAAGGTCAACCAAGGTTTTAGTATCATCCTTTGGCCAGGTGGCAGTATGCCTGGCAAGCATTTTTCTTACTGCTGTGTTGGAGACCAGAGATGACAAAAGTTGAAGGTACTTCTAACAGTGTAGGTCCAAAGATGCTCAGTAGAATTATAGGAAGGTAGCCAGCTTCCAGGTCAGTGACAGAGCACAGGTAGATGGTAAGACAGAACACGGGATTAGGTGCTCTGAAGACTTCTGGAAACGGATTGGTGGACCATTATTGATTGTTGTGACTGGTCGTAGCTGCACATTTTCACTGCAGACATTTAAAGTTAGCAAAAAGCAGCAAGCTAACATGTGGCTTAGCCCATACCAAAAAACATTGCCAAAACCGTATGGCAAGATTATGATATAACAGGAGGGTAATGGTGTCTGACTATGGAGTGTGTTAACAAGAAAACTTGTGATTCACAACAAGTTAATTCTCTAGAGAAGACAAAGCCCAGGTTACGCTGTGGAGCATGACCACTACCTTTTGGCCAACAAGTGAAAAAACTTGGAGCAATGCTGAGTGATCACATCATACATTTAATGACTAAAGCTTAGCTGCCACAGCCAGTCAAGAAAGCATGGAATATATAAATTAAAGAATTTTAAAGTTTTTCTAGTTATAATTCAGGAAATCTCCTTGCCTTTGAATAATTAAGATTAATATGAGGATTAGGCCTGCACATGAAGGAATGTAAAGCCTTGTCTGAATTTCCTTAAGGTATAATGAAGTTACTACTTAATTTGGTACTGTAGATCCCCACCAGTTTTGAAGTTTATTTTTTTACATCATTATCATATGTTAGGATATAATCTATACATTCATTTTATTTAGTCATTCATAACTAATTGTAACAACTATGCCATTGGAAATAAAGGCTCTGCACATTGTTTTATGGTTTAACAAATGACTGCAACTTTTATTAGTTTATTCAAAAACCTGCAATAAGAATATTTATATAACCAAAAGCATGCCCTTCTTTCTATCCATCAATAAAAGTTGAACAATGCAACCCTTTTGCTCTCCAGCCACAATAGGCTCAGAACCAAATTGCATACAAGTTACTCTTCCAGATAACATTGGGATTCGGTCCAGACTAAAACTCTCAAATCTGATTTGTCCAGAGGTATGCCTACCTCTCTGCTCAATGTCAAAGTACATCTCCTCATCCAAATGCTCACCAGATAACATGGCCTCACTCCTGCCTCTGTACAGGATCTTAGGATAACATCTGGGCATGATTATGCACTATAATTTCAATTGACCACCTGCCAAGTAATCCTGAATTACTCCAATCAGCTCTCAATATGAGATAATTTCTGACTTTGGATCTCTTATCCACTCTGAATAGCCTTCATCTTAACAAGACCTACTCTGTTCCTTTGCAACAGACCAGTCTTGCCTAAATGAATGACACCTATGAGAAAGGCCCAGCCCAGTCACAAGGAAATACACTGTTGGCATCAGCTGGATACAAAAAATATGAATACCTTGTTAACAAACAACTTAAAGCTCTCCAAAACTAAGGCCAATGAAAGCAATAACTTTTTTTAAAATGGGAACAAACTGATAGCCAAGAAACGACCATCCTCATAGAGAAAAAGGGTGATTAGGCGACCTGGATGAATGAAGCATATTTACTTTACAGATTTTCCCATTTGCACACTTCTGTGGCAGTCTTGGCTCCCTGATCCATCTAATGTCTCCTGGAAAACCAGAGTCAGAATCACAGCCCTATCTGCCCACTTAAGAATCCGAGCTGGTGGGACCCAACTTGACTGGCCCCAGAAGCACCAAAAGACTTGACTTTACCCCGAACACTCAAAAAATGCAGTCACAAGTGATGAATAAAAACTGATTATATTCAGAATCATTAGCTCAAATATTCTGAAGAGCAGACAGCAAGGGCCACACCATCTCAACTGTAACTGGACAGCAAGGGTTTATCCAACGGGCTTTGATAATGTTCATCCCTTTAGGAGCTTGAATACCTGAAAACTCTTACACAAGTTGCGGAAACAGAGACAGGCACAAAATGAAATGCCAGTCTGGTGGGACAATTCTATAGATAGTGATAGAGTCTTCACTGTACTGACTTTACTGAAAACTGCATCACCTGATCTTCTGGTATGGACCACAACAGGAAAAAGTCTGATGGCACTCTGAACACCATGAACTCAGAAAACCTGTTTTGTCGATTGTTCTAGTCCTAGCTATAATCTCTCTCTCATTTGGTATCTGACAAAGAGGCAGTTAATAAAGACCTTCATTGCTTTTACTCAGAGATTGCTCTGCTTTCTCCCCAGCTAGATCTAGGCCACAATAATGGCTATATAGCATATGCTGGAGTGGGCTATATTGGGGTTTAGCACTAGCAGTTCTTACTCCTCATCTTGTCCTTGCTGCTCTGTTCTTGTCTCCAGTCCCCCCAAGGTTTCTGGGCCAATTTGAGACTAAGGAAAGGTAGGGAACTGCATGACTAGCCTTGTAGCCCAGAGTTCTCTGATCACATTTAGGCAACCAGTGCTGCAAGCATGTGGTGCTAGCAGCTGGTAGCTGGTACATTTTAAAATGTAGCACCTCAGGAATTGGTGCTATGTGAGAGTGGTATAGTTGGAACAGGTGTGTTGGAATAATTTGCATAGTGAGGGTTCTGAGAGCCATTGAACCAAACTAAACGCTGTATAGGATAGAAACCACTTCCAGCCAGCAGGTGTGGCAGCACGCCAGCACATATTAGTTGGAAAGTATAAAATCCCCATTGTCTCCTACTCTTAAGCCTTACAAGCCCTATGTGCAATCAAGAATTATTTTACATTTTGATAAAGCTCCTTCATATATATTATAACCTTTATCCCACATGCTCTCAAAGTACTTTACAAAGTACAAAGGTTGTTTGCAGGGTTGTGTTCGGCCCAGGATATTAGAGAGAGACAAAGTGAGTGAGGTAATATCTTTTAACAGACCAACTTCTGTTGGTGAGAGAGACAATGTTTTTGAGTTTACAAAGATGTCACTTCACCAGCCATTGTGTAGAGCCCAGCAACATGGTTCTGGAGAATAAGTGAAGAATGCTACATTTAATTGAAAATAAAGGGGAAATTTAGCAAGACAAAAGTAGAATTACTGAGGATGCAGTTTGGTTGTGACACTCAAGCTACTTTTGCAGATGTATAACTGGATCTTTAACTATCATTAATTTGTATTACCATAGCCCCTAAGAGCCCGTCATGGACCTGGACCCCACTGTGCTGCTAGGCATTGTACACAGAACAAAATGATGGTCCCTGCCCCAAAGACAATGTAAATTAAATTACCACAAAAGGGTCAGGATGTCGGTTTTAAATTTCATCTAAAGTGCACTTTCTTCAGCCATTCCCCCCATTATTTTCAGTACCAACCATTCGACAATCGTTAACTGAACTAGTGACAGCTCTGAAGATCTCCCTTCCACCCACTTGCCTTCGCGGGCTCTGCTTAGCGGCCTTCCTTTCCCGCTAACTTGTTACTTATCGCTTCCGGCCACACAGACACGACACAGCCCCATCCTCCGAGCCAACCAGCGCCCTGCCCTATGGCTCCTCCAACAGCGCCCCTTGGATCACGTGACTCCTTTTCCTCGGGCGGGGGTATGTCAGTGAGTTATCGCGAGAAGGGACGGAAGCCTGTTGGGGACCCGGCCTTTAATGTGCGGTTCGACCCGTCTACCCGGGGTGAGTTTGTAAACAGAGCGCGGCGAGGGGGAGCCCGGCAGCGCCTCCGTGGCGTTGTAGTGGGGTTTGTGCGCGGCGGCGCTTCAGCTGTAGCGGGCAGGTGACGGGGGCGGCGCGGCCTTGGCTAGGTGGGGGTGCCCGGGAGGCATTAACATGGCGTCGCCGCTCTCCACAGAGGCCCCCGCCCCCACCGCGGCCTGTGGCCCCCCTTGCCTATAGAGCCGCGGGGTTCGGGCCGGAGCCAGCGCGGAGAAGGCCGTTACCCGTCCCCGAGGTGGGCTAGTCCCTGCGGCTGCCCCAGGGAGAGGCTGGAGAGCAGGGCGAGGCTCCTTTTCCGGAGGCGGGCTGCCCTGACAGGTACAGCAGGTTCCCACCCCGTCCCTGGGGGCGGGGGGGAGCTGATGGGTGCAGCGAGGCCTGTCCCTCCCCCTGCTGTTGAGGGGGCCGAGCCAGCCGCTTTTCGCCTGTGGCTGCCCTGGGTAGGGCGGAGGAAGATGGAAGACTCCAGGTGCCCCTCAGCAGCTGCCAAGAGGGGAGAGCTGTCCTGCCATAGGGGGGCTGCATGGCCTGTGTCTGTTTCCGGCCTGGCCTGGGTTGTGGTGGTCTGCTTGGTGAGTGGGAGCTGGACACTCTGTTGCCAATTGTGTGTGTTTCCTTTAGGGTCCTCTCAATAGCTATAGTCTCTTACCTACTTGTGGCCCACCAAGAAGACGTTTTATGTGAGGCAGCAGTGGTGTCCAGACATTCAAAGCATGATGGTTATATTCTAGGGCTTGAAAATCATCCGTGGTGCAACACTTTCTTGCCTCAGGATTAAGTTTGCTAATAGGAGGTAGGGACTTCATGTGCTGCTACCTCCTGCCACCTATTTAATTTACATTGCAACCTCATGATTTTCCCCACTTATAAAATAATTCTGGTCTTGCAAATAAAATCAGTTGGGATACTCCTATCTCACATGTATTCTGGTTGCCTTTTCTTCTTTCCCCCTCTAGCCATCCCCCAAATAAACTGTTTGTTGTTTCCAAAAATGAAGACATTTTGATATTTGACCTCACAATTAATGGGTTTTTGGGTTCCCCCTCTTCAACTAGTAAATTCTAGGCTGTCCGCTTCTCCAAATAAATGAATTCTGGGCTTTTTGTTTTCTCCCTTCCACCCTCCACTCCCTTTAGCAAAACTTTGTTAAAATCTACCTTATATCCAAGTGAGTGAATTTGGATTTTATTCCCTCTATTGCCCCAAGCTGTCTTTGAGTGCAAGAGTTTAGTAGGACTAAAACAAACAAAAATAGCCTCTTATGTGGCTACTGAGAATATCCACACTTACGTTAGATATAAATTATCATACTTTCGAGCAGTGCTTTTCAAGCCTGTGGTCCCGTGGGTGGGGGAGGTGCAGACTATGTCTAAAATTTCCAAAGGGATTTGCACCTCCATTTGGAAGTTTTTAGGAGTCTGCAAATGAAAAAAATAGTGAAAACTACTGCCTTAGACTATAAGACAGCCACTAGCAGATGGGATGAGGAAAAAAATCCACTATGGGCAGGTTATTCCATAACTGTCCAATGCAGGATTTCTTCAACCTTTCTCTGAAGTATTGGTAGTGGCTATTATCAGAGGCCCCAGTACAGAAAACACTTACGCATATGCTTAACTTTACTACTAGTAATAGCCCCATTGATTTAAAACAAATGTTTGCAGAACTGAGGCTAGAGTGAGGATGTTGGGTTAAGTAGAACACTGCTCTGATCTGGTAGTTATAACATCTACTAAAATACCATTTTGAAAATTACACTTAGCATTCATATAGCATATTACAGATTCAAAGGGCCTCATTGCAATGTGTGAAGTTTAAAAAAACAAAAAATACACTAAACTTTACTGGGGTTCCTTGTTAAATTAAAGGTTATTGACAGAAATTTGAATGAATAATAATAAAAATGCATTTTTTGGAGGGTTGAGTGGGCAACTTGTTTATTATCATTTTATATTTGGGTATCTAAAGTTGTGCATTAATATTTTGATCTTCACTGCACACACAATATCTTTATCATGATTTGGAGATCTGTAAGCCTAATTTTGTTGGTATGCTTACTAGGAATTTTTGTAGCCATACTGATTTCGCCATATATCCTTCTTTCTGCTCAGAAATTTTGTCTTATTTGATTGCGTTAAATCTTTTGGGTTCACTGCTGCTCCCACACCTGTATAACCTAATCTGTTTGGTTTTGTATAGGATATATCCAGATAATACTGTATTACCTTAACTTTTGACATTCAGCCATGTTTCCGATGTTCCTATTATGTCAAGATTTTTTTCCATTTTTATCCATTCTAGTTTCTTTGGTAGTTTTTTCTTTTGTTTAAGCTTCTTGTCTGTAGGTATTTAAGACCAAAAATAAAAGCTATGTGCCAATCTTTAACTCTTAGCTGACACACATTGCTTTTCTGAAATTGTATCTGATCTCAGTTTGGCACGCCTCCGGTTTTAAAAAATGTTGATCAAATTCCCACTTAAAAAGAACCCAGTGAAGACTTTCATAGTAACGAGCATAGTATGGTTCAGTATTATATAGTAATACTTACTGAAGTCATCAAGTGGTGTGCATTCGCTAGCTTATATAACTGCGCGATCTTATTAGTTAGCCCTGTCATCTCTTCAACCATCCCTTGTTGCTTGTTACTCTCACTTGTTACATCTTGTCTTAAATTAGACTGTGTGCTGTTATGAGCAGGTAATGCTTTCCTACACATATGTCCACCTAGCACAAAGGGTCCCTGCTCCTTCTTGGAGTTGTAGGATGTTACTGCAGTACATATAATAAATAAAAACAACTTTGTATAACACCAAATTTAGATTCTCCTGGTGTTAATGGGACACTGTTAACCTACCAATCACACTTCTATCTGAAATATCTTTACCGGTGTTACAAGAAATACCTATGAAATCCTGGCCATATCGGAGTCGATGAGAGTTTTGCCAGAGGCTTGAGTAAGGGCAAGATTCACGCTCAGTGACTTAGGGCACAGCTGCAGCTATGCCACTGTAGCGTAGGCTAAGTCTACATTTAAAATTCTACAGTGGCACAGCTGCATTGCTGTAGCACTTATTGCAGCATCTGGAGGCATTCTCCCGTCACTATGGGAGGATAACTAAGGGTTGTAACTAGGGTTGATTGAAGAATTCTTCCTTCGATCTAGCACTACTTACATGCAGCTCTCAGGGATGTGGATTTTTCACACCCCTGAGAGATGTAGCTTAACTGATGTCGCTTTCCATTGCAGACTAGTCCATAGACACTCGCTACAGCGACAGAAAGGGGTTTTCCATTGCTGTAGTAAATCCACCCCATCAACAAACAGTAGCTCGGTGGATGGAAGAATAGTGGTGTTTATGCCAGGGCTTAATCATATCTTGCTGCAATGTAGCTTGGTCAACATAAATTTTAGATGAGGATCAAAGAACCATAGGGTAGGAGGGACTGGAGAGGTCATCTAGTTTAACCCCCTGCCAAGATGCAAGATTCGGTATGTCTAAACCACCCAAGAGAGATGGCTATCCAGCCTCCTTTTGAAAACCTCCAGCGAAGGAGCTTCCATGACCTCCCTATGCAGTCTGTTCCATTGTCCCATTGTTCTTACAGCTAGGAAGTTTTGGCTTTTACTGAGTCCAAGAAGTGTAGAACACTTCTGTCTGTAGGTAAACGCAGACAGGTTTCACAAAAGAGTGCTCAAAGTGGTCAATTATATTATTTTGGTAAAGACACTTGTAAAGTCTACTGTTTTGTATAACAGAAATCTTACCAGTGAAACAGTTCTTCATTACAAAAACTCAGAAATGATTTGTATCAAATTCATAGCTACATGATAGTGTGAAACAATGTAGACGTGAACCAGTTTTCTGGCTTTATTAATAAAGTTGAAACACTAAAAATGACTTAGCATTATTGTAGTGACAAGATAAGTTTTCATTTTTGATTAACTGAATTTCTGTGAGAAATTTTGAGATTTAAGAACCCAGACAGGTGGATTCAGAAGATTAATCATAATTAACTTAGAAAAGAATATTATTCTGGAAATGTCTGAGAGAACTAAAACTTTATTTTTGCCAAACTGTAAGTAACCTTTGTTTCCAGATTCAGCTTATTATGTAGTCTATCATAAGATGATGTAGCTTCAGTAACAGTAGAAACAGAAATATTTAGGACAGTAATGTTTTTAAGGACATGAAATACACTTTAGAAGATAATATACATGTATTTAAACTAATTTTTATGTCCTGTCACCCAAACTCATGTTTGCTTACTTATTTAATCCTTCCCTATATTTGTATCTGTATTAGTAATTTGACTTTTTCATAATCCCATCAAAAAAGCCCCCCCAAAAAATAAAATTTATTCCTTGCATATTGTCTGCAGTGTTTACCCTTCCACTTGCCTTTCACACAGAAATTTTGCCTTTATTCCAGCTCTGTCCCTGTCTCACCAAAGTCATACTCTCCTTGTTCCTCTGCACACATCCCATTCCATAATTAGGTCTGCTGATTCTGTTGAGCTGGGTACTGGATCTTTCTGCTTCAGGTCATTTGACAATCTGGACAAATGGGTTTCCTTCTGCTTTTTGGATTTGGTTGGCAATGTGACCAATCACCAACTTCAAACTTTTTTTTTTCTTTCTGTCCAGCTGCACTCTTGCGTGGTCTCTCCACTGCTTGCTTCTTGGAACCTCGTGGAGCAGTTAGCCATTCAGACAGGCAGAAAATGCTGTGGCTGTTTGTGCTTAGATCTCTTCATGATGATACACTTGTTATATCCTCTCCTGCTCTCCCTCAAGACCCACTGGAGCAAGCCCAACTTTAAGTCTTCTTCCCAGGGCAAACAGAATGGCCTCTTACAGCAAGGCAAATAGTGGCAGCAGCAAAGTAGGAGGCTCTGGTTCTCTTTGCCTTTAGGTGTTGAGTCCTCCACCCTCTGCACAGCTCCTTTCTGCTTAGTCAGTAGGAGCTTAGGCTCCTCGTGGTTCCACTCCCGTCTCAAATGAGACAGTGTGTACTGCAAATTCTCCTGAACTACATTCTGAGGGCCTCACTCCCTTTAGCACTGTCTTTTTATGGCAACTGATGTTTCAAAATGGAGCCCACCCTGCTCATTTGCAGTCCTACATGCTTCAGTGACCAAGTCCCTCTTCTCCTTTGCAGGGACGGAACATTACTCAGAAGATCCACTTGTGCAGGGACTCTGACACACAACAGAAATTGTCATTTAAGCATCCCTCCACCCTATACAAAAGCCTCAGGCAGTACACTGGAGCACATCCTGTGCTAAGAAAAGCACAGGAGCTGGCTTGTAAAGAGTATAGCTGGATGGGAGAACAATTCTTGGAAGCCAGTAATAATTTCTCTGTCTAGTAAGTTTGAACATCAAATGATACTGAAGAAAACCCATTGGTCCAGACTTTCAAATATGTTGTCTCAGAAGGTTGACTTATAGTAGGGAAAAATCTCATTTGTGTTTTAAACACCTGAACCCTTCCTTTTCACTTTTGTGTTTCAGATCCTGTGCTGGTGGTATACAATAAGTCTATTAAAATGAGGCATTTACCCTCTTCTTTGTGGAAGGCAGATTTTCCTGTAAATGTGAAGCAGTAAATATATTTCATTTTGTTTCAGCTTTCCGCTTGTGTTCTAGGAATCTGAGAGAAGCTGTTCCAGCCCCTCCAGGTCAGTGCAGCTGTGACTTTTTTTTTTTTTTAAACTAAAAATTTTAATTTGTTTTATTTTTCATTATTTATTGAGTAGTTTAATATGAGAGACTTTCCATCTACCAACTTCTATACTTAAGTGAAAGGTGTGACTTTCAAAAATGCTCAAAATCATCCCTGTTCTCCTCCCCTAGAAATAATGGTATAATTCCCATTAACTTTAGTGGGAACTAAGATTAGGCTAAATTAGAATGCTTTTTAAAGTCTCACCCAGAAAGTATAAAGTGTAGCAACTGAGCTAGCATTTAGAACTCTGTTACTTATTTTGAGTTGTATTGTTTCCTCTTCGCTCTAGGAGAAGATACTGCTTTTAACTTTAGATAATTTTAATCTGGTAAACAAAAAAAAACTGAACCCTTCTCCTCTTCCTCTTTTGCCTCTTTGGCCCATTTAAGCTAACATTCCCCATGTTAAGGTTGGAACAGTAGTAAATTAATACCTACACTTAAAATAAGTATTAAACATACTTTCCTGTGTTCAGTTTTTATTCTTATAGTCTGCATCACTGCTTGTTTTATTGCAAATCACCTAAACAAATCTTTTATTGCATTTATATTCTTATCTGAAAAAAGACATCATACGAAAAGAAAAATCAGGAATTAATTAAATCAAACATGCCTTTTTTATTTTTAAGTGACCATTCTTCCTTGCCTGCTCTGGCTTACCTGTCCAATATTTATTTTAATAGTAGTACAATAAACATTTAAGGATACAGTTTAATGCCCCTTCAAATCCAAGAGGTCAGCATTAAACATTTTTTATTAAAAGAATCTAAGGTAATTTTTCTGTGTATATAAACAAAGTCATGAATTAATAACAGCAATGCAGACCAAGTGGGCTACTAGCAGTCATCAGTGCATTTAGTACATTTCACTACTATTTAGGTAGCCTAATAGCTCAAAGAAATGTTCAGTTTCTGCATTTAAAAATAGTGTCTGCTTTTACATTTTCAGTGTATTATCATTCTCAGTTATGGGCTACGCATCCACTCGTAGTGGTGGAAAAGAAGAGAACAAGGGGGATGAATGGATTTTGATGTAATCTGCAAAAAAAAAAATAAAAAATTAAAGATCTAAAATGTTAAAACTTCAAATACAGTATAGAGAGTACTCTAGCTAATGTCCACTCAGCTTCTATTTGCACTTTTCTTTTTAAGAAGTTTTAAGTGAGATGCTTTGAGCTTGATGATTATGCTTTGCATTCATACAGAATGTCATTATATTATTTATTATTTGTATTATTGTAGTGCCTAAGAACCCTAGTTATGTCAAAATAACTTAATCTTGATGAATTAATGTTTATAAAGTATTAGCCTTTTGCTTGCAGGACAGGTATATGGAGCTTGTTCATTTGATAAACTAAAATTTGCCCTGTAGTTAAAAGGGCCGGGAAGACACACACTATATCAACTATCATTGCTATAAGTTCTGTATGTTGTAAATCATTAATCATTTGAGCATTTCTTGTAGATGAGATGCACTGTTGCCCTTCAGACTCTGTTTAAAGTGCCACCTATATTGGTAATGAAAATCTATCAGAGAAACAAGTTTAAAACAGTTTGCTTGGCCAGTGTGGATTCTGTATAAGCTTTAAAAAATTTTCTAGATTCAAAAGGTGAAAAAATCTAGAGAAATGTTTTTTAAATGCTTACACTATTATACTTTTCCATACCAATCAGACAAGCCATGTTATTCTGAACTGCCATTGTGGACAGGGCCTGAGTCTCATGCTAAATTATGTTGAATTCTTTAGGGAGTAAAGTATGGGTAAAGTAATTGACAGATAGGTAAATACTACTTTTAAACTGTTATTTTCTTAGTTACAATACCTTACTATACACCTATTTAAAGATGTGGCTGTGGTCAGAGAAACAGGAGGACAAGTGTGGAAATCTTTTTCTTATAAGCCCAATCAATATCTAACTAAGAGCCAGTCTAATTTTTGGGAAATCATTATGCAGGTGGCATTGATCAAGGTCACCTGCTCTGGCTGCCTAACATTGACTGGGTTCTTTAGTTTACTTCTATCCTGTATAAATAATACAAGGTTCACAGGGCTGTCTCACAAGTACCTATCAAGGAAACAACTTCCTTTTTCCCATTTCCATTTGTTGTATCTTAAACAGATTATTTTGGTATCTGAAGGTCACCGATGTTGCTTCCATACATCTCTCCCCATGTAGGACTTACATCAAAGCATACATGAAGGCCAGGGATGATGCAATACAACATACCACTAGACAGACAGGTAGAACTACATAAACCAAATGCCTTAGGGTAACATGGCTGAAAGGGGCATATGATTCCAAAGGATACAAAATGCAGCTTCTAAGATCATCTTCCTGGGTCCATTATCCTCCTCCTGTTTCATTGCATCAAAGTCAAAGCTTCTTGTCCTCACCTTCCAGAACCTTCAGAATTCTGCCCTAGCTATGTGCTTTCGTTTGTGTCTCATCACATTAAACACAGCTTCTCTGTTCTGTTAACTATGCTAGTCGTCTTTAGCCATTTGTCACCTTCTTATATATGGATATATGCCTCTGCACCTCTTTCCATGCTGCCTCTTACATGTGAAACCTATTCTTTGAGCTGATCCCATAAGGCCACAGATTTCTCGTCAAGTCCCAACTCTGCCCTGACACTTATCAGTTATTAATTATGACTCCGTTGAATGGCAGATAAGAATAGTTGGCACTTACTGTACAATAAAAAATCTGCAAATATATGTATGTATATCAAAATTGTATATATTTGATATCTGTATCCTTCTCCCTTTACCCGTCATATCCCACTTATGTGGAAGAAACGAACTCCACTCTCAGGTTGGAAGCAACAAAATCAGAGACAGCTTTATTCAGGACATGCAATTGCAAGGGAAGAACATAGCTGACAGAGAGCATCTCTGCCTCAGTTTCTCCAAAGTACACACGAAATCACACAAGTATTTATACCTCTTTGTGACATGCATTAATTAAAAAATCTGCATTTTATTTAGGCTATTTGCTATGTATTCCAGTATTTTCTCACTTTCTCTTCTCAAGTATCATTATCTCAAGGCTAGGTCACACTGACTATTCTGCTGTTTTCCACTCGCTTCTGAAGTGAGCCTTGCTTATACAGGTCTTGCGATATTAGGCTAAGACTTAACAGAACAGTTGCTCTGTCTGTGACACTTAAATGGCTGCACTTAAACCCTCTCTTTCTTTCTCTGCTTCCATTCTTATAATCTTAGATAATGAACTCCTTGGAGCAGGGAGCATTACTATGTGTTTTTGTGCTGCTAGCATTAGGGGACAAAATCCTGGTACAGGCCTTTGGGTATTACTGTAATACAAATGTTCAATTACATTTTTTTAAAAATTACATTCAGAGAACTTTAAGGTTGCACTGTCAAACACTCGGAAGTTTAGGAAATGCCAGAACTAAGATTGATTGTGCAACCTTAATTCAGCCCCTTTGTGCATATTCATTATAACAACACCAGTGGATCAAATTCGGTGATGAATCCTGAAACATATTGAGCATATGCTAAGAAGATTATCATACACTCTTCAACTGTATGATCACATTTTTTTTCCCACAGACCCTCAGCATTATTTAAAGTACAGGATGTCTGGTGCTCTGGAGATGATCAGGGTTGTGGAGTGAATGAGGTTATTGTTTGTAGGATCCCTACCTCATTTGTTGTGTAAGTTGGAAAGAGTGTAGTGCAGGGAAGGCAGCACATGAGCTGATTTTCAATGGCACTCACACTGTCCGGGTCTTGGCCACCGGTCTGGGGGGCTCTGCATTTTAATTTAATTTTAAATGAAGCTTCTTAAACATTTTAAAAACCTTATTTACTTTACATACAACAATAGTTTAGTTATATATTATAGACTTATTGAAAGAGACCTTCTAAAACATTAAAATGTATAACTGGCACACAAAATCTTAAATTAGAGTGAATAAACGAAGATTCAGCACACCACTTCTGAAAGGTTGCTGACCCCTGGTGTAGTGAATGAAGCAGGGAACTGCAGGAAGAGAGAGAATGAATTTGTGGTTAAGGCAGCTGAATGCTACTCTGGGATTGGATTCTATTGCTGCTACTGCCACAGGATTCCTATGTGATGTACAGCAAGTCTCATAAGCCAGATTTTTCACAGGTGGTCATTACTTGTTTGTTCCTCATTGTTTGGTGTCTAACTTAACATTAGGGGCTTGATTTGCAGGTATTTGCATTTTTAAAAAAGGGGGGGAGGGCAAATTGAAAACACAGAAATTTAATTGTTGAGCCAGATGGGTGGTCTAAAGGATTAGAAACTTTACCTCCTCATCAGAGACCGCTACCACTAGAGCTAACAAAGTAACTGGTAGCAATCATAGTAGTATGCTGTGATTCTCTTTGGAGCAGTCACTAGATAGGACTGAGACACACTTTGAGTGGGTTTCAAAGATTTTTCCTAGCTAGCAGAGGAATGTTGAGATTCAGTAATCCTGCATTCTATTCCAGGGTCAGGATCGGTATGTGTTCTTGTGGTTTTCTTTACATCATACTCCTATTTCTAACTCTTGCATTTGAGTCTTGTTGCTTTCTCCTTCTCCATGGTGCCTATGCTGGGCAACAGCAGGGGACCATTGAGACTGCAAGAGGGACAATCTGTCTCTTTGTGTTCCGGCCCCTGTTCTGGCCCCTGGCAGCTGGGAAAAGCAATTGCAGGGAATGGCCTGCTCAGCCCCCTGGAGCATGTTCAGTGCAGTTGAAAACAGGAGCTGTGTAGGGGTGGAGTTTGCTTAGTACAGATGGACTATTTGGAGAATTTAGCTGCCAAGCTCTAGCAAGCTTCTATGGCACATGTGCAAATAGTGATTTTTCAGAGGCTTCTTTCTGACCAAAGCTGGTCAGATTCTTATATTTAAGTCTAGAGATTGCAAAGCTTGTCAAAATACAATTTTTCAGATGTCTATCACTCATAAAACTACGTTATGCTGTGTCCTACAATAAAATAATGTTAACAGAGGCCAGATTAGCTTTGACCTTTGTCCAGTAAATAGTTCACTTCAATAAAAACTTATTTCTTTTCCTTTCAAAGCAGAGAGTCGAACCATTTAAATTTTGGTTCAGTTCGGGTTTAGCAATGTTTCCTAACTCTCTGGTTCAGACACTAACAGAGAAAATTTTTGAACTGGTTCGGATAATTTCGGGCAGATTGTCACACACACTCTTATGCTTGCATTGTAACTCTTAGAAAAGGAATATTTATTATTGTATTCTTCAGGAACTTTCTCAACGGAATTTCATTCAAAATGTTTTGTATGCAGAAATGTATCACATTTTCAAACTGTGATCTGGGTTGTTGGGTTAGGATAAATCACAAGTTACATAATATCAATATCCCTTGTTATCAAAGACATACCTGAGGGACTAGGTAGGAGCAGCCTCAGATGGAGCTGGAAGTGATTAGCAGTTGAGCCAGCAGTATGGCCAGAGCAATGTACTGTATTTAGTTGGCTCTGTGCAGTTAAGCCAGTCACCTCAAAGACTTAATGCAACTCAAAACATTCCAACATTCTTGTAAGATTAAAAAAGAAAGATAGTTATTGAGTAATTAATTTTGAAATCAGGAATGCAAAAAAAAAAGTAGCACAGGAAAGCAGCAGGCCTATTAAACAATAAAAAATTCACCACCAGGGAACTGCAACCATTACAATCAAGTAATATGAAATAATTCTGTTCTGAAAAAAAAACAAACCAACCTCCCTGACATAGTGGACAGAGGGGAGAAGTTCTAGGCCTAGCCAGGGAGGTGAGGTGATGATGGGGTTGTTATTAGTCAGAAGAACTGATGCAGCACCTCTCCTCTTTCAGCTAGAACTCCCTTCCCTTCCTTCCTCCTTTCAGGCCCCTCAGAGTCCCTCTATCAAGTAGTCTCCCATAGCATAACACAATAACTGAATCTATGCAGGGTGACCGTTGGAGTGGCAGCAGGAAGGAACTTCAGTGCCAGGGAAACAAAGCCAGGAACAGCGTGGAAGAACAGTGGAGCCTTACATTCGCAAGTCAAAACAAAGGTCCTGTGTTCCACACTCCTCCTGCCTCACTCATCATGTCTGAAGCCTGAGTTATTGGCCTCTAGCACTCACCAGCAAGCAGGAGGAGATGATGATGAGGGGAGGGAGGTGTTCTCTTCCAGGGGGAGTCCTCTTCCTGGGCATAATTAATAGAGAACTACCATTTCCAGAATTCTCTCGCTCTCTTCCTTCTCCTCTCATTTCTGGTTGCTTCTTGGGAAGTGTAGTCTGTGCTCCTCTCTCTGTAAGGTTGGTGCATCCTGAGAAGACACTCCCCACCACCTGATGATTAAGCCTGTTACTTTGAACTGGTTTTTGTTTTTTTATGTTTGATTCCTGTTTGGGGTCAGTATGATTCAGAGGTTTTCAGTCGGGGGTCAGTTCCAGTTCACTCAAAAAAAAGTTTTCTGAATCGTTTTTTTATTTCAGTTCAACTCCTTGTTTCAAAAGGATTCACTTTTGATCAGAAATTAAATATAAAAAATAAAGGATTATTTCCCTCTCAGCCCAATAGATTTAAATCAGATAATCACTCTATATGCTATTTTATATTGTCCTAATCCTGTACTAAAAGGGAGAATAGGCAGATAGCAAAGCTTTTGATATTTCAAATCCTGAAATAGAAGAAAGGTTTACAGTAGAACCTCAAAGATACGAGCAACAGAGTTACAGACTGACTGGTCAACTGGACACCAAGTGAAACCGGAATTCAGGAGTAACCAATCAGGCAGTAGCAGACACCCCCCCAAAAAACAAACACTGTACTGTGCTTACACGTGGGGCAGCCACTTACAGCAAGACACTGGTGCTGCCAGCCCAAGGCAGCCAGAGCCAGCCAGCAGAGCAGGAGCAGTGCTGGGGTCTGCACCTCTTTCACTCCTCCACCCCTCCCCCACCAGTAGGGGATGTACTGTTTTTTACCCTCCCTCCCCCAGCTGAGGGAGAGTCATGCTGTACACACCCACACAAACCCCTGCAGGGATAGGGACAAGCTTGCAAACTCAGCTGCTGGTTCTGGAGCCCAAACTGCACTTTGAGTTACAAAAATTTCAGCGTTACGGACAGCCTCCATTCCTGAGGTATCTGTAACATTCAGGTTCTACTGTATTTGGAGCAAGCTAGATCTGCTAGAGGCACTCTGATACTGTACTATTTCATCTGGCATGGAGTTAGCTTGCCCCTTTGAAGATCAACAACGAGGTATACTGTCACAGTGGACAGATAGAGGCAGTTGTGCCCCTTCTAATTCTTTATTATGATTGTCTTCAGACTTTTGGGAATCCTAAAGGCTACAGAGCTGCTTCAACAATCTCCAATATAGGAGTTGTCCACCAGTACCCCTTGGAGAGAGATCCAGCAGCATTTGGTTAATTAATGTCAAGGCCTAACTGAGACTAACCTATGTTAGATTTGAAACTGAACCAAGAAAAAAAAATTCAGAATGGAGTACAGCAGAACTGGGATGATATTCTCTCTGGGAAGACTTTCAAGCATCCATGGAAATTCAAGATGACTACTTATTCCAATATCCTCTTAGCTATGCTATCTATAGTGTAGCCTGGAGTTTAGACTAATTCATTTTCGTGCTGTGGCTCTTGCCTGTGTTGCTGTAAATCTTTACAAAATGATGATGATAGTACATATCAACAGCCTGCTTAACAGTTCAACAAATACTGAATGCCTTCGAAAACCTGGGACAGGTAATGAACTCTTTGAAGGGAATAGCAGAACAATTTCAGTCCGTGCTTTGTCTTGGCATTCACACTCTGATATGTCAACCTTTCCCTCAGCAGCCAAAGTCAGAGATTCTTAAGTGTCTCTTCTTGGAATAATCTCCTCTTTGTTCCTGATCTGTGGTAGTCAAAGTCCTTTACTGTTGAATGTGGATGTAATAGAATCAACACCTTAGAACCTCTTGCACTATATCTTTGCTGCTGCTTCAGTTAAGTGCTTGTAGCTAGAGTCACTAGCTCTCCTTTATTATGTGTATAGTAGCCAAAAGATCTATCCAGTGGTTGTGAGATGCCAAATTTAGTAAAGGAGAGTGGGATTTCTATCCTTTTGGAACAAGTCTGTCAGCAGTGGATATCAATGACATACATCAGTGATGAAGACCAGTTTAATGGATCTGTCTGAGAACAGTTGAGCTGTCTCATGTCTAATGGTTACTGATGTACTAGAGAGAATTCACATCCAGTGAAAATTTAGGCATTTCCAAAGCTCTCATGACCGTCAGCGTCCGAACTGTTGGAGGAGAAGCAGATTTGATCTGTGCATAGCACATTTTGTTAATAAAGCTGCCATTGCATACTTCATCTAGCAAAGCAGTAGTTGAAACTACCATTCACTGGAGCTGTCTAAAGATACTTTTTTCAATGGTATTTTCTTAAACTTCTGAATCTATTTCTATGGGGGTTAAATAAACCTATGGGCTGGGAGTATGTGTCATTTCTTAGTTCATCAAGCAGTTGGGTTGCTTCATTTCCTTATCGTCTATCTTTGAATGTTAAAATGGGGTGGCCTTGTAATGACCTCTTGTATCCACAAATACTATCCAGTACCTTTACTGTTCTTGGTTACCTGGAACCAGTTCAACAAACTGGTCTATGGATGTTTTTTGTTTGTTTTAATCCGCTGGTCTGAAGAAATAAAATTGCATTTTCTTTCACCATCCTTCTCGTTGCTTCTGGCTTCCTCATTACATGTTTAAATAATAATAATAATAATAATAATAATAATCTGTCTCTGTATCTCCGATTAACCAAATCAGACTTATCTTTATAAGTAGGTCTTACTCTTCTTTGCTGGTATGATACTTGCGGGGATCCAGATAAGAGAAATTTCATTAGAAAAAGTCTGAATGTTGTTTTTGTTTTTCTTCTCAGTAGTATTCCTCTATTTTTGTTCTGGATTTTTTCCCACCTCTTCGAGATTTTAGATTAAGTAAAGAATTGTGGTTTCTCTTTTTATGTACTATCTTCATGTAAATATAGACAGTAGTGAAACTCGTGTTAGAGAAGCAGTCAGGTAAGACAAGGCAATAGCAAAGAAGCTAAATGAATTCTTTGCATTGGTCTTCGCTACAGAGGATGTACAAAATACCCACAACAGCACTGTTCTTTTTGGATGACAGATCTGAAGTATTGTCCCAAATTGATGTGTCAATAGAAGAGATTTTAGAATAAATTGATAAATTAAACAATAATAGGTTGCCAGGACCAGATGGTATTCACACAAGAATTCTGAAGGAACTTAAATAGGAAATTGCAGAACTATTAACTGTGGTATGTAGCCTATCACTGACATCGGCCTCTGTATCAGAGGAAGGTAGCTAATGTAACAACAGTTCTTAAAAAGGGCTCTAGAGTAGATCCTGGCAATTACAGTCTGGTAAGCCTAACTTTAGTACTGGGCAAATTGGTAGAAACTATAGTAAAGAATAGAATTGTTAGATACAGATAAACATGATTTGTTGGAGAAGAGTTACTTCGGCTTTTGCAAAAGGAAGTCATGCCTTGCCAATCTATCAGAATTCTTTTCAGGAGTGAACAGGCATGTGGATAAGGGGTGCGTGGAATATCAGAAAGCCTTTGACAAGGTCCCTCACCAAAGGCTCTTAAGGAAACTGAGGGCTTGTCTAAAGTTAGAGAACTGTAGCAGCTATAGCACTTAGTGAAGAAGCTACCTGTGCTGACAGGAGAGCGTTTCCTGTTGACATAGGTACTCCATTTCCCCAAGAGGGGGTAGCTACGTCGAAGGGAGAAGCCCTCCCATCAACATAGTGCTGGCTACACCAGGAATTAGGTCAATATAACTGCATCACTTATGCTTGCATGAAACTGTATTAAATTGAAAAATAGTAGTTCTGAGAAGGAAGATTGTATTTATGGAGAGAGAAACTCAAATTCAATATATGCATAAATAATAAGAATTCAATGCAATCTGAACCTGATCCAGGGTAATGAATGGTATTATATAACTTATCCAGACACATTACAAGGGAATAACTGCATTTTGTTTGTTTAGCATGCACAATAATTGTTTTCTTTAATTACAGTTCATTGCCATGAAAAGGAGAATGTGATTAAACTGCCCACCTTATGAAATTTGGCTTACATGTGAATCTGCCAGGTATAGATGATGTGTGTGTGTCTGTTTAGAGCGTTGCTAAGTAAAGTAACATTTTGATGTTCTGCTGACTTCTTATACATATGAAAAGTCTTTAGGTAAATATTATCATTATTATTATTTATTTTCTTGTAGTATTTCTGAAGTGGTACTGAAATGTAGTCTTTTTTTAAAAAATAACATTTATAAAAATAATCTCTGCTGTGGAGATGTGCACAGGCATCCCTAATACACTGACTTGGCTTTAAAGGTAGATCATGAGAAATTCAGGGAATTAGTTGTTTTCCCTGGCTTATTGGTGCTGTGCACTTGTTTCTTTGGATGTTATATGCTATCCTTTTTTTTTTTTTTGTACTGTAAAAACCAGGCATTTGCAATATATTTTTATTCCAGTTATAAAAACTACGTGTTACCTTGTAGAATGTGCTTCACAGGTTACGCATACCGTATACCGTTTTTTTATTTGTCTTTCAAACAGAGATGCATGTTCAAAATCTGCTGTGTATCTACCTCATGGGACTTGGAAAACATACCCTCAAAGCCATATGTGTTGAACTATTACTCCATTGATTATCATAGAATCATAGGACTGGGAGGGACCTTGAGAAGTCATCTAGTCCACTCCTCTGCACTCAAGGCAGCACTAAGCATTATCTAGGCCATCTATGACAGGTGTTTGTCTAACTTGCTCTTAAAAATTTCCAGTGACTGAGATCCCAACCCTCCCTAGGCAATTTATTCCAGTGCCTAACTACCCTGACAGGAAGATTTTCCTAATGTCCAACCTAAACTGCCCTTGCTGCAATTTTAAGCTCATTGCTTCTTGTCCTATCCTCAGAGGTTAATGAGAACAATTTACTGTCCTCCTCTTTTAACAGCCTTTTATGTACTTGAAAACTGTTATCCTACCCCCTCTCTGTCTTCTTCTCCAGGCTAAACAAATCCAGTTTTTTCAGTCTTCCCTCAGACGTTGTGTTTTCTAGACCATTAATCATTTGTGTTGCTCTTCTCTGGACTTTCGCCAGTTTGTCCACATCTTTCTTGAAATGTGGTGCCCAAAACTGTACAAAATACTCCATCTGAGGCCTAATCAGCACAGAGTAGAATGGAAGAATTACTTCTCATGTTTTGCTTATAACACTCCTGCTAATACATCCCAGAATGAATTTTGCTTTTTTTGTAACAATTTTCCACTGTTGACTCTCATTTAGTTTGTGATCCACTGCGACCCCAAGATCCCTTTCCACAGTACTCCTTCCTAAGCAGTCATTTCCCATTTTGTGTGTGCAACTGTATTATCAAATACTTAGTTCACTGCAATCAGAAGAGAGGCAGGGTGGTTCTTGCTAATGGAATACTAAAATCTTTAATAATTCTTCCAGCCTGGGCTTTGGAGGTTGATGTATTGGTAACTTGTTGCAATTACTTTGAAATATTTTGAGATGTCTTTTTTGTTTTTGTTTTTCCTGTTTTTATCATTTCAACCTAGGTAATACAAAGACCTGTGGAATATGAGTGATGACAAACCCTTTTTATGCACTGCCCCTGGATGTGGCCAGGTAATAGGATGCTTTGAATCTATTAATGTTGGTCAAGTAGACAAACACAGGTAAATGTATTTTATGTTAGATTGAAGAGTAGAAATATTTCTTAATGACAGATGTTGGAAAGTAACTGCATGCTGTAATTATTTTGTAAAGCAGGTGACAGCAAGAATTCTTAGTAATTTTTAAAAAATTGCGAAAACACTGTCCACAGAAGGATAGATTCTTTAAAAAATAAAAACAAAAGAGCCCCACAATTGTCATATCTCTGTCAGAAAAAACACTTTGTTTTAATTCTGCATTTGTAATTTTCTAAATGGAAACAAATAATGCATTAATTTGCTTAATAGTAATCACATTCTTAACTCTCTAGAAGGAATTAGCAGAAAAACAAGTGCAATACCAAGTGTAACACAGCTCCAGTATTCATGAAATCTGTAGAGGTTAAATGATAGCAGTGTGCTTGTATAGTGAAGCCTGGGGGCATACTTTAAGTTTCAGTAAACATCTCAATTTTCCGCATTATTATAATCCAGTACTAGCCTACTGATTCTACCATGCTCCAGGAAGGAGGCCTTCCCATTGATTGGCCAGCTTCAGAGAAAATCCCTTACAAATGGGCTGTACAGAGAACTGAAATCCCATTCTGGTCTTGTGCATTTCCAAATTTCCCTGCCATTTTGAGCTGAAGCGTAACTTTTTTTAAAAAAGGCCCAGAGGCAATACTGGCAATTACGGCCGGTAAGCCGAACTTCAGAACCAGGCAAATTGGTTGAAACTATAGTAAAGAACAGAATTATCAGACACATAGATGAACACACTATTTTAGGGAAGGGTCAGCACAGCTTTTGTAAAAGGGAAATCGTACCTCACTAACCCTATTAGAATTCTTGTGGACAAGAGTGATCTGCTCAGTATAGTGTACTTGGACTTTTAGAAAGCCTTTGACAAGGTCCCTCACCAGAGGCTCCTTAAGCGAAGTAAGCAGTCATGGGACAAGGGGGAAAGTCCTCTCAAGGATGAGTAACTGGTAAAAAGATTGGAGACAAAATAAGAATAAATGGTCAGTTTTCACAGAGGGGAGAGGTAAATAGGGAGGTCCCGCAAGGCTAAGTGCTGGAACCAATGCTGTTCAATATAACTCATAAATGATATGGAAAAAATGGGTGAACAGTGAGGTTGCAAAATTTGCAGACAATACAAAAATTACTCAAGATAGTTTAAGTCCAAAGCAGCCTGCTTTGGACTTACAAAGGGATCTCTCAAAACAGTGTGATTGGGCCAGGAAAGAGCAAATGAAATTCAATGTTGATAAATGCAAAGTAATGCACATTGTAAAACATAATCCCACTTATACATATATAATGATGAGTTCAAAATTAGCTATTACCACTCAAGAAAGAGATCTTGTAATTATCCGATGATAGATCTCTGGAAACATCTGCCTAGTGTTCAGTGGCAGTCAAAAAAGCTAATAGAATGTTAGTAACCACTAGGAAAATGATAGATAATAAGACAGAAAATATGATAACATTCCTCTATAAATCCATGGTACGCCCACATCTTGAATACTGTGTGTAGTTTTGGTCACCCCATCTGAAAAAAGCTGTATTAGAATTGGAAAAAGTGCAGAGAAGGGCAACAAAAATGATCAGGAGTATGGAACAGCTTCCATATGAGGAAAGATTAAAAAGACTGGGACAGTTCAGCTTAGAAAAGAGACGACTAAGGGGGGGTATGGTGGAGAAAGCAAATAAGGAAGTGTTATTTATCCCTTCACATAACACGAGAACTGGGGATCACCCGATGAAATTAGTAGGCAGCAGGTTTAAAACAAACATAAAGAAATACGTTATCTTCACACAATGCCCAGTCAACCTGTGGAAGTCATTGCCTGCGAATTTGAAGACCAAAAGTATAAGTGGGTTCAAAAGAGAATGACAAGTTCATGGTGGATGGATTCATCAATGACTATTAGCCCAGATGGTCAGGGATGCAAACCCATGGTGTGGGTATCCTAAGGCTCTGACTGCCAGAAGGTGGGAATGGATGACAGAAGATGAACCTTTTGATAATTTCCCTGTTCTGTTCATCCCCTCTGAAGCTTCTGGCACTGTCCACTGTCAGCGGACAGGATACTGGGCTAAGTGGACCATTGTTTTGACCTAGTATGGCCTTTCTTATATTCTTATAATGTGAGGCCTTCACGCCTTCTCAATTCACATGAGGATTGGAAAAGGGGTACTATATTTTGTTCTAGATTATTAATCTTGTTCTTCTTCCCTTCCATACTGGTATGGTCCAGCTTCTATGGTTTTAGGTAATATGTGAGATTTTCTTGATGCAAACAGTGATCAGATATTCATTTCTATTTTATCTGCTCACAATTTTGTCAATATCCACTGCGAACTTGCAAGTGGTCCTTCCTGCAGGGTGTAATGAGGAAGACGTATGTAGACTTCAGGGGAAGGTGCCAGGATGTGAATCTCTCAACCTGGGTCAGTTTGTAGTGGGAGTGGTAGCCTATACCACGAAATGAAGGGCACACTAACTTAAAAGAACAACTAGGGCTTAATAGTTAGATGGACACAACTCTCATAATAGAGTGAAAGTTAATATTACACATCACATCTGGGCAGCCTGTGGTTAGGTCCTCCTGAGCAGACTGAAGACCTTTCAATTGTTACCTACATAATCATCATAATAGGTATGTAATCTATGGTCAGAAAATGTAGCTGCCCATAGCTGTAGGGGTTTTCCATATGTAGAGGAGTGTAATTTTCCAGTGTGTTAAATAATAATGAAGCTAATAAGCCATTTTCCTTTAGGCTTGTCTTCTGTGTTTCTTCCTATGTACTAATAACTGCTCAATTTATACTTATTCTGTAAGGAAAAGTCATTGCATTCTTGCAGATAATGGGGTTTGGTTGGTGTGGGGTTTTTTTTGTTTGTTTTTTGCACAATGTTGCTTTACAGAAGCAACAAGATTTATTTTAATACAACTCTAGGATTTGTTCTTAGTCTTATACAGTCCCATTTGTCTGACAGTGTCTAAGTCCTGAGTGGTAACATTGAGTCTGAGTTAGATTTCTTGTCAGTTTGTGAGAGACTGATCATCATTTTAACATTGAATTGTGTATTTAATTTCTGATTGTAATGTTTATAATTGAAAGATTCAAGGAGGTGAATGTTCTTTGATTTTTTTAAAAGGGAATTTTAGTGTACTACATTCAAGAGTTCAGCATACTTTTATTTTTGAAAGAATGTTATGGCTTATAGACTCATAGACTTTAGGGTCAGAAGGGACCATTATGATCTTCTAGTCTGACCTCCTGCACAACGCAGGCCACAGAATCTCACCCACCCACTCCTGTAACAAACCCCTGACCTATGGCTGAGCTATTGAAGTCTTCAACTTGTGGTTTAAAGGCTTCAGGGTGCAGAGAATCCTCCAGCAAGTGACCCATGTCCCCCGCTGCAGAGGAAGGCGAAAACCCCCCAGGGCTTCTGCCAATCTGCCCTGGAGGAAAATTCCTTCTCAACCCCAAATATGGCCATCAGCTAAACTCTGAGCATGTGGGTAAGACTCACCAGCCAGACACCCAGGAAATAATTCTCTGTAGTAACTAAGATCCCACCCTATCTAGTGTCTCTTCACAGGCCATTGGGCATATTTTCTGCTAATAGTCAAAGATCAATTAATTGCCATAATTAGGCTATCCCATCATACCATCCCTTCCATAAACTTATCAAGCTTAGTCTTGAAGCCAGATATGTCTTTTGCCTCCATTTTCTGATGGCCAGTTTATATCTATTATTTCTTGTGTCCACATTGGTACTGAGCTTAAATAATTCCTCTCCCTCCTTGGTATTGATCCCTCTGATATATTTATAGAGAGCAATCATATCTACCCTCAGCCTTCTTTTGGTTAAGCTAAACAAGCCAAGCTCTTCGAGTTACCTCTCATAAGACAGGTTTTCTATTTCTCGGATGATCCTAGTAGCCTTTCTCTGTACCTTTTCCAGTTTGAATTCATCCTTCTTAAACATGGGAGACCTGAACTGCACACAGTATTCCAAATGAGGTCTCACCAGTGCCTTGTATAATGGTACTAACTCCTCCTTATCACTACTGGAAATACCTCCTCGCTGATGAATCCCAAGACCACATTAGATTTTTTCACAGCCATATCACATTGGTGGCTCATAGTCATCCTATGATCAACCAATACTCTGAGGTCCTTCTCTTCCTCTGTTACTTCCAAGTGATGTGTCCCCAGTTTATAATAAAAATTCTTGTTATTAATCCCTGAATGCACGACCTTGCACTTTTCACTATTAACTTTCATCCTATTACTGTTACTCCAGTTTACAAGGTCATCCACATCTTCCTGTAGGATATCCCGGTTCTTCTCTGTATTGGCAATACTTCCCAGCTTCGTGTCATCTGCAGACTTTATTAGCACATTCCCACTTTTTGTGCCAAGGTCAGTAATAAGAAGATTAAATATGATTGGTCCCAAAACCGATCCCTGAGGAACTCCACTAGTAACCTCCTTCCAGTATGACCTGTTGTAGTCTCCTCTTTAACCAGTTCCTTATCCACCTTTCAATTTTCATATTGATCCGCATCTTTTCCAGTTTAGCTAACAATTCCCCATGTGGAACCATATCAAATGCCTTACTGTAATTGAGGTAAATTAGATCTACTGTGTTTCCTTTGTCTAAAAAATCTATTACCATCTCAAAGGAGGAGATAAAGTTGGTTTGGCATGATCTACCTTTTGTAAAACTATGTTGTATTTTATCCCAATTATCATTTACCTCAATGTCCTTAACTACTTTCTCCTTCAAACATTTTTCTAAGACCTTGCATACTACAGAGGTCAAACTAACAGGCCTGTAATTACCCGGATCACACTTTTTTCCCTTTCTTAAAAATAGGAACTATGTTAGCAATTCTCCAGTCATACGGTACAACCCCTGAGTTTACAGATTCATTAAAAATTCTTGTTCATGAGCTTGCAATTTCATGTACCAGTTCCTTTTGTATTCTTGGATGAAGGTTATCTGGGCCCCCTGATTTAGTCCCATTAAGTTGGTTGAGTTTGGCTTCTACCTCGAATGTGGTAGTATGTACCTCCATATTCTCATTCCCATTTGTCATCCTACCATTATCCCTAAGCTCCTCATTAGCCTCATTAAAGACTGAGGCAAAGTATTTATTTGTTTAGATATTGGGCCATGCCTAAATTATTCTTAACCTTCACTCCATTCTCAGTGTTTAGCAGTCCCACTTCTTCTTTCTTTGTTTTTTTCTTATTTGTATGGCTATAGAACCTTTTACTATTGGTTTTAATTCCCTTTGCAAGGTCCAGCTCTACATGGCTTTTGGCCTTTCTCGCTTTATCCCTACATGTTCTGACCTCAATAAGGAAGCTTTCCTTGCAGATCCCTCCCATCTTTCACTCCTTGTAGGCTTTCTGCTTTTTCTTAATCACCTCTTTGAGATGCTTGCTCATCGAAGCTTGGTCTACAACTCCTGTCTATGAATTTTTTCCCCTTTCTTGCAATGCAGGCTTCTGATAGTTTCTGCAACCTTGACTTGAAATAAATCCAGGCCTCCTCCTCCAGATCTACAAGTTCTTCAGTCCAATCCACTTCCCTAACTAATTTCCTTAATTTTTTAAAGTTAGCCCTTTTGAATTAAAAAACCCTAGTCACAGATCTATTTTTGTTTATTCCATTTAGTTTGAACTGAATTAGCTCTTGATCGCTCAAACCAAGATTGTCCACTACAACCATTTCTTCTATGAGGCCTCACTACTCACCAAAACCAAAATGGCATCTCCTCTTTTTGGTTCAGCAACTACTTGGTGAAGGAATACATCAGCTATCGTATCCAGGAAAATCTGAGCCCTATCGTTACTACTAGCACTTGTCCTCCAGTCTATATCTGGGAAATTAGTCTCCCACAATCACACAATTCCCATTAGTATTTACTGCATTAAAAACATTAAAGAGGTCTCTGTCCATATCCAGATTGGATCCCGGCGGTCTATAGCACGCCCCAAGCACTATCCCAGGGAGGCTGTAGTATCTTATATTTAAAAGAAATCAAGAGTAATTCTAATCTGAAACATTGTTCTTTCAAGTAATTTCTGCTTAGCTTTTCGGGCTCTATACCATGGAGTTAGAGACTAAGAAAACTCGATTGTGTGGAGGTTTCAGAAGTAACTTATGTGATGTGAATTATATTAAAAAATGGCAAACATTTTTTTTAAGTATACAGTAGTAGAAATCAATGAGTACTGTGGGTTTTTTTGTCGTCATGGTAAATGCTGTTGTTGCATGTATGCACAGTGAGCAGGTAAAGTATATGATTGTTACTGCATTACAATAAAAGGAAAACCAACTCACACTATGCCTTGCTCTAGCAGTGCCACAGATCCCTCATTTTCATGAGCACTGAAATATTCACCAAATTTAAATAAAAATAGATTTAAGGGACATCAGTTCAAAAATGTAATTTCTGAATATTTTACTTGTTACAAGAATCATTAAGGATTGATATCATTGAAAGGGAGTAGAAGAAAATATGTTTTTTTGTGCATTTGGCAAAATAGTTACATTATTTAACAATTTTCCCTGTAAAGTTGATCAGTTTCCACTTTGATTTGTTAGGATATTTTACGTTTTTTGTAAAGAAGTAACATGTAGAGTGCGGCTCGGGGGCAGGTAGACAATAATACTTGAAAGTACTTTTAGCTAATTTAAAAAAAAAAACAAACCTGACTAGCACTCAAGTTAATAGCATCTCCAAGAATTTAATTTTTAAAAATGCAGTGATTTAAAAAATCCATATTAACTGCAAAAAAAAAATAAGCTAAATGCTCAAAACTTCATTAGCCTGGAGTTGTTTGCCTTCACTTGTCTTGTGCCCTTTCAGAATGTGGAGAGTGGCTAACTTAAACATCTGAAAACCCAGAGTGCAGGAATGAGAATATATTCTATCCCAACAATACAACCTTAACCGTACTTTCCCTGAAGCTGGCAGTAGGGTAGTGCAAAGGTTAATAAACTGTCAATGGAAGTGGAGGATTCTCATTCTTTTGATGTCTTCAGATCAAGACTGGATTATTTTCTGGAATATGGTTGAGTCAAATAAAAGGCATTAGGCTCAATGCAGCAGTAACTGGATGGAATTCTCTGGCCTGTGTCATACTGGAAGTCAGAATTTATGTTCTAATGGTCCTTTCTGGGCTTAAAATCTCTGAATCTACAGTAGATAGATCTGAGAAAGGACTAAGCATGCCCCATTATTCGTGTTAAGTTCTACAGATTTGACTTCCAATATTTATCTGCATGGACTTCAGCTATATTCGTTGTGTTAGGTGTACTTGTTTTGAATGATGGAGGGATTAATTGGAACAACTTGCTAGAGATGTGACTGTGATATAAAGAGAGGTGCAGGTATACCTTGAGGGATCAAGTATGCTTCATTTCAGCACTGAGTTTTGTAGATTGTCAGTAGAGTGGCACCAGTTACCTTGTCATGAAGATTATCAGCAGTGTAATGGCATATGTGACAGCGGTGTCCAGGGCTTTGTGAGGGATAAGTGAAGGTAACGTCTCAGAACAAATCCTCAGGACAAGCATGAAAGTGTGGTACCATTTTTGCAAATCTGGGGTGGTTTGTGTGGAGTAAACTCAGTGTTTGAGTGTAGACCAAGGGGAAGTGGGTAGTTTCCTATATCTGACGTAAACCCAAGGTTTGCCTTGGAAAAGAGAAGGTACTAGACTTTATCCTACTGTGCTCATATGCTCTGTTCCCAAGTATTCTGTAGCATCTATGCTGTGAATGTATTTAATTGATATGCTGGGGAATCGCTCTAAAAGAGCAGAGTTAAGGTTGCATTGCAGGAGTCGCATGTACCTTTGTATTTCCAGGTTTTCAGAGGTTTACGTTTAGCCATTCTTCACATTTTGGAAGAGCACAAAGCCTGACTGGGTAACATTAACTTTGCCTTAATGAAGTTTTGGCAAAATTAATTTCCTTTGAGTTTAAAAAAAAACACAATAATTTCTCAGTGTGCTCATGTACCACAGCCCAGCTCTCCACCTCCATTGCCTCTGTCTCCTTGGCAGCGATTACAGCCACAGAATACACTGGCCACATGTTAGTGTCTTCAGTGCCCTTACATCATCTCCCCATCTCTCTGCCTGCCTGGCACAGCCTGGTTCTCTCTCCTCAGCCCTCCTGTCCACGGAGAAGCAGGCATTAGCATGGGACCTGCAGTTTGAGAAACTGGGGAAGGGATGCAGCAACAGTGCAAGCACTAACATGGAGTTGGGAAGGAGGGGCATTTTTTGATAACCTCACCCCCCTTTCAGAGGAAGGATTATCCAGTGGTTAGGACTGGGGATTTGGGAGACATAGTTTCAATTCCCTGCTTCGCCATAGACTTCCTGTATGACCTTTGTCAAATCACTTAGTGTCTTTGAGTCTCAGTTCCCTAACTGTAAAATGAGAAAGATAGCACTTCCTTACGTCACAGAGGTGTTGTGAATGTAAATACATTAAAGATTGAGGCACTTGGATACTACAGTGATAGGGGCCATGTAAATACCCATAATTGATGTTAATATTGATGGATGTGAGGTTTGGGGGGTGGGGGCAGGGGCGAAGGGGCAGAGCTAAGCCACTCCAGTATCACCTACTGCACTCCTCTGACTCACCCTTTTACTCTACTCTTTCCTGCACTATTCCAGCCCCTCCCCCCACTGCTCCAACCCCCATATTCCTCCAAGCTGTTCAGACTCTCTTATTTCTGCTCTGACACTCTCCTCCAACATTTCCTCCATATGCCTGCTGCTTTGAGCCCTTTCCACACATTTACCAGCTGCACCCTGCTTCTTGGCACTCCATGCCCTAGAGGGGCTATAAGTAAGTGGGAAAGTGATGGGGGCTCTGAGGATTCCATGAATCAGCTGAAACCAGGAAGAGGCAGGTAGGTGGAGAAAAAGTCCCCAAATCTCGCCCTAGTGTATGTGGAAGAGGCTCTAGACGTCCATCTTCAGCAGAGGATCCAGATCTTGGCTCACACATGGTGAGGCAAGGATTCAGACTTCCCTGTGAAGGGCAGGAACCCCCCAGATCCTGGCTTACATGCAGAGTGGGAGGGACAGGGGCTAAGACCTCCCTCTGAGAGGCAGGAGCACCCAGCTCCTTGAGCTCACCTTCTAGCCCCCAGCTGTGGGGTTGTGAATGGGAGGCATCTCCCCTATCCCCATCTTTCTGCTGCCACTACCTGGCCCAGGCAGGGCTAGGGAGGGGAGTATGTGGGGAAAACCAATGTTTGAATTATCCTTGGCATGTTTGGTCCCTCAGTAGCTGTGCCAGAATACAGCCCTAAGGTGAAAAGCCCCCATCCCAACCTCACAATTCCTGCATTGCTCCACCCCCTCCCCCCATATTCCTTCACTGCTCTGACATCTCCCCCACACACACATTCCCCAGCTGTGTCTCAACAAAATAATGAGAATTTGAAAAAAATTGTGCAAAGCTCCTGAGAGTGAGTTGTGTAGTAGGTACATCTTGACCAATGACACATTGACTTACTATGCTTTTGATCACACTCAGTTCCATTCGTCAGGAAACAGACAAAGACTGACCTGTGATTTAGTTACTCTGTCTAGTGGTTTTTCATCTTATCTCTATTTAATTACTGGTGATTTCCTGGACAGTACTTCTAAAGTAAAATCTGAATCTGCATGTGGATTTTAGAGCAATTTAAAAAATTTATCTTAAACCAGAAACATTGGTCTTGGTAAAACTTCCAAAAGCAGCCCTGCAGAATGCAGGCGAAGAGCAAGGATGTGCACATCGCACCTTCTCTGAAAGCTGCCAAGGGTAGGGGTAGAACTCAAAATGGATGAGTACAATGAACACAGCATGTTTCCTGAAGCCATCTAGTTATTGTGACAACAGCCTGCCTCGCACCCTTGCTGCACATGTGCATTTCTATCTCTTTGGCTCATCAATTTTGGCAAAAGCCATTCTGGAGATCTAAACTCTGTCAATAACGTTTTCAATATTGTATTGAGTGGGTGTCATGTGCTAGCTAAATTAAATGTTGAGTAAATGAGAATAATCTGAATTCCAGGTGTGTGCAAAAAAATAAGAGTTTGTAAAAAGCGGAGGAACTGTATCTTGAGGGGACTCCCTTTGTTCAAATGACCCCTTTAAGGATTATTAACCCTATTCTACAGGCTCATGCAGCACAGCAAAGACAATCCAAGTAGGCATGTGGATTTTAGAGCATTCACAGTGGTCAACCCTTAAACAAAAAGCCATGTTCAACCTTAACCATGTTCAATCTTAGCTATGGCAGAAAACCAACTCTTCTGTAATTGCAAAAACCACAGAGGTTACTGTGCTCAAAGACAATAAATGTTTATAATACTTTTGTGTCAAAACTGTATCTTGACTTTTTGATTTCTGTAGGCTTCTTCACAGTATCAGAAAGTAAAATTTTATTTTATGCTGACTTTTACTGACTCAGTGTTGTTACTTAATTATTGCGGACATTTTTTAGCAGTATTGTGTATATATATTTTTAATTTTTCTGACCACTTGATGGTAGAATATTATATCCAGCATTAACAGGAACAGATGTGTATCTGTTTAATGAAAATCAACTGATATTTTAGTAATTAGGATGATTTTACATGCTGTGAAAATGACTTTCCATATAATTACATTCACTTTGGTCAAATTCAAAGTTTTAACTGTACTTTAAAACTTTTTGCCACAGCGTTTTACCAACGAGGATCATTTGGCTGTCCATAAACATAAACATGAGATGACACTGAAATTTGGTCCAGCTCGTAATGACAGTGTCATTGTGGCTGGTTAGTATATACTTTTATTAATAAGTTATCCCTCTTTCTCCTGGAATGTGCACAAATTTTATGGGGTTTTGTACATGATATGATTTCTATAGACTGGTGAAAGAAAATATCAAAGAATTCTTGTATGGTAAAGGTTTGCAACATGTATTCATTATCCATTACATTTCTATCTAAATCACCTCTCTTGACATGGTATATAATAACAGGATTGTCAATATTGCAGTAGTTGACTAACCTACGTAAGCATTCATATGAAAAAGCACATACTGTATAACCTTTTATGTCTAACCTCATCTGACGCTTAAACGCTTCCCCAAGGTCTTGGTTGCCCTTATAGTTTACACATATGATGAAATAGGTTTTTTCCCCTAAAAATACTACACCTTGTACAGACTGCAGTTGTCTTAAGAAAAACAATCAATAGTATTGTAAATATTTTAAAATAATAGGTTGTTACAAAGAAGACAAGTCTTTTAATTTTGTCTAAGTCAAAACTACTTATTTGCAATATCTGATATCAAACTTTAAACCCTGAATCCCTTTGCCTTTCTTGGTCAGTCACAATCTTATTTTTCTTATTATTGTTTTTTTTTCTTAAAAAAAAATTCCTCTCTAAATTTATTAAGTCTATGGCTCTTACAGCCACAGACCAATCATGAATGGACCATGTAAATATTGCTAAGTAAGCTCCTCTTGAACTTCTTGGAGATGGTGCATATACTACACCATAGATATAGTCAAAACATTTTCCAGTGATGGCGCAGTCTAATTTAATTATACAAATGCACTAGCCCCTCTTTCCAACCTTCCGTTATTCCAAGTTGCTAATTTATTAGGAGAGGCAGACAAATGGAATTCTACAGTTAAAAAAAATTGGCAGACTTTTAAGTACCAGAAATGCTCTCTGCAGTGTGTGCAGTTTGTGGGGGACATCTATCAGGCAGTCAGGTAAGTGGCAGTGAAAGAGTTCTTTATCTGCCTTCCCAAGCATGCTAAAGTACTTCCATGATTTTTCCCCACTATCATACATGAACTCCCCTTGAAATTAGTCAAACCTTGTGTAATGTACAGTAAAACAGCTTACTTTCATCTGACAGTGCATAAATTCTAAGTGAAATAAATGGGAGTTTCCATACTATCCAAAATATAAATTTAAAATGAGTACAGAAGTCATTCACACAATAGTCAATGGAAGTGCTGTGATTTTAGTTTTATGATGCAAACATCTTTTAAATCAAAAAAGTTTGGAATACTATCTTCACTACACTTAAAAATGACACAGCATATGAATAACAGAAGCAGTAGTCCTATTGTTCACAATAAAAGAAGAAATACAAAACAGGTCCACAAGTTGATCAATGCCACTTTCCCTTGGGTTTAAATTGTGGGGGGCCCTCGCACAACAGCAACTCTCATTCCTGTTTGAAAATAAAGCTTCTTTCTTAAAATGATCCTCTCTGCTAATGCAGGTACTTAAGAGTTGTTCCTTCAGCCAATAGATGGAGACAGAACTCAGACTTTTGATTACATCTTCTCACCTGTGTCTATACCATGAGGGACTGGTCTACAAACCCCAGGTGTATGTCTCTAGCAGATGGAGCAACAATACCATTTCTGGCTGGCCTGAATGAAAGAGGAAAAGAAGTGTGCCTTGGAGGCCTAAGAAACTTTTTAGCCACATGCCATATCTCCCTTTCCAATCTTATCCCTGGGGTTTTGAATGAGAGAATCTTCCTAATTACCAAAACTACAAGTGAAAGCCACCTTCCAAAAGTTAACAGTTATTAATGTAAATACCATATTTTTATCTGATTTTCTCTATGTATGTAACCATTCAAGCCTCCATTGTAGCCAGCTACTTATCAGTGTGTATATGAAAGTGAGAGGTAAGAGGGAACTCCACTCAACAGAAGAGCAAGTCTAATTAAAGGCTTCCCTCTGATAGCAATCTCTGCTGACCCATTGATGTGTATTGTTGCGTTTTACACCTATTAATTTGTACCAGCGCATAACAAAGTGTGCCCCCATCAAAGTGGGAACTAGCATTCATCCATATTGTTTATTTATAGTGTATTATTAAAAATAACATTACAAATCTAAGAAAGTTGGCCCATGTATCTGATGTGTCTATTTTTAATCATTTAAATATTTTCAGATCTAACTACTCTCTCCAAAATAGGTGGAAGCAAAACCCACATTATGAAATAACTGACAGCTGAGTTGTTTAATAAACCATTTTAAGGAAAGCTAGCACAGAAATATTCCAAAATGCCCAAAATATTATTTTTACACACACAGTAAAAATATCTAAAGTATTTTGAATTAAATTGCCAGAAAGTTTTGAATAGTTATATGCCTGCTTTAATTGAAAAATTGTTTAAAACAAATGAGTTTGTAACCTTAGCAATAGTGGTTTTAGGTAGAATGGGTTGCAAGTCTTTATAATTAAGGGGAAAGTTGCATCTTAGATTTATTTTTAAATAATGTTAAAGAAGAGCCCTTAAACTGTAGCACAAACTTTATTTTAACTAGGTGGTTGTTTGCTTTAGTGTTAACGATAAATAACGAAAGTAATTACAGTTTGGGCATTGGTGGTATTTTCATATTTTTATTTTGAAGATAGTAATAACGTTCTTACTAAATCGTATTTTGGGAAAAAAATGTTTAATTTCATTTCAGATCAGACACCAACACCAACTAGATTCTTGAAGAACTGTGAAGAAGTGGGTTTGTTCAATGAGCTAGCAAGTCCTTTTGAAAATGAATTCAAAAAGGCTTCAGAAGATGACATTAAAAAAGTATGTTGGCATTATTGGGCTTAGAAGTTACTGTATACAATTTTTTTGTTTTGGTCTGGAAGTACTTTAATGTACTGAGAGATTTGTTTGTTTTGATAAAGCAGAGGAACTGTGTTATACTGGAATGTGTGCTTTAAAAAAAATCAGTGTTCTCAATATTTTGTTTTTCAACTTTGAAATGCATCAGTCATCAACATAGAAGTGTACGTATATGTTGTATGGAGAGAATACAAATTTAGGCCCCAATTCTGCAAAGACTAACACACCTGCTTCATTTTACACAATGTGGCTTTAATTGGCTTTACTGTTGTCTTTTTTAATAATTTAAAAGCCCGAGCCACAGTTTGTTAAAGTGAATGGGCATCTTTCCATTGACTCCAGTGGGCTTTTGATGAGGCCCTAAATGAGTAAATCATTCTAAAAAAGAACCCAGTTCTTACAAGGGGAAAATATGTAAATAAAAATCAGGTGGAAGGAATAACTCTTAATTGTTCTGCAGGTACACAGATTAGACAACACTTTATCAATGTACGCATTATTTTAACTGAATATTAGTAATGAATTAAACAGTGATAAATTCAGCAACTAAAAGTGAAGTATGGTTTGAGAACACATTTTACTATTTTAACTTCAGTTAAAGTGACGTTTAAATCTCTGACAGACAAATCTCACTTGAAAAACAAATGTTGATAACAATCAAAACCACCACACTTGTTCTTATTGTACAAATTGAATTTTTGTGTAAACTTGAATTGAATCCATTTCTAGTGAACTTTATTTAAATACATTTAGATCTGATGTCTTTCATTTTAATTCCTTCCCATTTATAAATGCTTAGGGCCCAAACCTACGAACACTTGTCAATGTGAAAAACTTTACTTATATAAATATAGTTATTCAAATGAACAAAGGTATGCAGGATCACATCTTTAGTTTTCTTTGTCTCTGTGGAGATAGCAGAGACACTCAGAATATAATAGAACGCTACCGAGCCCTAAAAAAATCTGTCACTTGCCATTTTCTGTGTGCCCAACACAGCTCCAAATGATGACTCCCACTAATGTTTCTCACCCCATTATATGTAGCACTATTGAGCCTGTGAGTACTTGCAGGACTTTCCAGAGCACTCACTGCCATCTCAGGAGGCTACAAAGATAAAAGAATTTTTAAAACTTTGCAGTTCCTTCAACACTGCTCTTCATCCTCCCATCTGACCTTCATATCTCAGGGAGGGATATTGTACTGTGATCTCCCTAGGGCAGTGATCAAAGGAGAATGGGGTTAACAGGGAGTATCATGTGGGAGGAGTTATTTAACTGCATTTTCTGGTTTTCGGAGTAGTTTCTGGCTTTTAACTTCCATGTTCTGGAAGAGTATAGGGAGAATGGGCACTCCTAAACAATTTTCTCTCTTTAATGAAGTTGGGTTGTCTCTTGAAAGAGCCAGATAGAGTATAATGAAAGGTAAAAATCTTTCTCGAGAGAATTATTTTCCTCTAAGGTATTTTGGCAGATGGGCTAGTTTGCAAAATGTGAGTCAGTGGGTAAATACTCTGGACTTTCTTTTTCTTTAACCAGTGTCAGTGATACTGATTAAAAGATATTTTTAAAGGAATTCCAGATGTAGTCCTCATGCCTTTTAGAAGTTATTCGGTCAGATTTTAACAACGTGAAGCCATTTGAGCAATTATATATGTTTTTCCCATTCTCTTTTTAAACAATTTTGTCTCTTTCAATAATTATTCAATATGTTTGTTTGATAACGTTTTGTCCCTTGTAGCTTTTGGAACTTAAGGTTTTGCTGTCACACTTGTGATTATAATCATTTGCTTGGTAACAATAAAATTTAATAAGCATTGCAATGTAACTTCATGGTGTGAGTTCAAAATAAAGTAGAAGTTAGGTTGTGATGGAGAGCAGTTATTCAGAACAAATCTGCAATCACACTAAAGAAGACAGAGAAGATTATGGGAAAGAAAAATGAGTCTTGTGTGTTTTGGGGTGTTTTTTTTAAGTTTTGCCCAAGGTTGAGATTTCCTCCTTAGGCTTCCATTTATTTTGAGACTTAAAGTGCTTTCAAAGTTTAAACTTTATTCTTAGCAATATAAGTGAAAATTTTAGCATGTTAAGTGGTGTTTGTGATTATTGAGAGTTCTCCATTACAGGCTGCTTAGGATTGAATTGAAAATGTAATCAGTTACAGACCAGGAGCCCAATACAGTGTGATTACGTGGTCATATAATTGTCCTCATTCTCAAATTGTTAGAATCAGCAGGGCCAGCCATAGCATTCAGAGTATAGAAGAGAGCAGGCCATGCAGAAGCCCAAAGGACTGAAAATAATACAAGGCAGGGACAAGGGGCTTTCTGGAGAATATGGCTATCTTGTGAAGCAGAATACCTTAGGCTCCATTCTCAGTTGTTAACTTCCTAAGGTTTTCAGGAAAGGAACACTTCTCCTACAGAACTTACAGGGATTGGCCTGTACTTTGGCTGGCCTGAGGACTTGAAAGGAGAGGAACCAGACATCTGCCCAAGGGACTGAAGGTCATATAGAAGTGGGAATGATATGGGGTAGCTTAATAAGCTGGCTCTGCTTTAGATGGCCTGTGCTCCTTGAGAACAGAGCTTCTACTCCTTAGGGCTGATACTTTCCCCAGCAGCTTATTTTGTTTTTACATATTATAATTTGAGTGGCTAACAGTTTTATTTGCATGTTTACTCTTTTAGATGCCTCTAGACCTATCTCCTCTTGCAACACCAATCATAAGAAATAAAACTGAAGAGCCTTCAGTTGTGGAGACAACTCATCAGGATAGTCCTTTACCTCATCCAGAGTCCACTACCAGTGATGAAAAGGTCAGGAACTTATTTTTCTGGATTCAGAACATTTTTATAAAGAACATTCACAGCAATGTATTTAGTTTTGTATATATTTACTAGAATTGCTTTGCTGACCTAATTGTTGATTGTACAGAGATGGTAGTCATATTGTAAAAGATTCAAAACCTTCAACCCTTCAGGTAAATTTTGCTTAAAATAAACATCCTTTATTCTTCTTTGAGTGCTTGCTCATATCCATTCCAGTTAGGTGTGTGCGCGCCGTGTGCATGTTCGTCGGAAGATTTTTACCCTAACAACATTCAGTGGGTAGGCTGGGCTGGAGTGGCACCGCATATATACCCCTGCCAACCCAACCACCCCTCAGTTCCTTCTTACCGCCCGTGTCGGTCGTTGGAACAGTGGAGTGCGGTTTTACTGACCTCCACCTCCCTAGCTACTCGTTCTCTAGTTATTTTGTTGTGTATGTAGTTCAAAGTTATATAGTTATAGTTAGTTTTTATTGTTCATAGTGTACAGTTAAGAGGGGTTCGGGGATTAACCCCTTCCCCGCACCCAGTGCCGGGGCCTATGCCCGGTTCACCGGGTTTCAAACTGTGCTCGGCCTGTCATAAGCCGATGCCGACAGGAGATCCACACAACTCCTGCCTTAAGTGCCCCGGGGAATCTCACCTGACAGATAAGTGTCGCATTTGCAAGGCTTTTAAGCCGAGAACAAAAAAGGAGCGGGACTTTCGGCTAAAGCAGCTCCTCGTGGAGGCATCTCTTACCCTCCGCCATGGTTAATTGGCGGGCAGAAGCACCTCCTCGCCACCGGACTGTGCCAGTACTGCCAAGGCCTCTCAGCACCGGCCGTTGCCGGCACCGAAGTCGACTCGGCACCACTCCCTCTCCCCGAGGTCGAGAAAGCCTAAGGCTGCTGCTGCTTCCGTGCCACCTACACCACAGCCAGAGAGCTCGTCTAAGTCGGATTGCCCAGCACCGACACCTGCTGTGGCACCGACAACGTTCGTACCGTTGATTGTGGTCCCACGAGGGCCGTCGAGTCCAGTGCCTGTCAGCTCCCCGGCGTGAGCTGTGGTTGAGCTTACTATTCCATCCACGCTGAAGACATTCTCAACGGCGAGGGATCTGATTGCCATGACAGAGTCGATGCTGCCTCAACTCCCGGCACTGCCGGTACGGGTAATACAGTCAATCGGCAAGCCTGCCTTGATAAGACCATCCTCTGTCGGCACAGCAGAGCGGCACCATTCCCGATCACAGTCCTGCAGATGTTCCAGGTCCCGTCAGCACTCCCGCTCCCGACACCACTCGCAGTCCCAGTACTGTTCTCCTCGGTACCGGTCGCACTCACGGCACCGGTCAGTATCCCGTTCGCCAGCCCGCTACTCTCAGCACCGTTCCAGCTCCCAACACTGCTCCAGGCACCGTGACTCCCGTAGCCGCTCCCGACGTCAAGCCTCGAGATCTCGGTCGACCTCCCAGCACCACTCCGGTCGCAGGTCCCGATCTCGTTCCTGGTACTGGTATGCTTCCCGGTACCGGTCCCTGGTGCCGAGTAGGGCAAGGTCCGCTAGAGACAGAGATTCTGCCCAGGGCTTTTCAGCACCTCCAGGGCCATCCAGACACGCATCAGTGTCGTCCCACTTGGACAGCTCTTATGCTCAGGACCGCGATTCTGATGTGCCCACCAGAGTCTTCCAAGACCATCAGTGGTCTTTCTGGACACCTTGGGCATACCACCAGGCCCAAGGTGTACCAGTAGTTCCGTCCCGCTCTGTCTCATCAGAGCACCGAGTGCCAGAGGCGACGGTTATCCGTCCTCCTCCGACTGCTGCGAAGGAAGCCCCAGTTCACCCGCCGGACTCCCAGGTTCCTCTGGAGCAGGACGTCGCCCAAGAGCAAGAGGCCACCCAGGACCCGCTCGTCGCTGGCATCTCTTCTTCCTTTTCTCCAGATGAGGCGGTGGCAGGAATATCCTCCTCGGGCCTTCCTCCAATCGACCTGAGAGCCCATCAGGACCTCCTAAGGAGGGTAGCACTCAATATGAACCTCCAGGTGAGGAAGTCCCGGAGGTAGAGGACCCGGTAGGGGACATTCTATCAGCGGATGCCCCCACTAGAGTGGCCCTACCGTTTATTCGGACCATCCAGGCGAATGCCGATACAATATGGCAGTCCTCAGCCTCTATCCCTCCTGCGTCCAGGGGAGTCGAGCGTAAATATATGGTGCCCTCTAAAGGGTATGAGTACTTGTATGTCCATCCTCCTCCCTGCTCACTAGTTGTCCAGTCCGTTAATGAGAGGGAATGCCATGGCCTGCAGGCACCAGCCCCGAAATCGAAGGAGGCTAGGCGAATGGACCTACTCAGCCGCAAGGTGTACTCGGCAGGGGCCCTACAGCTCTGGGTGGCAAATCAACAAGCCTTGCTTAGCTGCTATAATTATAACACCTGGGTGGCGGTGGGTAAGTTTACGGAGCTTCTTCCTCAAGACTCCCACCAAGAGTTTGCTGTCCTCTTGGAGGAAGGGAAAAAGGTGGCTAGAACTTCCCTCCAGGCCTCGTTGGATGCAGCAGACTCAGCAGCCAGGACTCTGGCCTCGGGTGTTGCCAAGAGGCGCATCTCATGGCTTCAGGTTTCAAACCTCCCACCGGAGCTGCAGTATACCATTCAGGACTTACCATTTGATGGTAAAGGCCTCTTCTTGGAAAAGACTGACCCCAGGCTGCAAAGCCCGAAGGACAACAGGGTCATAATGCACTCTCTCAGCATGCATACGCCGGTGACCCAACGCAGGCCTTTCCGTCCCCAGCCTCACTGCCCATACTCTGTGCCTAGACAAAGACAGGACTTTGGCAGGCGGCGTGGCCGAGGTGGTCGCAGACGACCGTCAGGACCCCAAGGGGGCCAAAATCAAGGTCCCTCAAAACCGCCACCAGGACCAAAGATGAACTTTTGAAGGTGCACCCGAGGGCGGCATACCAGTTACAGGTCAGGATCCCTCTCCTCCCCTCTCCAACCTTCTCTCCTACTTCCTCCCAGCGTGATCCCAGTTAACTTCAGATCTTTGGGTCCTATGCATGGTGGAGTATGGGTACCACCTCCATTTTATTTCAACCCCGCCCTCCCACCCTCCAACCCTGTCCCTCTTCAGCAACCCTTCTCACAAGCAATTCCTCTTACAGGAGGTGCAGATGCTCCTCGCCATAGGAGCTATAGAGGAGGTACTGATGGATGAAAGGGGCAAGGGGTTTTACTCTCGTTATTTCCTAATCCACAAGTTGAAGGGAGGTCTCAGACCTATCCTAGACCTGCGAGGACTCAACCAGTTTATGATAAAGTTGAAATTCCGCATGGTATCCCTGGGGACCATTATCCCGTCCTTGGATCCTGGAGACTGGTATGCCGCCCTTGATATGAAGGACACGTACTTTCACATCGCCATCTTTCCTCTGCACAGGAGATACCTCCGCTTTGTAGCCAACCATCAGCACTTCCAGTTTACGATCCTGCCGTTTGGCCTTTCTGCAGCCCCAAGGATATTTACAAAGTGTATGACCGTAGTCGCTGCCTACCTCCACCGACATTGGATACACATTTTTCCGTATCTGGACGATTGACTCATCTGAGGGGCCTCCGAGACACAAGTCACTCAGCATGTGGGCATCGTCAAGGACCTATTCACATGTCTAGGCCTGATGATCAATATAGAAAAATCCACTCTGGTTCCCACGCAGAGGTTAGACTTCGTAGGAGCTGTCCTGGACTCCAATCTAGCCAAAGCCTGCTTACCACTGCCGTGGTTTCAGGCGATGGCAACAATCATCCGAGGTCTACAGAATTTCCCAACGACCTCGGCTTGCACTTGTCTCGGTCTCCTGGGTCACATGGCTGCCTGCACGTTTGTAACCAACACACCAGGCTCCGCCTCCGTCCTCTCCAAGTTTGGCTCAACGCGATATACCGCCCGGGCAGGGACCCGATAGACACGATAGTCACCATTCCCCCGAGCACTCTAGGCTCCCTAGAATGGTGGCTAACTCTCTCCCTGGTTTGTGCAGGAATGCCGTTCCATCTGCCCCAACCCTCAATGTCCCTGATGACGGGTGCGCCATCTCTCTGCTGGGGTGCTCACCTCGGTCACCTTCGTACTCAAGGCCTTTGGTCTTCTCAGGACCTGGCATTACACATAAATGTCCGAGAACTGAGAGCAGTCCCCCTGGCGTGCCAGGCGCTCCAGCAACAGTTGCGAGGCCGTTGTGTCTCAGTGTTTACAGACAACGCAATGGCCATGTACTACATAAACAAAGAAGGAGGGACACGGTCCTCCTGCCTTTGTCAGGAGGCCATCCAACTCTGGGACTTTTGCATAGCCCACTCGATAGATCTGGTAGCGTCCTTTCTCCCAGGTGTTCGGAACACCCTGGCGGATCGACTCAGCAGGTCTTTCCTGTCTCACAAGTGGTCGATCTGCCCATAAGTTTATGCATTCTGTTTTCCAGAAGTGGGGATTTCCCCACATAGACCTGTTCGCTTCCCGCGAGAACAGGAAATGCCAGATGTTCTGCTCCTTCCAAGGTCTCTCCCCGGGATTGATCTCAGACACTTTCCTTATGCCGTGGAAGAGCCAGCTCCTTTATGCCTTCCAACCGTTCCCGCTGGTTCACAAGGTCCTGCTGAAACTCCACAGGGACAGAGTGTGCATGATCATGCTCCAGCGTGGCCCAGGCAGCACTGGTACACCACATTACTCGACCTGTCGATAGCCAACCCAATTACCCTGCCGCTCCACCCAGACCTCATAACTCAGGACCACAGCAGGCTTCACCACCCGGACCTGCAGGCTCTTCACCTCACAGCATGGCTGCTGCGTGGCTAAACCAGTCAGAGTTACGTTGCTCTGAATCAGTACGACAAGTTCTCCTGGGTAGCAGGAAGCCTTCCACCTGGTCAACGTACCTGGCCAAGTGGAAGCGTTTCTCCTGCTTGTGGGAAACACTTAATCTTACTCCCACTGAGGTCTCGATCCCCTCTATTTTGGACTACCTCTGGTCTCTCAAACAGCAGGGCCTAGCAGTATCATCACTGAGGATACACTTGGCAGCCATCTCTACCTTCCACCCAGGTGAAGGTGGTCGTTCCGTGTTCTCACACCCTATGGTTTCGAGGTTCCTCAAGTGCTTGGAGCGCTTATACCCTCAAGTACGCCGCCCAGCCCCGACCTGGCACCTCAACCTGGTTTTAACCAGACTTATGTCTCCCCCATTCCAGCCGTTAGCAACCTGCTCGCTGCTATACCTGTCTTGGAAGACAGCTTTCCTCGTAGCTATTACACTGGCCAGACGAGTCTCCGATCTTAGGGCTCTTACGGTGGATCCGCCGTACACTGTGTTCCACAAAGACGAGGTGCAGTTACGACCACACCCGGCTTTCCTCCCTAAGGTGGTTTCGGCCTTTCATGTTAACCAGGACATCTTTCTCCCGGTCTTCTTCCCGAAGCCACACTCAACGCGATGGGAGCAACAGTTGCACTCCCTTGACATCCGTAGAGTTCTCACATTTTATATTGAGCGGACAAAACCGTTTTGTAATACGCCCTAATTCTTTGTCGCGGTAGCAGACCGAAGGAAAGGCCTACCTGTTTCCTCTCGGAGGATCTCATCTTGGGTGATGGCGTGCATCCGCACTTGTTATGATTTGGCTCATATTTCCCCAAGCCACATCACCACGCATTCTACCAGGGCTCAAGCTTCATCTGCCGCCTTCCTGGCTCGTGTACCTATCCAGGAGATATGTTGCGCAGCTACCTGGTCCTCAGTCCACTCCTTTGCTTCGCATTATGCTCTGGTTCAACAGCCGAGATGATGCAGCCTTTGGCTCAGCAGTTTTGCATTCTGCCACATCTCACTCCGACCCCACTGCCTAAGTAAGGTTTGGGAATCACCTAACTGGAATGGATATGAGCAAGCACTCGAAGCAGAAAAGACTGTTACTCACCTTTGTAACTGTTGTTCTTCGAGATGTGTTGCTCATATCCATTCCAAACCCGCCCTCCTTCCCCACTGTTGGAGTAGCCGGCAAGAAGGAACTGAGGGGCGATTGGGTCGGCAGGATTATATATCCGGCGCCATGGCGGCCCCACTCCAGGGGGTGCCCAGCCGACCCACCAAGTGTTGCTAGGATAAAAATCTTCCAACAAACGTGCACGCTGCGTGCGCGCACACCTAACTGGAATGGATATTAGCAACACATCTCGAAGAACAACAGTTACAAAGGTGAGTAACCGTCTTTTCTTCCCACTGGTCCTCCAACAAATTTAGGAGAGACCAGATTTTTCCTGATATTTCTTCTTCTTGTCTTACTCTCATCTACCTGAGTTCTGCTCTTTGAGTCCTCCTCCATTCCAGCCTGTCTTGAAGCAGTTCCTCGGAAACACTGCAGCTAATTATATCCTTTTGTAAAACATCCATCTATCTAGTTTCAGATCTTAAAGCCCTTCTCTCACCTTCCACTTTTCAAGATAGCATCCTGTTTCCTATGTATTCCTCCAATGTTGACATATGAAAATAAGCCATCTAAGCCTGGATTCCTTCAGCTCTTCTATAATTGGTACCACCTTCATACTTCCTCAAATTGTACATTCCAAGCATGGTCCATCCTAATAACTCCAAGCATTGATCTTAACACTAATTTCCACTGTATTAAAGAACTGCTTCTGGCTCTTCCTCAGTGTCCAGCACTCTAAATCATACAAAAGTGCTGGCCCAATTACCATCTTGTAGATCTTGCTTTTCAGTTTGATAAGCATTCTCTTATACAGATCATTTCACTCACTTTTCTTCATTTAGTCCGTGACTTTCCTTTTCTGTTTATAAGAAAAAAAACTTTTTTTAAAAAGAGCATCTTTATATATCATAAATAGGACTACAGATTTGTCACATCTTTTCTATCCAAAAATCATGGCGCGATATTGGTAAAGTTAGTAAAAGTCACAGGTTTAGGGAACTGCTTTGTGATTTTTTGTTTTGTTTTGTTGATAAATGCCTTGGCAGATGAAGGGCACTGATCACCTACACCAGCACCGTCCCAGCACCACAACCCTAATCCTGGCCTAGATAATTTGATTGTGACTGTACAAATGACCACATAGTTTACCTTTTTTTGTTTGTTTTGCCAGGATACCATGTAAATTCACAAAATGTCCATTTTCCTGCTATCAACCTGACATTTTGCCTGCCTTCTTAGGTTCTGCTTGCTTTTTAGTCCCCCTCTTTCCCAGAGGGGAAACAAGTGTGTTTCTTTGCTGGCTATTATACTTCTGGTATTAAAAGGACAGAGTGTGCGGCAGGGAGAAGGGATATCTTTCATGATTCAAATCCTGTAGGAGAACACTTCAACCTCCCTGTCCACACAATAGCAGATCTTAATGTGGCCATACTGCAGCAAAAAAATTTCAGGACCAGACTTCAAAGAGAAACTGCTGAGCTTCAGTTCATCTGCAAATTTGACACCATCAGCTCTGAACTAAACAAAGACTGTGAATGGCTAGCCAACTACAAACGCAGTTTCTCCTCCCTTGGTTTTCACACCTCAACTGCTAGAACAGGGCCTCATCCTCCCTGATTGAACTAACCTCGTTATCTCTAGCTTGCTTCTTGCTTGCATATATATACCTGCCCCTGGAAATTTCCGCTACATACATCCGATGAAGTGGGTATTCACCCACAAAAGCTCATGCTCCAAAACGTCTGTTAGTCTACAAGGTGCCACAGGATTCTTTGCTGCTTTTACAGATCCAGACTAACACGGCTACCCCTCTGATACTTTCATGATTCAGTGCATCAAGGATGAGAGTGTGACCTGAGCCACCAGACCTTTTCTTGCAGCTGAATGGGCAAAGCAGCTGAAGCAGTTGCATTATCTTGGGTAAAGACGACTTACAGGAGGAATATGCTGCCATCTGGTGCTTGTAAACTGCTCAGGATCACAGCTCCACTCTTGCAGCACTTATGAGCTCTTCATAGCAGCCACATTCTCCTTCTGCACAGCTCCTAAACTTAATCTGAACAAGGTTACCCTTTAGGAGATCTACAGGGCAGATTTCTTCCGCTGCAGTTCTCCCCTGGTTTCCCACAATGAAATACTTCATGCCTTTGTTCAAAATCTGGGAGAACTGATGAGCCATGGAACAAATGCAAGTTGTGTTTTGCTCGTTGTGAGGTGCAAGTTTCAAAGCTGAAGATCTCTTTTTATTGAAAAAGCCCTGCTGCCAATCCACTCCTATTTAAACTAGAAATGCTCCCAGTTTGACCACTTCTGAATTCAAAAGGCACCATAGAAAGAGAAGCAGTCTTTAGGGCAGCAAGGTCCCTAACTATTCAGGGCATTATCAGTCCAAATCTGCAACATAAGCTTCATTCAGAAATCAAATGGAAGCCAGTGCAGCCTATAGGGCACAGGTGTAATATGTTCCCTAAGTGAAATACCATTTAATAAGTGGGCAGTTGAAATCTGTACTAATTGAAGGTTTTTTTTTTTTCCATAGTTTTAAAGTGTAGTCTTGAGTACAGCAGCAGTCAAATCTGACAAAGGCATAGGTGACTGGAAAAGCCTGCATCCAAAAGGAAAGATAAAAGCCAAGTCCAGATAAAATGCTCTGCTGCTGCTACCTGTATGTACCTCCAAGAGCAATAGAGGATCTAATAAGGAACAAACAGTGGGCATGCTTCCTCAGTAGTTGGAGATGATAATCTCTCCAACCGACAAATATCACTTTTTTCTAATCTTGATTTTAGTCGCAGCTAATGGGTTTTCATTTTAGCCCTGTCCTGGTTTGGTTAACTGCTCAGCTGCCCTGTCCATAGAATGCATTTATTGTGTGTGTTCATTTTATGAAGTATTTATATTCTATTTCAGTACAATTAAAGGTTACTGAATTTAGCAATAACAAATATTACCATGTAATTTCCAGTTTACTGCATCATGCAGTGCTCTCATATTAATTTTGGTTGGGGGCTAGTTGCCGTGTACAGTAGGTAAAGTTTATAGCACAGTATACAGGGTCCCATGTTAAAGGTAATTCCTTGTTTCATTAACTTTTGTGAAGTGCTTTGGAGTCTTCAGATGGAAGGTATGGATAGACGTGCTAAACGCTTGTTTAATATTTTCATTGAATCCTAACTGATTCCCAGTTTCAGGATTATGAGATCACATCCTCAGTCAGTTCTGTTACTTGCCTGGTTTACAAGCACAGTGATCTATCTTCTGTGATCAAATCTTTCTTTAAGATTCAGTCAAGATGTAGGTGAGGGTATTTCTAAGCATCTTGAAAGACTGAAAGAACTGTAAAGTCCTGTGAGTATTTTTCACAAGATAGGGTCCTAGTTAAACAAGAGAAATTAGTTTTTAAAAGGAGTAACAAATGTACTAAGTTTTTTTGCTTCTTACTGATTCCAATGGTCCTTTTTGTTTCAGCTGTTTATATACCCCTAAAAGAAATATTCATTTATATTTCTCTTTGCTGTATGTCAGGGCATATTGAAAAGGACTGTTTACCAAGAACTGATGCATCCGGTAGCATAATACTGATTGTCAATTTGTTTCCCCTGTATCTATTGGACTTACTAATATAAACCCTGACAGCATATTGGAGCAGTATGTCTCATAGCTCATCAAACTGATCTTGAATTTGGCCTAAAATTGTGACGAACAGATGCTTTTCTTGATTTTGTTTGTCACAGCCTTAATTATTGAGCCTATATTTTTGCTGAGTTTACTCAGTTTTTTAAAAGAGCATTATTCATTCCACTCCATGAGTCTGTAAGTTGTGTCAATGTTACAAAGATTGCTGATTTTTTTCTCTTTAATCTATGTTCACTGCACAATGTTTATTGATGGTCTGTAATTTCAATGGTTAATTTTCATTTTTCCCTTAGGAAGTGTCACTTCAGCAGACTGCACAGCCTACATCAACAATAGTTCGTCCAGCGTCACTGCAGGTTCCTAATGTATTGCTAACAAGTTCTGACTCAAGTGTTATTATTCAGCAAGCAATACCTTCACCAACTTCTAGCACTGTCATTACCCAGGCTCCATCCTCCAACAGGCCAATAGTGTAAGTTATATGCGATAGTAAAATATTTTATTGCAGATTTCTAAAAAGATTTTTTCTAGTTTACCAAGTACTTTTGATCACTTTTTTCTGCAATTTGATAAACAATGTGGCCTGCAACTCCCTATTCTCCAACAGTACAGTGAGTTTACATTATAACTGTGTAACACAGTTATGTCAAACAGAATTACTGGTAAATGTACAGAATGTGGATATTATTGATACCTTGTTAAAATGGCAAATAGTTTAAGCTGTTCCCCGCATGGGGAACTGTTAGTTAAATTGGAAAAGATGGGGATGAATATGAAAGTTGTAAGGTGGATAAGGAACTGGTTAAAGGGGAGACTCCAGCGGGTCGTATTGAAGGGTGAACTGTCAGGCTGGAAGGAGGTTACTAGTGGAGTCCCTCAAGGATCGGTTTTGGGACCGATCTTATTTAACCTTTTTATTACTGACCTTGGCACAAAGAGCGGGAATGTGCTAATAAAGTTGGCGGATGACACAAAGTTGGGGGGTATTGCTAACACAGAGAAGGACAGGGATACTATTCAGGAAGATCTGGACCACCTTGTAAACTGGAGTAAGAGTAATAGGATGAAATACAATAGTAAAAAGTGCAAGGTCATGCACTTAGGGATTAATAATAAGAATTTTAGATATACGTTGGGGACGCATCAGTTGGAAGTGAAGGAGGAGGAGAGGGAACTTGGGGTATTGGTCGATAGCAGGATGAGTATGAGCCGCCAATGTGATACGGCTGTTAAAAAAGCAAATGCGATTTTAGGATGCATTAGGCAAGGTATTTCCAGCAAGGATAAGGAGGTGTTAGTACCATTATATAAGGCGCTGGTGAGACCCCATCTGGAATATTGTGTGCAGTTCTGGTGTCCCATGTTCAAGAAGGATGAATTCAAACTGGAACAGGTCCAGAGACGGGCTACTAGGATGATCCGAGGAATGGAAAACCTGCCTTATGAAAGGAGACTCAAAGAGCTTGGCTTGTTTAGCCTGGCCAAAAGAAGGCTGCGGGGGGATATGCTTGCTCTATATAAATATATCAGGGGGGTTAACGTTAGGGAGGGAGAGGAATTATTTAAGTTTAGTTCTAATGTAGGCACGAGGACGAATGGGTACAAACTGGATATTAGGAAGTTTAGACTTGAAATTAGACGAAGGTTTCTAACCATTAGGGGAGTGAAGTTTTGGAACAGCCTTCCGAGGGAAGTAGTGCGGGCAAAAGACTTATCTGGCTTCAAGACTAAGCTTGATAAGTATATGGAGGGGATGTTATGATAGGATAGTTTAATTTGGGCAATTGATCTTGGATTATCACCAGATAAGTCTGCTCAGTGGTCTGCGGGGAGATGTTGGATGGGATGGGAACTGAGTTACTGCAGAGAATTCCTTCTTGGGTGCTGGCTGGTGAGTCTTGCCCACATGCTCAGGGTTTATCTGATCGCCATATTTGGGGTCGGGAAGGAATTTTCCTCCAGGGCGGATTGGCAGGGGCCCTGGAGGTTTTTCGCTTTCCTCTGCAGCTTGGGGCATGGGTCGCTTGCTGGTGGATTCTCTGCAGTTTGAGGTCTTCAAACCAGTTTTGAGGATTTTAATAACTCAGTCCTGGATTAGGGGTTGTATAAAAGTGGATGGGTAGGGTTCTGTGGCCTGCCTTGTGCAGGAGGTCAGACTAGATGATCATATTGGTCCATTCTGACCTATGAGTCTGAGTCTATAAGTTTGGACAGGGTTAAACCAAATTAATAATGTATCAAGGTTTGTAATAAGAAATGTCAGTATCTTTCAATTCTGCTGTATATTTGTGTCCCTTTAAAACATTTCCTCCTCTTTGTTTTTCTTAGACCAGTACCAGGTCCTTTCCCTCTGCTGTTACATCTTCCTAATGGACAAACTATGCCTGTTGCTATTCCTGCCTCAATCACAAATTCTAATGTTCATGTCCCTGCTGCAGTTCCAGTAAGTTTACACAAGACCTATTATACATTCTTAATTTTAAAATAATGCAAACTTGCATAAATGCTTTTTTTTTTAAATTTCAAACACTGACATTTTACAAAAAAAATGTTGGACTTGCTTTACTATGGTGTGATACATATTTTTGGCAACTATTGTAATTTGTGCTCTGGATACTTACTAGAATAGTATATCTTTATCATTCCAAATATTACTTAAATGGTTAGAAAGCTTTTTACCCTTTCAGAGTAATTAAAATACTGCTATACCTTAAGCCTTAGAACTTAGTTTTACAGATTTTGGTGGCTGTTTTGGTTCTAGTGGGCAATGCAATCATATAATTTGTATTATGCTGGAATACTCAAATATTGTTTTTCCTTTTTATGACTTTCCTGGTCAGCTTGTTAGACCTGTCACCATGGTGCCTAATATCCCAGGAATCCCAGGGCCCTCCTCCCCACAGCCAGTGCAGTCAGAGGCAAAATTGGTAAGTTAGAATTCCATTGATCTTCAAGAAGGTTAATTTGAAAAAATGTTATGTCATTAATAATTAGGTTTTATTACAGATGTAGTTGTTTGATTTAGTAATTGTTATCGTGCGGTATACATTTTATTTTCTACAGATTTTGATCTTACAGAAGACGAGCTCTGTGCTGGGATCCTCAGTGCTAGAAAATGAGTTACCAATGTGTTTTGGTTTTATGGTAATTTTAGATTCTTATATGATTATTAGCACTGGAACTAAAACACATTTATGAATTTAGCAGCACCAGTTAAATGAACTCTGAAGAAGACCAGTTTTTTAACAGTAAGCTCAGCCTCGCTCCTCATAGTGAAGGGTAGGCGTAGATGTGGCATTAGGAGACGGAGGAGACACAAGCTTAATATCACTTCAGCAGTGAACCTTGCCTGCTAGTAGAAGCAAAATTGAAGAACTACAGAGGTAAGCCCATACCAAAACAGTGTGAAGCTTCATAGCAGAAAAGACTATAGGAATAAAAAACAGGCTTTACGTGACAACACACGTCTTAATATTCCCAGCTGCTTATGGTCTTTTCTTCCAGGCATGTAACCTGATAGGGTTTAGTATGATGAACTTAAAAAGTTCGTTTGTTAAGATAACCAAAAAGGGTAAAGAAAAGAATCAGTTATATAAATGTACCTTAGCAGGATCATAATAATTATAGTTTAAACTTTAATCACTTCCAGTAAAAATGTGTATCTTCTCCAATTTGTTAGCTAGTTGCTTCAGTGCTTTTTTATCTAACTTTCCTTCATTCCATCTGTTCTTGTAAAATGGAATGGGAAATATATGACAGAAAAATTAAATAAATGTCCCCCCATGTGCATCCGTAGAAGAACTCCACAAGCTGAATCTGATTTGTAGATTACGTGCATTTAACTTAGAATAGTATTGTATTATCCCTGACGCTCGTTTATTTGTATTTAAAAAATTAAGAGGCGAATCAGGAGCAGTAAGTAGATAAAAATATTTTTAAATGTGAAGTAGTAGGGTATTCAGGGGCAATAGCGCCTTGCTAGGGCACTTCCATGGCAGCAGCAGGAGCAGGCAGCCCAGTTGCTACAGCTGCAGAAGCCACTTTGAGACTGTATATATTGCTGGCAGGAGGGGATGATGGGCTTCCTAGAGAGATGAATCTCTTAAAATCCTTTATTAATGTGGAGAGAAGGCTGGTGAACTTTCTTTTTGGTCTCCACTCCAAACCCTAGTGTATTCAGTAGTGAGGAAGTGTGCAGGGGTACCCCCAGAGATGGGCAAGGACCCTTTCCACATCAGATGTCTGTCTGTGTGAGGTGAGGCTGTTGGACACACAGAACCCCTTTTCCCAAAGTGATGCAACCACTCTCAGGAGTGCATTGGCCACCAGTGAACTCTGAGTAGAGCTGCCTGCTACAATCAGAGCTACTCTCCTATCTCTGCTCCCTTTGGTGAGTTGGCTTTTGAAGTACTGCAGGAGATGGGAGGACAGTACTAAGGGCTTTTTCTCCTCAGTCTCCACTCTTATCCTTCAGAGGGATTGAAAAAGGAGTCCTTCATTTTCAGAGTCAGGAAAAAAATAATTGTAACTGCCTTCCGAGAAAATGTATTTATCTTAATTCTGGAAAAAGATTAATATAAAAAATGGGGATCAGATAAGAACAAGAATTCTGTTTCCACACCTGACGTATTCCACAGGATCAAAGACTCCTATTCACAGAATTTCACTATGTGGAATCTATTAGAACTTCAAGACTAGAGGTCTAAATCATTTTTGTTTAGTTGGGCAAGAAATTAGATTCTTAAGAGTAAGAATAAATCATGCAGTAATATGCTTTATGAAGCTTTATATATGAAAAAATACAAGTGGTAAAAGCTTTTGATTTCACATAGGAAAAAGCAATCACTTATAGAGAAGGCACAGAAATAGCATAAAGAAAAACAGATTGCGAGACTTAAAATTTAAGTCTCATTAGTTTTCTCATTAGAAGCTAATATGTAGCTAATATGTGCACTTCAGTGTTTGCTTATCTTCTTTAAATGGGATGGTAAAAGCGTACTCACCATATTTCTTCTTTTCTTTCTTGTCTCTATGAATAAGGAATGGACAGAATATATCAGAATTGTATATATTAGATGTGCTTTATATAGTGTATATTCACAAAAATGAAGAAAATGTTATTTCTGTTAAAGTGTAAAGAACTAAACAAGAAGCCTAATATTCACAGAAAAATTTCTTCAACAAAAAATGGGATAGGCTAATAGCTAAAAGCTATAGAAAGTATTTTGAACAGGCACCATAGGTTACCAATTTTTAAAATTCCAGTTTGATTTTCAGAATTTAAATCTTTATTTGCAACACCAAATTCTCTGTCTTTCTGGTATATTTCTTGCATGTAAAAATATGTTAAACATGAAACTGCTGCAATGTAACGTGCAATACATTTTAAGTTCTGCAAATGTCAGAGTAATTAAATTTACTTTTATTAATTGTGATGGTCTCTGTTAACCAACAGAGGGTTTAGAATAGTTAATTTTATTTGATTAATATTTCCTCGATAAACAAAGTTGATGAAAATACCTTTTTAAAAAATGCTATGCTCTGATTGTCAATAAAACTTAATAAGCAGTATTAACTAGATACTATTAATATCGGTTAAACACAATTTCTAGGCTTATTACATATTTCTCTTACTATATCACTATGGTTACTAGCTAGAAGACAAGGAAGCAGAATTTTTGAATTCATTTGGAACTTTCTTATTGATATTGTAAGAGAACTTAGTCATGTGTAGACATATTTCATTGCTGTGGATTTTTCTCATATTACACTAGGGGAATGTAACATAAATACATACTTTATGTAATTGCTAAGACAACTGGTTGTCCAACTTGCTAAAACAACTGGCTACCTAACGTCAAAACAGTCTGCTGAATACATGACATTCAGTGTGACAATAATTAAGCTGCTGAACTAGGGATGATGTCTTGACAGTGGGTAAATGTCTTGGAGGGCTGTTATCTATTGTTTGCCTTTAGCTGTCATTGGTTAAACTTTTGTCTTCTATAATGCAAAAACTGAAAATTTCTAATCTCTAATAGAGTATCTTGCATCTTTTACTGTAAGTTATATAAAAAAATATATTATTGTAAGGTACTCTCAGTTGAGGCATTCTGACTATTCGAGAAATTCAAGATGAAGAGATTGATGTGGTGGTTGAGGCCCTAACCTCTTCTTTGACAAGACATGTGACAACTTGCCCAAAAGGAGACAATCATGTTCATAGTTTCCTGCAGGGATGACCTAACTTTTTGTCCCTGGGCAAAGCTAGCACTATCATTCTGACCAGAGAAACATCTTCTGCCTTCATCAGTAGACCAGGGAGCATAATGAACATTGTAACATTTAAGACACAACAGCAAACTACCCTGATGTGAAGGAAAGATTAGTGAGTGAGTAATACGGTTACATCAGGAGTTCTTTAATGATCCAAAAACTAAAAGGAATCCTACAAAAAGTGGAAACGTGGACAGATTGCTAAGGATAAGTACAAAAGAATAGTATAAGCATGTAGGGACAAAATGAGTGACACCTAGCAAGAGACATAAAAGGCAATAAAAAGAGGTTTTATAAATACATTAAGAGCAAGAGAATGATGAAGGAAAGTGTAAATCCACCATTTAGCGAGGGTCAGATGGTAACATCAAGAAATTCTGAAATATTTAATGCCCATTTTGGTTCAGTTTTACCTAAAAAGATTAGTTGTGACCAGATACTCAACACAATTAATATTTACAAGAAGTGGGAAGGATCACAAGCCAGAACAGGGAAAGAACAGGTTAAAAAATATTTTCGTCAGCTGTATGTCTTCAGGTCTTCAAGGCCTGATGAAATTCACCCTAGGATACTTAAGAAACTAAGGTCATGTCTATATTTACCAGGGATCAACGCTGCTGTGATCGATGCAGCGGAGGTTGATTTAGCGGGTCTAGTGAAGACCTGCTAAATTGACCGCATAGCACTCTCCGGTTAACTCTAGTACTCCACCGGAATGAGATGATTAATGTAAGTCGACAGGAGTGCATCTCCCATCGATGCAGTGCGGTGTACACATCGCAGTAAGTCGACCTAAGCTATGTCCGCCCCAGCTACATTATTCACATAGTTGGAGTAGCATAACTTAGATAGACTTGCTGCAGTAATGTAGACAAGGCCTAACTGAAGCAATCTCAGAACCATTAGCAGTCATCTTTGAGAACTCATGGAAGATGGGTGAGGTCCCAGAGGACTAGAGAAGGGCAAGCATAGTACATACCTTTAAAAAAAGGGAACAAAGAGGGTCTGGGAAATTGTAGACCAGTCAGCCCAACTTTGATACCTGGAAAAATACTGGAACAACTTATTAATCAGTTTGTGAAGCCCTTAGCGGATAATAGGATGATAAGAAATGGATTTGCCAAGAACAAATCATCCTAGACCAATACAATTTCCTCCTTTGATGGGTTTACTGGCCTACTGGATGGGGAGAAGAAGTAGATGTGAGATACTGTGATTTTTAGTAAGATTTTTGACACAGTTGCATATGACATTCTCATAAGCAAACTAGGGATGTGGCTTACGTGAAATTACTATAAGGCAGGGGTCTCAAACTCAAATGACCACAAGGGCCACATGAGGGCTAGTTCATTGGCCTGAGGGATGCATCACTGACACACACACCCTGCTGCCCCCCCGGCCCTGCCCCCACTCTAGCCCTTCCACGAGGCCCCGCCTCTTCCCATTCCTTCCCTCTCCCTACCCCTTCCTTGAAGTCCCTACCCCAACTCTGCCCCCTCTCTGCTTCCAGAGGGTGCATGAGGGGTGTGGCAGGAGCTCAGGGCAGGGAGTTGAGGTGCAGCAGGGGGTTGAGGTGCGGGCAGGAGGCTCATGGTGCAGAAGTGGTGTGGGGTGCAGCAGGGGGGCTCAGGGCAGGGAGTTGAGGTGTAGGAGGGGTGTGGAATGCGGCAGGGGGCTCAGCACAGGCGGGTTGGGGTGCAGATGGGATTGGGATGCAGCAGGGGGCTCAGGGCAGGGAGTTGGGGTGTGAGATGCAGCAGGGGGCTCAGTACAGGGGATTGGATGCAGGCAGGGGACTCGGCAGGGGAATGGGGTGCAGAAGGGGTGTGGAATGCAGCGGGGGGCTCAGGGCAGGGGGTTGAGGTGCAGGCAGGGGGCTCAGGGCAGGGAGTTGGGGGGTGGGGTGCAGGAGGGCTTCGGGATCTGGGGTGGCAGCGGCGCACACCGAGGGCAGGGCAGGCTGCCGGCCCCGATCCCGCTCTGCTCCGGGAAGTAGCTGGAACCATGTCCCTGTAGCCCCTGGGGGAGGGGAGACACAGGGCTCAGCATGCTGCTTGCCACGCCTTCAGGTACCTCCTTCGAAGCTCCCATTGGCCGCAGTTCCCTTTTCCCGGACAATGGAAGCTGGGGGGAGTGGAGGGAGGCGGTGCCTAGAAGACAGGGCAACACAAGGACGGAGCCCTCTGCTTCTTCCCCCCACCCCCGGCCGCAGGGATGTGATGCCAGCCGCTTTACAGAGTGGTGCGGGGATCAAGGGGGACAATCCTGCGACTGTAGTTTGCCCACCCCAGGCCTGGAGGTAGGCTGAGGGGGCAGGCGTGGGCCGCAGAAAATACGGCCTACAGGCCCTGTATTTGAGACCCCTGTTATAAGGTGAACACACAACCAGTTGAAAGACTATACTCAGAGTAGTTTATGGTTCATTGTCAAGCTGGGAAGATGTATCTAGTGGTGTCTTTTGTATTCATTTAGATGGAATAAATGAGCCCAAAGAGTCAATGACGTTAATATGACAGTATTTCAACATTAGAGTGTTAAAGGAGGTTTGGGGTCTGGTATAGAGATACCACAACCTACTTAGTGCCATGGCAAACACACCTTTAAAAAAATCTTTTTCACCTTTTATTAAAGAGAGAGAAAGAGAGAAGGAAGGGAAAACTGGTAAAGCATTTGAAATGTGGAGTATTGGGGAAGACTTTTATTTTAACATTCCTTGTTCTTTTCCCTTTAGCTGAAGAGAGAGTTTTTAGAAGGAAAACCCACTTAGTCTATTAGATGGTATTAAAGATGGTAATAACTGTCCTTTTGGGGAAAAGAGAAGTTAGTTGAGAAGGGCTAGAGTTCTCATTGCTGTGAAAGTCCAATCCCATTTCTTAAAAGACAAAAAAAAATAAAAAAAATAAAAACAACCAAACCCACACACACAGAAGAGGAAAGAAAAGAACAGCATTTGGAAAATGCAGCTTCTGTCTCTAGTGTTGATTTTCACTTGCAGCCTCGCTGCTGAAAAAACAAAGGAACAGCAAACTGTTTTGTTAGTCGTGCTAAGGCCTAGCAAACTTGTAGCAGCATTGAGCTGTTTAGGGCATGGCTTTTATCTTCCTCTTCTGGGTTACAGGCTTACAGCAGTGTAGTAAAATATATAGTCTTGGCCAGCTAATCCAGATTCTCTTTAAACAGAAGGCAAAAGACGAGAGGTAGGAAAGGGAGTAGTGGGTGGTGTGATAAAGTCTCAAATCCTAGATGGTATTTCGGGTTCAGCTGGAGTTGGTAAAGGTGGCAATGTCATCTAAGTCCCTCTCTTGCCCAGGTCTGGTCAGGACATCTTGGAATCAGGCTGACAAAGGTCCAGTGATGGTACAGTAGATCTTGCAGTCCCAGGAGATAGTAAGAGTGGCATTCATGATGGTGAAGCTCGCTCCTTTCCCTTCTCTGATCTTTCAGTCAGTTATTGTCACATTAGCCAGCTTTTTCCCTCCACAAGTCTCTCTTTGAGGACTCTGAAAGGGAGTGATGGGCAGAATAGTCAATCTTCTTATTTTGTCCACCAGTTACTCCTAATTTCTAAAACACATTTTTGACTAGATGACGTCTTGAGGTCCCTTCCAGCCCTACATTTCTATGGTTAACAGAAATTGCATCCATTTGTTACAAGCTCCCTTGACTTTCCTAATATTCTTCATGGGGAAGGACAACATAGCTAAGTTGGAGTCAACTTTCAATGCGTGTTAGGCACCTAACTCTCTCAGGTGCTTCTGAAAATCCCACCCTTACTCTGTTTTCCCATTTTTCCCGGAGGGACAGGAGGGGAATAGAACCTTAGATGAGTGTTGGATGCATAATTTATTACCATTTGACTCTAGTTTAGCTACTTTTTCAGAGTGAGCCAGAGCATAGAACCACTGCATTTTTTGATAAATAACTATTTATTTCCTTATGGCTTGTATGTAGCAAAGCTGCGCGTTCAAAATCATATATAGCACCATTTGTTGTGATAATCATAAGAGTGAGCTTTACTGAAATAAATGGAAATTTTGTTTTAAACTTCAGTTGTTAAAAATGTGTCAGCAAAAATGTTCTTTGATAATAGATATAAGTCATGGTTAAAATTTCATCTTGGCTTTCCTAGAAGACAATCCCACAATTGTTGGAGAATAGGGTACCTAATCTGTCTCACATGCCAAATATAGCCTTCACTCATGCATTCGTCTAAAGAATGTCTTTCTGCCCATTTTTTACCTTGTAAGTATGAGCGGCTCCTGAAGCCTCAGTTCAATTTCTAAATCTGCTCTCCAGTGACATTTCAAAGTCTTACCAGCCTGAAGCTGCCCAATTTAATATTCAGGTTTGCCTGTCATTTGGTTGGTTGAGCTGTATTCCACTTCCACACATGTTTGAGTCTCCCTTCAGTGCCTGGATTGCACATCTGTAAATATTTTCTTTGTTACAGCCTTCTTTTGATTTGACTTGAAAGAATGTTTATCTGGTCTTTGAAGATGTATCATTGAGATGTCTGGTGCTAACATTCTGGAAAAAAGTTTAACCTTACAGGATAGTTTTCTTCTGATGGTTTTTCCTCTATGCAGTCAAATGTCATACCAGTATAAAACACATGTGCAAGCACAACTGCGTATTAACTTTGTAAATACATAATTTAAATAGTTGGATTTTTGTTTTGTTTTTCATTTGGGATGGCTGTTGTTTTGATGAAATCCCAACCTGGGAATGTCAGACTCCTTCAGGGTGGCACAGTCTTGGCTTCTCATGCAGCCTATACGGAGACAGTACACTGTGAACACAATTGCCTTGGGTGGGGAGAAAGAGAGAAAGCACAGGAGCAAGAAAATAAGATAAAGCATGAAAATAAACCAAAAAATAAATAAATAAATAGAGAGAGAGAAGAAAAAAGAACAGGGATAAAAAATTCCCGGAGAGGCAGAAAATAGGAAAATGGTTAGCTCTGATCATTTTGTTGCGATGCACTCTCCAGTAAGACTATGTGAAAAATATACTGTATAAGGAACAATTGCGTGTATGCTTAAATGCTGAAGCATAATGATATGAAGTTAGACAATAATATGTATTGCATTTAAGCCCCTGCATACAATATTAAATTTAGGTAGGTGAAACAGGCATTCTAATGTACTTCTTTTGAGTTGGATGTTCATGTACACAGTGTTAGCTTGCATTATTCTATGCTAGTGTTGTCAGGCATGAAGTGTCAGTTGCTCTTATTCCTTTGAAAATATTTTTTATTGTTCGCTTTTAATAGGAATGATGATTCATAGATTCCAAGGCCAGAAGGGACCGCTGTGATAATCTAGTCTGATCTCGTGTGTAACAAAGCCCATACACTCCAGGAATTACATTAGGGAAGTTGTATCTTTTAGAAAAACATCCCATCTTGATTTAAAAATTGTCAATGAGGACGAATCCACCATGACCCTTGGTAAATTATTCCAATGGTTCAACTTCCAATGGTCCAGCCACTGGTTCATGTTATACCTTTCTCTGCTATATTGAAGAATCCATTATTAAATATTTGTTCCCGTGTAGATCCTTACACACTGTAATCAAGTCACCCCTTCACATTCTATCGGTTAAGCTAAATAGATTGAACTCCTTAATTCTGTCACTAGAAGGCACGTTCGCTCATCCTTTAATTTTCCTTGTGTCTCTTCTCTGAACCCTCTCCAACTTATCTGCATCCTTTTGAATTGTGAGTACCAGAGCTGGACACAGTAGTTCATCAGCGGTTGCACAAGTGCCAAATATAGAGGTAAAATAATCTCTCTGTCCTGCTTGAGATTCCTGTTTATGCATCCCAGCATCAGAGTCACTCTTTTTGTCACAGCATCACATTGGGTGCTCATGTGCAGCTGATTCTAAGAGTCTTGTAGGAAGATCAGCTTTACAGTTCATGTATGAAGTGTGCCATATGCGCAAAATGTGGGTTTTCACACACACAGGCTCAGTGTCCATTGTTATAAAGAACTCTCTTAAGATCACACACAAAAGTAAAGCCACACGTGCAGGTTGATTTTTTTTTTTGGGGGGGGGGGGTGTTTTTGAGGTGCCCAGAACACATGCAGGTACAGTAGGCGATGTGGAAAAATGTTATACTGTATTGTCAGGGAGGGTTCTGTTATTTTAGAATTGGGTCTTTGATCTGTTTGAGAGGAAAATCTGAAATTCCAGATATCAGTGTATATAAAAAGAAAAGGATGATTTACCTCAAGCTGTGTAGCATGTTTGTCATTAACATGCAGTTTGAGGATGCAGACAAAAAACATTGGGGAAAACATTCTGAGTGAATCATGAAGTTTCCTAAGAAAATAAATTTAAAAATCTTTGTTTAAACAAAGTTCTACTCTGGAGAACCCTTAATACAAAGCCTTTTGTGACAAACTGAGAAATATCTTGAACACAGTGGGTAGCCAGTAGGCTTTCTGCAGGGGGTTTCTACTGAGAGTTGACAGAGGGCAGTTTGGCAAATGTTCAGAAACCTATATTAGCTTGGTTGAGCCCGGCATGGGACCTTGTGTTCAGCAGAATTCTTCTGACCTGCCTCTCTGCGTGCCGAGCTAATCAGCAAACACCTAATGAGCCTACTCTAAAGAAACAGACCCTCTCCCAACCTAGTTCATTTTCATAGGTTCTCTGGGGGTGGAGAGACAAGACTTCATGAGGACTGATGATGCTGCATAGACCACAATAATGATAATTAACTTGCTGAATTTAGAAGATTATGCTGCTAATTAGTTGCAAAATAAAGATAAGTAATAGAGCAGCAGATGGTAGGATAACACCCAGGAGAAGGAGGGTTATTACTCTGATGAGCTTTTGTGGCAGATATGAAATATGGATCTGACTTTTTCATAAATTGTTTCTAGAGAATATTATCTAGTTTCTGTGAGCTATTGATGGAGTGATCTATTCCTACCAAATTTTGACAGATGTGATAAGGATTTGTTTTCAAGGGTACACATGCACATTAAAATTTCACTAATAAAGATTTAAATGTTAAAATATTTTAAAATCAGATTTTTATTCTGTGATGATTTAACCTCATTCGAATAAGCATCTAGATTATGATTAGCCGTTATTATTTCTTCACATATAATACTATAACTATATAAAGAATAAATCTTTAATATATGTGATAATGTATCAGATTTTTAAAACTAAAATTCATAATATTTTGGGTGACTACTCCACTATTCTGTTGAAATACAGTGTCAACCCATATGCCACATGCAAGTATTGGAATACTTATCTGGTATTTGGGTTTCTTATATACATCTCTCAATCTCTGCTGTGCCTAAAACAGGGAATTGTTTTGTATTCCTATTTCTGTGGTAAATATCTATTTTGTTTCAACTATATAACAAGTTTTCAAATGGGATTTATTTACTTTGAAATGCAAAAAATGTATTTTTAACTGTGTAACCTTTAGCATTATATACAAAAGTCAAGTTTCCAAAACAATATTAGTGTGGCCATTTGCAAGTCATGTGTGTCTGATGGTATACATTTCACAACATAGACAGTAATATTATGTTATACATTTAATTGGAAAATTTTCAATAGGCAAAATGCATGTGCACTTTGTCAGAGTTAACATTGCTATTGGAACCTTACATTTGAATTTCCTTTGATTTTAACTTGGCAAATTTAGTATGAGAGATTTTTGTGTTCAGTTCAATAGAATCATGGCAGTTAGGAGTTTAAAAAAAAATGGAGCTGGATGCATACTGCAAAAAGTTTTCTTGCAAATATTTTTAAAAGACTTTACTTTGCCTATCTTCTCACTCCTATGCATTTTCTTTGTTACTGTTCTAGCAAATGGCTGTGCTAGCAGGTTCATTGAACCTACCGACTTTAACCAGTATTACAGCATATTTGCACAGAATTAATTTTTATTTTGTAATGGTTAGCATTTGCATCAGAAACCTGATTTAAAAACTGGAATAGAAACATAACATCTAATTTGTATCTAATGAATACAGTTCCAATTGTAACTATTTAGTATTTGCAATGAACTGCTTATCAGCAAGCTATAGTTAAGAAATATTTGAAGTTATTCAGCTCATAATTGAAAATAATACATTTGAGAAAAATCAGTCTTTGCAGAAAATTTGTGAAGACAAAATGAGCTGAAATTTGCCATATAACTATTAAATACTTGCCCAGCTCTAGAAACAGAAAAGATTTGTTAGATCAGGGGTCGGCAACCTCTGGCACGCGGCTCACCAGGGTAAGCACTCTGGCGGGCCGGGTCAGTTTGTTTACCTGCCATGTCTGCAGGTTTGGCAGACTGCGGCTCCCACTGGCCAAGGTTCACTGTCCCAGGCCAATGGGGGCAGTGGGAAGTGGCACAGACGAGGGATGTGCTGGTCATGGTTTCCCACCGCCCCCGTTGGCCTGGGACGGCGAATCGCAGCCAGTGGGAGCCGCGATCAGCCGAACCTGCTGACATGGCAGGTAAACAAACTGGCTCGGCCCACCAGGGTGCTTACCCTGGCGATCCGCGTGCCAGAGGTTGCCGACCCCTGTGTCAGATTATCCAGTCCATTGCCCTGACAGTTCACCATTAAACTACTAGTTCTCCAGCTGTACTTTCAGAATGAGGGGGGAATGGTTCTAACGGGACATTACATTTTAGTAAGGAGAATTGAGTGAACAAAGGATGAACTTTTGCTCTTGCTCTTGTTTGACTGGAGACAGTTGGTGGCAGGGCTTGGAGGTTTTGGGGGTTTTTTTTGTTTGTTTTTGCAAAGCTGTGTTTACAGTAGTAGGAAAATTAACTTATTTTAATGAGCATTTAGAATTTGCAAAATATAGAATTAAGTAAAAATTGCCGACACAGGATGGCAGTTTTCCTCTGTGTTTGGTATTGGAAGTGACTTTTTAGTTCCGTAGGAGGTTGGGGCAAGTTACTCCCTTTCGTCCTCAGGCAAATTGTTCCAGCAACCCTCCTGTGTCCCTGCCAGAGCTGGGAAAATGTGCAGTGTCAAAAAAAAAATGTGCAGAGCTCATTAGCACTGCTTTTTAAATACTATGTACAAAAACAAAATAATGTTAATTTTGCAAAGTCAAGCACTCAAAAATTAGGAAATGCTATGATAGAAGTTCCCCATGCAGCCTTAATTTGATCCTTTATATGTATGGCTAGCCTTACATAAGGTCCTAACAGCCGGGGCAAACACGAACTCACTGAAGTCTTCGTCTAGTACCAAGACTTCGTCTAGTACCATAAACACAAGGGAGTATCCTTCCTGCTCTCTGTAACCATAACACACAGAGCTAGTCAAAAGTCAGAATTTCTGTTTTGTGGAAAATTCCAAAATTCTGGAGGGAAACTTCAAATCTGAAATGTCCTGCAAAAGGGAAAACTTCCCAAAAACGTATTTCAGAATAATCTAAATGTTTCATTTTGGAAATCTTGAGCCCAAGTTGCAGGGCTCCCAGCTCCATGGCAGGGAAGCTGGAAGTCCTGAATCAGGAGCTGAACCAAACCTAGAGCCAGAAGTTACAGTTGCAAGGGAACCCAGCATGTGGTTGTCAGAAGTTCATAGAATATATGTTTCTGCAAAACATTTTAAATTAGATGATTTGGCATTTTCCAGAATTCCTGGCCAACTAATAAAACATGCACAAGGGGGGGTGCATTAAGGTTGTATTTCTTAAGAACATGAGAATGTCTGTACTGGGTCAGACCAAAGGTCCATCCAGCCCAGTATCGTCTACTGACCGTGGCCAGTGCCAGGTGCCCTAGGGGGAGTGAACCTAACAGATAATGATCAAGTGATCTCTCTCCTGCCGTCCATCACTACCCTCTGACAAACAAAGGCTAAGGACACCATTCCTTACCCATCCTGGTTAATAGCCATTAATGGACTTAACCTCCATGAATTTATCCAGTTCTCTTTTAAACCCTGTTATAGTCGTAGCCTTCACAACCTCCTCAGGCAAGGAGTTCCACAAGTTGACCGTGCTCTGTGTGAAGAAGAACTTCCTTTTCACCCGGATCACCTGGATCAATCGGTCTTCAGCTGTCATTAAGACTGCGTTTGCCACGTACAGTTCTTTCGTTTCTGCCATTGTTACCAGCCTTTCTCCTCTTTCATTTCTTGCTCCACTGCCGTATCTCCCTATGAACTTTTCACCAGCTTTCCCTCACCCGACCTTAGCATTGAAATCTCCCATCATAAGTGGACTTTTGTATGAAGGCTCTTTCTAGCTCTTGGTAGAGTTCTTCCATTTCTTTGTCCTCACTTGCACTTGTGGGAGCATAGGCCTGGATGACCTTGAGGATAGCTTTTGATCCATCTGAAGATGCAGCACACCAATACGTGATGATATTAGCTGGCATGATATGACTTTCAAAACCCAATCCTTACTAACAATAAATCTGATGACTCCGTTTCTAGCACCATCTCTCTTTTTCCGAGCCTCACAGTGTTTCCATCCTTCCAGTTGACTTCCAACTCCTTCTTTCGTCGAGTTTCGCAGATACTGAGGATATCGCATCTTATCCTTTTCTTCTTCTCCATTAGATGGTTTAACATTTCCTCTCTTGCCAGTGACCTACAATTATAAGTACACACAGCGAGGGTTGTCCTTTTCGATGTTGGCCTAGCACCTGACATTTTTAGCAACTGCTCGTTGTTCAATTTTCACTCGACCACCAAAGAACGGTTTGATGACACGCAGGGAACTAAGACCCATTTACTCATGTTGTTTTAGCCGTTATCTTTAAGCCGTCCCACTGGCTAGGCGAGCAGGCATACGTACCTCCTCAAGCTTAGCTAGCCTTCAACCTCTAAGAAGAAGGAAAAACTCTTTCCTCTGATAGAGCAATCCCCCTCCTTGGATTGGATAGTCCAACACCTTTGTAGCATGGTTAGACCTACCAGGGCATACGCCCCGCTACCATAGTTGTCAGACGGCCAGGGTCGTTGCTGCACCACGATGAGGCATGGAGGTTGGATTTTGCAGCGGACTTTCTTTTATTTGTTTTAAATTTGCTGCCCATTAAGTTCATTTGGTGGCCCCTAGTTCTTATATTATGGGAACAAGTAAATAACTTTTCTTTATTCACTTTCTCCATAATCTCTTAAATTCTAGTGAGAAGTGTCATAGCTTCTTTAAAAAACCAACTGCATGGGTTATCACCAGGAACCCAAGACTTCTAGAGGGATAGCATAGGCTTCGACCACTTAGTTAAGATTTATTCACACTGTAATAAGAGTGCCAATACAATACTCTAGGTGCCCTTGACATTTTATGCAAGAATACACTTGAATTAAAGCAATAACTAATTGTGATAGTAAGCTGATATTGTCTTTGTGAACCAGTTACTGAAGGGGGACATGTTACTACAGCTACCATGTCAGTGGCTTGCACAACTGCTTGCAGAACAGCAAAGGAATGTTGGGAGTTAGGGATTCTTTATTCTATTCCTAGCTCTGAAGGCGAGTATAATCTAGCCAAGCACCACAGCTAAACACATAGATTTGGTGTAATTTGTTGTGAAAAGCAACTTATGTGACTTGCCTTTTTAGAGCTTTGGGTTCTGTTCTCAACTCTGACAGAATTGGCTTTGTTCAAGCTGTTACTTTAATTGTAAAACGGATTAAGATCCTTTCCGGCCTCCTAAAGTAGAGGAGGGTATGAGTCCTTGCTTAACAGTAATGGCTTGGAAGTTCACAGAATTAACACTGGTCAGCTGAAGAGCTAAGACTGGAACTTCATCTCCTCTTGACTCCCTGCCCCCAGTACACCTTCTCCCAGGCCAAGAGTTTGGATGCCTTCCATTGCCTCCTGTCTTCATATATCTAGCTCTGTGCCTACTGTGTAGCAGACTCTTGTCAGTTCTGAGGGCATGCTTAGTGCAGTTGGTATATAGTGAGTTCTGTGGCTCTGGGAAATGTCAGTTCAGAATAGAGTATTTGGAGACTTTTTAGCAATAAGCCTCCAACAACCTCTGCTGATCATATGTAGATCTGGATGGACTTTTGCAAAAACAGCAAAAGGCTGTTTGATATCAGGACTGTCCTCTTCGTTAAATTTCAAGTTTATGCTCCAATGCATGGAGGTGCCAGAGCTCTTCAGAGAAATTCCTGGAAAGAGAAATTTATCATCGGAAAAAATAGTTTTTGTCACTCTTCAGTCTCAAATTTAGCAGAACCCCTTGATAAAACTTTCAAAAAACCTTCAGTCTGAGATGAAGAAAGAGAGTATGGAAAATTCCAGTCCAAACGGTTAAAGTTAGACAAAATTTATAAGCAACTGAAAGCAGGAACCTATAATGGAAGGTGCTAAGTAACCTTAACAATGAGCATTGCTACCAGTTATGCTTGTAATATCTTATCATACTCCAAGTAGTCTCTAGGTGTTGTAGGGCTGAATGTGAATTTTAGGCTATTTAAACACAAATATCTCAATTCAGCACCTTGTAAGATTTGGATTTTAGCTGAGCATCTACAAGTTCGTATGCTTATCCAAACCTGTGGAGGCATCCATATCAGTCCCCATCTGTCCCCACAGCTTCCGTTAGGTAAAACCCTGTTGGGAATCAAGCTGTGGTCATCCTCCTATGGGTAGTGGGGAGTCTTGTATTCAGAGAAAGGTGACAAGCTTATTTTCCACTATTCTTCCTAGTATCTTCAGGGGCTTCTCAGGGTGAGGAGCAGGAGTGCTTCTGCCTTACTCATCAATATGTCTGCTTTTTGCCTTTATTGAATTAATGACCTTCTTTCTTGTGCACTTTTGTCTATGGTACACAGGAGAGCTGAATTTACACTGTAAGCCTAGTGGCATAAAAAAGAGGATAATAAATATTGATGATTTTTGCTACTTTCTGCACAAATTTAAAAGAAATCTGCAATAATAAAGATTATTCAAGAGAGTTGTGCATTTTTATGTATTTTAGACTGCCATGTAGTAAATCTTTGTTAATTTGTTGTAAAAGTATACTAATGTAGTGTTTAATGAAGTTGATGGTTTTAAGTACAGTACTGCTCACTGGAAAGATAAATCCTCATACACAGTTTATCTTGCAGGGAAATTGTTTAATAACACTGAATAAAATCTTTGTGAGAGTGCAAAATTTGAAAATAAAAACAAACCTATTAATATAGCCATTGAGGATACCTAAGTCAGTCTCTTATTAAGAAAGAGATAGATAATAAGACAGAAAATATCTCATTGCCTATATATAAATCCATGGTACGCGCAGATGTGGTCGCCCCATCTCAAAAAAGATGTATTTGAATTAGAAAAGGTTCTGAAAAGGGCAACAAAAATGATTAGGGGTATGGAACGGCTTCCATATGAGGAGAGATTAATAAGACTGGGACTTTTCAGCTTGGAAAAGAAATTACTAAGGGGGGATATGATTGAGGTCTATAAAATCATGACTGGTGTGGAGAAAGTAAATAAGGAAGTGTTATTTACTCTTCCTCATAACACAAGAACTTGGGGTCACCAAATGAAATTAATAGGCAGCAGGTTTAAAACAAACAAAAGGAAGTATTTTTCACATAACGCCCAGTCAACCTCTGGAACTCTTTGCAAGAGGAGGTTGTGAAGGCCAAGACTATAACATGGTTCAAAAAAAGAACTAGATACTTTCATGGAAGATAGGCCCATCAATGCCTGTTAGCCAGGATGGGCAGGGGTGGTGTCCCTAGCATCCTTTTGCTAGAAGCTGGAAATGAGCAAAAGAAAATGGATCACTTGATGACTGTCTGTTATGTTCATTCCCTCACGGGCACCTGATATTGGCCACTGTCAGAAGACAGGATACTGGGCTAGATGGGCCTTTGGTCTGACCCGTTATGGCCATTCATATGTCATCCTACCACAGGCATATAAGCCTGTTGTAAACAGAATACATTACCTTTTGTTGAAAATTTGCTGTAATTCTAATTCACATTTATAGTGAAAGCATAGCTTTTATTTTCAAGCGGTTTTAAACTTTATTATCAAATAGACTAATACAGTCAATAAGATCTGCTTTAGAATATAGCACATGGTTAAGTATATAAAATCTGTGGCTCTTGAAATATATTGTATACAGATACAGTTTGTAATTGTGTTGCTTAATAAATCAGCTCATAAAAGCTTTTGTAAACTATTGTTGAAAATATTTAGCCCGTGCACTATGTAAACATTAGTTAAATTCCACATCTGAGTTAAAAGATGTCAATTATTTAATGCATTATCAAGATATCATCTTAAAACAAAGAATATGATTTAAAACAAACTATAAACCCACCAGAAGTTTTTAAATTCGGGTTTGAAAGAAATTTCCTGTGGCTGGGTTTACTGTCTGTGTACTTATCCATTCTCGTCTCTCTATCGCATTGTATACCAGGGGTCAGCAACCTTTCAGAAGTGGTGTGCCGAGCCTTCATTTATTCACTTTAATTTAAGGTTTCGTGTGCCAGTAATATATTTAAATGTTTTTAGAAGGTCTCTTTCTATAAGTCTATAATATATAAATAAACTATTGTTGTATGTAAAGTAAATAAGTTTTTTAAAATGTTTAAGAAGCTTCATTTAAAATTAAATTAAAAAGCAGAGCCCCCCCGGGCTGGTGGCCAGGACCCAGGCAGTGTGAATGCCACTGAAAATCAGCTTGCGTGTCGCCTTTGGCACGCATGCCATAGGTTGCCTACCCCTGTTGTACACTGGCTACTCCACTCCATCAATAGTATTAGTTCACTTCTTCGACACCGTTCTGTGCATTTTCTTCCATTTTATGCTGTGTAGAAGGAATGCCCTTCCTAAACTTGCTCATAATGCCGTTACCCTTTAACTTCCTCATATTCCTCTTCAATACTCACTTCTACAGTGATGGTTGCAAGCAATTTTCAACTAATAGAAAGCCAATTAGACTTTTAAAACGTTTTCTTTTGATGTTTCATCCTCCTGCACCCTTTGTGTTTCTTATCTTAAAGTGTGAGCTTATTGTGTATGTTTGGAAAGTAGCTAGCAGTATATGAGTGCTACGGCTATATAAATAGCTATTATTTAATCTGTTATCACAGTATCTTCCTTTATGAAAAATGTGACACACTATTTTCTTACTCTACTTTCAGAGATTGAAAGCTGCCTTGACCCAGCAGCATCCTCAGGTCACAAATGGAGATACTGCCAAGGGGCATGCTAGTGGATTGATTAGGACTCAGTCAGAGGAAGCCCGATCACAGTCATTACAACAGCCTGCTACATCAACTACAGAAACACCGGTAGGACAACAAAGCCAAGATGTACTTCTAACTCCTTTTTACTGTTATGCAAAAATCTCTGATCCTTTTTCTTTTATTTTATATATTGAGAATAAATTGAGATGTGTTATGAACCAATATTGGAAAAAATGGGGGTTGTCTTACCTACTCGGTAAGAAAACTAAGGCCTCCTGATTTCTATAGCACATTGGCATTGAATTCTGGGGTAAACTGAAAATTGTGCAGCAAGTTAAGATACATCTGGAACATATTGACAAAACAAGGGTTACCATGGTATTGTATTAGTTTAATATTAAATATCATAAGCACCTTTTAAAATATTTTTCCAGTCATTTCAGGTTCCTTGCTTGAAAGAGCTGTTATTGACTGATATAAAAATGAGGGACTCACTGTATGATTTAGTTAGTTTACTGTGCTCTCTTGGATGTTAGATGGTGATTTTGGGAGAGCTATTCTAGTTGATGACTAGGAATAGGATGAAAATAGGTGGGAACAACGAGCCAGGTTGGAGAAGAGGAATAGATATACAATTGAGAGTTGGGAAGAGGTCTGGTTCCCTTGATTCTAGGAGAAGGATTCAGAAGCTACAGTTTTTACTCAGAGGTGTGCTGTTGACCTGCTTTCATCTGGTCAGAGAAGCCTGTCTGGAAAGCTCTTTCTCAAGAAAATCCAGGCTTACTAAATAGCACAGTGAAAACAGAAGCACACACCCCTTTTGTGAGGGAGAAAGAGACAAACATGAAGGAAGCATCGCTATATTGAGTGTATTTCAGATGATAACTTCCTTTTGTAGGTTAACGTACACTAGGAAAATGACATTTTGTAGACAGAGGTTGTCAGCAATTGGTCACTGTGTCTGTTCAGGAGTTCTTTCTTTCCCCTAGTCAGTGTCCTTAAAATCAGATGACTTGTATCTCTCTCCTGTCTGTTTTCCCAGCTGTAGAACTTCTGCCAGTGTAAAAGCTGGTATGAAAGACGTATCCTCAAATATCATTGCTCCTGTGTTGACAAGCTGTAGCTTTTGGAGTTAGACCTTCAAAGAAAAGATGTATAGTGTGTCTCTTCTCTTGTCTGTTACCTGGGGATACTGTGATGGTTCTGTAGTACCAGGCTGGAACCCTCTCACATGGTAGTGGATCTCTTGAACTGTAATATCACATGCTAGTCTTTTTAAGGATGTTCAAAATAAAGACCTGAAGATCGACTCCCTTCAGGATTTATAAAGCAATTGGTAGTGCCTTAAGAATCAAGCTAAAGTATTCCTCTGGGGTTTTCCTTTTAGAGGTGAGGTGATATTCAGTTTTTAGGGCAGCTGAAAAACAAAAGCAAAGACTTTGTCATAGTTGCATGGGATTTCAACTTTATCATGAAAATCTTCTCAGGGATTTGAAAAATCCCTTTAGAAAGATTTCTGGCCATAATGTTGTATTAATAATGGCCATCTGCTTGCCTAGAAAATTGAGCATGAAGCTCCCTCTATCCTTACCAGTTTTTTCATCAGAACAAGATATTAATGAAGGGTCAAAATTGTAAAGGATTCTTAACCTTCTTTTTCTTTGTACCTATAACCAGTAGCAGACTCATTAACAGGAGGTGTAAATGCTGTCAGTGCAATCAAGCAGTAAGATCTGAATGTTACAATTTTTGGTCACAATTGTTTGGTGCAAAAGAAGACAGTTTAAAATAATTTGTCTGTGTGTTTGGTCAGGAAGTTTTTCTCCCCCTTGTTCTGTCAGGCCTAGTGAAACTGACTGAGGAACATACATTCATACATACTATATAACAAGCTTTGCATTTCCTATCTGAAAAGAATTTTGAAAATTAGAAAAACAGATCCCATTTGTTGGTTTGTGAAGTACCAAAAAAGGCAAAATAGCATTTAAAGTTTAGATATCTTGGCCAAGACTTCCAAAAATGGATGTTTATGTTCATAGTATCAAGGAAAGTGCCCGAAGGGCCAGTCCTGGGGCCAGTTTTGTTCAATATCTTTATTAATGATCTGGAGGATGATGTGCACTGCATTCTCAGCAAGTTGCAGATGACACTAAACTGGGAGGAGTGGTAGATACAGTGGAGGGTAGGGATAGGATACAGAGGGACCTAGACAAATTAGAGGATTGGGCCAAAAGAAATCTGATGAGGTTCAACAAGGACAAGTGGAGAGTCCTGCACTTAGGACGGAAGAATCCCATGCACTGCTACAGACTAGGGACTGAATGTCAAGGCAGCAGTTCTGCAGAAAAGGATCTAGGGGCTACAGTGGACGAGAAGTTGGATATGAGTCAACAGTGTGCCCTTGTTGCCGAGAAGAGTAACGGCATTTGGGGCTGTATAAGTAGGGGACGTGATCATTCCTCTCTATTTGACATTGGTGAGGCCTCGTCGGGAGTACCGTGTCCAGTTTTGGGCCCCACAGTACAAGAAGGATGTGGACAAATTGGAAAGAGTCCAGCGGAGGGCAACAAAAATGATTAGGGGGCTGGAGCACATGACTTATGAGGAAAGGCTGAGGGAACTGGGATTGTTTAGTCTGCAGAAGAGAAGAATGAGGGGGGATTTGATAGCTGCTTTCAACTACCTGAAAGGGGATTCCAAAGAGGATGGATTTGCACTGTTCTCAGTGGTAGCAGATGACGGAACAGGGAGTAATAGTTTCAAGTTGCAGTGGAGGAAGTTTAGGTTGGATATTAGTAAAAACTTTTTCACTAGGAGGGTGGTGAAGCACTGGAATGGGTTACCTAGGGAGGTGGTGGAATCTCCTTCCTTAGAGGTTTTCAAGGTCAGGCTTGACACAGCCCTGGCTGGGGTGATTTAGTTGGGAATTGGCCCTGCTTTGAGCAGGGGGGGTTGGACTAGATGATCTCCTGAGGTCCCTTCCAACCCTGATATTCCATGATTGTCATATTCAGGCACCTAAAGATGTAGTCTGATTTTTCAGAAGTGCTGAGCACCCACTAAAGGCAATGGGAGAAGCTGGGTGCTCAGCATATTTGAAAACCAAGCCATTCAAAGACCGAACATCAGGCGTCCCTTTTAAAACATCTTGTCCCCTTCTGGTTTTGAGGCTTGGTTAAGCAGGTGTATGCTGCCCAGGATAAAGAGGCTGTTCTTACTGAGTCCATCCACAAGAGCAATGTCTACTCTTGGATTGAGACTGTGTAACATCGTCACCTCTGTGTCCTTCTGTACTTTTTATGTTGTTAATCTTGATGTAACAGTCTCTGCAGATGCTGCCCTGACAAGGTGGAATTTTTATTTATGTATTGGTCCCAATTTTTCTTCTAGGTATACGTACCCTGTGTATAATCTGGTTAATGGGAACTAGTGTGAAAGTTCTCAGTATCTAATCAGTAAGAAATATTTGCAAATGGTCAATTCTTAACTGTTAATTTAACTTCTCAGAGTCCCTTTATACCAGTCTAGATTTCATATTATGCGCTGTGGAAGTTAGCATTGGTACTTTGATTTCTGTTTTTATTTAATAGTTTATTATTTATTTTATTTTATTATTATTTATTGTATAACAAGTATTAAGCATGCAGAGTCGGCCAGGTCCCTTTATGAGTAGAATTAATTCAAGGTAGAATTTTATCCTCTTTATTGGCTGATAAGACTTGAAGATCCAAGGTTGTATAGCTGTAACGCAACAGTCCTTTTTTATTGGGGACTATATTCTGCCCGTGTAGAGGGTGGACTGTATGATCTAATAGGATATTTTCATTTCTAACTACTTTGATCCTATCCATGTCTGGGCTGGCATAGAGGGACTTGGAAAAGCCAGAAGTAACAGGTAAGAAATTACTTTTCTAGGGATTAGTTAATACCAGTGCTTTGTCCAGATCCTTGTGACAAGCAGTTGTTATATATTGGGCAAATATTACATAACAACCAAAGTATAGCTAAGTTTTAGGATAATAGGTGTTTGGAAAACACCAGAAACAGAAACTATATGAAGTTGTTGCCTGATAAATTTCATTTTGCAAAGTCATTTTTAGTTAAATCGTTTTTTATAACTTAAAGGTTGTAAATATTTTGTCTTCCTGTAACTTTAAAATGGGTAAAAGAATGTTTGAAAAAAAAATATAAAAAGTTACTTCTTTCAGGTTTACTTGTATGCCTAGTATCAGAATGGAGTGAATTTTTGCAGCAAGATTACAAATCTGGAAACCAGTAGGTCATGATTAAAATACTGAGAATATTAAATATAGTTTACTAGTGAGCAAAACCACAAGACAGTATTCATAGAATTAGGATGTTTATTTAATATTTCCTTTAGTCAAAAATTACATTTTAATTATTAGAACAGAAATATCATTGAAGTTTTCCTATATAAATGTGTGTACATTTATACGTGTAAGTCAAACCCTTACATTTGAGTTACATGTTGCGTTACACTGAACTATGATGTTCCTGTTTCCTTCAGGCTTCCCCAGCTCAGCCCACACCACAAACCCAAAATACAGGAGGTCGTCGAAGAAGAGCAGCGAACGAAGACCCTGATGAGAAAAGAAGAAAGTTTCTAGAGCGAAACCGTGCTGCTGCTTCAAGATGTCGACAAAAAAGAAAAGTGTGGGTGCAGTCATTGGAGAAGAAAGCAGAAGACTTGAGCTCATTAAATGGTCAATTACAGGTATTTTCCTTTTTTTGATTACAAGCAAGAAGTGGAGTTAATTTTCAGTTAGCAATCTTGGGATCATGGAGTGCAAACTTGGTATGAGAGCTACAATATGAATAGCTTTCTTAAATGCAGTTGAATTCAGAACAGACATAATTAGTATTAAAGTGCCTGTATCATAGGTATAATAAGAATGAGACTATGCAGCTTCAAAGATATGTGAAATCTGGGATCTCACCTACTTGGCCTTTGTTCTATTTTAAGTAACTTTAGGGTTGTGACACAAACCAACAAGAGCACGTTGATGTTGAAGTGAAGTCTCATTGGCAAAATCTTAGCCTTAATTTAGAAATGCCTCATTTATATCAATTTGTGTCACTGCCTGAGTTACTTAAATTCAATTTTTTGTTTTAATTTCCTTTGTATTTTTTAACTGTAGTTTTTTTTCTTTAAAGTGAATGTAGTGCTCGTGAAAGGTGCCAGATTGACAGCACTGGAAACTGAAGGCCTCTATTTGTCCACAGAACAGGTACAGCACAGGCAGTGGCAGTGAAAATTTCAGCACACTGCCCTACCAGTGTGCCTCAACCCTATTTTTTAGGGACCATATAGTATGAGAGGGTTGTCCAATATCTATTCCTAGTCAGCCTTAGGTGCCTTTGCTGAGACTGCCAAGAATGTGACAATTAATGCCAAGTTGTGATGTTGATCCCCACCCAAGTCCAGTGAACTGAAACATCCAATTCATTTCATTTAGACAATAAAGCAGGCAACTGGTGGTACTGGCATTTTGCTACCAGTCTGGACCTAAGGTCTGTGTCAGTCAACTTGAGCCAGCTAGGCCTCTTTGACAGGTATTTAAACAAAAAAACAACTACCACCACCCACTTAAAAGTGTATAAGAATTAACACAATAGACATGTCTCCTTGTAAGACACTAAGGTAAACTTTTTTTTAAAAAAGCTATATTTTATTTTTATTGAAGATTATCAGAAATATAATAGGATAGAGAATAAAGCAAAGAAACACGATAACACTAATATTCAGGAACCAAAATATGAATATACAAAAAAAATTTAGGTTGTCAGATCCTTGCTGGTATAAATCAGTGTGGGTTGTTTGAAGTCAGTGGAACTTGCATGATTTACACCAACAGAGGATCTGGTTCTAAATCTCTTGACATCCCCATTTTTAAATGAAACTTAGAAGCAGTGTGTAGTAAGATGTATAGGACAGTATGACATAAGTAATTTATGTCATTCCATTTTGTTTTAAAAACAGTTGAATGCAAAATGAGAGGAAGAACAACAAAGAGCAGGAAAGAATAAATTTTCAAACATCCATTCTTTATTCTTTGTCCTGAGGAGTAGGCAGGCATGTTGAGCATAATGCTGCAATATGTTGAACACCATAAGCTTCTCATCTGCAGGTCTCTTCAGCATGTCCAAGGATCCTGTCCCGTTATGCAAGTGAGACTTAAATCTGGGTAAAGGACACAAAGCTGTCACCCAAATTCAAGAAAAGATGCATTATACCTCAATATTGGTGGAATTATTTTCAAATACAATACATAGTGTCTCTCCAAACTCTATCACTGCTCAGTAAATGTTTTTCTAATAGTAGTGGAGTAAAAGTTCTGACTTCAGAGTATTATAATACAGTGATGCAAGGAACATGTACAGCACCAAAGTTAATTAACATAAAAATAGATGGGTGTGGGCTTAAAAATGATAATATTGATAGATGTTAAAGATACATAAGCTTCTTTGGTGCCATCTGTTGGCTGCAACCATGATTATATTAACATTGAAAGGAGTTGTGTAAATAAGTTGTGCATATCCCACCAATTATGAGGCATACTAAATGAAACTTTTTGAAGATTACTGAAGAAATTAGAATGTATGCCATAATTACTGGCCAAAATTCAGTTTCTTCTTCGAGCGCTTGCACGTGTCTATTCCACTGTACGTACGTGCACGTCTTGATCAGTCACTGGAAATTTTTCCCTCAGTGGTACCTGTCTGGGAGGCTCAGGCGCTTTCTGGTGCTGCACAGTCATAGCGTCAGTATAAAGGGCCCAGTTGACCCCTCAATTCCTTCTTACCACCTGTGATGGTCTCTGAAACTGTTCTCTTTGCTACGGCAAGCTTTCTCAGTGGTCCTTATTTTTCTGATAGTTGTGTATAATTAATAGTCTTCGTTAGTATAGTTTATTTTTCTCTTTCCATTAGCAGAGTTTTGTCTGTGCTCGGTACCAAGGCATGTCTCGGTCACCGGGCTTCAAGGCCTCCTGGAACAAAACTCTGCTCCTGAGCAAACTGCACTTCAGTTGCTTGAAGTGCTTGGGTGAGGCTCGCATCAGGGATCGCTGTCAGATTTGCAGGGACGTTAAATGCCATATGAAGAAGGACTAGGAGGCCAGGTTCAAGTTCCTACTTATGGAGGCAACGCTAAGACCTTCCTCCGAGCCAAGCCAGTTGGACTCAGCACCGAGCACCTCAGCGTCTGTGAGGAGTGCTCCTCCAACCTTGTGAGAGTCCCAGCACCATTTGCCATCCTTGGTGCCAAAGAAGAGGCATAAAAAGCAGCTGGTTGAGAGAAGACGTTCCCCAACAACAAAGAAAGCCAGGCATGGGGAACAGAGCAGAGTGCGACCTAAGTCAAGCTACTCCTCTGCCTCAGCATTGCAGCAGTGAGCACCATTGCGTCTGGTTCTGAATAAACCATTGGCACCCGAGGGACAGTGTGGTACCAGCGCTATTGTGGCGCTGTCCACACTGGAGGTGTTTGCTGCCATCAGCACAGTCACTGACAGTACAGGCTTTGGTGATGTTGGTGCTGGTAGACAAATGAGAGCATGTGACTTCAGTTACCATCTGGTACCGGTCTCCTTGGTACCGTCCAAGGAAAGACCATCTATCCTGACCCCAACGCAGCCTTCCCTGCCTCAGCACCAATCTCCGTCACTAGTGGGAACTACCTGTCCTGCTTCATCCGTTCATGTTCTGTACCACTACGGAATGTTTGAGTGCTGATCACAGTGGACATTCCCACCAGTTCATTTTCACCCCTCCTACCCAGCCTTCCTCCCTATCCCTCTTCAGGGATCCCTCTCACAAACAATCTTTGACCCAGGAGCTTCAGTCTCTCCTTTGGGTAGGAGCAGTGGAAGAGGTTCAACAAAATCTAAGGGGTAAGGAGTTCTCTTCCTGTTATTTCTTAATCCCGAAATCCTATTCTAAACCTCAACTAGCTCAACAGCTATCTCAAGAAATTAATTTTGCATGCTCTCCCTGGCTTCCATTATTCCCTCCCTGGATCCTGGGGACTGGTATGCCACTCTCAATTTGAGAGATGCCTACTTCCATATATCGATTTTCCAAGGCCACAGAAGGTTCCTCAGGTTCATTGTGAACTACACGCACTACCAATTCGTGTCACTCCTGTTTGGCCTGTCAGTAGCTCTGCTGGTGTTTACAAAATGCACAGTAGTAGTGGTAGCTTTTCTGAGGCGGTGAGGGGTGCAAGTTTACCCATAGCTGGATTACTGGCTAGTCAGCAGCCGGTCCAGGGCCGGGTAGAATCTAGTATCCTCCTCATCGCCCTAGGCCTGCTAATAAGTGTACGGAAATCTACCGTCACTCTGGTACAGAAAATAGAGTTTATTGAAGCGATGCTCGACTCTACCCAGGCCAGAACCTTCCATCCAGAAGGGTGGTTTCAGATGACCAAGTCTCTGATAGTACACCTCAAGGGCCACCCAGTTGCAACTGTCCAGAATTGTTTGAGGTGTTTTCGCTCACATGGCCTCCTGTACGTATGTAGTGCAGCATACAAGACTGCTCAGACGCGCCAGGCATGACTGGCCTCAGTGTATTCACTAAACCGTCACCTTCTAGACTCAATTCTTACAGTTCCTTGCTTGGTCCTTGCCTCCTGCAACTGGTGGCTGGACCCACTGGTGGTCTGCACCAGCATTCCATTTTCATGGCCCCAACCATTGATATCCCTGGTCTTGGACACATCAGCGCTAGGCTGGGGAGCTCACCTGGGACCCCTCAGGACTCTCAGGACCTTTGGTCTCTGGAAGAGTTCTCACTACACATCAGTATAAGAGAGCTCAGGGCAGTTCACCTGGCCTGTCGAGTGTTCTTTCCTCACATTACGGGTAAGAGCATGTTGTTTCTTACAGACAACACTGAAGTCTTGTTCTGTTTCAACAGGCAGGAGGGTCTCACTCTATCACTGGTATCCCCCGTGTCAAGAAGCAATTCAGCTGAGGGAGTACTGCATAGCCCACTCAATCTACCTCAAGGCTTCTCACCTTCCAAGAGCACAGAATGAGCTAGCAGATCACTTTAGCAGGTCTTTGTTCAGTCACAGGAGTGGTCTCTTTGCCCGGATATCGCAAAGGACATTTTCCAGCAGTGGGGCACTCCCCAGGTAGACCTATTTGCAACCAGGCACAACAGGAAGTGTAACCAGTTCTGTTCCCTGTGGGATCACAGCCCAGGATTGTTCACGGATGCCTTCCTGCTCCCAGGGATAGGTCACCTGTACTACGCTTTTCTTCCTATCCTGCTAGGACACAAGGAAGGTTCTGCTCAAGATCAAGCGGGACTGGGCACAGGTCATTCTTATGGCCCCAGCTGGGCCCCATCAACATTGATTCATGATGGTGCTAGGCCTTTCCATGGTGGCTCCAATCCTGCTCCCTCTGCATCCAGACTTGATCTCTCAGGACTACGGTTAACTACTTCACCTGAAGCTCAGCTACCTCCAGTTTATGGCCTGGAAGTTCCGTGGCTAAATCCCAGAGAGCTGGCTTGCTTGCAGCAGGTTTATTAGGTCCTTTTGGGTAGCAGGAAGCCCTCCACTGGGTCTAATTAACTCTCAAAGTGAAAGCTGTTCTCCATATAGGCTTCCCAATGCGGGATGTTGCCCATGCAATGTTTGCTGCAGGTCTTTCTTGAATACTTATTACACCTGAAACATCAAGGTTTAGCAATTTCCTCAATTAAGGTTGGATAACCAGTTCATTTTTTCACAAGATATCTATCCATTTCCTCAAGGGCCTAAAAGGACTATACCCTCCAAGTGTGAGAACCCATCCCTCCATGACCTAAGCCTGGTCTTATCAAAACATATAGATCCCCTGTTTGAAGCATTGGCAACGTACCCCATGCTATACCTTTAGTGGAAGGTGGCTTTTTTAGTGGCCATTGCTTTGGCTAAAAGGATCTCGGCGATCCATGCCTTCATGCTGGAAACATCTGTATTCTTTAAGGATAAGGTGCAGCTATGTCTTCACCTGAGATTCCTCTTGAAGGTGAATTTCCAGTTTCATAGCAATCAGGCAGTATTCCTGCCAGTTGTCTACCTGAAACCATATGCAAATAGAAGAACAGTGGCTTCACACCATGGACATAAGACATGCCCTAGCATTCTGTATAGAAAGGACCAAACCATTTCGTAAATTCACCCAACTGTTTGTAGTGGTAGCTGGTAGGATGAAAGGTCTCCCCATCTCTTCTCAGAGAATTTGGTCATGGATCACATCGTGTATTCACACGTGTTATGAGCAGGTGGGTATTCCGTCATTAGCTATCCTGACTGTCCACTTCGTGAGAGTGCAAGCGTCATCAGTGACATTCCTAGCACAGTTCAGGACATTTGCAAAGCAGCGACTTGGTCGTCGGTGCTGACGTTCTTTACTCATTACACCATTACTCAGCAGTCTAGGGACAATGCCTGATTCAGTCGAGCTATTTTGCAGTCAGCATGTCCAGGAGCTCCAATCCCACCTCCTATGTAACTGCTTGGGAATCACCTACAGTGGAATTGATATGTGCAAGCACTTGAAGAAAAAATGGTTACTTAACTTTCATTGACTGTTCTTTGAGATGTGTTGCACATATCCATTCTGCAACCTGCCTTTCTACCCCTCTATGTTGGAGTAGGCCAGAAAGAAGGGACTGAGGGGGCATAGGGTCAGCTGGGCCCTTTGTACCAGTGTGGCATGCTATGTGAGCATGTGGCACCAGAGAGCACCCGAGCCACCCCAACAGTCACCACTGAGGGAAAAATTACTGGTTACTGTGCTCAGGACATGCACATACCTATAGTGGAATGGATATGTGCATCACATCTTGAACAACAGTTACAGAAAGGTAAGTAACTTTTTTTTTTCTTATCAAAGTTATTTTCAAGTTTTTACTAATACACAAACTTAAATCCATAACCCGGTATTTTTTAATTTTCCTATAACTTAAAACAAGCTATATAACATATTGTTTGCAATTCATTAATGACTGAGCTTGAAAACAATGCCAGATATCTGCCTGCAGCAAACATTTATGGTGGAATTTAAAACTTTTAATTAAATATTATATACTATATTAATTCTAGCCACTTCTTTAATATCTTTAGTGCTTTATAGTTGCAAAATATCTTGGTACGCTTCTGCTTTTCATTATCTATAAAAGTAATTCTGTTTTTGCTATACTCAGTATCTATGTTCAAAATTCCATTTTATAGACATACCATAAAATTATAGTAATTCTTCAGCTATTTTAGTAAAAGTAATGTAGTTGTCTTTTGTATCTGTATTTAAATTAGCTGTCTCACCATAAATACTTGTAGCTGTTAAAAAGGACCGGGCAGCTAATTGCAGAAAACAGTTGGTAAACATTTGCTAAGCTCCACAAATCTGCGTCTAAAAAGAAGCTAAAAAATTCTCTAATTCTCCACTGCTTGTATTTCCATTAATCTGGCTTGTCACATGTTGTTGGCAACAGAAGTAAATTTTGAGACAAATGGGGAAGCCAATCAGGTCACCAGTGAGATAAAGTTTTGTGTTACTTTTGGGTCTTTTGAGCTGATGCTGCAACCACTTATACACATGGGTGACATCATTTATGTCTCATTGAGGTGAGTGGGATTATACTAATAAGAGTAAACTCACTCAGGTAACTGTTGTGTAACTTTTATCTGTTAGCATTATTAAGCCCATAGCTACATGAAGAGATTTTCTTCATTAAAAAAAAATAATAATAATACAAGGAAGCTTTTGGCTTCCAGATTGTCAAGAGTTAACCCAGTAACAGTGAATTCAGGGGAAAGAAATTTCTTTCCGTCTGCCAATACCAAAACCGTTAACTGTGAAGAACAGAATGACTTGTAAAGAAAATTGAATGTCAAAGAAATAATTAAACTGTACTTTATGTGAAAACATTAATCAATCCTGAATTTCCATAATAGTTCTTCACTTGACAGCCTGGCACAGCCGATCAGCATAGTGGGCAGTAATGACCCATGATTACTTATGTTCTATTTAATAGTAAATGTAATAAGTTTGGAGCTTTGCCTTAGCATAGTTTTACAGACTGCATGCTAGGGTTTAATAGTTCATATTTTGTTTAATACTTAAATTACCCTGCTCAGCTGAATTTTAAGCTACAGTATTTCTAAAAATAGACTGATTTCATAAAGACTGAAAGTTGTGGTTGAGCTATTCAACAAAAACAATTGTCTTTCACCAACGTTAATAAGTAGATGTCTTAAATTTAAATATCTACAGTGGTGGTCGTGTAAATTTAACAGGGTTTTTTAGAATGAAGACGCTGAACAATACATATCGAAATAGGAAGATGAGAATGGATATTCTTTCTGATGTAATTTCTGCATGATATATATTTTACTGCATGTTCTCTGTTAGCTTCCAATAAACACATTTCTATACAAAGAAGGTCTACTTTAACCTTTCTTGGTACAGTCCAGAATTCTATCTGCTTCTTAAGTTAAATGGTTGTGTATAATTCCCATTGCTACCTTCATTTTCTTGGTTTTAAATGATACTATTCTATTTTATTATATATGTAGTGCAAATGTCTATTAATTGCATCACCTCAATAACATTCAATATTTTCAGTTAAATGGGCAAAGTTTCTTTACTGCAAGCTCTTCTACATCAGTTTCCCCACACGTACAATCTTTTAAAACCTGTATTCTGTTTGCTTTTGTGGAGGCTTTCTCAGTCAATATGTTTGTTTCCTTGGTAAAAGATCTCAACATATATACATTCTAACTATTGCCTCTGTGCCTTACAGACATATTGAAGAATACTGTATTCCTGTAACAATAAACATACCCTGTGTCTGTTTTTACTATAAGTAAGGCTATGATTTGGTCATGGGTATTTTTAGTAAAAGTCTCGGACGGGTCACTGGCAATAACCAAAAAGTCACTCCTCTTTAATATGCATATTTGTATGAAGGATTTTTGTTTGTTTGCAAAAATTAGCCCCTCAAAACTTGCATTGAAGATACATTTTGAAAAGATATGGGAGCAGCAAATATTGACAAGTTACTTAATGTTTTGTAGACAACTTAAGCTTAAGACAGTTTGTAACTATTTTTAAGTAAAAATGGTTGCATCTAAAATGACATGCTGTTCTTAATTTTGATTATTGTCTAATATAATAACAACAGCTCTTATCAGGCTCTTCATCAGTAGAGTTCAAGGTGCTTTACAAAGGAGGGCCAATGTCATTATCCCTTTTTTACAGATAGGAAAGTGTAGGCATGAAGAGGTGAAATGACTTGCCCAGGGTCACCCAGCAGGCTAGTACCAGTGCCAGGAATAGAATCCAGTTATTCTGAGTCCCAGTCTAGTGCTCTACTAGGTTACATTGCATCTAAGTGATCATTATTAATTCTCTCTCCTACAGTGGGTTTATTCTCATTCCCATTACTTGATTCTTGCATACTGATTGTTTCCTGTTACTGGCTCTGAAAAATAAAATCTGAAAATTGATAGATCATTGTCTTATCATTCCTGTTACATTTTGTAGGGAGGTTCTCTTTTCTATAGAGTCTAAATGTGTTTATTAAAAAATTCATTCCACACTCACTGAGCATATTCGGGGTTATAACGTATGTTATATTGTGGGTGGTTAAAATTAGGTTTACTTGCTTGAAAGATAACCTACAAAATCGTCCAGAAGAGACTTACAACAGTCTGATCGTGTGAAGTGGACTATGTGTAGAACCTGCAATCTACCAACTACAAAATGTAATACAGTAAATGAAATGGCATTTATTATATATATTAAAAAAAATCTTTTTACACGTTACATCTATAGTTTAACATTAAAGTGTTCTAAAGTCATGGAAATGACTATGTACTGTGTACTGTGTTTTGTTTACCCCTAAATGAACATCCAAAGATCTTGTAAAATTTAAGACTGTTAATACTTACCTCTAAAATGCATGTTGTCTGAGCCTGGTAAAGTGCATAACTTTCTTCTCCTTTAGAATGAAGTCACCCTGCTGAGAAATGAAGTGGCACAGCTGAAACAGCTTCTTCTGGCTCATAAAGATTGCCCTGTAACCGCCATGCAGAAGAAATCTGGCTATCAGAGTGAGTAATGTTCCATTACCTATAGCCTTAGGCTGCATCAGTGAAATACTGCCAAAGTGAACTGAGCAACCATTAAAAATGAGAAGTGCAGCTATAATATTGAACAATAAATATATAAAATTCTGCAAGCTTATTGCAAGACAGGAATGAATGTATGATATTTTGAAGCTATTTTTCTAAATGCATTCAGTTTAGAAAATGTTGTAGATTAGCTGAAGTTTAAAGACATTATAGAAAAAACAACCAAAACTAAGTGTGTACCCATAATTAATACTAAAGGACTATAAGCTGCAATAGCTGCTTCTAAAATATACAGTTAAAGTATTGACAGTATATGGTGAACAATCTCTGTAATGCATTATCTTAAATAAGATGAAAGGTCCTTGTTTCTTCCATTTCATAATGAGATTTCCGTTGAGGGGAGGGTAACAGCTGTCCTTATTTACTAGCACATACAGGATCAGTCAACCCATTAAAATAATCAGATGCAGGTTCCTGGCTCTTACTGTACGCTGTCCCTGAGATTGTTTTGACTTAAAATAACTGTTGTTTGTCATAAGAAATTAAAATGTTTGAATTTTTAAAATAGGAGTCTAAATAGTGAAAGACTAAGAATTCTCAAGTTAAACTGAAATCAGTAAAACTGTAAAATTTTAAGGAAATGAAATTTTTTCATTTCATTTTTCACTTTTTAGGCATTTTAAAGGTTAATTGTGCTTTTCTTACTTCTAACTTCTTTTTTTGGATATGATGCACAGAGCTAGAACCAGCTGCTGCTGTAGAATAAATGGCCAATTTTGTCCATTGTACACAAATTCGTAACAAATAACTGAGCTGGGAATGCATTAGGCAACATTCATAATATATAACCCACAGCTTTCGTTTCTATGATTTAGTGATATTTCAGGATATTTGTAAATGTGAAGATTGTTTCTGCCATATGTAGCCACTTCATTTTAATTTGCCAGTGTCAGTAATTCAGGAGAATAAAGGAACATTTTGTATTGCATGCAAACAGTTCCTCAGGTGCTTGCGATAAAACTTAATGGCCACCATCTTTACTTGTAGTCATTGTAAGCAGTTTCATCAGAATGGGCAATATTTTTTAATTTAAAAGATTCAGGAGATTTAGCAACTCTCTGTTGCCATATATATTTAGAACACTGATTTTGTCAGTTTTGAGCTTATAAATCTTAGTCCTTTGATCTCCAGTCATTTTGACAGGATGGAAAATAGCATCTTGGAGTAAATTGGAACCATATAGAAATATGTTCGGGATTTATACTAACAATGATTGCTGCAGGGATGAGACCATTATGGCTCCCATCTGACAGAACAATATAATTTCATATAGAAGCTACTAGGGGATACCATTATGCATGCATGGTTTTCCAAAACAAGCTAGGTTTCTTGAATTTTGATAGTTTGAAGATACATATGTTTCTCTAGATTTACATGAAAAATTATTAAACATATGCATTTTTTAAATAGACTGGCAGATAATTACAAATTAAGAATTTTTTAATTAAAATACTAAAAACTAAATGTTAAGTAATATTGTTGACCTTAATACTTGAAAAAATGCTACAGTATTTATAAATTTGCTGCAGATCTTGAAGTTCTTAGGTGTGTCTTCATTATAAAAGTCAATGTAAAACTAACTCACTACTAACCAGAACAGAGAATGTAAAGTTGCTAAAATATCTATCATTGAAAAAAGGAACTACATTTTAAAAGAAGTATAAAAAGATGTTCAGAAGGAAATGTTCAGGCATAGTTCAGTTAGTATTTTTGTCAAGCCTTTGGCACAGTGCCACACAAAATAATGATCTACAGGATTCGTGTAATGAGTAATATGCCATGGGGATGGGCTAGGTATGTAAGTGGATAAAGAATGCGGATACACACTGAACTTTTGTCTCACTCTGTAGAAATGTTATGTCCAAAGCACTTCACAATAGCTCTGAGAGAATTAAATAATATCTTAATTTTACAGATATTGGGGCAACACACACACAAAGTGACTTGTGCAAGACTATATATGATGAATCATAGCAAGGACCAATTAAAATGGTTTTAGTTAATGTTTGTGGTTGTGGCATGAATAGAAAATAACTTCAAATCTTTAAAAAACAAATTTAAAAAGTTATGCCCTATCTGCATCATCAGCATGACCATGTTAGCTGAACTTCTTAAAAAGTGTTAAATAGTTTCTTATCATGTGTGGTATAGAAGAGGCAAAGAGGCAGAATTAGAATGCTCCTGCAGTGCAAGGTATCGTGTGCTGCTGAGACACAGTTAATTTATACCCTGCGGACATGGCTTTAACAATTCGATACACAATTTAATGGTGTTTCACTTAAAACGCACTTCAACAGGCACAAGCAAACAATGACATTGCAGAATTTTTTGACACTTATTTAGGTATCTTTAAAAGATCTTTTGAACAACTTCTGCTTCACATAGAGTGAAAAGCACAAGTACTAAGGTCCCTCTTTCTTGCTAGCATTTTCAGTTACTTTTAGTACCTTTCATCTGCTTCCGAGAGATGATGATGACTGAGAAACCAGAAAAGACAAAAAGAGAAGTGATTACATTTCATGAGGCTGTTTGGAGGAAACCTTGGGGCAATGCAAGAGTTGTCAACCAAGTATAAATTCATCTCCTTCCCACGCAGATATGCTACTGGTCAATTGTTTGGGAAATTTCTTGAACCAAGCCCTTAAAGACTAATGTGTAATCAACAAGAGAAACCTACGTTTTCTATCCATAATCCCATCTCAGACTCAGTTTCAGGAACACGCTGCTGCAAAGCATATAAAGTCTTTTGGTGTGGAGGATGGGGAAAAATGAGGGAGGATAAATAGTTGTGATGGGGCAGAGAGTAATTGGAGAGCTGTAGGTGTGAGGATATTACTTCTGTTTGTTTGTAAAGATTCAGGAAGCTTCCAGAACACTAGATTGATTGTATTTGCGTAAAGCTTAATAAAAATAGGGGCTATAATCCATTTACGATTGAATCAAATTTTTTTATTCCTGCTCTAGTTAATTGTAAAGAAACAATTGGGGTCTAGCCGTTATAATAATTATATCAATCCATTGCCTACAAATTGTTCAGGATAAGTCAACCCCTTCAGTGATTTAACCACCACTCTAGAGAATTTTCTGGCTACCATAGATTTGCCTAGATGTTGACCTAAACATTCCATTGTCCCCATGCACCAGCAGTATCTGGTTTTATCTCTGGAGACTTCATCTTCAGTATTGTCTGAAGTGTCTGTCCGTTCTGTGCATTTGCACCAATTTTATACAAGCTGTCACAATTGTGTGAATAACTGACTTTTTTGGTTTGCTGGCATTTCCAGAAAAAAAAAATCAGCAAATGAAAAATTGGGGAAAAAAGAAAAATTGGAAAGAGTGAAATGTTTTATTTGACCCAAAACATTTCATTTCATTTTTGAGCTTTATCTTTTTAAAATAAAATTGAAAGAAATCTAAAACACAATCATTTCAAATAGGAAAATCACAATTTTCATTTAGAAAATATGAAAATGTTGCTTTATTTTTTCAGTTTATTTTAATAGAATTTTTCAATTAAAACAGTATAGCAAAATTCACACATTTCCTAAATATTTTGATTGACCCAAATCTCCAGTTTGATCAAAAAAATTCAACCAGCTCTAGTCATACCACACCTATGGAAGAAAGTGTTTGCAATTTTTTCTCATTTGGATGACTGACTAGTGCAGAGGTGGGCGAACTACGGCCCGCAGGCCACATCCGGCCGCGGGACCATCCTGCCTGGTCCCTGAGCTCCTGTATCCAGCAGCGGGACCATCCTACCTGGCCCCTGAGCTCCTGACTGGGCAGCTAGCCCCTGGTTTCTCCCCTGCTGTCTCCCCTCCCCCGCAGCCATGCTGCCACACAAGCAGCGCTCTGGGTGGCGGGGCTGCGTGCTCATGCAGGGCAGCATGGCAGTGTGTGGGGCTCCGGCCAGGAGGTGTGGCTTCAGATATGCTGCTCTGAGCGGCATGGTAAGGGGGCTGGGGCCTTGGATATGGGGCAGAGGGTCCTGGGGGGCAATCAGGGGACAGAGATCAGGAGGCGGTTGGATGGGGCAGAGGTTCGGGGAGGGGCAGGGGATGGGGAACAGGGGGAATTGGCTAGGGGTGGGGTCCCGGAAGGGCCTGGCAGGGGATGGGGATGTGGATAGGCATCAAGGCAGTCAGGGGACAGAGAGCAGGTGGGGTTGGATAGGGGATGGGGTCCTGGCGGGTGGTTGGGGCGCGGGTCTGAGGAGGGGGAGATCAGGGGACAAGGAGCGGGGGAGGGGTTGGATGAGTGGGAGGTTTTGAGGGGGGCAGGCAGTCAGGGGGCAGGAAAGTGGGAGGAGTTGGATAGGGGGCAGGGGCCAGGCTGTTTGGGGGGCACAGCATTCCCTACCCAGCCCTCCATACAGTTTTGCATGCCAATGTGGCCTGCCAAAAAGTTTGCCCACCCCTGGACTAGTGTGTAGCAATACTTTTTAGTGTACACAGAAAGTATTTACCCATACTTTGAAGCTTGTTGTGAATATCTTCAAAATACCCTAATTCCAACACAGTCTAGTCTACATGGTAGCCCACTTCCAAAGTGAGCGGGCAGAGCCCTCTTGTCTATGAAGAAGACAGTCAAAATGAAGCAAGCCGTAAAAGAATTGTGAAGTCACCTACTTATGTGATAAATATCTCTGCTTTTCAGTGATTCAGTGCACCAGTCGCAAGTTTGGCCCCTATGTTTGTGTCCACTTGTAGATCCTGCAGTTTTTCCTGATTTTTAGTTGGAGCCCATCAAGACCACTGAATTTGGACAAATTTACTGTCATGCCACCCTGTCATGGTGGCTTCCAGATTCAACTATTCCTACATTTGGACCTGAAGATGCTGGCCCTAATAGCTTGGCACATAAAAGGCTATTTGTTCAATAGGTGTGTCAGAATGCAATTCTATCTTTTTTATATTCTGGAAAATTTCCCACCTCCATATCCTACTTCAGACTTAGGAAAAAAGTTGCCTTTAGTGTCAAGTAGTTCTCTAAGTGCACTCTGTTTCCACCAAGTAAAATTTTTTGCTCTTCAAAGGGAAGTTTGCACTCCTTTCAGGGGTTAAATTCAAGGGATATGGTGTCTTTTGGGCGGGGATATGAAACAGAGGATGAAGCTCCCCTCCACCCCCACTCTGCTAAAAGTAGAGGGAGAGCTCCATTTGCTGGCCCTTGAAAGGTCCACTAGAGTTCCCTTTTCTCTCTGGCTGGTGATATGAAGGACTCATCAGGCAGGGGACTCTGAAGTATGAGCAGCGAAAGGAGCTGGTGTATAGGTTGAGAAGTTTCTGGGACTTTGAGTATTTTCTGTCAGTGAGTGGAGCAGTAACAGCAGCACCAGACAAGGGAAGAAGAGGTGCGTCAGCTGGGAGTCCCCATCGTACATCCTCTTCTCCCATGATGCCCCATCCACTGCCTCCTTATTCTCTCCAAGGGAAAAGGGACACTTCACAGCTCTCCTGTTTTTTTTTTTCATAAAATGTTTTTGTTGGTTTTTTTAATCTCTTCATTTTGTAAAATGCAGAAAATTGCATTGAAGTTTCCATTATTTTTCAGGGACAATTCTCTAACCTCTTCGTATCTCTATTTTCATTCGGTTTTACATCAATACAGGTTTATACACTGCTGGAAATGGGGTATGGAATACCAAGGATGTGACCATTACACATGGTGCACACTGAATGAATGAACTCTCTCTCTCTCCCTCTCCCTTCCTCCATCCCTGTTCCCCACCTTGGGTGGCTGTGGCCCTGTTTAGGGACTTGAACAGCTTTTGAAGCCATTTGTTGTATCTCCTTTCTCTTTCTCTTGTTGTATTCCCTTTCCACGTGATCTTTTGATATGTGTGAAAACAGCCACCAGTCAGTGAGCTTCCCCTCCTATCTTGATATAATTTGACTCCTTCGATGGTCGAAGCATCCATTTAAAAAAAGGAACAAAGTCCACAAAAACATGCTATCTAGATTAATAGGAATTTTGTAGCAGTCCGTTCCAAAGGGGTCAGCATTGCACTCTTGAAATAGGACTCATTCCATAAACACCGTAAAAAACTCCATAATAGAGATTCAACCTAAATGTCTATCCCAAACTTTAAAAAAAAAAAAAAAAAACCCAGAAAATGCCACCATGGATAAAGAGTGGAGAGTAAAAGTGGTGAAAAGCAAAAAGGCATCATTTGAAAACTGGAAGTCAAATCCTACTGAGGAAAATAGGAAGGCGCATAAACATTGGCAAATCAAGTGTAAAAATAGAATACGTCAGGCCAAGAAAGAATTTGAAGATAAACTAGCTAAGGAGATTCAAACTAAAATTAACTTTTTTTAAATACATCAGAAGCAGGAAGCCTGCCAGAGTTAGTGGGGCTACTGGATGATTGAGGTGTTAAAGGAGCACTCAACAAATACTTGGCTATTGTGGAGAAGCTAAATGAATTCTTTGCATTGGTCTTCACTGCAGAGGATATGGGGGAAATCCCCACACTCAAGCCATTCTTTTTAGGTGACAAGTAAGAGGAACTGTGCTTGATTGAGGTGTCAGTAGAGGAGGTTTTAGAACACCTTGATAAATTAAACAGTATTAAGTCACCAGGACCAAAATGATATTCACCCAAGAGTTCTGAAAGAACTCAAATATGAAATTACACAACTTCTAGCTCTGGTGTGTAACCTGTCTCTTAAGTGAGCCTCTGTACCAGATGACTGCAAGGTAGCTAATGTAACTCATATTTTTAGAAAAGGCTCCAGAGGCGATCCTGGCCATTACAGGCTGGTAAGCTGAATTTCAGTGCAGGTAATTGGTTAAAACTATAAAAGGGAAGAGAATGATCAGACATATAGATGAACGTGATGTGTTTGTGGGAGGGGGGAGATGAGGGAAGAGTCAACACGGCTTCTGTAAAGGGAAATCCTGGCTCACCAATCTCTTAGACAAGGGTAATCCGGTTGACAGAGTACTTTGACTTTCAGAAAGCCTTGGACAAGTTCCCTCTCCAAACACTGTTAAGCAAACAAAATAGTCATGGGATAAGAGGGTAGGCCCTATCATGGGTCAGTAACTGGTTAAAAGATAGGGGGAAAGAGTTAGAAATGAACAGTCAGCTTTCTTAATTGAGAAAGGTTAATAGTGGTGTCCCCCATGGATCTGTACTGGGACCTGTGCTGTTCAACATTTTCATAAATGATCTAGAAAAAGACGTGAACAGGAGGTGGCAAAATTTGCAAATAATACAAATAATAATACAACTCCAAAGCTGACTCTAAAGAGTTAGAAGGATCTCACTAAACTGGGTGACTGGGCAAGAAAATGGCAGATGAAATTCAACATTAAATTCAAAGTAATGCACTTTGGAAAAAATAATCCCAACTGTACATTCAAATTGATGAGGTCTACGCAAGCTTTAATTACTCAAGAAAGTGATCTAGGAGTCGTCATGGATAGTTTCCTGAAAACATCTGTACGGTGGCAGTAAAAACAAACACAAAAACCCCCAAAACTAACAATGTTAGGAAGTATTAGGAAAGTGATGATAAAACATAAAAAATATTATAATGCCACTTTAAAAATCCATGGTATGCCCACACTGTGAATTACTGCATGCAGTTCCATTCGTCCCATCTCAAAAAAGATGTATTAGAATTGGAAAAGATGCAGAGAAGGACAACAAAAATTATTTGGGGTATGGTACAGCTTCCATGCAAGAAAAAATTAAGACGACTAGGGCTGTTCATCCTAGAAAAGAGACAACTACCGGGGGATATGACCGAGGTCTAAAAAATCATGAGTGATATGGAGAAAGTGAATAGGGAAGTATTATTTAGCTGTGCACATACCACAAGAACTAAGGGTCATATAGGCAACAGGTTTAAAACCAACAAAAGGAAGTACTTCTGCATACAATGTACAGTCAATCTCTGAAACTCTTTGCCAGGGGATGTTGTAAAGGCCAAAAGTATAACAAGATTCAAAAAATTAGCTAAATTCATTGAGGATTGGTCCATCAATGGCTATAAGACAGGCCCATTATCAGAGTGTCCCTAAACCTCCACCTCCCAGAAGCTGGGACTGGATGACAGAGATGAGTCACTCAAAATTGCCCTGTTCTGTTCATTACCTCTGAAGCATTGGGCACTGGCTGATGTCAGAGACAAGATACTGGGCTAGCTGGACCATTGGTGAGCCCCAGTATGGCCATTCTTATGCTGTTATACTAATTAACATTTCTTTGGAATACATTTGCAAGGCTGCTTACTTGCATGTTTGTCTGACTTTGCTTCTATTGAAGCAATACTGTGTAAACAGTTACTTTCTGTTTCTGAAACTAATCCCTTCTTAGTATGGATAAAGGACTGCAATAAAGATCTTATTATGTTGTGGAATTGACTTGCTCATCAGTGAATTTTCATTCTTGCAACTGGTATTCCTGCACTGAAAAAACCTCAGCCCACAATCTACCTTCAAGGTATTTTTGTTGTCCGTGCTCAGTGTTTGTTCTTCGTTATTATCATAAACTTTGGTGTATCCTTCCTTGGACACTTTGTTTGTGTCTTTGTCATCCTTTTTAGTTTTGGATTCAGTTTTTCTATGCATACCCTATTCAGTAAAAATCTTTATTTTGATTGCACTACTGTAGAACTGAGCTCTTTTCCTCCTTAAATTCTAGCCAGATATCTGTCTCCATTTCAGTTATTAAGTGTAAAAAGTAAATGCTTTGGGAATTGTCACAGGAGACTCAAGCAACATTCTAGGAAGCTTGGGATGGTACCAAAAAATCTTGCAGTTAAATTTATCATTCACGCCTTCCATTTTTATATGAGCAAAAACCTGTTGTGAACTGAGATTATTTTATCTGAACGATACCACTTACAGGTAAAAATTTGACTGCCACAATTTATCATCACTTGATAATGTCTGTTCAACGATCTGACTAATCAAAAATAGAGACGAGATTTAATTAAAACACTAATTAATTTACCAGTTATCACCTGTAAAAATAAAAGTTTAATGGCTAAACGATTTTCTCATCTGAATATATATGTTTATCAGATAATCTATTAAGTGGATTTCACTTCTCATATTGGCTTCGTTATCTCCTAAAATGCCTATATATATATATATATATATATACACACACACGTGTGTGTGTGTGTGTGTGTGTATATATATATATATACACACACGTGTGTGTGTGTTTGTATGAACTTTGCTTTAAATGAAAAGTCTGTGTTGTAAAATATAACTGATGCATTTATTGAAAGAATAATTCCTGTTAAATTGTGCCTCTGTATTTAAACAAAAAAAAAAAAAAAAAAAAAAACGTGCACAGCAAGAAAAGTTTTTTGTTTTTTAAATACTTGGGTTTTGTGATCATAAAAAATTATGGGTAATTCATTTGAGTACTTCATTGATTGAGAGCAAGTCAAACAGAAGTAGTTTTTAGATGTCTTCTGATTTTTAAAGACTTATGTCATGCATTAATTAACTCTTATTGGCAGATATTTAAGTGCTAAGCAAAACTAATTGAATTTCACCGTTGAAAGAATGAAGATTTTGCATATTGAAAACTTTATTGTCCAACTGAGCAATAATAATTTACTGTATTACAGAGAGTGATTTTCATAAACATTATTAATTATCAAACTGAGAATGATTCTCTTGCTGAATTACTAGTCAAATGCAGTATCTTGTGGTTTTTAAAAAATCTGAATCTAATTAATTCACATAACTATAGAACAGCTGGTGGCATTTAGACTATAAACTATAGACTATTGTTGTTCTCATGTGAGTGCATCTTTAGACTCAGGTGTTATAGTCATCCGTCGCTGCATTAGTTGGAAAATCAACCAAAATTAACTGTGGTTTTAAATAGATGGGAATAATAATTTGAAAATGTACCTATGTTCATAAATATTCTAACATTTTATCCTGTTTTTTGTTTATAGAAAAATACAAACAAGTTACCTGTTCATCTTTATAATAAAGCAATTATGCTAAAAATAAATGTTTGACAAATATATTTTTATATGTGCTATTAATTGTGATTATGTACAGGACTCTTATTGTTATCTGAAAAAATGTTATGCATATTTTAGAAAAAAAACAGCAAGTGATTTTTTTTTCCTTTAGCTGCAGATAAAGATGACAGTTCTGAAGACATTTCTGTGCCAAATAGTCCACATACAGAAGCTATTCAGCATAGTTCTGTCAGCACTTCCAATGGAGTAAGTTCAACCTCCAAGGCAGAAGCTGTAGCCACGTCAGTTCTCACCCAGATGGCGGACCAGAGTACAGAGCCAGTGCTTTCACAGATTGTTATGGCTCCACCTTCCCAGTCACAGCCTTCAGGAAGTTGATTAAAAACTTGCATTGCAACAGTTTCTTAGATATACATTTGTGACTTTAAAGGGAAATCAAGACCAGTCTCCATCTAAAAAGATATGCAGCTTAAGATTATTCATTTTTAAAATTCATATTTAAATTTGGCTTTAAAGATTGGCAGATGGGCAGATGAAGAGGAGACTGAAAAGCAGTTTCTAGTCTTGCAGAATATGGATTTTTTTTAAAAAAAAGTTGATTTACTAGTTATTTTCTGTGCCGAATGTGTAAAGTGTGTATAAAGTACAATGTGGTTTATTTCACTTTTAATTTCATATTATTTCAACCAACATTGGGGTGAATTATTAAAGTGCATCTCCAAGACTGTGATAGTAGTAATATGTGACATTTTATACCAAAGTTCTGCATAGTCCCTATTGACTTTGAAATGTTGGCAAGGTCATAAAGCACTAGGCAAGAGAAAAAGACAGTAACAGTACATTTGCTTTTAGTCTTTTTGCCTTTTTATTGTTTTGCACATTATGAGAGAAAGAACATTGGGAGAAAATGTTTGCTTTATATCATGTGTAGCATTTTGTTTGGCTTATTAACTGTTTTGTTTGGTTGTTTTTTTTAAATTGTTTAACAGGGCCAGTATGGTATAGGGAAATACAATACTTTTATGCACATACCTAACTAGATGAGGGTCATTACTAACTAGATTTTCTTTAAAAGCTGATGCCAATTTTTTCAACACTTTAATTTTAAAAGAGGAGCTTTATTTCTGCTGTCAAAACAATGGTCTGCAAATACCCTTTGTGCTAGGCTAGTAGAAAACAGTAAAAAGATATTGTACAATACAGGGTTATCAAATATGGAATAATTTTCATAGCTAGCTTGATACTTTGTGGATTTTTGAATCACAGACTAAGGAGTTTACTCATTCACAAGTATGGATGCGAGAAAAGCCTAAAAAACCTTTGTTAAACAACACTTTTTTCCTTCTTCTTTGTCATTGTCTTGTATTTGCAAGCTAACTTGTACTTAATTCTTGTGTAAGCACTGTCATCTTTTAGTAGCAAAATTTTGATACCTTTCTCCTGGAAAAATCAGTATCTACCATATCTTGGAAACAATGTAATTATAATGTGGTGTGTATGTGTGTGAGAATGGTTCAGTAGTTTATGCCAGAAATCTTTGCTTGAATGTTTAAAGATGCCTTCAATGTGATACTGGCTGATAGATTGCAGTTTAAAAATGTTATTTACTGTGTGAACTTGGCTAACTAACATTCCATGATGTATGTTTGTTTCTGATGAGATGATTGTAGGTACACTTTTTCTCATTATCCAATCATCTGCAGGATATTGAGTTTTTTAAATGTGCCATTAGCTATTTGGATTCTGTACTCATGTTCAAAATACAGTACAATATTTTACAGTAGATTACGTTGGGGAAAAAAGTAGATGTGTGCTTTCAGGTCAGAAAACTTTGTACAATAGCTAAAGAGTAGCAAATTTTGGCAGTCAGACAGGATTCCATTATGTATATAACAAAGATTTAATGCATTTATAATGGGTTGTGTAGTTCATTTTCTCTTCCTTCTCCATGCTACACTTTTTAATCTGTGCTATCAAATTCCTTATGAGATACTTTTCATAGATTTAAAAATGAAATTGGTAATACAGAGGAAGAACATACTTTGTATAATATACAACCACACTGTAATCAAAACTGGACAAAGACATATCTGAATTGTGTGTATGTCATTTCAGTGCTGTAAGTGTGAAAATAATAGGAATTCTAAATATTTTGTATTTTAAAAACAAGGAAGTAATTTTTGAGTTGATAAACCCATATGTTTAAATACTTTTACCAGTTTCATGGGGGAAAAAGTTAGTTACTGAAAAATTCCACAATGGTAAAATATGCCATAAGTCTTGTGAGAAAGGAATTTATCTCAAAGGCACAAAATGTGAATTATGCAGGAAAGCTATACAGTTATTACTTTTCATTGTAATTTTGGTGAATAGGTAAAACCTCATTGGTTACATTTTCATTCTCTCTCCTAAACACTAGGCATTTTTTATCTTATTTATGCAAGTGAATTTTTTTAATAAAACTGTTGTGCCTGTAAAATAAGTCTACATAAGTGTGAGGAGACATGTAAGCATTTAACAAATGGGGTTGGGAAAAGAACCATAATAAACATGTCTGTGTTTATCAAATAGAGAAAACAGTTATTAGTTGTACAACAATGAATTCTGTTTTGAGACATATGTCACACTACTTCTGTACTTATCATTTTGAGTCTTTACATTTGAACATGTTTCACAAACTGTACTGGTTTCTTTTATGTGCAGTTTGCATGAGTAAATCATCAGAGAATAATCTTTAAATTATGTTCCTATTTTAGTGAAATTACAACTGTTCTAAAAAGGTAGTGGTGTACTCAGACTTCTTTCTCTATGGGTTTTTTCTACAGTGGTTGTTAGCATTTATGTGGAACTCATCACCAGAATGTCAGTGTAACATTAGATAAATGTAGAAGAATATCCCTGTCTTCTAGAGGAGGAGTCAAATTCCATTCCTTTACCCTTGGATTTAAACCACTTTGTTTAGAAGAATTATTCTTACATCATTAGTTCCAGGAGCAGAAGATGGGCATTGGAAAGGAGTCCAAGTTGGCCCGTAGGTCACTGATGTGATTCAACCTGATTTCTGTTGGCAGTGAGTTCCATAGCAGAGTTTAATGGGGTTTGTGTGTGTGTGTGTGTGTGTGTCAGCTAATAATCTGTAAAGTTACAAAAGTAAAGTAAATCTACAGTTAACTCTTATAATCCCTTATTAAACACAGTAGCTATGTAGAAAATAGAGGTGGGCAAATACTACAAAAATTGTGAGCATTCAATCAAATTTTAAAAATAAAAAGTTCCCCTTTTGTTTGCTTTTTCAGAACATTTGGGTTGGTTAACTTTAATTCTCATAAATGTTTGTGGAAACATATTACAAGTTTATATGGTCAAACTGAAAGTGGTGCATTCTGTATGGGTCACCCCTTAAAGTATAGAGAGATGATTCCCAAAATCTCTCCACAGAGCTCTGATACAGAGGCAGTTAAAACAAGACAGACAGGAACCTGACTGCATGCATCCTTTGCAGCTAGATTTGTACACACAATTATTTTATTTAAATGTGATGAGAAAATTCAATTTAAATTCGTCATGTAGTCAATCATTCTTACAGAAGTTTAATATAGGAGAATTGCTTCAAACGAGGCCTACACGATAAAGAAAGAGAAATGTAACATTTTTCTATTCTTTTCTCCTGGAGACGTTCAGATACCCTTTTGCTTCATCAAACTCCCTTCCTGATTATAGGAATTAAGTTCATCACTTCAGGAAAAAGAAACAATACCATCACTTTTATGTGACAAATCACTAGTCACCACCATTGTTCAGATATTGAGTGTAGGGTCAGACCTAAGTAAATAATTGAGGTTTTTTTTTGGTTCTGGGGAGAGGGGAAAAAACCAGTTTGGTTTGAACTGAAAATGGGTTTGTTTTTTTCTTGCAGGAACAAAAAACTTGAAAACATTACATTCAACCCAAAATTGTTTCATAATTAGCTACATTTCTTCACAAAATGGATTTTAAAATATTTCATTTCAAAATGGTTCAAACACAGTTCTTAACATTGTGTCAAAATGTCTGAAAGAGTTTAGACATTTTGAAAATTATTTCCATTTCTTTTTCAGCAGTTGATTTTCAGTAAGTGTTGGTACCCCAAGGAAGCTCTAGAAGACAGGAAGAAAGTTAATGTGCCAATATTTAAAAAGGGTGAACAGAATGAACCCAGGGAATTATAGGCCTGTCAGCCTGACATCAATCCCATGCAAGATGATGGAGCGGCTGATACAAGACTTGATTGATAAAGAATGGTAATATAATTAATGCCAATAAGCATAGGTTTAATGTCAAACTAACTTGATATCTTTTTTTTAATGAGATTACAAGTTTGGCTGATAAGGGAATAGTGTTGATGTAATATACTTAGACTTCTGTAAGGCATTGATGAGAACAATATAAAATTAACATGGCACACATTAAATAGATTAGAAGTTGGCTAACTGATAGGTTTTGAAATGCAATTGTAAATGGAGAATCGTCAAATGGTTGTTTCCAGTGAGGTCTCACAGGGATCAGTTGTGGTTTCTATGCTATTGAACATTATCAATGGTCTGGAAGAAAACAAGTAAGTTTGCATTTAGGAGTGGTAAATAATTGAAGAGGACAAGTCACTGATACACAGAGAGATCTGGATCGCTGGATATCCGGCTAACTATAAATTATACTTTAGGAACAAAAAACATAGGCCATACTTACAGGACAGGAGACTATCCTGAGAAGCAGTGATTCTGAAAAAGATTTGGGGGGTCATAATCAATAATGAGCTGAACATTTCCTTCCAGTGCAATGCTGTGGCCCAAAGGGCTAATGCAGTCGCTGGATGCATAATGTTAATCTAAGGAGTGGAGAGGTAATTTTTATCTCTATTTTGCACTGGTGCAACTGCTGCTGAATACTGTGTCCAGTTTGTGTCCCACAATTCAAGAAGGGTGTTAATCAATTAGAGAGAGTTCAGAGAAGAGCCACAAGAATGATTAAAGGATTAGAAAACCTGCCTTACAGTGATTGAATAGATTGAACTCTCTGATTCTGTTTGACAGGGAGAAGATGAGTATTTGAGTACAGTCTGTAAGTACTTACAGTGGGGAACCAATATTAATAATGTCCTCTGAAATCTAGCAGAGAAAGGTGTAAACACAATCCAATGGCTGGAAGTTAAAAGCTAGAAAAATTCAGACTGGAAATAGGTGTAAATTTTTAACTGAGAATAATTAACCATTGGAACAGTTTACCAAGGTTCATGGTGAATTCACTATCACTAGCATTTTTTAATCAAGATGGGATATTTTCTAAAAAAGATACTTTCGGAATTACATGGGGGAAATTCTTTGGGCTGTGTTGCACAGGAGACTAGATGATCACAATGGTCCCTTCTAGCCTTGGAATCTATAAACCTATTAAGCTATTCACTGAATTTGATCTGAGTCTGTGAATAGTTCCCCCCCAATTTATTGGCAAATTTACTATTTGCCCCCCAAAAATTGCCAGTCAGAATCTGTCTTCACTGAAATAACTGTCTCTGGTTAGTTGTTGCAATGTAGAATCCAAATGGACGTGAGAGACGGATAGCTTTTACCTTGATGTAGTGAGTTGTTGTAAACAAGTGAGAGGTATAGGGTTGATTTCAACTGCCTGTATCTTGTGTCCACTATGATTTTACATATCTGTGTAAAAAAAACAAACCTCTTTTGCAGTGAAGACATGGCCTACTGTTCACAGCAAAACTGTTTCTAGTCAATCTGTAGGGTAATAAAAGAAAGAGTCAAAAAAAGTGTCAATTTTTTTTAACAAAATGATCTGGCTACAAACTTGTCATAACCATATGTGGAGTAAATGATTAGTTCAGATCTAGTGAATACTTGTTGGCCCATTGCAGAATATCTCAGACAAATTGTACTCTGATTTCTAATCTTTTTGTCATCTTGCCTCTTAATGCCCCTTGCCGTTTTCTCTCTTGTTGCTGCCCTTTGAAGCTAATAGCTTGGTAATAGGACTGTCACATCAGAGGTAAATAGTTTTTGGCTCCTTTCCTGATCCCACTTCTCAGTTCATTTGCACATAGCAGTCACTTTTAAACTAAAACCAAACTTTTCTACTGAGCTATTTTCATGGTATCACACATTTACTGCCTACAGAAAAATGATGAAAATGGCATTTTACATATCCAGGTTAGATCCAAACTCTAGAATTGATTTGCTATAGACAGACAAAAGTACGCTGGCAACAGAACTTGCTGCAGCAGGAGTTGGCAACCTTTCAGAAGTGGTGTGCCAAATCTTCATTTATTCACTCTAATTTAAGGCTTCAAGTGACAGTAATACATGTCAATGTTTTTAGAAGATCTTTCTATAAGTCTATAATATGTAACTAAACTATTGTTGTTGTAAGTAATAAGGTTTTTAAAATGTTTAAGAAGCTTCATTTAAAAATTTAAATTAAAATGCAGAGCCCCCCCCCCCGACAGGTGGCCAGGACCCGGGCAGTGTGACTGCCACTGAAAATCAGCTTGTGTGCCACGTTCAGCACGCGTGCCATAGGTTGCCTACCCCGGTGCTATAGTGTGACAAGGAGAAAATATGCTTGGTTTATTTAATTGGTTCATATAGATAACATTACATTTAAATACAGTGAGTCCTCCATATATAAACACACCAATAAAATGTGATGTTAAATTAGGCTGAACAAGATCTTAGATGAGATAACTCTGATATTTTACATACACTAGAGGAAATAGACCTATTTTGGGAAACTAGAGTTTGTCAGTAAATAACTGTATCTGTTATAATATGCTATCTGCCTGTCTCTCTCACTAGTAAAATGATTAGCAGTAAAGAGATTTGTTTTGTAGTATTGTTACTTGTCTATATCTGTAAAAATTCTTACTGTGTTGTATTCACAATTGCTGACACAGGCAGTAATGCACTAGTATATACTGGGCAGTTAGTATTGTAACCGCACAGAACAGACCTAGATAGCACTGCTGATGGTCACAGGAATCTTATCTTCACTAGTATGATGGGAAATGTTTAAGAAAAATGCAACATAAAACAAAAGGATTCAGTTGTCTTCCTTGACTTTTTGAGTCCTGGCAACTGCTGCACTTGAGGGCAGGAATGCAGGAAGCATCTCACTTCAGAGGCATTGTCCCATTTGTTGATTTTTTTTTTTAAATTAAAATGGTGACTCTGCGCTTAGATCTGTACAAGACAGAGAAAAAAAACAGTCCATCAGGAAGAGTTTAGACACCATAGATAACAGCCATGCAGAAACAATATGTTGGCCTTGCTTCCCCCCATCTCTCCCAAACTGATTTATTTCCTTTAAGTTCCACCTGTAGATGTATTTCTTTTATATACACCTCTACTCCAATATAACACTGTCCTAGGGAGCCAAAAAAAAATCTTACTGCGTGTAGATGTGCAGACTCACTGCCGCAGTGCTTCCTGCTGGTGGCTTCCAGGAATTAGCTCATTCCAGCCCCAGAGCGCCCTCTGCAGGGTGGTGATCTGCCTGTCCTCTGACCCCTGTGTCCCTTCCAGACTCGATGCCCTTGTACCTGGGGTACTGCTCCCTAGCAGTAATCCCTTTAGTCTTAAGGTCTCTCCTCCTTGGGGAACCCCCACCTCACTTCAGTACAAGGCTACTGCCAGTCATCATCTAGCCCGATGCCCTGGGGCAGACTGCAGTATCAGCCTACTGATCACTGGCAAGGTTGGGACTGGACCTGCTGCCTTAGCCTACCCCTGGGCTGCCCTCTGCAACCCCCAGTATCCGTTGGCCTTATGCTAGGCCACAGCCTGACGCTTTCCAGGCTGGAGCTCCCCAGCCTTTCCCCAGTCCTGGTCCACTCAGGTACCCTGTCTCTAGCTCCCTGCAGCCAGGCCCTTCTCCCTCTACAGGCGGAGAGAAACTGCCTGTCTGCCCTGGCTTCTCTGCCTTTATAGGGCCAGTTGAGTCCGTTTGGGGTGTGGCCCCAGCTGCAGCTACTTCCCCCAATCAGCCCAGCCTAAAAGCTGCTTTCTCCAGCTACAACTCCCTCCCAGGTCTGTTTTTAATCCCTCTGGACCTGAGTGGGATGACCACCCTGCTACACGGTGTTATAGGTGAAACGGCGTTATATCAAACTTGCTTTGATCCTCCAGAGTGCGCAGCCCCGCCCCCCCAGAGCTCTGCTTTACTGTGTTATATCCAAATTCGTGTTATATCGAGTTGCGTTGTATCAGGGTAGAGGTGTATCTGGATTTTTTACTTTGACTTTGCTTTATATTTTCCTGAAGTGTCTCCTTTTTTCTCTCTCTGCCCCCCCACCTCCCCTCCACACACACACACATTTCTGTGCAAGATGGTCCTTTTAGCTGTACAGTTCCTTGCCTACTAGCTTTTCTTGTTTTGTATTTTGCTATGGGTTCTTTTCTGTATTTTTTTTCCTGAATGCTTTTCCTGGGTTTTAAAATATTACCTTTTCCTTGTTTTCCCCCAGTTTCTTTCTCCATGTGGGTTGCCTCTGTAATTTGTTTATTTTCAATGGGATACACTGGATTTTTTCATGCTTTTTCCTCATCTTTGCTTGCCCCTAGCATACAGGCTGTAATAACCTGCCATCACTCCCCATATTACAGCAATGAATAGGCAAAGGGAGCTTTTTCTGCAGCCTATATACCTGGAGTCTGATTTGACATGTCAGCTTTTTGAAGCCTATATACACTGCAAGATACTCCACATCACAGTGCAAACCAAAAAGTTTATGAAAGTATCAGTTTTTTATCTCCCTAGAACAAACTTGTCATGTATGGATTACATACTGCATTTTTAGATTTAATTAAAATATGGTCTGGAATGACTTTGCAAATACATCACACTATTACAGAATTTTCAGCGTGGCATAAAATTTAGCAGTGTGCAGAAATCAGGAGCCTTTGCAACTGAATTTAGCTTCTGTACACCACACAGGGCCTTGCCTCCAAGTTATAAAAAAATAAAGCATGACTGTGCCTTTAAGAGAGGTTTTTTAATCTCCCAAGTGTATGGCTGGTATAAGTCGATCACTTAATAGAATTACAGTTTAGATATTAACAACTTGATAGTTTTTTATTTCATTTGCTGTAAAACATCTCCCCATCATCTTTTGCCATTTTTTGTAATGGTATTCCATATTTTATTTGCTGTACCTGCACATAATTCTTTTCTGTTAACTTTTTTTGGGGAGCGGGTGGGGTAGGGGAAGGAGAGGTCTATACATTCTTCAGTTAATAAAGCTACATAGTTAATTTTTATCTCAGAATGAAGATTTAATCGGAAAAATGCAGTGAAATGAGTATGCAAGAGCAAACAAAGTGCCAGTAAGTTAGGAAACATACAGGCTGACTGAAAATGGGGTAATATATACAAAGGGCACAGAAAAGCATGACGCAATGAAAGAAAGTCATGATTTCGAGAATGCCTTCACCAGTTGTGAACAAGAGGAAAGTGGCTGCAGGTGGAGAGGTGCAATGGTATTTGTAATCTACAGGGGGTGGCAAGTGGTGGCCTAAAAAATGCGGGTGACATTCAATCTGACCACTGTTGTCCTTTAGGGTCAGTGTGTTACAGCTTTGGGAGTTCTGTCAGTCTCACCCTGGAAGATGAGATCCAAGAGGGAGAATCCTGTCAGAAAGAGATCTTCAGGAAAGCAGAATTGCAGGTAAATGTTCCCTTATATGCACATAAGTTGTCAGGAAATGGAACCCTAAATCTTGTCTGGGGCCATCTTGATAAATCAAAGTACAACCAAAACTATTTTAGTTCTGCTTACAATAGCCTGCCCCCAAGCAGAGTGAACATAAGAGTGTGAGAATGTCTGATAGGCTTGTTGAACAAATTTGAATGACAGAATTTAAATCTTAAATTTTACAGAATAAACTGGTCTCTCAATAGTCAGGAAGGAATTCTACCTGTTTCCAGCAGCTATATTGGCTAGGAGCCTAATAGACATTTCTGTCTGACTCTTTCTGAATCACTAGTATTAGGTCATTACTGGAGACAAAATACTACCCTAGATAAACTGGTCTGAAAATTGAATTGTAACAAATTTAAATTTCTTCAGTGTATATAGTATTTATAATCAAAAGTTATAAAATGGTTTTGCTCACACTTCAGGTAAGTATTATAAAATAGCTCTGGAGACATATTTTGTATTGTGAAGGATTTGCTTAAAGAATTTTAAATGCATGTTAGGGCAAGTCAGCACTACAAAATTAAGTCAACCTACTTTACGCAACATACTGCTCCCTCAGTAATTAAATCGCTTTTCTATGTCCACACTACACTCCTTGTGTCTGCGGCGTGTGTCCTCACTATCAACACTTGCATTGATGGAGAGAGCAGTGCACCATGGATGGCTATCCCACAGTGCAACTCATCACCATGTAGTGCAGGGTGTTTTGGGAAGGGCTTGCAGTGACTGGAGGGGTGACAGGGAGCATGGTGTAAACATCCTATGACGCAGTTTTCTCCATCCCATAATTTTATCTGCATCCCATAATGTTTTGTGCCTCTTTTCAAAAGCCCTGCAAACCCATGCATCTGCCATCTCTGTGAGAAGCAGAGCTGTGCAGGATCCATGTACTTGCAGTGCTCATCACAATAGTGCAACGCACCTGATCCTGAAGTATTTGCAGAACCACCAGAGGCGCCGTGGGGAAAATGATGATTCCTTGGAGGCTAGCTTGCTGTTGGGCATAGAAAGAAACAATTCATGGTTGTTGGCTTTCACAGAGAAGCTGCAAATGGTGGAGCACTGGTTCTGGGCCAGAGAAACAAGCATTGACTGGTGGAATCACCATCCAAAGGCTGCATGACAATGTGAGCAGAACTTTCAGATATGGAAGGCCACATTCCTGGAAGTGTGTGCGGAGCTCACCCTCGCCTCCTGGCGCAGCGACACCAACATGAGAGCTGCACTGCCAGTGGCAATCACTGTGTGGAAGCTTGCAATGCCAGATCGCTACCGTCGATTGGGAATCAATTTAGAGCTGGGAAATTCACTGTGGAGGTTGCTGTGATGCAAGTGTGCAGGGCCATTAATCACGTTCTGCTACAAAAGACTGACTCTGGGCAATGTGCGGGACATAGCGGATGGTTTTGCAGCAATGAAGTTACTAAACTGCAGAGGGGCAATAGAGGGCATGCATATCCCCATTTTGGCACCAGTCCACCTTGCCACAGAGTACATCAAAAGAAAAGGACTGCTTTTCTATGGTATTGCAAGTGCTGGTGGGTCACTGGGGACATTTTACCGACAAAAAGACGCACACATCAGGCATGTTTAAGAACAGGCTTGCTCAGAAAGCTGCAAGCAGAGACTTTCTTCTAGACCAGAGGATCATCATTGAGGATGTTAAAATGCCAGTAGTGATCCTGAGAGACCTAGCCTATCCCTATGGCTCATGAAGCCGTACACCAGGCACCTCAACAGCAGCAAGGAGCATTTCAACTACAAGCTAAGCCGGTGCAGAATGACAGTTGAATGTGCCTTTGGCCCTTTCAAAAGCCACTACTGCGGTCTACTCATGAGATTAGACTTCAGTGAAAAAAATATTCCAGTGGTTATAGCTGTCTGCTATGTGCTTCATAATATCCATGAAGCAGCTGGGAGAAAGTTTCTTCTGGCGTGGAGGGCAGAGGTGGAATAGCTGTCTGCTGATTTTGAGCAGATAGATACCAAGGCTATAAGAAGAGCTCAGTAGGGAGCTAAATGGCTCCGGGGGGGGGGCTTTGAAAGACTATTTTAATAGCCACAATAATGTGTATTGCCATCCTGTGCTCTGCCTGGCCTTTTTTTGGTTCAGTGTGGGTTTCTTTGAATGCTCTGTGTGTGTAGTAATATAAAATTGCACAGGCATCTATTGCTATTAAACCCATGCAAACACACACATTTATAACTGAATGAAATGTTACAAATACAAGGAAAATAACCTTGAAAGGGAAAGAACAGTCATTTCATTTCACCAACACATACACTAATCTGAGAGAGACATGGTTACTGTATGTGCAGAAGTGATTATCTGTACTGTTCTCCAGGGTAAAGTGGTAGGGGTAGTGTGGCAGTCCTGGACACCACGTGGAATGGGAGTGGGGAGCGTAGAGAGGTACAGTTCTCTATGGGCCGCAGAGGGAGTTGAGCATGGGTCTGTTGAACCTGAAGGTCAACAAGAGTCTCCAGCATTTGTTTGCCTCTTGAGAAGCACTAGCATGTCCTGCTGCCTGTTTCGCTCCTTGTCCTGGGCTTTTCTCCTCTCCGATCTGTCCGTTGCATCCAAGATGGTGATCCTCCAAGCCCTGTGTTTGGTATCTGAAGAGCCAGAGACTTGCAGGGTCTCTTGGAACATGTCATCTTCCATTTTCTTCCTTCTACTCATTTGGCTGAGCTGCTCTGCTGGTGTGGATGGAGACCCTCAAGGCCACATTTTCAGCTACAAAAGATACAATGAACAGAGGTAGTATTGTGAGTGTCTTCACAGGATAATTGGAAACTTGGTATACTGAACTCACTCTCCTTGATCCACACAAGTTGCAAGCACTACATTCTCACTTCTCCTTGAGATTCCTTGAGTGAGCACAGCAGGAGTATGACCAGGGGGAGGTGGCAAGTTGGGACAATAACGGGGAGGGATAGCTCGTGGGCATAAGTACATGTGGATAGAGCCATTGAACTGAATACTGGTATCATTCTCCACAGGCAGTGGTGATTTTAGGTGATATCTCACTTCTGAGGATAACAGGCTGAAAGGGAACAGCTCCTACATTCGTACAGCTGCAGACCAGGTCCATATCCTGCTAGCTTGTGTGCTGCAATAGTGCTTGCTGAAGTCATTGCTCAGTGGTGTGGGAAAGTGTCTTAAGGCAGTCTTCCCCAGAAACCTTCAGGAGAGGATTGCGGACTATCTTCATGAAACTTTCCTTGAGATCTCTGTGGAGGATTCACAGGACGTACTGGTGCACATAAACAAACTCTCTTCCACAGGGCCCCCTCTGCCTAACTGTACATGAGAATGAGAAACAGATAGTGACTCTACCTCGCTTGGTTATTTTACTACCTCGTCACGATTAAAAAGACGAAATGATTAAAAACGAGTAAATGAACAAATGTGTCTCTGCAATATCAAAGTAACCTGCACACCTACCAGAGGTTCCTTCCCCTGCCTCAGGCTTGCCCGTGCTGGAGAGTAGGAATTGGTTCAACTACTCTGGAGTCAAGAACAGATCCTGGCTCTCTTTGCCACTGGATTCCCCAGTTGCCTGTCCCTCTTCCTCATTCAACAACATCTCCTCATTGTTCACTTTGGGGGCCTGTTACTCCAGTTCCCCCAAAGCATCCATGCGACTGTTGGCAGTGGTCATGGGGTCTCCGCCAAGGATAGCATGCAGCTCTTTATAAAAGCAACATGTCTGCGGCTCCGTACCAGAGTGACTGTTAGCTTCTGTTGCCTTCTGGTGTGCCTGCTGCAGCTCCTTAACTTTCAAGTGGCACTGCTGTGTTTCCCTCTTGTAGCCCTTCTCTTCCATGCCACGAGCGGTCTGCTCATAGATGTCATTGGAGTTATGCCTGCACAGCCTCATCTCCTCACAGACCCAGGAGATGCACCACCTTCTGTATACTTCAGGTGGGAGCATGTCTGCATCGTGGAGCTAGCATTGTCAGCTGGGCAGTTGCTAGACATGCTCGAGAATTGCTAGGTGAGCTCTCCACACTGAGCAAACAGGAAATGAAATTTCAAAAATTCAGAGAGCTTTAAAAGGGGAGGGGCATGTAGCTGTGTACCTAGCTGCTGGGCAGTGGCGTTCAAAACAGTGACCAGAGCAGTCATGATGGGGCATTGTGGGACACCTATTGGAGACCACTAAAGTCGACGTATGTTGCCCTAACTACATTGACTAACACTACGCCTCTTGCAGAGGTAGAGTTAAGTCGGCGTAGCGAGCAAGTTACATTGGCAGGAACAACGTTTTAGTGTAGACACTTATGGAGTTAGGTGGACATAAACTGCCTTGCATTGACCTAACTGTAGTGTAAACCAGGCTTTAGTCCTTCTACATTTCCTACTCTGTAAAATACAAGTATAAAGTATAAAGCTTATATTTATGAAGTACAAACTTTATATTCTAAATGTTTATGATTTCATAAGAAAAGAGACTAATATTTTGATTTTCTTGTACTAGCTTTTGTCTTCTGCATCCAGACAAATAATGCCTTTCAGCAGAATTGCATTAAAGGACTAATGATTTTTGCTGAAAAAATAGATAATCCGGATAAATTAAGAACAGATGCTGTATATCTGTCATTGTGTGATAGAAACATTTGTTAATTCTGTTGATCATTTTGTTGCTTATGACATGAATTTTTAAACTGGCGGATTTACAACTTCTATATTTTATATACTCATATGTGTGAGTATATAAAATATTTCCTTATAATGTTGCTAACAATGAATCCAAACATTTCCAATCTCTGGCCATTAGACAGGAGTCAGGGACCTTGTTTTTTTATTTCTTCTTGGATACAGCATAAACAGTAAGCAAGACACATCCATGGGTCTGCAAAACTGTTACCATTCCCCAGGCCAGTCATCACAGTTGCTAGTTCTATTGCTGTGGTGTCCCCCTGGCTGCACCCATGTAGTTTTGTTCTATCCTGCATACTGCAGCATAGATTACAGTGCACTGAGAGGGAAACATGTTTTATGTAGTGGATGCTTCCCCCTTCTAGCTGACCGGTGTTACCAGATTTGCCCATTACTTTGGGGTATGCTCATTTATTCGGGTTACTCTTCTGGGGAAGGGGATTCTGTAATTCTATCAATGTACTGCTCGTGTCACTTGTGTTCTCATATGGAGCTCTACTTCTTCCTTCTGCAAGTCCCCTCCCAATGGAGCTATCCTGCAGGACCTAGGTTCCCCAGGGCTGGGTTTCTCCAGCCCCACAACCGGATGACCACACAAACACCCACATATACATTAACAGAGCAAGTCTGAGCGGACCGGGTCAATCAGCACTGTCAAGCTGACTCCTTATGTCTCTGGACTCACTGGGCTGGAGGAAGAAGTACTTTCAAGCTGACTCTCCTTATAAGCCCCTGAGCTCCATGGACTGGGTCACGCAGCACTTTTAAGCTGTTACCCTTGTGCGTCCCAGATTTAGCACGTCCCTATCACCACTCTCACAATACAATTGTACTGGCATCACCTACTTGATGAGCAAACCCCACAGTATTTTGGGTGCTGCAGGGATCTTTAGCTTAGGTAAAAGAACCGTTGCTGCAGAGTAAATGGGGGAAACTAAAAACACAAAAGAGTAAAGTTCAGCAAGAGACAGAGAAGCAACCAGCTTAACCATAAAAGTAATTTATTGAATAATAGTGATAACTACACAAGGAGGGCTAACCCAACATAACATACATTATTAAAGGTTAATACCTAAGATAGAAAGGAAAACAGAGAGAGAGAAAGAGGTGGGGGATCTCACCCCATCATTTTATATGTATAGTTGGGATTATGTTTTCCAATGTGCATTAATTTGCATTTATCAGCATTGAATTTCAACTGCCATTTTGTTGCCCAGTCACCCAGTTTTGAAAGATCCTTTTGTAGCTCTTCGCAGTCTGCCCGGGACTTACGGTTGTACTTGTATAATTATAGAAGAAAAACTTGTATTAGCAAAGCTTTCCAATGTAGACAAGCCCATAGTTTGTAGTGTTTTGAGGAACAAGTAGCATAGGCCCTGATCCTCCTTGCAAACATGCTTGTGCACATCTCAGCAATAGTGTGGAAGTCCTGTCTCTCCTGCCATGCAATCCTATTTACAAAGGGCAGTGGTAGGAAATGTGTTAATGCACACTTGTCTGTAGTAAGTGATTGCTTATTACACACTTTCTTGTTACTGTTTCCTTGGATGGTGTATTGATGCTCTAATTACTTGGTGAATTTTGCTTTGGCTGGTTCTTATTTAACAATTTAATTTATCCACATTGCTATAAAATTGTGTGCAGATGCATCCCTGGAGGCTTTTAGTGACTAAAACTACCTGCATGTAATTCTCCTTCTCCTTATAGTTCACTCCTCCTTCTCCCCGTTCCCCTCAGAGTTGGGGAAATTCTTGTTTTGATTAATATTTGATCATATCAAGAGGCACTGAAGCATTGGTTACTGGCCATTTGGGGTTTCCAGGCAAGGGCGAGCTTCCTGCTGGCAAGGTGGTTGAAATGCACATGATTTTGAGGTGTGCAAAGGAGACCTGTAATACTCCCTGCCCCCAACATGGGGCTCTGTTAGAACTCATGGGAGGAACACAAAGGGTGGTGTGGCTGCACCGCTCCCAGCCCTTCCACACAGCTCTCTCTCCTGTCTGGGGTGGGGTCTGTACAGCCCCACTGGAGGAGGGCTGGGGGCAGTACCAGTACAGCTGCGCCGGAGAAGCTGCCGGCGTGGGGTGCTAACGCCTGGGGGCAGCAGCCCCACGTTCTGCTTCTTTCAGAGCTGCCCTGAGAGCTCTGAACCTCAGGATTCTCCTGGGAACTGCAGTGGCGAAAGGAACAGAACATTGGGCTGCCGGGCGGCCCCACACTGGCAGCACGTCCAGTGCGGCTGTACTGTCCCCAGCCCCATCCTCCATCAGGGCTGTACAGACCCCAGAGACGCAGGTGCGTGGAAGGGCTGGGGGTGGTAGCGCCGTGCCAGAGGAGCTGCCAGTGTGGGCCCCACATTCTGCTCCTGTTGCCGCTGTGGTTCCCTGCTGAAAGTGCCCCCGCAGAGGCATCTGGGGAGGGGCATGTGACCCTTCTTGCCCCTTTCAGGCATCACCTTGTTTTAAGTATACGAGTGGGGCCTTTTCAAGCCAATAAGTGTAACTGAAGGTGCCACCACGAATGACTTATCACCAGGGGCACCCTCCAGCTCCACTTCTGTTCAGAATCTGGCTCCACGTGTGAATAATTTTCATGTCACCATTTCACAAATCTGTGAAAGTTAAAATTTAAAATGTTCCAATAAAAGGTATAATAAATTACAAGCAGAACTTTTTAACTCCTTTTTTGCTGGATAGAAATGCCTCTTCTATGCAGCTCTTTGCACTGAATGTTTAACTGACATGAAGGTAACACCAGGAAATGCTGCATTTAACACAATCTCTGGAGCAGTGCATGTTTGCCAAATAGTCTGAGTATATTCAGTAGCCAGGAAAGGGCTTAGAATTGTCTTTCATTTAAAAATAAGGAGCTTCCCCCCCTTAACAATGTGCTCAGCCTGTACGTGGCATAAAATGAAGATGGTCTTTCCCATGAGAGAGCTCACAATCCAAAGAGAAACAGAATGGAATGGAATGGAAGAGCTCATAAATTTGATCGTTCAATTGAGCTTTCATTAATGGCCTCTTACCTGCAAAAGAAAATCAAGACTAAATTACTAACTGAATCAGCTAAATATTTTCGTTTCCCATTATTTCCTGCTCCCTATTATTACATGTAAATCCAAACCAAGGATTTCTACCATTGATTTCCATGGAAAAAAATGCCATCTAGTGGTAAATGAAAAATATTTACAACATTTCTCTACTAAGTTTCATGAAGTTATATATATTTCAGATATTCTACCATGTTTTACAGTAACTCATGTTTTCTTTTATTTTACTGAGAAACTTCCCTATCAAAGGCACTACTTAAAGACAAAGGAAACTTATTTAAATGGTTTGTTAATAATATAATTTACAGATGAGTTGCAACACAATTGGAAAAATGATACTTTCTAAAGTCTTGTCTAGACACTAAATCCAGCTTGCATCAACGTAATGACATCTGTTTTTAGACCCACTTAGGTCATGTCTACACTACAAGCATTGGTAGATGCAAGTTGTTGGCATATAACTGCCAACGTCTGTATATTGCTCAGGCATGTGCACAGTTGACTACTTACAATGTATGTTCCACTGTGCCTGAGGAGCACAGCTGTCGACTACAGTCCTCATCCTGGAGTTTTAGATCTTTTTAGGTATATGGGGCCCAGGTCATGGAGTGCTTTGAAGATCAGGACATCCAGATCTTGAACTTGACTCCGTATTCTATGGAAACCAGTTTAGTGAGCTGATGACAGGTCTGACATGCTCGTGGTAGTCCATCTTGTTAAGTGCACAGCCCAGTCACAAATAAAACCCCTGTTCTGCAGCTATAATTAATCTAGTAACATACTCCTTAATCATACTATATTGCATGTCCTCCTATCATTTGCTGTGAAGAACCCATTTGATGTCGCTTGCATTGGGTAAAACCTGGAACCCGTTTTTCTGAGAAAGTAACACTAACAAAATGTTGCTGATTCAGGACTCAAACCAATGAAGAGCTGAGCACCCTCAACTCAGATGGATATCAGTGATTATTGAGGGTGATTATCACTTTGAAGGATCAAGCCCATAGTGCTCTGTAGGGCTGCCACCATGTAATGGTGGTGACTGCTTTTCATTTGATACCTTTCTCACTCGATTCTTTGGTCTCCTATGACTAGCTGCATGTTAATGATTATAATGAAAGTGAATGGCTTGAGAATTTTTAAGTCTAGCACCCAGTTTCATTCTGTCAGGTGGTTATCCTTTTCCAGCTTCCATCCTTAAACAATAGGAGCAAGAGAATCGGGGAAAAGAATGATGCTTTTCTTTTGTGCCTGGTGTGATTGAAGGGACTTTAGAACTTGTTTCAGTAAATTATAGGATTTTAGATTAAACCATGTGTGTCAAGTAACTAGGTCTAACATATTATTTCTGAAATCTTACAGGCCAATTTTATAAACTCTTAGGGTAATTGTCTTCGTTCTCATGAGCACTCCTATCGAATGGATGGGGCTTCCTATGTATAAGGATTAGAGTTGGGTGAAAACTAGAAAAAAAAATTGTGAAAATTTGTGAAGTTTCCATTTCCCAGGGTTCTAGATGAGCCCATTTTTCACATTTTCCCCCCTAAAATGTTTATCAATAAGTTTTTGTGCACCAGAAAGCCCAGTTTCCAGTAAATGGAAAATTTCTGGTAACCATTTTGAGAATGTTTGCAATAAAAAATGTTGATTAAAAAGTCAAAAAATGTGAAACAATTCATTTTGTGGAGGAGGCCATTTTTCAAACATCCCCTTTCCACTGCTCTCCTTTGTGCACTGCGTTGAGTTCGAAACAGTTTAACCATCTCCAACAAGCTTTATTGGTATAAGTAAGGGTTTCTAGGATGAAGCCCTTACATTTAAAGAGGACACCCAAATACAACTGCATAAATATGTTGTTAAGCAGAGACTGTATAAGCGAGTGTACTTCCTGTCTCCTTGTTCTCCCTCTTAAGTCTCCTTTCTGTCATCGTAGCTGACCTCTGAATCTGTGTGAAGAGATAACAGCCTCCATGCTAAGGGCTACATCTTGCCTTGAATCCATAGATGTAGCTTCCACACATGGCAACAGCAGCTGCATGCACACAATGAGGGAATTATTATAGTACTCCAGTTTCAATTGGTCATTGTTCTGCCATCCTCAAAAGTGCAGATCTCCAGATACATTCTCCATCTTTGTGATGGGACAGTTGAAAGATGGCCAAAAGTGGTTTTGGAAAATGCTGAGGTAGTTTTAACTCTGTTCTGTGGAGACAAAAAAGGGGGCTATGGAAGGAATTCAGGCCCATGTGTCTCCTTCAATCCATGGGAGTCTCCACTGTGTTCATATATTATTCCCCCGAATTGGGGGTCATATATTGCCTTCCCTCTATAATAGAAATTCCTGATTCAATTCTCAATGGACTCCATGGAATCCCACCATGGATAGAGACAATATAAGTCTCCTAGTGAGCATAAATGACAAATTACTAAGAAAGGAAGAACTTTCTTCAAAAGTGTAACCAAAAGGGAGCTTTTTTTTTTCCAATTGGTTAATGCGGGGCGCGCAAGGAGCAGGAATGAGAGGGTGTGCTGCTGGAGGACTGAGGAGTACAAGCGTTATTAAGCTTCAGGAGGAAGGGCCTGTGGTGAGGATAAAGAAGGTGCTGGGGGGATGCCCTGGGGAAGTAGCCCAGGGAGTTGTAGCTATCATGTAGATGATACAGGAGACGTTGTAGACAGCTGCAATCCACAGGGCTCTGGGCTGGAACCTGGTGTAGAGGGCGGACTCGGGTTCTCCCTGTCTGACACAGGAGGAGTTGACCTGGTCTGTGAGACACACCAGAGGCAAAGGTCTAATTTAGGAAGGGATCTGGCCCGTCCCCAACCCACTAGGTGGGACAATAGAGACTGCGGAGATTGTTCTCTGCTTCCCCATGCTGGCCAGTGATGAGGTTAGCTGAGTGAATGTCAGATTAGAGCCTCTAGCAAAAGCAGCCAAACTGAGGGCTGCCATGGACTTCTGAGGCGAGCAAATCTGCCAGAAAGTGCAGGATCCACCAAGGCAGAGGAGGAACTTTGTCACAGAGAGATACAGTCCAAAATGGGGAGTGCCGGAAGAGTGTGGCATAACATCTCAGGGGTTGTTTATGACAATTATATGCCACTCAGACTAAAAGCGCTAACGTGTAGAATGCTGGTGCACCCCTCGGTGCTATATGGTGTAAAGCATGGGTGATAGAGACCTTCAATGCCTACAGGTGTTTGTGATGACTTTGCTCCCTAAGAGAAGCTGCGCAAAGACAGATACTTGGATGGAAGTCAATGTCCGGGATATGACAGACAAATTCCATTCCAGGAAACACAGCTTCACTGGTTTGGACATGAAGAATGGATGAAGGGCGCCTGGAAAGACAGAATAGCAGGAGAGGGTAGTAGGAAAGAGATCGCGAGCATAGTCAAGGAAGCAACTATAGATTAAGCCAAAATTGGATTGGGTTGCCTCAGATAGACGAAGATAGCAGATGCTTGTATGACAACCTGACTGCAGTTGATGGGATAAGAGGGAGACAAAGAAGCTGTGTGAATTATTTGCAGTGTATCAGAAACTGGAAGGTAAGTGTCTGATCTTGCCAATCTGCTGGTTTCAGTGGTGTTATTTACTTGTGCAGGCATGGCTCCACTAATGAGGTGCCTGGAGAAGATGCACGTGTAAGGTGAGGTGGTGGCCTTGGGGGAAATGGGGTGAGAAGAGGGGGAGAGGGAATTTGGGATGTGCAGGGCTGTGCAGCCAGAGAAAGAGGCGACTTTCCCCAGCTCCAGGGCTGCAGCTGCCCTGGAGAGAGAGCCCTGCTTCCCAGTCTCAGCTCTGTTGCTGCTATGGAGGGGGAGAGACCCCCCCCCTCCTTCCAGCCCCAGCTCGGGGACTGCTGTGATGGGGGAGAGAGGGCACATCCATCACATTAGAAAGGTAAGACTACTGACATTAAAATATGAGTTATGTGCTTTTGTTTGTAGAACAAAAAAAGTTAATTATTATTAAGGGTTTTTTTTTATATAGCGCTTTTATCCAAAGCACTTTGCAATAGTTTACTAATGGTAAAAACAACATTTGGAAAGATCATTAAGTGGTCCGCCGAGACCCTCAGTAATTTTCAAATGGTCCGCGGGGAAAAAAAAAGTTTGAGAACCACTATTGTAATCCATTCCCCTTCCAAAGCAGATTGATCCCCCACACAGAGTATATTAATCATTAACCTTTACTAGTTGCTCTCAGTAGCAAATAAAGTGTTAAATATTAGTCACAAACAAATATTTCAAGGTATGTTTTGGACTCAATGTTCCTTTTCTTCAACTTGTTACCAGTGGAATAAAATTCTCAAGATTATAAATATTTAGCACCGGGTTTGGTTTTGTTTTTATAATAAATGTATAAAAGAGCAAATCATTTTGTAAAACTTTAAAAAGAGGATAGGGGTCCAAATTTAAATCAAAATTCCCACTGCCTTAGATTGGGCCCCAGGTTTAGTGTTCTCTGTTGTAAAGAGCAAATTTACAACCTGGTCTGATCCCAAAAGGGCCTGATCCCGATCGCTGCTGAGGATCTTAGGTTCCCTCTGTGTCCACTGGGAATTTTTAGGAGTTAGCTGTGAGCATACTTCACCGAGTTGTACTTAAATCATTGTTATTGTTGGTGTACTAAGATGTGTCAGCATGATAAGGTGTTATGTAATTTTAAGATAATGTTATTGTTAAACAGCCATGTTAATTTCAGTTTCATTCAAACCACTGGGAAGGAACAATGTTTGTTTTGTTAACTTTGGGTTAGAGTCTTTCTGAGCTGCACCTCCCCCAAGAGGACAGGGGGTTGAGATAGATTTACATCAACTTCACACCTTTTGCCTGCTCCAGGGGCTGCTATGCCCTTTGGGTAAATTAGAGCAGCCTCTGGGCAAAGCACTGACTTAAGGCTGCCGCTCCCGACATGACTATGGCCACTCTCCCTTGCATCCCCAGCAAGTCACTCTGCCAGGGCATGCAGGGGAGATGGGCAGCACCAGGCTGTGAATGTTAGTCCTATACTGAGCAAATTTTTCCAGGAGCTGTTGTGGTTCCTTTGTTTTCTGCAGGCTGCTAGGATAGGAGCCAGAATAATGGTCTGCGCCAATAAGTCATTTGAGATATTGTTTAAGCATGTCATATTGATTTGAAAACTCAGGTCAGTCTCAGAATACTTTTTGGCAAAGACATCACCATAATAAGTAACTGTGAAATGACCGTTACACTTCCTTAGACTTAAGCTGTAATAGTAATAGCAGTAGAGATAATATCAGACTGAGTGAAAAGAAGTGACCAGATTAATCTCACTGATCCTAACAATTCTATCATTGATAATACTTATAACAAAAGTGTTACTTTCTCTGAATAGGAAGCATATTTCTGGTGTAAACAAGACATCATTAAATCACAGGAAACACTTTTGTATAGCAGAAAAGTAAAAGCTGGCTATTTAATTCCAGGAAATATAAGAAAAACAGTTTAAAGATCCAATACCTTTAAAAAAAATGTTGGGGAAAAAATTTATGCAGTCTTTAAGCAGAGTGGAAAAGGCAGTTTTGTGTTCTACGTTTTCACAAATCTTTGTTTTCTATCCCTTTTTTCTTCTCTAAAGAAAGTATCATTTCTCACTAGCAGAACTGGTCAGGGAAGCTACGATGGAACCATATTCCATTGATATAGAAATGCTTTGCAAAATTGGATCAGTTTTGCTAGATTTTCATTTCAGAAAAAAATAGGAAAGAAAAAGTTCTGATAATGTCAAAACAACCCATTTCAATAGTTCTAGAATGAAATGTTTTGACTTTTTTGTTTTGAAAGGACTTTTCATTTCAATTTTTTAAATTTTGTATTGTATAATATAATACAAAATAAAAAGTCAAAATTGAAGTATTTCATTTTTGTCTAAACAAAATGTTTTGATCCACAACAAATATTTTTTTCAATTTTCCTTCAAAAAAATCAGTTTTTGTTCCTATTCTGAACAAAACCAGATTTTGAAATCTCAAAATCTTTCACAAAATTGAACTTCCATCCTCTGCACAGCTCTGCTCATTAGCGTGTTGGAGTAGGCACACTGGTTTGAAAACTGACTGCAAAGTTGCATGTGTGTGGCATATTTTAAGGAGCAGAAGTTAGCTAAATAATATGATAGTCTGAACTGTTATGTGCAAGCAAGTGAATTCACTGGGTAAAAAAGTTCAAATTTTAGTGAAGGAAGGGAATGCTGCGGACATGTTTGTAACTGCTTTGCTGAAAGATTGCACTACTTTTATACACCTATTGGGCCTAATCCTGCAACCTTTGGCCATGTGAACAGTCTTTACGCACAAAAGTTGGCTCCATTCATTGCAGTGGGATTAGTTGTAGACACAGATTCAAGTCCCTGCTCCAATTAATTTATAGTGATTTGGAATGAAAAAACTCTGCTCTGAATCAGGCAGAACAGGGATACGCATCACAAGATAGTGCCCTAGCCACCACACTTTGCTATCTTTCTTTCTTTCCTGTTCCACCGCAGAGAGCCCTTGACCCAAAAAAAAACCTTCAGCCGCAGTTCTGTTTTTGTAACAAACCCAAATTTTGAAAGTTGTTTCAAAACAGAATTGTTGTTCTCTGGACAGCTCTAGTTGATAAACAGGAGGGGGAAAAAACCATCTGTGATGTTGCAGTCCTTATGCTTTATGGAAATATGCTTATGAATATGACTATCTGGTTTATGCTTTACGCTAAATACCCCTTGTATAATGTCATTAGAAAGCTTGTAATCTACTAAGTGTGTTCATCATATTTGTTTGCATATATTACTTCTATATCCGGAGTTAAGAGAATAAGATATAAACTTGTATCACTGATGTAAAGATATGAAGTGGGGGCCATTAAGGGTGCTCCAGAAACAACCAGTTGTAAATGGCCTTATTTACCTGAAAGCTTTCCTGCATATGTGTGGGCCAGCCCATGGGGAATGGTAGACTAGGGCCATGGCTGCACTGTTGCTTTACAGCACTGCAACTGCAAAAAAACCACCCTCCTGAGCGCTGCAAGATACAGCGCTGTAAAGCCTCAGTGTAAACAGTGCCGCAGCACTGGGAGCACAGCTCCCAGCGCTGCAAGCTAAACCCCATGAGGAGGTGGAGTACGTACAGCGCTGGGAGAGCTCTTTCCCAGCGCTGGCGCTGCGACTACACTCACACTTCAAAGCGCTGCCGCGGCAGCGCTCCCACAGCAGCGCTCAGAAGTTTCGAGTGTAGCCATACCCTAGGGGTCTTACAGTGACATGTGACCATGTCTCCTGGTGATGAAATCCGTCTTAAATCTGTTACTTTTCCATTTAGAAGGAAGGGTGGGGACCCAGAGAGACAAAAGATTCCTGCCTTGTGCCAAAGCTATAAAAGGGGATGGAGCAGGACAAAGGAGGATGCCAGTAATGGGAGAACCCCTGCTTACCACCTGAGATGTCTGTTGGAACTAACAAGGACTGTACCGGGGAAAGGATTGGGCCCAAACTCGGAAGGAATCTAGTCTGTGAAAGAAGCTTATTGGAAAATCTCTGAGGGTGAGATATTACCTGTAATCGGTTTCTTAATGTATTAGACTTAGACTTGTGTGTTTTTGCTTTATTGTGCTTGGTGACTTACTTTGTTATTACTTGAAACCACTTCAGTCCTACTTTTTATACTTAATAAAATCACTTCTGTTTATCAATAAATCCAAAGGAAGTGATTAATACTTGGGGGAGCAAACAGCTGTGTATCTCTCTCTCTCAATGTTACAGAGGGCGGACAATTTGTGAATTTACCCTGTATAAGTTTAATACAGAGTAAAACGGATTTATTTGGGGTTCAGGATCCCAGAAAGGCTAAACACTGGGCGCTGGGAAAGTCCCTATTAACTGAGAAGCCCCTGGGCTGAATGAATCTGTTTCAGTGAACTGCAAAAAGGTGTGGCCCAACCTCTGAGTCTGTGCTGGAGCTGACTGGAGTGTCTAACTCAGCAAGACAGGCGTGGAGGGGTGCCTGTTCTGGCAGGAGGGTTGTTCTCAGTGGTATCCCAGCTCATCGAGTGACAGTATCGAGGGGAGTCTCTGTGACTGAACCCGTAACACCATCACAATGCCTATACACCTTCTTTGAGCTTCACAACCCTTAAAGTGCAGTTCTAGGCTGAAAAATGGCATTGTGGGCCTCTAGTTGTAGTTTCAGTGATATCTATATCAAATGTGCTCAATTCACAGGTAAAAGTGAAAGTTTTTTTTTCCTAACTGCCAGTCCTGGAAAGTCTGAGAGTCGAGCTTGGGTTCTTTTCATCTTATATATTGTTACAAATAAAGGTTTTGCAGGCTACATTAGGTCCACAGTGACACCTGTGCAATTTCATTGTCTTCAGTGGTGCCTCTGCAGCCCCCATTGCCTTCAGTGCTTTTGCAAAGGTGTAACCTATTATAATTATAAACAATTGGGTTGAGATTCAGGATGGATTGGAATTCTCCGCTCATTCAATTTCAGCTGAGTTAGCTCAGGGGGGCTAACAAAAATAAAAAGCAACGAATAAGCGAATCAGTCTCAATGCACGGGGTGGGGGACAAATCTACTTAATAAGAAGTTGCCATTTTTATGTACCTGCTTTTCAGGGTAATAGTGCATTTCAGATTTTCTTGTTTCTATATGTAAGCAGAATATATTATACTTCCGAAATGTCAGCCATTCGGTGCCTTATATATAGCCTTGGTTTCACTTTTAACAGGTGTGGCCCTGGAATGTCTAAACGTGGCAGTAGGGCCATATATTTCTAACATTTCATATTTTTAAATTTTGATTAAAAATCCATTTTCCCTTCATTTTTCACTCAGCTATAAGGCTGGTTGAAATTTTAATGATAAATTTCAATTTTTAAGTAATTTTTTTTATCTCACGTGCTCCCTGTTTCTTCCACCAGCTTTATGTGGCACTGTGAGGGTTGAAGAACTATGTGCCAGTGAATTATGACTTTCAGTGAGATTTAGACTCATTAATACCTCACTGTTGAAAATGGGATTTAGGCTCCTAAATCATATAGAAAATTTTGCCCATAGTTCTTTACAGTCTCAGAACATTGTACCAACATTAATTAACTAATCCTCATACCATATCACTATGAGGCAAGGAAGGATTAACCCCATTTTACAGATGGAGACTGAGAAGTTACCCAAGGCCTCTGAGCATGAATCTGTGATGTAAATGAAAATATAACTATTTAAAGTAACTGTAAGGAGGATACATGAAGTAGTAAATAACAAATAATTTATACCCAAAGAAATGTAGTTTTTTCCCTAAGAATTACTCCAGTGCAAAGCTGCTCTTTCAGAACACTAATGTATGTTATAGTAATATGCTGTTGATATATTATTGTGACTATATCAAGAAAGAATGAATGAAATGTAAAAGTAAGAGGTAAAATTTAATTATAGGGTAAATGTATTGCTGCAGTTCCTTTTACATGTTCCCTGTTCCCAGACTCCAGTTCTGTAAAATGTTATGCACAGGTGTATGACTCTGAAGTGTGTGTAACTCCTGCTGAAAGAAGTGAATGATTCAGTTGTAACTTCCTGCAGGATCAGGCATAATGCTGGAATATCAGGTTTGGAAGGGACCTCAGGAGGTCATCTAGTTCAACCCCCTACTCAAAGCAGGACCAATCCCCAGATTTTTACCCCAGTTCCCTAAATGGCCCCCTTAAGGATTGAACTCACAACCCTGGGTTTAGTCAGCTAATGCTCAAACCACTGAGCTATCCCTGTGGATCTAATGCTTCTGTAGTTCACAAGGGACTCCCATACTTAACGAGAACAGCAATCCAAAATGACCAGAGCAGCATCTTCTCCGCAAACTCCCATAGGCCTACACCCTGTATTCTCTTACCAGTCTTTCTAGCTGGACCTAGGTCCAGGGGCAGCTCTAGACATTTTGCCGCCCCAAGCACGGCAGGCAGGCCGCCTTTGGCAGCTTGCCTGCGGAGGGTCCGCTGGTCCCGCGGCTTCGGCGGAACTCCCATAGGCGCCTGCCGAAGGCAGCTTGCCTGCTGCCCTCGCAGCGCCGGCAGAGCGCCCCCCGCGGCTTGCCGCCCCAAGCACGCGCTTGGCGTGCTGGGGCCTGGTGCCGCCCCTGCCTAGGTCACTTATTTACACTTGATGACTTTTGTGCCAATACTTTGAGAGGCAAACTCATTGTTATTCCACAAGCTGGTTTTTTCTCCTCCTTAAAATAAAACCAAGTTAAAATGGAATATGGCTATTATCTAATTGTTTTCCTTCGTCACAGATTTTGTTGTCAAAATTTTGTGAAGCAAAAGGGGCTGAGGTATATTGCATTATATTAGGGCTGCCCCTGAGAGCTAGGAATATCCCAGGTTTTGAGACCTGAACTAGTGTGTCTTTCAATATTACCCAAACAGGTGTTTTCTCCCAGTGTTTCTAGAAACCTGCAGCCTCTGTCTGCTTGAGCCAGTAAAACTGAAACAGGCTGGCTGAATATATATGCACCTTAAGAACCATTCTGAACCAGACTTGGGACTTGTTGCCACCCTGCCCTTCCCAGGCCCCTAGCCTGAGTCTTCCTCTTCACCCGCAGCTGCTCACACCCTGTGCACACATGCGTAACACCGTAACCATCCTCTGCTGCTCCCTGCCCCTGCTGGTGCCTCAGTTGTCCCGTTTTCACACTGGCAGTTTAGTTGCCCTCGCTGTACCCAGCTCTGTTTGACACTGCAAAGTTGAGAGAGAAAAGGTGGGTGAGGTGTAACCCCTTTTATTGGACCAACTTCCATTGGCGAGAGAGACAAGCTTTGGGGCCACAGGGAGCTGAGCGATGCACAGCCGGGGGAGGCGAGAGACGTATTCCCTGCCTGCAGCTGCTGCATGCTCGGAGCCGAAGGGCAGAGTTTGGGAGGGGGGAGATTTTCCAGGTTTGTTTCCTGCCCCCCAAATCAATCAGTGCCTGCCTATCTCCCTCCCCAGCCCCAGCTGGGTCGGTGCTGTACGCACCCTTCCCTGAGCTCAGGCTAGCAGGGCCTGCTTGGAGGCTGGGGATGGGGTGGCACATGAATTCCCTGTTGCTATGGGAACGCACGCAGTCATCCGCAGACTGGCCTGGGAGGCAGGAGAAGGAGAAGCCGGTCATGTGGTGAAGCAAGATGGCTCCCGGAGCCTGAAGGCTGCAGTGTGAGCGGGTGGGAGGGCGGAGAGTGAGTACGGGCTGGCACTGTCTATCACAGCCATGCTGCTGCTGCTGCTCGCTGCCCCGTTCTCTGCGCTGCGCTCCTGGCTTCTGAGCCAGGGAGAACTAGCTCCGCAGCCCCCCTTGGGTTGTAACTCCCCCAGGCTCCTGTGCGCATCGCAGCCGCAAGTGGCTTTCCCTGCTGGGCTTCTGACAACCCTGTGTCCAACTTCTATTACAGGGATTTCTGCCTGCCCCTCTGCGCCCAGCTGATGAGCGAGCTGCTGGGCCGATGCCCATTCCGCGCTGTCTGACCTGCCTTGACGTGATCCCGCGACTTGCCGCATCTTTACAATGGCCCTAACCTTGTTTGGTAAGTAAAACCCGGCTTTACAGTAGGGCTCCGGCTGGCTCATCCTGCTCCCAGGAGAAAGCCTAGTGGGTGGGGGTATGTCTGTGGCTATTCAATAATTCTGGGCTGTCTGACGTTCCTTGTACACGGATGATGGCTAGCAAGATAAAGCTAGTTTCTCCCATTGTTTCCAAAGGCAGAGCCTATGGGCGTGTGCTCCTTCTGTTAATTTCAGGTTTGTAAAGTAATAGCTAGCTACAGTTATTGGGCACTGCACTATTAGGCTACAGATATTCTCAGGCGTGAGCCCCCTAGTTACACATCACCTGATTATTACTATAAAGTTGATGGTTTTGCAAACGAAAAATACCCGCCCCCCCCGTTAGTTCTTTATAGCCCCAAAGCTATTACTACTGTTGCTGTGCAGTGCACAAGACTAGCATTTACTGATATAGCTCAATGCCATGGACATTGCAGTGCAAGTATATTTGAATGGTAATGTAAATAAAAGTTATGCTGCTTTAAAAAGTGCTCTGATGGCAAGAGGAATTGTACAGCAAAATGATAAATTAGCTAATGAGACAACCCCTGTTCCTCTGGGAATATCTCTGTATAGTGCTTAATTGACCATAACAATTAGATGTGTTTTTATAATTATATTTAATAATACAAATTCATGAAAGAACACAGTATCTAAAGGTTATGAATGTTGGCTTTGAGTCTTTTTGTAACATTAAACAATGTGTTGGAAAACAAAATGTAAAGACTACAATTTTAACAGTTGAACATGTGATTTCTCTTAAATAAGATTATTCAGCATTATTGTGCATGTTACTTATTTTGCAATTTAAAAAGGTATTGGGCGGCACGAAGTCCATTTACCTAATTATGCTAAAGCTAGCAATACAAAGGAAGCAAAAATTAACATGATTAATATTAACATAATATTAATTGGAACCAATTTCATTGCTCTTATAAACAACTCATGGATGCCTCTTAATTCAGAAGTGCTTTCCAGTAAGTATTTTTACATAATTACCATTTATCTGAAGTGTGTTTCTAATTTTTTTTACTCCTTGTGTAAATAATTTGTTTCAATTTATTTTATGACTCTGAGGTTAGTGCAAAGTCTTATAAGTATCAGACATGATTCTTCACTCTTTCTGATCATAATTGTTGTAGTATATTGTACTCCCTGAAGACCAAATGCAGCATGCGCACTGAACAGTTCTCTTCAGTTGAAGTCTAGCTGGTGTTGTATTTAGCTACAGTGCTGTCATTTAAATTTATATTTTCTGTTTCAGTCTTTTGGTTTACAATCTTGGGCATCCTAAAACAGTTGAAAATGGAACGAACAGTAGGCCCTGATCTTGCCGCTGAGGCCTTCTGGTGGATCCCTGTGCCTATGCAGAGTCCCTCTGACTTTTCAAGGGGCCTCAGTGTGGGCACAGGGGTCTTGGTGCTAGTTGCATGTTTGGGGCTGAAGTCCATTCCTTTTGCCAATGCAGGATATAGAGACCAAATAGCAATTTGATGTTTATATGCTAATATTATTGTATATATTAAAAATCAGTGTAATTTACCTAATAGAGAAAGAGATGGCAGGTGTAGGAGGTTAACAGTACTAGATAAATGTCACAGTTATTCATAAACATTAATAAAATCAAACAACTTTTATACTGTGTAGAAAATAGAGCTACATTATGAACCTTTTACTTACATTGGTGAGAAGTTACATAGGTAGTTCCATCATAGTCATAATCTGACTGTATAATTAATTACAAATAACCAAAACAAACACTGAAGTTAACAATAACAAAAAAGCACTTCTTAGTTATCTACAAGTTGATTTTTTCTGTTTCTTCTTGTTTTATTTCATATATGTATTTTATGTAGTAGATGTGATGCTGCTGTTCTTTTTTGTAAAACAATGAAAATTACAAAATAAATAGACATCACGAGTATTTTGGATGGACCAGTGCCATTTAGACTAACAAGAGTGAAGAAATGTAATGTGAGGACTTCTACTCTGTCCTCAGTTCACTCTGTTGTGTCTAGTTTTTAATAATATCTTGCATCTGTTGAAGATTCTTGCAGCTGGTGTATCTTGTCATATCTTCATTGACTTCACCCCTTTAAAAAGCACAAAATAGGGAATAAAAAAATCACAATAAAATTACGAATCAGCCCAATAGATGGTAATAAATACAAATGATTCCTTTGAGAAATGGAAAACAAGTAAAGTTCTTCTTCATCGCTGGCAATTGTTAATGCAGGTATGTGAGTGAAAATGTAGATAAATGCACAAAATATGTGCAGTGAGGCTGCAGTATAGTTGTTGTGAGACACAGAACTGTGAATTTGTTCATGTAAATGTCAAACATAACTTTTATTTCTAAAAATTAATACTTGCCACTCCAGGCTTGTATTAAACTCCCAAGGTTACAGCTTTTCTCTGACCTTGGGTTGGTAGATGCTGCCACTACCCAAGTGCAGAACCCCTTTGAGAGCCCAGGAAGATGCATTTGGGAATTCCTTCTTGTGGGGGTACCCTCAAGTCTTATCACCCCCTCTCCGGGGAAGAGCTGAGAAAACAGAGTTTGGGGGAGGAAATCAGCTGTTGCTACCAGCTAATTAAACAACATGTGCACAAACCTCTGAAGATACAAAAATCCAATTCTGTTCTTTAAAAAGGTAAATTTTTTTAATTAAAAAAGAGAAAAAATACATCTGAGAACTCAGGCTATTGCTGGATTTTAAAAGAGGAACTACAAGGATTAAGCACCCAGAATACCTTTCTTGAGGTCAAGCTTAAAGGTTACAAGCAAAACAAAAGCACCTGGGGTTAGCACAGAGGAATCCACAAGCCATAAAGAAATAAAAGGGATAAACCTAATCGCATCTTCCTAGACATTTCTTGATCTTCTTACATATCTGAGGTTTTACATGAGTAGTTTCTAGGTATGATACTGATGATTTTTTCATACCTGGCCCATCTTCTTACAGCATAGCTCTGCCCTGTCCACCTCTCCCCGGGAGAACAACAACAGACAGACAAACAAAAGGGGAGTTGTTTTTCAATTTTTAAAAGTTCTAGCCTTCCCACTGGCTCTTTTGCCCAGGTGCCCACTCACTTCCTTTTACCTATGCATAGCAGTGAGACTTATTAACCCTTTACAGGTAGAGCAATTAGAGAACAGCTACTAAGAGGGATTTTATAGTTACTGGCTGGCTGGGCTCCCATAAAATGGAGCTACCCTCCCTCCCCCCCACCCTTCATTTCTCTCAAGTGTGTTGAAGGTTAAGAAAGGTATGTAGCTTCTAGAGGTAGGGGTAGATAGGAGTGGTGACCAAGCTTTGTCCCCATTCTCACTTGCCAAGTGAGATGGTGCCCTGACATGTATCTTCCTCCCTCCGTGCCTTTGTCACCACATTGTAATGTAATGTAATTACTATAATGTGCTTGATGGGAGCTGCACCTGAAGACCACTTGGAAAGTTCAGCTGGAGCAGAACGTGTCTGCCTGCATATTAAGCAGTGTTAACCCTCTGCTCCATGATCTGCTTGGCTTCCTCTTTGTTTCCCATTGCAGTTTACTGTGTTGCTTTTGGCCTTTAAAACCTTAATTATTTGGATGCTGGTTACCTTCTCTCCTTATGCCCATACAATGGCAGTCATGATCATCTGAGGTGCTCAAGTCACAGTTGCCTAGTTTGAATGCTGCAAGGGCCTGTCCATTTCCCCAGGCCTTCCTGGGGAAGGTGGGAGGTTTGATAAACTGTGGAGTGTATTAAGTGGAAGGGATACAGGATGGCTTTTCCAGATGGGGAGGGGCTGCCAGCAGAGAGGCTGCGCTCAGGTCAGAGAGACCGTATAGGTTGTTGACTACTGGAGAGAGCAGTCACTGTGCTACGGCCACAGCGAAAGAGGATTGAAAGTCTGTAACAATGTTTGTTGGGTGAAAAATAGAGATCTTCCTGAATTATTTGTTCAAAATAATAGATCTGATTAATTCATTACTTTTATGTGTTAATTAGCTCCCAGCAGTTGGTGAGTTTTAGGAATTTGTTAGCTGTTTGTTCTACTGTTCAACAAACAGGAGTGGTGCCAGGGTTTTTGGCGCCCTAAGCAGGGGTCCTTCCGCGCTCCCAGTCGGTGGCAATTTGGCAGCAGGGAGGGGGCCTTCCGCGCTCCCGGTCTTCAGGGCACTTCAGCGGCGGGTCCCGGAGCGGAGTGAGTGAAGGACCCGTCGCAGAATTGCGGCCGAAGACCCGGAGCGCGGAAGGACCCCCCGCCACCAAATGCCGCTGAAGACCAGGAGCGCAGAAGGACCCCCCACCGCCGAATTACCGCCAAGGGCGGCAAAATACCGACCCCCCAAATCCTGGCACCCTAGACGACTGCCGGCCCTGTCAACAAACCGCAAACTTTCATGAACTGATTAGTATACGTATTTGCTATTCATGATCTGCTGTTTACTGCATGTGACTAGACACCCAGTGCCCATAGTATGGTTTCAGTTCTCTGATTGGATGACCTAAGCTTCGTTTAAAGGACTTTGAAAATAATATACTTTTATATTCTGTCTATTTCAGTGATTGCAAATTTCCTTTGATTTTTTTTAAGAATTTGTTTACTTTTCATAATGGCTCATCAGTTCTCTTGTGCGAATAAAAGAAAATGATTTTAATTGGCCATGAGAGCTCTTCTAGCATGAAAATATTTGCAAATATGATTCATACTTGTACTCATGTTTTTACTGTTTGTGACTGGATCAGCTTACCCTGCACTAGCCGAAACAGGGTTAAGCCCATGTATTGACAGCAGAAGTCCCACCTCCCTGGCAGGAATGGGCATGCTCCAGATGCTCTAGCAGTATAAAGGGAGGAAGCACAGCTCATTCTGAGTGGATGCCGCAGGGGAAGGACGTGTCTGGGAAGCTCTGCAATGGGCCAGCCACAGCCTCTGACGGCGCCAGGAATCGGAGCTTCCCTGGGCCCGCATGAACTCCAGTGACTGAAGGAGCCACAGGAGACAACTGGCCCAGATGACCACGGAGAATCCAAAGTCTCATGGGAGACCCCAACGCAGACTGTGGTAGGAAGTGACCCAGGGAGGGTGACGGAGTGATACCTCCCACCCGGGAAACCTCAGCATGTTTCGGTAGGACCCTGCTGCTGAGTCAGTGGCAAGTTGCTACACCACTGTTAGGGCCCTGGGTCAGGGCCCAATGGAGCAGGGAGGGCCCAGGCCCCCCAACCAGGCCCCCCACACTGTAGACTCTGGCCGTCAGGCCACGCTGTCCTGCACCTAAAGGTGACGCTATAGACTCTGGCTGCTAGGTCATGCTGCCCTACACCTAAGGGCTGCTCCATAGACTCTGGCCACTAGGCCATGCTGCCTGGACCCTAAAGGCATAAATCGTCACACTGGTCATGAAAAATGTGGTGGATAAAATCTCTTGAGTGATTAAGAAATAAAAGGGATCAAGTGATGCACCTTTTATCTTGTGAAATGCTCACATTCTGTGGTCATGAGCATCACAAGCGTGCCTACCAATAAATGATGTGAGAGATCAAGCCGTGGTTAAAGTGCCCAGAAAGGTTATTTAAAATGAGGCTGGACAAGGATAGATTATAGAGAATTGGGAAAGATATCAGATGAAATGGAATTAATGGTGCCAGTATAAGGAGAAAGAGTGAGGCAGGAACAAAATCAAATGTAATATTTGTCCTTTGACTAGGGTGTCCAAAGACCATTGAAATCCAAATATTATACTACTTGCCAACTCTGGCCCAATAGACTGAATTTTACAGCTATGCTGTTAAACGTTGTGTAATATAGCCACTGTTTGTCAGCTTTCCTGCTGACAAAAAAATTCTACCCCCAGTGAGCAGTGCTGTTCACACTGGCACGTCTTGTGGCAAAACTTTTGTCTTTCAAGGGTGGGGGCTTAACACCTCTGAAAGACAAAAGATTTGTCGTTCAGTTGCCAATGTAGATATAGTCTAAATAGTGTGTCTTCCCCATGAAAGATCACTGGAAGAAAAGATGAAGAAGGGCTTCATGCAGGGATGCATGAAGGAGGAAAGCAAGAGTATGTTGCAATTCAAAGTTGATCTCTTTTGTAATAATACTTGTCCAAGAATCTCAAAGCACTTTGCAAAGTGTTAAATACCATTATCCTCATTGCACTAAGGCCTTGTCTATGCTAGAAGTATTGCACCAGTGTAGATAGATTTTAAAGCAATGTAATTAAACTGGCACAAATCTATAAAGTAGATGCACTTAAACCCTATTTAACCCTTGCTTAAAATAGCTTAGGTTTCTGACACAAGCGAAACTGATTTAAACAATGTTTGAATGGTTAAAGGCCATCTGCATGATGGTTTTCACTGGTTTAACTAAATCGATTTATAACCTATTGAATTACATCAGGGCAATGTTTCTAGGATAGACAAGGCTGATATTGAATTTTTTAAAACAGCTAATAATGAAAATGCTTCCTAAAACACAAATAAAGAGTGTTATGAAAGGAAATCTTGGGAGTATTCGTCTCTACAGCCTCAGTAGCTGGGTCTTGGGATGGAAAATGAGTCCTAATACTGAGAATCAGAAGGTTCTTTTCTCTCAGATGCTGTGCTACCATTCTCTAATTCATAGAATCTAATGAAGCAAATAAGGATAGTAACCTTGAAGGGGTTTTGCTGCCAGTGCAATCTCTGAAAAAAATCAAGAGGGAAACACCTGCTTTAGGAACTTGGAAAATAAAACAGATCTCTTAACTGATATAGTGGTATCAATTGATCATAAATTTGGAGCACTGAACACTTTATAAATGAGGGTTTAAAAAATTTGGTCATAGCTTCTCAATTTACCATTCTTAAAATTTTGGTTGAATACAGTGGCTAAAGATAACTCAGACTTTACTTTAAATATTGGAAAAGAATCTTTAGAGGGGTAGTCAGAGTTCAGGATTACCTGATGAAGCTTGATGAGATTGGGTCAATAATGTGTACAGGTAGCTAATAAAAAGAGGTTTTAGAACTGAATTCAGTGATGGAGGTCACTGTGGAGAGACTTAGTAACATTATTTGTTGAGTTCAGTTTGTGCTCAGGGCTGCAGGGGACCATTGTTGGTCCTACCAGGTAGCAAGTGAAATGCCTGAAGATGTACCAGAGGGTGGAGCAAGAAGTGATTAATCCAAATCCAGTAATCACCTTCCCCTTCCATTACTGTTACTACAGTCAATTTTTCCACAGCTGTCTGGCTTGTGGTTCTTGCTGACACGCTCAGGGCCCAACTGATTGCCATATTCGGTGTTAGGAATAAATTTTCCCCTGGTCAGATTGGCTAAGACCTTGGGGATTTTTAGCCTTCTTCTGCAGCATAGGGTGTATGTCATTTGCTGATTTAAACTAGAGTGGATTGAAGTCGTTGATCATGATATGAGGACTTTAGTACCTAAACCAAAAGTTATGGGTCTAAAACAGGAGTGGGTGGGTTTAGTTTCCATGGTCAGGAGTTCAGACTAGATGATCACGATGGTCCCTTCTGGCCTGGAAGCAGGCTGTGCTGCACATGCATGTATGGCTAGCTTAGCTACGTGAGGTGGAATTTTCAAAAACACTCAAGAGCTAGGGTATGTCTACATCTACAATTTTGCAGCGCTGGTTGGTACAGTTGTGTAGGTCCAGTGCTGCAGAGTGGCCACACTTACAGCAACCAGCGCTGCAAGTGGTGTTAGATGTGGCCACACTGCAGCGCTGTTGGGCGGCTTCAAGGGGGGTTCGGAGAACGCGAGAGCAAACCGGGGAAGGAGACCTGCTTCCCCACGGTTTGCTCTCGCGTTCCCCGAACCCCCGAGCAAGCAGGTCTCCTTCCCCGCGGTTTGCTCTCGCGTTCCCCGAACCCCCCTGCAAACCGCGGGGAAGGAGACCTGCTTGCTCGGGGGTTCGGGGAACGCGAGAGCAAACCGGGGAAGGAGACCTGCTTGCACGGGAGTTCGGGGAACGCGAGAGCAAACCGTGGGGAAGCAGGTCTCCTTCCCCGGTTTGCTCTCGCGTTCCCCGAACCCCCAAGCAAGCAGGTCTCCTTCCCCGCGGTTTGCAGGGGGGGTCGGGGAACGCGAGAGCAAACCAGGGAAGGAGACCTGCTTGCACGGGGGTTCGGGGAACGCGAGAGCAAACCGGGGAAGGAGACCTGCTTGCACGGGGGTTCGGGGAACGCGAGAGCAAACCGGGGAAGGAGACCTGCTTCCCCGCGGTTTGCTCTCGCGTTCCCCGAACCCCCCTCAAACAGCGGGGAAGGAGACCCGCTTGGGGGGGGGAGTCGGAGAACACCGGAGCAAACCGCGGGGAAGGAGACCTGCTTGATTACCAGAGAGGCTTCCTCAGGTATGCTGGGATACCTGCTTATTCCACGGAGGTCAAGAAAAGCGCTGGTAAGTGTCTACACTTGATTACCAGCGCTGGATCACCAGCGCTGGATCCTCTACACCCAAGACAAAACGGGAGTACGGCCAGCGCTGCAAACAGGGAGTTGCAGCGCTGGTGATGCCCTGCAGATGTGTACACCTCCTAAGTTGCAGCGCTGTAACCCCCTCACCAGCGCTGCAACTTTGTGATGTAGACAAGCCCTGAGTCTACACTGGCAACACTAAAGCACTGCCGTGGCAGCGCTTTAACGTGGCTTGTGTAGTTGCAGAAGAGCACTGGGAGAAAGCTCTCCCAGTGCTCTAAAAAAACCACCTCCACGAGGGGCATGGCTCCCAGCGCTGGGGCACTGTTCACACTGGCACTTTACAGTGCTGAAACATGCTGCGCTCAGGGGGATTTTTTTTCACACCCCTGAGCAAGAACGTAGCAGCGCTGTAAATTGCCAATGTAGACAAGCCCTCAGTGCTGGCCTAAGTGCTCTGCCCCTGAAATCAATAACAAAGCTCCCATTGAATTCAGTGAGAGCAGAGTTAAGCCTATGCTAAATGCTTCTGAAAATCCCAGCCACAGTGAACATGTATATCTTGTCAGGTGCACACTGAATGAAGCCGGTTCTGCAGGACCAGAGCAAAGCAAAGGAAAACGAGCAAAGGGAGCTTGACCAGCACTATTTAGTCCTCTTATTCAATAATCTAGCGACTCAGTTGTATCTTTTTTACATTAAAAAAAAACCCTCTTACATGAAATAAAAAATACATAAAATAGAAACGTGAGAAATTCCATTCAACCTACAAAAACAAAACATTTAAAAGCAAGAAAATGTCTTGTTACAAACCTAAAAGTTTCCACTGCCTGTATGATGATATGCAGATGTACATTCTAATCAAGCACAAAGAATACTACTTTCATCACAACACCAATGGCTTTAACTCTGACTTAAAATAAACAGCCTTCAGTAATAAGCTCAAATATAAACCCAGCACAACCCTTTTTGAAGAGTATATATTGACATATACAAGTATAATTTATGACACTCATTAGCCCCAAAATAAGTTCATAGACACAATTTTTTCCAAAAAGGCCTCGTTACAGTTTTCCTTGCTCTCGGTGTCAGGTTAGTCTTAGCTGCACCACCTTGTGGCCATAGACCATATTAACTGCTCAGCTAAGTTAGCTGCCGCAAGCCAACTGCTAGCCAGGAATGCAGTTGTGCAGCTACTGGAAGAGCAGAAGGAATTCCCACATGTAGTGAGAAACTGGTCTGGTGTCTACTCAAAAATCAAGGGATCCACAGCTGTGGATTTCTCAGGTTTTAAGAGCTAGTTGCAGGAAGGGCTGTACATACCTTGTGATTTTTAGAAAAAACAACTAACAAAGTTTAATCCTCTTGAGAGTTTGCATTTTTCAAGGCTACCTTTGCAAGGAAGAGAGCTGTAAACTCACTGAAAAAATAAACTAAAGATGAGGTTAGCTTTGGTGTGTTAAAACATTCAAAATTAAAACCCCCTGGGGGCTTGGTGGCTGTAGCTCCTCCGGGCCTCACTCACCCTGGCAGTTACAAGATGACTGATAAAAGAGAGTGATATGGCAGCTTGTATTTTATGTTCCGCCAAGTTAACAATAATTCATCTCAGTGTCATCCCCAAGAGCTCAGTTTCTATATATGGCAGTATAGTGGGGCAGCGTTGCAGATTCCAGTCCTGGGTGGGGGCTGTCCACATCAGAGTGAAAGTATAGTAGAGAGTCAGTCAGGGAGATCTGCATAGTGTCTGAGAGCTCTGGAGCTGAGGTGACAGCTTGGATTGGTGAGAACCTTTAGTTAGGATTTTATTTCACTACAAGCAAACACTGATATGACATGAGATGACATAGTCTGATCTTTCATGTAAGCAAATCCACATTCTGCGGACTAGGGGCAAGGAATTGGAACACTGCATCCTCTGGCCTCAGCCCATAGCAACTCTGTGTCCCTGTAGCAGATTGCCCTAGTAGCGGCAGGCTCAGCCTTGATCCCACAAGCAGTTCTGGGCACCAGCATGACACCTATCACCAAGAATGAGGTTCTGTAAAGATTCATGGGTCTGTTTGTGTAGAGCACTTTGTAGGATGAGCACCTTCGTTTGGTGATTAATACAAATGATGAAAATGCCTCAGGGCTTGGCTACACTGGCACTTTACAGCACTGCAACTTTTGCGCTCAGGGTGTGAAAAAACACCCCCCTGAGCGCTGCAAGATACAGCGCTGTAAAGCCTCAGTGTAATCAGCGCTGCAAGCTACACGCAGCGCTGGGAGAGCTCTCTCCCAGCGCTGGCGCTCCGACCACACTCACACTTCAAAGCGCTGCTGCGGCAGCGCTGCCGCAGCAGCGCTTTGAAATTTCAAGTGTAGCCATACCCTCAGTGCCCGGCAGCATTGAATGTCACCGTGCAGGATGCCTTTTCACCTCTGCCTCAAATTAGTTCAAGCTGGAGGACATTGTGCAGGTAACCAATAAAATATAAGATGATGTATAAATTAAATCACTGATGCTAAAGGGGTGGCAACTGTGTCATTTTTCTTTCAATCTTTTGTTTGCTTTTGTCCTTTCCCTTTATTTTCCTGTCCATTTTCTTCTCTTCTCTTCCCTTTATCAATTCTCTTTTATTGCCTTGCAAGCCAAAGAAGCCCATGGCATCCTTCTTACTAACAGTCTTTTCCTTACCTTGCTCCCTCCTTCGTGCTTCCTTCCTTGTCAGAGTGACTCTGCTAGGTGACCTTCCCCAGCAAAACGTTTTAAAAAACGGGGCCTTTTATTAGGAAGTGGCTTCCCCAGGGTAACTTATTAATGGGAATTTCCAACTTCAAAAGTGAAGGCAAATAACTTCTCCTGCTAAATACCCTGGTTGCCTGTATTGGATTCCCACTTCTTACTATTGGTACATCAGGCAATGAGGGTCAATTAAACATACATAGCCCATTCAGCATTTGGACACAGGAGTACCCCATCACCCAAATGGATCACTAGTTTGAAAATATAGCGGAAGAACCCTCTGCCCAGTGCTGGAGCAATGGAAGAGGGTTACCAGGATAATTCCTATGGCGCAGGGAGCATGGAGAGATCCAGAATAGGGAGTAACAATAAGCATAGGATTCTTACTGCAGCATAATCTAAGGTTTAAGTCTCTGATTCTCACCTGGCACGGTATAAGCAGGTCTCCTCGATGTCAGACTATTATCTGATGAGAGTGCAGCCAAGAATCTTTGTAAAAAGTCAACAGGCATTATTTACTAGGCCCAAAATTTGGTCTTCCAGATTTTTCTTCAATGTTTATAGAATCCATATACCTAACTCACTATTTAATGGTTTAGTGCAAAAAATCAATCTTTCTTCTTGAGAGGAAAACAATTAGAGTTTGCAGCTCATACGCAACTCTACAGCCAAGGGCGGCTCCAGGCACCAGCATGCCAAGCTGGTTGCTGCGAGGGCAGAAGGCAGGTTGCCTTCGGCGGCATGCCTGCGGAGGGTCTGCTGTTCCCACAGCTTCGGCTGACCTCCCGCAAGCAAGCTGCTGAAGGCAGCCTGCCTGCCATGCTTGGGGCATCAAAATACCTAGAGCCGCCCCTGTCTACAGTAATGAACAAGTGTCCAGGCAATGGAGGGAGTATAACCTGAGCAAGGAATCTCATTTAACTGATTTCACTTTCAGGTTACCAGGGATTAGTTACATCTTTTTAAGTTTATGACAATAACCCTTTGAGTGTCCTTTTTAATAGCACCGGTCATCTATCTTTGAAGTAAAATTGTGCATTTTTTTCCTAATTAGAAGCAACATTTATATTTTGAAAGAATCTGATTTTAGGGGGACTAAAATGTTGCAATAAGTGTTATTTAAATAAATTAATAAAAATATAGAGGAAAAATACAGTTCAGTTTCAGCCTAAATGATATGTAAAGGAATTATGTTAGTTGTTTACTTAATGAAGAAGACCCTTGCTGGTGCGACAACTATTAGAGAGAGGTAACTGTCCAAAGAAAATTACTACTGAAAAAAATAAGGAAATGAAAAATGCTAATAAACTATAAGTTTCTAATATGGAGAGTCAGAGATACTTTGAGATTGCTTTAGTAGATTTCATTCTGGAACCCTTACAAGTACTACCAGGAGTCCTTAACAGCAGTGAGGGGGAAAAAAAGGCTTTATTTTAAGTGCTGGTATTTTTGTTGGCACCAGGTAAAATAAACCTTCTTGTCTGTTAGCTTTTATAGGCACAGAATTCCAAAGGGTCTGTATTCCAGAGGGTCTCTACTTCCCTTTCTGGTAACACCAGCATATGAATTTACTTGTAACATTGCTTTAATATGACTGCCAGTGGGATGTTGAAAGCATTTCAGTCTGTACACTTATATCCTAAGTATAACTAAGAAAGTTGCCAACACAGTGGTCCAGTCCTAACCAATCTGTAAAGCAGAATTGTTAAGAGTTATGCGTCTCCAGTGTGGCTGTGGCAAGCTAACCAATAATGCATCAGAGCACCTCTATTTGTAATATTTACTAATTCACAGGTTATAAAAAGCCCCCAAATCAAATTTGGAAACTACATTAAACAGAAAAAGTCAGAGACTAACTTACCACTATTTTCCCATATATAGAATTTTATATAAAGTAGGGTGAAAACACTGGAGAAAACCCTTTGCAGAACCCTCAATTCTGCACTCAGGTATTTGAAAAAGCTGAGCATAATAACAGCTAGCTTATAGAGCTTTTCATCACAGATCTCATTATACCCATTTTACAGATGGATAAGCTGGGTCACAGAGAGGAAAAATGACTTGTTTAACATTGCCGAGAAAGCTGGGGCAGAGCTGGGAATAGAATCCAGGTCTCTTGAGTCCTACTCCAGTGCCGTAGGCACTGGTCTTTCTCTCTCTCTCTCTCGGAACCATAGGGTTCCATAGAGAAGCCTAAAGAGCATTTTTCTAAGGGTTTTTTGACCTTTTTGGTGTCAGACTTGGTCTGTTGATACTTTAATTGTTGGATGTAAAGTACACTATGCTTCTATTGTCTTGTTCCTCCCTTCCCCCAGGAGTGTGCAGCAGCAACTGCAGAGGTGGCTGACAGGCGATAATACTGTTTGGAGCTGTATTAACTTTGAACCCTGTTTCTGCGTAGCAATCTGGTGGCTCTGCAGGGAACACTGATGCAAAGCATGGCTACTTCTTTTCCCTGACTTTTGTCCACGTCATTGTTGCAGGAATATTTTGTATGTGTTTCTGAAGCACAGCCCATGCTGCTGACTGCAGTTATGATGGAGTTATTTATAAGGATCAAAGACGGAGTTTAAAATGCAGAATAAATTTTTTTGTATGGAGAGGTGATATTTCTAATGAATTATTAGACTGCCTAGGACTGGGAGTCAGGAGAACGGCCCTAGCCTGCTGAGTGACCTTTGCCAAGTCATTTCCCCTTTCTGTATTTCAGTTTCCTGTAAAACGAAGCTAATGAGTCTGACCTCCTTTTAAAGTGCTTTGAGATCAATTGATGAAAAGTGCTGTGTTGGAGCTGGGGGTGTTCGTCTTTTCTCTTTAGATTGAAGCTTTTCAGGGCAAGGACTGCATCTCACTGGGTTTGTATAGTGCCTAGTACAGTGGGTCCCAGCCTCATGTAATGTGTGCAGGTGCTACTGGAATGTAATAATGATCATATAAAATTTTCTGTTCAAAACTCTACCACAATTCTAGTGCCATGCTTCCTTATTGTAAAAAAGGAAATAAATCTAAGTTCTCATTACTCGGACCAGTCTGTCTTTCAAATGACAATAGGAGAAATTACTTGAAAATGGAGAGGAAAAGAAACAAGGTGATTTCAACTCCGCGCCCCCCGCCCCCCCAAAAGTGGAAGTTACTTAGGAGGGAGACTTGCAGGTTGTATTCAAGCACCAATCATGCTGAGTCTTTCCCCTAGCTCTGCCTTTCCCTCTGTGCAGGGCCAGACCTTTGTCTCCCACTTTTTCTCCTAAGTGCTGTTCCTAGTGTTCCCCAGCCAGAGCAGTCTTCTTGTTCACCAATGTACAGAAAGAACCACAGACAGCTGGAGAGAGGAGAAACCCTCACTCTCCAAAGCTCTTCAGAGCTGGTACACTGGCTTGCAGACAATCATTTGTCTATTGCATTAGTCTGACTTCAAGCGTCTGTGATGCGAGAGGCCCCAGAGCAGGGTTTTTACACTAACCAGAGTGCCTCTGACAGCTCCTTCTCTCTGTGTGTAGTTTTTGCAAGTAGAACAGCTTTTTGCTAGTGCAACAGAGAAACTAGTTGTGGGGAAAGAGATTTAGAAAATTGTGAACCTGGAGTAGCCATTGTTAAGGTGACCTGTAAAACACCAGCTCATCCAAATCCATCATCGCTCAGGGCTTGTCTACACTGGCAATTTACAGCACTGCAATTTTCTCACTCGGGTGTGAAAAAACACTACCTGAGTTCAGCAAGTTTCAGCACTGTAAAGCACCAGTGTAGACAGTGCCCCTGAGTGTGATGGATTTGAATGAGGCCATGGCTACACTTACAGCTGTGCAGCGCAGGGAGTTACAGCTGTCTTCGTTCAGCTGTGCAAGGAAATCGCTGCAGTGTGGCCACACTGACAGTTACCAGCGCTGCAGTATGGCCACATTTGCAGCATCTGCAGCGGCATTGGGGGTGGTGCATTATGGGCAGCTATCCCAGCGTTCAAGTGGCTGCAACGTGCTTTTCAAAAGAGGGGGGTGGGGTGGAGTGTGACAGGGAGCATGCGGGAGACAGAGGGAGTGGATTTTTGGAGGTGACACTGCGTCAGCTCCCTGCCTTGCAAGTTCTAAGCACTGGAAGATACACAGCACCAACCTTCAATCATTTTAAAAGTTTCGACCCCTTCCCCCACCCCTCTCTTATTCACTAAATGCAAATAGTCTTCAGACTAGATAAGCAGCTGCTCCAAAACTGACTCCCCCCTCCCCCTCCCCGCTGTGTTGCTTCTCTCCTCAAGCAAACACTATCAAGCTGTGAACATTCCAAAGAAATTCCCCAGCCTGCCTCTGGTCGAGCAAACGAGCTGTGTTTGTTTTTTAGATAAGCAGCTCCCGGAGCCCGGAGTTCACAACAAAACAGCAGAGTGGCTGAACAGGCATTCTGGGATACCTCCTAATACCCCGGAGGCCAATTACAGCACTTTTGGTGGCCACATTTGCGGAGCAGCGCTGCATCACCAGCGCTGCAATCCTTATACCCAAGGCAGAGCAGGAGTACAGCCAGCGCTGCAGCCAGGGACATGCAGCGCTGTATGTGTCTTGCAAGTGTGGACGGTGAGTAAGTTGCAGCGCTGTAAATCCACCACCAGCGCTGCAACTCTCCAGTGTAGCCAAGGCCTAAGAGAGCTACCAGCGCTGGTAGCTACGCCCTCATGAAGGTGTAGACTAGCCCTCAGTCTGGTGAAAGGAATTAATATATTGCTTCCCTTTTTATTTAGTTAGTAGAACCGGAATTGCCACAAAACTCTGTGGTGCATCTGTAGTAGGAGGCAGAAATCAGATATGCCCTTAATAATCTCCTGGCAATTTAGGCTAATAAAGTGCTTCACTGCTAATCAAGTGAGGAGTTTAGAGTGTGATAACTAATACACAATAGCTATCTTGCTGCAAAATCCTAGTAGAGACAAGCTCCCTTTAGTTTTAACTGCTAGGTAGCTATAGCGTGTAAGGCCAGAAGAGACCACTAGATCATCTAGTCCAGGGGTGGGCAAACTTTCTGGCCCAAGGGCCACATTGGGGACTAGAAGTTGTATGGTGGGCCATGAATGCTCACAAAATTGGGGTTGGGGTGCAGAAGGGGGTATAGGCTCTGCGGTGGGGCTGGGGATGAGGAGTTTGGGCTGTAGGAGGGGGCTCTGGACTGGGACCGAGCGGGGCAGGGCAGGAGGGGAATCATCGGGGCTGGGGTAGGGGTGCGGGAAGGGGTGCTGGTTCCGGCTGGGGGTGTGGGCTCTGGAGTGGGGCTGAGATGAGAGCTTTGGGGTGCAGGAGGGTGCTCCGAGCTGAGATCAAGGGGTTTGGGGAGTGGGCGGAGGGTTGGGGCTGGGGCATGGGAAGAGATTCAGGGGTGCAGGCTCCAAGCAGCACTTACCTCAAGCAGCTCCCAGAAGCAATGGTATGTCCTTTCTCCGGCTCTGCACGCTGCCCCAGCTGCAGGAACTGCCCCTGCAGCTCCCATTGGAGTGCTTAGGACCCAGAGTGAGGCCATGCCATGGCTTCCAGGAGCCACGTGGTGCTCCAGAGTGGGGCCGAGCCGCATGGTGCTGGTGGAGAACAGGAGAAACCAAGCTGCCACCAGTGCCCATTGGGGAAAATCTTCCTCTGCAAGTGAGGACAATACTATAGCCACACTCGTGGTTAGCTGTGGTTGGTGGGATTACGTTTGGGGAATGTTTGAAAGTTTTTATTTTTTTAGTAGTCTAAAAAAAAATTATAACATATTTGTATTTCTTCTTCAGTTCTACTTCAGACTATGTGTCCAGAATGTGTCTGAATTTTCAGGACCTGTTTCAACTTCCCAGTTGATTGTATTAATTTAAAAAAAAAGTATCTTGTCTTCTTGTAAATCTTTTCAGACGCTGACCACTTGATGAAGTTGCTGGTGAAGTGGACAGTAAGTCAGATAAGCACAGGCCACTGTAGACAGTGCACCTGAGTGATGATGGATTTGAATGAGATGGTATTTGTGACAAACTGCCTGCTTCTTCCACCCCAAGCCCAGGAGGAAAGGAAGAAATGAAACAAGAAATAAGCGAGGTCTCTGAACAGGGATGATATCAGATCAGTTTTTTCAAATTTTTTTTCATAGTGGAAATTGAGGAATTTTGGCTTTTTGTTCCAATCAAACTTTTTTTAAAAAATTCAGAATTTCCCTCAGACAAAAATTCTGGTTTCTGACCTGCTGTGATTGTTACTTTGTGCTCCTCCTCCCTGCACCATCTGTTGTCTCTTATATTTTACTTAGATTGTAAACTCTTTGAAGCGGAGACCATCCTTTTGCTAGTTGTAGTTGTACAGACCCTATCACAGTGGAACCCTAACTCTGATCAGAGGCTCCGGCAGTAATGTAATACATATAATATATAATACAATCTGCTTTTGGTTGAGGGTATTAAGCCTGAATTTCATTTGTATTGAGGTAACATTCAGAGGCCTCAGGTATGAGTTTGGGACCCCTTTGTGCTGAACATTGTAGTAAAGATTCTCCCTGCCCCAAAGAGCTTACAGTCTAAGCATATGAAAACATGTGGGGGAAGAAGGCAGGGCACTGTAACAGGCACAGCTGTGTTTGATATATTAGGTATGCTGAGACTGCTGCTTATGACCTAGCCATTGCTGAATGCTCTGTAGATGCATTAGCAGTAAAGCACAAATTGGATAAATTTTTAAATTGCTCTTCTGCTGTACAACCATTGCAAATCCTGCAGTGCTGTAAACTGAGCAAGATTAAATTCTGTGTACATCAAATGCCCACAAGATGGCACTTGTCATCTTTTTACCTTTGTGTTTCAAATGTACTTTTACACTTGCAGCAGCCATTTTTAAAAATGATTTTTAGAGATTTAGAAAACATGATATTCAAAAATAGTTGGACAGCTGTGTTTTTATGTGCAGTGTTTTCGTTGCAGCTGCATAGCAGGGGGGAGAGAGGACCCTAATCTCCATAAAATCCAGTTCGTACTAGACTGGAAATAAAATTAATTCTAATTTTTGTGGTACTGAGACTGTCAATATAATAAATATTTCAACCTTTTTTTCCCACATATCAAATACTCCAGTAATCAGCTGTCATATATCTAGTGTTGTGAAGGGAAAGCATCATTATCTACAAAATAGTTGGTCATAGCTTGATTCTCTGTTCCCTTTGTCTGGCTGAAATCAAGAAATGAAAATCTGGAAATAAACGACAGGAATCTGGTCTATTAATGTACAAGGTGAATTCATTTCCTGCAGTGCTGATTGGGTAAGTCAGAAAGTATTTGGGATTTCCTCTCTCCGTTATTCACTGGACAAATAGTAATGTGGCCTGACCCTAGGAGGAGCTGTATGCCGCCTCTCCAGTTTTCTTTGGTGGGAGTTGAGCACATTCAACAGCCCGTAGGATCAGGATCCACCTTAAACCCAGTGGAAGGCTTTCCATTGCAATCACTGGTCTTGGATCAGGCCTATATAGAAGCTGAGATTGGAGTAACGTTTTGTTTTTGATTTTTCCCCTAAAGCTTGATTCAATTACGTAATGCACAGCCTTCCTTAAGCCACCTCATTTCTGTCCTGTGTATGTAAAAGCTGTTTCTCTTCTCTTTCAATCAGTGCAACCTCTTGTGCAGATTAGTGGGGAAATGGAACTAGCCCTTTTAGCCTTCATGCCTTTAGCTCACCGTTGCTTTCTGTTACTCATTTTTACTGCAGTATTCCATCAGAGAAAGCTAACAACATTTGTTCAGATAAGTAATAACTAGGGTACACTTGTGAAGCTGTAAACTATGCCACTGAAGAAAAATAAGTGAGGTTTGATCCTTCTAAAAACATGTTAAGGTGCAGTATATATGATTTAGTGCCATGGTACAGCTGGAAGTCCACTTTTAATCTAAGATCCTGTTTTTACTGGCTCATAACTTTCCCCAAAATTGCATTATATCCTTATGCTCATCGCATATGTGAATTTCTCTGAGACATTTGACAAGAATCCATTCAGCTGGTTTTAGTTTGTTGCTCAGATAACTGCAACATGGTTTAATTGTAAAAGTTCATGTCTGGCATAGATGTACAGGTACAGTATTTATAAAAGATGCTGTACAAGCGCAAAGTGTTGCTAACTAGGGCCAAGACTGGAGGCAAAAACGTTTTGAATGTGGAGAGTCATAGGTGACCATATCCTCCCCCTGCAGCTATGAGCAGGCACTCAAATGTATAAGAGATGCAAAACTACAGAACTGGAGATGAGGGCACGAATCTTTCCTTCCTCTCCCTCCTTCTCCTTCTCCTCCTCCCATCACTGCTGAGACGAGGTGCCTGCTATTGGACTTTCTGGAAAGACTTGAGCTCGGTAGATTGACACGCTTCAGCCAAGGCTTTAGGGAAACGAACCATGCAGACTGCTAGTGACTGACGAGAGCTTGTCCTCTCCCCTACAATATGCATGTGTATGTAGCAGTATGGTTGGTCGATCAGCACAGTCATATGCTTACTGGCTATACCGTATCATTTCCCAGCTTATACCAGAAATGCCCTCCTCACCTCCACGATCTGCTGTAGTGGTGTGTTTTGCAGGCACAGGAGTGAGAGGCCTTGGTTGTAGCCTCTCTGCATCCTGCCTCTCCCTGCTCTTTTACTGGAGCAGAACAATTTAGCCTTCCATGCATGTCTAAGATTGTATTCACATACTTACTCTTGCTCTTCGATATTTAGACATTAAAATGATTGCATGACTGGTTTCATACGCAGGACCGGCACTAGAGTTTTTCGCACCCTAGGCGCACGGCCATTTCGCCGATCCTGCGTCTCCGGTGGAGCTGCCGCAGCCATTTCTGCAGAGGGTCCGTTGGTCCGTGGCTCCGGTGGAGCTGCTGCAGCTGTGCCTGCTGGAGGTCCACCTGAGCCGTGTGGGACGAGCGGACCGTCCACAGGCACAACTGCGGCAGCTCCACCAGAGCCGCAGACCAACGGACCCTCCACAGGCACGACTGCGGCAGGTCCACCGGAGCCACCTGCCGCCCCCCACCCCCCCCAGCAAAATGCCACCCCCCGAAAATCCTGGCGCCCTAGGCGATTGCCTAGTTCGCCTCAATGCAAGCGCTGGCCCTGTTCATACATATGTGGGATGTTCAAACAAATATTTGCTTCTGTTTGGAGATGCACTGAGAAGCATGTTGCTTTGAGGCTCTTCTTGGTTTATCTAGGGGACTGGGATACTTGAGGAGTTGTGTTGATGCTTCAGCAAGCCTTTTAAATGTGTGATCCCTCTGCCTTTGTGCCTATTTTTTTTTTAACACAAGGAAATTATGTTCAAAGAACTATGTTAAAGGAATGTTAAGAGTTAGCTACTAATTGAAGGAAATCCAGAAAAATTAGCTATGACTCCTGAGCAACTACAGCACTGTGACATTATACGTACTGGTTAGACTCGTGGATGCCATTATAAACTCAACATTCACTGCCCTACATATCTGCAGAACCCAAGATACCTTCCTATAGAAAAGGAGATACCATGGTACCGCAGTCATTGTAGTGATAACAATTACTGCATGTGCCAACAGGGACCCCAATGCTTAATATCCTTGCTTTCATGAATTAAAATACCAATGCTAATTTCATATTAAGAATGTGTTTAATGTATTTCAGATTCTAAATAAAATGGAAATGCCATAATTAACAAAGCCATATAGTAACTTCAGAGATAAATGGGAATATACAACGAATAATCTTAAGGTTCTTACCCTGTGTTTCTCACAGAATTAATTTGCCATATCTGTGCTATTGGAAGGCAAAGATCTGGTATTACTGAGTCAAAGGACCATTTCCCTCTTCATTTCATGTGCTCCTGTGAAGAGCAATGATGGTAGAGAGACCTAATGCCAGAGAGATCCTTGCTCCTTGGAAAAAATTGATGTCAGGAAAATTGAAAAATATTTTCACTTTTGTTAGCCAAGCATAAGCTACACTGAAATGAACTTCTTAAAACTCTTGGTTCCAGAATTAGCTGGAGTATGATCAGCAGACTCCTGGAGAGCCAATGATCTTTCTTGGTTTAGGTGGGTCTTCATGCTAGGCTTATTACCCTTTGTGTCAAGACCCTGTCTCCATCTATCACCTCCTACAGACAGGATACCTTATTTTAACTTATCGGTTCTCCCAGAATTGCTAAGAGATCACATACTATTCACACAAGCCAGAGATAAACTTTTTCATGTCTGTCTGGAAAGTAGAGGTCATAGACCTCTTTGCTTTATTAATGTTTCCTGTGTACAGTCTTTAATTAACTTACTTTTTTTTGTCTGGGAATTTAGAGGCCCTGGCTGCTTATCTCTGCCTGGCTGCAATTGAAAATATTTTATGGTGGATTGAGTTTCATCTTTGAGATGCTGTTGGCACTCTTACTTTAAAAACAGAGAAGAAATAACATATCCTGTCTGACTTGGCTGTCTTGGTTTGAGAATGTCATCATTAAATAATTGCTTGCTCTGTAACAATAGATCAGGTAATTTCTTGAGAATATCCCATGAACATCTTGGAAATGCTAACCAACAGACCCTCAAGGCTGAAGAGGAGTGTTTTAGAGATTGTTTCTGAAGAAATGGCATACACCTAAACTGGCCATGGTGCTTTGTCATAATCCTTCTAGCCACTACTCTCTAATGAAGATCTGTTCTGTTCTACTTTTGAAAAGAGACTAGAGACTGTGTACTTCAATGATGGGGGTGCTCCCCCTCTGAAAAATTATGCCCCTTTAAGGTGTGTCAAGCTCATCAACCAAAAATTGAGGCACCCAAACTTACTAGTCAGTTTTGAAAATTTAGGTCTAAATACCCAATCATTGATGTGCTAATAGGAATGTTGCCAGAGTAAAGCCAATCTGTAACCTGAAATGTCAATGCTGTTGAATTTCTGAAGCCCACCTTGAAACAAATGTGCTCTTCTAGTTAATGTGCCTCTTCCATATGCCTTCTGAAATAATAGTTAGTGATGCCTCAAATGCAAGGTCTTTCTCTTCTCAAGGGAGTACTTGTTCATGCAGAGGTTATCAGCATTAACGTAGAAGTGCCCCGTTAGCCTGTTGCATGGCTGTCCCTGGCTCTAGACAATAGTGTGTATACAAATAATAGGCAAGGAAAATCCTTTGCCCTTTTCTGCTTGTAAACCTAATATTTTTCTGAAGGCACATCGAGTTCCATGATAACCATTACATGGGTGAATAAATTAGACCAGCTTTATCTAAAGAGATAAAAAGAACATGCAACTAAAGGAAGAAAGAAGGAAAAGAACAAAGGAAATTCTACGCTTAAATGTCAAAATTAGCCATTTATGTGCCCAAGAACCTGAAATGTTCTTGTGCCGTTTTGTGATCTATATATGAATTTCTCATAAAATAGCTGCCTCTAACTGAAGTCCATTCTCTCAGTGCTAGCATGTTTTTCAGATTTCACTGTCAGCCTATCATTTCTTGGCTACTATTTGACTTCTAATGACCTGTGATATTTTTGTTCGATGCCTTCCTCAGCTCTATCACATTATGAAATGAATTCTTCCTTATTAAGGAGGGCAAAATTGTCCTCTGGCCCTGGAGAGAATGCATCAAGTTTTCTTCACATACCCCTTTCCCGGTGTGAATATTCTGCCCTTGCCAATTATGTGCCTATCAGCCTACCATAGACTGCCAAATCTTCCACCCATATCTCCAAGTCAAAGAGTAAAAAGAGGACAGCTGGACCTCTGAGAGACTTGAGAATGAGTTCAGCTAGGTAATGAGGGATGGTTGAGGAGAGATGAGAAGGTGGGATTTACATGCTGAACATGTTGGGTATGGAGGTAGGCAGATTGCAGTGGAGCTGGGATGGGCTAAAATGGGGAGCAGAACCAGCAGTTATCATGGGGTGAGGGTGGGCTTCTGCTTTGACAGTGGAAACTGTTTTGCTCAGAAGAAAGCCAGAAGCTGGAGAAGAAGAGTACAGACTGTTGTTTGTGAGGAAACAAGTGAGTGCTAAGGAAGGATTGGGAATTGTCTGGAGGGCCTAACGTTTCCATGCCCAGCAAAGGGAGATGAGTAGGCAAATGCTGGTGGCTTTGCCCCTGCCACTGAGAAGGCTAAGGTATGGTCTGTCACAGTGTTGTGACTTCATGATGTGTGAGGTGGAGCCTGTGCTGCTGCTCTTCAGGCCACTATGCTCCTCCAGTTCTGACTTGAGTTGTGGGTAGAAATTGCACTCACTTTTGAACTAGTGTGTGGAGCCAGGACCACTCCCCTCTCTCATGGCACATACACTTCTGCTGGTCTGTGCCAAAACACTCCTCTCAGGGACAGATCTGATTCTGCTCTTGGTCCAACATAGCAGAAATCCGCTGCAGGATATGACAACTGTGGACAGTGGCCTCCTCATGCTGTCCATGCTTTTAATATGTGGAAATATCCTGAACTGTTTTCCCCTTACTTTATAAATGTCTTTGAGTCTCAGTGGGAGGAAAAGTGCTATATCAACATAAAATGATGTTGATCATTTTACCTTATTAATATGTGTGACAGGGATCTTTAGGAGCTAAGAAGTTAGTGCAGGTTTTGAAAAAACAGCTGTTTCTTACTGTACTGTTCTAAATTATTTTTATTACTTAGTTTGAAAAAAAACCCTACCCAAATAAATTACAGTGATTGGTATACATGTATATGCATATCTATTTTGTTTTTCTTAAAGTTAATTAAGTACTTTAGGAAAAAGTGTCAGCGTGGCCACCAGCAAGAGTTAGTGGCCGCAGTCTGAGGCCACCAAAAATTTTGTTGTGTGAACCCCTGCTTTAGGCTAGGATGCTTTCACAGATCCCAGGATTGTATTTCAATAGCCTTTCCTTCATACATCCCCTTTTCTTTTTCTTCCTTCCTTATCAGAGCAAGATTTTTGTAGACTTCAAAAATTGCCTGAAGGAGGGAAATTTATCCTTTTTTTCCTGATGCATTGCTATTTAAAAAAAAAGACTTCTTGCTCCTTATGTTACAGTAACTGTGCCTGTAAAGTTATCCTAGCTCTGGTTGAAGTGGCAAATTTACTAAAATGGGCTATGAGCATGATCCTAAAAACTCTTACTAATGAGTGTAGCACTTTGAGTACTCAAATTGTCATCTGTAGGACTACATCCAGTAGTAAGCGTTTGCAGCACCAGGTTCAATATTCAGGTTAATTAAATATAAATTAACTAAAAAATACTGTAGAGGAAAAACATGATGCACAACTTGCAGAAAATGGTTTGATCTTATTATGAGAATTTCAGAGCAGAGCTCAGTCATTGCACTGACAGGTGCTACAGAAAAACCTGAGAGAGATTGACAGAGTAGAGTTTATATCATTAATTAAACACTGTTGTGTTGGTGGGAACTTCATATTTTGGTTCAGTTTTGCAGCACATTGTATCTGTCTATCTCTGAATTGTGACTTAAGGAAACAGGCTAGTGATCTGGGTATCTTAATTTTTGGATGCCCAACTGGACACCTTAAAGAAAAAGCATCTACCCTCTGGAAATCAGGCCTTTTCACAAAGTGTGCTCCCAAAAATACTGTTCATTTTTGAAAATTTGGTCCATGTTGATAATTTTTTTTAAAACAGATTTTAATAGTTCCATGTGGTGTTTAGACTTTGTTTTTTATCAGTGGGTAGCAGAGTAATGTTTATCGATTGCTAACAGCAACAGCACTCTGTTACAGACAGAAGTGAACACTGTAAAGCCTCTCCTTCATTATTGTCGTGCTGTGCTTGCTGCTACATATTGTATATCGGAGAACATTTTTAAAAATTACAATAGAAGTGACCTTTTGTTTTCATTCCCGAATGTGGAATGTTCTCTGGGAACTCTTAACAGTGTTAAGGTAGTAAAGTATGCTGACAGATTTCTAAACAAAATACTTGTGCATAGCTGCAGAACATAAATCATTCCTTCCAGTTCTGAATTTTATAAATTGTTACATGAAAGTTACCTCTGTTCTTGTTTGACTTTAACGAGATTTTTTTTGTTCAGGCAGAAATATTGTTGCTTCTCAGTTTTGCAAATATAATGCCCTTAGTTGTAATGACATAGCTGTAGTTCCTTCAAAAATGGTTTAAACTGCCAAGATATTTGGGTTTTCATAATAGTCAGCTCACATTGTACAAAATTTGGAGATGATGTCCTTTACCTATCATTTATTTGTAAATCAAATGGATGCAAATGTTGTTTATAAAATAGCAACAGTAGACCAAAAGCCAGTAATAGTGTAGTCATATTCTCCTGGGAATAAGGGCCCATTATTTTTAGACACAGTGAAGCAGGGTGAGCACTGCTCCAGCCCTGAAGCTGGGGCTGGGGAAGAGAGCAAAACCCCAGCTGATTGGGGGAAGTGGCTGCAGCTGGGGCCACAGCCCAAACAGACCAACTGGGCCTTGTAAGAAGGCTAGGGCAGCCAGAAGCTCAACAGTCTCTCTCTCTGCTTGTGGAGAGAGAAGGGCCTGGCTGCTAGGGAACTGAGCAGGGTACTGGGAGTGGAGCAGGGCTAGGGGAAGGCTAGAAGGGCTGAGAGCTCTAGCCTGGAAAACCACCAGGCTGTGGGACTAGCTGAGGGCCTAAGAACAGTACTGGGGCTGCAGAGGGGCAGCCCAGCTAGAGAGAGAGGCAGCAGGTCCAACCCAACCTTGCCTGTGATGAGTGGTGTATACTGCAGTCTGCCCCAGGGAGTGGGGCTAGATAGTGACTGGCAGTAGCCTTACACTGAGGCGAGGTGGGGTTAGTGGGTGGGGGTTCCCCTGAGTGGGGAGACCCAGAGTGTGGGGGTAATGCCAGGGGGGCAGCAACCCGGAGAAAGGGGCACCGGGGTCCTGGGAGGGCCACAGAGGCCAGCGGTAAGGCGGATCACCAGCCTGCAGGGGGTGCTCCCAGATGCTGGAAGAGCTAATTCCCACGGATGACCAGCAGGAGGCACCGCAGGAGTGAGTCCACATCCTTACACATAGGTTTTGCCTTTTTCCACATGATATACAGTACAGTGCTGAGGAATCTCATGTTCCAGTGCTCCTACCATGCACTTCCTAGAACTGCTTTAACTTGAAATAAAATAAAAATTAGAAATGGATAGTCCTTAATGTGTCTACTGATGATGATCTTTCAACGACAGAGCATAGGGTGGAAAGCTGAAAACCTCCATGCTGTTGTGAGACACTTGGCAGGCAACCATGAGATGGTAGCATGTCTGCATGATCTCTTGGGGATTTAGATAAATGGATTCCCAAAATTCCATTATCTGACCCAGCTGTTCACTTATTAATAACAATATAATATTTATAAAAGGGCCTAATACCAAGGCACTTGAGGCACTCTATAAGCAATTAATATATGATAATCATATATAGTAGCTAAAATGTGTCACACAAGACAGATGATAAAAAGCTAGACAAAATGACAGCTATACAAATATGGTGGAAAGTGCAAGGTGAAGGAGTTACTATCCATAGCTGATAGCAATTCAGATAAAAAACATTCCTGAATTAGAAGTGTTTACAAATGTTTCTGAATGGGGAGGCGGTGGGTTAAGGTAAATATCCACAGGAAGTAAGTTCCTTACCCTAAGGCAGGGGTGGGCAAACTTTTTGGCCCGAGGGCCACATTGGGGAATAGAAATTGTATGGCGAGCTATGAATGCTCACAAAATTGGAGTTGGCAGGTGGGAGGGGGTGGAGCTGGGAATGAGGGGTTTGGGGTGCACAAGGGTGCTCTGGGCTGGGATCAAGGGGTTTGGAGAGCAGGAGGGGGATCAGGGCTGGGGCAGGGAGTTGGGGCATGGGGAGAGGTGCAGGCTCTGAGCGGCGCTTACCTCAAGTGGCTCCCAGAAGCAGTAGCATGTTCCTTCTCCAGCTCCTATGCGGAGACACGGCCAGGCGCCTCTGCACGCTGCCCCATCTGCAGGCACCGCCCCTGCAGCTCCATCCGACAGCGTCAGTGCCAGCAGATATTTACCTACCAAAAGCTATGGTGTAGCAGAAGACACTGTCATCTGCTCTCAAATGTGAATGTTTCATAGATCCTGCAACATGTAGAGTGCCACTGACTCCCATCAACTGCAATGGGAGGTGAGAGAGCTCATCATCTTGTAGGATCAGTAGCTCATGGGATCAAAACCAAAGTTAGGGGGTACCTGATAGGAGTAGAGGAACCAGTGAACTGACACAAAGCAGCTGCAATGAGGGCCAGAATCTAGCCCAACTGGTAAATTGTCAGCAAGTCACAAGACAGACAGAACCTAGAAAACCAATTTATTTTTATGACAAACTCCAAAGTACATGACAATAATTAAAGTTTGAGGTTTGCAAGATTTGGAGAGACGCTCATGGTATTCTTACGGCATCTGGTAGTTTTTACTATGTGGAGCTTGTACTCAGTATAAAAGGAATGCAAGTTTCTTGAAACTTCTTCAGTATTATTTATATGCTGTGAAGTGTATCAGATTGCAAATCAAGGATTAGCTGGATCAGTGTAAATAGAAGATTTGAAAAAGGAGAGAGATCTCAGTGGAATAAAGTTGCAACATTGCTTCTTATACAGATTGATATCTTCCAGTTCTCTTGCGTTCACAAATTTAGGGCCTGATCCTGCAAGCATTGAAGTCTATAGGAGTTTGGCCTCTGATTTTAGTGGAAGAATGTAGTGTCCCTTTACATAGTTTGTGAGCCCTCTTGTGACACTGTCTTCTAAAACAAACCCAGAATACAGTGAACTCCACTAGGGAGCTCACAAACTATGTAAAGGGATACACTCAATTCCAAAACACTTTAGAGAAGGACTGGGTCATTAATAGGTGAAATGAAAGTTGATTGATTTGACCTTAAGTTAAATATCTTTAAGGAAACATTATTTTCTAATACAAACTTTTTTAAAAAGGCATATTTAAAGAAAGCATTATTCTTTTTCTTCCCAGTTTTGCACGTCTATTTATAGAAGCATTAGAGTTCCGTGTAAATTGGCCATCTTGCCAATCTTGGTATTCTATTGCTCTTCTTCCACCTTGTTTTGAAAAATAACTTTACAAACTTCCAAGTAAAGAAGAGAAAACTCTTGTGTTCATTTTTTACAACTCCCTTTTTGTAGCTTTTAAAATGCCGATAATATTAGCATATACTCCAGCTAGATTTTTGTACAGTTATCTTGCTAAATTTAACAATGCTTCTGCAGGAATGCGTTTACCTTGTTTTTAATAGTGTATTTAGATAAGTGTCATTATTCTTTCAGATCCTGATGAATACCAACCACCTGTTTGGAAATCTTACTGTGAGTATTCAAACAGATTTTTAAAAAATATTGGAACAAAAGACTTTCATTTCCAGTGCTTTTAAAACAATTGAAATACCATTTTTATCAAGATGTGAGTTCAAGAAACATTGTGCATTAATATGAAGAGTAGTAGGAAATGTTGTCATTTGGAGACACTTGCCCTCCTTGATGCCAAAGGCCAAGTGCATCTGTACAGTCCCTGGAGTTGGATTCTGTAAACCTTGTTCACATGAGTGTTCTCATTAATGTCAATGAGACTACTTGCACAGGTATGGCCTGCTGGCATAGTGCCTAAGGGCGTTAGTGACCGGATTCTTGCAAGGGAGAAAGATTCAGCCTTTATTTAACAGCAGATTTTCAGTGTGTGTGTGTATTTGGCCACACAACTACTGTAAAATGCCTCTAACTCTACATGTTCTGACATATTTTTGAGGCTAGATGCCCTTCTGAGACAGGGGCAGGCAAACTTTTTGATCTGAGGGCTGCATTGGGTTTCTGAAGTTATTTGGAGGGCCGGTTACGGGAGGCTGTGTCTCCCGAAGCAGCCAGGCAGGGCTGCCCCCCCCCCCCCCCCCCCCCGCTATCCGACCTGTCCTGCTTCTCACCCCCTGGGACTCCTGCACCATCCAACCCCTCCTGTTCCCTGACAGCCCCTGGAACCCCTGCCCCTGATTACTCCCCGCCAGCCCCATCTAACTCCTCCTCTCATTTCTGACTGCCTCATCCGACCACCCCCGGAACCTCTGCCTCTGATTGCTCCCTGCCGCCCCATCCAACCCCACCTCATTCCTGACGGTCTGCCCCTCAGCCCGTGTGACCTCTGCCCCATCCAAACACCCTTTCTCCCTGTCCCCTGAGAACTCCTGCCCTTGACTTCCTCCCACTGTGCCATCTAACCTTCCCTCTCCTTTCTAACTGCTCCCTGGGGATCCCTGCCCCCATTCAACCCCATTGTTCCCCACCCTTTGACCACCCAGACCCCTATCCACACCCCCACACCCGATCACCACCTGAGCTCCCCTGCCCTCTATCCAACCCCTCCCCTGCTCTCTGCCCCCTTACCACGCTGCCTGGAGCACCAGTGGCTGGCAGTGCTACAGCTGCGCCGCCCAGATCACCAGGAAAGGCAGCCATGCCACCTGGCTGGAGCCAGTCACGCCACCGCGCAACACAGAGCACCAGGTCAGGCCCCAGCTCTGCAGCTGCGCTGTCCCAGGAGCTCGCAGCCCCACTGCCCAGAGCATTGCTCCGGCGGCGGGGCGAGCTGAGGCTGCAGAGTAGGGGGAACAGCAAGGAAGGGGCCAGGGGCGAGGCTCCTGGGGCAGGAGCTCAGGAGCCAGGCAGGAGGGTCCCGCGGGCTGTAGTTTTCCCACCTCTGTTTTGAGACCATGTCCAGAGACTAGAGCAGGGGTAGGCAACCTATGGCACACATGCTGAAGGTGGCACATAAGCTGATTTTCAGTGACACTCGCACTGCCCAGGTCCTGGCCACCGGTCCGGGGGGCTCTGCATTTTAATTTAATTTTAAATGTAGCTTCTTGAACATTTTAAAAACCTTATTTACTTTACATGCAACAATAGTTTAGTTATATGTTATAGACTTATAGAAAGAGACCTTCTAAAAACGTTAAACTCTAAAAATCACTTAGAAAAGTTAGATGCCTGCAAGTCACCAGGGCCTGATGAAATGCATCCTAGAATACTCAAGGAGTTAATAGAAGAGGTATCTGAGCCTCTAGCTGTTATCTTTGGGAAATCATGGGAGACGGGGGAGATTCCAGAAGACTGGAAGGGGGCAAATATAGTGCCCATCTATAAAAAGGGAAATAAAAACAACCCAGGAAACTACAGACCAGTTAGTTTAACTTCTGTGCCAGGGAAGATAATGGAGCAGGTAATCAAAGAAATCATCTGCAAACACTTGGAAGGTGGTAAGGTGATAGGGAATAGCCGGCATGGATTTGTAAAGAACAAATCGTGTCAAACTAATCTGATAGTGTTCTTTGATAGGATAACGAGCCTTGTGGATAAGGGAGAAGTGGTGGATGTGATATACCTAGACTTTAGTAAGGCATTTGATATGGTCTCGCATGATATTCTTATAGATAAACTAGGAAAGTACAATTTAGATGGGGCTACTATAAGGTGGGTGCATAACTGGCTGGGTAACCGTACTCAGAGAGTAGTTGTTAATGGCTCCCAATCCTGCTGGAAAGGTATAACAAGTGGGGTTCCGCAGGGGTCTGTTTTGGGACCAGTTCTGTTCAATATCTTCATCAACGATTTAGATGTTGGCATAGAAAGTACGCTTATTAAGTTTGCGAACGATACCAAACTGGGAGGGATTGCAACTGCTTTGGAGAACAGGGTCAAAATTCAAAATGATCTGGACAAATTGGAGAAATGGTCTGAGGTAAACAGGATGAAGTTCAATAAAGATAAATGCAAAGTGCTCCACTTAGGAAGGAACAATCAGTTTCACACATACAGAATGGGAAGAGACTGTCTAGGAAGGAGTATGGCAGAAAGAGATCTAGGGGTCATAGTAGACCACAAGCTTAATATGAGTCAACAGTGTGATATTGTTGCAAAAAAAGCAAACGTGATTCTGGGATGCATTAACAGGTGTGTTGTAAACAAGACACGAGAAGTCATTCTTCCGCTTTACTCTGCGCTGGTCAGGCCTCAGCTGGAGTATTGTGTCCAGTTCTGGGCACCGCATTTCAAGAAAGATGTGGAGAAATTGGAGAGGGTCCAAAGAAGAGCAACAAGAATGATTAAAGGTCTTGAGAACATGACCTATGAAGGAAGGCTGAAGGAATTGCGTTTGTTTAGTTTGGAAAAGAGAAGACTGAGAGGGGGCATGATAGCAGTTTTCAGGTATCTAAAAGGGTGTCATCAGGAGGAGGGAGAAAACTTGTTCACCTTAGCCTCCAATGATAGAACAAGAAGCAATGGGCTTAAACTGCAGCAAGGGAGATTTAGGTTGGACATTAGGAAAAAGTTTCTAACTGTCAGGGTAGTTAAACACTGGAATATATTGCCTAGGGAAGTTGTGGAATCTCCATCTCTGGAGACATTTAAGATTAGGTTAGATAAATGTCTATTAGGGATGGTCTAGACAATATTTGGTCCTGCCATGAGGGCAGGGGACTGGACTCAATGACCTCTCGAGGTCCCTTCCAGTCCTGGAGTCTATGAGTCTATGAGTCTATTACTGGAACGCAAAACCTTAAATTAGAGGGAATAAATGAAGACTCGGCACACCACTTCTGAAAGGTTGCCAACCCCTGGACTAGAGCCAGCGCTAGGCATAAGCAGATTAAGCAATTGCTTAGGGCCCCAAGCAGCGCAGGGAGCCCCCTATTAATTATTGTATTTGTAGCTCCCCCTCCCCCCCCCCCGAAAATATTCCTGCTTTGGGCCCCGAATGGGCTAGTAACAGCACTGCCAAAGACACATGAAAGCAGCACTTAACATAATGAAAGAAATCATCTGTGTAAGTTGGGGCCTATGATCCAGCGTCCCAAAAAATGGATTTATTTCCAAATGACAGCACATCATGGAATCTGTTCTACTGAGTTCAAGGTTTTAAGTTTGTTAAACCTTTGACAAAAAACGTATAAGCGTTTTTTTGAAGTGTAAGATTTTGCTAAAGTTTCTAGAGAATGGATTAAAATAATTTTTATCAACTGAAAATATATAATAGAAATGAGAGGGGAAAAAGACCTTTTGAATCATTTAGTTCATGCCTTTGCTAATGCAGGATTATTTTCTACAGCAGGGGTTCTCAAACTGGGGGTCGGGACTTCTCGGGGTTATTACATAGGGGGGCACGAGCTGTCAGCCTCCACCCCAAACCCTGCTTTGCCTCCAACATTTATAATGGTGTTAAATTAAAAACACTTGTTTATATATGTATATGGGGGGGGGTCGCACTCAGAGGCTTGCTATGTGAAAGGGGTCACCAGTACAATAGTTTGAGAACCACTGCTCTACAGTATATATTCTAGGTCTAAATGCACAGAACTTCCAACTCTTCTGAAACATTCACTTTCAGTTTCCATGAGTCCTGCAGAGATTGGATGTTTCTGTTCCAACAGGCACTTTGTACACAGCATTCCCAACCCCAAACATTCAAAAATCATGAGTCATGCCTCAAAAAACCCAAAACATTAGCGTTGGGGCTTTTTTTATTTGCCATCTGGTGTCTGAGCATTTAAGATGAACTCAGGTAATAGCTTCAAACTTTTCTCTGCCGCCACAAAGACTAGAAACAATCCCAAAAGCTGAGATTCTCATATAATCTCCAGTTTCCAGGCACTGGGCCTCTAACTAAAACACTTAATACTGTGAGACTCATGATAAATTCAAGAGAGTTGGCAACACTGCATAGGCCTTAAAATTTTAGCAACTCCAGAACCTTTTAAAACTTATTTTAAATTAATTGAAATGAATGAAGAATAAGCAGCGAGGATGGGGGAAAATGCTAAAGATTTTCCTCCAGCTGTCTTTGGTGTTCTCTTCAGATGGTTGAATGTAAAGGAACTGAATGCGCGTAACAGTCTCCAATCCATTCAACTGCTGTTGCATAACTGCGGTGGTTGGAACCTCAGTCTGCATGTGAACGTAGAAGCAATCTCTGTGTGGTTTTGAATCATAACTTATTACATCAGGGGCTTGCCCTATGTCAAACCAGTCACTTAAAATAAAGGCACTTACACATGAAGTGACTTAAAGCAGGCTTTTGCCTTGTAGATGATGGTTAAAGAATAAAACTGGAGCACATTGTAACTTTATTATTAAACATCATTAATCATAACAGCCGTTCATCCAGTGTTTGTCACCAAGTTCTGTGTGTTTTGCTTTCAGTTGCAAATAATAATAAATCACAACACTCTACCTTCTGTGAACTCAGTGAACTCTGCCTTTTCGTTCATTTTATTTCACACCGTGATCTATAATGAGGTGTCCAACCTTTACCATGCCAAGCCTCACTGGCAGCTGGCCCAGTAGCTAAAGCAACACACATCATTTGTAGATGTAACTTATGTTTTTCATAATTTTCCAAAATTAGAAGTAAGTGCACACAGTCATATTATTTGCTTGTGTTGCTGTCTCTCTTGATAAATGAATAGGAATGTCTTATTCCAGTTCACTAGCAATAGTAGCAGCAAGGAAACAGCAGCTGATAGCTTGGTTCTCATGCAGCAGTAATAGGAAAAGGATAGAGAGCACATTTCACAGACCACACAGTGTATTCCTGACTAAAGAATAAAAGGCACAGTCTTTGAGCAGAAAGTCATCTTCAGAAAAGCTTTCTAATGTTGCTGTAAGGCAAGAAATGATTAGCTTAAATTTTTTTAGTGCTCTACAAAGCGTGTCACTTGCAACTATCCATCATCACATTTTCAGATCTAAAATTATCCATTTTCTCTGAATTTTTTCTTATATAACCTGAGCTAGTTCTCCACAAGTATCAGATTTGGATCAGGGAATAATTTCTTCATTTATGGCAGAAAAAATATTTTTATAGTGGAAACTGGGGAAAATAAATGTTCATGCTGTACTTCCAATGAAAAGTTGCAAATTTTACATTATTTTCCTATTTTTCATTACTTTCAAAATCACCCTTTTCATATCTGTGCAAAACAATTTTTAAAAGTGGTGAAGTAGGTTTTAAATAAAATTAAGATAAAGATAAAAATGTTGCTTTCCCCATCCCCTTTGGAACAAGGATTTCTATCTAGTGTGAATATTTACTTGTCATCTAACACTGCCATTTTCTCCATTGTGATTCTTATATTCTTAGCATCTTAATGCAGCATGAGTGTCAAAAAATAGTTATGATCAAATGCCAAAGATAATGAAATAAAATCTCATTGAATAAACTAATTTATGTTCTTGTTACATTAAAGAAGTGACAGCACATGTTATCAGAGTTGTTTGCTAGTAATATTGTTGGAAAGATAATTTAATTTTAAGGGATTACATCTCTGTGTCTATTTCAGAAAGAAATCTAATCAGAACCAAATTTTTGTAAAGATAAAAAAAAAGTATTGACAGCTTCATTTTTAAGATGATTTGCCAAATCAAACTACTTTAGGAGGAGCTGAATGTCCCTCCTTTATAGCAAAGTAGATTGTTACTATCATAAATTTACAACTTACTTTTGAAGATACCTTGATCTCAGTGAGGCTCAATTTTTAAAAGATAACAAAAATAGATATTTTGGTATTTGTACCCATTTTAAAATAGGTTACATTTTAGGCCTTAGCTATGGAAAACTGCCCACTGAATGACCATAGGTGCACAGCCATAAATGACATTTTGTTTGCTCAGAAAGGTTAGTGAACAATCATAAAGACTGAGGGCCTGATTCTACAATGCTCTGAATTTCTTCTGCAAGGTCCTGAATAGCTTCAGTCCCTAGTGAAATCAATGGGAGTTGAAGGTGAGCAGTGCCTTGCAGGACGTGGTCAGTGCCTTACAGCACTGACTGTGAATCCTGTTGCTGAAGAACAGAGTTGTAGAACCAACATGTTTTTGATGTATTGTAAAGTGAAGTTTGCATTGATCATAACATCTGTTTTTTTCTGCCTGTGTCTAGCTTGTTTTCCCACCTTGCCCAGGTATCACACAGTAATTAATTAGATATATGAATTCTAATAGCGAGTGGTTTCTGATTAGTTGTGAATCAATTATATCTTGGCCTGTGTATCCCTCTGCACAAAATCTTGCAGCAAGTATTTTTTTAAATCAAAATTTAATGTTTTCAGATTCCTAATTTAACAAAAACAATGCTGTGTTAAGCAGAAAACTGAAATATATTTAACTTCTGCCTTCTCTCAGTGTATCAGTTGCAACAGGAAGCTCCCCATCCTAGAAGGATTACCTGCACTTTTGAGGTGGGTATCGTGATGATCCAAAGCTTTACATTCTCCACAAACTCCAGTTCCATCCACACACCGTACATTCAACAACTGCTACATGGGAGACATGGAAGTATTATGGAGAGGGCAACTTGAATACATTGCATTTTCTGATGTTAAAGGGGCACCATCAAGTGGAAATCTGGTTAATTTAAAATAAGAGTTAAAAAGACTTTCAGGTACTACATCTGTCCCCTGCAATCACCTGGTAACTTTAGCAGTATTTTTTTCTTTACACTTACTTTTTTGTTATATTTCTCTGTCCTCTCTTTTGTGTGAAAGATCCACACAAACAGGGGAAACTGACTGTACAGGGCAAATACCAAGACTGTCCCTACGTTATTAAATGCACACAATAAATGCAATGAAAGAACAGTGAATTCTTCCGCCCATCCCAATCTTTCAGTTATAGACAGAAAGTGTGGGCCCTGATGCTTCAGTTGTGAAATCCTGTTGAAGCATAGGGAATACCCATGTATGCAGAGGGTCAGTTCATATGACTCGGATTGTAGGATCAGGACCTAAAGTGATACTGTCTTTTTTTAATGCTATTTGACAGGACTAGCACTCTTTCATATCTATTTTGAAATTGTAGATTAAAATATTGTTGTGTTTTAATTGATATTAAACATCCGTGTCAGTAAGTTTTTATGAATAACTCTCTATCCCATCACTACCTCTAGGAACTTGGAAAACATCAGTGTCAATTTTAAGAATGCTGAAATGTTGAGTTTGACTCATTAAATATTACAAAACACTGCTCATACTACACCATTGCAAGTTATTGAATTGTTCAAATTTTATTGCAACATTTTTATCATGCAACAAGAGAGAAGAAATTAATCTCTGGAATGTGTTTGTCCATGTTGACATAGCATTAAATATAGTGGAGCATAGTACTGTCAGGAGCATTAATAGCTTATAGCTTAGATCACAAAGAAGATTACTTTACTGACTTAAACAGGGATTTCTCTATCCTCTCTTTCAAATGCCCAATTGCAGTTCTTCCAAATAGTCTATCAACTTCTCGAATAAAATATAGAGATTTAATGGGAGTCAAACACTTCATTTTAATGGAAACACCCTGATCTTTCATGATTAACTTGGCAGGTTTGCATTTTTGCAATAGGTAGGTGAGTAGCTATAGTTGATTGGTCTTTCATGTAGCTATATCTTGATCAAGCATGACAGACTAATTTTTTATGGAACATGTCTCAGCAAGAAAAAATAGTTTTTAAATGTTTTGTGTTGTTAATGAGTTTGCTAATAAGGAAACAACATCTAAGCTGTTATTGTTTCTGTGCAAAAACCTTACACATTAATATTGAAGTTAGGATTTTAATCACATGTAATTATTTCCATTGACAGTTTTTGTTTCCACTTCAACCTTTCTATTTTTCCTTTCCATGTATTCAGCATAATAGGATTTTTTGTGATATCACTCAAAATGTCACACATTCATTTGGGTATAGTGCTTTTTTACTCCCTGCCTGTGGGGTGGGGGGGACAGCTGCCCCACACAGGCAGGAGAAGGGTTAAGGCAGCCTTGGAGAGGCTTTGCAGAACCCAGCCAATCAGGAAAAGGCTCATGGGGAGAGCCAATCAAGAGAAGGCTTGCTGGAGCAGCCCATATATAAAGGGCTGCTCAACAGAGGAAAGACGGTCTCTTCCTGGAAGACAAAGGGGAAGAACTGTCTGCTGAGGAGCACCGGAGATATTGCAGTGCTGGGCAGGGTAGCGGAGCAATAGAGGAGCTCTTGGCTGACCATGGCCAGACTGAGGCCCTAAAGCGAGGGGAAGGGAAGATGCTAGGGCTACAGGGGAAGAGGCCCAGGGAATGTAGTCAGCAGGAATAGGAGGAGGGACAGTAAGTGGCTGCCAGCTATGTGGCTGGCCGGGACCTAGAGTAGTGGGTGGGCCGGGGTCTCTCCCACTGTTTACTCCTACTTGTCAATGAGGAGAGTGGCCTAAATACAGACTTCAGTTTGCCCCTGAAGCCAGGGATTAGACTAGAAACTTCACTTGGCCATTGAGGCTAGTGGAAGGACCAAGGACTGCCTGTCCCCCAAAAGAGGGGAGACAGCGGGCTGGGGCACAGCTGGAGGACTGTCCTGAAGAGGACAGTGCGGTCAGGGAGTGACACGGGTCCACATGGTGGTGATGGAGGAGGAAGTGGAAGGGATAGTGCGTGAAGCACTGCTAGTAAAAGGTGCCTTGGTGGTCCGAGAGAGCAAATTCCCAGCACAACCAGCAGGAGGTGCCGCGGTGGTGGGTCTGCACTGCTACACTGCCCTAAACTGTTGTGTACTGTTGCTAGGTGTCAAGAAATAACTGCTGCTTTCCGCCCCAAAAAGTTTCTGAGTTTCAGTGGTGGGTGAAATGCATCCAATGTATATACATTTTAAGACTGTAACGCACTCTTGGCAGGCTAGTAGCCTAGACTGTTAACATTTATTTTTTTGATGAGCTGTATCTTACCTTTCCTGGCATTGTCTGTTGATGTAACAAAAGACCATATCGTAATGCATATAGATACTGTGGTAATGGGTGCCACTCAGGTACCTTGACAGTATGGGAACCTGATCTATACATGTCCTAATTTTTGTGAATTCAGAGTCTCAACTTTACTATTGATATGTATAGCTTTCAGGATAAGCTTTCCTTCTCAAATAAACAGAGAAATACAAAGTATGCAGGAATAGTGCAACCAGAACTGCATGGAGAGGCCTTATAGTAAATAAAATAATGACTGCAGTTTGGTGCACAACATGTATGCTTCATGGACTTTTTCCCCCCACAGTGGAGAGTTACCTATAATAATACAGAGGAGTCCTAGGCTTGTTTAGCTTAATAGATCTGTCAGGAGCACAGCCCATGCCAATTTATCTGCAGGCTGGTGTTTGTGTTAATCATTAATGTCCTGGGAAATGAGAAATCATGAGCAGGAGTCATGCAAAGATCTCCTCCTTTATAATATTAGCAATACCACTGGACTGCCAAGGCAAGACATAAAAGATGTAAAGTCATATACTATAGATAAACATTTTGAACATCTGTTTCAATTGCAGTAATGGAACAAGCCTACAACACCAACTGGTCATTCATTCAAATTCAAATCAGATCCACACTTGCATTATTTTAAAAATTAGACAAGATCAAGCCAATTCATACTGGGGAGATCTTCAGGCATCCAGATGCTGCCACTTCAATTACAATTTACCTTTACTTAATTTTGTCATCCGAAGATGTATGTGTATCGCCGCAGTATCATTGAGTTTACACATTAGTTTTAAATTTTTGTAAGCTTTTGTACAGATGGCAAATTGCAATTCGTGATTATTTTAGGAAGAAATAGGCTGGAGCTGAGCAGTGCTCACCCTGAATTAGTGATCCAAGCTCTAGAGGGTATGTAGGTTTACTACATAGTACCTAGAAAGGTCTCCAGGTTTAATCCTGTCAGGCTCAACAGAGACGTGTGTTTGTACCTTCACTTGTGAACATTCATAACACCAAACTTGACTAAGTACTTCACTCAGGAGGGACAAAGAAGCTAGTGTAACTCTAGAATGGTTTTGTCCCAAAATGTAAACTGTAGAGTAGAACATGGTCTTGATTTTAATATGGGATAAGAAATGCATATCTGCAATTTTTAGGTATCGTGAAAATTGAGAGTTGAACAAAGCAGATTTGTGCAGCATACAATTTGTTGCACATAGATAGCTGCTGAGTGTAAAGTTTAAGGTATTTTTAGGGCCCTTCATTTTTAGTTTTTATTTTATTAAATTCCCAGGAAAAATTAATCAGTATTTATTACCACAACAAAAACAGGTGAAAATCAGTGCAAAAAACTATTTAATAATTTTTCTGGGTGAATATCGGGGTTTATTTTGGTGGCTGGAAAGATGGAAATATTCAGTAGATTAATGCTCTGAATTCCGTTACTCAATGTGGTTTGGTGTAGAACGAAAGCAGAACTCAAAGCACAGTGCCAGCTCTGAGTTTAAGAAAACAATACATCTCTAATCCCCAAATAAAACTTTTCATTTGAAAAAAACATTCACTGTTGTGCACTTAAAACTATTAGCCCATAAGCATTTGTTTAATAATTGAGCCACACCATTTGCAGCACATACACTCAAGTCTATCCTTTTCTCCTGTTCGTTTTTTTAAACTTTCGAATACTTTCTTATGATCTGAAACGTATTCTGATGCAGATTTTCATTTTCTTCCAATTTTAGTGTGTCAAATCTTTAATCCATCATCTGCTAACAGTTTGAAATGCGTGCATGGTGGGCGTGAGATTCATCAGTATGTTCCGAGGTGCAACGCACTTCAGAGCTTGCCTGTGTGCCTTTTGTTTATTGTGTATCTTCTAGACTAACACAGCCTTATTTCAGCAGGCAACTTTGCATATACACAGAGACAATAATGTATTATCGTAATACCTATTTCTCATGCAATGATTGTATTTTCCTAATAAAACAAGTTATTTTTATATATTTGAATGATACAAAAGTAGGGGGTGAATTGGGGAGAAAAAAGGAATAATACTCTTTGTAAAACCTGGGAATTTTTCAGTAAAAATTGGTTTAAACTGAAATTGAAAGGGCTTAGGTATTTTTTAAAAATGGAAATTTTCCATTTTAAAAATCCTATTTCTCAAGGTCAAAACTATGACCATTTTGAAGGATATTTTTACATCATAAAAGTAAAATTGAAATAATTATAATGTAGCATCAATGTGTATTATTTGCCTTTTTTGGAGGCGGGGGAGTTGATTTCAATGTCTTGCCCATAACAATGTTTTTCATTACAAGTACTGAACATACTGTGCAGCTGAAACAAAGTTGAAGTGAAAATATATTCAGTGAGTAGAAACGTGTTTAACCTTTCTCTGTGTTCTAAGCTCTTCCTGCTAGTGCTGAGCTTTGATCTGCTCTTTCTCAGCTGGGTTTCTGTTAGCAGCCATGAGTGAGGCAGTGAGGAGCAGAATCTTCTAAGTAATTGAATAGTTCTGCTGTATACGTAATTTTATAAGTATTAGGAAGAGAATCCCAGTCCAAAGAATATCAGAGGTTAGGGGGAGGGAGTAATACGTAATTTGGTACGGTATTAATTATGTTGTTCCTCGTATTGAAATAAGCAGGACAATTAAAGAAAAAAGTACTTGGCAAAGAGTAATTGGAAATCACACCATAAATAATGTTTGTTCAAGGTGCGAAGGCACATGCTGCTACAAGAGATAATGTGGAGAGACATTACCAGCAAATAACTCAGTACCTTGAAAATGGTTCTAAAATACTTTGACTGTCCATTCTAACTCTGCTGAGGTCAATGGGGTTACACTGGGGTAATGCCAGCATAAAGAACTGGAGAATCAGCCCTTGTGTTTTGGTCACGTGATGGTGCAGCACAGCTGAGGTATTTTGAGTGAAAAATAGCATTGTGGGTTAGTGCTGTAAATACTTAAGGATCTTTGAATTCTACATCAGATTCATACCGTGATCATAATAAGAAATGTGGGTGCATTGTCCAAAGCATATTGTGTTTGCCTCTCTGGGCTGTGTGTGCATGCATGTGTTTGTGCATGAATATATATGTATAGTTAGAATCTGTCTTCAGGGCACCCCTTGCTGTCACAGCAGGGCACCTCACAATGAATTTAAAATAATCATATGTGAAAGGATATCAGGCCAACCAAATGATTGAATTAATTAAAATTACTGCCCTTTTTTGCCTCATAACAAGACTCCATCCTAATCTTGTGCTAATTACTAACAAGCCTGATTGAGCAGCATCTCTAAATACCCTTGTCAAAGCAGCCTCTGTGGATAGCTACGGAGTATTTGATCACGCTCAATGGGGGTATTTAATGTAACTTGTTAAATTTGATCTCAAAGACGAGTTCATATGAACGAGATTCATCCTGGGTGACTTCCCAAGGCACCGAGGACATTTCAGAATGACACAGTCAAGTGTGAGGCGCATGCCAAGTCTACACCATTTATCCATTCACCCACTTCAGTTTTATTAGCCATAAACCAAAGTTTAGGTGAGAAAATAGAAACAAAACCAGAGCAGGACTATAGTGACTTCTGTGTTCAGTGCCTAGCACAATGGGGTCTGGATCCTTCCTGGGCTCTCTGGGCACTGCTACAGTACAAACAATAGTAACTGATGACAAATATCACATGGGTACCACTGTTATTTTCCATTGTAAGTACAGGGGAAAGTGAGCTATCTCTCATACCACAGAGTAGTAACTGTGGGTATATGCTAACTTTTTTTTTAAGGTACTAATTAGAACTGTGTGAATAACTGATTTTCCAGATCACTGGCAGTTCTAAAAAATAAAATAAAATACATTCTGTTTGGGTCAAACAAGGAAAAAAAAAAGTCCAGAATTTCCAGCACATTGAAAAAGGCATTTCATTTCAGGCATAGAACCTATCATGTCATTCTCACATTCTCTTTCTGGCCCAGTGACTATTTGAGTATTTTATAGAAAGTGGAACAGCTTCAGTAGGAGAGACTGGGAGAGATCTATCCCAGAATTCCCTGTAGCCTAGTGGTTAGGCCACTCACCTTGGTGGGGGACACCTAGATTCCAGTCCCTGCTTCAGTGAATATTTAATTAGTTATACAAAGTGGGACACCTTCAACAGAAGACATTGAGAAACCCCCAACCCTGGCATACCCCATCACCCAGGTCATTCATCTCAGATGCAGGAGACCTTGGTTCAAGTCTCTGCTCCAGAGCATCCCCATCTCACTTCATTCTTGTGCATCATGCTGAAATCCTCTTGGTAATATAGCCTAAGACACTGAAATGTTTCTTTTTGATTATATGATGCATTTAAACATTTCTGAAGTTTTCTCTTTTTTTTTTTCATTTTTTGACTAAAACAAATTGTCAAAATGGACATGTATTCGCAGAATGTTTGTCTTCCGAAAGCTGCATTTTTCGGAGGACAAAAAAATTGGCTGGAAATTTTTGCATAGATATAGAATGGACATAAGTCTTTGCTAATACAAGAATCAACTTTTATGACCCCTGTACAGACCATCACTATGATTATTGAAATAATAAGGCAATTTACAGACTACTCTCAAAAATTTCTGAAACTCAAGGAAATTTACTGACATTTACTTGAATGCAAGAAAAAATGAAGCAGTTGGGGACACATCTTATGCCTCATGTTAAATAAAATTTTCGATTTTAGTGGCCCCCAAATACTGCAAAAAGCAAAAGACATTATGTGGAGATGGGGCACAGCTGAACTGACCTTTCCAGCAAGAATAGATTTAATTAAAATGATAATTCTCCCTCAGCTGCTTCATTTTATTATGGCAATATCCATATTTCATCTCAGACAGTAAGCGGCTCCAATCTTGGAAGGCATGATTTTGCTCCTTTACATGAGGGTTGAGAAGAGTGAGAATAAGCCTTATGAAACTCCATCATGGAAAGCAAAAAGGAGGGTTAAACTTACCAAATCTGTATAGTTATTTTGACAGCTAATTTTAGCTCTCTCTGGATCTGTATTGACCAGGATGACTTATGTGGTGACTCAGAGAAAATAGTGTTACAGGAACTTTGTGGTATCAAAAGATCATGGCAAGGTCAAACAGTGCTCCTAGTTCTGATGCACTTAATGGCAATAAAAACAACTAAATTATGAAAAATGCTAGGTGCTGACTAAAGAGAGATGCCTATGGGGAAACCTTTATGATAATACTCATAGAAAACATTGCAGAAAATAAGAGGCATATAATATCCTGACCTATGTTATATACTTGGCCTACAGTAATGCATACAAATTAACTCTATTCTAAAGGCACAATCCAGGTGCTGCTAAAATCAATGGAAAGACTCCCTTTGATTTCAGTGGGAGCTGGGTCAGGCCCTATGGAAATACATTCAAAATAAACAACAACAAAAATACAATAGAATGGGGTAATGAGATAACATGGGAGGTTATAAAGAGACAGGCATGTAAATTAGGTGGGCTCAGTTTATCTCCAATCCTAAATAGGTTCTCATTGTGCTAGATGCTGTACAAACACACAGTGAAAGGTAGCCCCTGTCTGAAGAGCTTACAGTCTAATTGAAGAAAAGTGGATGTAACAGTCTGAAGGAGTGAGGACTGCCAGGTTCAGAGAAATGGTAATTTCTCCTTTTAATTTATCATCCAGAAAAGTTAAGTCCCACACCCATTGTGAGTGCCTGTAGTTACTCTCCAGCTGAGTTTTTCTTTGACAGTTTGCTCTAATCTTCTGCCACTTCACATTCTCATCTTGTTTGCACACTCAGATTTTATTGTGATTTGGACATTTTCTTGGAGTGCAATGCTGGCCATTAATACCATGACAGGCATCTAAGTTTTTTGAAGTTACTTATACACAGTTTTTATGCACAGTATTGCAGTCTGTGTGTTTAATGCTTTCATCTTCTCTACTTTCATATTGTTTCTAATTTATAAAATGAAGTGGTTTGCTTAGCAGGAGGACGGAAATTAGGACCCGAAACCTACAAAGTTTTATGCATGTGTTTGCCTTTAGGCATGTGAGTAGTCCAACTCAGAACAATGGGACTACTTGCATGATTAAAGTCAAGCATGTCTTTGCAGAGTAGGGGCTTAATTTTGCTTCTCTGGTAATATAGGCTTTCTGTTGTAATCTAGTCAGAAGTATAAAGCAAGTTGCAAGGCTGTGGTTACATAAGTCAACTCTTGTTTCTTCTATTATAAGTTGTATTCTACATCTAAATTAATAATATATACACCAATGATTGTAAAGGAAAATGCACACTTTAAAACATTATTGATCACTTCAATAATGGATACTGATTTTCTAAACTGATCAACCATCAGACTAGCTCTTTATTTCTTGTGACTATGGAAGGATTGTTGTTGCTAGACTCTGTATCATATTTAATTTTTGACATCTCGGACTTTTAAAGATCCCATTTAAATGCCATCTCAACAACAAGGGTGAAATATTTATTTTAGTTTGCTTGACGTTTTCCTGAAAAGATGTGAGGATGAAACTGAAGCAGAAATAAACTGTGAATGTTTTGCGCTTGATTATAGCTGGATCATCAATGACTGCAATGGTTAAGGTTGCATAACTGTTGAATTCAAAGCGCAAAAGATTTCCCAGTTCCATAGTCAGAGAAATGATGGAAGTTAAGGCACTGCATTGGGATGGGAGAGAGCTGGATTCAATTTCCCAACTCTGCAATAGGCATCGCGGGTAAATTGCTTTTCTCAGTGCCTTATCTGTAAAATGGGGCTAATGATACTCCTTTTCTGCCACCCTTTGTCTGTGTGCACATTTAGATTGTCAGCTGTTTGGGGCAGGGACTGTTTCGTACTATTTGCAACTAGTACAAAAGGGTCTTGATACTAGTGGGGTCTCTAGGTGCTATTTTAATACACAAATATGAAAGTTTTGGGTACACAAGAAATGCAAGACTTGTATAATAACATTTCATTTACCACTGAAATGTAGCCACCTCTCAGATGAAATATGGCAGTGGTTTAACAGTACACAGCAACACTTCTAACAACTTTAGAAGAGGAAGATGACTTGTAAATTGAAGATTTTTTAAAAATTGTGTTTCTAGATTATTTGTACCAAGAAAAAAATGTCATGTATCATTTAAAAAAAAATCCAGTTTGGGCCTATAGTAGTTGGACAACGTTACTAATGTGGCTTAGAAAAGCACCAACATGCACGTGATTTCAAGAGACACTCTCCATTTCAGCATTTAAATAGGCTGCTTCCTCAGCTTGTGTTTAGATTGTTGGACCTTTCAGTGTGTCTTCTTACACTATACCCACTGGAAAAGTACTGTAGTGCTGAGTGATTCTTGTCCTTTCCCATCAGATATGCTGTATGTTCTCTCCTATTTTTTAAAAAGTTGTTATATACAAGATGTTTATTATGTGCCATCTTTTCTGAAAGTAAAATATTTAAAATGTTTGTTTTTTCAATAGGTAGAGAACAGACCCAAATATTATGGAAGAGAGTAAGTAATGTGCTGCTGTGAATCACTGAGTCTAATGTGAGTGGGTTCAGTTCAAGTTCAATGTTGAGTAAAGGTGCTGCAAGTGCACCTCATGGCCTTTTCATCGCCTCTGTGTGTTTAACCACAGAATGTGGGGCTGGCTGTGCTAACACTTTTAATTTGCAAAGTGAGGACACTGCAGTTGCCTGCCCTCTTGGCTGTTCAGCATGCTGTGTGTGGGACTTGTAAAGGTCATACATTACATTTTGATGGGTACATCTTGAGTGATCACTGTGAAATTGTGCTCTGCCCTGTTTCTGCCAGTCTGCTTATTGGGCATGTACAGCAAAGAACTTTCCTCCACTTAATCACACTACTTCCCTGCAAACTCTAATTTGGGTATGGCATTTTACCCACCTCACATCACCCCTGCAGTTTCAGATGGATACAGTATTCTTCAGTTCTGCATTATCTAGGAAAATATAGTGCTGCTGTGCTTCATGTGGTTGGTTGGTTCACCCCAAAGGTGAAGGTGCTGCAATGAGTATATGTGTGTGTAAAAATCTCTTTGGAGCCATATGAAATGTCACATGCTATAAAAATGCACATTATCATTTGTATTTACTTGTCCTCCATTTCATTGAATTAAGCAAAGATTGTTCTGTTTAGCACGGAGAATGAAAGCAAATTTTATGTTTGTGTTTATTTTGGTATCAGTGTCTGTAAATTTGCACTTTGTTATGCAGATTAATAGTTAGATTAAATGGATCCCTTGAGCCCCTGGCAAACTAGCAGACTGTCCCTCAGTATTGGCAAGTGTGATTACCCTTAGCATAGAATATTAAGCTAATGGGTAACATGGGCACTTGTCTATTAAACTAATGTAAGATACCCATGTTATGAAAGGAATGCTCTTGTTCTGTAATGAGTGTTCTTCCCATGCTGTCTGTTAAGTGATTTTGACAGCTAAAGCCTACCAGCCGCAAATAATCATGCTGGCCAAATTCCAAGCAGAGAGAGAAATTAACATAATAAATAGGTTCCTGCTAATTACTGTAGTTCTTATGGAAACTTCTTTTTAAAAGCCACTTTTTTGTTTTTCTTTTTCTTTTTCCTTAAAAACAAACAAAGATGTGGTCTAAGATTGAAAAACAGTGTGTTTTGAAACAGCTTTGATTGCTAATAAAAATGAGTTTTGTTTGTTAGATTCCATGGTATGATCTCAAGAGAAGAAGCTGACCAGTTATTAAGTGTTGCAGAGGGAAGTTATCTCATTCGTGAGAGCCAACGGCAACCAGGAACCTACACATTGGCATTAAGGTTGGTAATTACTATTTTATTTAAAAAGTTATAGAATATTTGTTAATATCTCGTTATGGTGTTAAGATGAACTCTTATTTAATTCCTTTATAGAATTTTTTGTAACAGTGACCATTTAATGACACTGTATTTTTGTGGCCTGGTTACTGTTCAGTATCTTCAGAGTACAGTACTCTAAATCTTTCAGTGAGAGATTAATGTCTTGGATTTGAAATACTGAGATAACTGTCTATGGATGATTGGTTTTATTTTACTATAGATTTTCCCTCCTCCGGTCTTTTCCCACCACCCTTCAGTTGTGTTCATAGATGCCACATCTGGATATTGAAAATGGAGATGGAGAAGAATTTGAACGTTCCTCTGTGATCTCATGTGACTAAACCCAACCTTGTATCAAGGTTGGTGACCTGCTGTAGGAGAGTAACTGGCTGTGACTCATGATACTACTATACATGACTCATGGCCGGTGACTCATGATACTACTCATACCGCCTGTGTGCCAGCCTAATCTGGCCTGTGAACTAGTGTCTGTCCTTGAACAGTTATGTGCCAACTGGGTGTGAATGCATGCTTCCGCCTCTATACAGCTATGAAAACTCAATCGGATTGTTTCCTAACTGAAATAGTTACAGATTGACTTTATAGTATCTTTTACAATTTTTTAACTTTGTCATTTTATTGTTCTCAGAGATAGTATGTGAAATGAATTGACTCTTCAGTTCTACGTAGTTTAACTGAGTTTGGCCCAGATCCAGGAAAACATTTAAGCATATGCTTAACTTTAAGCACACGAGTAATCCTTCAGTAAGACTGCTCATATTAAAAGCAGGCCTATGCGTTCCCAGATCAGCACCAGCTTTTCCATATCAGTGGTCACACATGGTTTTTCTCATTATGACTGTACAGCTGAAAAGATTCTGAATTGGATAAGAGAGAGCAAATCTTGCAAATCTGAGTTTTAATTAATTTCACTCTGAGGTACTGTAAAGTGTTTTCCTTTTACTTCTTTAGTAGTTTTGGATCCAGTACTGTAAACTGTACTCACATTGAGGCCGATAGTAAGCACTACTCAATGGAACTGGTCATGTGAGCAAGCGCTATGCAGTGTGAGGAGGGGTTGCAGAATTAGGTCCTTAGTTATGTTGATTCCTGCATCCCATGTTTCACAGAGGGGAATAGAGAGCAACATGGATTATGGGCTTACATTTTCCAGGATACTAGCTGTATTGATGGTAAATGGTCTGCCAGTCTGACCTGGAGGAAAATGCTGTCCTGACCCCAAATATGGCAGTCAGATAAGAAGCATGTCAGTGAGACCCACCAGCCAGACCTGAATATTTTTAGCAATGGAGCCTCTGTTTCTGCCCTTGCATTACTTCGAACCACTCTAAACAGACACAGTGTATAGGAAGCCTCGACAAAGCTAGGTTATGCATTGCCCGCATGGTCTTTCCAAACCTGACTCCTGTCACTCCATGGAGCCAAATGTAACTATTTCTATTGAAAAAGAGCCCTCCAAACCCACAAAGGAGGAGACAAGACTTCCCCTTAATTCTGACCTGTATATCTGATGATACACCTGACATGCAGATCTTCCAAGTACTGTACATATTTAAAGGGACACTGAGAGATTGCGAGAGTCCTAAAATTTGATCCTCTGTTGTTTTTTTACTCTGTCCCACTTCCTGTTGTGGATGTTTTTTTAGCATCACCATTCTATAACAAGAACTGCAACCATTTCATAATCTCGGCTCTTCAGTGAGACAAGCCAACAAATAATGCTGTTTGCTGCTGTGCATAAGCACGCATACAGCACAAGCATACAATATACAGGTTGCTCCATCCTTCCCTGTCCTTGTCATGTTTGTTCTTGCAAACAAACTGATAATAGATTCAAGTTGTTGAGACTCCTGCTCTCTAAAGAACAGGATACTTTTGAATTGCAATCTCTGCCTAGCCATGTTCTTATGAGCTCATAAGAATAAAATAATACACACAGTGGAAAACAGTATGATGTATGAGTTATCACATCACAAACAAACTCCTGACCCAAAAAACTCTGTCTCTTTGGTTAGTCATTCTTGCATTGTACCCCTCCAAAAAGGAGGAATTTTAAGAGTTATTTGGACACGTTAACTAGTGGGTATTTAAAACAAACACACACAAAAACTGTTCTCCAGGCATTCCATCTTCTCATACCAGATTTCTAAATATTCTAGCAAGAAACAGAGAGACACTTTGCTTCCAAAATTTGTAACCTACTGTTGTTCTCTACAAAAGTTAAACTGATGAATTGCAGTTCCTCTGGAGCAAATATAGGATACCAAACTGAAAAAAATATGATGAAATATCAGTAAATACCCGCAGGTTTCACAAAGAAACTTATCCAGCAAATATTTATCTTTAGGATGTGCTGGACATCTGGAAGAACAATAGCAATTAATGAACGTATTGTACAACAAAAAATAGAAATATGGCTGAAATATTGATATCTTGGAATAATACACTGGGGTGAATGCATTTTCTTAGAAAAAATTACTGTATTTACATTTAAAAAAATAGACTGCAGTAAGATACTTGTCTTTGCAGTAATATTCTAACAGGAACATGAATTGACATTTATATTGATTCACGTGTGAATACAGCGGTATTATTATTTTTCATGGTCTAATGACTCCTTCCAGCCACTGCCCTGTAATAAAAATAAATTCAAAACGGAACAAACTGATGCAGGCCTTGTTTGAATGGCTGATCTAAAGAGAGAGAGAGATATTCTGTCACTGAATTTTGTTCCTGCTTCTGCAAAACGTACAGTGCCTTTGACCAGCAGGTTTAGACGAAGGTTTCTAACCATTAGGGGAGTGAAGTTCTGGAACAGCCTTCCGAGGGAAGTAGTGGGGGCAAAAGACTTTCCTGGCTTTAAGACAAAGCTTGATAAGTATATGGAGGGGATGTTATGATAGGATTGTTAATTTGGGCAATTGATCTTGGATTACCACCAGATAGGTCTGCTCAATGGTCTGCGGGGAGATGTTGGATGGAATGGGAACTGAGTTACTGCAGAGAATTCCTTCTTGGGTGCTGGCTGGTGAGTCTTGCCCACATGCTCAGGGTTTAGCTGATCGCCATATTTGGGGTCGGGAAGGAATTTTCCTCCAGGGCGGATTGGCAGGGGCCCTGGAGGTTTTTCGCCTTCCCCTGCAGCGTGGGGCACGGGTCGCTTGCTGGTGGTTTCTCTGCAGCTTGAGGTCTTCAAACCAATTTTGAGGATTTCAATAACTCTGTCCTGGGTTAGGGGTTGTTATAAAATTGGATGGGTGGGGTTCTGTGGCCTGCCTTGTGCAGGAGGTCAGACTAGATGATCAGATTGGTCCCTTCTGACCTATGAGTCTATGAGTCTATGATGTGCTTGAGGTTGCTGGGCACCTTACATGATGATTCCTGGTGTGGCTTCTTTTATTTGAAAATGAGTAATTTTTTCCCAGGGTAACAGGTTGTACCTATATTTTAGAATGAGGGAAAAACATGATCCGGGTAATTACAGATCTGTTAGTCTAACCTCAGTAGTATGCAAGGCTTTAGCACAAATTGTGAAGGAAAGAATAATTAAATTCATAGAGGTAAAGGGGATGTAATGTAATATGGATTTACCAAAGGTAGATCATAACAGCCTAACATGTTGTTGTTCTTTGAGAAAATAACTGATTTTTGAGATAAGGGAAGTACAGTAGATCTAGTACACTTGAACTTCAGTAAAGCATCTGCTATGGAACCACATGGGAAATTATTGGTTAAATTAGGGAAGATGTGGATAAGGAATTGGCTGAAGTGGAGAAGGCAATGGGTTGGACTGGAAAGCTGAATTATCAGACTTGGGGAGGTTACTAGTGGAGTTCCTCAAGGATTGGTCTCTGAACCAATCTTTGTCAACATTTTTGTTAATGACCTTGGGACAAAAAGTAGGAGTGTGCTAAAGAAGTTTCTTGATGATACCAAGTTGCGAGGCATCATCGATGCAGAGGAGGATTGGATGACGTTGAAGAATGGAGTAATAGGAATGAGATGAAATTCAGTAGTACCAAATGCAAAGTCTTGCTCTTAGGGGTAACAATAAGAATTTCTGCTACAAACTGGGGGATCATCAGTTGGAAGGGTCAGAGGAGGAGAGAAACCTGGGTGTGTGTCTCGCTCACAGGATGACTATGAGCCACCAATGTGATGCGACTGTGAAAAAAGGCAAAAGTGATCTTGGGAGGTATCAGGCAAGGCATTTCCAGTAAAGATAAAGAATTAATTCCATTGTACAAGACACTGGGAAGACCTCGTCTGGAATACTGTGTACGATTCTGGTCACCTGTGTTCAAGAAAGATTTAATTTAAATTGTAACAAGTGCAAAGAAGAGCGACTAGGATGATGAGGGGAATGGAGTGTCTGTTTTATGAGTGAAGATGGAAGAGCTTAGCTTGCTTAATCTAGGAAAAAGAAGGCTGACCAAGATTATGATTGCTGTCTGTAAATAACTTATGGGAAGTAAATATCAGGGAGCGTGAAGAGCTATTTAAGCTAACGGATAATGTTGGCATAAGAACAAATGGATGTAAACTAACCATGAACAAATTCAAGGTGGAAATGAGAAGGTTTCTAACCATCACAGAGGTGAGGTTCTGGAACAGCCTCCCAGTTGTGGAGCGAACTACTTAACTGGTTTTAAGAAAGAGCTGGACAGAGTTATGGGTATGATTGTATGACAAGATTGCTTGTGATGGTAAGGGATAGTACTCAACAGTCTGGGGGCTCACTTCCAGTTTCTGTCTTATATTCCTAAAGCTCATGCCACAAGATTTCAGCTGGTCACTATCAGGGGTTAGGAGGGTTCCCCCCTGAATGTATTTGGTGAAGTTTTTTCAATTTCCTTCCTTTGAGGCATCAGGGATGGCCATGGCTGGAGATGGGATGTTGGGGGCGGTGGCAGGGCTGTGAGCATTCTGTCTCAGGTGCTTGACTGGCTGGTTCTGGCTCACATTCTCAGGATCTAACTGCATGCCATGTGGGGGTTGAAAATGAATTTTCCCCCAGGACAGATTGGCAGTGACCTTCGTAGTTTTTTGCATTTCTCTGCAGCATGTGGATGCAGGTCACTTGCCAGAATTATCTGAGTATATCTCACTTAATCATTTGGATATAGAATCATAGAATATCAGGGTTGGAAGGGACCTCAGGAGGTCATCTAGTCCAACCCCCTGCTCAAAGCAGGACCAATCCCAAAATGAGCCCCTCAAGGATTGAACTCACAACTCCGGGTTTAGCAGGCCAATGCTCAAACCACTGAACTATCCTTCCCTGCCATTATTGGAGCATCAGGTTCTGGTGCACCTCAGTCCCTGCTGTTCTCTGCCAGTTGCGCACAATAATCTAGACTCCTATGGGCTGTAATACTTTGATCTCATTTTGGCTGATGGATTTAGTGTGTGGGTGCTTGGTGGTGTAGGTGACTTATGATACAGAGGAGGCCAGACTAGATGATCTAATGGTACCTTCTGTCCTTAAACTCTCTGACTCTAGGGGAAAGGTTAGTGTCTTCAAACTTCGACATCATCTTTTTCAAAGTAGAAAATCCCATTGAAAACAGCTTTTGCGGACAGTAAAGTATACATAGTGATGGATTTTTCTACAGAAAAGAGCATAAGGCAGCTCTCCCTCTGAAATTTCATTTTTCTGCTGTATTCAGAAAACGTTTAATATACCAGTTATAAAGAATGTTTTCAAATTATGGCCCGGCTATATTTATGTAAGAGGTAATGTCAGTTGGATATAACATGGCAGGAAAATGCTCTTAGACCTCTTTAAATGCAGTGTTTGTGCAGTTAACCTTAGTTTAATTTAAAGAAATTAGGATTTGGAATTATGCATTGAAATCTAAACATTGTACATGCAGATGTCATTTTACTGTGATTAAGCATTAGCTTGACCGTCCTGGTTTTACCAAGGAAAATGGCCTGTGATGTTGCTTTCCATTAGAGAAGCAAGTGATACCATATTATCCTGTTCGTTGCTCTCACTTTAAAATGTGTGAAAGTGAATGCGCACACTCTGCTGTCTCATATGCCATAGCTGAATATGAGTGCTTCAGACCTTTTTGGCAGCACTGTGTTTCCTGCCCCTGGAGTTCCTAACACTGCCAACATTTATTTTCCTTCCTAGAAGGAAGGAAGCAGCAGGCATATTCTTTCCATCAGCTGCATGCAAGAGTTTTGTTCATTGTTTCCGTTTTTTTCTGTCTCTGTTAGAAGATATTCAGAGTATACCCATGTCTCCACTAAGTGTGGTGTTGGCTTTGCTTACTAGTGTTTAACCCAGTCCTTACCCTATCACTGTGGTTACTATTACTGTTACTACTGTATTCTACTCTTATTTCAGCTTTGGGAATTTTGCTGTGCATACCATGGTAGGTAAAGATAATTTTGCCTGTAAACTGTCAGATTTTTTTATGGGACCACTTAATTTTTTGGCCATTGCCACAATGTGAGCATGAATGGTCAGCTTCATCTGCAGCCTGGAGGTGACTTTGATAGCTGTTGATCTGTATTATCAATATTATTTCCCAGACCAGAAATGAGGAATGCCAGTGACATGTCTTTGCACAAAATCCTGCCCCCTTTGACAAGACTCCCATTGATTTCAGTGAGCTAGGATTTCGCCTTCTATGTCTAACTCCATGATTCAGTTTGATCTTTTCCTACTAGTATCACAGGTGGACCTAATCCCTTTAAGGGACAGTTGTCCAGCCCACCTGTAATTAATTAGGCAGTGTTCTCTTGAGCCTCATGAGCATGGATCCTTGAAATCCGTTTGCAATGAAAAAATGTGGAAAAACATGAAATTTGCATTTTTATAGAGAATCTTTAGTTTTTACATTTTGTGAAAAAATGAAAACATATATTAACTATTAAATACATTTTACTGAAAGTGCCAGTGTCATGTATTCAATGCATGCAACCTTCCCCTCTTGTGGTTGATTTTTGAATGCGCTTAAAATTTACATAGCTAAACATACTCAAGTAAACTGCTTCCAGCGTATAGAGGTTACTCAAAGGCGTATAGTGCTTGGGTTTTAATGGAGCTCAAATTTCACTTCAGCCTCCAGATGTGAGTAATTAAAGTTATGAAAAGACAGTGAAAACTTCCCTAAAGATGGTGTCACTGTGTTTGGCAAGGAAAAAATTCCGTGTTGATGGCAATGTGCTGTTTTGTACTGTATGCAGAGCGGCTTTAGATTATGTTCGAAGGCAGACAGTTGTAGAACACATGGAAAGCGCTGAACATAAACTGAATGAAAAGACATGAAAACAAGAGGCTGAATCAGCAGGGCCATCGACAATAATAAAGAAACAGTGCACTGTGCACTGGATCATTCCAGTGCATTAAAAAAATTTTTTTTTCTGAAAATCTAGAAAACAAACAGAAGTAAGAAATACAAATTGCAATTCTATTAATTTTATTATAATGATTGACGGCACTGGTAGGCTTCGAACTTGCTTAAAAATAGTAAATATACCAATAAAACATTATGTTCAACTAATACCTATATATATTGTGGCTAGGGAAACTTAAGTTCAGTGTTTCATTTTAAACGTGGAAAAACAGTTTGTTTTTTATCAGAGAATTTTGGTTTTTTAATCACAAAAAGCTAGGTCCCTGCCGATGAGCGATAGCTGGCTCCTATAAAGATCAATGAACAAGTGAGGGAAAGCTGCTCAAGAGTCCAGAAAGGCTCTGAAAGGAACCCAGGATGGCTGGGCAGACGGCCTTGGAAGGAGAGTGAAGGCTTCCATGGGTTCCCTGGACAAGAACAATGCTGAAAAACTGATTCAGATAACGTTGGGTAACACCGTAGCAAGCTCTTAGAGAGGCAGATGTCAGCATTAAGACCCAGAGTTTAAGGAACTGGGAAGAGATGCAGCAATAGTGCAGAAACTAACATGGAGTCAATGGGGACCTTGTTTGAAGGGAGGGACAATGTGGGGGGGTCGGCATGAGAGGAAAGATAGTATGTGGTTTAGGATATGGAACTCAGGAGACCTGAATTCAATTCCCTGTTTCAATTCACAAGTTTCTTTGTGACCTTGAGGAAGTCACTTAGTATCTCTGCCTCAGTTCCATCTGTAAAATGGGGATCACAGCACTTTCCTACCTCACCAGGATGTTGTAAGGATAAACATGTTAAAAATTGTGAGATGCTCAGATACTATGATGGTGGGGAACCATTTTTTTTTATTCATGGATGTGGGGTTTTTTGGGGGGGACAGACCTGAAGCCTCCAACATCCCTCACTGCACAGCTCTCACTCCCTTTTCACCCCACTCTTTTCTATACTGTTCCAACTCACACATTCCCTCCAACTGCTTAGACTCCCTTACTACTGTTCTGACCATGCTCCATCTCCTCCAAAATTCCTTCCATCATCCCCAATGCTTTGAGACTCCTGCAACATTCAGATTCCTATTGCTCCGAGCCCCACACCCACATCCTCTGCTGCTTGGAGCTCTCCTCCTTGCCACGGGAATGCATGGAGGAGTAGTGGGGAGGTGGTGGGTCTGTAAGGCATGCATGTACCAGCTGGGTGCAGAGACGGTGAGGAGTGTGGAGATGCATAGTCCCTAGTCCAAATCTGGGCCTAGTGTATGGAGGCTCTTCACATCTATCTGTAGCATAGGAGGCACAGAAAGGTGTGAAGTGACACAGTGATCTCAATAAAATGTTCTCAGCCAAACCAGAACAATCCGTGGGGTTAGATTCAGCATGAAACAATAGCTCTGAGATGTGTGAATTGCTCTATTAATTTAGGTGACCCTTAAATATGGGAAAAAGATAATTATGACTTGCTGCTGGCACTCAGAGTGTTCTTTCCTCCCACAAATTCTAAAGATAAGAATAAAAGTGAATGAAAGAAAACAAGAATCATATAGAAACAATCCTGAAATCAAATCTGTTACATTTGAGTAATGTTACGGGGTTGTCTCCTGAGCACCTCCTCCCGGCTGCTGGCCCATTCCTTTCCCAAGCAGTGTACAATGCTTTCTTCCCTTTCTTCCCAACTTTGCCATTTTATTTTCTATGACAGAGTTATTAGATACAGAATGTTCTCTGCCCCAACCAGGCTTCATAAAGCTTTATACCATGTTCTCACAAAGTCTTTTGCCTACCAGAGCTTGCTACAGTGTTATCCAATGTTGTCGCAATCAGTTTTTCAGCATTGTTATTGTCCAGGGAACCCATGGGAGCCTCCATGAATTTATCTAGTTCTTTTTTGAACCTGGTTGTAGTCTTGGTCTTCACAACATCCTCTGGCAAGGAGTTCCACAGGTTGACTGTGCGTTGTGTGAAAAAAAAATACTTCCTTTTGTTTGTTTTAAAGCTGCTCCTATTAATTTCATTTGGTGACCACTAGTTCTTGTGTTATGAGGAGTAAATAACACTTCCTTATTTACTTTTTCCATATCAGTCATGATTTTATAGACCTCTATCATATCCCCCCCACCTTAGTCGTCTCTTTTCCAAATTGAAAAGTCCCAGTCTTATTAATCTCTCCTCATATGGCAGCCATTCCATACCCCTTTTGTTTCCTATCTTTTAACCAGTTACCAATCCAGGACCTTCCCTCTTATCCCCTGGTAGCTGACTTTGCTTAAGAGCCTTTGATGAGGGACCTTATCAAAGGCTTTCTGAAAATCTAACTACATCAATGGATGTTAACAAGGGGATGATGCAAAGGTAGTGAAGAGACTAACATTCAGGCAGTACATTTTGTGACTGGTGTAATCCTACCTAAGGAGCCCAAGGCAATGGAGGGGGAGAGCTGGGCTGTAGTACGTGGAGGTGCTAAGAAATTGGGTTTTGTTTGTTTGTTTTTCCCTGTTTTTTTTAAATAAATGCTTCAAAATTTTAAGGCAGCATGAAGGTTGCCCAGTCATGCCTCATGCTCTTCTACAATGCAGGGTGTGGTTAAACTCAAACCTCTGAAAACCAGGAAATTCATTAAGGTAACACTGCTTTAAACTGCTGAAAAACAGGCAATACAAAATTAAGGTGCATGCCACCCCCACAATGCAACATTAACACTGTCCTCTTTGGAGCCAGCAATAGTCACTGGGAATGGTTCAGTAAGGATAATGGAAAGGTTAACAAACTACCAAGGGAAGTGGTAGATCCTCCATCTCTTGAAGGCTTCAAGTCAAGACTTATTAAGCTCAATACATCAGTGTCTGGGGTAAATTCTATAGCCTGTGTTATATAGGTCAGACTGTATGATCTGGTTTCTTATAGACCTAAAATCTGTGAATCTACAATAAGAACATATGAAGACGGAGTAAGAGAACATGCCATTATTTGTCTTGTATTCCACAGATAAGAATTCCAGCATTTATCTGTGTCCACTCCAGCTGTGTTAACTGTACCCGCACTGAATGGAGGAGGGATTAGCAGGAGCAGCTTGGCAGAGCTGTGACTGTGATGTGAAGAGAAGTGCATGTGCGCTTTGAAGGATCAAATATGTCTCATTTTTGCACTGAATTTTGTAGCTTGTGGCAGTAGAGGTACAACAAGGCTGTCGTCTTGCTATGAGGATTGTCAGCCATGTGGTGGCAGGGTGAGTGAAGACAGTGTCTCAGAAGGAGTGCTCAGGACAAGAGTGAAGGTGTGGAGTAAGCTCAGTGTTTGAGTGTAGGTGAGGTGTAGGTAGCTCCTGTTTGCTATACTTGATCTGAACCTGTGGTTTGCCTTGGAAAAGAGACAATGTTAGACTTTATCCTGTAGTGCTCATGTGCTCTATTCCCAATGTGTTCTGTGGCACAGTGGTTCTCAACCAGGGGTCCATAAGCCCTTGGGGGAGGGGGGGGCATGGAGCCCCACGGCTGAAACCTGGTGCCCCAAACCCCAGTGCTGAAGCTGGGAGCGGCACAGCGCTAAAGCCGTCATTCCCCCCCTCACCCCCCAGCTCAGCCAGGAGCAGTGCAGGGCTGAGGCTGGCACCCTCGCCCCGAAGCTGAGAGCAGCGTGGGGCTAAAGTCAGTGCCCCTGCCCCGAAGCCATGAGCAGTGTGACCCTGATACCAACACCACCTCAAGCCCCGAAGCCAGGAGCAGTGTGGAACTGAAGCTAGCAAACCTCCCCTCTCCAAGCCTGGAGTCCCAGGGCCCCCCCCAAAGCTGGGAGCTGCACTGAGAATCCCCCTTCACCCTAGCTACCCCCCTGCCTGCACCTTGAGTTACTCTCTGCCTGCAAACAGCCCCTAGCTACCCACTTCCTGCACCCTGAGCAGCTTTCAGACTTTTTGAACTGAGTCCCCCCTTGACTTATATGTTTGGTTGCATCCCCCCACAGGCTGGGTGGCCTCCTGAGTGAGTCGGGAACAGGGCCGGCTCCAGGCACCAGACGAGAAAGCACATACCTGGGGCGGCAGATTGTAAGGGGTGGCATTCCGGCCAATCTTGGGACAACACATTCTGGTCTCTCTGCTGGGGGCAGGAACTAACAATCCCCACCGCTCACCGTGCCGCCGGGCTCCCCGGGATGCGCCACTCCCCGCCACCTGCACCAGCCTCCTCCTCCCATGCTGCTCTGAGCCCAGCCCGGCCAAGCTGCCTTTAAAGGAGCGGCTGAGCCAGCACCTCCTGCAGCCCCCGGGGGCTCTGCCTGCCCGGCCAGGAGAAGTACCCCAAGGTTGGAGAAGGGAGCCCCTCTCACCTGGCTGCAAGTGGCCTGCAGCGCCGCCCTTTACCCCCTTGCGAGCCACCTTGACTGCCCTACACGCGCTCCCTGCGTTTTTTTTTTTTCCCCCCTTCGGCAATCCTGCAGGCAGAAGGAGGTGTTGTTTTTTTTTCTTTCTTTTTTGCTTGGGGCAGCAAAAAAGCTAGAGCCGGCCCTGGTCAGGGATGGGATGGAGGTGATGCTCTCTCTCCGGACCCTGCTGTCCAGAGTTGGCTCAAGTCCCACCAGTTCTTCCCTCACCCCCCAATGGAAGTAAAATTATGCCTGTGCCCAAGGGTCCCCTCCCCAGCCCAGAACCCCGAGTTCCCCCCTCCTAATCTCCTTGGGCCCTGGAGTTTTTATAGCATGTTGAGGGAGGCCTCAGCAAGAAAAACATTGAGAACCCCTGCTGTAGCATCTGTGAGGGTAGAGTCTTAATACATGTGTTATGGTCATGTGTTGCAGGTTTTGCGTTTATCTTCACGCTTTCTTTCTGGTTTTCAGAGGTTTAAAATTAGCTATTCTCCGCATTCTGGAAGGGCATAAAACACCATTGGGACGTTTAATACATAATTACTCTTGTAGAGTTGGTCTAAAATTTTTAAAAATCATGATAAAAATTGAAAATTCAAAGTTGTTTCTGTTTCACAGGATTCAAAACACATTTTTATTTTTTAAAAAGTTTTCTGGGGAAATATTTTTAATCAGAATCAAAATGTTAACCAAAATAAAAGCCATGGCCTTGGCCCTCTCATGGCTGCTTTGTACCTCTCCCATGCTGCAAAGCTGCTAAAGCACCATAGAATCTAGCCAGTCAGAAAATTATTCTTGTGTATGGAAAATCCCAAGATGTCCCCTGGTGACATAGGCCCAGCATAAGTCAAATTCAAGGGGTGTTCCTATGGAGAAAGTGGACATTGGTGATTCACAATTGTCAGTAGAGCAACTGGATATAAATCAGAGCAGCTTGAGGGGCCTCAATCACATTAGTGTAAAATTTGGTGTAACATTCCCTGGCTCACTCCAGGGTTGGAGGAATGTGGAGATGGCTCAACACCACATTGGCCGCATCCTTTCCAGGATCCTGCAGCAAGTGTCACTCAGGTGAACCAAAGAATCTCGCTCCTTGTATGTAGAAATTCTTCCAGTTTCTTTTAGCCTGACTGGTGGACACTTGACCACCTGTGTTAATCTGAGTCATTGCCTTCCTTCTAAATTTGTGAAGCAAGATTCCCCTAGAGAGAGAAAGAGAGAGTGTGTAGGAACAAGAGACCACCCACATCCCTTCTCATTCTGTTTCTAACTCCTCTGCTTATTCACACCTTGTCAGACTCTCATGACATGAGATGTTCAGATTCACTTCACTTCACACTAAAGATTTTTATTCATGGAACCCAGTGTAAAGAGATGGAGTATACTGTAAGCATTACAAATCTAGAGCAACCTTCCAAATCACTAGATAAGTAGACTTAAGACACGGGACTGTGTCCTCGAGTCCCAGTCCACTACTATTGCAGGCAACATCCTTATATAACCCCATGCATACATTTATCAAAGCAGTTGAGTTACACCAGGAATCAGTTTACCCCCATGTAGCCCAAATAAATCCATGCCAGATTCACAGTGTAGCAAAGGTGTTTCTTTGGGAACAGAGTGAACAATAATAGCCTTGTGTACGACCAAAATGCATAGAATGCCAACTGGGTGGTACGCAAAGGCTCTTCTTTGCACTGTCCTAATTCCAATGTTGCTTTCTTCTTGTTATTCCTTTTGAGCTCTCAGTATAGTCTGAGGAGTACTCTAACTTAGTCTGGCCTGTAACAGTGTGGGCTAAAAATATTAGACAACGATCAGTTTTGCATAGGCGCATCCTGGTATGTCCCCTTTTTCTCTTGTATGCCAGCAGCAGAGTGGGTGTTTGGTTTATGAGCCCCGTGTAGACATTCCAGTCAGGCTGGAGTTCAGGCTCTGAGACCCATACCTTCCCTGAGCTTCAGAGCCTTAGTTCCAGCCCTAGCTGGAATGTCTGCATGATGCTTTTTAGCACCATAGCGCAAGACCAAGTCTGTAGACCTGGTCTCTGATACTCACTGCTGCAGGGTTTTGTAGTTTGTTGTGCACAAGTACCCTGTGTGAGCCTGTCATAAATAGATAGTTAAGGGTTAATGCCTCTTTTACCTGTAGAGGGTTAAGAAGTTCACCTAGCCTAGCTGACACCTGACCAGAGAAACCAATGGAAGAACAAGATGTTTCAAAAGGAAAAAGAAAGTTTCCTTTGTTTAGTCAGTTTTTCAGTTTCAGCCGGAGTGAAAAAGATCAAGGAACCAGCCTCTAGTGATCCCAGTAGTGTCTTTCAGCCAAGAACCACAGAGCCCATCATAATTAATTAAATCTCACAATTCCTGTGAGATAAATAAAACAAGACAAGATGAAATATGGGGTTTTAGGTTTTCTAACAGATATTTATTTCCTGTTCTAATAAGAGAGTGGACCAACAGTTTTCTCCCAAATAACCTTTACCCATGAAGTTTCTTAGTTAGCTAGGTTATCTATAGGCTGTACTGAAATATGCTTTCCATTTTCATGGGGAGCTGTGTTTTGATTAGTCTTGATGGTTACTTTCCTTCTTTGTTATTAGTTAGTTTGCATCTTTACTATTTTTGTTCCAGCTCAAGTACCTTTTACATCCATACATGACGAAAATGCACGTCTGTTTAAAACCTTTACTAAGGAAAACAAATATGTCATAGTTTGTCTCAAGGGTAGAAATGAATTCACAGGATAGAAGAAAATGATTAAGTAAATGCGTTTTTACCCACGTTTTACAAATATTACTAGCAGGAGCAAATCGTTCCTGTATATTGGAGTCTGTATGCAAGAATAAAAGTGTTTATAACAGACATTGTAATGGAAATAAGATATTCCTAATGGATGAAAAGACCTGGAAATTCCTAATTAATTCCTAGAGGCTTTAGATTTGCTTTTAAATGTCAGCAAACCAGTAGGTCCATGCTTAATGCCAAGACCTAGAGCAAACGATGGTAACAATAAGACATCACTCACAATGTAGGTTTTTGTGATTGAAAGCTTGTTTAATAATTAGGATGAGGATAAAAGAAATGGGGAGAGAATGTACTTGTGGTAGGCGTTGAAGTGCGATCACACTGTATGTTCTTTTGCACTATCTGCTGCAGCAGGTTTAGTTGGTTACCATGGTTTCCTTTCCTGCAAATCCTATTGTTTCAATATTGTGAATAAATGGAAATAGGTTCTGCAGTCTGATTTAAAAAAGGTAATTCTCTTATTTGTGATTATTAATCGCAAGTTTTGTGTACAAATGGGTATATTCAATGGAGGTGGCATTGGGATATAATTCTTGAGAGAAGTTAAATGTCCAAAAACTTACTGATTCTTAGTTTATTTTGCCAATTTTATGTACTGTGCAGTAATTAGAAGTATATTTTAATAGACTGCGCAGTAAAAAAACACTGACATTTTGAGGTATATGTAAAGAAATTTGCCACTAATATTAATATTAATTATAGAATTAATTTTTACTTTAAAGATACGTAATCAGGGGTTCAGGCTCCAGGCGGCATTTATCTCAAGCAGCTCCTGAAAGAAACAGCATGTTCCTCCTCCGGCTCCTTCATGGAGGTGTGACGTGGTGCCGGCCAGATGGCTCTGCACACTGCCCAATCTGCAGACGCTGCCTCTGCAGCGCCCATTGGCTGTGGTTCCCGGACAATGGGAGCTGCAGGGCTGGTGCTTGGGGTGGGGGCAGCGTGTGAAGCCCCATGGCTGCCCCTCAGCGTAGGAGCTGGAGAGGGGACATGCCGCTGCTTCCGGGAGCCATGCAGAGCCAGGTAAGCCTCCAACCCCACTCCCCAGTGGAACTCGAGGCCAGTTTAAAAGATCTGATGGGCTAGGTGTGGCTCACAGGCCATAGTTTGCCCACCCTGAGGCAGAATATCTCTGGCCTAATCCATGGATATCTAGAAATTGCCTTAGATAGATACGCATGTGATTTCAAGCATCTCTATTTTTTCTTCATGGCCTATTCTCTTCTGCTAGGCCATGATTGATTGTTCATTTCTCGTATGTGTGATTGAGGAGGGGTTTGAAGGACGGGATGGCTTCATGTTTCTCTCTGTTTAGTGACTCATCTGCACTCAGCTGTGCCAAGCCAATCTATGTGTTGCTGTGTTCAGCCTCCTTTTGGCGGTCTGTGGCATGGTAGGGCCCTCTGAATAAAGAGTTCTCTCTGTTCCTGGTCCATGCCTATCTGAGTGCTTTATTACCTAACTGTGGTGCTTGTTTTCTCTATGGTTTTATAAACACTAACTTTGTGGGGACGTCATCCGGTTTGCATCACCCTCCTCTTACTCCTATGGTATTCTCCTGTTCCCTAAAAGGCTCTTGCTACAATGCATTTTACATTTTTACATTTTTCAGAGAAACTGGCCTAGAAATCTCTAGTCACTCCTGTATTTCCTTGGTTGTGATATGGGTGAGTTAAAATTACTGGAGGACTAAAATTAGGGTTTTATTTTATGTATTCGTCCAGGGTGCATAAATCCAGAGCTAGATGCTTGCTGTTATATTTGCATAAATATAAATAAATTTAGGCCTGTCAATTAATCGCAGCTAACTCGTGCGATTAATTACAAAAATTAATCACACTTTGTATTGCACTGTTAAACAATAGAATATCAATTGAAATTTACTAAATATTTTTGGATGTTTTACTACTTTTTCAAATATATTGATTTCAATTACATCACAGAATACAAAATGTACAGTGCTCACTTTATATTATTTTTATTACAAATATTTGCACTGTAAAAATGATAAAGAAATAGTATTTTTCAGTTCGCCTCATACAAGTACTGAAGTGCAATCTCTTCATCATGAAAGTGTAACTTACAAATGTAGATTTTTTTCGTTCTATAACTGCACTCAAAAATGAGAACAATGTAAAAACTGTCTTGTCTACAAGTCCACTCAGTCCTACTTCTTGTTCAGCCAATTGCTAGGAAAAACAAGATTGTTTACATTTACAGGACATAATGCCGCTCACTTCTTATTTATAATCTCATCTGAAAGTGAAAACAGGCGTTCCCATGGCACTTTTGTAGCCTACATTGCAGGATGTTTACGTACCAGATATGCTAAACATTTGTATGCCCCTTCGTGCTTCGGCCACCATTCCAGAGGAAGTGCTTCCATGCTGATAGCACTCGTTAAAAAAATATATGCTATTTAAATTTGTGACTGAACTCTTTGGGGGAGAATTGTATGTCTCCTGTTCTGTTTTACCTCCATTCTGCCATTTATTTCATGTTACAGCAATCTCGGATGATGACCCAGCACATGTTTATTTTAAGAACTCTCACTGCAGTTTTGACAAAACATAAAGAAGGTACCAATGTGAGATTTCTAAAGATAGCTACAGCACTCAACCCAAGGTTTAAGAATCTGAAGTGCCTTCAAAAATCTGAGCAGGATGAGTTATGGAACATGCTTTCAGAAGTCAGAAAAGAGCAACACTCTGATGCAGAAACTACAGAACTGAACCACCAAAAAAGAAAACCAGCCTTCTGCTGGTCTCATCTGACTCAGGTGATGAAAATAAATATGTCAGTCCACACTGCTTTGGATTGCTATCAAGCAGAACCCATCATCGACATGGACACATGTCCTCTGGAATGGTGGTTGAAAAGTGAAGGGACATATGACTCTTTAGTGTATCTGGCACATAAATATCTTGCAGTGCTGGCTACAAAAGTGCCATGCGAATGTCTGTTCTTACTTTCAGGTGACATTGTAAACAGGAAGCGGGCAGCATTGTCTCCTGCACATGTAAACAAATGTATTTGTTTGAGTGATTGGCTGAACAAGAAGTAGGACTGAGTGGACTTATAGGCTCTAAAGTTTTAACATGGTTTTATTTTTGAGTGCAGTTATTCTTTTTTGTACGTAACTCTACATTTGTAAGTTCAACTTTCATGATAAAGAGATTGCATTACATTACTGTAGTAGGTGAATTGAAAAATACTATTTCTTTTGTTTTTTACTGTTCAAATATATGTAATAATGTAAAAAACGTGAGCACTGTACATTTTGTATTCTGTGTTGTAATTGAAATTAATATATTTGAAAATGTAGAAAACATCCAAAAGTATTAAAATAAATGGTATTCTATTATTCTTTAATAGTGCGATTAATCACGATTAATTTTTTTTAATCGCTTGATAGCCCTAAAATAAATGCAGACTTCTGACAGATCCTGGATTCACTGACACTTGCAGTGACCAGAAACCTGCTTTCCACCTTCTGCTGGCTGCATGACTGCATCATTACCTCTCAGATGGCAATATCGCCACACTCCTTTGTTATCTCCATGAGATACTAATTTAGTGCACTCTGCTTGCAGTCTTGAATGCTACTTGGAATCTCCAACTGATGCAAATTGCAGCTCTCTGCCATTTTAGATTGCTGAGAGTAGGTTACACCTCCGCTTTGCTCTTCGAATATATTGCCAATTTTCTGCCAGATGAAATGCAATATGATTACTGTCTTCAGAACAGTTCTTTGCCTGGGTTCCAGTTATCTCAGAAAATGTCCTCCTCTCTCTCTCCTCTCCCCACTACCTATTTTCCACCCACTACTTGTATTGGTTGGCAGGAATGCTTTGGATGACTATCCCAAGGATGAGCTCATAGGAGCTGGCTGTTGTCTGGGGTAGGTTGTGTCCTCTGGAATTTGCTCCCACTAGAAATATTTCTGAGCTTAAACCTGGCCCATAAAAGAATGCTTTGTACAACTTATCTCTTTGTTCCAGGTTTCCATTATATTCTGTTGTTGAACCCCCATTTCTGGCACTGTTATGGAAGTAAATTTGGGATTATTTGAGGGTTTTGGCCTGTATGTTCAAGATTTGGGGGAAATGGTTGTTTTGTACTTGATCTATCTTATGTAAATGCATCTGGGGACTACTGAGACGGACTCATTATAAATGTATGGAATGATGATAATCCTTTCCTAACCTTAATGAGTAATTAACTGGCTACTTGTGGCCTCCCACAGGCTGGAATGCTTTTTTTCCTTATGGTTCATGTCTTCTTGCTGTGTTCCTGTTCTCCTTCCCTCCTCTTCCCATCTGTTGTTGTTGTCAGTTCTGTTTTCTTTTGGCTAGAACTTCAAAGTTATCCTTGGCTGTTCTGTAAATTGCAGACTTTTTCCTACTACTATAACTTCAGCACTTTCTGGAGATGTGTTCATTGCTTTAGTAGGTTTTGTTTTCCAGATAACCAATGTCCAAGACTGGGTTCAGTGTGTCTAGCGTTTGTCAAAGCTTCTTGCTGAGCACATAGTTCATGTTTCACTACAGTCACTACTATACTATTATCTACTCATTCCACAGCAGGGGAGGATGGTCTTGTGATCAAGGCACTGGACAGGAACTCGAGATCTTCCTTCATTTTCTGGCTCTGACACACTTCCTGTCTTACGTTGGGCAAGTCAATTAATCTCTCTGTGCCTCAGTTCTGCAGCTGTGACATAGAGTAACAATATTTCCTTCCTAGGATGACCAGATATCCTGATTTTATAGGGACAGTCATGATTTTTGGGTCTTTTTCTTATATAGGCTCCTATTACCCCGCAACCCACATCCCGATTTTTCACACTTGCTGTCTGGTCACCCAGTTCCTTTCTCGCACTATTTGTCTGTCTTGTCTATTTCATATGGAAGACTGGAATTTTGGAAAAGAGACCTAAAAGAGTCAGTGGGAGTTGGTCACCTAACTTTCTTAAGTCTCTTTCAAAATCCCATCCGAATCTCTTTGGGGCAGGATCTGTATTTCACTGTGTTTATACAGTGCCTTGCACAATGGGGCCCCGATCTTGGTGGAGGCTTCTAGGCACTATTGTAATTAAAATAATAAATAAAAATAAAAATCCAGGAGCTCAAGTGTCAGAAGAAGTGTTACTCATATTCTATGTTGTGTTCTCTTCTTGAAGAAGGCCACGACTCTAATTCCTTTCTGGCTCTCACCAGTAATGTTGCTCCCCCCTCCACCTCGCATCTTGAGGGCTGCAATTTAAACACATATCTTCCAGCCAGTCCTTTAGTTGCCCTTCTTCTATTGTCTGCCTTAGCAAATGGGCTGCTTTATAAATATGCATTTGAGGAACCATTTTTAAAGCTTATTGCTTATGCATAAAAAAAAGAAATCCTTCAGCGATAAATACCTTGGCCTTTTAAAGCTTCCCCCCCCAGAAAAGAGCAAGTTCCATAATGTTGTTTTATGTCATTGTTTTTATCAAACACACTTTTTTAATTATTCAAGTACATAAAGCACTGTAAATAGTAAATGTATTAGTGCCAAATTTCTCCCTCAGTTATACTTGTTTTATACTTAAGGTAATTCGATTGAGTTAAATGGCAGTACTCCTGCTTTATGCCAGTGCTAGTGAGAGGAGAATCAGGGCCATTTCTTTTAACAGTCATAAACTACCAAATGGAGTTTAATACATTTGGTAACAAATATTTGTATGTGTATATGTGCCACATATACAGTACACACGTTTAGGGTGCCAGTTGGATGAAATGTTTTAAATTTATTCTGTTTCACTGAGTCCTACTAAAATGAAAATCACTCATAGGATAGGTCATTTTAATGGGCGTATTACTTTATAATGAGTGTTTATCATCTGTTCTCTCCCATTTGTTAATGCAGCAAGCATTTTAATGGCAGATCAGGCATCACACTAAGAGAATTAAATTTTTATAGATGATGGAGCACCACAGAACAGCAATTAAACTATTCCTCCACAATTTATTTATGTAACCATGATCAAGAGAACTTAAGGTGGAGATACATAAAAACAGTAGTTTGTCTGTTTTGATTATGAGCATAGAACCCATTTTGACCTACTCAGATACGTTTCCCTGAATATTATAATGATTACATTTAGTTAGTAATTTAAAGCAAAATTTATTCAAAAAGACTTCATAGTACAGAGCTTTTTCTTTGCTAACTCCTAGTAGGTTTTGCCAAGGGAACAGTGGGAAAGACTCTAGACTCTTTCAAACAGTAATATTTTGCTAAATAACAGTTGACAGATGTATATAAAACATGGCACCTTTCATCCAAAGTGCTCACCAGTATAAACAAACTACTATGTGTAGCTTTCACCTCATAAATCACTGAAATGTGGCCATGTCTTGTAAGGAAAGCAGCAGCTTTCAAACAGCACACAGCAATATTAAACAACAGTTCAAGACAGAAAAATAAGAATTCCTCTTTCAGTTAAAACTACAGGATGGCTTCGGAATTTAGAATTAGAATTTAGCTAGAACATGAGGGCAAACACCTCATCTCTCATAAGTATCATCATAGGAGCTTTAATGATTACAGATAATTAGATCCTTTGTTTTAAATTTCGTCAAGACTACAGAACCAGAAGCATTTTACCACCTTTATTCAAAAGTAACTACAAGAATAGCAGCAGATGCTAGTGGTATAATGGGGGCAGCGTACTACAGCTCATGGGACATTGGACTGGGAGTTGATTGCTACTCCCTGCTCTGAAACTGGCCTGCAGTGTAACCCTGGACAAATCACTTAACAATTCATTTTCTTCATCTGTAAAATGGAAGCAAAGCACTTTGAGATCTCCGAATGAAAAGTGCTATGTAAGTACTACTCTATCATTATTATTACTCTATTACTCAGACGTAGCCTAAACCCTTTTGAATTTTATCCTCTAGCCAAGCATTATAAGTCTTATTCACAAAGATTTTGGTCTTTGTGCACCATCAGTACTAAAGCAAATATCAGTAAAAGCACCTCGGGCAGGTTTTGAGTCTTAAAATGTTTGTTTGTTTGTTTGTTTGTCTTTTACCTGCCACGCTACTTGACTCGCTGTTCATCTATATGTAACAGTAATTTGCCTTAGATATCCCCAGCCTCCCCTGGTTAATATAAATACTAATATTTTGTTAATTCCATTATTTGTTGCAATAAGAAGTCTTTACTTGCTATTAATTCCCTTTTTTAAAAAATTGGTAATCAGTTTTAACAAATGTGTATTGCTATTGTTTATTAAATGTTACGGTTGTCAAGCAATGAAACTTTATGGAGAACAAAATCAAGACAGCATGATCAGTAAATTGTATTGTGTGGTATACTGTTTACCAAAGAAATGAGTTCAGGCTGCAGGAATTTCAGAGGTCAAACTTGTATTGGAAAAAGTAACTGTAAAATGCAATCACAGCCTGTAATTGGTCTTTAGCGAAGCTGCAAACTCAATTTTGTCTTAACAGTTGAGTTTGGTAAAAACAACTTTAACAAAATTTAAGACTCATGGAAATCTGTCCATGATGATTTTTAATCCAATGGGAGCTTTTAACCAAGTATTTGACTGCAATGTTTGCAACCAAAATGCTGAGAACCTGAAAATGAAATAGCCTATTCAATAAAAACCTACTTAAACAATTTGTATTATCCTGGTAGGAAAAGAATAAGCGAATAACATTTAATAGTGAAAAGCAAATTGCACTGTTAAAATTCTTTCAGTTTTAAATTATACAAAGGGTATTAGGTGAGGAAATTTCTTGACTTTTGTAACTTAATACTGACCATCAAGCCATATTTTTTCTTACATTCACAATTTAAATATTTATGTGGGTATAGAGAACTAATTTAAGAACAAGTTGTTTTTAATATGAGAAAACTATGTACGCAAAGATATGGATTATAAACATGGTATGAAAACTGCTTAAATGAAACCAGTGGGAATCACACTAGTATAAACGAAGGTGCAATGTGGACCATTGTTCTTATAGAATGTTATAGAATGGTGATCATCTCTCAATGGTAACGATTGCTATGACGTTTCCATTTCAAGCCTGATTTTGGCCCCACACTTCTACAGTTTACCAGGAAAAAATCAGTTCATAGAGGACTCAAAATTAGAAGTCTAGATCTGAGATTGAGGGCTGGTCTACACTACAGGGGAAAATCAATCTTAGATACGCAACTTCAGCTACGTGAATAACGTAGCTGAAGTCGAAGTATCTAAGATCAAATTACTCACCGTCCTCACGGCGCGGGATCGATGTCCGCGGCTCCCCCTGTCGATTCTGCAACTCCGTTCGGGTTGGTGGAGTTACGGAATCGATATAAGTGCGTTCGGGGATCAATATATCGCGTCTAGATGAGACGCGATATATCGATCCCCGAGCAATTGATTGCTACCTGCCAATACGGCGGGTAGTGAAGACGTACCCTAAGGTTGACTCTTTATGCAAATATTGAAATTTGGTGGACACTAGGTTCCTAAATTATGACACTCTCACTATAGCAGTGTTAAAACATAATTCCAACTTTTTGACCCTTAGCAAAAAATCAGAAGGTAAAACAAGTTTTACTAGATATCCGCAGCTGAGATGTTTTTCTCAGACCCAACATTTTGTTGATTAATTTGAATTTTCAAAAATTATTGATATTGTATGTAGTAACATTTCTAGAAAATTTCTGCTCCAGGTATGTTACTATAGGACATCAGAGGCCTGCTGGAGACCTGAGCTTTCCTTTAAGAAAAAAGTAAGGCTTCTAGCCCTTTCCCCAGCGGCAATAGACCTCAGAGTGTAACATGACCACCCGGGAGCTGCCAGGTCCATGTGAGGCATTAGCCCTTCCTTTCCATGGGATATATTGAGGAGAGGGGAACTAGTGCTCCTTTACCTTCACCACCCAATCAGCCACATGAAGGTCAGCAAATAGAGAAAGTGGTGACTAGTTAGTGTATTCCCTGACTGCTCCTGAGTCAGAGCTAACCGTTCACCTAGACCCTCTGCTCCTGGCAGCTCCTACCCTAGCATTAGGTTTCTGGTGGGACTTTCCTGAGGGGGCATAGGAGTAAGCATCCCTCAATGACTATATATTAAAAACTGAGGAAGTTCAACCCAAATAACTTTGCTAAGATTTGCTTGAGAATTGCAATCTTAACGCTTGGTTTTCTGTGTTTTAACATTTGAGAGATTTTTAAAGTCTGCATCTCCTGAAGGGTAATTTACTCAGCTCGTTGATCTGCACCTACTACTTTAATTTCACCTTAACAAATCTCTCTGATATATAAAAAGGACACTGGGACTTTCATGTTATTGTCTCTGATTCACCACTGTTACTCCTGTTAGTGTAAAGCCAATGAAATCAATGAAGTGATATGGACATAAAACAGGAGTAACATAGTGAAATTAGAGCCAGTGAACTTTTCATGTCCATAAAATACTAAGCTAAATAAAAGCTAGTTATATTATTTTCATGGTATCTATTAGCAAACAGGAACAATGTTAGGGAAAATACTACTACACATTAATAACACAATTTTTGCCTAATAAATTGTCTCTAACATTTGTATAAGATGACAAGTGAGAAAAAAAAAAGAAATTCAGTTAAAGATAAAACAAAACATAAGGTACTCCATTGTTTGTTATTTTATTACATGTATTTGTAAAGCACTCATCATATGTAGTATCAGCTAGGTACCGCCTCTGCTCTTGAGTCTTGCTACAGCAATTGAGATCAGTTGCTGACACGCTGGCGTGTACAGTCTTCAGATTCAACTGGGAGGGGCTGCCGGGAGGCAGTGAATGGTCCCTTCATTTTCAGTGAATGGTCATCACTTGCAGACTCTGTTGCCCATCCTTATGAGACTGAGTCCAAGTTTGCTAACCTTCAGGGCACGCTACAAATCCTATATGTTTTCCCAGACGCTGTGAATGAGGAGGGTTAGAGACGGTGAGAGGGATGGGTGGCAGTTGGTGGTGGCCCTAATTCCGGACGCAGGGTTGTCATTGTATATATTTTGTAAACACACAAGTGCATGTGCCTGGAGCAGTGCATAGGTACATATTTTAAACAGCAAAATATATTAAGTAGGGGCAGTGAAGCATACTACAGAGGTGGATGACTGGTGATATGTTATACAATTGATTTCACACTGTTGCATTTGTACTTTTAAAATCCATATTCATAGAATATTCTCAAATCTGGATGGTTTTGCAGTTATTAAACATCCTCCCTATGTTTCATCAATGACTGCTGCATAAAGTGCAGATAGCTGAGAGTCTGCATTACATCTTTTTAGGACTAAGGGACCTAATTGGTCTCTCCACTCCTTTATTTCTGGCCACTATTGCCCCTACACTTCAATCCACTTTGCCAGATTGTGTTATCCTCTCTGCCCCACTGGCAGCCAAATGGGCTAGATAGAGCAATCGCCTTTCAAACAACTTTGAATAAAAAAAACCCTTTATCTTTAGGTCAGCTACTTACAAACAAATGTGCAATAGATACACTAAGAATGTTTTGATGACATGTCATAGTTCTTGGCAAAGCTTCTGGTATTCCACTGTTAACTGAAAGAGAGAGTACATTGTATATATCTTGTTTTCTGTTTATTAAACAAAAAACAGCTGTTGCTGAAGGAAAATGTTAGGAAGTTCAAGCATAAAATCTGTAACCTACTTAGTTCAATAGCCATGTAGAAATGAACAAGGTGTAGTAATGTTATAGATACGGTAAAAATACCAAAAAACAAGTCCTGATGGAAAAATTGAAACCAACATATCGATGCAGGTAAAACAAGATCGAAAGGATTGAAACACAATTTTTTTTTTAACAGAGAGCTTGCAGCTGCACCAATAAGATACATGTTGTAATTCATCAGGATAGTAATTATAATTATAGAGTAATAAAGAGATTTAAAAAGGGCACAGGGAAGCAAAACCTGGAATTGTTTATTAGCCTCTAAGGCCCTTTATTCTCAGGGTCCTGAGTATATCTGAAATTTACTTGTTCTGACATCCTTTCCTGGAAAATCCTGAAGCCATAAAGGATATGCTGTGTGTGTTATTTCCATTGACTTTAGTGGGAGTGTGTGATGGTTACACACATGGGCTCCAATGTCCTAAGCGTCCTTACCCCCTGTTCACGTCGCTGGGAAGTGATGGTATTCAGGATTTCACTTATGGAATTAATCTCATGATCAGGTGTAGGTTACTACCACTGTGCTCAGCAGTAATTTAACAAATAAGGCGCAGAGCTTGTTTTCAGTGCAGGAATCTGGCTGTGTCTCTGTTATTTTGGTTTTCATAAAATCTTTCAAAACTCTTCATTCACACAGTAAAAACAAGTTTATGAAAAAGCTAGTGTGTTGCCCTAAATATATACATGTATAATGGAAAAACTGACCACATCACTTGCCAAAATGTGGTGAGATGCTGCTATTGCTTACTGTACTTTAACTTGCCTGTTATCTCATTGTATCCAGTTTGAATCATTCACCTGCTGCATTTTGTCACACCCTAGATTGTGAGCTCTCTGAGTTAGGAATTGTTTTTTACGCTGAGTTTGCACAGTTCTTAGTACACTGGAGCTCTGATTGTAGAATGGTGCCCCTGTACTCTGTTGTAAAACAAATAATGATAAACAATTGAACATTGGAATTTCCAGATAAGTCCAATGGATGCTGTAGAACAGTATCCTGCCTCTGACAGTGAATACTCTCAGTGCACTAGAGAAAGAAGGAAGAAACTCAGTAATGGAATAATCTTCCCACAGAAGAAGTTTCTTCCTAGAACCTGTCAGATATTGGTTGGCATATGCCATGAAGCCTGATGCTCTATATACCTAAACATTTTTATATCCAATTTAATGTAACTGTGGCTGTTCTCATTATCTGTATAAATGGCTAAGCACTTGCCCTCAGTAATGCCTTGTAGCAATAAGTTCTGCAGGATAATCTTGTGTTGTCTAAAAATGTTTCCCTTTATCATTTTTTAATTTGTTGCCTTTCAGTTTCGCTCTGTGAACTCTTCTTCCTTTATTATACAAAAATGTAAATAGACTCATCTTGTGTACACGTCACCCACTAATTTGTATACATGTTTCATATCCCATCTTATTAGTAAACAGGATGTGAACGCCCCTGAAAGCTACTTGAAAAGAACCTGAACTTTTATTTTTAAAGCAGTTCTTGAATTTACAGTTTGTGTTGGTTTATCTTTTTTTCCAGTTTAAATTGAAAACCAGAATGCTTGATTTTAACTGAGAATCAATTATTTTACCTGTGTTCTGTTATTAAAATACAGACCTTTTCAAGAACCTTAATTACTTCTTTTGAAAAATATGTATGTTTCAACCTAATATTAATCATACAATTTTGTGCTTTCATCTGTTTAGATAGGCTCCATTCAAAAGACATACTTATGGAAGAGCACCTCTGTTTTGTGTGTGTGTTTGTTTTTTAAACACCAATATGCAGCTTTCATTTCAGAAATTAAATCGGAAGGAGGAGGTGTTTTGGTTTTAGGATTGATTTGGCCAGTTAGATAGCATAAAGCAGTCTAATACCCCAAACAGCAGCACTTACTGCTGTCTGGCCAAGGAGTGACATTGGAGTCAGAGGTGAAAGCAGCTTCTTGCTTCCATCCTCTCTGCAGGACAAGCATTGGTAGTTCCCGGGTGCACACACTGATATCTGCTCACGCATGTGCAGATGGATTCAGAGAGCAAATTGTTACGGGCTTTCAGTAAGATTTTTGAAAAGTTGCTGGAAGTCAGGTGGAGTCAGTACACTCATTTATGGTTATTAAAAGGTTACATCAAAATGCTATTCAAACCAGGCTGCAGAATTACTAGCATCAGATAGCCTATGGCTTAAATATCCTATATATTACGAAGATTTGCTTGAAGCACAGCATAGAGGCCTTCTGTAAAAAGCTTGAAGAGTTAGTCCTTGGCATTTGGCCAGCAATAAAGAAAGCTTCCCCCTGTGCCATTCTGTCCTCTGCTGCTCAGATTCTGGCAGCAGTTTGACTACAGTGTAATTGTTGGCACTAAAGCTAAACTGTACCCTGAATGGCCTCTTCCTACAAAAAGACAGGAGTACAGAGGTCTAACACTGCATGAAATCTGTGTATTGGTCTACTGTAATAGAGAATTCTGTTATGAGAACTTTTCATATCAGAGAGGCAAGCAATAGACTATAGAGCAGAAATCCCTTAAGCAGAGTGTGAAATATTTTTCATTTTTTCCACAGGATAATGAAGTGTCCAGACAGAATAAGAGAACATAGCTCGTTCTAGGACAGGCTTTAGTTTGGCTCTCTATCCACAGTTGTTGTTGTTCTACTCTTCTAATTGTGTACAGTAGTTTAATTTTATATTCCTCATTCAGACCATACACAAGCATAGTCTCAGATTTAAATGATGGGGTATTTTTATTGTTTGCAAGGCTTCACTTGCTTAATCTCTCTTTTAAAAAAATATATATATATATATGTATGTATGTATACTTTCCCATTTCATTGAGGCAGATTTGGAAATCAAACCAGAAACTTCAGACTCTACTACGATGGAAAACACTTTGTTGGGGAGAAACGTTTTGAGTCCATCCATGACCTGGTGACAGATGGATTGATTACTCTTTATATTGAAACCAAGGCAGCAGAATATATTGCCAAGATGACAATAAATCCAATTTATGAACACATAGGATATACAACCTTAAACAGAGAGCCAGCACACAAAAAACATATGCCAACCCTGAGAGATACATATGATGGCAAAGAGTCTACAGGAGAAGATGAGGTAGCAGAGAAAAGGGTAAGCAACTGTTAAAACATGCTTTTTTTATTAGACTTTTATTTTATACTCTTAACTCTACTCCACTGAAGAATATTAAATATGTTTATAGGTGTTTCATCTAAATGATTACATCAGATATTTTTGATGAATAGTAAGTTATATGTTAAGATGTTTTAATAATCTTTCCAAGTTTTTAAATGGAAATTTTTGCATATTGCAAGTACCTCTGATTCATAAACTTTTATCATAAGGATCTTTTTTTTTAAAGAAATTATTGTTATTACAAATGTCAATCCTCTGATATTCCAGGTAGGCTAAAGATATTTAAACTTAGTAATTTACTGTGCAAAAAGACAATTGCCCTTTAATACAGAAATGTATTCCATAATCTATTCAGCATTCCCCATACAATGATAATAAAGTTGTCCACTTTATAAATGTCTGTTCATTAACAAGATAAAATGTTTTAACATTTCACATGACTAGGTTCAGCCTGTCAGAAACTGTCAGAACTATTTTTGGCCTCAGCCAGGCTTATGAAGAAGGATATCTCTCTTCAGAGAGCTGCATTATCAACTGAGAACTAACTGGATGGATAGTGGAGGTTTTAAAATAAATAAATTAGAACCAATGCAGGATACATTTCAGACTTTGTACTCTTGCAGAACATCTTTAATGTAATGTAGAAGACCCCCAAAACAGTTGCCTTGTAGCTTTGTTAACATGACAGATATAAAACATGTTTTAAAAGTCACATTAATACATTTTTTAAATAATGATAGGTGTTAAAATAACTAGAGGAAAAATTGATTGCATCTGTTTATTAAAAAGCCCATAAATGGCAATCTTTTTAAGTGTGTGTTTAAAAATATTACTTAAAATATCTGTATATTCACACACACATAATATGTGCTGTAGGCTCTCCTGTTACAATGTAATTAAGAGGTTTTTGCAAATTACTGTAAATCACAAAAGAAAATACTACATTTAGGTTTGATTACACATTCATCTTCCCAGTCAGAGATCAGGAACACATTTGGTGTAATCCTTACATGTATTGACATTCTGTGCCTACGCTGCAGTGACTGAACCTTTTTTAATGTAGAAAATCATAGAACATTAGGGTTGGAAGAGACCTCAGGAGGCCATCAAGTCCACATCCCTGCTCAAAACGGGACCAACCTCAACTAAATCATCCCAGCCAGGGCTCTGTCAAGCCAGGCCTTAAAAATCTCTAAGGATGGAGATTCCACCTCCTCCCTAGGTCACTCATTCCAGTGCTTCACCACTCTCCTAGTGAAATAGTGTTTCCTAATATCCAGCCTAGACCTCTCACTTTGCAACTTGAGACCATTGCTCCTTGTTCTGTCATCTGCCATCACTGAGAACAGCTGAGCTCCATCCTCTTTGGAACTCCCCCTTCAGGTTAGCTCAAAAGCTGCTATCAAATCCCCCTTCACTCTTCTCTTCTTCAGACTGAACAAGCCCAGTTCCTCAGCCTGTCCTCATAAGTCAGGTGTCCCAGGCCCCTGATCATTTTCGTTGCCCTCAATATATTGGAAAATATATATTGATTCTAGCTGTCCATTTTAATCACCTGATTTCTTGCCTGAAACTAGCAGTGGTATAGGTCTGATTTACCTGGGTTCTGTTCCCTGGTGCCATTGACTGGCTGTGTGATGTTGAGCAAATCACTTAACCATTCTATGCCTCCGTTTCCCCATTTGTAAAATTGATACTAATTCTTATCTGCTTTTGTAAAGTGCTTGGCATGACCTACAGTTGAAAAGAACTCTGAAAGTAGTACTGTGTGACTACCTCTGACTGCCAAAGTTCACTCACCAATGTGAAAGAGAAACAATATGCATTAGAACATGTCTCCCGAATCTATCTCTAGTGCCAAATGAAGCCTATTCCATTAAAAATAGGTTTATCTCATTTACAGACTTCATTTATTGGGAACAAGAAAACTATTTCAAATCAATAGGTTGGATCAACATTCTGAAATATCAGTTTGCCCCTATAAATGACAGCTGTAAGTAAAATATCTTTTTTAAATAGCATAGACCAGAGGTTCTCAAACTGTGGTCCGCAAGCTCCATTCAGGTGGTCCGCAGATAGTTCCTGCTAAGGTGCGTGCCTGGGCAGCCACGCACAAGAGAATGAAGGGTCAACCACCTAATTAGTGGAACCGCACAGGTGTGAGTCCACTAATTAGGTTCTTGGACCCTGGAAAAGATGCACATGTAAGGTTAGGTGGTGGCCTTGTGGGGAGGGGGCAGTGGGGTGAGAAGACAGAGTGGTGGGAATTTGGGGCGTGCAGGGCTGCAGCGACCAGGGAAAGAGACAACTTTCCCCAGCTCCAGGGCTGCAGCTACTGGGGAAGAGATGGCCCTCCTTCCGAGTCTCAGTTCTGTGGCTGCTCTGGAGAGGGAGATACCCCCCTCCTTCCCAGCCCCAGGTCGAGGGCTGCCGTGGCAGGGGACAGAGGGCACATCCATTGCACTAGAAAGGTAAGACTGGTGATATTAAAATATGAGTTGTGTGCTTTTATTTGTAGAACAAAAAACTTTTTCTTTTATATAGTGCTTTTTTCCAAAGCACTTTACAATAGTTAGCTAACAGTACAAACAACATTTGGAAAGATCATTAAGTGGTCCGCCAAGACCCTCAGCAATTTTCAAGTGGTCTGCGAAAAAAAAGTTTGAGAATCACTGGCACAGGTTGTCCAGATGGCCTTATATGCTTTTTCTTCAGTACTTAAGAGGCTTTCTCCACTCCCAATGAACTCAGAGGGACTCAAGGGGACTCAGAACCTCACAAATTGGTTGGTACTGAATTCTATAGATCCTAACAATGAGGGATGTAAAATATTAGTAGAAAATGTCACCTGTTAATTACAGGTAAAGTTCAGTCCAGTGCAGAAGGCTGACACAAGGTCCTCCACACCACTTACACCACCTAATAAGGGTTTACATCCTGTTGGAGGGTCTTGAGTGGGCTTTCTGCTTGGGGTTTCTTTCATTCTACAAGGGTTCGATTTAAGGCAAAACCTTGAACAGAAGTTCTGGAAATCACCAGATCATGTGGGTGGTGGTGATTGTGTGGTTTTTTGGTAAATTCCACTCTTATCGCATTTATCATACTTCACATACTCACCACTATTCAAAGAGAGTGCTATCGTTGGAGTCATTCTGTGAAGAGATAATAGAATTTTGTGTTTCAGTGTCATAACATTTTCTGCACTGCTGGAAAAGTTTGTACAGTGTAAAGATTGCAAAGAAGGTTATTATGGAAGGACACAATTGTTGTTGTTTTCTTAGATGGATGCTGTCAAGTCAGATTTCTTGATCTATTCCATGAGAAAAGATATGTACATTTTTATTGATAGAACTATTGAGTAGTTCTCCCAAATTGAAATTTTAGATGAAAAGCCTTAGAGACATTAGTCATGTAATTGCCACATCCCACACCCTTTGTTTGGAAGTTATAAGCAGCCAAACTTGCTTTGTCTACAAAATGTATAACAGTCTGGATTGGCCCGAAGCCCAGTTTTTATGAGTCTGGTCTCATTATTTGGTTTGGAACCATATTGATGTGGGCACAGAAACAATGAATCAGTCTAAACTGCCAAAAAAAAAAAAAAGATCACATCAGCAAGACTCAGAGCCAGGGTCAACTGACTTGGGCTTGCGCTACAAGACTAAAAATAACAGTGTAGATGTTCCCACTTACCCTCAGAGCCCAGACTCCAGTGCATGTCTACACTGCAATAAAATATCAATGGCTGGCCCATGTCAGCTGGCTGGAGCCTGGGTTCTGGGACCCTGTGAGGGAGAGGGGTCCTAGAGTCCAGCATCCCATTTGTGGGAAGCGTTCCAGAGCCTGGGCTCCAGCTCGACCCTGACATCTACACTACAGCATTATAGCCCTGCAGCCTGAGCCCCACAAGCATGAGTCGGCCAACACAGGTCATCTGTGGGTGTTTTATTGTAGGTAGATATACCCTGATATCCTTCCTCGTCACTGGTGTGAGCCCTAGTCAGTTGACCTGGGCTCTGAGACACTCTGCCATGGAGGTGAATTTTGCAATGTAGATGTAACTAGTGAGACATACACACCATAGCATGGATAATTGCAGAGGCTGCAACTTCATTTAAAACTATTACCAAACTGGAGTAATGCCCCAAATTACCCAGCAGGGTTATTCTAGTGTGGACTTCAACTGGCACCCTTGGCCCCAGGTACTACAAACCTGAGGGTGGGTGTGTAGGCCATGTCCTCTCTATATCCTTAGGCCTGCTCCAGGACCCTCACTGGAAACTGAACCAGGAAACCCAAAATGGCTGTTCACCTATGCAGTTGTTCTGAGTTGGCTGAAACCTTGTTATAAGGTTTTTTAACTCGTCCTATGAGGTTGCTAGGTGTGAACACACCCTTCAATTAGCATAGATGTATGGCTAAATTACTCACAACCCCCCACCTAAGACAGAAGGGCTAAGATCTGGGTGAACTCACCCAGGAGTTCTATATAGGATGGGTGGAGGGACTTTTGCTGAGTATTATTTTAGGTAAATACGTGTGTTTGTGTGTATGTGAGGGAAAAGAGAAGAGCGAGAGACACAGAGAGCAGCAAAAAACGAGAAAGCCAAGTAGCAGCTTGTGAGTATGGTGTATGACCCTGGACAAAGCCAGAAAGAGAGTTTGGGGGGTCTGATGTTGGCTAAAGAGGCTCATGGCTGTAAGATAAGAAACTATTCTTCTTCGAGTGCTTGCTCATATCCATTCCAGTTAGGTGTGCGCGTGCCGCATGCATGTTCGTCAGAAGATTTTTACCCTAGCAACACTCAGCGGGTCAGCTGGGCACACCCTGGAGTGGCACCGGCATGGCGCCGGATATATACCCCTGCAGACCCAACCGCCCTTCCATTCCTTCTTACCACCCGTGTCGGTCGTTGGAACAGTGGAGTGCGGTTTTACTGACCTCCACCTGCCTAGCTACTCGTAGTTCTCTAGTTATTTTTTTGTGTATATAGTTCAAAGTTATATAGTTGTAGTTAATTTTTATTGTTCATAGTTAGTGTATAGTCGAGGGGTTCAGGGATTAGCCCCTTCCCTGCACCCGGTGCTGGGGCCCATGCCCGGTTCACTGGGTTTCAAACCGTGCTCGGCCTGTCATAAGCTGATGCCAACAGGAGATCCACACGACTCCTGCCTTAAGTGCCTCGGGGAATCTCACCTGACAGATAAGTGTCACATTTGCAAGGCTTTTAAGCCGAGAACAAAAAAGGAGCGGGACTTTCGGCTAAAGCAGCTCCTCATGGAGGCAGCTCTTACCCCTCCGTCTTCGGCACTGAGCGCTGGTCTGTCGGTGGGCAGAAGCACCTCCTTGGCTCTGGACCGCGCCGGTACTGCCCAGGCCTCTCAGCACCAGCTGTCGCCAGCACCGAAGTCAACTCGGCACCGCTCCCTCTCCCTGAGGTCGAGAAAGCCTAAGACTCCTGCTGTTTCCCTGCCACCGGCACCACAGCCAGAGAGCTCATCTAAGTCAGATTGCCCGGCACCAACACCTGTCGCGGCACCAACGACGTCAGCACCATCGATTCTGGTCCCACGAGGGCCATCGAGTCCAGTGCCTGTCAGCTCCCCGGCGCGAGCCGCGGTTGAGCTTACTATTCCATCCACCCCGGAGACATTCTCAAAGGCGAGGGATCTGATTGCCATGACAGAGTCGACACTGCCTCAACCCCCGGCACCGCCGGTACGGGTAATACAGTCTATCGGCAAGCCTGCCTTGATAAGACCATCCTCTGTCGGCACAGCAGAGCGGCACCGTTCACGATCACGGTCCCACAAACGTTCCAGGTCCTGTCAGCGCTCCTGCTCCTGACGCCGCTCACAGTCCTGGTACCGTTCTCCTCCTCGGTTCCGGTCGCACTCGCGGCACTGGTCGGTATCCCGTTCGCCGGCCCACTACTCTCGGCACTGTTCCAGCTCTCGGCACCGCTCCAGGCACCGTGACTCCCGTAGCCACTCCCGACGTCAAGCCTCAAAATCTCGGTTGACCTCCCGGTACCGCTCTGGTCGCAGGTCCCGATCTCGTTCCCAGTACCAGTATGCCTCCCGGTACCGGTACCGGTGCCGAGTAGGGCAAGGTCCGCTAGAGACAGAGACTCTGCCCAGGGCTTTTCAGCACCTCCATGGCCATCCAGACACGCATCAGTGTCGTCCCACGCGTACAGCTCTTACGCTCAGGACCGCGATTTTGATGGGCCCACCAGAGTCTTCCAAGAGACCCAGGACCAGGACCAAAGACCCCATCAGTGGTCTTTCTGGACACCTTGAGCATACCACCAGGCCCAATGCATACCAGTAGTTCCGTCCTGCTCTGTCTCATCAGAGCACCGAGTGCCAGAGGCGACCGTTAGCCGTCCCCTCCAACTGCTGAGGAGGAAGCCCCAGTTCACCCACCGGACTCCCAGGTTCCTCTGGAGCAGGACATCGCCGAAGAGCAAGAGGCCACCCAGGACCCGCTCATCGCCAGCATCTCCTCTTCCTCTTCTCCAGATGAGGCGGTGGCAGGAACATCCTCCTCGGGCCCTCCTCCAATCGACCTGAGAGCCCATCAGGACCTCCTAAGGAGGGTAGCACTCAATATGAACCTCCAGGTAGAGGAAGTCCAGGAGGTAGAGGACCTGCTAGCGGACATTCTATCAGCGGATGCCCCCACTAGAGTGCCCCTACCGTTTATTTGGACCATCCAGGTGAATGCCAATACTATATGGCAGTCCCCAGCCTCTATTCCTTCTGCCGCCAGGGGAGTCGAGCGTAAATATATGGTGCCCTCTAAAGGGTACGAGTACTTGTATGTCCATCCTCCTCCCTGCTCAGTAGTCATCCAGTCCGTTAATGAGAGGGAATGCCATGGCCAGCAGAGGCCAGCCCCAAAATCGAAGGAGGCTAGGCGAATGGACCTACTCAGCCGCAAGATGTACACGGCAGGGGCCCTACAGCTCGGGGTGACAAATCAACAAGCCTTGCTTAGCCACTATAATTATAACACCTGGGTGGTGGTGGGTAAGTTTACAGAGCTTCTCCCTCAAGACTCCCACCAAGAGTTCGCTGCCCTCTTGGAGGAAGGGAAGAAGGTGGCCAGAACTTCCCTCCAGGCCTCGTTGGATGCAACAGACTCAGCAGCCAGGACTCTGACCTCGGGTGTTGCCATGAGGCGCATCTCAATGACTTCAGGTTTCAAACCTCCCACCGGAGCTGCAGTATACCATTCAGGACTTACCATTTGATGGTAAAGGCCTCTTCTCGGAAAAGACTGACCCCAGGCTGCAAAACCTGAAGGACAACAGGGTCATAATGCGCTCTCTCGGCATGCATACGCCGGTGACCCAACGCAGGCCTTTCCGTCCCCAGCCTCACTGCCCATACTCTGTGCCTAGACAAAGACAGGACTTTGGAGGGCAGTGCGGCCGAAGTGGTCGCAGACCGTCAGGACCCCAAGGGGGCCAAAATCAAGGTCCCTCACAACCACCACTGGGACCAAAGATGAACTTTTGAAGGTGCGCACGAGGGTGGCGTACCAGTTACAGGCCAGGACCCCTCTCCTCCCTTCTCCAGCTGTCTCTCCCACTTCCTCCCGGCGTGGTCCCAGTTAACTTCAGATTGCTGGGTCCTATGCACGGTGGAGTATGGGTACCACCTCCAATTTATTTCAACCCCGCCCTCCCACCCTCCAACCCTGTCCCTCTTCAGGGACCCCTCTCACGAGCAATTCCTCTTACAAGAGGTGCAGACACTCCTCGCCATAGGAGCTGTAGAGGAGATACCGATGGACAATAGAGGCAAGGGGTTTTACTTTCGTTATTTCCTAATCTCCAAGTCGAAGGGAGGTCTCAGACCTATCCTAGACCTACGAGGACTCAACCAGTTTATGACAAAGTTGAAGTTCCGCATGGTATCCCTGGGGACCATTATCTCGTCCTTGGATCCTGGAGACTGGTATGCCGCCCTCGATATGAAGGACGTGTACTTTCACATCGCCATCCTTCCTCTGCACAGGAGATACCTCCGCTTTGTAGCCAACCGTCAGCACTTCCAGTTTACGGTCCTGCCGTTAGGCCTTTCTACAGCCCCAAGGGTATTTACAAAGTGTATGGCCGTAGTCACCGCCTACCTCTGCCAACGTTGGATACACGTTTTTCCGTATCTGGACAATTGGCTCATCCAAGGGGCCTCTGAGAGACAAGTCACTCAGCATGTGGGCATCGTCAAGGACCTATTCACATGTCTAGGCCTGATGATCAATATAGAAAAATCCACTCTGGTTCCCACGCAGAGGTTAGGCTTCATAGGAGCTATCTTGGACTCCAGTCTAGCCAGAGCCTGCTTAGCACAGCCGTGGTTTCAGGCGATGGCAACAATCATCCAAGGTCTACAGAATTTCCTGACGACCTCGGCTCGCACTTGTCTCGGTCTCCTGGGTCACATGGCTGCCTGCACGTTGTGTGTCAGTGTTTACAGACAACACAACGGCCATGTACTACATAAACAGGGAGGGACACAGTCATCCCCCCTTTTTCAGGAGGCCATCCAACTCTGGGACTTTTGCATAGCCCACTCGATAGATCTGGTAGTGTCCTTTCTCACAGGCGTTCGGAACACCCTGGCGGATCGACTCAGCAGGTCTTTCCTGTCTCACGAGTGGTCAGTCCGCCTGGACGTTATGCATTCTGTTTTCCAGAAGTGGGGATTTCCTCACATAGACCTGTTCGCTTCCAGCGAGAACAGGAAATGCCAGATGTTCTGCTCCTTCCAAGGTCTCTCCCCGGGATCGATCTTGAATGCTTTCCTGATGCCGTGGAAGAGCCAGCTCCTTTATGCCTTCCCACCGTTCCTGCTGGTTCACAAGGTCCTGCTGAAACTCCACAGGGACAGAGCGCGCATCGTCATGATCATGCTCCAGCGTGGCCCAGGCAGCACTGGTACACCACATTGCTCGACCTGTCGATAGCCAACCCAATTACCCTGCCGCTCCACCCAGACCTCATAACTCAGGACCACGGCAGGCTTCGCTACCCAGACCTGCAGGCTCTTCACCTCACAGCATGGCTGCTGCGTGGCAAAACCAGTCAGAGTTATGTTGCTCTGAATCAGTACGACAAGTTCTCCTGGGTAGCAGGAAGCCTTCCACCTGGTCAATGTACCTTGCCAAGTGGAAGCGTTTCTCCTGCCGGTGCGAAACGCTTAATCTTACTCCCACTGAGGTCTCAGTCCCCTGTATTCTGGAGTACCTCTGGTCTCTCAAACAGCAGGGCCTAGAGTATCATCACTGAGGGTACACTTGGCTGCCATCTCTATCTTCCACCCAGGCGAAGGTGGTCGTTCCGTGTTCTCACACCCTATGGTTTCGAGGTTCCTCAAGTGCTTGGAGCGCTTATACCCTCAAGTACGCCGCCCAGCCCCGACCTGGGACCTCAGCCTGGTTTTAACCAGACTTATGTCTCCCCCATTCCAGCTGTTAGCAACCTGCTCGCTGCTATACCTATCTTGGAAGACAGCTTTCCTCATAGCCATTACATCAGCCAGACGAGTCTCCGAGCTTAGGGCTCTTACGGTGGATCCGCCGTACACTGTGTTCCACAAAGACAAGATGCAGTTACGACCACACCCGGCTTTCCTCCCTAAGGTGGTTTCGGCCTTTCATGTTAACCAGGACATCTTTCTCCCGGTCTTATTCCCGAAGCCACACTCAATGCGACAGGAGCAACAATTGCATTCCCTGGACGTCCATAGAGCGCTCGCATTTTATATTGAGCGGACAAAACCGTTTCGTAAAACGCCCCAACTCTTTGTCATGGTAGCAGACCGAAGGAAAGACCTACCTGTTTCCTCTAAGACGACCTCATCTTGGGTGATGGCGTGCATCCGCACTTGTTATGATTTGGCTTGTATTTCCCCAAGCCACATCACCGCGCATTCTACCAGGGCTCAGGCTTCATCTGCTGCCTTCCTGGCTCGTGTACCTATCCAGGAGATATGTCGCGCAGCTACCTGGTCCTCCATCCACACCTTTGCTTCACATTATGCTCTGGTTCAACAGTCAAGAGATGATGAAGCCTTTGGCTCAGCAGTTTTGCATTCTGCCACATCTCAGTCCGACCCCACCGCCTAGGTAAGGCTTGGGAATCACCTAACTGGAATGGATATGAGCAAGCACTCGAAGAAGAAAAGACACTACCGAGTGTTGGTAGGGTAAAAATCTTCCGACGAACGTGCACGCAGTGCGTGCACACCTAACTGGAATGGATATGAGCAACACATCTCGAAGAACAACAGTTACAAAGGTGAGTAACCGTCTTTTACTTTGTTTCTGATTTCTCCTGTGTTTGGGGAAGCAGCACCTTGTACAGCTCTTCTAAATAAGCAAGATTAGATCAAGGAAAATACTGGATTCCTTCAATTACTACCCCCAGTTGGAACACGCCCATCTCCCCAAACTCTGACTAGCTGCTTGGGTCAGAAAGGGGCAACACAGCATATCCTGCCTTCCTCCCCATCCACTTCCTCCAGAGATGAGCCAACCAGCCACCCCCAGCACCCTCTGGCAGCAGCTGTGGGAGGGACAGACTTCAGTGCCCAGATGTAGCATGCAATACTCTTCCTTCCTTCTTTCCTTCATGGCAGCACAAGGAAGTGAGGGAAGGGGAAAGAAAGAATCAACCCTCTCTCCCCGCCCTGCACATACACATGCTGAAGGCAAGTGAGAGAGGGAAGCCAAAAAAGGACACGGAGCACTGCCCTAGCTGCTCCTGGTTGAGATCCTTCTCCCCCGCACCCAGATATCTACAGTACTCCCAGCCCCATCAGAGTCACACCTCAGCTAACAAGTTGAGCATTTGAACGGTTTGTGATTCATGTGGTCAATATAGACCACACTAGTGGCTTCATGCAACGCATTATGAGTATTTACCACTTTCAGCTAAGTTTTATAAAGAACATTAAAATTGTGTGATACACAATATGCATTTTTATATAAATGCTGTGTCACTTGTGTAAAATATAATGTGTGTTTCAGAAATGCTTAGTGGAGAGTGACCCAAAACACTAGATAATAGGAAATATTTCCTTGCCCTTTTAAAAAACTGCCTGCTATATAACGTATGCAGTGTTGTTATAGCCCTGTTGGTCCCAGGATATGAGAGAGACAAGGTTGGTGAGGTAATCGCTTTTATTGGACCAACTTCAGTATGGGAAAGGTAGTGAGAGTGGTACAGCTAAATACAAGATTAAGCAGATAGTACCTTTTCCCGATCTGAAGAAGAGCTTGTGTAGCTCAAAAGCTTGTCTCTTTCACCAACAGAAGTTGGTCCAATAAAAGATAATGCCTCACCCACCTTGTCTCTGCTATATAAAGATATTTTATGGATAGTGATAGCACACAAGACAAAGTACCTGTTGTCACGGAGTCCCCGGGCTATGCTCTGGAACAGCTCCCCACAAAGCCAGTCAGGACTTTGGGGAGCCTCCTCTCCCTTGGAGCAGACTTGTTCAGGGCAAGAAGCTCACACGTCTTCATCTCCTGGGTCTCTCCTTGGAGCATTCAGCATCCTCTGCCCCTCTGTGCGTTTCCCACAGCGAGCCCACCCAGGCGGGGTCCTGGGGAAGCCACAGGGTCCTGCACTCCCTGTCACAAACAGATAGTTAAGGGTTCATGTCTCTTTTACCTGTAAAGGGTTAACAAACCGGGAACCAAACAGCTGACCAGGGGACCAATCAGTGACAAGATACTTTCAAATCTCGGTGGAGGGAAACCTTTGTTTGTGTTTTTTGGGTTTTGCTTTGTTCTCTCTGAGTCCTGGAAGGGACTAGACGGGCAACCAGTTTTCTTGCCAATCTCCCTGCTACAGTCTTTTATAGTGAGTATTTTAGTAAGAAAGGTGGTTATAGTCTTTTGTTTCTGTATTTGCAAATGTGTAGTTTGCTGGAAGTATTTTAAATTGTATTTCTGTTGGAGGAGGCTTTTTCTCCAGTTTCTAGAAGCTTACAGACCCTGTAATATTCCATCTTGAATTTACAGTGATTTTCTTTATTCTTTTTTTCTTTTATTAAAAGTTTTGCTTTTAAGACCTGTCTGATTTTTCCGCTTGTTGAGGCTCAAGAGAATTGAGTCTGTACTTAACAGGGAAGGAGAAGGGAGGGGGAGAGAAAGGGGGGGAACCCACCTGATTTCTCTGTGTTGTGATTCAAGGAGTTTGAATCACGGTGATCTCCTAGTGTACCCAGGGTGGGAAAGAGCTGGGAGGAAGAAAGGAGAAGGGGAAATCCCTTTGTTTAGATTCAGGGAGCTTGAATCTGTATATCTCTCCAGGAGCCCAGGGAGGGAACACCTGGAAGGGAGGAGGGGGAAGGAAAATGGTTTATTCCCCTTTGTTGTGAGACTCAAGGAATTTGGGTCTTGGGGGTCCCCAGGGAAGGTTTTGGGGGAGAGCAGAGTTTATCAGGCACTCTACTCTAAGTCCTGATTGGTGGCAGCACTACAGGATCTAAGCTGGTAATTAAGCTTAGAGGAATTCATACTAGTACCCATATTTTGGACGCTAAGGTTCAGAATTGGGAATTATACTATGACACCCCCACTTTGCAGTCAGACGTGACTCTCAGCCAGCCAGTAAAACAGAGGTTTATTCGATGACAGGAACAGGGTTTAAAACAGAGCTTGTAGATACAGCGAGCCGGACCCCTCGGCCGGGTCCATTCTGGGGGCAGTGAGCCAGACCCCCATGTCTGCCCTCAGACAGCTCCAGCCTAACAACCCCCTCCAGCCCCTCCTCTCTGCTCAGCTCCTCTCCCGGGCCAGGAGGTCACCTGATCCCTTTATCTCCAACACCTTCAATTGGTACCTTTGCAGAGGAGGGGCCCAGGCCATCATTTGCTAGGAGACAGAGTGCCAGGCATTTAGGTGCACTGGCCCTTTGCTCTGCAGCAATCACACACCCTTATCCCACCACCTAGATATTAAGAACTGCATAGGGGACACTGAGTATTCAGAGCAACATTAAGAACATTCCCAGTTCATCACACCTGTATCTGCTGTTAAGCTGCAGACCGTAGCCTTCTCCAGCAAACTATACATTTATTGTCTGCAATAGAAACTTCCAGAGCCCCTTAAAAATATGTGCTGTACAAAAGTGAATACACTATTGTATTTTTATGGTATACTGATACTCGTCACTGTTTGTTTAAAGGCTATATTTATAAAAAAAAATAGGGATGTCAAGTGACTAAAAAAATTAATTGTGATTAATTGCATGATTAAACAATAATAGAACACCATTTATTTAAATATTTTGGCTGTTTCCTATATTTTCAAATATATTGATTTCAGTTACAACACAGAATACAAAGTGTACAGTGCTCACTTACACTTACTTATTTATTTCTGATTAAAAATACTAGTGCTGTAAAAAACAAAAGAAATACTATTTTTCCGTTCACCTAATATAAGTACTGTAGTGCAATCTCTTTATCATGAAAGTTGAGCTTAGAAATGTAGAACTATGTACAAAAAATAACTGCATTCAAAAATGAAACACTGTAAAACTTGAGAGCCTACAAGTCCACTCAGTCCTACTTCAGCCAATTGCTCGGACAAACAAGTTTGTTTACATTTCCAGAAGATAATGCTACCTGTGTCACCTGAAAGTGAGAACAGGCGTTCACATGGCACTGTTGTAGCTGGCGTTGCAAGATATTTACATGTCAGATGCACTAAAGATTTATATGTCACTTCATGCTTCAACCACCATTCCTGAGGACATGTGTCCATGCTGAGTACGGGTTCTGCTCCATAACAATCTAAAGCAGTGCAGACTGAGGCATGTTCATTTTCATCATCTGAGTCAGATGCCACTAGCAGAAGGTTGATTTTCTTTTTTATGGTTTGGGTTCTGTAGTTTCTGCATCAGAGTGCTGCTCTTTAAAGATTTCTGAAAGCATGTTCAACACCTCGTCCCTCTCAGATTTTGGAAGGCACTTCAGATTCTTAAACTGTGGGTCGAATGCTGTAGCTATCTTTAGAAATCTCACATTGGTACCTTCTTTGCGTTTTGTCAAATCTGCAGCGAAAGTGTTCTTAAAATGAACAACGTGCTGAGTCATCATGCAAGACTACTATAACATGAAATATATGGCAGAATGCAGGTAAAACAGAGCTGGAGACATACAGTCCTCTCAAATTTAATTAACGTATAATTTTTTTAATGAGCATCATCAGCATGGAAGCACGTCCTCTGGAATGGTGGCCAAAGCATGAAGGGTATACAAATCTTTAGCATATCTGGCATGTAAATACCTTGCAATGCCAGCTACAAAAGTCCCATGTGAACACCTGTTTTCACTTTCAGATGACATTGTAAATAAGAAGCGGGCAGTATTATGTCCCGTAAATGTAAATAAACTTGTTTGTCTTGGCAATTGGCTGAACAAGAAGTAGAACTGAGTGGACTTGTAGGCTCTTTGCATTGTTTTGTTTTTGAATGCAGTTATTTTTTATACATAATTCTACATTTGTAACTTTAATTTTCATGATAGAGATTGCACTACAGTACTTGTATGAGGGGAATTGAAAAATACTATTTCTTTTGTTTATAATTTTTACAGTGGAAAGATTTGTAATAAAAATAATAATATAAAGTGAGCACTATAACTTTATATTCTGTGTTGTAATAGAAATCAATATATTTGAAAATGTAGAAAAACATCCAAAATATTTAATAAATTTCAATTGGTATTCTATTGCTTAACCGTGCGATTAAAACTGATTAATAAACAGCCCTAATAAAAAACTGATATTTCTCCATTGTTTACATTAATATAAATAACTAGAATGATTTAACCTCCATATAAAGCAGCCCTATACACATTCTATAGTGTGTTTATACATAGATTGAGAGGTTTTTCTTTGTCTTCAATGATGAAAAGGGGAGTATTAAATCCCTGTTGCTCAGATTGAAATATATAAGCAAACTGGAATTGGACAAGTCTAACAGCAAATGCAAAGAAAATTGTAGAAAGTTAAACATGACAGAAGATGCTGTTTTATTATATGAATGGTACTCGTAATAATATTCACTAAAGGGAATTGTTCCAGTAGATGGAGAAGAAAATAATTTCGCGGGGCTCTGTATTTTATGAATGTGCCTCTTCATAAGCCTTATCCTGCAGCTTCATAGCAACTCCTAGGTATAAAGTCTTATGTTTTCTCCAAGGCACAAGGGAGGAAAAAGCTTCTCTGTCTAAAGTCGGGATGAGCTTGTACCCAAACCACATGCTGCACACCTGCAGACCTGTGGACGTTGTGATCAGGGTATAATACAAGCATTGTGATACAGGCCTGCCTGCCTGTCGTCATGAGTGAGATAAATGGTGATGTGTAAAAATAATTTCTGGAGAATAACAAACAGAGCACAAGGACACACAGGGCTTGATTGGGGAATAGCCGCTGGGGTTGTAATTTCACATTCTGTCATCAAAGCACAGAGGAAATAGGGCAACCACAAAGCACACTTCAAACATCAAAATAAAATATTAGAGTCCTAGGCCTAGTAGTAAATTTGACAAGTGCCAGTGTCTGGGAATCCAAGGGTACATGAGATGTCTCTTTATGGAAATTAACTTTAATTTAAAGCAGTAGAAATATTTTGGGTGAATTTAAAAAAATTATTGTGGTTGATGGGAGAGCCTTACTAGCTGGCTTTAGCAAAGGAGAAAGATTTAAAGACCATGAAAGATGCAAAATTGACAAACTATGCAATATTTGGATGAGGATTGCAAAACACAAACCGTCATGATGAGCAGAAGCATTGAGTCCTGTAAGGGGTGTACCAATATATTGTTGTGTGACTTAAGATAGTTTTTAATGGAAAAAATATGAGACTCTAATTGACCACTTGTTATGTGATTACCTGAAGGCCTTTGATTACCATATGATTGCCTGAAGGCTTTTGACTGCTTGTCATATACAATACAATGTAAATAGAAAATCAAAAATATTTTAGTTTACTGATTTCTGACTTTCATGACCTCTGACAGAATTAAAATAGTTAGAGCGAGAACTGGTGGGTTTGAGAATTGAAAAAGGGAGTGGATTTGACATGACTGAATGCCATGAACATTGGGACTATAACAATATTTAAAAGGGAACTGGATAAATTCATAGTGGCTATGTCCATAAATGGCTATTAGCCAGGAAGAGTAGAAATGGTGTCCCTAGCCTCTGTTCATCAGAGGATAGAGATGGATGGCAGGAGAGAGATCACTCGATCATTGCGTGTTAGCTTCACTCCCTCTGGGGCACCTGGCATTGGCTACTGTCGGTAGACAGGTACTGGGCTAGAGGGACCTTTGGTCTGACCCGGTACAGCCGTTCTTATGAACATATAATTCAGCACAGCAGCTAAAAATGTAATGATAGTTCCTCAAATAATCTGTGGGCTGTTCAGAAAGCAAAGTTATGCTGCCATTATGGTCCTTTAAGCTAGGGAGACAAGTCTAAAGACTCAATTGAAAGTGTATTCCACTTGAAGTGGCCTAATGCAGAAATGGTGATAGTTCCTAGTACCCCAGAGCCAGAGCTGCTTCTGCATTTCACTCCTTGAATAGTTGACAAATTATTTCAACTTCACCTCCTTCAGAAGGTAATTATCACAGTAGAGTTAGTGGCCCGCAAGCAGATCAGTTGATTCAGTTAAATACTTCATATAAGATGATAGCTCTATTGAATAAATAAATATATAGATACTTACTTACCTCTTTGCCAAGGTCATTATCAATTATCTGGCACTGATTTAAATTACCATAATTTTTTTACTTCACTAAGATATTGGCATTTTAAAATATTACAAAAGTGAAGTCTATCCAAGGTTTAGCTGTGCTGCTACATATCCTCTGTCTCTAAGAATGAAGTACCTAGTTTAAACAGTTGCAGATTAATTGTATGTTAAGATCAATGCAAGTTACATTTAATAGTCATTATTATTTACATAAGAAATGACTGACACTTCTGCAAGAAAAGTTACAATAAAAGCAATTACACTGGCTGTGAACAAGGACCTTCTAGTGCCTTGTGCCAACATATTGCCTGAGGTGGAAAGAGTTAAGTAAAGTCTTGGAGAAGCAATCCTCCAACAACAATATTTTTGTTATATTTTTTTAATATTGATAATAGTGACAGCCATTCTTACCTTTCCATGATAAATTGGATTCTGCATACAATGCTGATCAAAGAGATCTAGAACAGTAAATCTTTATAATGTTCCCAATATGCCTTTATTGAAAACAAGCTCTTCATACCAGCTCCTGAGTCTAGTTAGTACTAAGAGCCTAGAGGTAGTGTAAATCTCTATATGCATTTCTAATACACCCATCACCATTGTATCCAGGAGCCATAAACAAGGTTAAAGTCACAGTTATATATGTCCAAAGGTAGACCTAGCTTCCCTCCCTAATTTAGGCTGCCATCTCAAGTGACGATATTGAGAAACATACCCGAGTCTTTATGCCCGCCCGGTGTTGAGGAAAAGTCTGCTTAAAGAGCTTCCAGTGGGCCTTAAATGACAAAGATCAGGCTCAGGCAGATCTGCAGTGGTAGTGTTTTATGTAATAGTCCTCTACAGGAAGAACATTCTGCCTCTGACTATTTCACCCTTTGGTCAAAATTTCTGTGACATAGTATGGGGGGAAGAGATGGACCCTGACAACATTTAACTTTTTATCATTGAGAGCTTTAAAGCTGAGGACCAAAAACTTGATTCTGATCTGGAATCTGAATTGGAATCAGTGAAGAGCATGATGTATCCTTGTTGTTCAGTCTTGCTTAGCAGACAAAGCATGTTGGACTAGTTGTAGTTTCCATGTGGCCTTCAAGTTGATCCCAGTTAGACTGTATTGCAGTCATTTGCCCTGGAGATTGTGAAAGCATAGATGGATGAAGACATTCTGGGGCACTTGTTTTTTGGGTGTCCAGAAGCAGTGATGCACCCAGTAGGGGCTGAGACAGCACATCATTTTAACAATCAAGGGCAGAATGTCCCTCAGGAGGTGGCAAAGTAATAGCTGTTGCAGGTTGTTTGAAATACTTTTATCCTTGATAACTCAAAGTGAGTGCTCAGATGGCCACTGTTTATTCCTGTACTTTATTTAAGAGGATATGTACTAAAAGACCGTCACCCAGCTGATGCCAATTAACCCTTCAGGTCCTATGAAAGAGTTTGCATGTCCAACGAATGTTAATATAATGCTCACACAATAATGTCATTAAGGTGAAGTAAAAGTTGGTGGCACCTCTCAGGGGTTCACCTGCATTATTGCCTATCAAGAACATGAGTTAAAATACATACATACATTACACAAGATATTAAAAATCTAGGAAATGCCCAGTTACAGTTGTATTTCTAACACAAGGCACCTTTGCTTCATAATACTGTGCCCCTGTAGAGAAGCCAGTCTACCATCTTCCCTTCCTTGTAGGTATACTATTAAGAATGTGAACAACAGAGCAGTAATTTAATTATTTGTCTCCTAAATATATGTCTCTGACACTTAAGGAAATGATTTCTCACCACACAAACTTGCTCTTATCACATAAGTGCTCTAATACTGCAGGGCAAATTAGGTTAATCTACAGAGGCTCTTTAGCTCTCTAATTATACTTGGATAATTGACTGCCATTTGGAATCACAGGGCCCAACCTGTCAGGCCCTGAATGTTCTCCTTGGTTCACAGAATCAGACCCTCACCAAAGATTGGAGAATGGTTGCTTTCAATATACCCTTTTTCTTTTTGGTTCAGGAATTTGGAAAAGTTCTGTATGAGTACTGTGAATGACTGGTAAGACTGTAAAGCAGCCCCACTGATATAAAATTAAGATTGGAGAATTCTGTTTCTGTGGTCACTAATCAAATGAATCTGTTAGATGAAATAAGATATCATTCCTTTTTATGCTTGTCAGATAATTGGTATGGACACAGATCTAAGGTAGATGGAGTGCCTTATTTGTAAAGTACAGCCATTTCTAGAGTTCCTAATACTGTAGGTTTGGGATGGAGGGTTGTTTGTTTTTGTTTCTTAAACTTAAGCATTCAGACCATTGCAACCTAAACTTGACCTTTGAAATTTCCTTCATTTTTTAAGTAGTCATAGCATAGGATGGGAAATGAAGGAAGGTTGGTGGTGGGGGGCTTCCCTCTTGTTTTCTGATACCAGAAGAGGATCGCCTCACTAACGCACGTCTGCTAAGACCTTCGCAGAGGTGCATATCCCCTGTGGATTTCAGGCAGTGCACAGAAGTAGGGCTCCACCAAGGTAAGTGCATCAACCCCTAATGAGCATTAGGAGGGTTGTTGTGGCACCACAATCCTGACAAGCTGTAGGAACTTGTTGCTTCTCTTCCCTTGTGGGTCTTGGGGTAGGTGTGGGCCATAACAAGCCCTTGCAGCTATAGGGTGGGTACATTAGAGTAAACTTTTGGTGGAGGCCCCAAGGAGCTGCTCAAAGCAAAGAGGGTTTGGTGGGAGAGCTGAGGAACAGGTATTCACTGCAGAAAAAGGCAAGGAGGGAGGCATTAGCACTTTCCTGCCTTCTTCAGCAGACCAAATTCATGTGGCTCACACTAGCCTAATTGTCCTTCATCACAGAGGAGAAAGTTAACTGTCAGGTGGAGCAGGGAAGGAAGTGTTGCTTTTTTCTCCTGTCTTGTCCTGCTTTACCAGAGAGCTGCTCTTGAGGCCCTCCCAAATCATTGGGTCTGTGGAAAGAGAACGAGGGATCAGGAGAACAGCCCTATCCTGTGTCTTGCTCAGAGATATGAAGAGGCTGCCTGGAACAGAGGGGTACAGAGAACGATGCTTAAGATAAGCTCATGGTGCAGCAAGAGAAGGCAAGGAGAAGGATTAATTACCCCATATAATAGCTGATGTGGAGAATCAGCTCCAGTGTACAGTTTATAGGATAATATAGCAGTCTGCTCTGGAGAGATGGGCTTCCTGATACCCACGAAGAAATCTCCCATCCTGCAGACCCAAGCATGCCCAAAAAAGGGATCAGATCTCTCTTCCAAGCATAGTTCACCCTGACATCTCCACCAAAGGACAAACCTATTGTAGTCCATGAAGGAAATTTTTATCACTGCAAAAACGCAGAGAAGTGGAGGAGGGCACAGAGATATCAGAATCTGAGTGAGAACTGTGCTGGTGGGTAAAGAGATCAGATCACTCCTGTGGATCTCCTGAGATGTGAAGGAGAGAAGGTCCTTCAGGAGGCTCATCACTCCATAATGCAATGTTGTGTTATCTTTATAAACTGTGCACAGGAGCTCATCTTCCATTTTAATCACTGGTTACAAAGAGGGATCTTCAGGGAAAATCATTTCAGCAGGCTCTCCTTGGTTATTTGAGGAGGGTGAGGGGATTTTAAGAGAAGTATATTGTGATTTCTAACACTATGCTTCCAATAGTCATACCTAGGATAAAGTGTGACTCTTGGTCATTGTTTCTAAAGGTGGCATTTAATGGTAATTTTTACTTGTGCAATAGGCCTGCTTACATAAAATACTCTCAAACTGTGGTGCTCTGTAGCTGGTTTGCTGACTGTCAATTCCATCACTTGTCAGGTTGTTTCCTGGGCTGTATATGTTGTTTTCATTTTGCCCTCCTTCTTCCATCTGCCTTGTTCTAATTATTTTCTATTACTAATCACTTCTACAGGAAACAGGCTGGACTTTTTGAATTAGGAGAATTGTAAAGGGATAATTTTGTTATTTACAAGTTTTTCTTATCTTGCTTTGATTTTATAATGTAACATTATATAGCTGGTGATAATCACCTGGAGTTATGACTGTGTCTAATCTCATAAACTAAGCAGAGTCAGGTTGGGTCAGTACTTATATATGAGACTCCAAAGGAAAAGCCATGGACGGCAGGAAGTGATGGTGTTCATGGCTCTTTTCACTCTGAAACAGTTGTGAACCAAAGCCCAAAATTCTAATGCTTTGTGTTTTAAGGATTAACATCAGACCCTTCTTCAGCTGTATAGTGAGAGATACCTCATACATATATTTTACCACCTTAATAGGCTATCCCTTTTTATACACAAAGCTCTCAGCCATTTTCTCCTTTCTGCTTAAAGTAAGGAAATCTTTTCCCATTTAATGAATAACCAATTTTATACCAGTTATCTCTAGATCATCCTGCATAGGAATCCACATCATCAGGCTTTTATGTAGAGCTCAAATCGGTTGGTCATCCTACACCTTTCAATCCATGATAGGCAGGTACATCCAGTGCAATTATCATGGTCCATTAATAAGTGGTTACCCCAACCTTGCAGACCTATGGAGAGTAAAATACTTGGGTAGAAGTGACAGAAGAAAGCAAACAAAGCTATCACATTTGTTAGAGATCTGGACGGAAATGGTTAAATGAATTTTTTAGCTGTATTGGGGTGTAAAAGAAAACTGGAGCTATGATATACCCCATAGTTAAAGCTGTAATGGCCATCCTGTTCTGACCCCTATTTTTATTCTTTTTGAACTGTCACAACTGGTCCTTTTTAAATTAAATTCTCAATGCTTGGTATAAGCTCATAGTTGAAAATTTTCTTTTGAGTTTGAATAAAGTCAAGAGAGCAATTTAGTTACCTAGGTAGACAGAAATGCTTGCTTTTATTATTGCCCACTTGTCACACTTAGTCCTCAGCAACTGCAGGGATACCAGACTTTTCAAAAATTTGAGTTAGAATTAGAAAGTTATAAACTCTTACAAACCTAGCTTCTTTTAAAAAATATTAGCACCAATTATTTAGAGCTGTGCAACTTTTAATGTTCTGCAATGTGCATCTCCTAATGTTTGTGAGCCCTGTAGGAACCATCAGATTCACAAATCTGACACTTGCTGGCTGGCTTATTTTAGCATTGACCCCTCAGCATCAGTATTCTTGGCTTTTAGTGGGGCTAGTCATGTGCATAAAGTTAACCACAAGCTTACATTTTCAGGCCCAGATGATCAAATTATACTAGATATACTCAGGGCCGGGCCACAACATTTTGGCACCTGAGGCGGGGAGCTCAAATGTCACCCCCATGCCCCCTCACTTGGGCCAAAACTTTGAAAGGTCTCAATTCTGCCTTCTTCATCTTCTACTCCTCTCATGATACTGCTCTGCTACCCAGGAGCGGCGTGAGGATTTTTGGCGCCCTAGGCGCAGGGCCGGCTCCCCGGTCCCGCGGCTCCGGTGGACCTGCCACAGGCATGCCTGCGGATGCTCCACCGGAGCCGCGGGACCAGCGGACCGTCCACAGGCATGCCTGCGGGAGGTCCACCGGAGCAGTCTGCCGCCCTCCCAAATCCTGGTGCCCTAGGCAGTCGCCTAAATGGAAGCGCCGGCCCTGCTACCTACCCCAATAAAGGAGAACTAACAATTTAAAATGCCTTGTTCAAAAATTTTAAGTAACATTTAACTTTCAAATGCCTGAACAGCAAATGTAACTTTTCTTGTCTGCATAGTAAACGCTGGCATTTTTATCTGTTCGAATAATCAAAGTGGTGCTTTCCTTGGCTTCTTGGTTGCAAAGATTTGAACTGCTTCTGGATGAAGGTCCACAGTCTGGGCCAGTTCATGCTCTATTGAGATGGTTGCAAGGCCAGCCTGCCTCCTCTGTGTTATTGTGGAGTGTAGATGTGTCTTTATTAACTTCAGCTTGGAGAAGCTATGTTCTCCACTGGCAACTGTTAGAGGAAGTGTTAGAAGTATGCACAGAGCAACAAAAGGATTTGAAAAGAGGGTGGTCATCTTATTTGTGCACATATATTCCAGAACAGCCTTTGGAGTTGATCCTGCTAAAATGTATCTTGAGAGGGCTTTCAGTTCATCACCTAAATCACTTGCATCAATAGCGCACATGCCATCATGTGTCAATACTGTCTCTAGTGCCCTGCATTGCTGATGTAGGTCTTCTTCAGGTATGATATTCCAAAATTCCTCACTATACAACATCCCTAAAATACTGCTGTGTTCCTTGGGGTCTCTTATGGGATTATCCCATGCCTTGTAATCAAAATGTCGTCTTCTTCAGTGACTTCTATTTTTGAATCGGTGGGAAAATAGCTTCAGTGTGAAATTCCTCTGCCAACTTCTGTGCACTCTGCAGAATATTTTGAAATCCCTCATCTGACCAGTAAAACTGTAGGTATGACTTTGATTTGTCCAGTTGTTCCATTGCTCCAAATGTATCAAGGTCAACACCTTGGAGTCTCTTGCTTACAACATTTCTTTCAAACAGTATGTCATGCCACAACATAAGCCACACAGAAATTTGAAGTTATGTATATTTCTAGAGATTCCATTTCTCTCTGCAACTGTTCTCCCATGAACAGTTCCTGTCATAGCATTATCCTCCATAATGGCAACTATGGCATCATCTGTCTTCCCAATTTGGTGTTTAATAGGCTTTATCGCCTCCACTCAACTTTCCTATCGTGTGGCACTCAGTGGTTTCAGTGTCAGAGAGAAGTTCCCAGATGTTGCTTCAAAATCTGCCATTGATGAGTTGATGTAGAGAAAAATAAATAGATGCATTGAATTACATTAAAAAATTCAGCAGCCTCACTAGAAGCTGATGCTGCATCACTAATCACCAAGTTCAATGAATGAGAACTGCATAGGACAAAAAAAGCTCAAGAGCTTAACTTTTGGATCCGTGTCTGCACTCCTCTGTTCTTTCCTCTCACGTTGGCACCATTATCATAGCCCTGACCTCTCATGTCAGCTATCGCAGTTACCATATCTTCCAGCTTTTTAAAAAGCATATTTGTCATACCAGCTCCTATAGTATCATCAATGTCAATAAATTCTAGAAAATGCTCTTTGACAGTCACCATTGCAGGGACATTTTCACTAGGTTCTGTTGTTGTTACAAAATGCGTCATTAAAGTCATTTGTTCTGTATTGCTGATGTCAGGTGTGCAGTCCAGAATAACCAAGTAATAGCTTGCTGACTTTAGATCTGCCACAATCTTCTGTTTGACTTTTGTTGCCAGTAACTGTATGATCTCATTTTGAGTTGTTTTCCCAAGGTAGTGGTGTATGTACATTTCTTGGGTGGTGACTCTTCTTAGATGCTCCTGGAGTACAGCATCAGACTCAGCCATCAGCTCCACAATTTTAAGGAAGTTTCCATTGTTTGGCACATACAGCTGATCTGAAGTGCCACGCAGTGCTAGGTTTTTGGGTAGCAAGCATTCTCACAATGGCAGTGAGCCTTTTCAGAACATTTTGCCAGTAAAGAAACTCTGGTACAATCTTCTCTTGATGTTGATCATCTATGGTGGCCTTTAACCTTAGTCTCATTTCAAGCTTTCCACCTATGAAATGCTCTCTGGTGATTTGCTGCCTTCTCATGGCATGCCAGATTTCTAGCCAGATTTTTCCAGTCCTTTGTTTCTGTAGAACCCAATGTATCTGGAACATTAGACTGGAAGAGTTTGCAACAAAAACAGTATGCAGCATTCTGGATTTTTGAGTACATAAGCCATGGCCTCTTCACTTTGTTACCATTGGGGATTTCACACCAGTAATGTGTTGGATGGAAACTTCTATTTTCATTTTGTTTGAGGGAAAATGAAGTTTTTCACTTGCTGTGGCCCATGCAGTACAAGGAAGTCCCTCAGGCTACTGCTCAAGTGGATCCACAGTCCTGGATCATCTAGACTCAAGGAACTAAACTCAGCAGCAGCTGTTTCTTGCCCCTCCACCACACACTTCTGTGATCTACACTTTTCTTCAGGAATGTGCGTGGTTACACCATTTGAGATGGAGATATGGATGCTGCAGTAGCTGCCAGGTCACCTGCACTCTAACTGGAAGTTCAGGCATCTCCTCACCACTCACATCCTCACGGGGGCTGGAAGACTCACCGTGAACATTTGTGTCTATGTATCTCAGGAGAGCTCCTTCCTGCTTAGATAGAAAAGCTTCCTTTGCTTGCTTTCTTTTTTTTTAATTCTGCCCCAGAGGGCGTTTTCTTCTTTCAGCCATGACTGCTGTTCTGTGCAAGCTATAGTGGCTCTCAACACTCAGTTGAAGGGAACAAATAAGGAGGCTGGTAGCAGGGCCTGAGTGAGGGAAGATATCGGCATTTGAAGGGCCTAACTGGCTCCTACTACTTCAGTTGACTGCCTGTTCTCCTCAAGTGGGTTCAGGGAAGCAGCAGGAAACAGGAAGCTCCCTGAGAAGCTGGTGTTAATCAGTCCAGGCTCCTGGGGGTGCTAGAGAGGTATATAAGAGGCTCCTCCTCCTCTTCTCTCTCCCTGCAGCTTCTGCTGCTTTCTGTTATTCCCTCTCCCCTTTTCTCCTGCCTGCCTGTTATGTCTCTTGTGTCCTCCTTCCTCCAGCACAGCACTCCACCATCTCTGTGCATCTAGAGCAGAGAGAATACATATGCCCCAGCAGCAGACACAATTTTCTATCCTCTGGGTTCTAGTGGCGCCCCCACTCTCGCTCCCTAGTCTGGCACCTGAGGCAGCCGCCTCAGTTTGCCTCATGGTAAGGCCAGCCCTGGATATACTTGTATACTGCATTCAGTTCATGATAGTTATATCAATTATTAGATGAATATTGTGTCAAAGTAAAAATAAGAAACTGGTGTCTCTACAGGATTTGGGTGTTTATTGCCAAGTATAATGTCCAACATTTAAACCTTATTACTGGGTGTATGTCCTTAGTTTTCAGTGTGTGAATCGGGTAGTAGCATTTAAAGAGCAAGCAGCTTTGCCCTTTCCTAGGCAGGAGTAAATGAATATGGAGATGAAAGGTTATATTGTCTGTTTCTATACTAAACATGGTTGAGAGGTGTTTAATAAGTATTATGCATTATATAACGTCTCCAACGTTTTTGGGTGATTTTACAGTGCAGAAAAAGTTATCATGAAGCAGTTACCAAAGCCTATATGGAAGTGAGGTACATTTGCATTCAAACATTGCTGTGACTCACAGTCAGCTTAAAGTAGCAATATGTTTAATACAAATGCATGAAAATTGAAAGTAACATCATGTATATTTGTATTTTTCATAGAGCTGAAATTTTTCAAATCCCAAATGACAACTTTTCATTCAGTTCAAATTCCAAATGCTGTTAGCATTCAAACCTGCAGCTTGGTGCTTTGAAACTGACAAAAGACCTCTGAACTGACAACCACCTTTGCAATAAACAAAAGGTTTTAAGACAGATGCATTGCTCAGCAAGTTGATATGCTAGCAGCTACTGAATAACTTATGTTGGGGCTATGGGTTAATTCTCTTAAGCTATTTTTATAGCTGAGAATCAAAACAATAATAAGCTTATCTATTTTATATGATTTCAACCACTTAAAATGTTGATTGATAGTAGTAGTATGAAAACAAGAGAAGAGTGGGGCTTTGTGGGGTTTTTTTTGTTTTTTCAGCTAGTCTTTAAAAAGAGCCTGGATAAGCTAAAAAGGGGAAATAACTTGGCTGAATAAGCAGAAGAAAACACATCTGTTGGTTCAGTATTTAGTTTAATCCTAATGGATGAGTTGTAAAAATAAAATGATACTTTAAGCATGGATTTTTAACATCAATGTTTCTTGGTGTTCAGAAGAACAAAATATTCTTTCCAAAGATGTTTTACCTCAAATTCCAAATGAAATGCCAGATATTTGTACTGGCAATAGGGGCTTAGGAGTGGTAATTTCCTGGGCTTCATCTGAAAGTCATGTTTTAAGAAAGACTTGTGCCAATTAATTAAAAAATAAAAATAAAAAACATCATTGGGATTGAAACGATCTACTCTGGCTGCACACTGACTTTTTTTCCTAAGCCAAATAGGTAATATAACAAAAACCTTTGATGGAGAAATGGGTTGGTGGCAGCCCGTTTTCAAAATGATACCATTTTAAAATGAAGAAGCTATTTAAATTTGTTTCAGAACTGTTGTTTTTCCCCTTTTGAGATGATAGTTTCTTCATCCCTGGAATTGCTGACTCTCAGAGTGAGAATTCCTCGTGGCAATCACTTCAACCAGCAACATAGGTGAGTTTGCTGCCCTCTCACATAAACACTCACAGGGCAGGAAAATTTAATAGAGTAACACAGGAGATAGAGGTAGTAAATGGGAAAGAAGACTAATATATACAGGGATGAGGAGGACTTGAACCATTCAGATAGGATATAGACTGACTGGTTTCTAGTCTAGGATATTAGTTGCTCTACTTTTAGACTCACTAGTGCCTGCTAATCTAGTTTGAAACCAAGAAACCACAAAGTAATGTCCAAAAGCACCCAGTTGTCCAAGTTACCAAAGCCAGCAAGATTGTTTTATGGGAGCAGCAACTAGAAGAGAACAAAAAGCATCTGAACAGCGTTATAAAACCTGACTCCCGTTAGAAGTTACAGGCATGAGAAGGTTTTTCCATCTTTTCATTTATTTTCTAATTTTCTTTGTATGGGAGAAATTTTTTGTTTTGTCTTTGCTTTATTTTCCATACTTTACAATTTTAACAATATGATAAATATTGTATTTCACTGTGGTGTTGTAGAAGCTCCCTGCAATTAGTAATTCTCTTCATTCCTCCTCCTCTTTTATCTTACCATTTTCTTCTTGTATCTCAGATAGGGCCTAAATTTAACAAGAGACCTAAGTATCTGCCTAATGTTCAATACCTGAATAATCTCTGGGCAGGTCTACACTGTGTGGTTAAATCAACCTAAGTTACGCAACTCTAGCTATGTGAATAATGTAGCTGGAATCAACTTAGCTTAGGTTGACTTATTGTGGTTTCTATGCTGTGCTGGGTCGATGGGAGAAACTCTCTTGTCGACTTACCTTATGCTTCTCATTCCGGTGGAGTACGGGAGTTGATGGGAGAGCAATAAGTGGTCGATTTAGTGGGTCTTCACTAGACCCACTAAGTCGACCCCCTGTGGATCGATCGCTGCAGTGTCAATCCACAGTAAGTGTAGACACAGGAGCGGCGCCGGGTTTTTGGCACCCTAGGCGGGGGTCCTTCCGCGCTCCCAGTCGGCAGCAATTCAGCGGCGGGGAGGTCCTTCCGCACTTCCGGTCTTCGGGGCACTTCAGCGGCGGGTCCCGGAGCGAGTGAAGGACCCACCTCCAAATTGCCGCCGAAGACCAGGAGCACGGAAGGACCCCCCGCCACCGAATTGCTGCCCCCGCCCCCCAATTCTGGCACCCTAGGCAACCGCCTAGGTCACCTAAATGGAAGCACCAGTCCTGTGTAGACATGCCTTCTCTGAGCTCAGTTTGGGCACATGTTTATACCTCTTGGTGAATTAGAGATTACAAGACTTTACTGGTGATAATAACCTAAGGGCTTTATTTCTGAGACTTTTTTAGAATGTAGTTCCACTGCTGGAGATCTTGGAATCAAGCTCTGATTTCATTTACTCTAGATTTAAATTAGAAGTAACATGGTTACAGTCAGTTGTTATTCCTGAGTTACATGAGTGTAACCGAGAGCATATGTAAGGCAAATAAGATTTGATGCTTGAGCGGAATCTAATCCATTTTTTTAATTCTGCACTGTAGCCTTGTCTGAAAGTCAATCTTGAGCCTAATCTAGCAGTTCACTGAATGTAGGTGCAGCTGCACCCTTGCAGAATCCTGCACTCAGGAAATGCAGGATCAGGGCCTGGGGAAGTGCTAGTAGACACTTTGGACCACCACAGTTCTGAGCTCTTTTCAGTGTTGGATGATCAACAAGGGACTTCAGAATGATGATGAAATCACATTATGATCTGCAGGAATGTTACCTGCAAATGTTACAACTCAAAAAAAAATTGTAATAAAATATTTTAAAATTACCAACTCATCTTGATTACTGGGGTTATATCCAGGATTATTTTAGCAAGGATTAGCGGTTTTAGCACTTTTCAGTCTTAATTATGCTAAACAAGTATGATCACGAACTGAAAGTATGTTGGAGGGGAAAACTGTGACAACACATGTATCTTAGCAACATAGCTTATTCTGAAGGATATGGATGAATTCAGAATACTGGCTGTGCCAAAAGAACAGGTGTAGTATGAAATACAAAGAATGTTTAGAAATTAATGAGCTGCAGTTTTCAATTACAAAGTGTATTGAATCATTCTAGATTGAATTATTACACAGAACAAAAAAAGGCTAATATAAGGGGCAGAGTGCAGATTGCCATGAGAAGACTGATGTGGATGTGAAATATTATGCATGAGGTAAGAAAATATTAACAAGAGATAAAAAGAAACGTGCATAATGCCTGTATACATTATATCCAACTCTGAGCCTCCTATTCCTTGAATACTGCAGATTAACTCGAATCAAAGAGAGCTTTGTGGACCAAACAATTATTATCCTCAAATGTAATTTCTTTAATTAAAAAAAAGTAGGGTTTTCATGCAAAAACTGCTTATGAGCACATGGCTCTGGAGTAGATCAGATAAAGAACTGTGTTATAAATTAATTTTTCCATAAAAATTCGTCACTATCAGAAATTTTACTTCCTGTAAATAGTTGAGAATTATTGGAGTTCTTGACAAAAGGAACTGTGTAAACTCTTCTAAGGTGCAGGAATTGTGACTTCTTTTATATTTGGAAAGTGTTCAGCATATTGTGGGACACTCCAGAAATAAATCATAATTTTCCTCTAAGGTTTTTAGAACTAAATATAATTAAGGTGGAATTTGAATATTTGTTTTATAGCCTTTATTTTCTTTCATTATCGAATGTGGTATATAACTGATAATGGACATTTGATGAGATTACGGTTAATCCAGTTTCTGCTTTTTATTATGTTATGACTGTTATCCGTATGCTAGAGCATGTTTTGTTGTGGGGGTTGTAAATGGCTTAAAAGTACATTCTGGGATAAAATTTGCCATGAGGAATCACAGCTCAAGAAATTTTTATGTGAGGGGTAATACCTCACTGAAATGAATGTCAGTTGTCTGTTGGTCACAGTAATGCAGATCCCCACAGACAGGAGGAGGCAGGGGGTTAAGAGAAGGAAATAAAAGAAAATGATAGATAAATGTAATGCCATTAGCTGAAAAAAAGAGAATAAGTTGACAAAATGGAAAGTGAGGGTAGAGGAGCTGCCAATATGCTCAGTCAAGGCAGTTAATTAGGGTCACGTGGCTACCATGACTCTCTTCAGGATGCTGTTGCCCAGGCAAGAACTTTCCAGAATAGTATCTGTAGGTGGTAGGTATTTACTGTTTGTATAATACTAGCACCTGTAAGCCTCAGTCAGGAGCCCATTGTGCTAGGAACTATACAGGCATGAAGTAAAAAGACAGTCCCTGACCCAGACATCTCATAGTCCTGGTTTGTGATAAGGTGAATGACACGTGTGGGAATGGGAGGATAAGGTAATAGTGAAACAAGCAAATGTGTGCAGTAAGCAACAGTCCTAGCTCAGTGCCTGCTAGTCATGTTCTACTATGGGTGAAATCAACTCAGTAATACTCATCTGTGCTGGAGACAGAGCTTTCTTACAGACCATTCCAAGACTGAAATGAACCCTGTGCACCCTCCCCCCAAGCTAAGGCCATCACAAACATCACCACCTTCTGCTCCAAGTGCAAGGTGCAGTTCCTTGACCTTGCCTTTGCTAGCATTAAACGTGCAAGAGGAAGAGAATGAGAGAACAAACATTGCTTAATGCACTACTTACTGGAAGGTGCTCAGGTAATATGGTGGTCACCACAGTGTAAGAATCTGTATAATAGCCTTGGGCTCTGGCGAGCATTAAAATATGTGCTTCCTCCCTATAGCAGCCATTCCAGATTATGAAGAATCTATATAGGACCCTTGGTTATTCACCCAATAAAAATTGCTCCATTTTGCAGGCTGTATATTTTTATTTGAGTGGTGTTTAAGGGAATGCTTGTGTACCTATTTATAAAGACTGTTTAATTACTTATCAGAGGGGTAGCCGTGTAAGTCTGGATCTGTAAAAGCAGCAAAGCGTCCTGTGGCACCTTATAGACTAACAGACGTTTTGGAGCATGAGCTTTCGTGGGTGAATACCCACTTCCTCATGCCTCCGACGAAGTGGGTATTCACCCACAAAAGCTCATTCTCCAGAACGTCTATTAGTCTATATGGTGCCACAGGACTCGTTGCTGCTTTTAATTACTTAGTTATTCAAGTGACTGGTGTCTCAGATCACTAGATTTGTGGAGTAGTGAAAAGTGTCGTGATTTGGGTGCAAATGGTTGTAAATTCACTGTCGCTTGGTAAACTGGGTTCAGGCAAACAATGTGTTTCAATACAGCCAAATGTAAGATCAGACATCCATGGGCAAACAATGGAGGCCATACTTAAAGGATATCACAATGTCATCTGTGAAGTAGTCACTCTGCAAAAAATTTGGGGGTTATACTGGATACATGTGATCCTAGTGCAACACTGTGGTCAAATAGGCTACTGCAATCATTGGATGTGTAAACGAGACTACTGAGTAGGAGTAAGGAGATTATATCACCTCTGTGTTTGGCATTTGTGCAACTGCTACTGGAATACTGTGTCCAGTTCTGGTGTCCCCATTCAAGAAGGATGTTGTTAAATTGGAGAAGGATCAAAGAAGAGCCATGAGAATGACTGAAGGATTGGAAAAGATGCCTTATAGTGTGATTCCCAAACTTTTTACTGCAGCGACCCACCAACTGCATTTTGTCTTTTGGGTTTTGTTTTTTAGACCCACTATTACATATACTGTGTGTGTGTATGTGTGTAGAGAAACTACTATTTACTATTTTTTAAATACTGTAACTATGCAACAACAATATTGATTTTGTATTATCTTCATAAAATCATGACTGTATTAAGGAAAAGTAGTCTGTGCTGTATTGAGTATTGCTATCATATCCTGGAACTCATTTTAAAAAAAATCCGGAGATGTGGCCGGAGCTGGATTAACACATAGACAAACCGGTCACATAGCTAAAGCCCAAATTCTTGGGAGGAGCCCAAAATCATAGACCAGCACTGCTGCTGCCTTGCTCTGTAGGGGGGGCACTGACCACCCATAGCACCACCCTCTGCCCTGGCACTGCAACCCTGATGTTGGCCTGGTGGCCGAGAGGCCCAGGCAGAGTCGTTATGTTTGGAGAGAGCCTGTCCCATTCTTTTTTCATCCATAGTGCCAAAGAGTATCTGTGTGAACCAAAGACCCCCATGTACTCTGTCAGTCTCTGGCTTGACTGCTGGCCATGCTGGCTCTGTCTGAACTAATTGGTGGTTGCACAATATCCTCTTCTAGGGCTCTGTCCTGCAAGGTGCTGAGTACCTTAGCCCTGATCCAGCAAAGCACATTAGCATGTGCTTAATTTTTGAAGTATGTGAGTAGCCCCACTGAAGCATACGGTCCCTGTCACTCTAGTGCGGGAAGAAGGCCATAGGTGCTGTGTTGTGATGTGCTTCAGGCCCCATATTGCCTTAATATTCATCTTGTGCTCAGCATCTTCCAGGATCAAGCTCTTGATGGAGGCGCTGTAGAAGTTATTGATAGAAAATGAATGTTGCAAGAGGCAGCATTAATTCTGGAGGGGTTTCCTCTGGAAAATCCCACCATTTTGCAGAGGACTGCATCCCCTTGATGCACCCCAAATGTGCTTCCCCAACAGCTGGCAACAGCGTGTCCCTCAAAAAAAAATCCACTGAGCCCTGGCTACATGTCTTTCACACAGAGTGGTTTTTGCTATCTGAAGGGAAGGAAGAGAGTATGTCTGTCATGCTCCATTTTCCTCTGCCCCTCCCGCCTGCAGTTATTTGCCATGTTTGGCTGGTATTTGCCCCCATTTGCTCTCCCTCTGTGCCCCTGAGTAAGTGATAGTGATTATATGAGCTGTCAGGAGTGAGGAAACTAAGTGTACAGGCTGATGTTTTAGTTTTAACTCTCAGTGCTGCACTTCTCTCCTCACAGCAGTATGAGTTAAGAGTGAGGTGACAGTCTTAATTCTGACCTTCCTGACTATCCTTTTAATATGGTGAGTGTTTGTGATTTATCTTGTCTTACTCACATACAGCTTGGTAACAACTCTGCATTTGTTCTGCTGTCACAGCTTGCTTTGTGCCTCTTGATTGGTAGTCGTTGCCTATAAGGAAAGGATTGGAGTAGATGATTTAACTAATTAAATACACCCATAGTGGGGGAGGCTTCCCATTACAGGAGTAACCTGTAAGTTAAGGCTGTTTTCCAGGGACACAAGGGACATCAGTGGGTTAGACCAGTTTCATACAAGACAAAGAGGGTCAGTCACACAGTGGAGGTGCCAGTCTCCTGGTGCATGGAACATGGTGTTTGAGAACACCAGGCCTTGGGTTCTCAATAGGGGAATGGGCCCACAGTGCTGCTCCACTCAAGGGCATAGGAGTATTCTGTGTTGGGGTTCTGCAGAAGATTTATTGACAGGATAGTGTCTAGTGTTGCATGCCTAGTGTCTTGGTTATTCAGTATGAATAAAGTTGTGGTGATTACTTTCAAAATGAAGCCACTGGTGCATAAGGTGACCAGGTAGCAAATGTGAAAAATCGGGACGCGGGTGGGAAGTAATAGGTGCCTATATAAGAGAAAGCCCTGAATATCGGGACTGCCCCCATATAATCAGGACATCTGGTCACCCTATTGCAGCATGGGATTTACCACTGAAATGTCAGCTACGTTCATTCTAAAACTTTATGGAAAAGTTCTTTGGAAATACTTACACTTGGAAAAAAAACTTTAGGGAAATCCCTAGAATTCCCCCTCCCTCTGTTTCTAAAGATTCAGTGGGGCAGTTTCTGACTTCACTAAATGCTGAGTATCTCCATTGAAGTTAATGGGGTCGTGCAGGTCCAGAACCATTGGCTTTATTGGAAGTACTCTGGATTTACACCATTGTTGGAACCAGGCATCTATATCAACATAATTTAAAAAAAAAAAAAGAGCAAATGTATGGGTTTTTTTGTTTGGCAGTTGAAAAAGTATCTTGCTTTGATCAGTCATGTATTTGTACTTAAAAATAAAGCTGAATTTCTTCTAAATTGAAAATAATAGAGTCACAGGAATGTAGGACTAAAAGGGACCTTGAGAGGTCATCCTAGTCCAGTCCCCTGCACTCAAGGCAGGAGTAGTACTAACTAGACCATTCCTGAAAGATGTTTGGAGGTTTTTAAGAACAGGTTAGACAATGATGGAGATTCCATAACCTCCCTAGGCAATTTGTTCCAGTGCTTAACTACCCTGACAGTTAGAAGGTTTTCCTAAGGTCCAGCCCAAATCTCCTTTGCTACAATTTAAGCCCATTGCTTATTCTCCTAATCTCAGACGTTAGCAAGAACAGTTTTCTCCCTCCTCCTTGTAACAACCTTTTATGTACTTGACAACTGTTATCATGTGCCCCCTCCATCTTCTCTTCTGCAGACTAAACAAACCCAGTTCTAGATCTTAAATCATTTTTGTTGTTCTCCTCTGGACTTTCTCCAATTTGTCCACATCTTCCCTGAAATGTGGTGCCCAGAACTGGACACAGTACCATACTCCAGTTGAGGCCTTATCAGCACAGAGTAGAATGAAAAAATTACTTCTCGTGTCTTGCTTACAACATTCCTGCTAATATATCTCAGAATGATGTTCATTTTTTTTTCAACAGCAGTATACTGTTGACTCATATTTAGTTTGTGGTCCACTATAACCCCCAAATCTCTTTCCGCAGTACTCCTTCCTAGGCAGTCATTTCCCATTTTGTATGTGTGTCACTGATTGTTCCTTCCTATGTGGAGTACTTTGCATTTGTCCTTATTGAATTTTATCCTTTTTACTTCAGACCATTTCTCGAGTTTGTCCAGATCATTTTAAATTTTAATCTTATCTTCCAAAGCACTTGCAATCCTTCTCAGCTTGGTATTGTCTGCAGACTTTATAAGTGTACTCTGTATGTCATTATCGAAATCATTGATGAAGTTATTGAACAGAACTGGATCGAGGACCGGTCTCTGAGGGACTCCACTCGATAGGCCCTTCCAGCTTGTCTGTGAATCACTGATAACTACTTTCTGGGAACGATTTTTCAACCAGTTATGCACCTAGTTCCATCTAGGCTATATTTCCCTAGTTTGTTCATGAGAAGGTCATGCGAGACAGTATCAAAAGTCTTACTAAAGTAAAGATATATCGCATCTGCTTTCCCCCCATTCACTAGGCTTGTCACTCTGTCAAAGAAAGCTATTTGGTTGGTTTGACATGAGTTCATGACAAATCCATGCCGACTGTTACTTGTCATTTTATCTTCTAGGTGTTTGCAAATTGATTGCTTGATTATTTGTTCCATTGTCTTTCTGGAAACTGAAGTTAAGCTGAGTGGTCTGTAATTCCCCAGTTGTCTTTATTCCCCTTTTTATGGGTTGGCACTATGTTTGTCCTCTTCCAGTCCTTTGGAATCTCTCCTATCTTCCATGAATTTTTGAAGATAATCACTAATGGCTCAGATATCTCCTCAGTCAGCTTCTTGTGTATTCTAGGATGCATTTCATCAGGTCCTGCCAACTTGAAGACATCTAACTTGTCTAAGTAATTTTTAACTCATTATTTCCCTATTTTAGCCTCAGATCCTACCTCATTTTCACTGAGATTCACTATGTTAGACGTCCAATCACTACTAAATTTTTTGGTGAAAACTGAAACAAAAACGTCATTTAGCACTTCTGCCATTTCCACATTTTCTGTTGTTATCTTTCCCCCTTCATTGAATAAAGGGCCTATTCTGTATTTAGTCATCTTCTTGCTTCTAATGTATTTGTAGTATTTGCTTCTAATGTATCATGTAATCTAATGATGCATGAATGAAATTGTTTGCAGTATTATGCATAGGGGAATACTTCTCAGTATCATTTACTGTTCGGTATAGTATAAGGTGTATTTGGTCCTGCCTCAGTGTAGGGGGCTGGACTTGATGACTTCTTGACATCCCTTCCAGCCCTTCATTTCTATGATTCTGTTGTTCTCCAACACAGAAAATATTAGCTGTTTTTAGCTTAGAGTTAGTAATAGAGATAAACAGTCACGGTGGACTGTTTTGATAGTCTGCATTTTCCACTTGTCATTTCCAAAAGGCCAGTTTTGGTAACTGCATCTAAGTAAACTTAAAACAAACCATGTCTGTAGTAACAAAATAAACCAGACTTTCCCAAGACTGAAATCAGCGATAGTGATTGGAGAGTTAGTTTGTTTGCAGAATAACAACTTTAAGTTGACTGTGTGAAGATCTTTTTGATTTTAGAAGTGTGTTTATTTGTGTATGAGAACTGTGTTTAAGTAAAACTTATAGCATTATATTTCATATTTCTAATCTTACCATCTTTTATACTAGCATGAATCTAAAATTCTTACAAAAGTATAATATTAATATTCTCCAGCTGCAATGCATAAAATAGAAACACAAAACACAATTCATGCTTTATGCACAGGGACTACACAACAAATGTTAATAGCTTATCTCCTATTTTTATCTTAATTTCGGGTTTGTTTATTAATTTTCAATTAAAGGATTACATGTGAAAGATATAATTAAGGTTGAATTTTACAGCACAAATAGAGCCGGATGAATGTTAACAACTTTTTTTTATTTTAAATGGCCTATTTTTTAAAAAAAAAGTTTTTTGTGGAAAAATATTGACATTGTCAAAACTTTCATGAAAAGTTGCATGTTTTTTGGATTTTGTCAGAATTTTTATGGAAAACATCAAAATGTAAATGATTTATCTACATTTATGACATGAAAAATGTTAACCATTTCAATAACTTTTTTGATAGAAGTTTTACAAAAAAATTGAAAACAAATTTCACAATAAATCTTTTAAAAACTAACATTGGGTCCATTTTGATCATTTCAGAATGAAAATACCAGGCATTCCAAAATTTGTCTCACTGATAGGTTTTCATTTTTCAGCCAGCTGTAAAAGCAAATTCATCTCTGGATAGCTGTTAACTCAAACTGAGTTACACACAGAATAAATATATTTCAGTATCTTCAGAGTATGACTGCATCAGTTGCACAGTATAACTGGAAATATTTTATTTTTCTTGAAGATATCTTTCTGCAGAAATACATTGTATTTAGAGATGTATTCCTTATTTATATGAGAGGTTGGGACTCCGTTTATTTTTATAAAGCAAAATTCTGTGTTGGAGCTGTGTTCAGATGTGATATTATAGCAGGATAAACGGCAACCACAATCTTAGTTGTTGAGATTGCATGATGCTTTCCATTCTAATCTCCTGTTTTCAGTTGCTTATAAGTTTCGAAATATTTTGCCTTCCAGGCTGAAATTTTCTATGCATCATCTCTATCTGTAGGTAAATTGTGTCTGGAAATCCTGAGTTTAAAAAAAAAAAAAAGAAATCATGTTCAAGGATGGTGGAAAAAAAAAACTGGTCACAGATTCCAAACACTCGAAACTGTGTGACCTTTTTGGAACAAGCCTATAGCTGCAATGCCTAGGAAAATGAGATTTGGAATGGAGATAGCTTTCAGTAAGGAGAAATGCCTAGTATTGTACTAGAAAAAATTGGGGCTTGGTTTAGCAATTTGACCGATTTATTACCCTTTGAAAATTGTGTACTGAGCCATAAAATACACTCATAAAGTGTGCAGGCAAGGAAAGATTTTCTGCACATATGTGCATGTCTAACTTAGCTATTTAGTGAGAACACTAGAAGGTGGCTAAGTGCATAGCAAATCAGGTTTCTTTTAAAATCTCATTCCCTGACACACTGTCCCTGCTGATTGTAAAGAAAATGTATATAATATAGCTGCTATTATTAAAGTACATTCCTTAGAGTACAGAGAATTTATTATATACAAAGTCTAAATCAAGAAAAATATATTGAATTATTACAAGAGTAAAAATGCCTATGAGAATGACAAAAACTGCAAGATATTACAAATGTGTATCTAAGGTTGAAAGAAATAGTATGATATTGTATTTGAAAAAGGACCCAGGTGGTCCTAATACTGAACACTCTATTATAATGAACAAGCACAAGGAGTGAGAGGAAAGGTTGCCCACACAAGCTTAACTTTGGCATTTTCTGATTTTAGAGAGCTTATCTATGCATCTGGAACGGTCTATTATCATCATTTCCCCACTGAGTAGTTTTGTTTTATTATTTAACACATACCGAATATGTTGGCTTACAATTTTAGAAAAATATCATGTATGATACCTATTTTATTATGTGGTGACTGAGTTAAGCTTTATAACATGACTGTTGCTAGCTGCTCAGAAAGTGGCACATTAGAGTGCATCGTAAGCCATGGAACACTGTACAAAACATTTCTGGAGATGATACATAGTAAAATAAGATCTCATTGGTTCTGAGACTGGCAAAAATAAGTGTATATCCTAATTAAATCTTATTGAGAAAAACCAGGTCACAAGAAAAACCAGAGTAGCAAATTCTGCAACAGTACAAAGGACTTCACAAATAAAAGAAAAAAGACCACAATGGTCCTTTTTATTAGGTAGTGGTTATAGATGCTTGTATGTTGCTAAGTGATGCACTGTAATAAGAGGTCATGGTTGCAGGAGCAAAGAAGGGGCCACACTGGTGAACGGAGCCAAGAACCAGAGGATGGGAGTTAGGGTAGGAGCACAGCGGAGCATGGCAGGAGCTGTTGCAGAGGGGTGCAGGAGCTATGGGAGGAGAGGGAGGCAAGGGCCAATGGGTGGAGGGGCAGAAAGGAGGAGAGGGAGGCAGGGTGCCGGGGGCAGGGGGTAGAGTAGGAACAGAAGGGAAGACAGAGCAGGAGCTGGGGTGGGGTGGCTAGGAGCCGAGGGGACAAACAGGCCAAGGGGACAGGAGCAGTAGGATTTGTAACCACTAAACCACATTTCCATACAGCAAATACCTGTGAAACCCACTGGCAAAGAGTATATCTCATCTAGTCACTCTAGTGGATGGTCCACAGAGAGGATAACAGCCTTGTCAAGGTTTTTTCCCCACTTTGAACTTTAGGGTTCAAGAAGTGGTGACCTGCATGATCACTTTTAGGCTTAATTACTAGCTTAAATTTGGTATGCTGCCACCAGCCAGAAGTCTGTGTCTGGCACACTTTTGTTCCCCCAAAACCTTCCCTGGGGAACCCAAGACCCAAACCCCTTGGGTCTTAAAACAAGGAGAATTTAACCATCCCCCTCCTTTTCCCCCCACCAATCCCTGGTGAATTTAGACTTAATCCCTTGGATTCTAAAACAAGGAAAAATCAATCAGGTTCTTAAAAAGAAAGCTTTTAATTAGAGAAAGAAAAGGTAAAAATTATCTCTTTAAAATCAGGATGGAAAATGCTTTACAGGGTACTCAGATTCATATAGACTAGAGGGACTCCCCACCCTCCCCCCCAGCCTGAGATTCAAAGTTACAGCAAACCGAGGTAAAAATCCTTCCAGCAAAAAGACACATTTTCCAGTTGAGAAAACAAACATAAGACTAATCCATCTTGCCTGCTATTAATTACTCTTTGGAAACATGAAAGACTGATTCAGAAAGATTGGAGAACCTGGAATGATGTCCCATTCCTCTCAGTCCCGAGAGCGAACAACGAACCAACCAAAAAGCACAAACAAAGACTTCCCTCCACCAAGATTTGAAAGTATCTTGTCCCCCTATTGGTCCTCTGGTCAGGTGTCAGCCAGGTTCACTGAGCTTCTTAACCCTTTACAGGTAAAAGAGACATTAACCCTTAACCATCTGTTTATGACAAGCCTACTGATAGTTACTCAGTCTTTTAACTCATATAGTTGAGATCTGTAGGTCTGAATCCTGCTAATGACCTAAGCTGTAGGTCAATATGGCTTCGCATAATAGAATTTTTGTTTTTTCAGTTTTCTTAAAAGTAGGAAATAACATACAAAAAACTGCAATAAAAGAACATTAAGGTTGCAAATCCAAGTACTCAGTTAGGAACTGCCAGAATGAAGGTTTCCTGTGCAATCTTAATTTTGACCTCTTATGCGTATACATAGGAGTCTTTAATTGCATGATCACACTATTTTTCCTAATTTTTTAATGCCTGATTTTGCAACTTTGTTTAACATAGTTTGATTGGATTACACCATATACAATATAAAAATACCTGTATAAGGTGTGTGCAGTATTTGTATCTATATATAGTGTGTATATATATGTGTGTAATCATCAGAAAATACCTTGTAATAAACAGTGTGAAGCTACTTTATGCAAGACTAATAACCAGTTGTAGGTAGATTTTTCTAACAATGCATTTTAATTCTAACACTACTTTATCTTAAAGCTACTTTTTAGATTACAAACCTTTTTCATAATTACAGCAGTGAGAGCGTGACCTTTCCCTGTTAGGTAGCTTTGTTTACCTTTTTATTGGTGTTCTCTAGATTTAATTTTCTAGGACCCAGAAATCATTTTCTACTAATGTGATTCTAAAGAGTAATTGAAAATAAATCAGTCTTTTAGAAATAGAAAAAAGGAAATTGACAACTAAGAAAAAAGTATGTCAGACTTTGCCAGAGGATGAAAAGGAAAAATCAGAATGATTTATATTACTTCTTAAGTAATATAATTTATTTATAGTGTTGTAAGAACTAACAGTGTTCTTGTGTTCTGATAATTGAGTGCAAATTTACCATTAAAGAATGGCTGGCTTGTTTCTTCTAGTAATGGAACTGGAAAATATACTATTTTCTTGCTAGTTCAGTGCATCTTCAGAGCAGTGTCAGTGATTTTATTTTTTTTAAAGGGGTGAGTGAAGTGAAGAGGAAGTTGGGGGCTAGTTGGCTGGCCTATTGGCATTAGTATTCCACAATGTCATCTGAGACGGATCTTTGGTTCCCAGGACCAGTCTCTTCTTTGCTGAGCTGGCTGTCACTGGGAGCCTTTTGGAACAGAGGTATTCCATGGTTGTGGATTTACCTGTACATTATTTAATAGTGAATGCTGCCAGGTATGGTAGGCTAGGGGTGAAATTTTGATGTGTCATCTTAGCCAGAAATTTGTGGGTGGGATAAGCCCTAGAATTTCAGCACCCTGAAGAAGTGTATGAGTTGAATGGCCCATCCAGCTTCCACCTCACCTGTGTGAGCATCTCCTTCCCCACCTGCTTCCACATAGATGCTATGGTAGCCTTTCCCAACCACTGCTACCTGCCTGGGACCATTCCCTCCCCACCACATCCATTCCACTATGTGTGGCTCAACAAACGAGGACAGAGATAGGAGAGCACAATAAATGGACACTGATTCATATTAGATATGTCAAAACTAAGGCCAGATACTTTTGCGGAGAGAAGTGGTTAAAACCGATTGATCCTGGCAGCAGTTGGACAGTTATTTTTCAATAGAGTGATGGCGGGAACAGATTCCCAAAAAGAAATCTGGGCAACAGTATTCAGAGTTTGGCTAACCAGTCCCCTTTCTGAGTTGAATTGAACTGCTTATGTGGCCAGTCTAGGAACCACCACTGCATTTCAGCTGCAGCCTGTAGCCAACATGCTGCCTCGTGGCTATTCAGTAGCAATATCCTAGCAGTAGCATTGGGCAAAGCATCTGTATTGCATCTAAACCAACCTGGATTTGAGGTTCAGAATATTTTGCAAACCTGACGAAAGATATTGGCCAAGAAGGAAAATCAGCAAATCCTGCTCAAGCACCTTGATTCTCAAAGCTCACATCATTTGGCTCCACACAGCTTCTGCCCTTCAGCCTTCACATCCCTGTTTGTCTTAGGCATCACACATAGACTGGTGGGTATAAAAACTGGTCATCTCTCTCCCCTACTGCAGGGGGTGAGTGCTTGTGGTGTTGGAGTTTAGATGGAGGATGAAGAGTAGATGGGGATTGCACCCTGGCTAGTTGGTCAAGTCTGTGCATGCAAGGCCACAGCTGTAGCAACCAGCTCCTCCAGTGCCCTTAGCATTCTATAATTGTTTACACCAGTGCTAAATGGGTGTGAAACCCTACCCTTCTGACCTGGTAGCATTTTACACCCACTTTGCACTCATTTTGTGCTGATGTGCACAACTACGCAATGTGCAAGGCCACAGCGAATCTAATCCCAGATCTTTGGGTGGAAAAGGTGGTTTAAAGAGGTGAGGTCTTGGTGGGATACATTTTAAGTGCTGAGATCTCCACTGGAGAGAAGAAAAAGCTGACACTTCCACTCAGTAGAATTAGTTTATTACACAGGTTTTGAAACACATATTACAAACACAAGGATAGTGTCATTATAAATGAAAAACAATCTGCACTGACTGCTATGCTCAGCATTAATACAGTTTGGTTCCAGTTGCCAGCATCACTTCGTAGTTAGCAAAAAAAATGGGGCTGTTTCCTTAGTCTCTCCTGGATTATCTTTTCACAGTATTTTTAAGCATGAAAATATATTACCATCTCCTCAGCTTTTAAATGGCAAAAGATGCCATTTTGTAATGATGCATGACTCATTCATTGCTCATTATCTTCCTGCTGATATTTTTCCTTGAGCCAGCAAGTAAGTCTTACATGGGAGGAGGGAGAGTGAGTGAGTTAAGGAATACAGTACTTAAATACTATTGCTGTTTTTTCATTGGCTATCTGCCTTTGTAATGTGACCAGTCTAATCCATCCCTCACTGCTAAACCCCCTCCTTGCTAGACTGAGGTTAGCAGAGTGTCTGTTGCTAGAAACTGATTATATGCAGTATGTGAGCATCTTTCATTCAAAATGGGCATCAGTGTATTGAGTAGGAATGAGAGCTTTTAGAAATGCATTATTTGACTAAATAACATGTTTTTTTAAATGGATGAAGAGACGCTGGGCTTTCTTACATTAATAGTAACTCTAATTTTATTGGTATCTAGACCTTTAAGTTTTTCAAGCTCATATTAGAGCCCTTTAAAAACAGAAGCAAGAAGAATCTGCCTAGTTACATCAGCCTTTTTATAAGAAGTGCATCACTATCATCACTATGAATATGTCTTTCTCCAGATCAGTTTAGGTTTCTGAAATGTTTGTTTCTGTTTTTTTGAATTCAGATTGAGCTACAGAGAGCACAGATCAATACAGCTTTTTATTTTTATTTCCTGTCAATTCTAAAATGCCATCCAAAGAGTCTTGGTCAGGGCAAAAAGCTAATAGATCTGCAGTTCACAACTCAAAACAAGAGAGCCGTCAACAAGATTTATTGATAGCAGCCTTGGGAATGAAACTGGGTTCTCAGAAGTCATCTGTGACAATTTGGCAACCTCTTAAACTCTTTGCTTATTCACAGTTGACATCACTTGTCAGAAGAGCAACTCTGAAAGAAAATGAACATATTCCAAAATATGAAAAGGTTCACAATTTCAAGGTAAGAATTACCCTACTTTTTTCAACTTATAACTACAGAAAATGTTTTTTAGTTCTAGAATAGCTTCAAGACTGCAAGTAAATACATGCAATGTGGCTTTTTAAAAACTTAAACACTTCAGCTAAAATATTCTTGCTAGTTAAAGCAATTAGACATTTAAAAATATAAATTAGCAGCAAAAATATAGTGAATGCTTAAATACATTTAATTGTTGTGATCCTACTTACTGTACCTGGGGTATCTATGTTAATTAAAATTGTTTCTATATATAGAGAGAAAAAAGTTAACAGTGAAATACAGTGAGAAAGTTATCTTTTAATTATAATTATTTTAGTTTAATTTTTATTTGTGAAACAGAGATGTCAAAAGACCTTTGTTCAATCTTTGATTAGAGGATTAAACAGATCTTATCTCTGTTTGTTGCTGGTAAATAGCATTGAATATAAGAAGCATGTTCTATTGCATCTGGATTGAGCAGATGGTCTGAATTTCCCTTAGTTTCTGGCTTTTCTCCTGTGTTAATGAATTGACTCTGATGAAAGGAGTATGGTTTACCAGGGGACTATTGAAGCTGCTGACACTAGCACCTACTCTTCATTTTAATATAATTTGCTTTTACTTTTATGTAGCTTCTAATTATTCTAATGTGTTTTTATAAATATATTCCTCTTTTATCCATTAAGAGATACGCATGACAGTATATCTGCTCTATGTACATGATTGTTGTAACTATCATGTAAAGTCTTAGAAATTCAGCTTTTTGCAACCAAATTTATCATATACTAGGTAAGCTGTATATGCAAAACTGTATAAGTGAACTGAGTGATTATATCAACTTTACACTGAGTGCCTAGAACAGATTTTTGTTGGTGGTGGTTTTTTCCCTTACAGATTTTTTTAAAATGTTAGAGTGGGGGGGAAATCCTGAATATTTTAGCAAGAAATCTGATAACATTCACTTATTTTCTGTTTCAATTTCCATCTGATATTTTACTTTTTCTTACAGTTCCAGTAGTCAACACTCATTTGATTTTTTTTTTTTTTTAAATATGGCTTCTAGCTCTCAAGTTCATAACATCACTAGAATTGGAAACCTTTATCATCACAATGTTTTTCTGGACAGGACTCCTGCAATAAGTATAAATTTGAAAAATGTATACAAAATTATATAAAAATAGAAAATTAGCATTTAATATGAACATCTGGCACAGAATAATCCTGCTGGCTGTTAATTAAATCCACAGTATATTTTTACAAGAACCTGGGTTGTACAGGTGATTTAAAATGTTGCCTTGCAACTGAGGCCTTTGCCTTAGATTTTGAGGATAATCATAAGTGCTAATAGATATTGATTTCCCATGAACGCCCATATATATAAAATACTTTTTATGTTTCATTTTGTATACCGCGTTCTTTCTTAGCTGCTGTATGAAATAGCATATATTTCTGTTCTGTTCTGGAAATACTCTGATGGTCTGATTCTTGTTAGTCTGCTTCTTTTCTGAAATAGATTTTCTATAGCACTGTCCTTGTACATTTGAATTTGTTATGCTAGCTGCTTAAACATACTGCCTGATCTTAAGAAGTAAATACTGCACAAACAATATTATTATTATTATTATCACTGTTGTACTGCTCTTCCCTTAAATGTATTCCTGTTAGAAAAATACACCTATTAAAAGTACACCGTTTCTTTCACGAAGCCATTAAAATGAAGTCAGTGTAAACAGATTCCTTTTGTTAAATTATTTTTTTAAAATCTGCTAATTCTTCACAATAACAGAAACTTGTGTGCCAGTGGGCATATGACAGTAAATTTACCTGTTAAAGGGATGTTGTCCTGAATGATAAAGTCTGGCCGTCACCTCCGTTTACAATGGCTTTAAAAATCCTTATTTTTGTTTCTTTTTTTTTAAACTATAAACCCTCCAAATTTATTGTGCCATAGATCTGAAACCAACAGCAAGCAGCAGATTATGTGGCTCCCTGCATTGTTGCTCAGTATGACAGTCAGATTGTCATCCTAAAAGTATAGCTATACTCATTTTAAATCACCTAACTAAATATCTCAGGTCACTAGCAGGGTGCTGGACTGTTTTACCAGCTCAGTAAAGGAAGCAAACACCCTGTCCAAGTCATTGTGAAGCTCCTTGCCTCAGGACACCATTTATTGTTTGAACACAAAATAAAGCAACTCGATGGACCAACCTGGATGTAGTCCCCACTGGCCTTTTGCTTTGCATCCATCAACCAGAGGAAGAGAGGATACACGGTTCAGCTTCCTCTTCCTTGCCAGCTATGTGATAGGCAGGAATCTCTTAGCTCTTTCCAGGCTGATGCTCTACCTTACCCCATCACTTTTTGCAAGGAGAGAGGTGGCCTGGGAGACTTTCAACCTGGGAATGTCCTATTTTTTCCCTAGATTCCTTCTGCATCTTGCACTTGAAAATGGGAGGCTTCTTTACTTCCTGTCTGAACTGCTGCATAGCGTTGTGTATGTACATTCAATAACATGCTTTTGATTCCTTTGGGGTAAAAGGCAGGTATACATATATGAGGTGGAGTTAATTTATTTTATTAATTAGACTGTCTCACCAAGCACTTGAAGTAAGTGCCTCACTAGCACAGTTGGGGGAGAGGAAATGAAGAATTATTTTTGTTGCATGTGCTATTACAACCATGCCATCATCTTGGAAAACAATGTGGAGGCTTGTTGCATTCTTCTGCTGGCTCCTGGGTGCATGCAAAATGGCAGAAGACTTGGCTGCTGCCTCTAGCAAACTTTAAAATATTTCTGCTACTGCATTACAATATTTCTAAGTAATCTTTTGTTGAATAATGAGGTGAAGAAATTGTAAATACCAGTGGTGATGGGACTATATCACAAACACAACAGCTGTCCCCTTCAAATCACCAATAAATCTGCTAACTCTGATTTTGTTTGATGTGGAATTAGAAAAAGGGGTTAAACTCTGTGTTGACATAATTGTTTTTAGACGCACAGTGTTGTTTAAGTCACCTGAAAGTCCAGTTGTCATCCCAAAGCTATTTTCTGCCCTAAGTGCAGCCTGATTCTGCCCACTGTGGATGATTCTGAGCTCTGTAAGTAGGACCATGTTCGCACAGTTAATGATCACCATTTGCAAATACTATAGTATTTTCTAGATTGTGCAGTTATGATGTGATGTTTACATTTCTCAAATGCAAATTCATTGTGGCTGAATTCTGTTTAATTTCTCTCCATAAGTAAAAAAGAGGGATGACAACTTATAAATGGCAAGCCAGAGTGAGTTTTTAATATATAACCTCAAGGTAAGAGGTAACTGTTGAATATATTTATATTGATAAAATATAAGCACATCTACTTTTCTGTTTTTTTACATAAACTTTATTATTAAAAGCAAAATAAGTAATTCCAAACATAGCAATTACAAGGAATTTGCTTAAAATGACACTTTATTTAACAGTAATTAAACAGTGAGACTTGAGAGTGAACTGAGATGATAAATGTGGCTTAAAGTAGATCTGGCCATACTGATTATTTTGGTGTATTTTACTTTCAGTTCACTTATCCTGCTTGTGTAGTCCAGCGTACTGTATAATATTTCAATTGTCAAACAAACCAGGGCCATCTGTTGAATCATCTTTATGATTCCAACCTGCCATCAACCATATCAAGGCCTCCCTATATTTAGATTTATTTCCCATTATGGACATGACTCAACAGGTACTGAAATCTTGCTATCAGTTTTGTGCTGCAACCCAATACTATAGAGTGAGTGTCTTCTCTTTGGGGGCTAAAGACAGGCCTGGTCTGAGTGTTCGTTTTTTTCTTTGGTTTTTGAATCAGGGAAGAGAGGAATAGTTGAAGCTGCAGATGATGGTCTGGTTATGGGGGGAAAGCTTTGCCAAATAGGAAGGTTTTGCAGCATTTCCTAAAGTGATCAGACTGGATTTGTCTAATCTCCTCCTGAGGTTCATTCCACAGTTGGGTACCTCAACTGCTATTTCTTTGTCTCTACCTGTTACGTGTTCTCTTCTAGTTTCTGTAAACTATGTTGTCTCAGGAGAGCTCAATTGTTTTGGTAGTTTGTAGCTGGAGATGACGTTTCTAATGTAGCTGAGACCTTATCAATTAAATAATGTTAAGATTAAGACCAAGGATCTGAACTATCTGCAAAATCAGACTACCAACCAGTATTGGGACAGGGGCAGTAGAAATTGGATTATGCTCCTGGACAATATGATCTCGCAGCCGCATACTTATTCCAAACAAATTTTGAAGACCAGATCAGACAAGTGATCTATAGAGCCATGCCCACAGTGAGGGACTTGAGGCTAGTCTTGGGTCCCTGAGCATGCACAATAAAGAAATGGGAAACATTCTTTTTCAAACTGAATGTATTAAGTTTGGGGGAATATGCAACTTCTTTCCATGGGAATGTCTGCTTGATTCCACAGCCCTGAGAATCCCTCCACATTTTCCTCAGTTGAACCACCCCCATTCCTAAAATGCTACAGTGATACAGAGTTTTCCTTCTCTTTCTTCTCCCCACCCCATATCTTGTCATGGTATTATTTGTATCCCTCTGCCCTATCCCACCGTCTCCCTGCTGCTGAGGCCGAACATGCTGTTTCTATTGAGGTTGGGGAAGAATGATAATTTATAATAATTGTTGAAGGACATAAACACCAAGGCAGAGGAAGAAGAGATTATTTAGGGTCATAGAAAGGGAATATAATCAGGAGGTATGGGAGGAAAGAAAGAGAAGAAAAATTTTAAGATGAATGTCAGGAAAACCTTCCTGTCAGGGAGATATATTAAGCCTGTGGAATAATCTCTCTATGGGGATGTAGTGGAAGGCCCATCACTCGGCATATTTAAAACAAGACTGGACAAAACAGTAGCAAATATACTGTAGGGAACAATTTTACGGTGTTAGGGAGTTGGGCTAGATAATCTAGGAGGTCTTTTCCTTCTCTGGATTGTATGATTCACGGGTCTTGGGGAACTGATCATTTTGATCTCCCTTGACTTGTTTGTGGGTATACCACCAGTATCTTGATTCTTGCGGAATGTGAATCTTGCTAGGAGAAGAACTCTGCAGATATTTCATAAATGTCCGTATTTCAAGGTGCAAAAATACTTTTCTACCTAGATTAGTCCTGTACTGCTTCACTGAAGCAAGGAGATATTCACATCTGTCGAAGCAGGGTTGGAATCGTATGTTACAATATATACATTTTCCTGTGTTTTTTCCCTAGGATGTCATCTTACTTACTTTGTGATGGATAAAAAGGAAATATGTTTCCAGAAGAACATTTATCTAACCTTTTTGTGCAGTATTTGCAATTGCCATGCTGTTGTCTTTGTTGCTATGCTACTTAGTGTCTGTCAGAACATGACTGGTTAATTTAACATGCTTGTATTACTGGTTGCAAGACTACTATGGTAAATTACTGATGCACATGCTAACTTAATCTCTTTAAAACCAAAACTTGGTTCCATTGAGACGCATTTTTCCATTTAATTTGTCAGCAGAGATGCTGATAAACCCTTCTTTTTTGGTTCCCTAGCATGTATCTAATATTTATGTGTCATCATAACACAGGACTCAACAAAAGGGCAAAATACTGTTCTCTATTACACTGAAGGCAAAGGGCTTGCACCATGTCACTGAAGGCAGAATATAGCCTTACACAAGTGGAGATTGAAGTGAGGGCAGTTCTGTGTTAGAAAGGATTTTGTCATATAGCTATACCAACAGACCCCTTCTAGTGAAGAGACAGCTTATACCAGCAAAAGAGAGCTTTTGCCAGGATAGTTTATATCCGTTCCCTGAGCAAAATAAGCTACACCAGCAAAAGCACTTGTTTGCCAGTATAACTGTATCCACGCTCAGGCTTTCTGTTGGTATAAGAATGTAGTGAAAAATCGCTGTCCTGACATTATCATCCTGGCAAAAATTTCCAGTGTAGACTTGGTGTAAGACTTATTACAGTTGAAAGATGAAATATAGTGCGTATGTTACAGAGAAAAAAACCACCATGTGGCAAACCCTTCAAATGTTCATTGGATGCATTTTTTTCATAGCTTTTCATACTAATCTATATGGTTTCATATCTGATTGTTTGGAAACTATGGGCCAGATCCTGAGTTGGTGTAATTTGGCCTGGTTCCATTGAAGTAAATAGAGCTATACTAATTTACAACAACTTTGGATCCGGATCTACGCTTCTTAAATTATTTCAGAATATCTTTAAAGGAGTCACTACACACAAATTAACATTCCGATAACTGAGTTTCTCTCTAGTTTTTAAAAAACATAGCCTGTCTCTTTACACGTTCTCAGAGATAAGAGAACCCTGAGAAATTTGAGGTTTCTTTTAGACATTTAGAACTTTAAAAATCATTCAAAGGTGAAAAAAGCTCTTCTTCACATAAATCCAGAGTGAAGAAAACTTTTTAAAAGTTCCTCAAGGCTTCAAGGAAGCTTTCAGAGATTCTGTATCTCTGCTTTTGAAACTAATAATAGACCATAAGATAACTTCATACCATGAAGGTTTAGGCTTTGGTGCATTCTCTCCAACAGAAGTATTCAATTACTGTTACATTTGCCCTAGCTGTTCCAAGGCAATGTCTTTATGCAGCACAAAACTAGTTTACCACTTCTTTTTACGTGCCAGTCCTCAATTTCAAGCTTTCCTCCTTTGTTTAAAAAATAAAATAGCATTTTCTTCAAATCCTTGTTTTACTCAAACTACTGTGTACAGACACAAGGAGCTTTACACATCTCTATTTCTAGGTCTCATGCCCGTGCACGTGCATGGCCCTGACAGCTGACTAGCTCACTTACATGGTGAAGTTTAGAAAGGCTGTAATGAGGCAGTCAAGGCATTTGCCTCAAGGAGCTTACATAGTGTGTCATAGCTTCTTATCAGTTGCTTTTCTCCAAATTAGCGGCAGCACATAGCAAAGTGAAGTCCCTTTATCATCTGCCCTTTCAGAGGAATATTTTACATTTCTTTTGCTCAATAGCTTTAAATCTAAGAACTCTGTTTAGTTTTCAACTCCAGTTTCTAACTGTTGTATTTTACATGGACATGGTATCAAGTGATGTAGACTCTCTGTTAAAATGGGGCATGTGATTCAGATTCTAAATATCAATTTAAAGAAAAATCCATTATTCCATTGCTCAAAGAAATGTCATCATTTTTATTAAATTGGCAAAAAATTATTCTCTCTCTCTCTCTCTCTTTTCTTCTGCTTCCTGCATTGGTCCTGCTATAGCATACTACTTCAGTATAATTCCCAGTTGTTCACATTCCTGCTGACATGATCAGCACAAAGCAGGAAGTAAAAAGACTTGACAGCGCTCCTGGCTTGGTATGAGTGAGGACCTGGAGGAATGTTTGCCTGCTCAACATTCAAGACAATGAGCTCTTTCCTGATAAAGGTCCTATTTATACTCGATTCTCTGAATGATGGTGCACTCCGTGCAGCATGGCCCTTCCTCTCAAGAAGTGCTGAACAAAGTTGTTGACACAATTCAAGACTAGCTCTGGGAAGTTGACACCATTGTTGATACAAATACAGTCAGCGCACTTTCAAGAGAGAGTGTACCATAGCCTTCATTTCTATTATATCTTCAAATAAAAGCAACTGTACGGTATATTAATCACAGTTCTTCCATTGATTTGCTGTGTGGCCTTTTAACTTCTCTTTGCTTTTAACAACAAAGCATTTATTTTAAAGATTGTATAGGAATTTTGGCCAAATTGATATTTGAGTTGATTCATTTCTTGTTGGCATCTGTTTCCTTCACCCTTTGCATCTGTGTGACTTCATTGTCAGACCAGATATGGATATAGAGTACTTTTCTTATAGAAATTATGGCTGCTTGAGTGGCACGTTTATTCCAGTGCTTGGTAAAATCCATGGTGGCAGTGAGCATACTACAGACTGAGTTAATCATTCAAGCTGACATACTTTAAAATGCCATAGAATAAATTTACATATAAAAAAATAAAAGAATGTTGTATTCACTATTAACTGCATGGGGAATTTAAACAGGCAGAATTTAGTTGCTGACAGTGGAATTCAGCTAGGTCCTATGAGCTAATAACACCCTAGGGTTTGCCTTTGCAGCAGGGCTTTAGTCAGCACCACAGGAGTGTAGATTTTAGCCTGCACTAGCATGTCGCACATTAACTGGTTGTGGTATCCCTTCTGGCACATACTAAACATTCCCTAGTGCATGTTAATGTAATAGGACTTAATTGTATTAATCACACTAGGGAACTTTTAGTGCATATCAGCAGGGTTCTCACAGGCCAGTTAGTGCACAACACACTAGTGTGGACTAAAATTTGCAGATGCAAACTAAAGCCCTGTGTAGACAAGCCCTTAGTCTTGTCTTCATAAAAGTGGCATCAGACTACAAGTTATTAGAAACTCAGTTTTATGCCTTGCCTGAAAGACAGCATCTCCGTCAGCATCTCCTGAATACCACATTACATTATCAATTCAGTCTTGACACAAAAAGTGTCACTTATTCAGCCTCCAACACTATTTCCTGCAACACTCTTCCCTTGCAGGTCTCCCCTCCAACCACTGGCCAGGCCTCAGTCTACTTAGCTTATGAACCCCAGGAGGTACCCTTGCAGTGTTGTTCTGTTATTTTTTAAATTAATACATGACATATTTGCTAAATGTATGGATTTGTCAGAAACTGTTATTCTGACTGACACCTAAATGAGATGTGCATAAAATAAGCTACATGGCAATATAAAAAGTATGGGTGTCATCTGAGACAGATGAAGAAAAAAGCTGATGCCCTCAGGGACTAGCATAGTGGATACTGGCTTTAGTTTATAAATTGTGAAGACTTTTTTTTTGTCTCAAGGCACAGTCATTAGGACTATGATTTGTATGCTTCAGTGGTAAACTATACATACCTCACATGTCACATCCAACCTTCCATACTTTTCATTGCTGGCTTTGATGAGGCTTTCCAAATTAGTCTTTTTCTATCACATCACATTTCTGAAGCATTTTTATTGCATTCCTTCATAAACTCTTGTTTTTTCTAAATGTTCGTTAGAATAACTGCTAGGTAAAATAAGAAAACTAGAGTTTCTAAATTTGTTTAATTTTGAGTGTAACATAAGTCTACCTGTTTTATTCTATTAATGATTATGAATTTTATTTATTTGCTGGGTCATTCTTGTCTCTCATATTACAGTCAAGCTATCCTAAGAGCAGCCTAATAATTTCAAAAAGCCAAAGATAATATGCAGAAAGATGGACCCCAGAAAGATCTAGATAGCTAACTCTTATGGCTGGTATGTCACTGACCTATTTTACCAAGGCCTCAAATATCACTGCGAGTGAGACCTGCTTGAGTATGTCATGCTTGTGGTATATGCTGTCATCAGAGCCCTCAGTGAAATTATTTATTGGGACTTTTTAAGTGTCTGACCTTGGACATATAAGCACTACCTAATGCTCTAATTAAACTAATTAAATACAGTACAAAAAGAGAGGTGATTATAAATCACTGGAGTGTAGCAGTTTTTTCTGTGTATAGAAAAATGGCTTTCAGTAAAAGAATTAAGAATTCTGCAAACCTCAGAGACAAGCTGTCTTTCCATGTCCCATCCCAGTAGTTCTTTCGATCTAATGTACCCCATTTATACTGTGGAGAATTCAGAATAAAGGTGCCTAGAGTTAAACATTTAAATACAAATGGAGGACACTCAACTCTGAAACTTGTTTTCCTGTTCGATCTGACAGAGAGAGTCTGTTGTACTTTAAGCCACAATATGAGACTCTCCTATTTTCTCAGGCTTTGGGGAGGGAGCTGTGGTCGAACTTAGTGTGTTTTTGAGGCAGGTTTGTTCTTTTAAAACTGGTCAGTTAAGTCAAATTTTATAAATTAAAAATAGATCTTGATAAATTGGTTGTTCCCTCTCTTCCAAGAACTTCCTGGATGAAAGATCATGGAAAAAGTATGACAAAAATAAGAATTTTTTTGGAGTGTGAAGCTACAAATTGGCAATTCCGCTTTCACATCTTATAAGGAAGTAAAATTTGCATATGGCAGTTGCTTTTTATACGGGGGAAAAAAGGTATAACTTAAATTAGGACTTCTGGTATACTACTGTTTTTCAGCGGGTCAGGGAAGGTAAAGGTTAATAGATCACAGTATTCAACATTCACATTCAACTTTGTAGATAGAAAGAGCTCATTTTTTAGAGTTGTTATACAAAAAGTGGTGACAGGATTTGGATACAGCCTGGATGTGTGGGATAAGAGAGTGTGAGGAGTCTAAGACAATCCCAAGGTATTGGGCCTGGGTAGCAAAGTAGATTTTGTTATTGTCAACAGTGACCAAGAATTAGGGGAAGTAGGAAGGGGTTGAGAGGATGTATCCTCAGAAGTTCACTTTTAGCCATGTATGTTTGATTTGACAATGAGTAATGCAGGAGATGTCAGAAAGACAGCCCTCAGCCTGGACTGTGTGGCAGGAGAGAGGCTGCAGTAGACAGGTAGATTTGTGAGTCATCAATAGAAGGATGGATATTGTGTAAAGGTAGAAAGGGAGGTGACGAGGCTGGGTTTTGTTCCATTCCCACATGGAGTGAGAGAGGAAAAGAGGAGGGCCCACCAAAAAAGATGTTGAAGGAGAACCAGAGTAAAATGCAGTCATGAAAGCAAGATGTCAAGAAGTAGGATATGATTGGCAGAAGCAGCAGACAGATCAAGAGGGATTAGAATGGAGGAGAAGCCCAGGCATTTGGCTAGCATGAGGTTACTAGAGATATTGGTAAGGGCAGTTTCAATGGAGAGGAAAAAACAGAACAGAGTTATAGGAAGGGTTGTACGTGGCCCATTCAATGATTTTGCAGATGAAGTGAGAGAGAGACCACTAACTGGAGGGGAACGTGGCATTAGATCGTTTGGAAAACAAAATTTTCATCCTGTGTGGAATTTGGTTTCCATTCTGAATTGGAATGAAAAGTCAAAATATGAAACCATTTCAGGGAACAAAAAATTCTGAAAAGTTTATAACTGCTAATGCTAAAATGAATTTTTGAGCAAAAGGAAAAGGATCAGAATTTCAAAATACCATTTTTGTTTCATTTTTCAAAACCAGAAAATCAAAAACATTAATCAAAATCAACATTTTTCCCTGGAAAATTTTGATGTCAACAAAATCATATTTTCTGGTAGAAATTTTTTTCATGCAAAAAAATTCAGTTAGCTCTGTGTGGCATCAAGGTATGACATTTTGGATGGGCGATACCAGAGCATGCGTATATTTTAAGGAAAAATAGATGCTCAGGAAGAAATCAGAGGTCATGATGGATTAGAGGAGGAGACCATATGAAAAATCTCGGTGATGGTGGTCATGGGGAATAGGTGATTACAGCTACTGATCATGTCATGCTTGGCTCTGCAGAAGTCAGCCAGATCCTATAGGGAGGCCATGGAGTATAATTCAGCGAGGGTGGCAAAGTACGGTTCCCTGGCAAATTACATAGTAGAGCTGAAGGAAAAGAGAGTGCATTTGTGCCAGTAGTGGAGAAAATCCAAAGGACTTCCTTCAGAGGTGTTTGACAGCAAAGGGGCAGGAATAGAGGAAGCAGATGCTGAGGGTCAGCCAGGCAAGAGGTTAGTGGGATGGATTACACAGTGTCAACAATATTTTTTAGTTACATATCAAGGTTGGACAGTGATACTTCACAAGCAGCCCATTGACTTCAGTGGAACTACTCAAGGTGCAGGGTATTGCTAAATGTGAGTACTGGTATCACAGTCTAAACCTAATATAGTTACAAATACTCTATAGTTAAAAATACCAAAGAAGGTACCACGAAAACCTGATTGTCATAGCATTAAAAGCCTGACTCTGTTTAAAAATCACAATGACATTCAGGAGTAAGTTTCCATACTGACTCTTAGATTTACCTAAATACCTGTCATATAGCAGTTACATCTTTTTCTTTATTGGTACCAATTTCTAGGGGACTTAATGATACCCAAATGTTTACCAAAATTTCCATGAACTGCTCTGAATACTCATTTTGTATGAGATAAGTGTCATTTTGACCTATTCCTGCCCCACTGGAGTCAATGGTGCTGTGGATGCTCGACATCTCTGAAAATCAGGCCACTTCAGATCCATTATTTATATCCACTAAATACTGTATGAATTTAGATTCTTAACTTAAGGCACCCAATTTTTAAAAGGTTCACCTTTCTCTTTGCTACACCCACTTACGATTAGGTATTGCATATATATGTGCAAGATGACCCTCTGTCAATATCTAACCAGAACTGAATGAGTTAAGGCGAAAATATTCTTAACTATGAATTTCATTACTTTATGAGCATCAGTTACTGATTTCATTTTAGTTCATCATCTATTACAAGTAACTACTCAAAGTCCTTTACATTGGTTAACAAAATAATGATTTTTTCTGCCAAGAATCTTGTGGTTTTCTAAGCAGGAAACCTACTAAAACAAATCAGAGGCGGCTCATTGTGACTAAAAGACTGGAACAGGCAGGCAAGACTGAACTGAGACTAGCATTGGCTTCTTCCTTAGCTTTGAATTTGTTCTTGCTTAATTGGATTCCTATTCATTTTCCGCTTACTAAATTCATGCATATAGGTTTTCAATATGTAACATTGTTCTGAAAAAAAGGCTAATCCTTTATAGTAAACCAAGGAACCTCTGTGTGTATTCAGCATTGCTATGTAAACTCCTGGGGGAATTCTGTGCTACTGCACATGCACATAATTAATGAGCTTCACATATTTTTTGCTCAGAAAAAAAGCTTCTGCTGAAATCTTGCTGCAGTTCCGCATGTTGCCCACCAGAGGGTGCTGTGATAGAACACAGCAGCTGCTCCAAGGCAGCTAGGGGAGAGAAAGAGCCTGCCTTCTTTGCAGCACCTGTCAGGCCAGGTCAGAAGACAGGGGCTATGGGGAGACAGACAGTGTTGGGTTGCTGGGGGTTCAGACTAGCTCAAAAGGGCTACTGGGAGAGGACAGATTGGGGCACGGGCTGAATGGGAGTGGAGGGCACAGGGCCATAGAGGGGAGAGAGGTGCAGGGCCACATGGTGATGGGGGAGGGAGTGCAGAGCTACATAAGGAAAGCGGAGTGGCTGAGTGTGGGAATAGAGACATGGGGACAAGAGAGTGGGTACAGAGCCACATGGAGACAGAGGGAGGGGTGCAGGGCCACATGGGGATGGGGCGGAGTGGGTGTCTGAGTGGGGTGAAATGACATGTGGACAGAGGGTGCAAGGACACATGGGGAGAGGGCAGATGTGCCTGACTGAATGGGAGAGGCTAAAAGTCAGCTAGGATCTGCATGGGGGAAGCACCCTAACAACCCCGCCCCACTTCCCAAAAAAACCTATTCCATACTTTTCCCATCCATATCCAACAACCCTCCAAGTTCACGCCCAGGTTCCTTCCCAGCAATCTACTTCCCTCTCCTTCAGCATCTCCATTACCCCTGCTTTCCTCCAAGGCTTTGCACTGCTTCTGATGGGTGCGGGAAATATGGTTACATATTGTAGTTTAAATGAATTACTCAAATTCCTTACTAGGCATATTAATACAGAACTCTATTTAGCAAAAAAAAATTGCTGAATTTTTGTTGTCTGTATTGTTACAGACATACTTGCTGACAAGTATTTTGAAATAAATGACCAAAAATAATTAAAACTAGTGTGATTATATTGTGGTGTTTTGACAAATAAAATTTGCAGAATTTTAAAATGTTGTGCACAGAATTTTTAATCTTTTGTTGCAGAATTCCCCCAGGAGTATATATTGTACCAATACATTTGCCTAGCAGGGCTCTTTCTGATTTAGGCACAAGCCCTGCAGCGTCACTACATATATCATGCAAGACCATTTGTAGGGGACAGGCAGCATAAATCCCAAATATGGGGACCCTAGTTCCCTTACATACTCTTCTCTGTGTTGGAAAGCAGTTGCCGTTTAGTTCCATTTACAGCACTAATGCACAGTGCTGAAATCCCATCCCTGGTGGTGGTCAAGGGAGGAGAGGCATAGCAAACTGTGGTTGTCTGCTAGTTTACATATCCTGGCTTACTGAGCCTAGACCAGCTGCACGGATCTAGGTTAGGTGGGGCTGACAATTCCATCACTTCACCCTACAGATCTGTTAGTGTGAAGCAAAGCCATTTCCTGAGGACTGGACTCCTTTGTTGAGGATGGCAAGGTCACCTTTTTCCATCAGGCTGTAAGAATCTTGGCAGTTAAATCTTTCTCTTAGATTGTGTCATCTTTTCCTTCAGTGGTAAGCCCCAAACCAGGATGAAAGGAAATGAATGCAGATATTACCGTAGTAAAAAGGGAACTGTGGCCCATTTATGCGCATGAATATTTTGCCTGTGAAATAATCTAGTCTGTCCTTTCTGTTACTGTTTTCTAGGTTCACACATTCAGGGGTCCACACTGGTGTGAATACTGTGCCAACTTCATGTGGGGCCTCATTGCTCAGGGAGTAAAATGTGCAGGTAACTGGTTTATTCTTTGCTTCTTAAGACAACCCTGATGCTGTCAAGCCTTAGACATACTGTCTATTTCATAATAAATGGTGCACCTAGGCTCTGATCCTCCTGTTAAAATCACTGGAAAGATGCCCTTTAATTTCAGTGATAGTTGTATCAGGTGCTTCTATTGACCGTTGAACCTTACATCTAAATGCCTTCCAAACATTCAGAGATGGAAATAATAATCTGTCTTTCCTTTCTTTCAGTATGTGGGAGACGTAGCTTGAATGAGTTTTATTTATTTTATATGGACGAGTCTGTGTGTGGGCATGAAAAACTTATTGGGGATCTTAATGAAGCTTGTAGACAATAATCAGACCTCACAACACCTGTGTGAGGTAGATATTTAGATTTATTTTACAGATGAATAAACTGAGTCAGAGCAGTAAAGTGCCAGAGTTAGAAAAGGAGCTGGGTACGGAACCCAGGAGTCTTGACTCTGTCTTATTTGTGTGTGTGCTCTAACCACTGCGCTACATTCTCTCTCTAACTTGAAAAAATAAATTAATGGATTGAGAAGAACTGACATAAAGATGATTAAAATGGGTGTTTACATAAATTTATAAAAGCACTCAGAAGCTATGTTATAAATGCCTAGACAGACAGACACTGCATGCATTTGGGAATTGTCTCTCTGTTGTAGCTGAAGAACTTAGGTAAAATAATTCAGCAATATTATTGATAATCTCTGAAAAGAGAGAGAAACCAATTATTTTGTTTAGGAGAAAAATATCAAAGTAATTGGAAAAACAAGTTACTTTATTTAAAATGTACCTTACGATTTTCCAGTAATTAATTTTATAAAGAATATGTTGATGCAGAGAACTGCATTTGTTGCCCTGGAAACTGAATTTTCAAGCTAATTTAAGAATTTTTTCCCTGTCTAAAGCTTTCTGAAATATTGTCTTAAGCAAATAATAAGATTTTTATAGCATCAATGCAAAATGGTAGAAATTTCAACATAAACAAATGAGTTTATAGAAAATCTATGACTGAAAAATCTTGAAAATATTCCACAAGAAATGTTTGATATGTAATGTTTTTTATTGTCATTGATGCAATTTTTTTTGTCAGCATAGTCTCTAGTCTCCATAAAGTTTTAGCTTATTAGTTTTAGAAATAACTGAAAGAAATGAAAGAACATTAATGTGCAGTTATATTCTGTGAAAATGGCACTTCCTTACTTAGTAGTCCTACCCCATGTTTATTCAGAGTTCTAGCTACATACTGTATTCATTAATTTAATGTTTTACCACATTTTGCACTTGTTTAATCTGCACAGCCAATGTAGCTCTGGGAAAGGGAGCTTGATTTTATTCTGCTTCATGCATCAGCAACAGAGATGTCAGCTTAATTTTCAGAGTAGACACTTTATAGTTGATGACACATGAGCCAGAAAATACTCAGCTCTTTGTTTCTGATTTCATGTTGAATTTGCAACACTGACAGTTAGGAAAAATAACAGGCTTTTTAGTTTACATTAAGTAGCTTTGATCTGGAAGTTCAATAAATAAATATGAAAGTCCACAGTTTCATTTTTCAGAGTAGTTGCATGCTTTTGTAGAATGAGCAAAAAAGATCAGTTTTATAATTAAACTGACAGTACTTTTCTTTTTACTATTTTTATTTATAACTACTGTAGACAACATTGTTGTCTTATTTTATATTTTAATGCAGATTTTTCTCCAAAAGATCCTAATGGTTTCCTTTTCTTAGCTTGTATTATGGAAGTGAGAAATAACTAGTGCTTTCTCTTTTTCTCTCTTTGGCTCTGTACAAAGGTGATTGTAATAAGAAAGGAACAAAAAGGGGAAAAATGTAAACTAGATGGCTTTAGAATTTCAGACATAATTGGACTTTTCTGTTTGTCTAAAGTTGTCATACCCATGTCAATAACACCCAATAAATACAGCAATTTTTTAAAAAAATTTCAATCCATTTCATACTACCAATAAAGTGTACAACAGGGTAAAGCCCACTAAGAGATTACTGCACTTCTTGAATGCTCAAGGCCACTTAGCCTGTGATCATAATCTTTATGATGGCTGTCATACCTTATCTGAGGAATGACAGGATGTGCGGTGGTAAGATACTCACAGGCTTCACATAACTCTCTTTGCTTCCTCAACCCTCTGGCAAGCCACTTGTACTCACCCCCTGGTGGATGAAGGAGAGAAAGTGCCACATGTTAATAAACAGCAAACCCTCTCACCAGGAGAAATGAGTTCTGTCATTTTCAGCAAAATGGATGGTGGCCAGGAAATGGATCCTAAAGGACAGAGGTGTTATGTGGAGGGAATGGGAACCATTAAGGGTTCTGGCAGTGATGTTGAATGTGTCTGGTGGATGGGTAGGGAAAGATTACTTAACATTCCATGAAAAAATTCAGTTCAGTAAATGTGGTTCTCCTCTGAAAATTGGCTATGTAAAAAATGTCATCTTCTAAACTCAGAAGATCTGCTCCCCATGTGTGTTCAAAGTTGCATCTTGCTTACTTGCTTGCTTCGTGTGCATCATCAAAATATTTGTTTACTTCTTCCAGTGAGCTAGAACTGTGCAGTTGAGAGGCTGCACTGGTGTAACTGAGGGCATAAACGAAAGAAAGTGTGGGTACAACAAGTGTAAACGGGGCTTAATTTTCCCTGTGAAATTGTTTGTTCTTCTAACCTGAACACCTTTCATATGGAAATTGAGAGTCAATAAATGGTGAACCCTGGGACTCCCGTCACTTTTCTGAGTAGACAGGGCCAGCTCCAGGAGTTTTGCCGCCCCAAGCAGTCAAAAAAAAAAAAAAGCTGCAATCCCGATCTGCGGCAATTCACCAGGAGGTCCTTTGCTCCGAGCGGGAGTGAGGGACCCTCTACCGAATTGCCGCCAAATAGCTGGACATGCTGCCCCTCTCCGGAGTGGCTGCCCAAAGCACGTGCTTGCTAAGCTGATGCTTGGAGCTGGCCTTGCGAGTAGAAGTCCACATTAAAAATTACAGGATTGAGCAGGATGCAGCCTGCTAATACTCAAACTGGGCTCTGCATCACTCTGGGAAACTCCAGAAAGTCTGACTTGTGATCTGTGTGATAATTTTATTGAAAATGCTTTAGGAACAAAACTGTGCTGATTATAATATTCTGCACTTTTTACTCAGTTTTCTTTTTTAAAGTAAACAATTACAGATCATAAGATGAATCTATTAGCTGTACAAAAGCGTTATTTATTACAACTGTAAATGAATACTGCAGGGAACACTCAATCATTTTGAGTCCTGCTCTTAGCAAGATACATTGGAATAAAAATGCAGAGCATTCTTAGATTCCCTTTAGAAGGATAAAAGTCACCCATTTCAGAAAGTAGGAGGAGGAATGGAAAGAAAAAGTAACTTAAGGAGATTGTTGCCATTGGCATATAGATTGATTTATGGCATAAGAGTACAAATAATACTTAAAAAAAATAAACTAGAACCAGGAGAGTCCCAACAACACATATTATGCCATATCAGCTAACTCGTATGTCATAGCAACTAAAACTGTACTTATTCATTCTTTATTACAACTCAGCATCTCCAGCCAGAACAGAGCCTGGGTAACTTCTGTGTTATATGCCCCAAATACAATATAATTATCTCTCCAAGGCAGTTTGTTCCTACCCCTTGTGTTGATTGCTGGGGAAAGAAGAGTGATTGTAGGCATCCTCCTGCATGAGCTCCAGGGATAATCACAGTGTCAGTACCTCTCTGCTGAGATTGCCAAATGGGGAGGGTGGTGATGCTGGTGGTTTTTGTGATGTGAACAATAGTCCAGTAGGAACTTGTCTCACATAGACCAAAAAACCTGTGAGAGAGAATTGTGAAGAGCAGATGGCTGCCATTTTGACTGCTAAGGTTTCATGATTAATCTGTTGCTCCTCTGCACTTCTTGAAACAAGATGATTTTTTATTTCCAAAGTTAAGACTCAGTTTTATGTCCAGTTAAGCCTCCATTCCTCCACCAACTCAGAACTGTGCCTTAAAGATACAGTCAATCCCCTCTTCTTTCTCCGTCTACTTTCCCCTAGATGCACAAGCAACTTCTGTCTGTCTTTGTTTTGTTTTTCCCTCTCTACCTTCCCCCTCTCCCACAACCCTATAATATGTGAAATCAAGGGTACATTCATCTTGCAGCACATTGCTTTTGCTCCTGCACTGTACACTTAACATTTAAAAGCACAGGCTATCAGCATTAAAGGACAGCATGCGGAAGGAACGTGAGCAAAACAGACTCATGCAGATACCATTTGTGGTCTGAAGCCATCACAGGTGGGAGGTGGTTTTCTGACAGACAGTCTGCTCATTACCAGAGAACCATGGAGTAGGGAAGGCAGTTTGGGAGCATATCATGTATGCTTGAGACCTCTTTTTGTCCTGGGGCCACTTAGAAGAGCAGCCCAGATCCATAGTTGCACTAAGGCTCCTGTCAGATCAATACAGTATGTCAACAAATGGTGTTTGTTATGGGTATCATGGCACTTACAAGTAATGCTAGTTGTCAATGCCCGTAAAACTAAAGAACAGTAAATGATTACGTGCACTGCAGAGAGAGTAAACTTTAATATTTATGTTAAAGAAAAGAGAATTCAACTACCATAAAAGGAAAGCTACTGTTTGATGAATGATTTATTGGAGCAAATTCCTTTATATCTGTTTACCCTCATTAAAGCAATACCAATAGTTAGCTCTTACGTAGCATTCATCACCTGCAGATCTCAAAGTGCTTTACAAAGGTGGGTAGTGGTTTTATTCCCTTGTGTCAAATGGGGAAACTGAGGAACAAGTCTTAAGTGACTTGCCCAAGGTAACACAGTGATTTAATGCCAGGCCCAAGAATAGAACCCAGGCCTCCTGCCCCTTTCCCACGCCACTCTGCCATTACACTGCTCTACAGCCAAAATGCTTCTGAAATAAATGTAGTCCAACTTGACTAATTCTGGATCACTGAGAACGAAAATGATGCTTAAAATTGTTGATTGGCTCTAGTTTTCAAGATATGCTATTGGGTCAGTATATATGACCCTTGACTTGGGAATGGCGGAGGATGAGTGAGTTATAAAGGGAAGGATCTCAATTTAAACCAGAAATGACTAAAATACATCTTTGACTGGATCTATGAATAAATCTATGACTGGGTTTGGACAGTACTTGCTTTTGAGGCAAAACAATGAATGATGCAATCTGAAGCTGGTATTGCGTCATACGTGATATGAATTGCATCATGTTATTCCTAGAAGTCATGGATGATGCAATCATAACGAAGCTTACATCACTCTGCTGAACGAATTGCCCTATATCAGCTTTAGAAATCATACAGTGTCGTGCTCCCTTATTTGTCAGTGTTTGATTTTGCAAAGGGACACATTTCTGTTTAGCCAAAGTGAGCAGAGATGCCTCGTACTTGTGTGAACAGTGCAGATAACTTCTGCTGTGTGTGTGGTGAAGTGACTTTTGCATCACAAAAGCGCAGTATAACCACTATGGCTAAGAAAGCCTATCACCTTTCTTTTGGCTGCAAAATTGGCGATCAGGACAAGAGGTGGGCCCCACACATATGCTGCAACACTTGTGCAACAAATCTTGGCCCGTGCTTAAACAGGAAAAGGAAATCTATGCCTTTGGCAGTGCCAATGATTTGGAGAGAGCCAACAGATCATACCAGCAATTGTTACTTCTGCATGGTGCCTCCAGTTGGGAAAAGTGTGTCAAAGAAGAAAAAGTGGACTGTGCGTTATCCAAACATTCCATCAGCTATACGCCCAGTACCCCACGGAGAAGAACTGCCGGTTCCTGATGCACCAGAATCATTCTCACTTGAGTCAGATGAGGAAGAGGAAGAGGATGAAACTTCTGGTCCTGAACCATCAATGTCACAGGACCCACATTTTCTCCCATCCTCCTCCTCTGAACCACACCTCCTAACACAAGGTGAACTGAATGACCTTGTCAGGGATTTGGAACTACCCAAGAGTAAGGCAGAGCTGTTGGGCTCCAGACTACAGCAGTGGAATCTCCTGGCAGGCTATCAGGGCAAATGGACCCCATCAATGCTTGCAGATTATTGCTGGACAGTGACAAGAGATGCTCCATTTAATGAATACAAGAGACAAGCCAAGAAGCGCCGAGTAGACACTGAATAGGACTAAACTATGTACATAATAGTTTTTTGCCTTTTGTTTCATAATAAATTTTAGTTATATAACCCTTTTGCTGATTTTTAAAGTGTTACGTAAACAGGACAGGTGAAATATTATCATATAAAGCAACCATAAACACATGAAAAGACCTAGGTTTACAATTTATGATTAAAACTCTACTATCTACACAATATACATAGACATAAAATGTAAAAACTTAAATATCTTAGAAACAGTAGCCAATCAGTTGTTTTAATTGTCATATTTGAATTCAGCACATCAAAATACATAATAAATATCACATTTTATCTCTGAAGCAGACGACTTCTCAAAAATTGTAGACCACTGTTATCATAAGTTTGTGGAGAATCTCTTAGAACTCTTAGAGGAAAATGTAAATCTATCTTTCAGTACCTTAAACCGTCCCCTCAGAAAGACAAAATACATAAATGTCTTTCAGCTTAATTTATAAATATAATTACAAAGTATATTACATGTGATATAATTTCAATAGAGCATGCTCAGCAGCCACATTTACGAGTAAATCATAAGCAAAAGGAAATCTAAAACTGACAAATCAAATCAACAGTATAGCTATGCGTATTTTATTCTCAGCAAATATTTGTAATGGATACTCATAGGGCAGTATTAATATGCATATATTTTTTGGGCGCTGCTCATGCATTAATATGATCACATTATTTCTTCTTTCAGCTCAATGGACTAAAGTCAATATTAGTTGCTTCAGAAAAATTGTGAAATCTTTTTCTGAGCTTCCTAGAAAAGCATTGGCTATGTCTGGCTCTTTTTTAAAGGCAATATCCCTCATAAAAGTAATACCACAGCCTATCCAAACTCCTAGAGTAAGATCAATATGCTATTAAAAATAGTATAGCTTACCTGAAACTTTTTCTAAAACATCGATAAAGGCTGTTTTATTCTGAAATTTGTAAACTTGTCTATCTGCTCATGAATTTCTGAATGTACTTTTTGGTGAAGGATGGCTGCAGCGTGATGATAACATACAAAAGAAACCTATACACAACTACAAATCCAGCCAATGAAATGATCCACTTGTATGATGACCTTATTGAAGTCAATGGGAGTTTTGCCATTGACCTCTGTGGGGCCTTGATTTCACCCATGGTCTTTTAAATCTTTCCTTTATTCTGGACTTTATTGGGCAATATGATACTTTATGTAATTTGTGTGGTTTTAACAAATAAGGGTCAAATTTTTCTTTTAGGGCCTGACCCAACTACCATGGAAGTCAATGGAAAGACACTGATGGACCTCCACAGGAGTTGGATGAGACCCTTTGTTGTAAATCAGCATTAAATCCACTGAAGTAAACTGAGTTACTCAGAATTTACTTCATTGTAAGTGAAAGTAGAAATCGGCCCTAAGCATGAAATAAAACAAACTTTTGGGTCTAAAGCCTGCTAATCTTATTCACGCAAGTAGCCCAACTGAAATCAGAGGGACTACTTGTATGAGTATGGAAATGGGTTTTAGAGCCTGATCCCTAGAGGTGCTGAGCATTTGAAGCCAGTGGAAGTAGTGAGTGCTCGATACAACTCAGGATTCGGTTCTCTTGGCCCTCCTAAAAATGCAGGACTCTAAGATGTTGCAGAGCAGATGTGCTGCACTCTGGGATTTAAAAAAAAAAAGACAATTTGTTTTAATTGTTTGTAATTTGTCTTACAATATCCTGTGTTCCAGCCTCCCAAATTTAGGCTGAATATCACTACTGTAGAAAATTTGAACAACGGGTTGCTCTGGGATTTTGCAGTACTCTATTGGAAAGCAGCCTGTCATGTTACTCATGCACTTTTTATCTTGCTTGAATAAGCAAACAGTCATTCTTATATTCGTGTGTAACAATCACCAACTTAAAGTCTCATCAAGTCCTGAAAATGAAAGTCTACTGACTAAAACAATACCATTCTGCTTCCACTGAGTATTGTGAACTCAGAGAAAGGACCCTCCTTATGACAAAAGCATAACAAAATGGCTATGTTTCAATGTCTTTATTTAAAAAGCAACATTATTCTTGTTTTAAATGATGCAATCAAATCTTACAAAAATATTAATTTTGACTTGTCAAAGGCCTTCAGTCTCAAATAAGGACCAAAAACGTAGCTTTTGTTATTTTTTTAATTTAAAAAAAAAAAAGCCTGCAAAGCATAATAATAATGGTAATAGAAATGTGCTCTGCCTTTTATAAACTTCTGTTAAAGCATGGTATATTCCTCAGGAGTGTTTATAATCCTTGTAGCAGTGTTTTGGTGTATGAGAACCAATGAAGTATAAAAAATGAGCATAAAGATGGAAAAGCAATGTTGATTTTTAAAACGTTTCTGGTGTTAATGAGACCTGATCCAAAGCCCCTTCAAATCAATGGGAATCTTTTCATGGACTTAATTGGACTTTGAAGTGGGCATCAAAAGGATTAGCAGTAACACAGGTAATTAAATTTGTTTTTTTAGAAATATGAATTTCAGCTTGAAAATGTCCCTGCAAGCTAAACATTTTAATAAAATAGCATTTTGCTGTATGCAAATATCCTTAGGATGACCTTGGGAAATGTAAATATTGTTTTAATTCAAGCATAGGACATTTGTAAATACATGTTTTTCACTCTTATATACTTTAAAATGAATTATCCTTGTTGTCACAATACTGTAGCTCTAAGATATCTCTTCTCCCATCATCGTGGGTAGATGTGTGCTCACAAGACCAACCCAATTCCATAAATGGGGGTTAGCCTTTCGGCTTCCTCACACATCAGTTGAGACAGACCTTTAAGAATATAAACGTTGTTTCTGTAAAATGGTTTGCTCCCTGTTTAATATTTAAATCTTTAAAGATAAACGACTTGTAGTAGGCTGTATTGAGTGGCTCTTGCAGCAATTTTAGTACATGTGATAATTACGCATAGAAAAACAGCATTAAAAACATTTATGAAGTGTAAAGTAAATCACTCAAAAGTTAGGAAATGCCAGAATTAAGGTTGCTTGTGCACTCTTAGTTCAGCCCCCTTGTGTGTTTGCATTATCATTGTCTTTAATTACACACTCACCTACTGTTTTTCCCCAAGACCCAGGCCTCATTCTGGGCATAGAATGGATGGTGCTCACTTAGCAAACGGCTGTTCTATATTTTGTTTTCTCCTAGTTGCTCATTGTTGTGGCCCCAGGCCTTACTTACTACACATTATTCATGTCTGCTCTGAAGACTGAATTTTTAATTTCTTCATGGGCTTTTCCACTGCGATTTTCACTATAGTATCTGAATGCTTCACAAACATTTAATGAATTTATTTTTAAATACCCCTGTGAAATGGGGCAGTGGTATTATCCCCATTGTACAGATAAGGAGCCAAGGCACAAAGAGATTAAGGTCAAAAGTGTTCACTAAATTTGGGTACTCAATTTGAAACACCTAGGTGATTTTTTTCAGAGTATTTAGCAGTATAGAGCACTTGAGATTTTCAAAGCAAAATTCCCAGTTTCTCTCAGATGCAACTGATTTCAGTTGCATATGAGAGCGCAGCACTTCTGGAAATCAGCCCAGAGTCTCAAGTTGGGCAACTATCAGATAAGGAGCATGCAACTTTCCTGCCACCACACAGGAACTCTGTAGCAGAGGCAGGGATAGAATCCAGTTCTTCATGGCAGCATTCAACTGCCGTAACCAGGAGACTTTCCTTTCTCTTTCTGCAATCCCCTCCCTCCCTCACTACGCACCTTCCATCTTCTGCAACAAATGAAGCTGAGGTCCTACAGACAACAGCCTTCACTAGACAACCCTGATGATTCAGCCTCAGAGCAGATCCATCATGTGCACTGAATGAGATAGTGGAAAAAACAGTATGTGGTCATGTAATTGAAGACTGTTGTCATAATGCTAATTAACAAGGGTACATCCAGACTTGATCCCTTGTGCCCTATCCACTCCAACTTGTGCTGCCCTAGTCTTTTCCTCACCCTCGTCTCCTTGTCCCAGTCCCATTCTCCTCACCTAGCCATTTCCTATCTCCATTCCTTAAGCTTCTCATCTCAGTCCTAATACTCTTGCCCAGACAATCCACTACCCTCCCTCACAGCTCCTCGTCCAGTCAGTCTCTTGTCCCTCTCTGCCCAAATTTCTTTCCCCTCCATTTTACAGAGGGAGAAACTGAAACACAGGATGATTAAGGACCAAATCCTAAAAGCATTCAAGGGACCAGGCTGTGCTCTGGAGTTCTTCACAGCCTGAATGAGGAAGGGGTAGGCCCCTAACCTCCTGCCATAGAGTGGTGCTGTGCCACAAACACTGTGAAGTCTCAGAAGCACAACACTTTCTGTATAGGTTCTATTCCCCTCCAGGAAAGAGAGTGGCTGGTGGATCTGTCCTCACCCCCAATAATTTTTCCAACCCCCACCATGTGTTGGGGTGGAGGGAAGCCAACAGAACAGAACTCCGCAGTGTGCAGAGGGCCATGCTCCTTGCACTGGGCCAGTTCTGCTAGCTCAGGGTCTTCTGTGTAGGAGGAGGCTGTCCTCTACATTATTTGCCTAGGGTCACACAGGAAGTTTGTGGCATTAGTAGGCGCAGAACCCAGAATTCCTGGGTCCTCATCCTGTGCCTGAATCAGAAGACCACTTTCTTTTCTTCATGGAAGGGAGCTATTCTTACACTAAGAGTGAAATAGAATTGTAAACAGTGATTTTGTCTGGAACAGGGTTTATAAATTTTGACTTATTGAATGTGACACGTTGAACTTTTATTGTTACCAAGAGATTGAGCACTTTACAATAAATTCTAAGTGACAAAACTCATTAGCTTTACAAACCTATTAAGAAAACAAAGTGCTTTTTGTAATAGCACATGAATGGCTGAGCTGGAATTAAACTAAGATACAAACATTGGCTTTTGCTGTTGTATAAAGGAGAACCACACCATCTGTGAACTATTTACTGTAAATTAAAATATCAACAAAACCAATGATAATCAGATACGAAGGTGACTCCTCTATAGACACTAGATATTGGGGGGGGAGGGCAGAGGGAAGGGAAGGGATACTGTAAATCTTCACCAAGGCCCCAAACCTCCAAACTCTAACATGTGTTTAACTTTATTCCTATGAGTAGTCCCCTTGAGATCAATGAATAATTGAAATCAATGGGACTACTCATGGTAGGAAGGTTAAGTACACTGGAAATCTTTGCTGTATCAAGGCCTAAGCGAGTGAACACTGTAGGCTCTGTGCTGTTATGCTATGGCAATTCAGCATGTCACTTTGTAGGATTGGGCTCTGGGTGACATTTGCATTGCCAGTTACCAATGAAAGTTCAAGATACTCAGCATCTTGCAAGACAAGAGCCCCTACTGCAAGACAGTAGAGACCTGATAAAACTCCCAGTGAGGTCAAAAGGAACTAGGTTGGGCTTTAGACAAGGCAAAATGCTGCTCATACATTATCGCACAAGACTTACGGACTCAAATCATGGATATGAACATTCCGTTAACCTAGAAGGAACTGCATTGCTCAGCCTGTCTTCACTATGCTTTCTTGTAGTAGTATTGCTGGTTTCCCTACTTTTTCCCTGTGGATGGAGCATTAATGTTGATAGATATGCTTGGCCCATTTTTGTACAGAATGAATGTTCTTTCTGCATATCTGATTTCAGTTGAATTGTACTCTAAAATGAACCAAACCTTCATTTGTAAAATGTTTATAATGAAACTATGGAACTGTTCTTTACGTAAATTCTTCCCAAATTCATTTTAATTTAAATAGAATTATTTGGAATTGCCAGCTTTCTGGGCTTTCTCTTTCAAAAACCCAGTCTATGAAACAGCATTGGGAGTAATACCTCCTCCCCTACCCTGCTCAGGGTTAAGAGTAAAAGTCACAATCTAACCCTAAGGGTGTGTCTGTGCTGCAGGATTCTTTTGGCAGTGTGTAGTGTACATACATGCATAGCCCTCATAGTACATGTATAAACAGCAGCATAGACAGTGAAACATGGATTAAGCCAGTCAAGATACTCTGGGTTTATACCCACATCCTTCAGGTGTATGTACCTAGACCTCCTCTACTGGCCCAATCCATGCCTTCTCTATTTTTAGCTGTGTAGTGTCCTGTTGTCTCTCACTGCTGGTCCCCTTCTCCTTTGCAGGGAAAGACTCCAACAGTGGATGGGGGGGTCAGGGGTGGGAGGGGGAAGGCTGCCAGATCCCAACCGCTGGAGCCTTTCTCCTATGCAGGGGAAGACTCCAGCAACTCCCCACTGCTGGAGCCGTTCCCTGCCACAAGCAAAGGCTCCAGCAGCTGTGAAAGGCTCTGCCAGCTCCCCCACTGCTGAAGCCCTTCCTCTGGAAGGGAGTAAGCAGCAGGGAAAGAAAGGCTCTGGAAGTGGGGAGATAGCAGGCAAAGGCTCTGGCAGCGGGGAAACAGCTGAAGCCTTTGCCTGCTGCCTCCCATCTGCCAGAGCCTTTCACTGCCACATGTAGCTACGCACCACAGTGTGGATGCAGTGTGCTTTTGACTGCAGTATGTAGCTATACATATACTGCATGCCGCCGAAAGTGGTTTGTAGTGTAAACTTAGCCTAATATAAATATAAAGACCAGAGGAAGGGAAATGGTCACATATAAAGTATAAGAAGAGAAAAACATTACAGAGTAATAGATCTCTTCCCCTATGGAAAAGTCCTACAGAATGTAATGGGGATTAAACCAATAGAGTTCTGTTGAAATTACTGTAAAAACCTATGCGATTTGATGGAGAATTATAGACTTTGACAATTTGATTTTCTATTGTTGATTTCTGTTAAATCCTGTAGTAGAGGAAATGTCTGGTTTTGCATCTTAGAATGGAATGTATTCAACTAGTAAGTGTTCTTTAAAATCTGCACCAGTCCTTTTCAGCTTACTCACATAAGCGGTCCTTACAGGAATGAAGTCTGCGGGGTCAGACCCTGTAGAAGTAATACGTACTTTATTATATTAACATTACAGCACATTTTCACCCAACATTGGGTTAATTGTCTTTTCATTTTTTCTCCCAGATTGTGGTTTAAATGTTCACAAGCAGTGTTCCAAGATGGTCCCAAATGACTGCAAGCCAGATCTGAAGCATGTCAAAAAAGTGTACAGCTGTGACCTTACAACGCTAGTAAAAGCACACATCACTAAAAGGCCAATGGTAGTAGACATGTGTATTAGAGAAATTGAATCTAGAGGTAAGACATCGTTAATGGGCTTTGGTTTTTTTAATGATAATCCCTTTAGATTGATCTGGGTCATTTGGGTTTTCGCTGAATTCATGATTGCTCAAAACAGTTTCAAACAGGGCATTTTATGACTGCCAATTATCCTACACAGTTCGTATCATACTTGGTGTTGGTTCACAAATATCTGTGATTTTTTTAAAAGCTCTGCTGAAATTACTTAATGTCTTACAAGGACTTCTCTAATTAATATACAAGAGGTGGACAGATGCATGTTTTATAATGCATAGTATATAGTACTGTTTTGATATAGATACATGCTTGCTAAACTCCAGTCTGGGATGATCTCCTATCTTATTGATGTACATGTGCATCTTCCTCTTCTTTATACTTCCCATGGTATTTTAATCAGAAAGATTAACACAGTAAAAACTAGATTAGTCAATATTTACATATTTCATCTTCCTTGTTCTCCCAGCCCACATTTAATATTCTTTACTAGAATATATGGTTTGCTTCTAAAATATTCACTGTACATCTAATATGTTAATCTCAATTAGCTGGTTAAAAAGAATTAGCTTGTAATTGGTCTAATCTGTTTTTTCACCCCGGGAATCATCATTATAAACATGATTACAGAAAATGTTTGGGAGCTGAGCCAAACAATGTGGTTGATGCAAGGGTCAGATTTAAAGGGATGGGGGTGAAATTGTATTCCAAATGAAAAACCAGGTAAAGCTTTTAAAACCTAACTAACCTTGTTGCCTCGTTGCCTTAAGTGAAGAACCTGGCCAGGGACAAGCCAGTTTTAAGGGAGATGCAAAGTTAATACTAATTTTTAAAATGTTCTCTCCTAACAGGTCTTAATTCTGAAGGACTATACAGAGTTTCAGGCTTTAGTGACCTAATTGAAGACGTCAAAATGGCATTTGACAGAGGTATCTGCTTTAGTATCTGCTGCAACTTTTATGCCAGCACATTGTGAAGGATTCTGTTCAGCCCAGGGATTCCTCAACGCAGGCTCCATCTGCCTGTTGGGCTCTGCAGATGCAGAGGCTGATCATTATGCTGAGTGGAGGGGTACTCTCCCCTTGGAAAGACACAAATCCCATTTTGGCGTGGGTTGCTAAAAGCTGCCCTTTTCCCTTCGGCAGAGTTTGTGTCGCCGCAGTGCCTGACTATGACAGTCAGGCTCTTGGCAATGGTGTCATTGGGTCAGAAAGTACTGAACGTTCTCAGTTATTGCCCTGATTTACTAAGGAACCCCCAAGCTCCTCTTTTAGTGGGACCATGAGTCAGCTGGAGAAGAATCTTAAAGGAGCAATGCAACTCGAAGCCCTCTCCCTGGATGATAGCTCCAAAATAATAAGGAACCCCTGGGCTAAACATTCTTCCTCTTCCACCAAAGGCAATGAGAGAAGTAAGGAGTTCCCACCCTCAGTACCCCATGGTAGCAGTCGGTGGTGGAGAGGTGTGCTCCCTCCTCATATGTTTTTTTTACTGAGCCAAAAATTCCATCCCTCTTTGCCTCTCCAGGCTACTGGGGCTACACAAAGAAAGCTCAAATAATAGCTGCCTTCTGTATGGTCCTAGCTGGGCTTGAGGTGCTGAACAAATTCAGGCCCTTACCCAGTGCCCACTGAACTCAAGAATAAATAGCACCACTGCTCTGAGAGGGTGAGCACATGCCTGTCCTAGCGACAGAGTACTAAAAACATTTTCCTTTTTGCAAACGTTCCTCATTTCCCATTCAGTGCTGACAAATGTGTTTTTGGCAAAGTGATATGTTCAAATTAGTTGATCTGCAACACATTTTTACAACACAGCCAGTCACCATTAAAACAGTCACACAGGTTTCTGCATAAAATTTTTTTGTTAACCTGAGATTGAAAAAAGAACTGGTCTCTGTATAAAAGGCATTAGGCTTTATCCTGAAAAAGTGAAATTCACAGTCAAGTAACAGTTTTTATTGATTAGTTTACATACTCCAGAATCAGTGGCTGTGCTGATCTTAATAATTGCTAAACAGTATAGATTTTTTCATTGAATATTAGTCTAGATCTGTTTATATTTTTAAAACATTAATGTCAGCTGCTTTCTGTACACAGATGGGGAAAAAGCAGATATTTCTGTGAATATGTATGAAGATATCAATATTATCACGGGTGCACTTAAATTGTACTTCAGGGATTTGCCAATTCCGCTTATCACATATGATGCCTACCCAAAATTTATAGATTCTGCAAGTAAGTGTAAAATAACATTTTTCCTGTTTTTCTTTCTGCCCCTTTTTCTCTCTGTTTTGTTTTTTAACGTGTGTTATAAATTAAGTACTACTTATGCTCTTCACATGGGTGCTATAAATTGAGATGAAAGCAGGACTAAGTATGTGTCATAGATTATAAGAATGTGGTACTAAGTGATCTTTGTTTCAGTTTCTCCTCCATTTTTCTCAAATGTTTCCTTTTCACTACACATACTGGAAAGATATGTTCTTCTTCAAGAAGTGTCCCGGTGAGTGCTCTACTCTTGGTGTGCATGCATGCCACGCACCCTCAATAGGAGATTTTCATTAACAGTGTCCGTTCAGCCCACACATGTGCTGTTGATGTTCTTGTGCTCTGTACCAAGGCTATATCAGACTGCGCAAGCAAACCACCCTCTCAGTTCCTTCTCAACCGCCTGAGCTGGAGACGGAGCTAGTGTATCCACTTCTTGTCTACCACGGTAGTTTTGGAGCGTCTTGTTAGTTAGTGTAGTTAGTTTAGTATTTGTTTAGCATTTGTGTAAAAAATAAAATTAAATTAAAAAAAAAACACTTTTCTGGTTATAGAGACTCCCTCTGGGGAAATTCTCCTTGTGATGGACATGCCCAGTTCACCAGAGTATGTATATATATTTCTTACTATATGTTCCATTCTGTGCATCTGATGAAGTGGGCTGTAGCCCACAAAAGCTTATGCTCAAATAAATTTGTTAGTCTCTAAGGTGTCACAAGTAATCCTATTCTTCCTAGGAAGATAAATCCTTAGAACCCTCCTCCAAAGCCTCTCCAAAAAGGAAATACAGTTCCTCTCCTAGCCAGTCCCCCTCATAAAGGCCTCTGTCCCCAGCTAGATCTATGGCCTCTGAGAGGTCTTCCTCAGGGCTAGGTACCATAGATAGGAAAGGCTTCTCCATTATGGGGGATGCGGGAAAATACCACAGCTCTAAAACTAAACAAGGATCCATGAAGACTCTGGTATTGTCATCTGGGGACGGTACCAAACATATAGGATCATTACCGTCATCTCAGACGCCACTCTGTGTGTCCTTCCAACATGGTACAATATAAGTCTTCAACCTCATCAGGGCCAACCTCAAAGCATTCTACAGCTCTGGTACCATCGGATAAGGACAAACACTCAACACCACAGGATTTCAGATACAGAAGGAACTGGCGAAGACTGCTGAACCAGAGTCTTCATTGTTAGCAGGTATTGAGCGTCTCCCGGTACTGGGAACTTCTTAGTTTCCAGATCCCTTTATCTCTCTGGTGCCTTCTCCCTGCCCCATTCTCTGGGAGCTCCTCCATTCAATGAAGAAGAGGAGGAGGAGGAGGAGGATGACTCGTCCTCCGTTTCTTCCATTTCAGTGCAGGGTTGTCTGGTACACCCTTACACTAACCCTGTCTCCTGAAGGGGTATGAAAGGTGCTCTGGAAGCTCATCACTCCTGGTTTTAATAATCCTGGATGCCACCCCTTCCCCTGTATGCACCTCAAAGGCAATATTAGGATCCCTGGGAAGCCTATTGTTGGCAGTTTTCTAGGGCCCTGACCCTATTCCATCGGAATGATAGGGAGACCCAAGCTTCCCCACCCCAGCAGCAGGAAGAAACATTTGAGGAGCAGGAGTCCAGGGCAACTAAAGAAGCCACAAGTCAGACCACCATCTCAGCCTCTTTGCCAGATGAGGCCCTGATACTTCTCCCCTGCCCCCCATGTGCAGCCAATTATTTTTGCCAGTTCCAGGACCTTGTTAAGTGGGTGACAGACTTTCTTCAGATACCCTAAGGAGGTCAGGGAACCCCAGCACAAGCTATTGGACATTCTGCACTCTGCAGCACCTTCTAGAGTTGCCTTCCCCATTATCAAGGCTCTACTGGAACACATAGGAAATGCCAGCTACAGTGACACCCACTTGTAAAAGGGCTGACAAAAATATTATGTCCCCTTCAAGGACTCTGAATTCCTTGTGACAAAATTCCTCATCTATCTTAGTGGCTCAGGCACTTACTGGTGGGTTTGTTCGCCTCAGAGATTCACCATGTGGGTCAGGGAACAGCCCAGAGACCACCACCTCTGGTAGAACCCACAGTCCAAGTCAATTCCTCCTGTATCTGATCGAGAGTTGGGAGGTTTGGGGGGAACCCGGGCCTGCTCTCTACTCCAGGTTCCAGCCCAGAGCCCTATGGACTACAGCTGTCTAGAGTGCTTCCTGGAACAGCTGGCGACAGCTACAACTTCCTGGGCTACTTCCCCATGGCCTCCTCCCAACACCTTCTTTATCCTTACCACAGGACCTTTCTCCTGGTGTCTGATAATGCTTGTACTCTTCAATCCTCCAGCAATATGCCTTCCCACTCTTACCTCCTAGTGCCTCTTGCTCCCAGCACCTCGCATGCACGCTACAAACAGAAGTGAGGTTCTTTTTAAACTCGGGTGCCCTGATTAGTCAGCCTGTCCTAATTGATTCTAGCAGTTTCTTCTTAATTGGCTCCCGGTGTCCTAATTAGCCTGCCTGCCTTAATTGATTCCAGCAAGTTCCTGCTTGTTCTGGAACTGCCCCTGTTGCTTTACCCAGGGTAAAGGGATCTATTTAATCTGGGACTAATATATCTGCCTCTAACACTCTCCTGTAGCCATCTTGCCTGACCCTGTCACATCCTCTTCTCCCACCTACCTCCCAATTCTCTGGTCATTGATGCAGTGAACGAGTGGGGCAAACAACACCGAAATAAGTCCACCCCATAAAACAGAAGCCAAAATCATCTGGACCTCTGACTATGCAGCAGTTTTGTAATGCAAATTACCAAGCATTGATGGCCAAGTACAACTTGACAAAATTTGAGTTGTTTATTGAGTACCTTCCCCCCAATCAAAGAGAACACTATTGCTGAGGGACAATTGCTGGCAAGAACATCTTTGCAGGCAGCACTCGATGCTGCAGACACTGCAGCCCATTCCAACTCTATGGTGGTGGTGATGCATAGTGCTTCCTGGCTGCAGTTGTCTGGCTTCCCCAGCAATTTCAAAATATGGCCAAGGATTTCCCATTTAATGGATGGAAGTTGTTTGCAGCGAACGCTGATGAATTGTTACATACTGTTAAAGATTCCAGGGCCACATTACACTCATTGGGCACTATACTCCTGCAAATAAATAGAAGTTCAGCAGATTGCAAATGCAGTTCAGAGATCCTGCCCTATACAATTCTCTGGATTCTAGAGACCCATGGAATCCACCAGGAAGAGACACAGGTTCCAGAGAAGGCAATCCTCTCTAAACCCATCTGATGTGGCTCCACAATAGGCATCATCAAAGTGCCAGTTTTTGATGGGACAGTCAAGGATCTGAATTTCCAATCCTCATTAGTCTGCCAGCTTTAGTGTTTTACCTACCTTCTCCCATTTGACAACAGGCTCTTCCACTTCCGGAATGCAGGGGAGTGTATCACCTCAGACAAATGGGTCGTGGGAGTAACATCATCGGGCTACGCCATCCACTGTACTTCCCTCCCTCCTCATTCCTCTTCCCCGCCTCTCTTCAGAGACCCCTCTCATGGAGCCCCTAATAAGGTACGAAGTAAACACCTTTCTTCGTTTAGGAGCAATAGAACCGGTACCTCCTCAGTACAAGGGAAAGGGCTTCTATTACAATTATTTCCTCATACCAAAGAAGAACAGAGGGTGGAGACCAATTCTAGATCTAAGACTCCTAAACAGATTCATGAGTCCCCAGAAATTCAGGGTGGTGACCCTAGCAACCATAATTCCTTGTCTAGATTCAGGGGATTGGTTTCAGCTCTCAACCTCCAGGATGTGTACTTCTATATAGCGGTGCACCCGTTTCACAAGAGATTCCTCTGATCTGTGTTAGGCTAGAATCATTTCCAGTATCAGGTGCTCCCCTTCAGCCTCTCTGCTCCGAGAGTATTCTCAAAGGTTCTGTCAATAGTGGCTGCTTACCTGCTTCACCAGACTATAGTGGTATTTCCCTGGCATCCAGGGCACCTCTTCCCGTGGACAGGTTCCAGATATTATCAAGCCTTGTCAAAACAATTCTTGACAGTCTCCAGACCTCAGTCAGAAACTGCCTTCAACTTCTGGGTCATGTGACCACTTGCACTTTTGTGACAAAGCATGCAAAATTACACCTCCGCTGTTTTCAGGGGTGGCTCAGAACGGTTTACTCACCAAACAGATAGAGTCTAGGCAAGCAGGCATCAGTATCCCAGTGCGTGAAGCATTCCCTAGACTGGTTGAAGATTCATCACTATGTAGGGGGTCTCCTTCCTCCAAAGTGACTAACCACAGACACATCTCTCTTGGGTTGGGGGGTGCACTTGGGCTCCCTGACAGCACAGGGCCAATGGTCACCTCAAGAGACCACCCTCCATATCAACCTCCTGGAGCTCAGAACAATAAGAAATGCCTGTATGCATTTCCTACCTCTCATCAGACACACACACATGACTATCAAAGTCATGACAGACAATGTAGCCTGCATGTTTTATATCAATCAACTAGGAGGGACAAGATCCCCTTCCCTCTGCACCAAAGCCATGAAGTTGTGGAATTGGTGCATAAAGCATCACATAAGGATTTCAGCAATGTATCTGCCTGATGTACAGAATGTCACTGCTGACACACTCAGCACGTGCTTCTCCCAAGAATACAAATGGGAGTTGGATTATGAGGTTCTACACAGAATCTTTCAGACTTGGGGGTTTCCAGGAGACGACCTTTTCGGCACAACCACAAACAAAAAATGCCACCTATTTTGCTCCAGGGAGGTGGGAGGGTTAGGTCACAATTGACTGGGAGATGCCTCCTCTTGCAGGAAAAGGCCAGAGCCACAGTGTGATTGAGTCAACTGTGGTTCTCTTACCCATTTCACCTCACTCTCTATCCTCCAGAAGATCTTCCAGCTATCCTTCAACTCCTCTCTCAGGACACCGGACACCTGACGCATCCCAGCCTGGGCATTCTTCACCTTAAGGCATGGTTCCAGGATGGTTTGTGGGGCTGGAATCATGCTGCTCTACAGAGGCACAACACATGTTGTTAAATAGTAGAAAAGTTTCCACCAGAGCTACTTACCTCCAGAAGTGAACAAGATTCAGCCACTGTTGAAACTCCACAATGCTGCTCCTGATTCTGCCCCACATCCTCTCATTCTGGAGTACTTGCTACAGCTTAAGAAATAGAGATTGTTCCTCAGTTCCATCAAAGTTCACCTGGTGGCCCTAACAGCTTTCATATTACCGTTGAAGGTTTCTCTGATTGCTCATTTCACAACCACAAGATTTATGAAAGGCTTGGGGAATCTCTTCCCAGAGATAAAGGTTCCTGTGCCTGCTTGGGATCTGAATTTGGTTCTCAAAAGCCTCACAGACCCCCTGTTGGAACCAATGGCCACCTGCTCCTTATTGAATTTATCAAGGAAAACTGTCTTCCTAGTGGCAGCTACCTCAGCCTATAGTCGGAGAGATTGGGACTTTAATGGCAGACTTCCCCTTACAACATTTCACAAGGATAAGGTGTCCTTGTGGCCCCAGGTTTCTCCCTCAAGTAACTTCCAAATTTCACTTAAATCAGACCATATACCTGCCAGTTTTCTTCCCAAAACCACATACTTCAAGTGGGAGATTGTTCTCCACACTCTAGATATCAGGAGGGTGTTATCCTTCTATCTGGAAAGAACTAAATCATTTTGTAAATCCAACAGACTATTTCTTTTGATTGCAAACAGATGTAAAGGTTTCCCCATTTCTATCCAGGGACTCTCTAAATGGATTTCTGAGTATATTATAACTTGCTACCAGGCTGTCAACGTTCCACCCCCTATCAGCATTTCAGCACACTCAGCTAGATCACATTACATCTATGGCTTTCCTTGAAAATGTTTCCATTCCAGAAATGTGCAAAGCCAGTACATGGTCTTCGGTACATACCTTCCCTAGATACTATGTTTTGGTTGATGCCTCCAAGTCTGGTGTTGCAGTTGGCAATACAGTTCTCTCTCCTGTGCAGGACTCCATTCTGAAGCCCGTTTCTCCTAGTGGGGATACTGCTCAGGAGTCACCAAGAGTGGAGCACCTATAGGGACACTACTCAAAGATGAAGAAGAGGTTACTCACCTTGTGCAGTAAGTGTGGTTCTTTGAGATGTGTCCCCCTATGGGTGCTCCATTCCCTACTCTCCTTCACCTCTGCTTCAGAGTTTCTCCTGAGACTCGGCAATGCAGAAGTAACCGAGGGGGCAGTTCATCCAGGCAGCCTGATATAGCCTGGGTACAGGGCATGAGGATACCAACAGCACATCTGAGGGCTGAATGGACAATGCTAATAAAAATCTCAGATTGAGGGTGCCTGGGGCACGCACACACCAAGAGAGCACTCATAGTATCTCGAAGAACCACAGTTACTGCGCAGGATGAGTACCTCTTTTCCTGTCACCATGTAGTGAATGATCCTGTTTACCTGACAATGTCATCATTCAAAGTAGCCTTAATTTTATTTTACTGGGAATGAGGTAATCAATGAGAGTGATTGGTAATGAGATAAAGGACCCCTAGGGATGAAATCTCAGACCCATTGAAGTCAATGACAAAACTCGAATAGACTTGAGTAGGCCCAGAATTTCACCTCTTGGTCACTTGTGCAAAACTAGTCCAAGGACCTATGAGGAATATCTTGGTGGACTCAGTCCAGTTACTAGTGGACAGGAATTCACATGTCACAACTTATCACAGCTCTTCTCCTCTAACAGTGTTCTTGACAATGCATTGGGGAGCCATGGAAACTGTTGTGAGAGAGTCATTCCAGAAGAGACCTTCCAGAAAAAGAGGGAGGCACATTGATTAAAGCAAAACCGAAGCTCAATGACATAATCTGGAGATGAACAGTTAGATTTAATCATGAGGGCTCCTTTCAGACCTGTCACTCCCCAAACCTACTGTGTCTCTACTTCTCTGCTTGAAGTCTGGCATTTTCTGCACTGATATTTAAATGTTTCTGTTCAGAAACCATGGATCCTGATGAACAGTTGGAAACACTTCATGAAGCATTGAAACTATTGCCACCTGCTCACTGTGAAACCTTAAGGTATCTCATGGCACACTTAAAGAGGTATGTGGTTTATTTTAAAAGAAATTAGATGAATTCATCTGAAACAAAGGCCAATCGGTAGCCTCTACACGAGTCTGTGTAAGCCCCACAGATGTATTTGGGGCCTTGTACAGGCTTTTATAAAGCAAATTCTGAGTTGTTTTTGTAAATTTAACACAGCACTACAATCTCTCCAGTGTCATTTGTTATAGCAGAATGAACAAACAAACGTAAATACAGTAATTCCTCACTTAAAGTCCTCCCATTTAATTTTGTTTCATTGTTATGTTGCTGATCCGTTAGAGAACATGCTCCCTTACAATGTCCTTTGGCAGCTGCCTGCTTTGTCCACTGCTTGCAGGAAGAACAGCCCATTGCAGTTAGCTGGTGGGGGCTTAGAACCAGGGCTGGTGGGGGCTTGGAACCAAGGTGGACCAGCAGCCCCCCTATCAGCTCCCTGCTCCTAAGTTCTCTGTGTGGCAGCTGCCCAGCAGGCCATCAATTGCTGGCAGTTCAGCTGTCTCTCCTCCCACTGCCATGTGCTGATTCTGCCCTCTGCCTTGGAGCTGCTCCCTGGAGCCTCTTGCTTGCTGTGGGGGGGGGGGGGTGGAGGGAAGAGGGGGGCTGTCAGGGTGTCCCCCTTCCCTCCTGCTCCTGCACCCACTTATCCCATCTTCCACAGAGCAGGGGGGACACACGACAGGGCTCAGGATGGAGGGAGCTTGCTGATCTACTTAACAAGGCAGTGTACTTAGAGTGGGGTCAGCATACTTAAAGGGGCAGTGTGCATCTCTCTGTGAGAGTCTCTGTCTGCTATGCTGTCTCCCCTCCCTGTATTTGTGCTGCCTTGTAGAGTGTGAGGCTACATTAACAACAATGAGTTAACCCTTGAGGGCTCAGCCAATTGCTAGTTCATCATTTAGCAGTAAGGCATTCCCTGGGAAATAGCCCACCCTCTGACTTCACCACCTCAACCAAGCTTCACAATCATCATCGCTGTGTACAGTATTAAATTGTTTAAAACTCGGGGGGGGGTGTATAGATATATATACACACACCTCTACCCCAAAATAATGCGGTCCTTAGGAGCCAAAAAATCGTACCACATTATAGGTGAAACCGCATTATATCGGGTAGGGAAGTCTGTGCCTCCCCCCTATCCAAGCCCCACCTACTTCCTGCCCCCTGACTGACCCCTCAGAACTTCGACCCATCAAACACCCTCCTCACTCCTTGTCCCCTAACCACCCCCCGAGACCCTCAGCCCCTTATCCAACCCCTTGGCGTGTTGGAGCCATCCCTAGATGGGTGTGGGGCCCAGGACAAATCAGCCTCCCTGCTAGTCTCCTCACTGTCCACCCAGCGCTCCTGCCCGCGCAGCCGCCACTCGCCTCCTCACCCCACCTACCTGCCCACGGCTCGCCTTCCCACTTGTCTGCCCAGTGCTCCTGCCCGCCCAGCCGCCACTCGCCACTTGTCTTCCCACTAGTCTCCTCACTATCTGTCCGGTGCGCCTCTCCCTGTCCGCCCAATCGCTGCTCTCCTGCTTGCTATCTGCCCGCCTGCCTCCTCACCCCCACTCCTGCCTGCCGCTCACCTCCCCATTTGCCTCCTCACCCCGCTTGCTCTCCTGCCTGCCTCCCACCCTTAACATGCCACTCAGAGAAGTGTTGGAGACTGATGCACTGATCCACCGGCGTTCGCAGCCCCGCCCCCGAGAGCTTTAGCGCGTTGTATGTGAACCTGAGTTATATCGGGTCACGTTATATTGGGGTAGAGGTGTAATAGTCTTTTGTCTGGTGAAAAAAATTCCCTGCAACCTAATTCTTATGGGAAAATTGGATTCGCTTAACATCGTTTCGCTTAAAGTCACATTTTTCAGGAACATAACTACTATGTTAAGCGAGGAGTTACTGTGTGTCTTAAAAGAACAGAGTATTAAAATACACTAAAACAGATACACAGACATTTGTGTTTTCTCCTACCTTCTGCACTCTCCATAGGCCTTAAGGACTTATGCCAGTAAAAAACCCACAATTTGGATGCAAATAATAATAATATGCCTAACCAATTTTTACTCTGTTTGTATGTACTATAAATATCTACATGGGAAGAAACTATTCCCCTTCTGTTGTCAAAGTATATACAAAACCATAAAGTAAAAAATAGAATTGGCATATTAGCTACTGTGCCGATTTTAATTTGTGACATGTACCTATTGTTAACATGTACCTATTGTCATGAATAATCATTTCTTGCCATATAAATAGATTCATTTTAAGTCTTTTTAGTGAAAACACAGTTGCACTGTAGGATTTGTTGAGTCTGCTGAGTATGTCCAGCAAAATGCAACCCCAGGGGTTGCTGCATGTTCTGGACCAGATATGTCAATGTCCACTTATTTCAATGGAACTTCAAATGAATGTATTAGTATAGCCTGAGGAATGGAAGACCAGTAGCAAAGACTACTTGTAAAGCTGATTTTTCATATCCTATTGTTCAAGGGTTGTTGCTGATCTGTTGATTAGCAGGTCAATTTATAAATTCTTAACACTGCTGGCATTTGCTAAGTATGAGGAGGAAGGGACAACACAATTTATAATATTTCAATTATTTTTAGTTTCTGTTGTTTAATATACTTACTGAAAAGAGTTGTAGTGAGGGAACAGCTAGCTCACTGGCTTGTTGCAAAATTTAGCTAATTAGCCATTGGTCCTTTATTTGGAATCATAAACTAGGAAGCAGAGTTTTGGAAATACCAGAATAATATGTCAAAAAAAGAGGACACTAAATTCTGACAACTATTGTATATGCCTGAAGGGCTTTTATTCAGCATAGGAGATCAGATAGTTCAGCATTGTGAAAGAACTGAAGTGTTTTTATAACCCACAAACTTCCTATGAATGGATATTTAGTCCTCTACAAGAATCCTTCTGGAGATTTGTTTTATGATAAAGCAGCAGTGTATATTAAGTTCTTTGTTTAGTCTGTGAACAAACTCATTTACAAATCTGAATTTGTTTTATTGAGAAAGGCAATTAACTGCCATAAACCAAAGCAGAAGTTTAGTGTCTCTAGACCGGCATTTTGTTTACTCTTGTTATGCCAGTAACCAGAATTTGGGGAGATGTTTATTCTGTGTCTCCGCACTTCTTAACCATATACTGTCTGAGAAGACTCTATATATTCTGCTCCGTGTGCATACATGGTAAATTATACTCTGTGGTCCACCCAACGATAATATAATAGCAGATCGTGAGCTTTGGAACAGGCACTGGTGGATAACCAGCAGTAGGAAGTTGCTGCAAGTGGTGGCAAAGCTGCACTAGCAGTTTATAACCCTACGCTATTAGGAACCCAAGAGCTGTGTGATGCAGCCAAGGAGGGGTGTGAGGTAAGCCGGCCAAAGCACTGACTTAGCATCTTTGTTAGAGTTGGTCTTTGTGCACCCTGTCATCAACCAATATTTGGTATGACGTGCCTTGTGTTTAACATTGTCCTCCTTTACAGGGTAACCCTTCATGAAAAGGAGAATCTCATGAATGCAGAAAATCTTGGCATTGTTTTTGGACCAACCCTTATGCGAGCACCAGAACTAGATGCAATGGCTGCACTGAATGATATCCGTTACCAGAGACTTGTGGTGGAGATGCTTATAAAAAATGAAGACATTTTATTTTGAATATTTTGTTTTGTTCTTTCTAAAAAAGGAAACAACAATATTCTGTGGAGGAAGGAATATTTTAATGTAATTTAACTGGCTCTTGTAGCTGAATTCCATATTTGCTAGAGCTTTTGATGTATACAGGCTAAAAATGAAGGAACTCTGTGTCGCTTCTGTAGTGCCATTCAGCTGATATTGAAAAAAGGTTAACACATTTTCCAGTACTAGTAATCCTGGGTGTTTATCATGTTTAAAACAAAAATCTAAAGCTCTATTGCATGATTGGCTTCCTGTTCTCCCTGTTTTGATGAAGCTCTTTCTGCAAAAGAAACAAGAACTGGTGCAGCATCTTTTATAAGCATCTTTGTTCTGGATAGTTTGTGATTGTAATTTAGCATGTTTCTCAGTGTAAACCTATTGTGAATTTGCTTTTATGTTCTATGTAATTGGTTTCTGATACTAAAAAAGAATGATTTCTGTGATATGGGGCTTCTGGCTGTATGTTGACATTTCCTATCATTCTTTTCCCACTTTCTTGGGTGATTTCTTCCTGGTTTCTCTCAGTTCTTTTATCATGTAGTAATTTGTTTTGAACAGAAACAAAATGTGTACTTTGTCACTTTAATTCTTCATGTCATTTATCGTGGTTGCAGTAAAATCTGCAACACTGTACAATATTTCCTTTATTGTTATTTCAGTTGTAATTTTGTATTTTTATCTGGCATGCATATATTAATTTATTAAATTTTGCTGTTAGAAATCTCACATTGTGCTGGTTTTTGATTAATGAAAATATTTTCAATGCCTTTTTTTCACATTTATGTTCACAAAATAAAATCTCGACTCATTTCTTGTTGAGCTGTTTGAATGATGTGTGGTATTTTGGCACTCGAATATATTGAATGGCCTTTGACTGAAAAGAGACAATTTATATTTGTTATTTTTTTGGTAGGACATTCCCAATCTAAACAGCTTGGAGTCTGACACTTCTTAAGGTTCCCAGCAAATTCTCATGATTATTTTATTTGCAAAATTCTTTAATCATCATCCAGAACATTTTTCAAGAGCTCCTCAGCATCTCTTAAAAAACAAAACCAAAAACTAATGAAGTACTGCAAAGCCTCCAGTACTATTAACAACTAACTTTCTATGAATTTTTTCAAAAACGTGTAGTATTTGCCTGTAATATAGGCCAGTATTGCAATTTACAGTTCCACAAAATATAGGTGGCCAGAATAGGTGAATCCACTACTTGTTTACAAATATACCAAACTATATTTGCTTCAGGCTTAAATTGTTCAACACTGACCCCGACACTTCTGTCCTCCTCTCCCCATCCCCCCCCATCTCCTCCATATGAAGGTTAATGACCAAAAATGATAAATAATGCATCAATCTAAGGCAGAGCAATGCATACAAATTGCTCCTTATCAGCCTTTCGGCAGTACCATGATACAGCCACTCCATGTATCACATTTATTCTCTAGAAATGCTCCTGAGTGTGACAAAGCCAATATTATTCCATCCAACAGCGTTAGAGTCTGTCTGCATATCTCTAAGCAGGTTAACACCAAGAGTTCATACCAGTAAGTTTTAGTAAACCTACAAGCACTATTTCTCAGCTTTCACAATTTCTATAAGACTGGTACTCCAATGAATTTTGTTTGGCATTGTTGGAATTTTCTGTACCATTGTAATCACAGCCCTAAAAACCAAACAAACACACCAGATTTTTTCATGTTAAGCTTTCTGACTCACTCATCACCAAAAATGGCAGACCAGATTTGTCCAGTGCAATATGTGACTATATCAGGTCTTCACCTCCTAAAATATATTAGACCTGATTCTCCATTGCCTTGCATATGTGTAATCATTTACACAAGTGCAAAGTGAGTGCACACTGGATGACAAATGTTACCATTCTGATTTGCATTTATGGAGCAGCTAAGCAAGGTCTGATGCTCAACTCAGTGGCATTTCTCAGTCTGTAAAAAGATCACTTTGGAACACTGCAACAATCCATTTAGAAATGGCAGGGAATGGTCTAGGCATCAGCGGGCACAATACTATTTATTTTGGTACAAACCAGAACACCAGAAAAGCCAGATTCACAGGAAAAGCAGGAGGCCCAAACTACCTGGTGCTGCAGACAGAACAATCTCTGTGTTGCCCCATGCTCCTGCCTCCATGTATCAGGGATAGCAGCTGCATCTGCTGCCTAGAGACATTATCTGTAGCCTGGAATCTAACAAAAAGAGAAGAAATAAAAAGGAGAGCTCTTTACAGGGAATATTTATAGCGAGAGAAGAGGGGATTTGGGGGAGGGGAATGGGGACGAAGAGCGGTAAGGGGGGGTGGGAGGGTTAGGAACTAAAGGGTTGGGCAGTGGTGGTGGAAGAAGCAGGGACCGGGGGAGTGGAGGAGGAAGAAGGAACTCAGAGGATTGGGGTCTAAGTGATGGTGATGGGGGAAGTAGGGGATCAATGGGGAGTGTGTGGGGGAAAGTGGATGGCGGGTGGGGCGATGAGGGAAGCAGGGACCCAGGGAGTGTGGTGGCGGAACCCGTGTGCCAATTCATGGGATTTTTTTCTCTTGTGACAGATGTTCGTCAGTTGGGGCTGGAGCCAGTCTGGCAACAACAGCAAGAAGCTCCAGTTAGCTAAGAGATGTGAGCCTTCTGATTGGCTGCCTACCCTCCTTGCCCGCCTCCTAGGACAGAGCAACCAACCACGGGTGCTGTGGGAAGCAGGAAACGCTCGTCTCCCATCCCCTCAGCAAGCTGAAGCCCTTCTCACAAGGGGGGCAAGGGGACAGAAAGAGCCCAGCAGCCTAGGGCAGCCATGCTCATGCTCTCCCTCCGCCCATGAGCATAGAGGGGGCACTCCTCCCCCCTCCCTCACTGCAGCACCCAGCCAGGGGAGGAATGGAAGGGGTGAAAACCCCTGGAGCTGCCTCCCTAGCCTGGTAGGGGGAGAGGAGGCCCCACTGCAGCCCTGGGGTGTGTGAAAGAACCAGCAGAGGCAGAGGTGAGGCTGGGGGCACTGAACGGACGGCAAGGTTGGGCAGGGTGGATTGCAGCAGGTTGATGAGGGGACAGGTGTGGTTTGGAGATAAGGATGCAGGATTAATTGCTGAGCAGAGAACAAGCAGATGTCGAGGTGGAGAGCTCCTGCAGTGGGGGCCAAAATCACCTTACCCAATGAATCTGGGAGAGTGAACACACATGGGATCTCAAAAGACAGACCAAACACCACAGTATAGTCTGTTTTTAAAAAATCATGGATTTTAGGCCCATCGCAATTTTGGGGCGGGGGTCAGTCATGACTTTTGTTGTCTTGAAATTGGCACTGCTGGAAACTGGGTGGGCACAGGTGGAAGCAGAGATCCAGAGTGGGGGAATGGAAATGGAGAGGAAGAAGTAGGCCCCATGGAGTTGATGGAGCTGGAGTGGGAGGAAAGGAGGGTGCACAGAGACCCTGCCATGAGGAAGAAGGTGGGAAGAGAGGGGGCACCCTGAGGCCCTGGCCTGAAAGGAGAGCTCATGCTGAAGGCTGGTTGCTGGTGGGGGAATTGAAATGGTGGTGCACACATTGCCTATGGTTGCAGAGAGTCTCTGAAATACATGGGGATGGGAGGGTTCCATATGGGGAGCCTGTTGGTAGCAGCTGGAGAATGCAAGGAGTCCCTGGGGCATGCAACTCACTTGGCCTACTGGAGCTACACAGCAGATTTTACATTGACTTGCACAGCTGTAAGTGAAGAGAGGCAGTACGGCAAACCTGTTACAGCTGAAAGGTCTCTGCTTGCTCCTCATCTTGGATTGGGTGGAAGGCTGTGGTTGAGTTACTTGTTCCTGCAGCTGACTGCTCTGGGAAAAGGGTGGGGCTGGACTGCTGGTCCATAGCTGGGTGCCTAATGTGGCTACTCATGTCCCTTGCTCCCAGGATGCCTGGGGCTCTAGGTGCTCGTCCAGGGCATGGCATGAGGACTAGAGCACCACGTAGCAGGACCCTAGCCTTGGCTCCAAGCCTTGGGGTAAGCTGGGGGAACCAAGCTCTAAGCTACATCTCATTGGTCAGAGACCCCAGCCAAGTCATGGAAGGGAGACCTGGCGGCCTCCAACCACAGAGATAAAGCCTAGAGTGGCCCTAACCAGAGAAACATCTAGAGCATCTCCTCAGCCACCCATCACCAGGGCTAGGCAGGAGAGAGAAGGGCCGGGTGCCTTATGGCAGACTCAAGTGAACTCCTGCACCGGTGGGGTCTGAGGAATAGCCAGCCAGCTTCCTGGACCATGTGCCCCTCGATGGGCTGCAAGTGCCCGGCACAGTATCAGGTGATTGCATTGCTGATTCGGCCCCCATCAGGGACCTGCTCCCTCCTCATCTAGCCCAGGGGATGGGGCTTAACTCCAGTGATTATGCAGAGGGTCTGGCCTAACCAGAACACCCCCATCCTCCATGTGGAGATCCTGGCAGGCTCCAGCCCTTCAGCTGGGTTTGCTCCCCATGGGCAAAGATTCATCTCAGCTGGATCAGAACAAGGGCCCTCACTCACTTTAGCTTGGCTCTTTCTGCCACAAGCTCTGTCTTTGTCTCCTGAGTCTCTTGAACCAGTATATCCAGTTCACCAGGAGTGGGGCCTTCTCTTGTCCCAGGGTCTGCAGTAATTACCCCTTCCCTGATTTTAGTTCCCGGATGGGGTTGAGCAACCCTCTCCAGCCAGCCAGCATACAATCCCTGGCTCACAAACAAACAGCACTCAAGTCATGCAGCAACGCGCTGGGCCACTGCTCCAGTATTCCTTTTTTAGGAAGGACTTGAGCACTGCTAGTGCTCCCAGCCCTGTGAGCCTGTGTTCGTGGTAGAGAAGTGTGACCCACTTGCCTCCCCCTGCCCCCACAGCTGGTCAGTCTCCTCTGTGCTGTGGGAGCTGGGCCATGGCAATAGTGGGAATGAGCAAGCCACCCCTGCCCAGAGGCTTCAGGAAGTGGGGACTGGCCTGGTGTGGTGGCTAGGGTGATCAGATGTCCCGATTTTATAGGAACAGTCCCCAATTTGGGGCTTTTCTTATATAGGATCCTATTACCCCCCCACCCCCGTCCTGATTTTTTCACATTTGCTGTCTGGTCACCCTAGTGGTGGCTCACTCCCTGCTCAGTGGAGTGTGCTGCTGGGTTAGAGCCGCTGGGCCCAGCATGCTCAGGATGTGGCACTGGCCCAGCTCTTCTCCCGGGCAATCACATACTCGCTGCTTAGTGGGCCAGACAGGACCTTATCCACTGGCAGAGTAGTGGGAGGGGGAGAACCAGCAGACTGCATCCCAGCAGAGACTGGTGGGCTCCCATTTAGGCCATGCCAAGTGCAGAATTAGGCTGCTGCCACTCAGAGCTATTGCTGTGCCAGCTGCCCAAGACAGTGTGGATCCTGGGATACCCAGGCCAGGACCTGGGCCTGGTTGCGGCCTGTTGGGCACCTATTGTTGCAAAGAGCTTTCTGAGCATGTGTGTCCTGGTGGTGGTGTGGTTTGCCTAACTGAGCCTGGGTGCCACTACCAGTGGGACCTGCTGCTTTGGACTGAGAGCCTGGCCAGGATGCTGCTCTTCACCATGAGTTTCATCATGGTCTCCTTCCCTTACGGCTCAGACTACTGGTGTGCAATAAACAGTATGCACCATTCCAGCACTTTTTTGGGAAGCCAGAACAGCTATCCAATACTTTTATTTTTAGGACTGAAGCACTGCAGATAACATTGCTAAAGTTAATACAAAAGGCTCAAAGATATGCCTCTGCCAATCTTATCTGTCACAGCACTCACTGCTGGATTTATACGGCGCTGCCGTAACAGCTTCATGTGCCCTCTGCCATGTTCATATCCGGCTGCTCTAATGGCCCCTTATCGCCTCTGCCTTTTTGCTAATGCACTGCTCTAACAGCTCCATACGCCCTCTGCTGGATGTATACTGTGCTACTCTAATGGTCTCATGGGCTCTCTCCCCTGTGTGAATGACCTAATACACACACTGCTGATATACCACATTGCTCTAACATCCCCAGTTCTCAGGTCTTTGGTGCAATGCCCTCCCAGTGTTGTATTCCTAAATCATCTTTAGCTCCATGATCTTTTTATAAAAATGTTTGTTGGCTTTTATGAGTTCTTGACTTGTTTGAACTGCTGCACCTGTAGATGTGTTATCTCAGATGCTTCCCTGCATTTGGATTGCTTTTCACCATGCTGCCTGTGCGTAACACACTCAGAGCCAGCATAGATAGCCATGTGAGCATTGACCTTTTGTAGGGACATCCTCCAATGTGCTTGAGCTGGTATAGAGTCCCATACAACCAATTCTCAGCAGCCAGCATAGTGTGGCCAGAGAAAGAGGTCATCACAGGACTTCCTTGTGCGCTGGCAATCCTGTTGTAATGACACTTTGGGTATGTTGACACTGCATATAAAGGTGTGACTGTAGCATGGATCAGTATACCCTCGCGAGCTTTAATCTAGCCAACGCAAGTAGTGTACATGGTACAGACTAGCATCTGAGACCCTGGTTCTACATAGACCTGTACTTGAGTGGCTAGCCTGTGGTGAAGCCCATGCCACTATGTCTACAATCATTACTATCGTAACTCACAATTAGCTAGACTAAAGCTTAGCACATATATGCCTACCCATGCTACAATCACACTTCATGTGCAGTGTAGATATATCCTTTGGCAGAGTAGGTTTCAATGGATTGCCAAAGGACACATAGTGAAAACTTTTGTTCTGAATTTCTGTCTGTGCAAAATCCATCTGTTCAAGGCGTATTGCAGGAAGTGCATGGTAAACAGGAGTAATTCAAATAATTTTATCAGCCTTTGTCTATCCATGCTTTCTCCAATATGAAGTGCACCACTCATCCGGTCCAAGTGTGCTAACAGATTGATGCTGTTGACAGTAATGACTGTATGCCTCACTTTTCAGAACAGCCTTTAGAAGCACTGGCACATCTAGAGCAACATTGTCAGTTGCTCAGAGGAAAACTGGATTGGATCCAAACTGAGTTGGAGAAAAAAACCCAAAATATCAGACATTGATTGGACTCTCAGTAAGCAACAGCCAATGAGCAGGGCGGGGTTCATGTAAGCTGCTATTGAACTTGCCCCTGGGCGCATTCCGTTTGCTGCTGGTGCTGGAAATGCCATCCCTCCTTGGGATGGTAGGAATTATTAGCCTGGGAAGTGTTCAGTCTTTAGAAACTGATGCATATTGCCTCAAAAGCCACGTGCAACTGTAAAATTAGCCCAACATACCACAATCTAAGGGCCCACAAACCAACTTTAGAAGGCACCCTAGTCATGGGCAAACCTCGGGAAGGCTGGCCCAGGAACAGAAGAAGCTAAACTCCCATCAGCTTCTAAGAGGAGGGCGGGTTCGGCGCTCTGCTAATTCCTTGTTTACACATCCCTCTTTAGAGCTAGATAATGAGTAATTAAGATTTTTCTCTGCAACTTCTATACATATGGACTTCTGGTTCATGTGTCTGTTCTCTCCTGTAATAAGCACACGCTATTTTCCCTCGATCACAAAACGTGACTATAGATAGATGAAAATATACACCAAATATTGATGATAAAACCTCTGAATGTGTTAAGCAACAAATAATCTCAGGGCTGTGGAGTCTGCATAATTAAGACTGTCAGAATTGTTTCTGATAAAGATGTACTTACCCAAACACCGGAGTGGAAAGCCCATTCTGGAATGTACAGTCATCTACAGTAAAATATGTGAATTTATTCTATTTAATTTTACATGCTTCATCCATTAATGTGAAATGATTTTCCTCTTTTAAATAATAAAGCTAATTAAAATCATTTCAGTAAGGTGATTATTTTTCATTAAGTTTTGTCACAATGTATTAAATGTACATTAGGTGGTTACTGACTTGCTTTTCAGTGCTTGAAATATACTTGTAGTATTTCATTTACAAAGCTGTAGCTTACATTCAGACGGTTGGGCCCTAATTTGCATTAGTAATAGGGAAAGGGGCTTTGAGGGACTAGCACAACTATTAAAATATTTGATTGACTTTTAATCCCTGGAGACCTGTTTGGATTTCAAACCCTGCAAGTAAAGTGATTGTCCACATCCCAAAACCACTACATTAACGTGACATAATTCAGCATGACTGCCTGTGCCTGCCTAAGAGAAGTACAATCCTGGAAAAAGGTGTGGGACTGCAGGTCAGGTTTTAAAATACATGGGCTTAATGAGGGATTGCTTAAAGATCTGAGTTTTAAAAAGAAGCCAGTTCTGGAGATGGGAAAGGAAAAACCAAGAAAGACTGCTCAGTCCAATTTGTGGGGAAAATATAAGGAAAAAGAAGCCGAATAAGTTCATTGTAACCAAAGGGGCATGTAGGAATAGTACTAGGGGAAAGTAAGTCCATTAATAGGGGCAGAGAAAGAGGACGAAATTAATGACTCAAAAATAGCTAAGGCACTGCATGACTTTTTAAAATTTGTCTCTTACAGGGAAAAATAAAGATAAAATAGAAAAGTTTAAGGAGGAATTGTTTAGGGGAAATTTGGGTGCATAATTAGTAGTGATAAACTTAAAATTTCCTTCCTTTTTTCATTTCTATGCTATTCAGAAAAACTTCTTGGCTGTGAGGTATAACAAACTGCAAAATAATGTCTCAAAGGATTGCTTGAGCCATTTAGATCTAGACTGGTCCAAATACTAGAATATGTACAGAGAGCAATGTCAGGACTGGCCTTACCATGAGGCAAACTGAGGTGACCGTCTCAGGTGCCAAACTATGTTGGGGGGCACCAGTAGGACCCACTGTGTAGAAAATTGTGTCTGCTGCTGATGTATATGTATTCTCTCTGCTCTAGATGCACAGAGATGGTGGACATGCTGTGCTGGAGGAAGGAGGACACAAGAGACATAACAGTCAGGCATGAGAAAAGGTGAGAGGGAATAGGGAGAAGGAGCAGCCTCTTATATACCTCTCTAGCACCCCATGAGCCTGGACTGATTAACACCAGCTTCTCAGGGAGCTTCCTGTTTCCTGCTGCTCCCAGAACCCTCTTGAGGAGACAGGCAGTCAACTGAAGTAGTAGCAGCCAGTTAGGCCCTTAAGATGCTGATATCTTCCCTCACTCAGGCCCTGCTACCTGCGCTTTTTGTCGCCTTCAATTGAGTGTGAGAGCCACTATAGCTGGCACAGAACAGCAGTCAATGGGGCAGCATTAGAAAAAGAAAGCAAGCAAAGGAAGCTTTTCTATCTAAGCAGGAAGAGAATCTCCTGAGATACACAGACACAAATGTTCACGGTGAGCCTTCCAGCCCCAGTGAGGATGTGAGTGGTGTGGAGATGCCTAACTTCCAGTTAGTCAGAGTGCAGGTGACCTGGCAGCTACTGCAGCATCCATATCTCCATCTCAAATGGTGTAAACCATGCACATTCCTGAAGAAAAGGGTAGTCAGAGAGAGGGTGGAGGAGGCACAAGGAACAGCTGCTGCTGAGTTTAGTTCCTTAAGTCTAGATGATCCAGGACTGTGGATCCACTTGAGCAGTAGCCTGAGGGACTTCCTTGTACTGCATGGGCCACAGCAAGTGAAAAACTTCATGTTCCCCAAAGACAATGAAAATAGAAGTTTCCATCCAACACATTACTGGCGTGAAATCCCTAATGGTGACAAAGTGGAGAGGCCATGGCTTATGCTGCATACTGTTTTTGTTGCAAACTCTTCCAGTCTAATGTTCTAGACACATTGAGTTCTACAGGAACAAAGGACTGGAAAAATCTGGCTAGAAATCTGGCACGCTATGAGAAGGCAGCAGAGAGCATTCCACAGACGGAAAGGGCTTGAGATGAGACTAAGGCTAAAGGCCACCCTAGATGATCAGCATCAAGAGAAGCTTGCATCAAAGTCTCTTTACTGGCAAAATGTTCTGAAAAGGCTCATTGCCATTGTGCGAATGCTTGCTACCCAAAACCTAGCACTGTGTGGCACTTCAGATCAGCTGTATGTGCCAAACAATGGAAACTTCCTTAAAATTGTGGAGCTGATGGCTGAGTTTGATGCTGTCTTCTCTCCAGGAGCATCTAAGAAGAGTCACTACCGTACAGACACCCCTACCTTGGAGAAACAATTCAAAATGAGATCATACAGTTACTGGCAACAAAAGTCAAACAGAAGATTGTGGCAGATCTGAAGTCAGCAAGATATTACTCGGTCATTCTGGACTGCACACCTGACATCAGCCATACGGAACAAATGACTTTAATGGTGCCTTTTGTAGCAACAACAGAACCTAGTGAAAATGTCCCTGCAATGGTGACTTGCAGAGAGCATTTTCTAGAATTTATTGCCATTGATGATACTACAGGAGCTGGTATTACAAATGTGCTTCTTAAAAAGCTAGCAGATACGGGAATTGGGATTGCTGACATGAGAGGTCTGGGCTACGATAATGATGCCAACATGAGAGGAAAGAACAGAGGAGTGCAGACACAGATCCAAGAGTAACACCTCGAACTTTTATTGTCCCAAGCAGTTCCAATTCATTGAACTTGGTGATCAGTGATGCAGCATCAGCTTTTAGTGAGGCTGCTGAATTTTTTACTGTAATTCAAAGCATCTATGTATTTTCTCTGCATCAACTCATCAATGGCAGATTTTGAAGCAACATCTGGGAACATCCTCTCTGACACTGAAACCACTGAGTGCCACACGATGGGAAAGTTGAGTGGAGGCGATAAAGCCTTTCAAACACCAAATTGAGAAGATAGATGATGCCATAGTTGCCATTATGGAGGATAATGCTATGACAAGAACTGTTTGTGCAAGAACAGTCGGCAGAGGGAATGGAATCACGAGAAAACATACATAACTTCATATTTCTGTGTGGCTTAGTGTTGTGGCATGACATACTGTTTGAAAGAAATGCTGTAAGCAAGAGACTCCAAGGTGTTGACCTTGATATATCTGGAGCAATGGAACAACTGGACAAAGCAAAGTCCTACCTACAGTCTTACTGGTCAGATGAGGGATTTCAAAACGTTCTGAAGAGTGCACAGAAGTTGGCAGAGGAACTTCACACTGAAGCTATTTTCCCACCCATTCAAGAATACAAGAGTCATCTAAGAAGACGACATTTTCATTACGAGGCACGGGATAATCCCATAAGAGACTCCAAACAACAGTTCAAAGTTATTTCTTTAACCAGGTGCTAGATTGTGCAATACAGTCAGTTGAAGAACATTTCATGCAGCTCAAGGAACACGCAGTATATTTGGGATGTTGTACGATATTCCAAAATTCCTCACTATACCTGAAGTAGACCTACACTAGCAATGCAGGGCACTAGAGACAGTGTTGACACATGATGGCATGTGCGATATTGATGCAAGTGATTTAGGTGATGAAATGAAAGCTCTTTCAAGATACTTTTCAGCAGGATCATCTCCAAAGGCTGTTCCGGAATATATGTGCACATATAAGATGACCACCCTCTTTCCAAATGCTTTTGTTGCTCTGCGCATACAACTAACACTTCCTGTAACGGTTGCCTGTGGAGAACGTAGCTTCTCCAAGCTGAAGTTAATAAAGACACAACTACTCTCCACAATGACACAGGAAAGGCTGGTCGGCCTTGCAACCATCTCAATAGAGCATGAGCTGGCCCAGACTATGGACCTTCAGGAAGCAGTTCAAATCTTTGCAACCAAGAAGGCACGGAAAGCACCACTTCGATTATTCAAACAGATAAAAATGCCAGTGTTTACTATGCAGGCAAGAAAAGTTACATTGCTGTTCAGGCATTTGAAAGTTAAGTGTTACTTAAAATTTTTGAACAAGGCATTTTAAGTATTAGTTCTCCCTTACTGGGGTAGGTAGCAGAGCAGTACCATGAGAGGAGTAGAAGAGGAAGAAGGCAGAACTGAGACCTTTCAAAGTTTTGGCCCAAGCAAGAGGGCATGGGGACGTCATTTGAGCTCCCTGCCTCAGGTGCCAAAATGTTGTGGGCTGGCCCTGAGCCATGTGCCTGAATTTTCAGGCGGATAGCCTGGATGAGCTAATATTCTGTTCCATTTAGGTTCCTATGACACATGTATGTGAGTACCTTTCCTGTTTTATCATCTATGATCTTGTGACTCTGTATGTTGGCAGCATTAATGATATCAGTGATACTAGTAAATATATATATTCTGGTATGAAGTTAGTCCTGTTTAGCTCTGTAGATACTGATATGCCCACATCACCAGCGTTTCTCAGTACAACCTATTTATCCTCACAACACCTCTGTGGTAAGGATATTATCTCCATTTTATAGATGGGAGAACTGAGGCACAAGAAAATTGTTACTTCCCAAGGTCTAGTAGGAAACTTATGATAGAACTGAGATGTCAACCTAGATCTCCTGTATCCTAATCCAGTGCCTTCACCGCAAGACAATCATTCCTCTATCAATTTATTTGAATGATGAGTATATCTGCTATCTGGGAAGGTGGAGACAGACTCTTCTAAAGCCACTGTAGTTCTTGTGGATCAGCTGTTAAATAGTGCTGGAGAGGAATGCAATCAAACCCCTCTTCCCTAGAGATTAAGAAAATTGCTTCAATATTGCACCACATCTTCCCCCGCCTGCAGATCAAGAGAGTCATGATTTGTGTTGTCTTGAAGTTGTGGTGGTTGTGCTGTCAAACCAAGCTAGCGGCAGTCATCTTAAGTGCAAATGTGCATTGTAAAAACTGAAGGCTGCAACAAACAGATAGTTCAATCAGAGGGAAAAAAGCCAATCACCCTTCTGAGGCAATAAAGTGAACTTCTGCTTACCCCTGCAATACATTGGTAGGAAGGAACCCTATTATTAACGTTTTAGTGTTATACCAAATTTTTTGGGGTTTTTTTGCCTTTTTAAATGGCAGAAGACCAAGTAAAAGCTCCTAAAAGGCATATATTCTCTGAGGTGCTGACCCAGTTTTTGCACACTGATGAACATTCTGAAATGTTTTTATTATAGATATATTGTAACAAGAAAAATCATCTAGTGAGCCATGCAATATTTGGGTTTTTTTAAGTCATGCAAAATTACTGCTTAGCAACTGCACATCAGACCTGGAAAGCTTATGTAATTCAAGAGAATGACGGTAGGAAATATGTAGCGGATTACAATTGCTAAGCAAACAGGTATAAGGAGGAGTTCATTATGCTTAGGTAATATGCTATAGTTGCAGGAATGTACAACCACCACCACAAAAGGAAAATTTGTGTATGACCAGGCTAGCAGTAAGCTTCTCACGGTGCTTTCTGTTGTAATGAAAGCAAACTTCCAAATGATCTCCATTGTACGCACACAGAGTGCTCCAGGGTTTGTTTGTTTAATGTTTAATCAAACTCAAGTCTTTAACGTGTGCTTATTGTCAGAAAAGTGATAATGTAAAATTAGCGCCTTCATACTCACCCGATCTGCACCTTGTGGGGCAAATCCTGACTTGTCTTCCATGGCCACAACAGCCCCAGCCTGCAGCAGAACGAGGGCAGGATTTGGGAGGTTCATACCCAAGGAAGTCTGTGCACCATGGATCCTAGCTATGTCGCATATTTAAGATCTCTAGTCCCTCTTCTGTAAATATTGGAGATCTTTGTAACAGGAGGAACTGAGCTTGTTTTGCTATGTACCACTCTCACATATAACATACTTGGATATGTTTCTTGGCATTATGTAAGATTCTAATTACTAGATTCACTTTGGTTTATGATTAAAGTTAGAATTAGAACAAGATTTTAACGGTTAAGCAGTTAACTCTGCTGCTCAATAAGCACAAACCAAGTCTCAGTTTGCTTCCAATCATGGAAGAACTCAAATTAGACTGCTCTCCAGAGCTCTTATAAAGTCTGCTTTATTTCCTACCTGTGGCATCTCAAACCCTCCCTTGTTTTATATAGATAACATTGACAGAGAACCCATACTGTAACTCACTCTTCTTGATACCAGGAGATCCATTAATTGCTCAGATCAATATTACTGGTTCTACTTTTACAGTACTGAATCTACTAATTTGTTTCTCTCAGGAGAGATACCAGTACACTGCTCAAGGAATTTGTTTAAGGACTCTGTTTAATTTCTCTATCCTTTCTGTTTTACCTGCATTCCCCCATATATTTCATGTTGTAGCAGTCTTGTTGATGACCCAGCGCATGTTGTTTGTTTTAAGAACACTGTCACTGCAGATCTGACAAAACACAAAGAAGGTACCCATGTGAGATTTCTAAAGATAGCTACAGCACTCAACTCAAGTGTAGTGGAGTGGTCACCCCACTCATGCCCTGAAGGGCTTAAAACAGCCTTGGGAGAGGGTTGGGGAGGGGGAAAAGCTAGGCTGACTGGGGGAAAGCAGCCACAGGTGGGGCCACACCCCAATTAGGTCACAGCTGGCCCTATAAGAGGGCTGAGGGCCAGACACACGCTCTCTAGCTTCTTGAGGGGGAAGGACCTAGCTTCCCAGGAGCCGAGAAGGGTACTTGAGGTAAAGCAGTGCTGGGGAAGGGCAGAGGGAGCTGGGGAGATCCAGCCTAGAAAAATCCCAGGTTGCGGGCCTTAAATGGGGCCAAATAGGTAGTGGGGCTGCAGAGGGGCAGCCCAGAGATAGGCAAAGGCAGCAGGTCTTAACCCCTTTGCCGATGATGAATGGTTTACAGACTGCAGTCTGCCCCAGTGAGCGGGGGCTAGATGATGACTGGCAGTAGCCACTGAGGCAAGGTGGGTTTAGAGCAGTGGTCCCCAATGCAGTACCCATGGGCACCATGGCACCTGCTGTGGCATCTATGTGTGCCTGCCTACTGACAAAGGAGCACCCCTCCACCGAGGAGCGCGGCCGCCAGACAAGCAGCCGCCAAAATGCCATCGAGAAGCGACAATGCCAAGAAGCATCGCTGCCAAAATGCCACTGCTTCTCGGCGGCATTTCAGCGGCGACGCCTCTTGATGATGATGCTTCTCGGTGGCTTCTTGGCATTGCCACTTCTCGGTGGCATTTTGGCAGCTGCTTGTCCAGCAGCCGTGCTCCTCGGCAAGTGCCCACCACACTGAAACGTTGGGGACTACTGGTTTAGAGGGTTGGGGTTCCTAGGGAGGGGAAACCCAGACTGGGGTTTACTGCTAGGGCAGAACCCCAGAGCAAAGGACCCCAGGTCCGGGAGGGACACAGGGCCAGCGGCAAGCAAGACACCGGGCTGGAAAGAGCTAATTCCTGGGACAACCAGCAGGAGATGCCGCACCGGTGAGTCATCGCCCCACCACACAAAGGTTTAAGACTTAGAAGTGACTTCCAAAATCTGAGAGGGATGGAGCATGCTTTCAGAAGTCTTAAAAGAGCAACACTCCAATGCAGAAACTACAGAACCTGAACCACCAAAAAAGAAAATCAACCTTCTGCTGGTGGCATCTGACTCAGATAATGAAAATGAACAGGCTTTGGTCTGTACTGCTTTGGATTGTTATCAAGCAGAACCTGTCATCAGCATGGACGCATGTCCTTGGAATGGTGGTTGAAGCATGAAGAGACATATGCATCTTTAGCACATCTGGCACATAAATATCTTGTGACGCCAGCTACAGCTGTGCCATGAGAATGCTTGTTCTCTGCAGCTGCTCTGCACCTTAGAAAATCAGTCCACTTTTTAAAAGACATATGTTTATTGAGACATGCAACTTTACAGTCAGATACACATATTGGACCATTTCCAAAAGTAAGGCAATGCGAAGTTCTTCCCACAGGTGCAATCACTCTGCCACGTTGCACATTTCTATGAAGGCAGATTTTAAGCAGTACATACAAATTGCAGTACAATACAATAATTCAAAATAATGCTATCCCCATGAGGCAGCTATTTTTTTTTATAGCATTGAGGCATCAGAGAGGTTGAAATGACTTTTCCAAGTCCACTCAGTAAGGCTGTGGAACCTACATGGCCAGATTTCCAGCTTTAATCACTTAGCCCATACTGTGTGGGACATTTAATTTTCTATGGCCATACTTTTGTGCCTTGCAAATCTCTTCCATCTAGGTAAAGAGAAACATATTGTCTGCCTATTATACAAAAAGCCCAAAACAAGCTGCTCTAGCAATTCTACTGATGCTGAAAGGGCCTGGGCAGTGGATCTAGCCAAAACCAATGGGGAAATGTTTAGACACATGCTAGACCTGGCACCGGGTCATCATAGTGGCCAAAGTATCCTTAAAATTCCAGAGCAGTTTGGATGCCTTTTACAGTGAATTAGCCAGGACTGTGTGATCCAGCATGGTGCACTTGTCTGTTAGAATGAGCATCTATTGGGCAGCCTTCCCATGAGTGCAGTGCTGAAGGCTTTCTGGTTTCAAATCTGGAGCTTCATGAATGCCAGCTAGGATTGGATTTACCTTTCCCAGTCATAAATGCTCTGCCTGGTACACCTCTTACCACAGAAAAATCAGTAGCTGTCTGTGTCAAGCTGGCAGCTGAAACAATAAACTCTGTTTTCATGGATTGACCTGCCAAGAAAGTATTAAGTGTGTTTTACTAACTCTCTGATGCAGGTGGCTTCTTAGTCCGTGCATATATAAGGGAGATGGACCTACTACCTTGAGAGAGAAGACTGGATCCAATAGTGCAATGCAGGCTACCTGAGGAGTCCCTCAATGCAGGAGAATTTCCAAGAGGGAAAAGCCCTGTTGTAGCTAGCTGTGATCCCTTTTCACTCTTCAAAGTGGGACGCATGGCCGAGGAAACAGTTGGAGTACTGCCATTCCAGAATTCTCCCTTCAGAAACTGGAGGTAGGTGCAAGCTAGAGCAACCCTTACAAACTAGGGTTTTGCCAACTTTCCCCCCGAACCCAACCAGGGTCTAACCCTGGGTGCAACTCAGCTAGCACCAGGTTTAAACCATAGCCCTGAAATAGGAGCCCTAGAAGCAGCCAAGTCTAAGAAGATGGCTTGAGATGAATTTGGCATCTTTGTTAGTTTCTTTATTAATAAGCAAAACTCCAGAAAGGGGGCAGACTTTTGATTCTACATAGTTTTACACAAGAGGGCTGAGCCGTGTCTGATGTGAAAACTTTAACTTTGAATTTCCTGATGTTGGCTAATTGAATTAGCCCATAATATTGCACTAAAATGGGTATTTGCATGAATTAATACAGTCCCCAAACATTTTTGTCTGCACCTCCCCCCTTACCTGGTCTGTACTCCCCCAGGAACCATGCTCTGGAGTCAGGGCTGGGAGCGGGGCCATGGTCAGGAGTGGAGCCAGTGCTGCAGCTGGGGCCTCCGCTGGGAGCAGGGCTGGGAGCTGGGGGCCATGGCTAGAAGCTGGGCCAAAGCTGGGCCTGGTGCAGGAGGTGAGGCCCAAGTGGAGCTGGGGCAGAGCAGGGCTGGATGGTGCTCCCTCCCTGCCCCCCATTGGGGACTGGTCCAGGCCCTGCTAGGCCTCCCTAAACATTCCTTTGCAGCCCCATAGGGGACCTGCCCCAAAGTTTGGGGACCACTGAATTAATGTTCAGTCCTTGTGCTGTTCTTAAAAATACACTGGAAGAAATGTGAAAAGTGCATTCCGATGGGATCTCAAGGCAGTTAATTCTTTGACTGCGTCTCTTGTTGAAAATATTTATTTCCTCTGTTTTGCTTTTCCTCTTGATTGTTTGTGATAGTTATCTCTTAAATGCTGTTGATGTGCCCACTGCATCTTTTCTAACCATCTGTTGCCACCTGCTGGTGATAGTATTGAGTTGCCAGACTAGTGTGTGATGGTTTCCAGTAGAAAATGTATGCCATACTGTATGTAACTAGGGGCAATCTGGTAACAAACACATGGCAAATGTACAAATTACTTTTCAAACAATCTGCCTTCTGTTATCAGATAGCACCATAATCTACTGTCACCAACAATGCCATTTTTCACATATTAAACTGAATTAAACACTGTTAAGGTGTTCTTGGTTTACAATTATATATGAAGTAAACAAGCTTCTATTATTTATTTCTCAGCTCTTATCCCCCTTCATTTTCCTGACAGTATAGCCCGTTACACTGGCTTAATGCTTTTATACACAAACACACGCACTCAACCCCCCCACCTCTTAAATGATGGATTGCACTGGTGATCCATGTGAATTAAATAGCCTGAGTTAAACCACATAATAGAAGTGGTTTGGAGACAAAGAAATCTACCCACCCCTTTTCCCTGCCCTGTTTGAAATGATCTTTATTCCTTTTTTAATTTCATTTCTGGTTCTCATGTCAACCAATGACATAGATGAAGCTACTACCATTATAGCCTCATCTTTCTACACCATTTCTTCTCCTCTGTCTCCCACTATAGTTCAGGAAGTGACTAGATGCAAGTATGTGTATATGAATTCTTAATGTTTTCTAAGTCAAAGTCTGTGTTCTCCAGCATTCCACCAGAAACATTTAATAATCAGGCTGAAACCAGTTAACTTTTAAACTGATTGGTTACATTATGCTGGTGCCCGTATGCAGATATTTAACTTCAGTACCATCAGTTCCTTGTTGGGGTTTTGAACTTGGGCCTGGTATTATTAACAAATTCAGATAAAAATGTAAAATCTTAAATTCAGACAATGTTGAGTTAAAATTCTTCTTTATAGACTGCCTGGCTGGGACCCATCACTCCATTCTATTCACTTGCATGGTTAAAGCATATGTTGCTGTGGCACTTTCAGCACCCTAGGCCATGCTCCATCTGAGATTGGCGAGGCAGTGCTGAGAGACCAATATCTCAAAGACCAAAAGGCTGAGGTTAAGTAGGTGTTAGAATAAGTCAGAGCAGGATTTATATATCTTCTATTAGCAAATGATTTTTGTAAAGGATCTTGAGGCTTTGAAGCTGAAAACAGTTTTCTTAGCAAAGTATGGAAACCAGGTGTTGTATTGTTCTCTCTGTGAATCCAGATAAATTCCCACTACTGCTCATTTCACTCCTGTCTCTTTAGTTTCACCAAGACAATGAACTAGTCATACTACATTGTTAACAACTTTAATTTCTGTCAGTGCATATTTAAAATTCAGAGTTCAGCTGGCCTGAGCTTTAGGAGGGGAATTTTTTGAATCCAGGCTCTCTGCCAGCTAAACTCCCTCCTCACCCGCTCACCCCTCTTCCATTCAGGCTATGGATCACTATAGGTCTTTTTCGAGAAAACTACTTTTGCAACATCCTTCAAATGTGGACCTCTGATTTTCAGCCAGTACATTGCAGCTAGCTACCCCACATACAGCAGTTTGCTCCAGAAATAAGGACTCTGTTTTCAGGTCTACACAGCTGCATGAAAAGTAAGCCATGCTGAGTGCCCACATTTTCTGGGCCACTTACAAATTCCATGCCTGACTAATTCCAAACAGAACACAATAGTATAGCTAGGCTTGTTGGAATGATTGAACCTTATGTTATCCCAGACCTATAATAGGCATAAGACAATGGTAACTTTTTGATTGCCTCTGTTTGGGACTGAACCTGCCATTCCTAGCTTGGATATGCAAGGAATGCTTGGACAGACAAAATGTGCACATCTGAAGCTTCATGGTTAACATTCCAGTGATATCATCATGAATTTGTATCTTTGTGCAGTGTTACGCTGCGGGTTGGGTGGAACCTGGCTGAAGCTGGTGGGTATAACAGCCACCCTTCATTGAGAGAAGCAGTTAATAGTCATAGAGGTATAGAGTTTAAGACCAAAAGGGACCACAAGATCATCAGGTTTGACCTCCTGTATGTCACAGGCCACCAATACCACCATTATCCACACATTAAATCCAGCAATGGAAATGAGACCAAAGGAAATGAGACCACTAGGAGACTAGACTACTGTGTGCCACAGGCAGATAATAGGAGGCACTGGAGTATCTGAGGGTCTTGCAATGGCAGGGAAATGATTAAGTGAGATATACACAAATAATCCTGGCAAGTGACCCACATCCACACACTTCCAATCTGAGTTGGGGGGAAATTGCTTCCTGAACCAACTTATGGCCATGTGCATGTGAACATGTGAGCCACAGCAGCCAGCCAAGCACCTGACTCATAGACTCATAGACTCATAGGTCAGAAGGGACCAATCTGATCATCTAGTCTGACCTCCAGAGCGAGAATGCTCGGTGCTACCTCAGAGCTCTGGCCTGCCCTGCCCAGTGTCCCGTCTCAGGTCATGACCACCCCAATGCTCAGAGAAGAGAAATAAAAAAACCCCTTCCATTGGAGAAAAATCCCCAGTTAAGCTTCTTTTGGAGTAAGAGACCTAAAACAATAGGAGCCACCAGCCAAAACACAGGTCGAACACAAGGCCAGTCAGCACCTGAGCTATGTGGGCAGAGGGCTTTCACTGAGGCTGAATGCAAACACATAGAGTACTGTTTTGGTGGAGCTCTCTGTGTGTGAGATCAGATGCAGTGAGAAAGAAACAGGAAGGCAAAAGTAAGCGCCAGAGACAGCCAGAGATGCGCTTGTAGCCTAACCCTGGGTGAAAGCTAAGTGAAAGAACGTTTTGGTAGAATGCTGCCTGGAAAAAGAATCTTGAAATACTGAGCAAGGAAACTGTCTTCTGTTGTTTGATTCCTACTTTGTTCAAGGACACAGGATTTTGTACCTTCTTTGTAAATAAACAGGATTGCATCAAAGAATATCTGACTGCATCACCAATTTCTTCTCCCAGCTGAAACTGACAAGACTCCAAATTCAGCTAATCACTCAGGTCAAAGAAGATTATGTGCAGCTGAGGGTGTTTTGGGGTTGGGAGTATTCTAGTTAAGCCTTACTTGGATGCTAAGTTACTCTACAAACAATCTTCCTTTTACCATGGAATGGGTTACGCTTAGAAAAAAATATCCCACTGCAAATCAGAGAAGATGTTTGACTGGGCAAATATAGTGTGTTAGTGTTCCTGCACTGGTGCAGTGGCTCTCAGCTGTCATTCCCATAAGCAGGTGGTGGAAAACAATAGCTCAGCAGTCACATTTTCCAAGCTGTCTATCAGGAAGCTGCAGAACCCTCCTCAGTGAGGGACTGTGAAGACTTTGAAATCCCTGCTAGTCTGTGTGTCTAGCTGAGACAAAAGGCCACACAATGAAGATCCACTACACCCACCTCCTCTTCTTTTGCTCAGGTAAGATCATTTCAACAGCTGGTTCGTTTTTGGTTTGGTTCATTGCTTAATATGTTGCCCGCTGCTCTTTGTATATAACGTGAATTGTGTTAATAAAGCTTTATGAACTTGCAAGGATGACGTACAAAATGAATAAAATAGTGGCTTCTAAGTGCAATGAGACCAGCTTATTCACATTTGAAGATTAAACAATTGCAGAAATATTCAGATGATTTAATCCCAGTATACACTGAGTTCAAAAGTCGAGCTGCTTTCTCCCTTCTACATTTGTTGCCTTTTTTCTGCCATGTGCCATGTTTTAGCACAGAACAAAAAAAGACTTTGAAATCTATGGGGATTTTTAGCAAATATGGCTTGAAATGCAATATACTGTAACAAACATTTTCATTTATTTGTGAGGAATACTGATAAGGAAGCTGAATTGATTGGCAGCTGCATGTGTTGTGCTGGGACCTATTAATAATTCCAATTAAACTGTCGCCTAAGAGATTAAGTATTTTGTAATCTTAAATATTTTTCACCAAATTTAAAAAAATGGCTATATTCCTACCAAGCCCTATTAGAATAGAACTGTAGGAAGGATTTTGTTAATTGGATTAATAGAAACCAGTGTAACTCTTGACCTAAATATTACTCTGGGATCATAACATACCATCTAAAACATGACACCCAATACTGCCCTTCCTGTCAGTGGAAACAGGAGCTGTTTGTCTGCATGTAAACTTCCGTGTTTTGCCATCCAAGCATCTTAATAGCAAGAGTTGTGTCATTTCAGTAAATCTGATCCATTTGGAGAAAAGTATTTCATACAGTACAAAGCAGCTGAGACCCAGGAGCAGATTAAGGCTGGATCCTCAGATTCCCTGCTCAACTGTCTTAAAGTAAATCATTTAGAAACTAAGGCCTGGTCTACACTACGCATTTAAACCGATTTTAGCAGCTTTAAACTGATTTAACGCTGCACCAGTCCACACTACGAGGCCCTTTATATCGCTATAAAGGGCTCTTTAAACCGGTTTCTGTACTCCTCCCCAATGAGAGGAGCAGCGCTGAAATTGGTATTACCATATCAGATTAGTGTTAGTGTGGCCACAAATCGATGGTATTGGCCTCCGGGCGGTATCCCACAGTGCACCATTGTGACCACTCTGGACAGCAATCTGAACTCAGATGCAGTGGCCAGGTAAACAGCAAAAGCCCCGCAAACTTTTGAATTTAATTTCCTGTTTGCCCAGAGTGGAGCTCTGATCAGCACGGGGACGATGCAGTCCCAAATCCAAAAAGAGCTCCAGCATGGACCATATGGGAGATGCTTGATCTGACCGCTGTATGGGGAGACAAATCTGTTCTATCAGAGCTCCGTTACAGAAGACGAAATGCCAAAGCATTTGAAAAAAATCTCCAGGCTATGATACAGAGTCCCCAGCACAGTGCTGCATGACAAGCGTAACGGAAAGCCAAAGAATCAAATGGACGGTCATGGAGGGAGGGAGTGAGTACTGAGGACTCCAGCTATCCCACAGTCCCCAGCAGTCTCTGAACAGTATTTGCATTCTTGGCTGAGCTCCCAATGCTTGTAGGGTCAAACACATTGTCCGGGGTGGTTCAGGGAATAGCTCGTCAATTTACTCCTCCTTCCCCCCCGTGAAAGAAAAGGGGAAAAAATCGTTTGTTGACTTTTTTCAATGTCACCGTATGTCTACTGCATGCTGCTGGTAGACACGGTGCTGGGGCAATGAACAGCAGCATCCTCTCTCCTCTCTTCCCTGGTGGCAGACAGTACAGTACAGTAGGACTGGTAACCGTCCTTGTCATCAGCCCGTGAGTGCTCCTGGCTGGCCTCAGGTGAGGTTGGCTGGGAGCGCCTGGGTAAAAATAGGAATGACTCCCGGTCATTCCCAGTAGATGGTACAGAACAGCTGGTAACCGTCTTCATCATAGCAACTGGGGGCTGAGCTCCATCAGCCCCCTCCCTTTCATGTGTAAAGAAAAGATTCTGTACTGCCTGGACTATCATAGCAGCGGGATGCTGGGCTCCTCTCCCCCCCACCATTTAATGTCCTGCCTGGATTCATACTGCTCCCCCTCATTTTATCTCACTAACAAGTCAGTGTTTCTTATTCTTGCATTCTTTATTACTTCATCACACAAATGAGGGGATACTGCAATGGTAGCCCAGGAGGGTTGGGGGAGCAGGGAAGCAACAGGTGGGGTTGTTGCAGGGGCACCCCCTAGAATGGCATGCAGCTCATCATTTCTGCGGGATCTGACACGGAGTGGCTGTGCTCTCTGGTTCTCTGGTACACTGGTTTTCTAGTACACTTGCCCCATATTCTAGGCAGGACTGACTCTATTTTTAGATACCATAAAGGAGGGATTGACTCGGGGAGTCATTCCCATTTTTGTCTTTGCACCCCCGGCCGATCTCAGCCAGGGGCACCCATGACAGCAGCAGACGGTACAGAATGACTGATAACCGTCATCTCATCGCCAATTTACAATGGCACAGCAGACGGTACAGAATGACTGATAACCATCTCTGCTATCTTGCAAAGGCAAATGAATGCTGCTGTGTAGCGCTGCAGTACCGCGTCTGTTAGCAACATCCAGTAGACATACGGTGACAGTAAAAAAAAGCTGAACGGGCTCCATGGTTGCCGTGCTATGGTGTCTGCCAGGGCAATCCAGGGAGAAAGAGCGCGAAATGATTGTCTGCCATTGCTTTCACATAGGAAGGAATGAGTGACGACATTTACCCAGAATCACCCGCGACACTGTTTTTGCACCATCATGCATTGGGGTCTCAATCCAAAATTCCAATGGGCGGGGGAGACTGCGGGAACTATGGGATAGCTACGGGATAGCTACCCACAGTGCAACGCTCCAGAAATCGACGCTAGCCTCGGACCATGGATGCACACCACCGAATTAATGTGCTTAGTGTGGCCGCGTGCACTCGACCTTATACAATCTGTTTTACAAAACCGGTTTATGTAAAATCGGAATAATCCTGTAGTGTAGACATACCCTCAAAGTGAAATCCTGGCCCCACTGAAGTCAATTGCAACACTCCAATGGACTTCAATGGGCCAAGATTTTGCCCTAAGAACCTATCCAAGAGTCTGAGCTCAGAAAAAGGATTTTCAGAAGTGCTAACCTCTAACCTAAATCTGCTCCCACCAGCCTCCATTCCTGTTGCTGGATGAAAAGATCACTGGGAGCAAGACAGGCAGCTCTGTGATACTGAGTACAAGGAAACGTGTTGTGCCCTTCTAACACTGCATTAGCCAGGCTGCAGTTTGGTCCCTTGTAGGCAATGGAATTTAGTTTAATACTTTCTCAACTACATGACACACCCCACCTATTTTCACAAGTGGTTTTATTATGTGCTCTCTGCCAGTGTGAAGAGAATGATCTGACTCATAAAAATACGCTGTTACTGAAAATGTCAAGTTGATCACAGCTTCTAGAATATATGCAATATAGCAAAGGGCTTTAGCATTGTATGTTATCCCTTTCCCAACCGGTGAGGGCTTGGGTTTCCATATTATGCAAAATGTACAAGGGCCATTTTTACATACCAACTGTTAGCTTTCTCTGTGACCTGAAGCAGATGTACACAATCACTTTCTGGAGAAAAGATGAAAGTATGTAGGAATAAGACTGCAAGATGACTTCCCTTGTGGCTCTCTCAAAATGACATAGGAACTCATCATGAGGGTACGCAACTGATCAAACTAATTTCTAAAGCAGATTTTTTTCTGTATGTGTCTGCTCAGTGAAAGAGTGAGTGAGCAAGATATGGGAAGAGGAAATGGAATGAACATTAAATAAAGATAGTGTTAGGTCTGTCTTGTCTGAAGTCACGCAAGTCTTTTAATTAAGAGGGAAAGCCTGTTTTCATTTTCCATGTGGATTTGAAGTGACTGACTTGCATGCTGTTGCACTTGAAATTCAGATATAAAATAAGATGAAGCGGGATCAGTCAACAGATGTACACAGTGAGCAGACTGCAGGAACATAGCGTTAATGTCTTAACCACACAGCCATGCTGAGAATCACTCCCAACAACCCCCAGAATGCAAAGCTTAGGATAAGCTTACATAAATAAAATACAACAAGAAGCCACAAGGTGGCACTTTTAGCTAAACATACTAATGTTATTTGTGCATGTTCTTTAAACCTCCAGTGTTATGGGCAAGGACAAGGATGTGGAGCCAAGAAAAAAGATGCAAGAAATGCCTGGCAATGAGTCTTCAGTTTGCTTAACTACCCAAAATGCAGGGTGAGATAGGATTTAGGAGTTCCATGAAGCCTGATTCCAACTACGATGGTGGGAGTTCTTGATGTTTGTTGATCTCCTGAATGGAACTGTATGTGTTTTGAATGATACTTACTCTTGCAAGCAAGTATTACTCAGAATCAGAATGGGTTATCATCCCTGATGACTATGAAGCAGCCTAAAACATGGTCTGCAAATAGAAAGAAGCAGTAAAATAGTAAATAAGCTTTGTTATGGTTAGATTCCCTCACTAAAATGGCACATGACCTTATATCAGTAATATTTGCAGGATATCGTTACCAAGATCGTAATATATTTTATCACTGTCTTACTGATGACGTATTTGCTGTTCTGTAGCTGGGCTGATCCTGTGCTCTGAACATGAAACTCGGCTAGTTGAAGATTTATTCAAGAACTATAACAGAGTAGTGCGCCCGGTGGACGATCATCGTGAGGCTGTTGTAGTCACAGTCGGGCTGCAGCTTATTCAGCTTATTAATGTGGTATAGTATGAATGATGATGTTTAACTGTGTTTGTTTATATGAGCTCATCAAACATTTCTTCTGAATAAACTTTTTCCCTAAACTTCCTGTTTGTTGTTTGAAGGATGAAGTAAATCAGATTGTAACAACCAATGTACGCCTGAAACAGGTAACCTCTGAATCTCATTACTCTTGCTATTCCAAAGCAAACTATTGCCCTGCACCTAATCACGAATGTGCTACTCTCCAGACATAAATATTACACACACAACATTTTCTATTATGGTTTCCTGAAGCAGCTTAGGCAGATGGCAGAGCTGACTAATGATTTCTTTATACAGTCCTAGAACCTTGAAGTTCCATTGAACAACGTGGAGCTCCTGACAAAAGACACTTTACATTTGACAAGATGTCCTTCTCTGATATTGTTTCAAACAGCAGATTTGTGTTACGGTTATTTTAGATTATTGAGGTCATCATCATGTATTGTTTGAACATATATAAGAAGGCGGGATTGGTAGAAGGACACATTCAGTACTTTTGTGCGTATCTACATCTATCAATGGCATGACCATCAGTAGACCTTGGGAATATTAGATTTAGTTCCAGCAATACTGATAACATGTTTCCCCTGGATAAAATTCTTTTTTTAGCAATGGACAGATGTCAACCTAAAATGGAATCCAGAAGAATATGGTGGGTTGAAAAAAATTCGTATCCCATCTGAGATAATCTGGCGCCCCGATCTTGTTCTTTATAACAAGTAAGTAGTGCTAATAGTACAAAAACTCTGCACAGAGCCTCATATAACTAAAAATTACAGAGTCTGAAGTAGAGGAAGGGGACCAATGATCAACCTGGTGTTTTTTCAATACCTATTTGAACACTTCATATGTGTCTGAATGACTAGATGAGATGAGCATCATTTGGATTAGTAAATGGAAAAGATTGTGAGAGAGAGAACATCTAAAATAGGGTCTGAGACAGTTATAGCAAGTCCAGTTCAGGACAGAAAACCTGTCTATCCTTAGAAGATCAAGACCGAATTCTTGGCACTCACCCTCCTTATAACCTAGTGACAGGGGAGTTACACTCTGGTACTTCAGGTCTGAATTTGATCCATAGGTTTTATATTCAATGAGCCAAATTCTCCACCCAGTTACCTCAGAGCAACCCCTTTACCAAGTATGTACCCTTTCCAAGTCTCCTTCAGATAGATACTGTATTATGTGTATGTCAGTTACGCTGTCCATGTCACTGTTAATTTCCTCTTTCTTTTGCAGTGCAGATGGTGAATTTGCTATTGATCAATTCACCAAAGTTCTTTTAGAACATACAGGCAAGATCACGTGGACACCACCAGCAATTTTTAAAAGTTACTGTGAAATTATAGTCACACACTTTCCATTTGACGAGCAGAACTGCAGTATGAAATTGGGCACTTGGACGTATGATGGTACAGTGGTTGTTATAAATCCGGTATGAAACAACTTTTCAAATAAGAGTACCAGTAGACACTGACTATTTTAACCTGAATTCCCATGCCTTTTTTATTTATTTATGTATTTATTTTAAGTCTCTGGTTTAAATGTCAATTGTAAACTGCTCTGATTGAAAAATAAACAGGTACTGAATTACTGAAATTATTAATGACTGATGCCAAAATATAGAGTGTACTACCAGCAGTATTCAGCACTACAGGTTTCCTACAGCTATTCTGCATACATTTAGTGCATAGAATTCATCGTCAACAGCTTGGCTAAAACTTAGAGAGCCAGTTCCTCAAATTGGCTCAGCTCCATTGACTTCAGTACAGCTGATGGCAACTCTTTGTTAGCTGTAGTAGTATTAGGGCTTAGTATTAGGATACAGCCACTAGATTGCACATGTATCAGTAGAGGGTTGACATTCTCACTCCTGGACACACAAAAGAGTCCCTTAGTCATATACATTGTGTCTCTCTCTCTCCCTCTCTCATTTTCTATAACCTTTACCACTGTGGCAGCCAAGTGCCATTTCTAGATCCACTTTATAACTACCCTCTATAACTACCCTCTTGGTTTTTAAAATTCTGTGCCAACTTGCTTCACTGACTTCCTAACTGCCTACTCTCCAGCCAATTAACTCCACTTCTTCTCTTTGATTCTTTTCAGTCTCCCTGCTTGTTTATTTCTAGAGGTTGATTTTTACCTGTGATTTCCTACCTGTCCCACTTGGAACCACTTCCTTTCTCTTTAGATATTTCACTGAAGACTCCCTTTTCTCTTTATCTTGATTGTAGTGGATGCTTTCTGTAAAGCATTTAATTGACATGTGTGTAAAAGGCACAATATTAAAATAAAAGTAACATAGAAAGGAATAGCTGGTTGGTTGGTTGGTTTGCTTACAAAGCCAGAAGCACAGGATTATAGTGAAGTTGGTTTCACTAGGAATCAATGCCAAGTTTTAATTTATTGGTCAGTAGCTCTAATATTGAGATTTACTATTTATCCTGTCAGGAGAGTGATCGCCCAGATATGAGCAACTTTATGGAGAGCGGCGAGTGGGTGATGAAAGATTACCGGAGCTGGAAGCACTTTGTTTACTATGCCTGTTGCCCTGACACTCCATATCTGGATATTACCTACCACTTCCTCATGCAGCGCTTGCCTCTCTACTTCATTGTCAATGTCATCATTCCCTGTCTGCTCTTCTCATTTTTAACTGGGTTAGTGTTTTATCTGCCCACCGATTCAGGTACGTGCGTTTATCATGTTACTGTCATAAGCGCCTGATTCTCAAAGGAAAGAGGAATAACTAACAATTAAGTCAATGGGACCTGTCAGGATCAGGCCCTAAAGTGATGGACACTATAAATCTAGCTGAGGAACAGTTTAAATTCTAAAACTGCTATTATGTAGTCCTGACTCAGCTCCCTTGGAAATCAGTGGTAAATCATCCATTCAGTTTTACTGGGAGCAAAGTTCAGCTGATTGGTTTTGTGTCTTTGAAATTAATATATTTAATATGTTAATAAACAGTCAAATGGTGACACTGGAAACCCTGATATAGCATGTTTGAGTTAGGGGAGTTAAAGTTAGTTTGTTTCGCTCGTTAGCTTTCTGATGGCACAAATAAATATATTAAGCAACCCTGGTCTCTTTCTGGCCTGTTGTGTGCTCTCTAATCTGAGAAAAGCACCTGTTCACTGCAATCATTTCTGGTGCTTAATTTGTTTTTAATCCATGCCAGGATTTTGCCCCTTATCTTTGGCTGTTTTTTTTTTTTCTTCAATTTCCTCTTCTGACAGGTCTTAGTAGCTTTTAAAAAAAAAAATAGCATGCCACTGGACTGAACATGTGTTTTGTGTTTCAGTTTTGTCACCCTTAGTGCTAAATAGCATTGCCAACCCTTCAGGATTGTCCTGGAGCCTCCAGGAATTAAAGATTAATCTTTAATTAAAGATTATGTCATGTGATGAAACCTCCAGGAATACATCCAACCTTAGTCCTAAAGGAAGTCTCAAATACTGCCTGAGCTCTACGGCCGTGTGCTCTCTTGTGCATTCAATCAGCCCACGGTGAGGCTGCCATTTATCCAGAGCAAAAAACAAAGCCACCCAAAGGAGCAAGCCCTGATTAGAGGCTGGGTTTACTCACTTAACTCCTGCAGCACATACTCATGCTCATAGCAAGTGGGTTGTCAGTGCCTCCAGCCTGTCCCCAGTCCCAGTTGTGTCCTGGCAAACTCCAGCTTGATGCTGGATGGTGTTGATCCTAATTTGGTTCCTCCACAGTGGCACAAGAACATGAATGACCAGCCAGGTTTGCTGCTTCTTGTAATGCAGAGAGATAAAAGTAGTCCAGATGTATAGGTATACATTCAAATATCCAAAATGTACCAGGAACCAATCACCCACGAAATCACGCTCTGTTTCTCTCCCTGATTAACACCCTCTGCACTGTATCCCATTAATGGCAGTGTTGTTGTTTTGTTCTGCGTGGCAGGTGAGAAGATGACTTTGAGCATTTCTATTTTGCTGTCTTTGACTGTGTTCCTTCTGGTCATTGTGGAGCTGATTCCTTCTACTTCAAGTGCAGTGCCTTTGATAGGCAAATACATGTTATTTACCATGGTGTTTGTCATAACGTCAATCATCATTACCGTCATTGTAATCAACACCCACCATCGCTCCCCAAGTACCCATATTATGCCACAGTGGGTGAGGAAGGTGAGGAAGGTTATTTGTGAATTTCTCTACTTGAGCAGGGCCTTAAATATTTCACTCTGAGGTTTATGCAATAAAAATATGAAGGTGTTGGGGGGAATTTCCCAATCCAGATAAATCTCAGGGCTCCCTGGCTGGGCAGCAAAATCACTCCTTTAAGTAGTAAAATTGCCTATTGTTGGGTAGACTACCAGAGGGAAAACCCAACACCTGGGAGGCAGATGAGACAAAACCAAGTGGCAGCTGTGGACACAGAGAAGGAATTAGGTAGGTTGCTTATATAGCTTTTTATGGGAACCGACAGATTATCAGGCTGCATGATTCCTGGCCCAGCCAGTGGCCAACTCCATCAGCCAGCTGTCAGCCCAAGTGTTCATTGTGGATCCACAGAGTGGAGCTCAACTGGATCTCCCATGACAACTCCTCAGCCCATTCCCTACTCTCCTGTGAAACAGCATTACTCCAAAGTTATTGGGAAGGAAGGGAAATCTCCCTCTCCAGCTTAAATGATGGTCACCAGACCTTACCAAGACTCATGGCAGAGTTGAGGGTATGTCTCCACCTGGGGAACCCAGACCATCCGTGGCCACTCCTGCTAGTCTTTCCATCACACAGCTTGCATGAACTGGCATTAAACTATGTAGGCCAGACCTACCACATACAGACGTATACCTTTAAAATTGCTCCTGTCTTGCAGTGGAAATTCTTTTTTTTTTTTAATGGAACTTTTACAAATATTCTATCAAATCCCTGCAAGGGTTAGGGAATTTTAAAAGGCCAAGTTTGTACATGCTGTGTGATCAGGAAGAAAAACCTCCACTGATTTAAAGAAGGTTGTGAAAATGTGTGTGTGTGTAAGTGAAACAACAGGATAGCCGACAAGAAAAATGGACCAGCAAAAGCAGGCCAAAGGGATTTCTCTGCAACACTTCTAGACACTGTGGGTCAGATCCTCATTTAATGTGTCTCAGAATAGCTCTATTGAAGTCAGTTGGGTTACACCAGCTGAGGTTCTGGTCCTGGGTGTTATACTCCAGTTATGTTTGGATCCTGTTAAATCAGTATACATTTTATATGGCAGCAAGAAATTGTTTCCTGAAAATGTGTGAGAGGCTTGTGTATGATTCAGTAAGCCCCAGGGCATCAGATTTATACAAGACAAGTAAAGTGTGACTAAGGCTTGTGCAGTGACATACTTTCAAACGGAATTTCTAGCAAATCCTGTACGGGAGATTATTTGCTAGTTACGAATGTTGCACCTGCTTTTGTCTGTTGTAATGTCACATCAGTAAGACAATCTCCCTAAACTAATACAATTTATTTTTTCAGATCTTTATTGACACAATCCCAAATGTTATGTTTTTTTCAACAATGAAACGACCATCCAGAGATAAACAAGAAAAAAGGATTTTTACAGAAGACATTGATATTTCAGAAATCTCTGGAAAACCATGTCCTGCTGCCGTCAACTTCCACTCCCCACTTACCAAAAACCCAGATGTGAAAAGTGCTATAGAGGGAATCAAATACATTGCTGAAACGATGAAATCAGACCAAGAATCCAGTAATGTAAGGCATTTTTTATGTGTGATTCATCCCTCGCTTTTAAAATAAGACACTTTATTTTCTGGGAATAATAAATCTTTCCATTTCTCACAAATACACCCCAAACATAGTTTCTGCTGTATCAAAGAGCCCTGTTCTTCCCTTGATGCAATGTGTAAAGAATGATAAATAAAAGCTACAGATGACAATTGAGTCTTTGAAAAAAGTTATGCTCTAAGATTTTCCAAGTGTAGTACATTAACTCAGAGAGGAGAGAGCATGGGTAGTTAGTATAGTTTCAAGGAAATTAACAATATTCCAAAACAGTTCCTAATGCAGGACATTTTCCTAATATAATAGGCAGTTTGCAGTACATTCAAAGCTGCAAAATAAACCTTAACAAAACTTCATGCTAACAGAAACATTTTTATTTCACCCCTTCAGATCTTAAATGTGATCTGCAAATGTTAATTCCAATTTTGATAAGCTTTGATTTTGTGGATTCAATGCTCCAAATAATTCCTATAGGAGGGGCACATAATAAGCATCTTTTTGAACACTCTGGCCTTTTTTACTGTACCACCCAAATGAAGGCATTTCCCAGGAAAAACTAGCTTTGCTCCTCTTCTGTCCTAAAACCCTTATTTATAACCCCTGGTTATATACTTCTGTCCTGAGTTGTTTCTAATATTTGGTGGTTAACTTTAATAACTAATACAGCACTTATCGTTTTGAAGGCTCCCAGAGACTTCTCAATTATATACAAAGAGCACCATTGAGATGCAGATGTTTTTGGATGGGTGGCAGCAGCAGCTTGAGCTTGGGGCTTGTTGGTGAGAGAATTATTTTGAGCACCTCCAATTTAACTAATTCATTTTGGGCCACAGTATGAAAAAAAGTGCAAATTTCTCCCCTGAATGTTTGACTGCAACGGAAATGCTGGCTCAGATGACATAGTTAGAGGTTCAGTCAAATACTCCAGTTTGCATCCGAGTTCATTTGGGGGTGAAAACTGCATCTGAAAAAAGAGAGGCCTGACCTCAGCTCTTTTGAAGATTTGCACCTCATTTGTAAAGGAGGCTCTTTGAGTCACTGGCAGCCTCTTGAAGTGAAGCTCAGCTATCTGTGTGATCTGTGCATCATTTCTAACATTTACAAAAGGTTTCCAAAGGCAAATTCCAAAACTAAGCTGGGAGTTGTAGCCATTCTGGCAAAATGTAGCACTTACGAAGTACTTGAAAATAGTAAGTGATTATCACAGCCCCAGTGAGAACTAGGTAAATCTAATAGTCAGTTTTACAGATGGGGAAACTCAGGCAGAAAGGTTGGAAAAGCCTTAGGTTACAGAGAGTCATTGTCACAGGCAGGATTAGACTAATTCCTATGTGCCCACTCCCATGCTTGGCACACTACTCTGTGCTCACTCACACTGCTTGTCTCCCCACAGACATTGCTTAGCAAAAGAGCCAGTTCAGAACAACTAGCTTGGAGGTCCTTGTACAGGCAAAGCCAGCTCATGCACCATTGTCCCCCAAAACTCTGAACTGAGTTTGGCTCCCCACAAAAATCCAGGGGTCTATAGAAAAGGGTGTTGTGTCCTGAAGGTTACTGGGTGGACAAAATAGGGACCATGAATAACCTAAAACCTTTAGGTTAAAATGGTGACTGGTTTTGAACACTCACGATTGGCATATACTTACTTTTAAGGCTCACTTTGCAGTCTAAATGGTACTCAGATTGAGTTTCAAAAGAGCCTAAGAGATTTAGGAGCACACGTTCCATTAAAAGCCAATTGGAAGGCACTTTGAAAATCTTCTTTATTTAAATTAAAACCCAGGCTAGTGTTGATATTTATAAGTCCCCAAAACGTGGCCAAATGTTTCTAGTGCTCTGAAATGCCCACTTTGGCAGCTGTCAGCACACTGCACAGTGGTGTGTGGGAAGGGGGTGGGTGTTCAAGAGTCTTGGCCGGAAACACCACAGCAAATCTCTGCTCTTACGAAATGAGCAATATGATCTTTTAACCACTGTAGAACACACACAGAATCTCTGTTCTTAAGGCTGCCGTGAAAAGGAAGGTTGAATCATCCCTTAATTTGAACTTGTGGGTCCGGGTAGCGTAGGCATTGCAGACCATTTGTCACTTCAAAGAAAGTGAGTATTCTTCCATTATAATATTAGAAGCCAGAGAGACGCTTTCCTTTGCACAAATCAGTAATTGCACACATTTCCATATGCTGCCTTGTGAGGAATATAGCTCTCAGGCGGTTCTAACTGTCTCCTCTTTCTTTCATGCCCAGGCTGCAGAAGAATGGAAGTTTGTTGCAATGGTAATTGATCACCTTCTCCTTGGTATCTTCATGTTTGTTTGCATTATTGGAACATTGGCCGTGTTTGCTGGTCGTCTTATTGAATTAAATCAAGAAGGATGAACATTAAATCTAAAACGTGTACTACCCCTGGCCAGGGGTAGCACATTTTTATTTACTTCATTGGCTTTTATTGAATACAATTCATTGTTCTACCTGTTGTGTTCTTCCCCGCTGTCCGAAGGTTGCACAGCTGAGAATCACTTCCCATGGGGAACAAATAAAGGAAAAATTAAAATGATGTTTTCCACACTTAGCATTTCTGAGCCACCTTCTAGTGATGTCTCTTTTGTCAAAAGAAAAGGATCTGTGCCACTGATCATGTGAAAATGGCTGTAAACCAGGTTCTGACCCATTTTAATAATCTTAAAAAACATTAATGTATAAATAGAAGGTTTAACTTTGAAACATATTATGGGCCAGATTGTGGGGCCAGCTGCAGCCCATGTCAATAAGGTATAACTGATGATAGGATTCTTCATTTCATGCTTTATCTGTGCTTTAGATCAGTATCTAAACTTAGCTTTCAAGCTGGCTTTAAATCTCTGATGTGCGGTTTCTGTATTGGCCATGTCACAAATGACCCATCCATTAGCAAGAGACATGCCACCAGCAGAGGGCTTTAAAATTCCATTGTGATTTTCAACTACAGGTGACTGTGAAAAGTGCTTCTGCCCATGGAAACTCTGCTTGGCTCAGCAAGAAGGGGGCAACTTTCCTTTCAGGTGTTGTAGCTGGAATCCAGCTCAGTACAGGTGATCCACACAAGAACTCCTTGCTGCCAAGTCCTCGAGGAGCCACGTTTAGGAAGTTTCACAGGTAGAGCAACTGTGCAGAGGGAATGTGCACCAAGTGTTCATAGAGCAGGTCTCTGTGCCTGTCCTAAATAGCCTGTACAAAGGGAAGCTGTTGGAAGCAGGCCAGGAGCCGGATCAGTGTTTAAAGTGGTAATTCTAAACCCCTCATGGGGTGGCAGCAGGCTGTGGCCACTTTTGGCTGAAATAATGGGTGTGGTGAGACTGGTCATGGGCAGGTGTCAGGGATTTGCCCCACCACAGAGTTTCCTGAGAGATTAGATGCAGTAAGACCTATTCCTTGGTCCCACATCTCCTGTCCCCCTGCATGCTCACTCCCCTCTTCCAACCTCAGCATTCTTTCTAAGGGTGTATCTCTACTGCAAGCTGGGGGTGTGATTCCCAGCTCAAGGCAACATACCCGCACTACCACTGATTGACCGAATATATTAAAAATACAGTGTAGCTGGAGCAGTGGGAGAGAAGTATGTACCTGTCCAAGGCCACGGGCACATACTCAAGGTGGGTAGCTCCTCCTACCAAATGTACTGCTATGGCTATGTGCTGCTTTTAGCACACTATCTCGATCAGCGCTAGCATATATTTCCTCTAGCTGGGAATCACCCCCCTAGCTGCAAGTATCAATGTACTCCAAGATGTAGTCATGTTGAGGGATAACTTATGTGAATTTAGCCTCTTTGTGTCTGTGATTTCTCCAGTTAATTCTTGGCCTGTAGATTGTTCCCCATATTCAAAATGCCAGCTGTGTTGACAAACACACAGGTAATATGGAATTGTTTCTGTTCCTTTACTGAACGAGAGCCCTTCTTAGAAGCGGATTGTGGATACTCGTTTTTCTGAAATCAACATTTGCTCTTTATGAATATGCTCTTATGTTGGCCTAAAATGTTGTACCATTCCTGCCTTCAATACGTTAACTGGGATGTTATCTGAAAACTAACACAAAAGGAGCGTGGGCACAGGGGAAGGAAATCCAGTTTCTTTTTTTGATCAAATAGTCACAGCATGTGTTTGATGTTTCCACCCAGCTGTGTTACTGAAATCAGAAGTCAGAACAATACTGCACCACAGAGAATGGGTGCAGGTTAGCCCAGGGCACTGGGCTACAGAACCTCTCAGCTTTAGGTCGCTGGTTGAAATCTAGACCAATTGAGTAGTAACTTATTCATTACTATATGGGGGCTGTTGTTTGGCCTATGTACAGGCCCAGCTTTGTAATTTGAGGGGTGAGCATGCTCCTGGGAGGGGAATTAGGTCATGATTTTGCTTCCCTTTGTCATCCTGGTGCCAAAAAAGGAGATAGGGCCAGCCAGTGAATTGCAGAGCTGCAGCAGGATGTCAAGGTGCCATGCAGCCTCCTTTTTTAACTCATGCTTAATGCCAGCATTGTATTCTTATGAAATGTTATTCTCCATTAAATATGTTTTCTAAGGTAAAAACACGCAAGCCAGCAGTTTACAAAGTTAATGTTAAAGAAGCAAGGCATGTGTGTGATGTACTACTAAAATCACCAATGCTGTTATTCTTGGTTCATTTGTTCAAGGCTTGTGCTATGGGTAAAACCTTGGACTGAATTATCATTCTACCCTGGTTCCTACTAGGTCAGGAATAAGGCAAATTGGCATGGGAGCATGGGACTTGCTTTGCCACTATACTGACTGTACTTGGTCTATGGATAGACAGAGGACTCAGTCTCCAGTGCTCTCAAGCTCTCGATTCAGCGAGGAGCATGTCACATTAGACTGCTCAATATCTCTATATACATCCTGAAGATGTTTCCTTGTAAAATATATCTCAGAGGAGACTTTAATATAACATTACGTGACAAAATGGTGAAATAAAAATACACCATTTTGAATAACAATGATAAAGCAGAGCAAATGTGCTGTTTCTTAGATAAGTTAGACAGCAGCTCCGCCCTGTGGTAAGATGGAGTACTGCTGCTTTTGTGAGTGTGAGCCATTTCTGAAATATTTGCTATTGGGGGGATTTTTTTAGTCAGCATTGAACTAATGTAGGTAACACATATATGTTAATTAGTTTTCCAGTATTAGGCTTGAAATTCTCCCTTTGCAGCCTATTTTTCCTGAATCGTGAATAGAAATGAAGGGGAAAGGACTGAAATTAATTACTACTCATTCAAGATAGCAGGCAAGTAGTATTGCTGTCTTAATGGTGCTGAAGAATTTGCTGCAACTTTAACAAAACAACTTTGAATGTACTATTGTTCCTTGAGAATTATATTGTGTGTTTGCATGGTATAGACATTTGCAATATACTATGGACTAAATTCTTCCCTGTTTTAATATGGTGGAAACTCAACTTGAATGGGGAGGGCGAGGTTTGGGCATGGGGATGTGAGCGGAGGAGGCTGGTGTGCAGAGGGAGCTTGGGCTATGGCTGTAGGGGTGTTGGGGGAAGAGAAAGCGGTCAGTACTCACCTTAACCTTGGAGATGCACAGCAGGCTTGGAAGAAGCACACTCAGGGCACCTGCAGCAGAATGGTGTCCACATGCCCTGTCCCAGGCACCCAGAGTGACTGCCCATCGAGCTCCCTGCTCCCCATGCTGGCTGCTTCTTTTATACAACTGGCAGAGGCTTCTGCCCTGGAGGGGAAGCAGCCTTCCCCCATTCCCAAAATGACTCAGCTCACCCTAGCTGTCCCTTCCAAGCCCAGCCCAGCTGCACCCCCACCTCCAGGGACTACCCCTCCCTGGCAGTGAGCAGGCTGGGCCAGAGGAAGAGCAGGGCCCAGGCTACCCTGTCTTGTGCCCTCTCAAGTACAGAGGAAATATTGTGTGGGCAGAAACACAGATCACCCCCCACAATGTTTTCTTCACTAGCCCCCACTGTCCAGTTGGTTCTGCTGCCCCAGTGCCAAACTATATGCTCAGCGTTTTCTGGCAGACGGTTGTTTTGGTGAGCTACAGCCCCAAAACACAACTAAATAAGTTCGGTGTCTGGACTAGAGTCCTGCTATTTGCAATACTCCACTAAGCTTTTTCACTACCTGCTTTCCCCTATTATTTGAGAAAGAAGGAAAACTCCCAAGTCACATCTTGCCATTCTCCCATTCTCTGGTGCCATTGAGTCTCTTAGCCCTATAAACCACCACTGAGAGTTAAGTGTCAAGGCGAGGTCTCTGGTGGCATGCTAATAGGGCTAGCTGTATTTCTGACCTCACTGTGGTCTCTGACTATGTCTTCACAGGCCTCAGGCCTTGTGCCTTTACCTGTCCTCAGGTAAAGTACACAAGGTACTGTAGTCGAGCAGCCAGTCTATCCAGTCCAGTGCTTATCCAGCAGGTCTGACTAGATTGGATACCCTCAGCATTCTTCCCTTCGCAAGCTTGTGTCTAGCAGTGAAAACAGTGATCCGACAACTTTTTTAAAACATTGTTTTTTCTTAGCAGTAGGAACAAAGCATTAAACCTAAGAAAAGGAGGATTTTAAAATAGCAAAAGGTCTACACATCTATCTGACCTTGAATCAAGCCATCCTCTTGATGGGAACCCGACATGTCTAACTTCTCCCAGACTCTCCCACAGCAGGCTGTAGGGTGGCTCTAGCTTTGAGGGAGTGTGTGTCTCTTTAAACCCTCCTGAGACTTTTGACCCCTTCACAGAGACTGATTTAGTCCTGGGGGAAACCTGTCTGGCAAACCAGCAGGAGGTTGTGCCAGAGCATCAAAACAAATGGCTTTTGCATTGTCTCTCAAATGTGTGCTGATAAATGTACATCAGGGTCCACCTCCCCCTTCCTGGTGCATTTCCTGACAATCCTGTTACTGAATTACCACAATATGTGCATGCAGCAAACATCACAAGGACCCCACACAATATTCATAAATTATGACCAGCAGTGCCAAATCATCACAGCTGGTATTAGTAATTCCACATCCTCCCTTGGTGGCTTGTACCACTGCCCAAGGGTTTGCATCTGTTGGCAGATGCAGGACAGAGCTCAGATCATAGTGACAGACTAACCCAGGGTAGGGTGTGGCAATGCAAAGCTGCCACAGCCAACTAGACCTGTCTCAGAAGCGAGCAGTGCTAGTCATTGGATACACGCCTCTTGGGGGAATCTATTCTTTTTCCACTTTAGATTAAATTCTTTCTCCTAACTAACCAAAGAAGGGGGCACCTCAATTCTCTTAAGTTGTGCCACTTCAATTTTTGCCAACTGCCTATCCTGCTTCCTGAGTGCTTGGACCTCCATCAGCGTGGATCTGTGGGTATTAAGCACAGTGGAGTTGGGACATACCCTTCAATTCACTTCTATCCCCCCATTTCCCCATCCCTCTACAGAGACCCTTCACTTGGGAGCTGCTGTTTCAGGAGCTCCAGTCTCTTCTCATGGGGTCCATACAGGAAGTTCCCATGTCATTCAGAGGGAAGGGATTTTATTCCCGTTACTTTCTAATCCTAATCCTGAATACAAAGGAAGAGTAGTAGTGTGAGGCACCCGAAGGTGCTCATTCTGCCCCAGCGGGTACTGCTGAGGGGAAACTCCAACAACTGTGCACAAGGTGCACACACCCCTACAATGTAACACATCTCAAACAGGTAAAGAAAAGTCGGTAACTGTTTTATCTGACTCTTCAAACTAACAGTGTGCTGATCTGCTGAGTAAGAAGATGCCATTTGCACAGTAAGGAGTACTGTAAGTAACTGACGTCCACGTTTATTGTCATCCTCTTGCTTATTAAACTGTTATTGTTCCCTTTAATCCTTTGCTTGTTGTACCCCTTCATGTGCTTTTGACGTTACTCTTCCATGTCTTTAATTCAGCAGCCCCCTCTCACTTTTCTAGACTAACTTATTTTTGGTATTATTCTTTTTCTACTTTCAAAGGGTATGGCTACACTTGAAACTTCAAAGCGCTGTTGCGGCAGCACGTTGAAATGCAAGTGTGGTTGCAGCGCCAGCGCTGGGAGAGAGCTCTCCCAGCACTGCATGTACTCCACATCCTGATGGGGTTTAGCTTGCAGCACTGGGAGCCGCGCTCCCAGCACTGCGGCACTGTTTACACTGGCGCTTTACAGCGCTGTATCTTGCAGCGCTCAGAGGTGTGTTTTTTTCACACCTCTGAGCAAGAAAGTTGCAGCACTGTAAAATGCCAGTGTAGCCAAGGCCAAAGGCTCTTTTAATCACATTGGCCACTAACTCTTTTCCTTATGCACTTAGATTGTGTTCTAATGGGGCTTGGATATTTCACTCTCAGAAATGTCCAGCCATCCTGAATCTGTTGTCTTCTTCTTCAGCAATTACTCTGTCCAAGGGACCTGACCCACTAACTTGAGGGGGTTTTTGAAGTCTGCATTTAAAAAACCCATTAAAGAGTTCCAGAGGACCGTTTTCCACTGCTGCATGTGCCTGGAAGCAACAGTCAGAATGGGCTGCTGCTCTTAATATTCGCAGTGCAGATAAGCTAAATTTGATGGCCTTATTTAACTTCCTCAGCCAGTTGTACCTCAGCCATGTGACATGCAGCTGAGATGAAGTGGATATGGCAGAATGAGCAGAGAAACGACAGCAGCCTACTCTAAAAGCCCGATCATGAGCTCAGATATGCCACAGGTTGGAATTTCCTTCTGATCACTCACCCGGGACCAGTGATTGGAAAAGCTTACTGGTCCTGAAAGCATTTGTCCAGGTCCTGCCAAAGTGGTTCTGACTCTGTCAGGTCATGAACTATTAAACATTAGACATTAAAAGACAGGTGTCACTTGATAATCTGAACACATTGCAATATGTTGTTTTTGAATATTAGTATCATAAACATTCTCAGCATTCCCCCAAAGCTTAAGATTCTATTTGTCCCTTTGCTGTGGTTGCCTGAGAGGCAATCTGAGTCTCATGATGCTGCTGACTAAGCAGTTCCTGTTTCCACATTTAAGAGAAGCCACAGAGGCATACTGAAATTAAATGGAGAAAATACTGGGTTTAAGGACGGGGGTGGGAAGTGGAGGGAGATAATTGGATTTTAAGAGGGACATATGTGGTGCATAAGCATTGTGCTGGTTCTCTGCCGGGCGGGAGGGGGGAATTTCACCATTAAAGAAATTGTTTTCAGATGTGGTGATCTTTACAATAACAGACTTCACAGCTGTCACTGGTCTCTCACATTATCACTGATTTTGATATTGGTCCAGAATTTAAGATAGCAAGGCCTAGGCCAGAGTAATTTTTGATCACCAGATAGCCACACACATATCATCATCGACACATAGAGTTGTGTAGGAACCTGAGCAGTGCTCGGTAAGTCACTGGAATCCTGACACCCTAAATATATGCTTTGAGACACCTAGCCATCCTCCATATTTGTGCCTGGTGTTACAACCCTGGGGGAGCTCCCCATGGTGGACACTCACCAGGTTGCTGAACTTGGATTCAGTCACTGGACCCATGTGCTCTTAGGCAGATTGGGGCTGGATAGAGTCTAGGAACAGTTTCTGGTTCTGGGCCTCTAGATACCTTCCTGGGAGGCAGATATTCTGGCCAGTACTCCTTTCTGAGAGATAAGGATTCCACAGTCCAACTCTCCAGACACCATAACTAGAGCCAGCTCTTCCAAGCCTTCCCACCAAAGCTGTGGACCCTCTAGGTTACTGTTTCTCCCTTTGGGACTATGTGACAGTGAAAGCAAGGAACACATAGATTCTTCAAAGGAATTTCTAAACCAATCACAACAGACAAAGCACAGGAGAGATACTGATATATGGCAAAATAACAAACACCTGCACACAAAGCCTTCTAGTGTCTTTACTACTTCTAGAGCCCTTTGGGTTTTGGTCAGTACATTCAAGATTCCAGGACCTGCTGCTGCTTCTTGCCTTGCAGTTCTAGTCTCCTCTCAAAACAGCCAGGCAGAGAGCCGCCTTATTATACATTTTCAGTCCCCCCCACATCACTCCAGATGACTCTCCTCAGTGGCTTCAAATCCCTCATTGGCTGCTCCAGTGCTTGGTTACAAGTCTACCTGGGAGAACTGGTTCCTTTGGGCAGCAGCTAGCTTATTGTCCTAGAATGCCTTAATTTGAATGGGAGACCCTCTAGGTTAATGATGCTTGATTGCTCTGCATTGTTAGTCACCTGCTAACGCCTTCTGGAATCCTAGTCTAAAATGGAGGTAAAAAGGCAACAGAGCAGAGTACACTCAAAAGGACATTCACAAAACAAAATGGAGTTTGTAGTTTGATATAAAATGGACAGACATAATCTGTCACATCATGTGACTGAATAGAGAAGATTTTAGTCTTACACCCATTATTCATGTAGCCTTCTTTCCTGCTCCCTTTCATAGATATGGAGGGCACTGCATGCATCAGAATCAGTGCAGATCTGCTGATGGTAGGAGGAAGATTTGTGAAGCCCACTTAGAGCAGGCACACCATAAAGCCCAGGTTTGTGGGTGAGACTATCTTCAGAGGTACACGCAGTGTGTCTGAGGGGTAGGCATAGGAGCGGTGCCAGGGTTTTTGGTGCCCTAAGAGGGGGTTCTTCCACGCTTCCGGTTGTTGGTGGCAATTCTGTGGCGGGGGGGTCCTTCCGCGTTCCCGGTCATTGGGACACTTCGGCGGTGAGTCACGGAGCGAGTGAAGGATCCACCGCAGAATTGCCGCCAAAGACCCAGAGCACGGAAGGACCCCCAGCCGCCGAATTGCCGCCAAGGGCAGCAAAATGCCACCTCCCCCAAATCCTGGTGCCCTAGGCGTCCACCTAGGTCGCCTAAATGGAAGCGCTGGCCCTGGGTGGGCATACAGTGAAACAGGGACAGGCCAATGAAATTTGCTGCTCTTTGAATTGACCAGACACTGACCATGCAGGGAAGTACACAAGGGATGTCTATGTCGACTACTCAAGCCTTGTGAAACTGGGATAGTGGCTGCAGAGCTGCATAAGAGGGAGAATTCTTCCTCATTCCCTTTCCCTGTGGAGATTCACATTTCCTCCAGCTCAAGTACTCAGGCTGGGTGCTGGGAACAAGATTTTCACCAGAGTCTCAAATGAGTTGATCTGAAAAAAAAGTATCTTGATGTAATTTACTCCATACACATTGTGGAATCAACATCTCATGAGTTCCCTCTCATGAACAGTCCATAGGGAACAATTTACCTACATCAGTTTTAAACTGCTTTTAGCTAACAGTGACCCAAATGCAAAATCTGGTGCTCAGGAGATTCATGTGGATTTGTGACCCTCTTTAGAGGTCCTTGTGTCTGTGAACCCAGAATGGCAGTAAACACATATCTGCTTTTTCTACCTATGAGCTTTGTAATGTGGATAATATTCTTCATGTGTGAACAAATCCAACTATAAATGGGGAAAATAGTCTTTTCTCTGTTTAAATGTTGCAGGGCACTATGTGTGTAATGATACAACAGCATAGAAATGGCTTATAAACATGTTTGAGGGCTTTGCAACATTATATAGCAATAGCATGTTACTCAGTGAGGTGATACTGCTTTGGTTTGATAGGAATGCAGCATGCCACATGATAGTGCAGCCCTCAGTGCTGTCTTGGGATAACTACTAATCTCTTGGTGAAAGCATGAGAGTAAGACATAACTGGTTTGTTCAGCAAACAGAATACACAATCTTTGGCCTTGTAATACTGTGAACTTTTGGGCATACATAGCCCTGAGGAATCCAGAATGTATTGAGATTTCTGATTTCCCTGTATGTCTTTCGGCAGAAACCATGGCTATGCCTTTGTGATGAGGTGTCCACACCACACAAGGCCTAAAGGAGTTTAGGTGGCTAGAGGGGACAATTAACTGCCCAGGCTGCACCTGGAGGAATATCCAGGGAGAAGAGATTAATTAGAGAGGAGGCTCAGCTGATCAGGAACAGGAGTGGCCTGTATGAAGCCCAGGAGCTAAGAGCAGAAAGGGGACCACAGGGAATTAGTCTACATCTAAAATTACTTCTTGGGAGGAGAGAATTTGGGCTGACAAACCCAGGGAAGGGAAAGGACAGTTCCCCAAATAGCCACTGGGGAAGCAGCACAGACCAGGCAGTGGAGAGCAGACTGCCTGGGACAGTTTGCACTGAAAGACTTTGATAGCCTGAAAGGAGAGGACCTGGCCAGAGGGCTAAATCATGAAGAGGAAGCTTTAGCTCCTGGAGAAAGAGGGGCTGCAGGATGAGAGAGGATGATGGGTAGAGAGACTACCAGAGAAGGGCATAGCACCTGGAAGGAGCTAACCTGCAGACCGGTTGGGAGGAGGTGTCACTAGTGGTGAGTAGACCTGTGACAGCCTCACATAATATCACTTGCAGTTGCTGAGATGGTCAGGGTTTGTACAGGGAGCAAATGAGACAGGTCAGTTAGAAGCAAGGAAGGATATGGCTTGTTATACATGGAATGTGCATAAATGGGAAATCATTCTAGGAGCAAAAGTGCGTGGGAACAATCATAGAATCATAGAAGATTAGGGTTCAAAGAGACCTCAGGAGGTCATCTAGTCCAACTCCTGGCTCAAAGGAGGACCAATCTCCAAATAAATCATCCTAGCCAGAGCTTTGTCAAGCTGGGCCTAAAAAACCACTAAGGGTGGAGATTCCACCACCTCCCTAGGTAGCCCATTCTAGTGCTTCATCACCCTCCTAGTGAAATCGTTTTTCCTAATCACCAACCTAGACCTCCCCCACGGCAACTTGAGACCATTACTTCTTGTTCTGTCATCTGCCACCACTGAGAACAGCCGAGCTCCATCCTCTTTGGAACCCTCTTTCAGGTAGTTGAAGACTGCTATCACGCCCCCCACCCCACCCACCACAGTCTTCTTTTCTGCAGACTAAATAAACCCAGTTCCCTCAGCCTCTCCTCATAAGTCATGTGCCCCAGCCCTCTAATCATTTTTGTTGCCCTCGGCTGGACTCTTTCCAATTTGTCCACATCCTTTCTGTAGTGGGCCCCCCCCCAGCCCCAAAACTGGACACAGTACTCCAGATGTGGCCTCACCAGTGCTGAATAGAGGGGAATAATTATTTCCCTGCTGGCAATGCTTCTGCTAATGCAGCCCAATATGCTGTTAGCCTTCTTGGCAACAAGGGCACACTGTTGGATCATATCCAGTTTCTCATCCACTGTAATCCCCAGGTCCACAGAACTGCTGCTTAGCCAGTTGGTCCCCAGCCTGTAGCAGTGCATGGGATTCTTCCATCCAAAGTGCAGGACTCTGCACTTGTCCTTGTTGAACCTCATCAGATTCTTTTAGCCCAATTCTCTGATTTGTCTAGGTCACTCTGGACCCTATTCCTTCCCTCCAGCGTATCTACCTCTCCCTCCAGCTTAGTGTCATCTGCAAACTTGCTGAGGTTGCAATCCATCCCATCATCCAGAACATTAATGAAGATGTTGAAACAATCCAGCCCCAGGACAGACCCCTGGGGCGCTCTGCTTGATACCGGCTGCCAACTAGACATCAAGCCGTTGATCACTATCCATTGAGCCCGACGATCTAGCCAGCTTTCTATCCACCTTATTGTCCATTCATCCAATCCATGCTTTTTTAACTTGCTGTCAAGAATACTGTGGGAGACTGTATCAAAAGCTTTGCTAAAGTCAAGATATATCATGTCCACTGCTTTCCCCATATCCACAGAGCCAGTTATCTCATCAGAGAAGGTAATCAGATTGGTCAGGCATCACTTGCCCTGGGTGAATCCATGTTGACTGTTCCTGATCACCTTCCTCTTCTCCAAGTACTTCAAAATGAATTCCTTGAGAATCTGCTGCATGATTTTTCCAGAGACTGTAGTTCCCTGGATTCTCCTTCTTCCTTTTTTAAAAGATGGGCATTATATTTGCCTTTTTCCAGTCATCCAGGACCTCCCCCAACAGCCATGAGTTTTCAAAGATAATAGCCAATGACGTTGCAATCACATCAGCCAACTCCCTCAGCACCCTCGGATGCACTAGATCCGGCTCCATGGACTTGTGCATGTCCAGCTTTTTAAAATAGTCCTTAATCTGTTCTTTCCCCAGTGAGGGCTGTTGGTCTCCTCCCCATACTATGCTGCCCAGACAGCAGTCTGGGAGCTGACCTTATCTGTGAAAATTGAAGCAAAAAAAGTATGGCGTACTTCAGCTTTTTCCACATCATCTTGCCTGAGGAGATTGTGAAGGTTAGGACTATAACAGGGTTTAAAAAAGAACTAGATAAATTCATGGAGATTAAGTCCATTAATGGCTATTAGACAGGATGGGTAAGGAATGGTGTCCCTAGCCTCTGTTTGTCAGAAGGTGGAGATGGATGGCAGGAGAGAGATCACTTGATCATTACCTGTTAGGTTTACACCCTCTGGGTCACCTGGCATTGGCTGCTGTCAGCAGACAGGATACTGGGCTGGATGGACCTTTAGTTTGACCCAGTATGGCCGTTCTTATGTTCTTATTTGTCACTAGATTGCCTCCACCAGTCAGTTAAAGTCCCACACTTTCCCTGACCTTCTTGTTGTAGAAACCCTTCTTGTTACCCTTCACATCCCTTGCTAGCTACAACTCCAGTTGTGCTTTGGTCTTCCTGATTACACCCCTGCATGCTCAAGCAATATATTTATACTCCTCCTCTAGTCATCTGTCCAAGTTTCCACTTCTTGTAAGCTTCCTTTTTGTGTTTAAGCTCACTGAAGATTTCACTGGTCAAGCTGGTCACCTGCCATATTTGCTATTCTTTCTGCACATCAGTATGGTTTGTTCCTGAGAACTCAATAAGACTTCTTTGAAATACAGCCAGCTCTATATTGGGCTCTGATGGACAGTAGTACAGAATGGAGAGTCCCTTCCATCCTTCTACCCACAGCAGCTAAAAAGCAATGCCCAGGATATTCCCTGCTAAGTTACTATGTCACCAGCACTTTTATTTGGAGCACTATTTCATTCAGAAGCACAGCACTGGGCTATGGGGCATTAACAGAAGTTTTCTTTGTAGAAAACTGGGTGAAGCCAAGGTTAAAGGAAGAAGAATCTGTTGCTTGCTCATTAAAGCAATTTCTATATGAACAAGTTAATTGAGGTAAGACAACAAATTCTGCTCAGAGGCCTCATGTGGAGAGGTGTAATTGACCTCCCCACATATCTCCTTCCCACTGTTAAATTATGTTTGTTTTCTGCTGCCTGCCTCTCTGCCTGCAGCATCATGTCTCTAGAGCTGCACTACTCTCCCCCTGCTGCCTGGTCTCAAAGCTATCAGAGGCAAGCTAGGAAAATACCTGTTTCAGGAGCAATGTGGACACAAACAGAAAGAATATCTGTACTGGGGTTGAAAGACAGTTTTGTCTGGAGGGCTGGAACTATCTTTCAACTTGGATCCAGATATGCCATTATTCTACCTGCAATGCTAAACTGGCTGAGATAGCATGTAGCACTTTCACTTAGCCAATGGAACTAATTGCCATATAATAGCATTGAGGCCAAGAACCAGTCAGGATTCACAAATGATCATTCGTTTGTTTGGATAAGAAGTACTTCCTGAGTTTGAGGGGGGAAATCTAAAAAATAACAGAGGTTTGAAAGGGATATAAGCCCTCATGCTTCAGGCCATAACCCCCCTCTAACAATTGGGGGTTAGGAATAAACTTTCTCTGGCAGCAGGCTACCCTGTAACCACTTACTGGAAAGTTTTTTGTACCGGCCTCTAAAGTATCTGGTGTGGGCCACTCCTGGAGACAACAGGTCTGATCCAGTCTGGCAATTCCAATGCATTTATGATGGCATTATGATGGAAATAAGTTGGAAGAACAGGAATACTTGTGGCACCTTAGAGACTAACAAATTTATTTGAGCATAAGCTTTCGTGGGTTACAGCCTACTTCATTGGATGCATAGAATGGAACATATAAGAAGAGCGTGTGTGTGATGCCCCAGCCCTGCGCAGACAGTTGGCATGGCACACCTCAAGCTAACCGCCCATGTCTTAGGCTCTCTTGGTATTACATTCCCCGCTTTTTGTCTTTTTATGGAGAGGATGTTTACCCTTCTTCCCAGAAAGGTACAATGTATTGACTAAAGATGGATACTCTTCCGAAAATAATTAACTAACCACTTTTCCCCTTGGTCTATAGCAAGGGCACCCTCTTTCATCTAATTTCTTCTTTGTCCAGTTTGTAGACAGTCTTTGGAATGAGACCAGCCAGTCATCTGCAAGCAGATTAAGAGTGACGGGCAGGAAGAGTGAACTGCATCTATTTATTATCAATGGGGGATATCTTGTGATGGTGCATGGGTGGCTCCGGCGCTGAGTCACCTGGGGAGAGCCCCTGCCTCCAGTGAGAGACAGTTGCTTGCGTTTAACTGGGTGTTAGCTCCTGGACATCATCAGCCTATTAAAGCCCAGAGAAGAGAAATTGGGTAACTACCAGCCCCTCTAGGCTGCCAGGTTTGGTTTTGTTTTTTTAAATATAGCAATAAAACATTGTGTGTTCAACTGAAACCTCTAGAAAGTGTGGTTAGACAAACTGAAGTTCAGTGTTTCATTTTAATTGTGGGGAATGTGGATTTTTATGGAGTTTTTGTGGGAGAAGTTTGTTTTTAATCACAGAAAACTTGCGTCCCTTGCTGATGATACTAAAGGCTGGAGGGAAGGACATACAGCTCCCGCTGTTTATAATCCAAAACACAGAACTCTGCCTTTTTAGAAAGAGAAGGGGCAGCTGTGCTAAGACAATAACATTTCTTCAGCGGAGCTGAGGCTCGAACGCTACTGCTCGCTCCCTTAGATCTGGTTCCCAGCTCCTGCCCTTGCACCAACGGGGCTGGGCGTCCCGGCCAACGGCGCTTGCGAGGAGCCGCTCGGTGCCAAGGACAGGAGATGGGCATCGGCCCTGCTGGAGCGTCACTTGCCTAATGGGCATGTGCAGACACGTCGCACATGCTCATTCGGACCAGCTCCGGAGTCGGGACATGTGCAGAAGCGAAGAGGGCTCATTGGGCAGGTTCTGCTCTGGCTGCTCCGGGAGCTTTTCCTGCTGCTGCTGCTGCTCAGCCGCTCCCGGGCTCTAGAAATAGTTTCCCATCCCAAAATGCTCCGGTCGCTACAGCGGCTGGCTGAGAGGCGAGCGCTGCCTCCCTCGCCCGGGGCGTAGGGAGACCGGAGGGACCCAGGCGGAGAGCGGTAAGGGGAAGGGGGACCCCGCTCCTGGGGCTGACCCCAGCTGGTGGGGGAGGGGGAGGGGTGTCACTGGGTGGGGCTGGCAGCGGCGGAGGGCGCTGGGGTTTGTCTGAAGAGGCCCTGGGGAGCAGGGGCCGGGGCTTGGTGGTGCTCAGAGCCGCGCTAATCGCTGTCAATCAATCCCCCGCCGCCCCCAGCGCGGGCGTGGTGGGCAGAGCCTCGCGCCGCTTGCCCCGGCTCCCTTCCCCGGGCCGGGAGCTGCCTCCCCGCCCGCAGGCACCGGGGACCCGGAGCGCCCCTCGCTCCCGGGCCGGCCAGGGCGGGCACCCTGCGCAGCTCGTCCAAAGTTTGCGAGTGGGGGAAAGGTCCCCGCCTGCCTGTCACCGCACCACGCCGCCGAGCCGGGTCTGGCGGAGCAGCGGGCTGGCCTGGCCAGGCTGCGAGTCGGGGACTTCCTTGGGAAGGAAGGGAGCGAGCGAGAGGCACCGCGCCTGTGTTTGTGCCATGACACTGAAGCTGAATTCTTGCCTCTTTCTGTTTTCCAGACCTGTCTGTCTAACCCTTGGATAAGCTCCCTGCATTCTGAAGCAGCTCCCGCTCTTCCCAGCCGTCTCCATAGACTGTGCGCCCTCTTGTTACCACCCTTTTCTGATTTTCCTTTCCTTTCCTTGTGCTCTGCCTTCTGGACTTCTGTTGTTGGGGTATTTTTGGAGGGGCGGCTGGATGAATGGTGGTTGGATTGTCCATTCCATTAGTAAAATGTGGGGCCAAATGCTGCCCTTCCTTAAAAGCCATAATTCTGCCCTACCCTAAGCAGATGTGTCCCAGCTAACATCAGAATGCCTGTTTCTGCCCCTGTAAATCCCATGCAGCCAGATCAGACTGGAGGAATGGGGTCAGGCCAGGACAAATTAAGCTCCTTCCTTCTGCTTGTGACACCAAACTAAGATGTTGCCTCTGTAGATTGTGCAGTTTGTAAGAAAAAAGAGGGATGCCCATTTTATGAAGTGCTTTGATCAGCAGTTAAATGGTATATGCTGATATTTTAAATTGTGTAATTAGGCTTCAGAGTTAACACCCCATGGAGATGAATGGAGCAGTTCACATCTCTCCGAGCTATTGTTTCAGGCTTGCTTGCTTTATTTATTTGTTTTTGTAGACTCAAGCAGAAATCACTAAATCGGTCTACATTCACTTCAGAATCTGAAGTGTTTTTTGTCTTTTGTTTCTGCAACCCATTTGTTTGTGTACGACCAATTGAGCCAATATTGGAGCAGAATTTGGCCCTGTGACTTTAGGTGAGACATACTTGTTCAGAATTCCAAAACATGGAACTTCTTGTTATCACTTTTTTATTTTTAAACATTGCTTGACAAGGGGAAATACATCTGGCTAGAGCCAGGCATATAGGAGTGATGTGCAAGATTCTCCCATGATATTCTGCTAATGTGCCTCTCTCCTGACCTCTTTCCCTCCACCCCTTTTCCATACCTCTCCTCCGCAGAGTCTGAAGGTTTTGGAGATAAGACCAGGGAGCCAAGGTGACCATCAGACTCCTTTCAGGTGTTGCCTAGATAGGTTTTTTTGATTCATCTTCTCTGAAAATGGAAGGTTATCGCTGAGCTGAGGCAAACAACAGCCTGCAGGTCTGCCCCAGCCCACAGCCTTGTTAAGCATAGCATATACCATGGCTTATAGTAGAAAGAATATAGTAGAAAAGCGGATTCTCTGTGCTCTTAACACACATAGGGAAGGAGTCTGAAAAGTGGGAGAAACATGGCTGTTCTTATGTGCTCCCTCATGTCTGGCCAGTGGGAACACATGAGAAGAGAACAAGAACAGAAAGACTGAGAGGGTCAGAGGAAAGCTACATAGGAAAAATAACCTTTTTTTACAGAAAACCCTCCAGCAGAAGCATGGTAGGATGGTAGCATAGTACCCTTATAGGATGGTTGGCTATTTTTGACAGTCTCTGTGGTTATTCTTCTTCCATTCTTTCTGTCTCCAGCTGCTGCTGTTTTTTATCCTGACAGTACTTTAGGTATATCTACACTACAAGTGCTACAGTAGCACCGGTGCAGCTATGCTGCTATAGTCCTGTAGTGTAGACACTTGCAAGGGAAGGAGTTGGTTTGTCGCTGTAGTAAATCCACCCCCTGGAGAGGCAGTAGCTAGGTTGACAAGAGAATTGTTCCATCGACCTTGAAGTGCCTAAACTGGCACTTAGGTTAGCTTAACTACATCTCTCAGGGGTGTGAATTTTTCACATCCCTCAGCATGTGGACAGATCAGCCTACATCAGGGGTCAGCAACCTTTCAGAAGTGATGTGCCGAGTCGTCATTTATTCACTCTAATTTTAGGTTTCGTGTGCCAGTAATACATTTTAACATTTTTAGAAGGTCTCTTTCTAGAAGTCTATAATATATAACTAAACTATTGTTGTATGTAAAGTAAATAAGGTTTTTAAAAATTTTAAATGAACCTTCTTAAACAAATTAAAATGCAGAGCCCCCCCCAGCTTGGTGGCCAGGACCCGGGCAGTGTGAGTGCCACTGAAAATCAACTTGCGTGCTGCAGGTTGCCTACCCCTGGCCTACATTTTAGATGTAAACCAGGCTTTTGTCTCTTCCCCAATTCTCTCTTCTGCTGCTTTTCTGCCCATGTTATCTTCTTCCCATGGAGTTGATTGGGATGTTGGCCCTTAATGTGTGTCTGTCACTTGCATAGGCCCTTGAGTTACCACTTAAATCACTATGTTGCCCAATCTCTCATCCACAATCAGTGAAAACAAATGTACTAGGAATATTATGTGACACATTAAAGAAACCCTTTTGGCTGTCTTCTCTTCAGAATGGAAGCTCTCTGGGGCAGGGACTGCGGTCTCTATTCTATGCATCCAAAGAAGTGAGCTGTAGCTCACGAAAGCTCATGCTGAAATAAATTTGTTAGTCTCTAAGGTGCCACAAGTACTCCTGTTCTTTTTGCGGATACAGACTAACACGGCTGCTACTCTGAAACCGGTCTCTATTCTATGTTTCATACAATGTCTAGCAGAGGAGGGCCTCACTCTTGGATTCAGTTGGCAACTAGCCACTACCATAATAAATTGTCATACCTCAGTTATTCCTTTTCAGATGCACACACTCTGTATAGCTAACTTGAAACTAAAGGTGGCAAGAAGCAACAGTTCTTCAGATTTTTGTTTTGTTTTGCAAATCTTTTCCTAATGCTCTGGATACAGCTTAATATTTCAATATTTACCATCCCATCTGCCTTGAAATGGGAATTACAAGCACTTATATTGGAGTGCAACAAGATCAGTGTCCTCTACTGAAATGTAACTTGTAACTTTATACAGTAATACACAACTCATTGAATGGCAGCAGATCTCCTTATGTCTCCTATAGGAATAAAACTCCAAGGGACTATTCTCTCTTTTTCACCCCTGAAGTATGCACACCGCGGTCCCATAACTGCATCTGGACTCTAGCCCTCTTACTTACACAATTGCTTCTTTGCTTAGCGGAGACGCAAAGTAAATCTGAACTGTATTGGAAGCAAGCCTTTACCTTTGGCAGATGTGTGCTCTTCCCTTCCCCACAGCCTCACCTAAGACAAGAATAAGACCCCAGATATAAGATACTAGAGGGGCCAATGACAGGTGGGAGCTATCCTAGCCTCTTTGTGAAGGAGACACTAAGACTGCAACATCCCTCCTTTATTGTCCCTTGCCAATATCTCACTGAAGTTCTTACAGCTACCACGTTGTTACTCTGCTTGTAAAAATTGCTATGCTTTCTTAGAAGCAGAAAAGGCTGTACCTTTGGCTGTTAGTATAGTAGCAGCCCAGAAACAATAATCCAGACATCTCCCCAAGGAACAGAGCTCTTCCCTAGAGGAGCATACACTGTCTCCAAATATATCATAGTGGTGCCATTGCATTTCAACTAAAAATTCACTTCAGTCTTGACTAACTTGCATATGTGGACCTTGGAGTTACTGTTTGGAAACAAAGAAAAGATATTGGGGGGAAAAAAGGGCAGGAGGTTGGAAACCTGTCTAAAGAGCTTGTGAAATGAGTAACACACGTATCCAAAGCCTAACAATGAGCTGCTGTGAAATGGTGTAAAACTTCCATTCTCATTAAAAGTGGGTGTTCTCCCCACTGATTTCTCTTATTCTTCTTGATAACGTTACACCTCAGGACTAATTTAGACACTTTCTACTTTGTGACTTCATTCCTGCATGTGGTGTAGTTTTAATTTTTTAAGGATTGGATCTGGTGTAATATGTATTGTAAGGTGGGAGTGTGATTGTGTCTTGGTTCACAACTGCTCAGTAAGTCTCCGTGCATTTGAAAGAAATTTCAAATAAGCATTGCTGTTATACGTTGCAAACAAGTCACCTATTTTGGGCAGGATAGTTTTTATACTTGGCAATATTAAAGGGAAAATACTAAAATGGCTTTAAATAATAAGACTTGGAGATATATGATGTATTGCATCAAGTGCATAGCAAAGTGTTCACAGTCTTCTATATGATCATGAATCATTTGTCAGTTAATTAACCATGCAAGTCACTAACTTGTACCAGTTACCAAATAGCCCAGGGAAATGCATTATAAAAAAAATCTAATTTAACGAAGTTGTCTAGAATGCTGCTTTGTACTGCACATATTGTTGAACAAAAATAATGAAATATTGATGGATTTTTCCAGCCGCCATTCTTCTTGCAATATCAGTTTGATGCTCTGAGCTGTAACACTGACACTATAGATAAAGGCTGAACATGAGATACAGTTTGGCCACTAGCATGCAGCATGTGAAATTTGCAGAGCTATTGCAAGAAAGTAGCAGTAAATATATTTTTGTGTGTGTGGAATTATTAGGGAAGTGATGAGTAGTTCTTGCATGTTTTATACATCTACTTGCATGTTTTATACATCTAGATACTTTTTTCCAAGAAAACATACAATGAAATCAGTGTCCAGACCACAGTACTTCAGTGTTAGGAGTTGGATAATTAAATAATAGAGATGGTCTCAGCAGCATTTAAAGCTAAGAGAATAAAAACCAACTGCCATTGAGTCTTAAGATTTGAACCTTAAAGGATGCTATAGAGCATTCGACATGGGGGTTTTGCAAGATGAGTCGACTAAAGGCCTGTGGCTATAACAGAATGACACCCAAAGGCCTGAAAGAGCTGCTCTCTCAGGGTCCAATCCAACTCCCACTGCAGGCTGCCTGCCACTGACTTGGAGTGTGTCAGATTGTATCTGGTAAGAGGAGGCTGATACTGTGGGAGCAGGTTAAACCAAATCTGAGAGAGTAATGAAGTTGAGAGTGGAAAGTTTGCCCAGCCCTACTAGGAGATAAATTGGAAACACATCCAATAGCTTGACCTGCCTGTTTTGTAAAGTGGATTGTTAACACTGTCAAGTTATAGTGCCTGCCTAGGATCTATTTCAGCATTTGGTTCTAATTACAGATAACTAAAATTTAGATTTAAAACTCCTAATTTTGTAGCTAATTTACCCTCCTGATATAAAAACGCAGATTCCTTTGGTTTATTTAAGCCGTTTATACAATACTTGCCTTCTTGAATCTTTCTGTAGCATGTGTACACTATCCTCCTCCTCTTAGGGCTTGTATCCTTTGAAGACTGCCCACCCCCACGCACTTATTACATATTTTTATTTTCATTTAGTGCCAACTTTAACATACATCTAGCCGTAAAGAAAGTACAGGATATTCTCTGTACAGTGGAAAAGAAAAGAGGCTAAATAAATAGCCAATTGCATACTAGACCTAGGTGCCTTTCTTAGCATTTTTTCTTCTGGCTTCTAATGTCTTGTTGCACAGGCAACTCTACTTATGCTTTCTGGAAGAGTTGGGGGTCTCTCTCCTTTCAAATACTTGTGGTGAACATAATGGTGATTAAAGGTGTGAGATTGAGATCACCCTGGAATGCGAAGTACTCTGGCAGCAGTATAGGTACAAGGTGGGAGCAGCAGAGGAGACTTTTCCACTAATATACTTCAGCCTTGACCTGGAGGGGAGCACTTCTAGTCTTGACAGGGGAGTAAAACTTATGTGCCCATTCAGTATTTGGCCTCTGTTTGCTGAGGCTGCCATGTGGAAGGATGGCCACTAGGAACTGGACTGATGGCAGACACTGTACAGACTCATAGAAAGACAATCCCTACCTCCAAATAGTTTAGACTGCTAAATAGAGAAGACTTCCAAAGAGATGTTTGTTTGTTTGTTTGTTTGTTTGTTTGTTTGTTTGTTTGTTTGTTTGTTTGTTTGTTTGTTTGTTTGTTTGTTTGTTTGTTTGTTTGTTTGTTTATTGGGGAGGGGGGAGAGGAAACAGAAACGCAGAGAGGTGAGTTGATTTTTCCTAAGGTAATACAGTAGGTTTTGTGACAAAGCTGGGAATGCAACCTAGATTTCTAGACTCCCAGGCTAGTGCATTATTCACTAAACTACACTGCTTCTCAACATAAGGGTATCGCCTCCCACTGCTCAACTATTATAAATCAGTGAACAACAGGGGTTATCGGGAGAGAGGAGGATAGCCTCTCATTCTACTTTATTGAACTTATTTTGGTTAATCATCTGTCATGCTCTATTTTTTTTAATGTTTTTAAAAATCATCCACAGAATCAGAGTTTAAAACTTGCATTTTAAAAAAACTCAAATCTTTTTTAATCTAAAAATTGTTTAGAAGTAAACAGAGCAGCATATTCAAGGGCACCATTTGGGAATTAAGCCTGCAGAGTTAACTGTGTCTCTGTTTCGAATTCCAAATGCTGTGAACAAGGGTCCATTCAGCTCTTGGTTATGTTATGCTGAATTGTATCAAGAAGAGAAAAAGTGAATCATAGAGAGAAGCTTCAACTTAATTTTTATATCTATTGCTTTTGTTTCAGTAGCTCTTTGTGAGTGATGAAGCAGGATTCTACTTTCTTTCCTGTTTTATTGGCAAAATTATTTGTCTAGAACGTAACTTGTGCAGGTCATCTGCTAATTGCTAGCATCTGTGAAACTCTTCTAGGTTATATAAGCATAGCTAAAAAGTCAGTAAAACCTTGCTTTGTTCAGATTTGTCCATTTTATACACCATAATGAGAGCTTGGCTTTGTGACTAACTTGCAATGGACAGCAAAATCGTAAGAGGGCAGAAGTATGAGCTGAAAGCTGTGAAATCCTTTAAGTCACAGAAATAGACATAATAATGTGTCATTTCATTGTAAATACAAGTGTTACAAAGCTCAGACAATGTATTGTGGTGCTACGTGGTAAACAGAGTTGTGTGTCAAGAGTTACTCTGTAGCAGCTGAGTCTGCCAAATAAATAAAGCTGATTTGCCCATAAACCAGACTGCAATGGTAGTGATAAACTGAAGGGCTTGTGCTCTGAAATGTATCACAGATTAGACACACTCATTGATAGAGCAAGCTGAAATATTCAGTCTTTTAGAAAATGAGTCCTCAAATGGGACACGTGTACACTAGAAACAGTTGACTAGAGAAATATCCCTCCATGTGAGAAATCGTCCAGGGCTCACTGACCCAAGTTAACTTAAAGTCCCAATGTTTATAATGTTCAATATGTCTGAGACTTCTGTTTACCAACATCCGCCACTAATTACTGATACCTAAGGGAACACAGTTAACTTGAAATCTAAAGAGTGAAAATTTAGTTGTAGATCATGTCCTCTCAGTCTCCCTGCTGACTTGTCATACAATCACATTTTCCAGCTTTGTGGTGGTTTTCCCTTTTGCTGGATAACCCCACACAGACAGAGACCATGGAAATGGCTGCATACAAAGTGCAGTCAAACGTACAAAACAACCTGAAAAATATTTTGTTTTTTGTAACAGTCCTCTTAGGTGTTAATTGTAACAATTGAAGGGGAAAGGTTTTCAAAGAAATGTGGCTTCAGTTAGGTGTCCCTTTTCAAACCAGAGGTCCTGCCTCAATAGCTTAGAACTGTGCTCTGGCTTCACACTTAGGGCTTGTCTACATCACAAAGTTGCAGCCCTGGTGAGGGGGTTACAGCGCTGCATCTTAGGAGGTGTACACATCTGCAGGGCATCACCAGTGCTGCAACTCCCTGTTTGCAGCGCTGGCCGTACTCCCGTTTTGTCTCGGGTGTAGAGGATCCAGAGCTGGTGATCCAGCGCTGGTAATCAAGTGTAGACACTTACCAGCGCTTTTCTTGACCTCCGTGGAATAAGCAGGTATCCCAGCATACCTGAGGAAGCCTCTCTGGTAATCAAGCACGTCTCCTTCCCCGGTTTGCTCTCGCGTTCCCCGAGCAAGCAGGTCTTCTTCCCTGCGGTTTGCAGGGGGGTTCGGGGAACGCGAGAGCAAACCGCGGGGAAGCGGTCTCCTTCCCCGGTTTGCTCTCGCGTTCCCCGAACCCCCGTGCAAGCAAGTCTCCTTCCCTGCGGTTTGCTCTCGCGTTCCCCGAACCCCCGTGCAAGCAGGTCTCCTTCCCTGCGGTTTGCTCTCGCGTTCCCCGAACCCCCGTGCAAGCAGGTCTCCTTCCCTGCGGTTTGCAGGGGGGTTCGGGGAACGCGAGAGCAAACCGCGGGGAAGCTGGTCTCCTTCCCCGGTTTGCTCTCGCGTTCCCCGAACCCCCCTTGAAGCCGCCCAACAGCGCTGCAGTGTGGCCACATCTAACACCACTTGCAGCGCTGGTTGCTGTAAGTGTGGCCACTCTGCAGCGCTGGCCCTATACAGCTGTACTAATACAGCTGTAACAACCAGCGCTGCAAAATTGTAGATGTAGACATACCCTCAGATCACCTTAGTCCTGTTAATTCCTATAAAGCTAGCAGATCCAGCCACCTGAGATTTTCCCTGCCTAGGAGAATCCCCTGGGTAGCATAGAGCCTTTCTAGCAGCTCCTACACTGCTGCCCTCTATTCACTGATGAAGGGTGTGCTGCAAGGAGACATGCCTGGGACATTCCTAGACCCTGGCAATCCCCAGCTCCTAGAATGGCCTTTTAGAGCCGTGGAAGCTGAATGTAAATTACAACAGCTTTTTGCCCCTTCTGGTCTTGTACCAAGTGAAATGTGCGTGAGCTAAAGATCTGAGCCAGGGCCTTGGCATCTATAACCTGGTATCAGCTGAATTCAAGATGATGCTTTTTCAGCTCCCATTAGAGCAGAGAACAGTTCATTCAAAGCCATAAATGTGTGGCTTCTAATGAGAACTTCCCATGCATGCCGGAAGGTCCTTCCTTTTTGTGGGTAACCCAACCTGAAATCTAGCAGGTTTCATATCTGGTATCTGATTTTTTTAATACACCTCTACCACGCTATAATATGGTTGTGGGGAGCCAAAAATCCCTACCGCATTATAGCTGAAACTCCATTACATGGAGGTAGTGGCTGCAGGGCAGCAGTGACTTAAAGGGCCCGGGCTCCCCGCAGTGGCTGGAGCCCGAAGCTCTTTAAATCACTGCTTGAGCCCTGCGGGGCTGCGGCAGCGGGGCTTAGGCGGCGTTTTAAAGGGTCTGGGACTCCGGCTGCTGCGGGGAGCCCCAGACCCTTTAAATCACCGCTGGAGCCCTGTTGCCGCTACCCTGGGGCTGTGGCAGGGGGGCTCACCGGAGCCCCAGACCCTTTAAAGCGCCACCCAAACCCAGCTGCTAGCACGCTATATGTGAATCCATGTTATATCGGGTCGCATTATAGCAGGGTAGAGGTGTACTTGAGAGAGGTGGGAAAAGAAAATGACCCTCTCTTCTTCCTCCTTTTGCTAAAAAAGACTCAACCCCCTGCTGAGATGCTTAGAAAGGCCAGTAGAAGTCTGTTGTGAAAATGTATTTTCTGATCAAATTTACTGGACTGACCAGTATTTGACTCTGTGGACAAGGTCAACAATTAAATATTTAGCTCTTGTCATTTTCAAATCACTTTACAAACGTTTACTAATCCTCCCAACTTGAGCATTGTGATCACTATCATTTTGGCATCCTGACAGCCACATTGCACAAGCATCATTAATGCTGGTATTTCCTTACTTTTCTGAGTGCTTGACTTTATGACCTGAATGTTCTTCTAATATACTTGTTTGGATCTAATTTCCTGCAGTTTTTGCCTTAAGAAAAGCCAAAAACCTGGAAAAAGGTTGTGTGGAACATATTGATTCTCACATGCTTTATCTTTAGATCCACCAACTTCTGCCACTTGCGTGAACGGAGTAATTGATTTAGTAGGTTATCTATCATCCTCATTGTGGGTCAGCATCAAGATGTTAGGGGGCTTATTCCTTCACCCTCTCACTTCCCTGGTCCTTCTCGCATGAACAAAGAGCAACAATACCCAAAGGCACTAACAATTCGATGTTTATTGGGGTGAACTTCCAGCAAGCATGATTCCAGTTTCCTTCCTTAGTGTCCCCCTTCCCAGCTCTGACACCACAGAGCCTTGCCTGTGTCCCTGTTCCTGTTCCCATCCCCTGTTCCCATTTTCCCCTTTAGCAAGACATGATTTTAATTTCCCCATCCCCAGTCCCTGTTCCCATTTCCCCCCTCTTCCTGATTGACTGCAGACTATATAGCAAAACCTGAGTTTTGCTTAGCTTTACCTTAACCAATCATTTTACTGAAATTTAACTAACCAATCCTAACATATTGTAACATGGTTATTTAACCAATTATATTCCACCACCTTCATTGGTTTACACCCAACAAAATTAATTATACAGCAGACAGAAACAATTACAGAACCGGACAGAGACCATGCAAATAAACATACAAAACAATACAGAAGTGAGGATTTCACAACTACATCTATACAGACATAAGGGTTTTCCAGCTGTGTCTATTGATAAGTGAGTTCTTGCCAGACAGGATGCTATCTTCTAGGCTCTTCCGTTTCTCTGGAGGTGATAGGAATATCAGGGCAGGACTGTATTCCTAATAGCCCAATAGCACCTTATTTCAATGTGACTAGTTTGGAATGTGAGGATCTGACCATACACTTCCCAGCTTATGGCTGCCTAACTACATCTTAGCTGAAGGCCTTAGCCTGTCACAGTAAGAGAAGACCATTACAGACAGTGATTTTGATTCTTTCTTTTATACCTCTATAACTAGCTAAGTGATAAGAATACACCTAAATTCTTAAAAGTATAGGCCTTTGCAGACAGGCCTGAATATCTATATCCTAACAGTGGGTAGCCACTAGAGGGAGATGATACAGGCTACTTTTTTTTCTCAGTGGGTTTCACAGATAGTTGCTGACAGCAGACGTCTGATGGGACTCAAGAATCCTGGGTTCAATTCATGCTTCCGAGAGGGAAGTGTATCTAGTGGTCACAGACCCTATTGTCCCCCCTAACCCTCCCCGACTCCGGTCCATGTCCCCCTTTCTCCCAGTCCACCTTCTCACCCTTCTGTATTCCAGCTGCCTCCTCCTGTTCCACACTGCTTGGGCACCAGCAGGGGGAACTATGAGGCATGGGAAAGAGTCTTCCTGCTCTCAGTCCCTGTGCCTGGCACCATAGTGACCCCTAGCAATTGCAGGGGAAAGTGTGTCTCAGTCCCTGCAGTCCTGGGCTGGAGCATGTTCAGTGCAGACTAAATCTTCAGCTACCAAACTCTATCAAGTCTCTCCTGAGCATAATTTGGCCAAATTTGGGCTGATTTGCACAGGAATAGCAAAAGCACATCCCTGACATTAGGGTGGTTTCTCCCTGCCAAATTTCAAGCCATTGTTCCAAAGCATGGAAGCGCTAGAATCTTTCAGTGAAATGAGGGTAAGAATATTTTAACATGGGCTAAACAATGTCTTTTTCTCAGAACTAGGTCAAGAAAATGGCTGAACCACTTTGGATGAACTATTTCTTTAAAAAATATTGTCCTGAGGCACTCACCCAGCATGGAAAATTTCAACCCAAATAATAGTTTGGCCAAGGTATAAGCAACTGAAAACAGGGTCTTACAATGGGAAGTGTCAGGCAACCTTAACCATGGGCATCATTACCTGTACTACTTATTGAAAAACATTTTAAATGACCCAGAACCACAGAGCCGGGCAAATAGCTAGTCTATAACTCCATGTTCTTATTGCCGTTATGCTCCCTCTCTGTTTCTTACACTCACTTGTTACAATCTAATTTAAGACAAGATACGACGTCTGTGGGACAGGCTGTGTTTGTATAATAGGGCTCTGATCAAGAATCTCCATAAAAGCAGGGGGGCCCACCACTGCCTGGACTGTGGTCCTGCACCCCGCTCTTCCCCTTCCCCCCGAGGCCCCACCTGCACTCATCACCATCCTGTTCCACCTGTGCCCCCAAGACTCTGCTCGCTTCTCTCTGCCCCACTCCCCCCCGGTTGCACACCCTTAAGGCAAGGGTAAAGTGGGCCCCCTGGTCATCGCGCCCTGCTCTGATCCTAATTGGGAGCTATGGTAATTCAAATAGTACTACCCTGGTGAGGTAGGTATAAAAGTATTCCTCTTCTGATCTTACAGATAGTGAAATCAAGGGGGAGAGGTGAGGTGACGCACTCCAAGGCCTCAGAGAGAGTGCACATCAGAACCTGGTCTAGCACTCTGTAGCTCCTAGCTTCTAGTACTGTGCTCAGAACACCTGAGACCCTTATTGTTTGGCCTCAGAATGTTAATATATTTGCTAAAACAAACATGCAGCTGTGCCAAACGTTGAAATTGTACATAACACCATAAAGCTTCAAAAGAAAACAAACCACTCTAAGAAGAAGCAACAAATCACATTGCAGTGGCCCTCCCAAGTACCCTGCTTCTGTGTTCTCAAATCAAAGCTCTGTGTTTGTTCTAAACAGGTGATTCTGGGTGGAAAACAGAGGAGTTATTTTTGTTTCATAGCAAAATTTATTTTAGAAGTTCTTTTGGATGGGCTGGGCTGGCATTCTAGTGGCATCACAACATATCCTCTTGTGGAGAGCCAAGTTCTGAGTCACTTTCATTTGGAAGAGCATGTCAGCTCTCCAGAAGCAGCGTGGATGGGCTCTGAAGAGAGCTGATTCAGTCCTTTGCTAAAAGTGGGACTGATATGATGGAAGTAACTCAAGGGAAGAAAATGAAGGGAGTCTTTGAGGTTTCAAGAAGGGTTTGGAGGAACCCCTAAAAGAGGTAAATTGATTGAAACAGGGAATGTAAGTTTTTTAATGTTGTCTCTCTTTCAAATTCCCCACCATGCTGCATTTCAAAGTGAAGAATATAAGACCACATGCTTCTTTGTACCTCTGGAGACACCTAAAGTAGATAAAATGGGGTCAGAGCAATAACTAGAAGTGTCCTGGTTAATAGGTAGAGCCCACCTACCACTCCCAATCAGAACCCTGCATAATCAGGCCCTCTGAGATTTAACATTGCCTCTCTTTCATTAGCGTGTCCTGCATGTGAGTGTCTGTGTATTCTGACTAAAGTGAAGAGGAAGACAAACTACCCCCCGGTTATGGGGAACTAGAATGTGAAGTGTTCCATGACTGACAAACAGCACAAGATGACTGGAAAAGTTCCTTTTTTATTAATCTAAAATGAGAAATTGCATTGAATGTGAGAACGCAGATGTTTTACCAAGTGCATTGCAGGGTAAAAAGCTGCTGTTGCATGTCAGTGTGAAGCCCAGACTAGAATATTGTAGGCCAATTCACAATATCTTGATAACAAATTTTTCTCTGGGGAAAAACCATAGTGATTTGAATTGCTTACAGGAGGAGTGGTGCAAGACAACTCTATTCTTAGCAAAAAACCAAGTTGGTTCAGTTTAAGAACTCCCTTCAGTGTCAAGAGCGTGGCCATTAGAGACCACAAATTATGGTAATGATACTCTATACTTCTGTAATGTAGCACCTTGCAACTTCAAAGTGCTACACAAAAACTAACTTATTGGTTTTGCATCCATTTAAGACCCTCCACCGTAAGGCATGAAGGGAGGCAAATATAAGTAAAATGGGGAGAGGGGAGCAAAAAACACTTCCCTGGTGTGTTTTCTCCACCACCACGACACAGACACGCATACAATTTGTGGATGCCCCCAAATGCCAGTTGTAGGTGGTGCTGGCTGTCTGGCTTGGCAGGGCCAAGGAGAAGCCATTCACTGCAGCATAATCTCCTCTGAAACAGACAGATGCACCTATGGCAACACCAGCTGGAGTGAACACTGGTAGGTGTGGCACTAACTCCTGTTCCACTCTGTCCCCGACCCATGGAGAGGCAGTATGGAAAAGGTGCTGCAGAGAGACAACGGCAGCAGGGTAGGCTCAAGCAAGGCTGTCCCTGCCCCTGCAGATCCTTTGGGTTTGGAGACTCTTTCCTTTGGGCTGTTCTACAACACACACATCCTTCCACGGGGGATCTGGGGCGCCTGCCTACTATACCCCTTCAGTGGAAAGAGCATATTACTCCCTGTGTGCCTGGCCGACTGCTGGCTGATGTATTGGGGGACCATGGCCCGACCCGCTTCGGGGAACCTGGTAATGCAGGGACAGGGACTATATGCAGCTGCTGCACAGTGTGAAAGGGGAAGAGGCTTTGTGCTTTACCCTGACCATCTTCATGCATGGGGCAAGCACAGTAAATCCTGTCCTGTATGCCTTGCCATTAGCGGTTCTGATCTGGTCCCATCTGCCTCTAGAAAATTCTTAAGGAATAAAAGCTTGTAATCGTTTTTGTTTTTAAAAAACTCACTCCCTGAAGAGATGGGCAGGATGAGTGTTTGAGTTTTTTTGTTTTTTCCCCTAAAGCTCATGTGCACCAAGCATCCTTTATTGTGGAGTGTTTGGAATGTGGTTCTGACAAGGCTGTTCTGTTCTGGTGAGGTGGATAAGCTGATTTTCCTTGGATGATGCAGTAGCCCCTGTGCTCTCAATCCTCTAGTCCTTTTGCATGTAAAATCCCCATGGAATTCCCTCTGACCTCCCTGCACACAAAGATTGAAGGGTCAGGTCCTGCATCCTTCATTTCTTAAATGGTACTTGACCCTTTGTGCCACAGTAGCCTTAGATATAAAACACATCAGTGCTGATTCCCAGAAGTTTGTGTTGCTAAGGGATTCTGTATGGCATAATGCCAGCTATACAATCAGAGGACTTTTGTTGTTGAAAGCATAGTTTTACGGGGAGTAATATTTGATTTGGGAGCATCAGACACAAATAGGCAGTCAAGAATCTTCAAAACTAGTATTCACAATGGGAATCCAAGTTTAAAAAGCTTCTACGTGTGACTTTTGCTTAACTGAGAGAATAACTTTGGACAATTACTAAACACATCGAAGAGTTAACATAAATCTAAGTTATTAACATATCAGAAGTAAGCTTGGCAGAATTCAGTTTTATTTCTTTTTTGTGAATTCAGCAGTTAATATTGATGATTTTTAACAATTTTAATATTTTTTTTTTGTTCAGTTTTCCAGTCAGGGCTGCCTACTACTCTCTGGGCCTGCAAGGATCTAATTTCCCTGGCACTAAAGTATGGGGGAGACTGTGGTCCTGGTGGGGCAGAGCAGAGACCCCTGGCCAGGACTGGGAGGAGGACAAACTCCTGGACATGGGGGAGGTCATTCTGCTGCTGAATAGTTCCTGCCAGGTGACAGATTGTGAGTGAGTGAGGCCGTGGGAGCAGGGCTGCAAAAGGCTCCCTGCGTGGCCCCAGAATTGGTATACTATATCCCTGTGGGTGTGGGCTACACTCAAGGACTGCTGTGAATGGATATTGTTTTCATATGACATTGACCAACGACTACTGACTTAAATTGAATATCCCAAGCCTACATGTAACCTTGTAGCTATAAACATACTGTCTAACAGCTGGTTTAGCTCAGTCTGCTGCTGGTAATAACAGGGAAATGGATAAAGTGACATTGTAATCTCCTGTAGTATGTGGTAATGCTTGGAGGCATGCCCACATTACCTATAGCGTACCTGCCAGTCAGGCCAAAGAACACCATACCCATGCCTCTTATGCCTTAAGGACTCTGACCCATAGAAAACTCAAACAATGGGGGAGAGAGGGTTGGCACAGGAAGAATCTCTATAAAAACTACTGAGAGTCTTGCACCTCAGTGCCCTTCCCACTCCTAGGGCACCCTAACTGGTAAAGGAGAGGGGAGGTTTAGCACTATCCCTTGGCTGCTAGTCTATTCTTTGTGCTCTGGGTTTACACGTATAGTACAGCCCTGAGGGAAGTAATCTAACTTAGTTAAGCTGAGTTTTGGAAATGGGATTGTAGTATATTTTTACTCTATAAGTAATAACCTAACAGAACTCTTCAGACAGCCTGTCTTCAAAATCTACAGTGATAAGGGTCCTCACTGTCCCAAGATAACATTGTTAATGCATATATCCATCTGCTCAAGCACAAATTCAATATTTCCCATCTCCACTGAGGACCTAACTTTCTACTGTTTATTTTTTCATCTTTGAATAATCAGATGCTCACTGCCTTTTACACTTGGCTGGATTCTTCCACAGAAGTCCTGATGACTTGACACTGGTGCCAGATTGCTTGAAGCCAGAACACCAGATGGCTGCCTTATCTTTCATTCTTAGGCTGCATTTTCAAGGGCTCCTCCTGCTTGCCAAATTCAGTATGGAGTCCAGTCTATCCAACCCACCACAGCCCCTGTCTATTGTGGGTAACAGTTTTCCTTCCAATGAACTGTTTCCTTCTATTTATAGAATGGATAAAATTCCACATACTTTTCTGTTAAGATAGAGAGGTGGTTCCCTAAAATTTTTCAGGTTTAATTCACTAAACATTGGTTGAAAGAGGGGATCTGGAGCCAGGCACTGATGATAGGCAAAGAGCCTTTCTCATCTAGATTAGCAGTTTGAATGTCAGCCGGGTTGGTCTAACTGAACATCATTGCCATATAATGGCTTTTGGATGGTCTGCATGAAATGAGACACAAAGTGGGTGAGCTCATATCTCTTATTGGACCAGCTTCTGTTTGGTGAGAGAATGAGTTGTCTCACATCTATTTCTAGTGGGACGGGTGTCTGCGTCAGAAGAGGTGCTAGCTAGCTTGCTTTCATGTTGAAAGGCATGAGATGGTCAAGGACTGAATCAGCATAAGCCTAAACTGCTCCCTCAGCCCAAGCAAGCATCCATTTCAGAACAGGGTACATGCTGGACATGGTGATCTGAGGAAACTTGCATGCAGGCCGCCTGTGCTCCCTGCCTAGGACTGAAGTGGGATTTCAGTGATGCATAGGCCTTGAGCCTGCACTCTGTATGTGCCCTCTCTGAATAAAATGGAGCACATCAGTCTCCAAGGCTAATTAATAGGAATATTTTTTTAAAAACTAATGGAAACAGACTGTGATCTTGCATTCCTCACTGAGTTAAAGCTCCTATTTGTGTGAAATTGCTGGCAATTTTACCTAAGAAAGGAGCAGAGGATGCTATCCATAAGTCCTCAGAGGTGCAAGTCACTATTTTATTAGCAGACTGTCACACTGAGACATACACACTGCAATCTGAGGTGTGATTTGCAGCTCAGGTAGACATATACACAGCTGCAGATATTAGGAGAGAGAGGTGGTGTGGGTTTTAGCTCAGGCTGTACAAGTATACCAGGGATGCTGAGTGCCTATTCACATTTTGTTGAAGCCTGCACTGCTGCATCTACTCTGCAATTTTTAGCCATGCTAGTGTAGGTGTGTCTACAGTGTAAACGTCCTCTCTTGTTCCCACTGGTGATAGCACTGGTAGGAATTTTTGTGCGTGTGAGAGAGGGTCCAAATTCAGGCAGGGTTCAGATGGAAGCAAACTCATAGGCCAATGTCTTTCTCTTCCTCAACCACTTGCCACCTCCTCACTTCTCTTGAGGGGCACTGCAACCCATGAACCAGGTCACAACACCCATAGTGGGCAGCTAGGCCCATCCCAGTGGCAGAGAAGCTGCTGCCGTGGGGTAAGCTTGCTCTCTACTGCTCCCTTCACCCCAGGCCTGAGACCCACCTAGAACCTTACTGTGCCCCACCAGTGGGTCACAATCTTTTTCTTGGGAAACACTGTGCTAGATGATCAGTAATATCCCTTCTGGCCTTAAAAGCTCTGCCGCTGTGAAAGTTACAGTAGCTCACAAATTCTAAGGGCATGTATGGGGGAGAATGTATGTAACTTTGTTAATACATATTTTTAAAATAAAAAAACTGGCCTAAAGTGAATATAAAATATTTTGTGATTCAAGAATTTGGAAAAGAGAACTATGTTAATCTGTTCTAGCTGAGTGCTGGGTCTCATCTGAGGTCAATGTGAGTTCTGATTTTTGTAAGGAATGCTGTATCCAAATATGTAAGCTACAGAAACTCTTGAGATCACATCATATTTCTGGTATGAACAATCTTTAGAACTCATAATGGCTGCTAATAAGGAATTGCTGCTGCTGCACTGAACTTCTTCCTTTTACCACCACCTTCACCACAATCTAAAGGCAATGTAGTCAAAAGGATAAGTAGCTAGCAGACATGTCACTAGCAACCCAATATTCTAGAAAAATGTTGGAGAGATTCCACTCTAATGCTTCCTGGAAGGTGAGTATGGGACAAATTCTGATTTCACTTCCAAGAGTTTTATACTAGTAACTACAATGAAGTCAATGTAGGTAGACCCCTGATTTGCATTGGAATAAATGAGAGAAGTGTGAGGCTCTATATTTCTCTGTAGTAAACATGGCCAATTTTTCGGGGGGGGGGGGTAGGGAGAAAATGGATCATATCTTACTCTCTACTCAAGTGGAGAGTACTATATTTAGAAATGCTGCGGACTTAGAAATCAAATACTATGTGGATATGAACAGCCACCAATTCAGTTCATCGTAACAGAAGTCCTTTGTTTGATTCTTGAGATTAGACTAAAATTCTGAGTCCTCTAATCCAACATAGAATTTCCACAGCTATCTAGATCTTTTGGCAGCGGTAGTTAATGCAATTACTGGATCATAATACCAAAAAAATTTACAGAACTTCTTTGAGAGTTTACTAATATTCATGTTATTTCCTTTTTTTCCCCGAGCCAAACAAGTAGCATTTCCAGAGCAGTATTTGTCAGTTTGGCAACTATTACTCACTTAAAGTATGTGGGAAAGCTTATAAGTTTCTCAATCTCTTTGTGGTACCAAGCAAAGATTTAGGTATATGACTGGGCATCCTGTAGCTAAAACAGTGGGCGGAAACTAGAAAATGTAGTCTCCCTTTTGCATACACCTCTTAGTTGTTATAACTTTAGGTGCAAACCTCTAAAGAGCTTGAAGTGTACATTGGAAAAGCATTCAAAATTCGCTTATCTGAACCTTTTATGAGCTCTCCACATTAGGTTTTGATGCAAGACTCCTGGTTTCACACAAGTCAGAAATGGCACGAGAACCATGTGTTTTGTTTTTATGGTATTTCAGTTCTTCCAAATGATGTCAGCAGAGATGAATGAAAACTTTTCTTTCTAAAGGAAGTGACCTGAAAATGTTTGGCCCTCATAGGTTCAGTTCAAGTCCTTTTTGACTCAGTTTGCTCATCATTCTACCATGTAAGGAATGGGAAAATGTGCTTATATTTGATATTTGTGAAGGAGCCTCTTGGGCATCCATTAAATATTCAAATCTCAGTACAAACCAGTGATGCCAACAGGAGACCTAGCCCTATATCACACATGCTTTAGTTCACCCCAATACCAGACTCCCACTGTTTACTAATCTGCAGCCCCCATCTGTGCTGATAATGAACAAGAGGAAATGGAAACAGCAGGGATTATAAACTATTGAGTAGTCTCAATTTCCATGCCTGAACATAACTCTCAGAATATATTGCCTACCATACGCCTGCTTTGAAGTTTGAACACCACTCTGTTAGTGTCCCAATTTGTGTGATATTGGAAGATCATTGGTTTTGTTTTTTAATATTCAACATTAAGAGAACCTGTCCTTAAAATATCTGTGTATATGTTGGCCTTTGAGTGTTAAAGTAAAGCAGTATGTTAAGTAATTATGGTTGCTATTTAATTAAGAATGGAAGTAGGAGGTTATTTAGCCCTTAATATGAAAATGCTGTCCTTTTAAGAAACTCATCACAGGGTCATTGTAAATATTTTTATATGTTAAAATGCTGTCTTTTTATAAATGAAATAGCTTTTAAGATATATATATATAGCTTTGCAAGCATTTAAACAACATTCTGTCAGTGATTCAGACGTCAATCCCAAATTGCTTCAGACAAGAGGATGAGATGAAGCATGTGGAAATAAGATATAACACTACTTACTATATTTTGAAGTTCCTCAGAAATATCCAGTCAGGTATCTCTATATGGTTCTTTATTAATTGTTAGCAGTTTCACATTCTGTAGTGTTCCTGTATTCATGTATGTCTTGCTTTTTCAGGACCAGTTATGACTGTGATGGGAACATTAGAAATAGAAAATATTTTTCATAATATTTTACTAATCAGTGTGTATGCAGACTGTCATATTAGTTAAGTATATGTGAATTTCTACACAACAGCTATGCATGGTCCAGCTCTCTGAGGCAGGCACTAGATCTGGCGTATTTACCACAAGTAAACTCTGGGACTAAGTATTCCCCATTTGTGCATATTGCATTATCCAGTATACCCACAAGTATTTTCCTGAACTAGTTGTGCACTTGTTTTCAAGTCAGAAACCTCAAACATCCTATGATTTTCATTCTACACTCTCAACCCATCTGGGACAACAAACACTGGTATAAATGTCACGGGTACTAGCATCTTACAATAGCATATCTGCTTGTGTTAATAATGGATGGTACACAGTACTGGTACACATGCTAATAAGCTGCACAGTGACCTTTGGCCCAAAGGTTCAATCAGCCTGTTAAGTGTGCTGGTGTGGCAAAGTATCATAATATGACATTGCAACAACAGTTCTCAGTGGTGTGTATTGCCATCCTCTTTGCTACATCCACGATTCACTCCTAATATGGGTGGTCTCGTTTTCAATTGTAAGTTACTGTTGCATCTTGTAGTATCAATGAGGGGATTATCAGGACCAATTGTAAAATCTGTAATTTACTGTCGTGTTACTGCATATGCCACCCCTTCATTGGTTATATGGGTGCACATCAGGAGAAACTTAAATATATCCTGCCCTCAAAAGAGGAAGGGATGACTTTGTTTCACAGTGTATAGGACACACCACATTAGTTGCAAATGGTTGGCTCACCTCATAATGTGTTGGGTTACCATAGGGAATCCCCTGCAAGGGACAGAAGTACTCCCAGATCTGCTGGAGTAGAGCTTCCACATTGCTGATGTGGATGATCTGTATGATGAGAGAGGAGAAACAAATAGCTTGTCTGTGGGAGATGGGCATAATGGCCTTCAGATTCATGTTTCCTTCCGTATTTTGAAGATGTGAGGGCAGACCTGACAGACAACAGGCTAGATCCTTAGGCTACAGTGGTGGCTCAAAGCACCCAGAAACCAGCAGATCCAGCTATGTGGGAGGTATAGTAAATTCCCCTGATGGCACAGGAGTGGTATAGCTAGAGCTCCACCTCAGAATAGGGAGAGTGATGTGGAGTGCTGCTGCATTCTGATCTCTGGCTGTGGCATGGCTCCTTGGGAACAACTGTGGTCAGGCATAATTTTAAAGCCGCTCTGAGGGTAAAGAGCTACATATGCCCCCCCCAACGCCCCCCCACCCCAGAGCTGCACCAAGCTAAGATCTGGCACAACTGAGGATCTAGCTTTCTATCTATAACTAGCAGTTCCCGTGTTAAATGTGCCATTATAAATGTAGCCCTTTTTCATGTAATAAAAAAAAAATCACCACTTGTCAGCAGTGACTGTTACTCTTGAAAAACTTCTAAAGGATCAGTTTCAGCTGAAGATGAGTACAATGGAGCAGTGTTTTGTGAACAAACAAATAGCAAGTTCATGAACTCTTCAATTTCCCCTTACTCCTCTAGTGCTGAGGCATACAGAGCAGAATGTCTCAGCATGCTCACAGAGAAAGATTATTCTTACTGAAGGCATTTCACAGTGCTCTAAATCATCTTCCAATATAAGTAATACTAGGCCCTTTATTTGGTCATTTGGGCCCAGATTTTCCATGGTGGGTGCAGCAAGGGTATCTGCAAACATAGGGTTGCGGATGCATGCATACAGTGCAACCACAGGAACTTGCAGGTGCATGCACAAACAGGTACTTGTGGACCCAAAATGGGAATTTCATGCACAAGTACTCATTTAGAAGGCAGGTGCCTATTTTCCAGTGACACTAGTACACACGTTTTTGTGGGTGTAGTTGTGCCTTTCTCCTGGAAAAATATTATTCTCCGTGCTTTCATGAAGGATTGTTTAGATAACATCCAGGAGCCAAATTTTTCTTAAGTTTTGAATTGGCGTTGCTTTCCCGGTTGGAATGGATCTGTTTCTTTCTGAACTCCTTTTACACCACAACAATTTATACCAGTTTGGGGCAATTTTCCTAGTGATAAGAGCACAGGGCTAGGAGGCAGATCTGTTTGCTAGTCACTCACTTTACGACATGAGGCAGGTTTTCTGTACTTTATTTTTTTCCATCTGTAAAATGGGTTTAGTACTTCTCTATTTGAGGTAAAATGTTTTGAAGTCTTCAGATGAAAGGCTTATTATGTAAGTATGTGGACACAGCACCCGCTTCATGAGGATAGACAATACAAACAGGAAGTAAAAATGGCTTTTCCAGGAAGGGGGGAGGAGTCTATCATCTCTTTTAGATGAATGATTCCTTCCACATTTCAGAGAACTTTGGGCAGACAGAATATATCTATTAAGAAATCACTCTACACTGTTGCATCTTTTAGCCTGAGCAGTTAGCCAATATTTGGGGCCTTGTCAGATTGTTTCTGTTAGGAGAAATTTAATGCAATGATTCAGCTATTTCCTTGATGCATCCTTGTTAATTTACGCCCTAATTTTTTTTTTTTGCAAAAGTCTGGTTTTCTTGAACATGGTAGAAACAAACAGGAAGCAGTTTCTTCATCCAGAAATCCAAGTCTTCCATCTCGGCAAGTACTGTGCCCAAAGCTCACTCTCCGGGCTTCCTCCCAGGCCACGCTCCCATTGCTTCTCTCTCTGTTTGCACACTTTTTCTCCTTCTTTCTGTTTTTTTTTCACATACATAGATACATGCAATGCCCTGGCCCCTGCATTTGCAGTGAGGCTCTAGGGAAACCTCTCAGTCCATATGGCTTAGCTTCTACTCAGGCTTTGCCATGGTGGCACTTGCCTTCAGTGGTGGCTTCTATTGTTTCAGTTATCACAAAACAAAGAGGCATTTAATTATTCCTTCAGTTAGCTTAAATGAAGGATGCTTAGGACACCCTTCTGTTCTTACCAGGTCTGTGATTGATGGCCACCCTTAACACCTTGCAGCATAACAATATTTTGTTTCTCCTCTTTCCATGCCTTCTCTGCTCCATTTGCGATGGCAGCTTTTGATACTCTCTCTCAAAAACATCTGTGTCTCCGTCCATGGTGCCACTTAGGACTGAAATGCTCTTCCAAAATCTACTTCTCAGGTCTCCATTCTTGACTTCAAATCACTGCTGAAAACACACTTCAAAAACACTAACTACTGAGTAACCATGTAATCATATCCAGAACTTACACCATCCCTCTCCTACCCGGTGTATGTTCGTTCTAGGGTGACCAGACAGCAAGTGTGAAAAATCGGGATGGGGGAGGGGGTAATAGGCACCTATATAAGACAAAGCCCCATGTATCGGGACTGTCCCTAACAAATCAGGACATCTGGTCACCCTAGTTCTATCCCAGCTTGTTTGTCAAGTCCATCATTAGCTGGAGTTACTTTGGATGTACACTGCTGTAAATGAGAGGAAAGTTTGGCCCTATATTTTCAAAGCACTTTTTAAGCATTAAATAATTACTCCTACAGCAGCCCTGTGAAATAAGTAAATTATGGTGATGAAATGATGTGTATGTCTTCATCTGTACTGAAGACAATTATTTTCCCCAAAAAACAAATTTCTACTACCTACTGCCTCTGTGCAAAATGAATACTTCAAGCCTAAATACTACCACTCTTACAAGCCTATGAGCAAATATATTCAGATGGAAATTTCCCATAACCATGTGCTATTGCATCAGTGCAAATCTACCTAATTACTGCCTGATGAGGCCATTCATGCTCCCTTTAAGAAAAAAAGCCAGCTAATGATATTGTAACAGCATCACAATATCAAAATGCAGCATTAACGTAAATGAGCAGCATACAGTGATCCATTCAGTCCCTTGGGAACAGCTCCCAAAACAAATGTACTGGGTGTCTTTCTGGCTATGCAGAAATGTGTGAATTGTTCATCCTGACATTGCAGTTAAGTATGTTTGTAGTTTTTCATATGCTTCTGCCCAGTAAGTGAGGCAAGTTTAACAAGGTGCGGTGAGGAAGTGTGATGTCACATGCAGCTCTTACAGGAAACAAGCTAGAAGATATTTAGGGGAACTTCAGTATTTGGTGATTTCCAACGGATTAAACAACACAGGTTAGTCTTTCTGAAATGGCTATTTCTAACCTCTCTAAAGATGTGTTACATGCATTCTTAAAGATCCCTTTTAACAGTTGACTAGGAGGGCTTTAGCAGAACGCTTATGTTGGTAGCTGTTTGTAAGCGTGAGCTATTACAGAACAAATATGGAGGCATTATTCTGAGCATGAAAAAGTAGCATTTAGCATGGCGTGCTGCATTGGGATGGTGTAGACTTGAATTGTTTAAAAATATGAATTTATTAAATCAGATTTACACTGTGGAAACACTACTACTGTCTGGCTTTTGTTTTGTTGTTGTTGTGGAGGGGTCTTTTTAGATTCTTTATATTGAACAAAGGAATCCGTTTTATAAAACTAAAGTTCAGGTGCTAATAAATACAGTAAAGTGCTTTTTGAAAGATAGGTAGAAGTTGTCAGCTAGTGTAAGAAATTTTGATATTAAGTGAAGAAAATCTACAATTCCTTTTCTTTTAACATACATAAATTCTTGTTTATTCACTTAGTACAGGATTCTTACTTTCCCTTCTCTCCATTCTGCTCTTTTCCGACACCCATGCTAGATACTCTGTGGAGATTCTGTCTTAATCTTTCCTCTACTTTGAGTTTCCCATGCCTGGAAATTTGTAAGTGTCTGTCTGAAATGAAACTGAACCAATGTCTTTCATGTTCCACCTGGAATACACAGGGAAATAAGTAGACAGAATGAGATCTTCATTTTAAATTTCCAGACTAAATTTTTCTTTTAAGGGGTCAAAAGACATGTAAAAATTTAAACATTACTGGAGTGTTGTAGTTTAAAAAACTAAAAAATTTGGAAGTCAGAAAACTCAGCACAGAAGTTACAAATAAAATAAACCTCTGAAAGGCAGGAAATAGCATGTTCTAAAAATCTAAGCAGAGATCCTGGAAATCAAGATAGTGACATATCCTTAACTGAGTAACTGCATTCTTACCCTCATTTATCCTCCACTTGGTAATGGGACAATTCTGGTAATGAGCCATGAAATAAATGTGTCGTCTTCTTCATGTATGAATTTCAAAAGTGTGGTCTCTTCTGATGTGCAGTGAAACTAGCTCTGTCTCCAGGACTGTGTGGAGAAGTTGTAGCCCATGCCCTGTTCAGGAAAGCTAATGGAAGGTCTGTCTTCCATCCTTCCCTGGCGGGCGCGATAATGGGAGTTTGTATTAGACGTGGGGTATGATGGTTGGAGGCTGAAGGGGAAGTGTGAGAGTAAAGGTTGGAACTTTAACTGAGTGTTTCTAAGACTTGTTTCTCCCCAGCACTTTTCAGCAGTGATTTTATTGAAAAAACTATTTTTGTTCATTCCTTTAAAAAAAAAAATCATATTTCCATATGAGCTGTGTGCCCTATCCCTCGCCTCAGTCCTAAGGTAGGTGTTAAAATCATTGAGCAGCATGTCAGGGACCACACTGTCCCTTGCCTGGCCACGCAAGGCTGTTCCTCCCACTTGCCCCTGGATAGCAACACAAGGTCCTCCCACAATGGCTGTTCCTGTGCTGCTCCTCCTCATCCTCGCAGCACATGGAAGCTCCTTGCATAGGTCCCACATGGAGCTTTGAAACTCTGCAAGGCAGAAGCTCCTGCAGTCCAACTTCTGTCAATCCTTACTTGGGTAACTCTCAAGTTCTGCAGAGTTTATAAACCCAGGAGGCTGCAAGCAAAAGCTATTCGATTCAGGTCTGAGGAGTTTTTAAGCTTTGTTAAAAAGGCACTTAGCCCTAGCTGAGTTTCCCTTATCCTGCAGAACTCAAGTTTTGCAAGTTCCCAAACTCATTGAGAATCTCCGCTCCAATGAAGTATGTAGTCTTTGCCAGGACTCTGTAGACTTTCTAAAACCCAGGTACTTCTCAGAGGTTCACCGATAAAATAAGCACCCCTACTCTTGCAAAAATAAATAAAGGCACCACTCCTCACTGAGAACAGTAGAATAATCTGAATTATGACATTTGTTTGAATTATAACATACCCCAAAAAGATAGGAAACCTCTCTTTTAAAAAATACAAATTTTTGGTTATTTTTCAAGTGCCTTGTCGTGTTACTGACTAGACTTTCAAAAATCACCACTTCCGACATGGGACTAAACAAGAGACATTGATGGCAGATTGGTGTAGCAAGAGGATAGGTAAAAATTGGACATATAATGGAAACTTAGTCACAATATAAACTATAAAGAAGTTACCATCTCTCCTTGATAGCTAATGAATGAGTTTCATGGGATTGCCCTATTCTTAATTGTTCTGATATTACATTGTGAAGGGAAATAATAAACAAAAGTAAAGCACTGGCCATACTGGGTCAGACCAAAGGTCCATCTAGCCCAGTATTCTGACAGTGGCCAGTGCCAGGTGCCCCAGAGGGAATGAACAGAACATGTAATTATAAAGTGAACCATCCCCAGCCGCCCATTCCCAGCTTCTAGCAAACAGAGGCTAGGGACGCCATCCAATTTTCCATCTTCAGACTGTTGTTTTAGCTAAAATCCCAGCTCCTGGAATCATAATATATACTGAGAATTTCAGCTTTCAGTGGAAGAAGGGGAAAAAAGAGTAAGGTTCTACCCATCATTGTCACAGAGAATAGATAGAAGCTAAAGGCTTGAAATCAAGAGGCAAATAAGACCCAGAAAGCTGGTGTATAAGTCAGTTTCTTGATTTTTGAATGCATGGACTTGGCAGTACTAGAAAATGTTAAAATAAAACTGTCAGTCCATAGGAACAGTGACATTTCCATGCTGTGTGTTCTGTTAGTCAGAGATCATTGGCTTGACTCCATTATTTCTGTGCAATTCTTGATAGTGGGCACATCAGTGGCTGGCAGCTTTTTTGTTAAATATGATATAAGAGTGATTAAATCATGAGTTCTTCCCAGCACAATGTTCTCCCCCCACTCCGCCTACTGCCTGCTCCTTTTGTGCTCAGTGTGAGGTTTAGGTTTTGTCTACATGGGGGAGAGCTGCACCAGTTTAACTAAAGGTGTGACTCTAAAATGATTTAGTTAAAACAGGGCAAACCCCTGGGTGGATGTTATTTCAGCTTAATTCTGGGTTAGCATAAATCAGTTAGGAATTAATGTAAACTAAATCAAAATATGCTACTCTTAAATCAAAATAAGTGTGTCCACACTGGAATTTGCAACAGTTTTTTAAACTGATTTAAATACAAATTTTGTTAAGCGGCTGCAACTTTCTCATATAGTCAAGGCCTAAGTTTCATTCTGCCACCAAGAGTGAGGGCCATGACCAGAACAATTGGAAGAAGTACAAAAGAAGTACAGATTTAGAAATGTGCTGAATTCCCCCCACAAAACGGAGTAACAGAAGTGTTCAGCACATTTATTCACTTGCCAGCTCCTGCTGTGTGTGAATCCAGCTTGCATTGTGCTGGTGACTTCACACCTATCACAGAATAAATTGCTATGGCATGAAGCTGTCCCATCCTACAGGTTCAGATGAGTGAACAAAAATGCATAGCACTGTAACTAATATGTATCTGAACCCAATAGGCTAGAGTCAGAAACTAGAGCAAGCTTCCACTGTGCATTTCACTTGATTAGTATAGTTTACCCAGGGGCATCATATGGCGCAGGAGTCAGTCTGGATGTTTGACCAAAAAATATAGGTAAATTTTTTCTAAGTTGTTCACTTGCTGAATGATCCCCTTATCCTACCTGGAAGGGCATTCACTACACTATTCCAGAATCACTGGATTTTTAGAAAGACTATTTTCAGGTCTTTTTAAAAAGCCATTTCATTGCCCATAGTAATGTGCCCCATCTGCTGAGTTGGCCAACAGTATCTTTTGCCTGTTGTGGTATTTGCAGTACTTCCCTCACATGCCTTGGCCCCTTCCCCCCATTTGAATTCAAGTTCTGCAAATCATTTCTGTTTAAGCAGCTCTTCAGTGTGGCTGGAGGGTGTAGGGGTTGGTTTCAGCTTTCTCAGGCATTTTTCTATAGTATTAAACTTCAAAAAAGCCTGTTTATTATGAAGCTATTTAGAGTCTTGGTTCCTTGGGGGGGGGGGGGCAACTGCAGATGCACCATTCAGTGTCCTGAGAACATACCCACCTGCGCATTCTTGTTGGTCTGATTCTGCTTTCGCTTATGTTGGTTTTTACACTGGTGTAAGTCCGCAGACTTGCATTCACGTGGGACTAAAATCAAGCTTTCTCTATTAATCCAGTATTGCCTCTGGGCACTGGGTGCACACATAGCATCTTTGTGCCTCCACCAGTTTGCCCAAGGAAAAGGGGCAGCAGCTCCTTGGCACAACTGCCAGATTTTCCTGTACAAATTCTCACTCCCATGAGCAAATGGCATTCCCCCCCCCCCCCCCCCCGTGTGGCACAAATAGATGTGTGTACAAGTTCAGGGGCTTCTGATAATTTGACCCTCTGTAGATACCCAATTCCATGCTTTTGTCCTGTTAAAGCACTGAACTTCGGAAATGTCAACATTCTATTTAACTTCAGTAAACGTATTTTTAGCTGAGCTTGGGGGGCCTTACACTCAACTTGATGGCATTTTTCTGTTTGTTTGAATGGTGAGGGAAGGGGGGGCATATAGAGCCCTTGGTGGGGGGAGGGAGAGTTGGAGGCCCTTGATACAAGGAGAAGGGGTGAATGGGGATGCATACACCTCTGGCATGAGGGGGATAGGAGACCCTGATATGGGGGAAAAGGATGAATGGTGGTGCATACAGAGCCCCTGGTAAGTGTGGGAGGCTAGGGAACTGTGACATGGGGGTACATAGAGCCTGAGGCAGTGTGGGGAGTTGGAGCGAGTCCTTGGAAAAATAGAGGGGTGTGGTAGGGTGGCACAGAGGGAGCTTGCTGGGCAGAGTAGAGGGGTGGAAGGTGACCCTGGCGTATGGACTGAGTTCAGATACAGAAACAACAAAGTGTTTGTGACTTACTAGTAATTAATTTTTAGAAGGTTCCTTATTGTGCCTCCCCCCAAAAATTGGAAGGATTTTCCTGGGGAAGAATTAATGATGATGTTGGCGGATTGTGTGAAATCCTTCTGATGTGGCAGTTTTCTTTCCTGGTGCCACAGGGATGATTTAAATTCTGGCTGTTCCTAGGTTAAGTGTATCAGAGCCTGAGCCAGACCCACAAGCAAATTGGCATGCACAGTATGTTTTTCCAAAGTTAACTGCATCTTAGAGCTGTAAGATTGTATCAGCAGATCAGGAGCTCACAGAAGGGTTTGCTTTGACCAAGCATCATGAATTTCTACTTGTCCTAACTCCTGGATTTGTATAAAGAATTATTTTGCGAGTTTGCGTATTTGGATCCATAACTATAGCTGTACTGTGAAGCTAAATCTTAAGACTGGACTGGCCTTTTTATTTAACAAAGAAAAACCACCTTCTCCAGCTTACTGCTTCCACGGCAGAAGGCTTGATGGAGGTGAAGTTTAATGGACTGTGATATGCAGGAGGTCAGACGACTAGATGATCTAATTGTGCCTTGTGTCTATAAACTCTATACAGATTCACAGCTGGTGGGCTAGCTTAGCTTGGTGTAAAGGTGATGCATTCTTTCCATGGGTCTGTACCAATAAATACAAGAATCAGTAAGTGTCTGTTTTCAACTTCATTTTGAGTATGTGTTAGTGGGAGCTTGGCATTAGATGAGAGGAAGAAAATATTGGAACACATGGTGGGTGGGGGAGTTAAAAAAAAAAAAAATAGCCGAGTGCTGCTGGCAGAGAAAAGGGGGGGAAAAAAGGAGTACCGCGAAATATCAGGACTAATTGGCTAAATATCAGGACAGCTTGTCACTCTACTTGGCATTATTCCAGGGATCCACAAATACATGCAAATGTGACATTTTATGTATTTCCTCCTTTTGTGTCAGTGGCAGAATTCACCCTTTTGCTGAAAAAGTGGCAGGGATTTAGTATGATTCCCTGTTGAGCCAATCTGCTGTCAAAAGAGTACAATGCCGCATTCTAGTGCTGCATCTTTTCCTTGATTTGGGATGCCTTCATCGTTTCCAAGGCCAGAAGGGACCATTGTGATCACCAAGTCTGACCTCCTGTGTACCATAGGCCAGAGAACATCCCCAAAATAATTCCTAGAGCAGATCTTTTAGAAAAACATCCAATGGCAAAGATTTAAGATTTTGTCAGTGATTGGGATTTTTATTCTCCATGGTCATGTTGCATGCCTGTGTTTATAAGACCCACCAAACACAGGCCTTTAGCAGACTTTTTGCTTTACCTTGGCAGGAAAGTCACTGTCTCAAGGGCAGAGATGATGAACAAGTTCTTGGAAAGAGCTAGAAAAGAGAGCACATCTGTAAGTTTGTATGGCTGCAGCTGTTTATTGTGAAATACCAGCTTAATACTGTCAGTATGTCCAAACTCATGCATTCAGGACACTGAATGTTTTTCAAACACTTGCATTTCTCCCGAATTAGTGGCAGTGTGCTGTAACAGAAAGTTAATGCAATATTGAGGGAGGAGTAACACTGATCCTATTCCAACTTCACAGTACATGGCTAATCTCAGAGTCTCTGTATTGACAGCTTACTTTGACATTTCTCCAGCTACTAATGGAAGCTGATGATTTATTTTTAAAGTGTGGAGAAACAGCAAAGTTTATATTACTAGAAGGGCAATGAGAACTTTCCAATGTATGGTACAATAGTATATTCCATGGTAAAATATTTCAGGAAGTGTAACTGACATGTTATTGCTAGGTTCCTCCTGAAGATTTGACTCTCCTAGTTTGAAGTCATCACATTATGCACTGTGACAGAGTATGGAGGTACTATCCAGCACCCAAAAGGTTAACTGTAGGTCTCTGCAATACACAGATGTTCATAGGAAGGTAACAAGGCAGGCCTAGAAATTGCAAGCCACTCTGTTTCCACAGAAGGAAAGCAAGCAATTTCACAGGTGTAGATATTAGGGAGCCAGAGGCAGCAGTTACTTCTAGGCTCTGAGCCAGGACCCAGACACTAAGAATTAAGATCTACACTGAATTTCTGGCTGTCTAAAAACAGTTTGTTTTGTTGTAAATAGAGCTTCCTGAAGAATAACGAGTTAATGAGGAACACAGGTGGCATGAAGTGCTGTGGTGTAAGTGGATGGGATCTTTTTCATCTTCCACTGGCTATGTCCATAGTCGTCCTTTTCCCTCTATAATTTCTCACTATTGCTACTATTGCTGCTCTAAGCAGGATTAGATGAACAGCACCTTGCCTACATTACACTAATGAAGCTCCACTAGTGGTAGCAATAGCAGGAAATCTGAAGGGGAAAGAAAAGCTAATGTAGTCACAGCTTCAGGTTAATTAAAAGAACCTTGACATTCAATAACCGTGAAGTCCAAATCTTGCAAGGTCTCACTGTCTCTTGCAAGATCTCCATCCTGGCCTGCAGTGTTAGGGTAACATTTGCTCTCATGAGAATAATCCTTTCTTGGGTCATGACTGAACACAGGACCACAAAACAAGCCCCCTTCTAGCTATGGAGTTGACCTAGACACAAAGCTAGAGATGGGTTTGGGTGTCTGGGGGTCCTCCGTCCCTCTTGAAGACTTTGGGGTTCAGATTTGATGTGGTTCTTCTTTTCTATACCTGTATCTAATTCAGAGATTTGAAGAACCGGGCTTCAGTCCACATATTTTAAACTCCATGTCCAAACCCATTTAAATTACCGTATGTACTCGTTCATAAACCAGATATTTTTGGTAAAAAAGTGACGCATCAAAGAGCGAGGGTCGGCTTATAAATGAGTCTAGACCAAAACTTGATGATTTTAAACTCTATGGAATCATTGACTATCTAATACATTGTCGTTTTGTTTGCCTGGAGCATCTGCAGGCACGGAGCCCCTCAGCTCCCTGTGGCCACAGTTTGCCGTTCCCAGCCAATGGCAACTGCGGGAAGTGATGCGCCTGTTGGCTGGGAATGGCAGATTGTGGCCACAGAGAGCTGAGGGGCTCCATGCCTGCAGACGCTCCAGGTAAACAAAACGTCCAAGCCCCCTAACGGGCCAGAAGCCAAAGTTTGCTAACTCCTGAAATATAGGGTCCGCTTATGAAAGGGTCATACTTTTTTGCTGTTTTTACCTAACCTTTTTTGAGGGTCGGCTTATAAACGAACGGGTTAATGAACAAGTATATACGGTAAAACCAATTTATCTTTGTCTATGCTGTCCAGCCAAACAGGGTTTAACCAAAGTTAATCTGCACAGGCTTTAAACTATATATTTTAAATGTGCTAAGCAAATCTGGGACCCAACACCTGCTTGCAATTCCCTTTATAAAGAGGAAATTGAAGGGGAAACTAGTTGCCATTCCTTGAGTTCCTGCAGTTTAGAGCCTACAACAGAAAGCATGCCACTGTCAATCTGTAACTCAGTCTCTTTTGTTGCGAGGGGATATTTCTTTATGCTGTTGAATTTCAATATGTTAGTCATGATTGAGATGTTAAACACTGGTCAGGAAATGCAATTGTTTCCCTCACTACTTGTAACACCTCTTCCTTGAGCATAGTAAGTGTGATGGGTTAGATCACAGAAACCCCTTTGGGAACTGCCAACTGATGTGCCAAGACTACTACTGCCCTTGCTTTCCCTGCCAGCTCAGGACCCCAGCACCTGTTCTGCTGAGCCAGACATGCCAGTCTGTTCCAACACAGATCCAGGGTCTGAACCACGTGCCCCAAAGCTGCAGATTTAACCTGAAAGCAGCTTACAGAAATGTTCCTGTCTTTAATGCTCAGATGCCCAAGTCCCAATGGGATCTAAACCCCAAATAAATCCGTCTTACCCCGTATAAAGCTTATACAGGGTAAACTCATAAATTGTTCACCCTCTATAACACTGACAGAGGTATGGACAGTTGTTGGCACCCCCAGGTATTAATACGTACTCTGAGTTAATTAACAATTAAAAAGTGATTTTATTAAATACAGAAAGTAGGATTTAAGTGGTTCCAAGTAGTAGCAGACAAAACAAAGTGAATTACTAAGTGAAATAAAATAAAACATGCAAATCTAAGCCTAATACAGTAATGCAACTGAGTACAGATAAAATCTCACCCTGAGACATGTTTCTTTCACAGACTGGATGCCTTCCTAGTCTGGGAACAATCCTTTCCCCTGATACAGCCCTTGTTCCAACTCAGGTGGTAGCTAGGGGATTCCTCATGATGGCTGCTCCTTTTGTTCTGTTCCACCCCTTCATATATCTTTTGCATAAGGCGGGAATCCTTTGTCCCTCTCTTGGTTCCCACCCCCTCCTCAATGGAAAAGCACCATGTTAAAGATGGATTCCAGTTCAGGTGACATGATCACATGTCACTGTAAGACTTCATTACCCACTTGTCAGCACACAGGGAGATTTACAAGTAAAACAGAGCCATCTGCAGACAATTGTCCTGGTTAATGAGTTATAATGAGTTATATTTCATATTTCTAGTTTCAGATACAAGAGTGATACATTTATACAAATAGGATGACCACACTCAGTAGATTATAAGCTTTGTAATGATACCTTACAAGAGACCTTTTGAATGAAGCATATTCCAGTTACATTATATTTAAACTCATCAGCATCATTTCAGAAAATCATATAGAGTGCAATGTCACAGTAAGTACTTTGCACAGGTATTAAAATGTGCATTTAAGAGAATATCATGTACTACAGTATATATAGGTGAGTGTTTGCATGTGAATTCATGTGTCCTTCAGAGTGTGCAAAATTATAAATTGGATGGTTGAAAGTGGCCCCATGAGACGGCCTCAGTGTGCCTGGTGGCCGGAAATGCCACCGAAAGTGTCAGAGACCGTAAATGAATTTGGAAGAGAACTGTACTGAAGCTCCCTCCGTGAAGACAAACCTTTGAAAGTGGTGACTTTCAGCTGTCTGTTTCAAATTTCACAATCTCTTTACATGGGCAGTGCCTTCTAGGCCCCAGAGTGCACACAAATCGAGGTTACCTCTTCCAAAAGAGTAAATAAGTGGGGAAATATGATGGGGTGACTATCCCATACTCACCCTGCAGCGTTTATTGCCAGGGCCGCCCAGAGGATTCTGGGGTCCTGGGGCCATCGGCGGCAGGCAGCTCCGGTGGACCTCCCGCAGGCGTGCCTGCAGAGGGTCCACTGGTCCCGCGGCTCTGGTGGAGCAGCCGTAGGAACGCCTGAGGGAGGTCCACCGGAGCCGCAGGACCAGCGGACCCTCCGCAGCCATGCCTGTGGGAGGTCCACCGGAGCCGTGGGACCAGCAAGCGGCAGAGGGCCCCCCGTGCGGTGAAATATCTAGAGCCGGCCCTGTTCGGCGGTGGGGGGCCCTTCTGTTCTGGGAACCGCCGCTGAAGTGCCCTGAAGACCCGCGGCGGGGGCCCCCCGCCGGCGAATTACCGCTGAAGCAGGACCCGCTGCCAAAGTGCAGCCCGCTCTTCGGCGGTAATTCGGTGGCGGGGGTCCCCGCCCGCAGGTCTTTGGGGCACTTCGGCGGCGGGTCCCTGAACGGAAGGCCCCCCCGATGCCGAATTACTGCCGAAGACTGGGTTGCACTTCGGCGGCAGGTCCCGCTTCGGCGGTAATGCGATGGCGGGGGGTCCTTCTGCCCCGGAGCAGAAGGACTCCCCCGCCAGCGAAGACCGGGAGCGGAAGAAGCTCCAGGGCCCGGCCCCGCAAGAGTTTTCTGGGGCCCCCGAAAAACTCTCGTGGGGGCCCCTGCAGAGCCCGGGGCCTGGAGCAAATTGCCCCTCTTGCCCCCCCCCCCCGGGTGGCCCTGTTTAATGCAGGCCATATGAGCCAATTAACCCATTAGGCAGCTGATTAAGGAGGCTCAGCTGGGCAGGAATAGGTGGGGCTGATAAAGTCCAGGAACTGAAAGCAGAAGGGGCTGCTGGGAAAAGGCAGACCCTTCCAGGAGAAAGGGAGCAGTGAGTGGAGACTACAGAGTGAAGTCACTCTGAAGGAGGCAGCTTTGGGAACAGGCAGGCCCGGGAACAAAAAAAGGGACCTAGTGGTAGAAAGAAGCCCAGTGATAGAGCAGTGAGGCCAGAGAGAGAAGGCCCACACTGCTTAGCTGAGGGTTCCTGGGCTGGAACCCGGAGAAGAGGACTGCGTAGGACTATTGAGGAGCTAAACTCCCTCGGGGGGGGGGGAACACAGACCATGGCTTGGCCCTCCAGCTGTGTCATTAAGAGGATGCTGTGGTTCCTGAGGCTGCAGAAGGAGCTGCAGATGGACAGAGTGACAGTGTGCAAACCATGGACCAGGGAATGGGGATGTTGGCCTCGAGCTAATCCCAAGAGTACCAGGAGGAGGCGCCAGTCCGGGGGTGAGTGGTGCACCTCATGACAGGAAGTAAAAGGAGAAGTCCAACCATGTGCAAGAATCAAGTTAATATCAACCTTTAACTGGCTTGTTGTTAGGGGTAGAGCGTATTGTACTTGTGTAGTAGATGGAGCTCCCTCTCCATTGTACAGCCACTGCTATGAATTTCACTGATGTTTAGCAATTATTTTTAAACACAATTTCTCAGCTGGAAGTTTTACTGAGTTTCCCTTTGGGCTCAGAGAACAAGCATGAGATACTTTAGCTCAAAGGAGGACTTCCTTCAGCTATTCTGAATGCCTGAGAACATGTGAATTCATGTGTGCTGGGGATCTGTGTCCTTCAGAGTGTGCAAAATTACAGAGTGAATTTGTAATGAAAGTGCCTCCTCAACCATGCAAAAATTAGTGGTGCTATAGGAGCATTATAATTTAATCTTCACATATTCCTTGATGCTGGATCTTGTTTCCTCCTTTGGTCTGGCAGAACCTGTGTGTTGAGCATCCCCTCCCAGCATGTTGTAGGGCTACCAATTCATGGAGGTCTATAATTCATCATTCTCTGCAGCTTCCAAAAATCTTCATTCACTAGTCAAATACTTTGTTTTCTGCAGCTGCATAAAACATTTCTGAAATGAACTGTGATATGAACTGGAGCTGTAAGTGTGCGCTTCTGTAACCTCAGCATGGGAAAGTCTCTCTTGACATTCTTGCTGTGCCTTAAGTAGTACATTTGATGCCCCGACATGTGGGCCCCCTGCTTGCCTATGTATATGTCAATGACACCCAACTCATCTAATTAAAAACTGGTCGACCACCTTATATCCACTATCAGAATGTTCAGATAGTCAGCCTGGCTAATGTTGCAAGTGTTCTGGGTTCTGTAATAAATCTCCCTACTGTGCCAGCAATGCTGTATTATGTGACAGAAGAGAACTGTACTGAAGCTCCCTCCATAAAGACAAACCTTTGAAAGTGGTGCCTTAAAACTATGAGTTCGGGGGGCGTTAGGTGCCCAAGTTTTAAAAAAACTTTGGTGTGGATCTATAGGTGAATGTGCTAAATGTTTCTGGAAGAAAATGATGGAATTCTATAGATTTCAGACAGACACAGCAGGAATAGAATACGATTCCTCCGCATACATAGAATAGGGCTTTAATTTGGCAAATCGAGTTGACAGTGTGACTTAACTTCCATCTAATGTTAGCACTGCTATGAACTGAAGAGGAATTACTTGTTTAATGAAAAATTAAAAATTAACTCATAAAACTGATGGAAAACAGAGACTCTACTTGGTTATCTGCTGCTGCAATAAGGGAAGGAACATATTTCTGGGGTGTCTTTTTATTTCAGAAATGGAGTGTTTAGAAACCTACTTCAATTATGGGACTTTTAACAGGACAGTAAAATTGTTAGATTAAATGCAGGCGACTTAATAGGATGTCCAAATTTTGGGCGTTGATGCATGCACAGTAATTGTCAACTTAAAGTGAGCATTTCTGTAGCTATATGTGAATTTCATTGTCCAAATGCCAGGTTCAGCCATCCCATTAAGGTGCCCACATTTAAAAACTGGGCTCTGTATTTTAATCTTTTCTCATCTCTCTTGGGTCCAGATTTAGTAAATACAGTGCTCCGCCCACTTAAATGTTTGAGCAAGACCCAGAAAATACATAATTGTGGGCTTGCCAAGTTGAAGTTTTGTTGAACCTGAACTTCCGTGAGTGAAATAAAATATATTTTGATCATATTTACACCATTAAAAGCTAAGTGGAAATTAGGCCAGTGAAGAACAAAGTATATTTGTGTTAATGAGACTTTACTGTAGGAATCAATTTATAAAACATCTGAAAAATGTGTTTAAAAAGTTGACCTTGCTTTTCCAAATGCCTTATGATGTGATACTTCTTTTTTTCCAAAGAGCGGCACTGGAAATACTACATAGAAAACATTCAGTCTTGTATTACTCAGGGTTTTTTTTCCAGAATGGCCTGAAAGGAAATATTGGGTGATAGGAACAGCAAATGAGCATTGATGGCTGAACTGCCTGCATGAGGATAAAATATCAAATGCAAGTGCTGAAGGCTAAAGCAGTAGTTCTCAACCAGGGGTTCAGGGTCCCCTGGGGGGCCACAAACAGGTTTCAGGGAGGCCGCCAAGCAAGGGCAGCATTGGACACACTGGGGCCCAGGGCTGAAGTCCAGGGCCTTGAGCCCTGCCACCCAGGGCTGAAGCCAAAGCCTAAGCAATGTAGCTTTGTTGGGGGCCCTGTGGCGTGGGGCCCCAGGCAGTTGGCCTGTTTGCTACCCCATAACGCCAGCCCTGGCTGTATATGCAGAAAACCAGTTTTTATGGCATAGCTGGGCTGTAGAGTTTTTATATGAAAATGGTTGAGAACCCCTGGGCTATAGTGTCCTCTATTCAGTGCACTAGAGGTGAATTCATGGGTTTCCACTTACCCTTTTGAGTGTCCTGTATAGGAGTTTCTGGGTAGAGCCACTGGATCTATGTAATCACAAATCCAGTGGTCCCATCCCTAATCTGTTCCATTGGCTTGTGGCTGGTGTGGCACAACCTTCACAGTGCACAGAGTCTGGAGGAACCCCCATTCAGCCATTCCACCTGCACTACTGCATGCTTTTACAGGGCTACCACTGGGGCTGCTGCAGGCCCTCCACAAAGCTGTTCATTTTACCTGAAGTGCATTGCCCACAGAACAAAATGTAGACATGGAGGGCACACCCATGCTTCCCGGGCTTATGGACTGGGGCCTAGATCCACAAAGGGACTTAGCCACTGTGATGCTGAGCATTATAGAGCCTAACTTTCAGGTGCCTAGAAAATCATGGAACAACACTGTGATTGACAAAGCTGGAGTTAGGTGCTTAGGCTCCTATACAATGAATAGGGGGAGAGAGGCACTTTAGACTGCTAGCCACAAAGCCAGCATGCTAGGTGGGGAGCCACCTAAGTTAATCAATGGGAGAGGTGGCATGAGCTGAGTCCTGCTCCCACTCAGAGATAGATGCCTAAATGGGGGCTGCAGGAAGATGCCTATCTCTGCTTGCAGTCCATGAACTGTGGAAAGCTAGATGTTCATGCACTAGGCTACAGAGTCATTCTAACTCTCTCTGTCCCAAATAATATTTAATTACCTAAATGAAGGAGAGACTGGGGGATACACTAGAATAGCCCAGTGGTCAGGGCACTCACCTGAGACATGGCAAAGCCCTATTCAAATCTCTTCTGCCCCTCAGATGGGGGAGTTGAACCAATGGTCTCCCATGTCCTAGCTGACCACCTTATCCTCTAGGTTAAAGCAGCTTATCTGCCTCCTCTGGCCATTTTTGTGTGAATTTACTTGAGGGGGCCCAATACCGTAGGCAGCCTCTGAGCACACATGCCAGATTGGACCCTGTGACAGAGTGCAGGCTCACTGGTTCGCTCCCTGCACTCTGATCACTTGGACGTTAATCAGTTCCCCTTGAGAAAACTGACATGGGTAATTAGACAATCAGGATGGATGCTCTAAGGAGCCAATTATTTCATCAGCCCCAGGCTGAAAAACAGGCAGGAGGAAAGTGCCAAGAGAGGAGTGAGAGGGGAACAGGACTAGTTGAGCTCAGTAACATGGAGGCTTCAAGGGAGGGAGAACTCTGTTTCCCTCAGGTCCTGGGGAGAGGGCTAAAAAGTGCCGTTGGTGGTGTAAATAGACTATTGGACAGGGATTGTTGTGGACATGGTGGAGGGAACTTAAAATAAAAAAGATAGGGTGAAGGCACAACTCCTGGAGTCCATACAGTTTCTGCGGGGAAGAAAGCGGGAGAGGAGTTGTACCCCGTGACACACCCCCACATGCAACCACAGTGACCAAACACTTATCTTCCCTGGTTTATGAATCATTGTGGGGATTAGGAAGGAGACAGGCATTCAGTTATAGAGGGACACAGGGTGCACATGCTCGGGGCAGAAATATAGGCACCAAAGAGGTGTCAGTGTAAATATGTAGGCACCAAGCACCTTTAGGCACCTACGGGGTTAGATTGGAATTTTGTGGATCACAGCGGTGCCTAAAAACAGGGCTTGGGCACCTAAGTATGTTTGTGGATTGCACCCTATATAATTACTCCTTATAAACTATTGCCACTCTGGAATAGTCTTTCTCCTCCAGAACCCTACCTCTGACCAAGGCAAGTGCCAGATATTCAGAACAAGACATTAAAACCTATAAGGTATTCAGCTGTTCAGTGTTATACCATTGAGCGAGAATTTCTCCTGACTCCAGCTAATAATCTACTTGCTCCCTGAAGCTTAAACTGATAGTCCTTGTAATTTTATTGTAGCTTCTGTAAATGCAGACTTTGGACCAGATCCTCAGGTAGCGTAAATCTGTGTAAGTCCATTGACTTCGATGGAGCTATGCCAAGTCAAATCAGCTGAGGATCTGGTCTTCTATTTTTATTCTTATAGACATCAAAACCTTTTTAAATTAAGCTTTTTGCTAGATGTTTATTAAGACTATGAGATAATACAGGTAATACATGGGATAAAAGCTACATTTTAATAGTGAAAAGCTATTTGGACCTTTTCAAAATAAATCAGATGTATGTAATATGTATTTTTGACCAATATTTAAAAAACACCAACTGTTACTCTAGACCTATTTAAATTGGAGTTAGCTGAGCCATTTGTTTTGCTTAAACCACCTACAGATATTTTTGAATTGTATTTTTGTTTGATGGACTTTTTAAATAGCATCAGCGTATTACTTCCTTCACCCATTTCTCTGAAAAGCTTGCAGGAGAAGTTCCTGCTGGACAAATTTCAGGGAGGCCAGTTGATGGTGAAGGAACATAGCTGGTAAACTCTTGATTCTCCCTTCCCCCCCACCTCCCCAGCTTAAAATTTATATCTCATTTGCTGATATTGCTAGGGAATTAGGTGATGAAGAGAACTAATTTTTAGTAAAGTTCAGAGTCCAGTTTTTAAAAGCAACCCCTTCCAAACAAAAAATCTAGGTCAAGATATTTAGAGTTGAGATTTAACCCTTGCACTTGAGTCACCCTGTGAGGGTTGGGGTTTTTTGTTTGTTTGTTTTTTGGTTGAGTATTGCAGTTCACACTGTATGTGCGATGACTCTCCAACCACAGTAACTAAGAACTGCAGGGTCAGCAGTGGACAGTCTGAGCCTTAATTCTGCTTTAGTAGATTAAAGCAGATCCTCAGTTTATTTTAGATGCCTTTTATGTGGGAACTTCCTCTTCTCCCCCGCCCTTCCCCCTTTAATTTTAGGTTTAAAACCACTTCTGGAAATTTGTTGAAATTGTAGGACGTTCTAAAATATTTACTGAAACTATAGCAGCATCTTCACATTTTAAAATGTGCTGTAAAATTAGCCTCTTTTGGATTTTACATTTAAACTTTAAAGGGCAGAAACTTAATTCATGTAGGCAAAAATGTGTAAGCACAGTTACTTTAACTGCTCATGCACAGGGATACATTGTCTCCTGTCTCTATGCACATACAGTTATTCAATCTACATGCACATTTGCACAAGCGTCTGTGGCATACAGACCTCTGACTCCTTCTACAAAAATAAATGTGGCCAAAGAATTAGCCAAGGGCATACTTTATTTTTAGAGGCTCTTTTGGGAGGATGGTACTTGATAAAATGCTATTTAAAAAAAAAACCCTAAAAAACAAAGCTTTCAGCATGCAAACATTAATGGTGTAATTTGGACTAATTTGCACTTCAATAGGTAAAGGTTTATTTTTAACTGAAATTTTGCTTTGTTTATAAACTTGTATTTGGTTTCTATCAGTTATCTATATTTAGTAGATTTTGCCTTTTGAAGTCTGTGGCTATCTGGGAGCCTGAGGGATGCAGGTATACGCCCAACACATGTCTTCACTTAGTATGAGATCAGTTCACAAGCCCAAATCATCACTGCTGGTATGCAGGAGCACAGAGGGAAAGTCACAGGGAGTTCTTCACCTGACCCCAGCCCTTCCACGCAACTGGCAGCACATGTTGCAGGTTGCTCTCCCCAACCCCAAGCGGCGAGGTGCCAGCTGTGCTGAATGCCACAGAGGTTATATTTGAGCTAGGCTGACCAGACAGCAAGTGTGAAAAATCGGGACTGGCGGTGGGGTGTAATAGGAGCCTATCTAAGAAAAAGACGCAAAAATCGGGACTGTCCCTATAAAATCAGGACATCTGGTTACCCTAATTTGAGCGGATTGTGGGTGTGGCCTCCAGCCATTACCTTTCCTCACCAGCAAGACAATCTGTGCTGAGGGGGCACAAGACGTACCTTTACTAATAAGGAGTAGCAGTGGCTGCTGGTTAGTACATTCCCTTAGGTTAGTGTGGTGTTTGTGCATGCAGATGTATAACTCGATGCCTTATCAATCTGTGTGCACAATCACAATTGAGTGACACAACACACTTATCTTTGCACACCTGATCCCAAACGTTTTGAGCCCCAGCTTCAAGATCCTAAACATGCCATGAGCCTGAGCAAACTGCCACTAAAGTCAATGGGAGTCTATCCATTGCCTCTGAGAGTTGGATTAGGCCCTACATCACTGATTTCAGGGAGTTATGGGTGCTAACCACTTTGCAGGATCAGGTCCTCTATATATCTCTGTAATTTAGAATATGAAATGTAATTTTAGCTATCTACATATCAATTCATTGTCTCCTCATACTCCAGAAAATTGACTGATATGGACTTCCATATCACAGATTTGTAAAGTACTTGGATTATAATATTCTGCACCATGCCAATCTTACTTAGCTGGAATTTTCCACATACACAATTCTGCCGGATTTCCACAATGGAATTCTTGGTTGCCTCAGGCTAGTGGGGAACAACTGTTATGGACCAATAAAATGTTACTGTGCTGGTGACAGCTATCACTCTTTGCACATATCCACTTTCGTGTTGGTTCTTTGCATGCAGTTTTGTTTAGCCTTTACTTTCTTCTGAACTAATGTACTTTGTTTCATTGGATCTGTTCTGGAGTCCTGTGCGTGACTTGTTACTAAATACATTGAAATTTTTGAGAGATTTGGAGAGAGTAAGGAATTTTTCAGCAGGATAATTAGGGTTAGTGTTACCAGAAAGAGTTCACTGGGTTCTGCTGGCTCAACAGTTATAAAGGAAATGGGTCTAATTCCCTAGGAGAAGATCTGAGAGGAGCCGGGGGCAGGTATGAGCTGAACTTTATCTTATTGTTGGGGCTTTTTTAATTAGAGCAGGGATCGGCAACCTTTGGCATGCTGCTCGCCAAGGTAAGCCCTAGTGGGCTGGGCCGGTTTGTTTACCTGCGGTGTCCGCAGATTCGGCATATCATGGCTCCCACTGGCCGCAGTTTGCCATCCCAGGCCAATGGGAGTGGCAGGAAGCGGTGTGGGCCGAGGGATGTGGTGGCTGCCACTTCCCGCCATCCCCATTGGGAGCACCAGTGAGAGCTGCGATCGGCCGAACCTGCACACATGGCAAGTAAACAAACTGGCCCAGCCCGCCAGAGGGCTTACCCTGGCAAGCCACGAGTCAAAGGTTGCCGATCCCTGAATTGGAGGATAAACATCCAGGAAGGGTGAGTTTTGACTCTGTAGCATGCCTAGATTATTTGAACGGATATCTAGGCCATGGCTACACTGGCACTTTACAGCGCTGCAACTTTCGTGCTCAGAGGTGTGAACCCCCCCCCCCCGAGCGCTGCAAGATACAGCGCTGTAAAGCCTCAGTGTAATCAGTGCTGCAGCGCTGGGAGCGTGGCTCCCAGCGCTGCAAGCTACACCCGTAAGGGATGTGGTTTACGTGCAGCGCTGGGTGAGCTCTCTCCCAGCGCTGGCACTCCGACTACACTCACACTTCAAAGCGCTGCCGCGGCAGCACTCCCGCAGCGCTGCCGCGGCAGCGCTTTGAAATTTCAAGTGTAGCCATACTGCTAATCTACCTTGCCCTATACATAAGAATGTAGACACATCCTACCCCTTCTTGCATTTTTTTTCAAGAACAAAAGTTTTGAGTTTTATTTTCTATTGTGTTTTTTTTATGCTTGTCCGTGAACCATCTACCTATAAATTCTGTGTGTCTCAGCTCATGTTGCTGTTTGCAAGAGGAAAAGGATTAAAACATAATTAAAATGTCATGTTGTTCAAAATTTAAGCTGTGACTCTGACAGAAATGAAACGTTTCTCTCTGCAGTCTGACTGGGTCTGGAAAAACACTTACTCTGACATTGGTTTTGCATTCGCATATTTCCGAAGACTTCCCCACACACTGCTGTTAAAGATCTCTAGTAGCCTTCTTTCCTATTCCCTTCTTTTGGACGGCTGTAAAAGCTCCAGTGTTGTCTGAAACAGTCTACCCTGGTCAGTACTGAATTGTTCTGTTTTGTAAGGGTGAAGTTCACTCCCGTGTAAAAGGGCTACACAAGACCCCTGTGCCATTTAAATCGCATTAAGCCCTCCTTTTGTGTATAGGCCTTGTTTGGTTCTCTGCACAGGGGTGAGAGAAGGGGAGCTCTGAGCTGCGTCCCAGAAATGGAAGCAGATGCTCAGTATGAGTGTAAATCCCTCTCTTACTTGGTTGGCTCAGGCTGCTTCCTTAGCCTTTCAGTGATACTGGGTTTTTATACAGGCGGTGGCGTGTTTGGGATCAGGTCTCCAGCCAGCCAATACCACCCCTCTTTGGGAACTGCCTCTGCTATCAAATAAAGCCCAAAAGTCCCAAAATAAATGAACTTCCCCACTTGGAATTGTCTTCTCCCCAGAATTTCCCTATGTCTCTTGTGTCCATGGTAATTTCCCTTTCTGTAGCTATCCAGTTCTTTACAAGGCCTTTTTAAAGACAAAATGTTGACATCTCCTGTTCCTTCCCCAGCATTCCCCATAGTGCAGGATAGTAGTATTTTTTAACTCTGCTCTCTTTTCCAGCATATTTTGCTGTGACAGCCTTTAATGCTCCAGTGTTCTTCTGGATTATGAGTCCAGTATGCCTTGTAGCAGGAGTGGGACAGAGTAATGCTAGACCACAGGCTTCCTTTTAAAGGCATATAAACTTTGTTAATAGGCACAAAGTTATTGAGGGTAAACTGTCACTTTCCCTTTACTGAGCTACATGATTTCCATGGAAGATTATTTTATATTTTGCCCCCAAACCAATAGTTTTTTTTCCTGAAGACTGAAATATTTCAATTTGGATATGCTGCCCTCCTGCCTCATGGGAGCTGTGTCCCCATTCTCATAGACTCATAGACTCTAGGACTGGAAGGGACCTCGAGAGGTCATCGAGTCCAGTCCCCTGCCCTCATGGCAGGACCAAAAACAGTCTATACCATCCCTGATAGACATTTATCTGAACTACTCTTAAATCTCTCCAGAGATGGAGATTCCACAACCTCCCTAGGCAATTTATTCCAGTGTTTAACAACCCTGACAGTTAGGAACTTTTTACTAATGTCCAACCTAAATCTCCCTTGCTGCAGTTTAAGCCCATTGCTTCTTGTTCTATCATTAGAGGCTAAGGTGAACAAGTTTTCTCCCTCCTCCTGATGACACCCTTTTAGATACCTGAAAACTGCTATCATGTCCCCTCCTAGTCTTCTCTTTTCCAAACTAAATAAACCCAATTCTTTCAGCCTTCCTTCATAGGTCATGTTCTCAAGACCTTTAATCATTCTTGTTGCTCTTCTCTGGACCCTCTCCAATTTCTCCACATCTTTCTTGAAATGCGGTGCCCAGAACTGGACACAATACTCCAGTTGAGGCCTAACCAGCGCAGAGTAGAGCGGAAGAATGACTTCTCGTGTCTTGTTTACAACACACCTGTTAATGCATCCCAGAATCACATTTGCTTTTTTTGCAACAGTATCACACTGTTGACTCATATTTAGCTTGTGGTCCACTATGACCCCTAGATTTCTTTCTGCCATACTCCTTCCTAGACAGTCTCTTCCCATTCTGTATGTGTGAAACTGATTGTTCCTTCCTAAGTGGAGCACTTTGCATTTGTCTTTATTGAACTTCATCCGGTTTACCTCAGACCATTTCTCCAATTTATCCAGATCATTTTGAATTTTGACCCTGTCCTCCAAAGCAGTTGCAGTCCCTCCCAGTTTGGTGTCATCTGCAAACTTAATAAGCGTACTTTCTATGCCAACATCTAAGTTGTTGATGAACAGAGCCGGTCCCAAAACAGACCCCTGTGGAACCCCACTTGTTATACCTTTCCAGCAGGACTGGGAGCCATTAATAACTACTCTCTGAGTATGGTTATCCAGCCAGTTATGCACCCACCTTATAGTAGCCCCATCTAAATTGTATTTGCCTAGTTTATCGATAAGGATATCATGCGAGACAGTATCAAATGCCTTACTAAAGTCTAGGTATACCACATCCACCGCTTCTCCCTTATCCACAAGACTCGTTATCCTATCAAAGAAAGCTATCAGATTGGTTTGACACAATTTGTTCTTAACAAATCCATGCTGGCTATTCCCTATCACCTTACCGCCTTCCAAGTGTTTGCAGATGATTTCTTTAATTACTTTCTCCATTATCTTCCCTGGCACAGAAGTTAAACTAACTGGTCTGTAGTTTCCTGGGTTGTTTTTATTTCCCTTTTTATAGATGGGCACTATATTGCCCTTTTCCAGTCTTCTGGAATCTCTCCCATCTCCCATGACTTTCCAAAGATAATAGCTAGAGACTCAGATATCTCCTCTATTAACTCCTTGAGTATTCTAGGATGCATTTCATCAGGCCCTGGTGACTTGCAGGCATCTAACTTCTCTAAGTGATTTTTAACTTGCTTTTTTTATTTTATCTTCTAAACCTACCCCCTTCCCATAAGCATTCACTATGTTAGACATTCCTTCAGACTTCTCAGTGAAGACCGAACAAAGAAGTCATTAAGCATCTCTGCCATTTCCAAGTTTCCTGTTACTGTTTCTCCCTCCTCACTGAGCAGTGGGCCTACCCTGTCCTTGGTCTTCCTCTTGCTTCTAATGTATTGATAAAAAGTCTTCTTGTTTCCCTTTATTTCCATAGCTAGTTTGAGCTCATTTTGTGCCTTTGCCTTTCTAACCCTGCATTCCTGTGTTGTTTGCCTATATTCATCCTTTGTAATCTGACCTAGTTTCCATTTTTTATATGACTCCTTTTTATTTTGTAGGTCATGCAAGATCTCGTGCTTAAGCCAACGTGGTCTTTTGCCACATTTTCTATCTTTCCTACCCATCGGAATAGCTTGCTTTTTGGCCCTTAATAGCGTCCCTTTGAAAAACTGCCAACTCTCAGTTGTTTTTCCCCTCAGTCTTGATTCCCATGGGACCTTACCTATCAGCTCTCTGAGCTTACCAGCTTGCCTTCCTGAAATCCATTGTCTCTATTTTGCTGTACTCCCTTCTACCCTTCCTTAGAATTGCAAACTCTATGATTTCATGATCACTTTCACCCAAGCTTCCTTCTACTTTCAAATTCTCAACGAGTTCCTCCCTATTTGTTAAAATTAAGTCTTTGTGTGCCAGGCTCCCTGGCCAGATTGCATCTTCTAGGATGCACTTTTATGATGCAACTGTCTCACCATGAAGGACCACCGATGCATTGTGTGGGAAATGTAGATTGACCAGAGTCTCTGGTCGACAGAGGAGAATGGGGACATGAAGCACCTGAACCACAGCATTCACTAGGTGCTTTGGCAACTATTCTGTATTTGAATTTTTGCTGAAAAAATCAAAATTTTCCATGGAAATTTGAGATGAAAATGATTTTTTTTTCTATGTACATTGACATTGTCCATGGGTGAGGAAAGCCCATTTTCAGATCAATTCTAGTTCTGAGTTATTTTTTAACTGTGATGTTGTAACTCTTAGGCTTGCTCTGCCTGAAGGTAGCTATGTTACCAAAGTTGTGGCTCATCTTACCCAGTTTCCTCTAATGCAGCACTTTTTATTTTCTTTTCTCTGTCATTAGCAAAAGCAGTTGGGGATTTTAACAATCCCAAATCAGTGCTACTTTGGAAGTTAGGCTCCTTTTCACAGAATAAGGAAAGCCTTGAGAGAGACAATCAACGGTTTTGACTGTCGACTTTAGTTTTTTTCCCCCTTAAGTGCCATATTATTTTCAACAGTTTGTTGTTTGTTCCTTCCTCTTTCTTAGTTTGGAAATTAATCATGCAGGAAATGATTAACCGCAGCTAGCTCTCTGTCTGCCTGTCTCTGACTTAATGTGTCATGTTAAGAGAGCGGGCCCGAAAGTGAGTTAAAATGGTTGGCTAGATGCACACAACCTGCTTTTGTACAGACTTATAATCCAGTTGTTCACTTTGGCCATCCCACACAGCTAGTCATCCGTTTACTTTTAGCAGAATAAGATGTTTGTTAAAAATAACTTAGAACTATAAAGTTAGAATCTGAAATTGCCAAAGTTTGGGGATCCAGGGTCTCAGCAGGCCCATTACAAAGGAAAGCTGCAAGTAGAAGAGTGTAATGTCCAAGAGAGGTCTTACGTCTACATTTAGATTTTCAAGTGAGATTTTTTTTTTTAATGACATGCTGCATATCATGACTGTTTGTTTTTCATTCTGTTATTGGAATTGGTATGATGGCTGTCTAACCAATAGCTGGTGGACTTAATTAGCACAACAGTCATGCACATTTAATTACTCCTGGGGGAATTCTGCAACTCGGCACATGTGCAGAATTTATGTCCCTCTACAAATTTTTTTGCTTCTCTGCAAAAAAAATGACTTTCTGACGGAGAAGCAAAGGGAAGCCACAAGGGTGGTCACGTGACTCTTCCCAGAAGTATGTTTCAGGTGCCATGGGCAGCCGGCAGAGAGGTAAATCACTGTGGGGCAAGGAGCGGGACTGGGGAAGAGAAGACCTGGCTCCTACCATCTGCCTGGCTCCGCTGCTATTCACAGCTGGGCTGGAAAGGATGGGACTTCCTCTTCCCCCGCGTGGCATCCCCGGGGATGTTCAGATCCATGCCAAGATTTCTCCCCCAGCTGCAGGAAGCTCTGCAAACTCTCCCCCACTCCCTTCCTGCACCCATCACTCTTCAGCTGCAGGGGGCGGGATTGCTGTACAGGGAGCCGCGCCCCCATCCACCCAAACCCCATGCATCCAGACCCCCTCATTCTCAGACCCTCCTGCCCAGCCTCACTCCCTCACAAACATGCAGAACCCTCCTCCCATGAGCCCCACTTCCCCTGCACCCTGGACTACCCCACCGAGCCCCAACCAGTTGCACCTAGATCTCCATCCCATGCCCACAGCATCTAGATGACTCCTCTCCTGCTGAGCCCCAACCACCATCATCTGGACTCCCTTGAAGAGTCCCATTACTGTTGCACCCAGTACCTCCAACAAGCCCCTGTGCATCCAGATCCCCCTGCACCCGGACACACACTGAGCTGCCCGTACCCAGATTGCCCCATACAGAACGCTCTCAACCCACACCTGGATCCCCCCATGTTAAACTCTTCCACGCTTGGATCCTGCCTGTGACAGGTTCAGTCACAGAGACCCCCTTGGGACTGTTACCTGACATGCTGGAATTACCTCTGAGCCTGTTTTCCACTGCCAGGTTGGGATTCCAGAACCTGTCTTGTTGAGCCAATCATGCTAGCCTGCTGCAACACAGACCCAGGTCTGGTCCACACCCCCAAAACTGCAGACTTTAACCAAAAACTGCTCAGCAAGTAACCTATCTCCAGCACTCCCAATGGGATTCAAACACCAAATAAATCCATTTTACTTTGTATAAAGCTTATACAGGGTAAACTCATAAATTGTCCGGCTTCTATAACAGATAGAGATATATGCACAGCTGTTTGCTCCCCCAGGTATGAATCACTTAGTCTGGGTTAATTAATAAACAAAAGTGATTTTATCAAGTATAAAAAGTAGGATTTAAGTGGTTTTAAGTAATAACAGACAGAACAAAGTAAGTTACCAAGTAAAATAAAACAAAACACGCAAGTCTAAGCCTAATACACTTCAGAAACTGAGTAAAAGTAAATCTCACCCTCAGAGATGTTCCAATAAGCTTCTTTCACAGACTAGACTCCTTCCTAGTCGGGACCCAATCCTTTCCTCTGGTACAGTTCTTGTTAGTTCCATCTCAGGTGGTAACTAGGGGATTTCTCATGACTGGCAGCCCCCTTTGTTCTGTTCCACCCCATTTTATATCTTTGGCACAAGACGGGACTCCTGTCTCTCTCTGGGTTCCCACCCTTCCTTCTAAATGGAAAAGCACCAGGTTTAAGATGGATTCCAGTACCAGGTGATATGGTCACATGTCCTGTGAGACCCCATGCCTCCATTCTTTCTTGCCTGAGCCATTTACAACCAATTGTTCTAGTTAATGGGAGCCATCAACATCCTAAGCCACCATTAATGACTCACACTTTGCATAATTACAATAGGACCCCAGAGGAATACTTCATATTTCTAGTTTTAGATGCAAGAATGATACATTCGTATAAATAGGATGAACACACTCAGTAGATTATAAGCTTTGTAGTGATACCTTACAAGAGACCTTTTGCATAAAGCATATTCCAGTTACATATTCACACTCATTAGCATATTTCCATAAAACCATATATGGAGTGCAACATCACACTGCCTTGCTATCCACACCTGCCCACACAGAGGAGCAGGGCCCTGGGGTGTTCCTGGAACAGGCAGGGTCCTTGCGCTGTGTTGAGGTTGGGTGCTGCCTTGTTGCTGAGTCTGTGTCGGGAGCAGGGGGGAAGGGGACTGCACAGTGATCGGAACACCTCTGTGCAGTCAGTGGCATGTGCTCCCCATTGCCATGCTAGAGCCTCCACATTTATTTGACAAATAAAACTTGTAGAAATTTTTTAAGACTTTGCTGCACAATTTTAAATTTTTTGGTGCAGAATGCCCTTGGGAGTAACATTTAGTAATTTGCAAAATAACTTAATTTAAGATCACAACCTCCCTGCACTAGTCCTTATTGTTTAACATATGTGAGTTTTAGTGCAGTTTTTAGTTGTATCACCTCCTAGTGACTGGAGCAGATGCCTTGAAAGAGGATGAAAACATATACTGCTGCATTCTAATCCTCCTCTAGATGACTTTGTAGCATGGATGCTTTTGGATTTGAGAGTTTTTAGTTCTAGTCTCAGCAGGGGCAAATTCCTCAAACCAGTCTGTGATGGAACCCCTGGGATGGTCTGTCTGCTATTAATAACACTAACTGATGGATTATAAACCTCAACAGGTTTGGAGGGTTTTTTTGTTTTTCTTTGATTTAAGAAAGGGAAGGGTTGGAGAAGCCCAAAGAAAATGGAGAAAGTCTATCAATATTCTAAGGTATATTTAAAAAGCGAAGTTTTATATTGTGGTAGCTTCTTATCATTCCAAACCTTGATGAAAGGTGCCAGCAACATTTTGAGCAATCCTAGGGACAGCACTGGGTATTTCTGTTATTACTTTGCACATGGCCCATGATATTGATTGTGGAGTCATCAAAATGTACTGGATTTGTATGTGAGGTTGCCTCACAGCTGTTGCCCCTGCTAGCTGTGGAAAATTCTTCTTTTAGCACAGATACAGACCTTTATTTTTGGAGCTTAAGGACCGGGTTTCTAGTCTTGGATAAGGTGTGTATTAGGTTCCTGTTGTTGTATCTCTTGCCTACAGCACAAGGATTCATTACAGTGAGTGTTCAGATATTGGCCCTTTTAATTTTTATATATAAATAGTGTAAATATACAGTACTTTCCAGAAATAAAATGCAAAGAAATTAACATTGGATTGCAAAGATCTATGGTTCTAAAGTGTCAGAGCCAGAGACCCTTATCCTTTTGATTTGTAAAGTGGTGCTTTGTGTCACTGCTCATTAGTGTTACAAGCACCTTCGTTGTTTGCAACTACACAGGGCCACCCAGAGGATTCAGGGCCCCCGCCGCTGAATTGCCACCGAAGACCCAGCACTTCGGTGGCAGGTCCTGGAGCGGAAGGATCCCCCGCCACCGAATTGCCGCTGAAGAACTGGAGTGGAAGAAGCTCCGGGGGCCCGGGCCCCTCAAGATTTTTCCGGGGCCCCTGGAGCGAGTGAAGGAGCCCGCTCCAGGGGCCCTGAAAAACTCTAGTGGGGGCCCCTGGGGAAAATTGCCCCACTTGCCCCCCCCCCCCCCGGCAGCCCTGCAACTACAGTAGGTACATTTATTGCACCAACAGAAATTAACATAAGAAGGACCATGCTGGGTCAGACCAATGATCCGTCTAGTCCAGTATCCTGCCTTCTGCAGAGGCCGTTGCGAGATGCTTCAGAGAGAATGAACAAAACAGAGTCGTTTATCAAGTGATCCATCCTCTATCATCCAGTCCCAGCTTCTGGCAATCAGAGGTTTAGGGACACCCAGAACATAGGATTGCATTCCTGACCATCTTGGCTAATAGCCATTGATGGACCTATCCTTCATGAATTTACCTCATTCTTTTTTGAACCCACTTATGCTTTTAGCCTTCACATTTCCTGGCAGTCCATAGGTTGATAGTACATCTTCACAATGCATGTTCTTTTGTTTGTTTTAAACCTGTGGCCTATTAATTTAATTGATATTCATGGGTTCTTGTGTTAAGTGAAGGGATACATAACACTTCCTTATTCACTTTCTCCACACCTTTCATGGTTTTATAGACCTCTATCATATCCCCCTTAGTCATCTCTTTTCTAAGCTGAACCGCCTTGATATTTTTAGTCTTTCCTCATTTGGAAGCCATTCCATACCCTTGATCATCTTTGTTATCTTTCTCAGAACTTTCTCCAGTACCAGTATATCCTGGACAAAGTATTCAACATGTAGGCGCACCATGTTTCCTAGCGTTGTTGTTTGTTTTTTGACAGCTGCTGCACACTGAGAACTATCCACAATGACGCCTATATCTCTTTTTTAAGTGGTACAGCCCAGTAAGCCTAACTTCAGTACCAGTCAAACCGGTTGAAACCACAGGAACCAAAGGGTAGGAATAAATGGTCAGTTTTCAGAACTGAGAGAGGTAAATAGTGGTGTCCCCCAGGTGTCTGTACTGGGACCAGTCCTATTTAACATAATCATAAATGATCTGGAAAAAGGGATAAACATTGAGGTGGCAAAATTTGCAGATGATACAAAACTACTCAAGATAGTTAAGTTCCAGGCAGACTGTGAAGAGCTACAAAAGGATCTCAAAACTGGGTGATTGGGCAACAAAATGGCAGATGAAACGCAATGCTGATAAATGCAAAGTGATGCACATTGGAAAACATAATCCCAACTATACATATAAAATGATGGGGTCTAAATTAGCTGTTACCACTCAAGAAAGAGATATTGGAGTCATGGTAGATAGTTCTCTGAAAACATCCACTCAATATGCAGCGGCAGTCAAAAAAGTGAACAGAATGTAGGGAATCATTAAGAAAAGGATAGCTAAGACAGAAAATATCATATATTGCCACTATATACATCCATGGTATGCCCACATCTTGAATACTGCATGCAGATGTGGTTGCCCCATCTCAAAAAAGATGTATTGGAACTGGAAAAGGGTTCAGAAAAGGGCAACAAAAATGATTAGGGGTATGGAATAGCTGCTGTATGAGGAGAGATTAATAAGACTGGGACTTTTCAGTTTGGAAAAGAGATGACTAAGGGGGGGATATGATAGAGGTCTATAAAATCATGACTGGTGTGGAGAAAGTAAATAAGGAAGTGTTATTTACTTCTCATAACACAAGAGCTAGGGGCCACCAAATGAATAATTAATAGGCAGCAGGTTTAAAACAAACAAAAGGAAGTATTTTTTCACAGAACGCACAGTCATCCTGTGGTACTCCTTGCCAAAAGATGTTGTGAAGGCCAAGACTATAACAGGGTTCAAAAAAGAACTAGATAAATTCGTGGAGCATAGGTCCATCAATGGCTATTAGCCAGGATAAGCAGCGATGGTGTCCCTAGCCTCTGTTTGCCAGAAGCTGGGAATGGGATACAGGGGATGGATCACTTTGATGATTACCTGTTCTGTTCATTCCCTCTGGGGCACTTGGCATTGGCCACTGCCAGAAGAAAGGATACTGGGCTAGATGGACCTTTGCTCTGACCCTGTATGGCCGTTCTTGTGTTCTCAGTAGGATTTTACTTCTGATTTTTAAAAGATGTCTTTTTGTCTCTAACCATACCTTTTCCTCTGTTTTTTATCCACGGTGACATTTTATTGGTCCTTTTGCTTTTTTTGTTTTGTTTGGGATATGCATATAGTTTGAACCTCTTTTATGCTGGTTTAAACTAGTTTCCATGCAGCTTGCAGGCATTTCCCTCTTGAGACTGTTCCTTTTAATTTCCATTTAATTAGCCTCTTCCTTTTTGTGTAGTTCACCTTTTTGAAGTTAAACGCTACTGTGGTGGCTTTCTTTAGTATTTTTTGGTATTCCTCCCCCCTCCCCCCACCCTACCTCTCTCCAGGATGTTAAATTTAATTAATTACGGTCATCGCTTTTACCGAGTGGTTCAGCTATATTCATCTCTCAGACCAAACCCTGTGTTGCCACTTAGGACTAAATTAAGAATTGCCTCTCCGTGTGTGGGTCCCAGGACTAGCTTCTCCAAACAGTCATTAGTGATGTCTCTAAAGTTTATCTCTGCATCCCATCCTGAGGTGACGTGTGCCCAGTCAATATGGGGATAGTTAAAATCCCCCATTATTATTGGGTTTTCTGTCTTTGTGACCCCTCTAATCTTCCTGAGCATTTCACAATCATTATCACTGTCATGGTCTGGTGACGGGTAGTATATTTCTACAGCTATACTCATATTATTCAAGCATGGATTTTCTATCTACAGAGATTCTGTGGTACAGTTTCATTCATTTAAGATTTTTATTACATTTGACTCTAAGCTTTCTTTCACATACAGTGTGCTCCCCCACCAGTATGACCTACTGTCGTTCCTATGTATTTTGTACCATCATATTACCGTGTCCTGTTAATCACTATCGTTCCACAAACTTTCTATGATGCCTATCATATCAATATCCTCATTTAATATCAGGCACTCAAGTTCACCCATTTTAGTATTTAAACTTCTTGCATTTGCGTACAATCACTTGTAAAATGTATCAGTATTTAGTTGTTTGCCTTTGTTATATGATTGAATGAAACTCTTGTTTGTTTGTTTCTCTTCAGCTCCTACCTTTACTTTATAACTTCTATCCTCTTCACTTTACTAGGATATAGAGTATCCCTTTTAATAAATTGTCCCCTATTGGATGTGTCTGTCCAAACTATGCACCTGTTGGCTTCCCCCAGCCCTTCATTTAAAACTCCTATATGACCTTTTCAATTTTACATGCCACTAATCTGGTTCCATTTTGGTTTAGATAGAACCCATCTTTCCAATATAGGCTCCTCCTTTCCCAGAATGTTCCCTGTTCCTAATAAACCTAAATCCTTCCTTTGAACATCGTCTCATCCACACATTGAGATCCAGCAGTTCTGCCTGTGTAACTGGCCCTGCACGTGGAACTGGAAGCCTGTTGGAGAATGCTACAATGGAGGTCCTGGATTTCAATCTCTTATCTAACAGCCTAAATTTGGTCTCTAGCACATCTTTCCCTGTGTCACTGATACACACACATAGCACGACCACCGGCTCTTCTGCAGTTCTGCACATCCATCTGTCTAGATGTCTTGAGAGGTTTGAAACCTTCACACCTGCAGACAATTCACCGTGCCGTTCTCCTGGTCATCACAAACCCAACTATCTGCATTTCTAATAATCGAATCCCCCATTACTGTTACCTGTGTCTTCCTGCTAACTTCATTTCCTTCCACTGCCATAGAGGTACCCTCGGTTCAAGAGATACCATGACATCATCTGGAAGGAGGGTCCCAACTATGGGATCATTCCACCTCTGCTCCTGCTTGATGTTCTCCTTTCCCAAGGCTTTCATCCTCCTCAACAGCACAGAGGCCATCACATGGGGGTGGGATCGCTCTGTTGTGTCCCGGAAAGTCTTGGCTGTGTACCTTTCTGTCTCCCTTTGCTCCCCTCTGGTCTCCACAGCCCATACTCAAACTCTGAGAACAGTGCGCTGCTTACATCAAATGTGCACACACGTGCCACCTGCCCACAAGGCAGGTAAATCATACCTGTTGCATCCAGTGGAATAAACTGGATAGCCCCCACGGTGCTGCTGGACTTCTGCCTGCATTATTTTCACTCCTGCAGATATGGGTGGGGTGGTTGGTTGTTTTTTGTTGTTGTTGTGGATGAATGAATTTTGTTTTTCTTTCTGGTGTTCGTTGGCCTATGTTTAGAGAATGTTTGTTAGGTGTATCTGGCTCTCTTACTCCCTCCCAGAACTCCCGTTTGCTGCTCCTGTTCGCTGGCTCCTCTGGTCGCTTACAAGCTGGCTTTTTAAACCCTTGTTCTCCCTGCGTTAGCCCCACCCCCTGGTCAAGGGCTCCTAAAGGGATTACGAATCAAAGGATGGCAGGATAGAGCCTCATTAGGAAGTGCTCAGCCTTGCCTAGGAGGTCACTGGGTTCAGCATGCAGCCCCCCATACACCCCTCACTATAATCGTCAATCCAGCAGGCACACGGTAAGCAAGCGCACAGCACCAAACAGCCAGACAACACACTCGCTCAAGGGTCATGTGGTAACATCTCTTTCACCTGGAAAGCTCCCTCACAAAACTCTCCCATATGTGAGTCCTGTTCGCTAGCTCCGCTGGACCAATATGTTGGTCCAATAAAAGCTGGTCAAAAGTTAGTTCAATAAAAGCTATTACCTCATCCACCTTTTCTGTCTACTATCCTGGGACCAACACAGATACAATAACACTTCATGGGTCAGTTACAAATCCAGACTATTTAAGTGTTAATTGTCAGCCATGGAGTATACTTCCTATTTGTTAAAAGTGGAGTCTTTCCCCGTGATAATGCACAAATCATACACTGCCCATCTTTAATCTGTTGCATGTTGAGAAAGAGTCAGTGTTTGCCAAACATAACACAATTATTGAAGCTTTCATTGGAAGACTACAGTTAACGTCTTAGAGCTATTATTCATTTTCAGTACATTGTTCTTCCTACAGGCTCATGGCAGTAGAACATTATAGATCAAGCATGTTGCTATTTGCTCACAAAAAGGAAGGAAAGAAATGGACTATACTGTACAGCATTTAATGTACACAGGCCAGTGCTGAATCAGGGTTGCGAGGATGGGGAGTTGTTTTTGGTACAAAATTTCAGTTTGAGTTGCAGATAGAAAAAAAATTTAGGACTGTTTCAACTTTACTTTTGTAACTAGTTGAATTAGCATCATAACTCCCTCTGTTCTGAATCTTGAACAGATGTGTTACACAGGTCACTGTATACACATACATAACATTCTGTTTCCTCCCCTCCCCCTCCCCCGATATCTGACTGAAGCCATATGCACCATTTCTAATAGCTGGTAAGTGAAATAAAAGCATCTGTAAAAAGCACAGAAAAAGAACCGTGATTTGTAGTTCATACCACAGTATGGGAAAGTCGTCCTTTCAGCATCAAGCTTCCAACCCACCCTGCCTAAGCCTGGGCGCATTGTTGAATCTCAGCCCAAGCTCGCAAAGCTTCATGAGCCTTTAGGGGCTGTCTAGCTACTGTGCACCTAGGCAGAATATGGGGCTTGCTTAGCTCTAGCTCACTTCCCACCATACTGTTGGGAGCAGGAGTGCACTTCCTGTTTCCACTCCCACCTGCCACAAAAGACTCGCCTCACCCAGCCCTTAGAAACAACTTCTAGCCTTCTACTTGCGGGTCACTGAAGATACGTGGGGGAGAGAGATGAGGGGACCATTTGCCACTGGAGAAGCAGGATAGAAAGACAGGCCATTGCCTAGTGCCTGTTTTTCCCCACCTCTTTTCTAAGGAATGGAGGATTAGGCAGATGAGAGAGGCCTGTTTTAGGTTAAGGGGTTTCCTTAGAGATTTGAGTTTGTTAAACTTCCAGGCCTATCTGCAGCCTTAGTTCACTTCCACCCTACTGAACTTGTTAAGAAGCCAATTTCTGCTGGCCTAAATGACCCATTAAAAAGGAAGGGTAACTAAAATAGTATAGTTATGCAGAACTTGATAGTTGAAATAAGTAACTGGTAAACCAGTCTTCAACATGAATAGATTAGTCCAATTACTCACTGATTTATCTTTGAGCAGCCTACATGCATGCATTTTTATATATGAAGTGTACATTTCAGACCAGATGTTTTTCTCCTTCCGCTAAAGATGCTTTTTTCTGGGCGTTTGCAATGGTGTCATTAATTTGCAATGACTTAAGCAAACTGTCTTTGTTAGCTTCTTGCCATAGCATTTAAATAAAGAAAACAAATTATTTCCCATTTCACTCAGCTGAAGGAGTTAAGATTTTATTATAAGTGAAAAAGCATGACTATTTCCCTCCCACCACCACCACCCCTCCCTCCCAGTATGATGGCATAGTAATTGTGCAGGCAACTGCAGCTATGAAAAGACTGTATTAAGAAACAGGATGGTGGTGGTTTGCTGTAAGAACTAATTTTCCTGTTGACTTTTTTTCTTTTTAAACAGGAAGTTGAAGAACAAAGCTGCATATGTCTTAATTAGCTCTTCTGTTAATATTTCAAATCTGAAATCTGAATTTTAGTATAAGAAGATTGGGAATGGATAATATTTTGTTCACATTTTTATTTGATGATTGTAAGAGTTGGAAATATGCAAAACTCTGAAAAGAAATGTTCAGAACTTACTGGAATACTGTCAATTAACACCTACTTCTGTCTGAAAATATTTCATCTACTAATATTAGAGGTAACTTCTACCACTACAAAGATCAAAGAGAATTTCTATCTGTTTGGCTTTGTGCATTTGACAGCACTGTGTGTAGACTCAGTAAGTTAATCAGCTTCTCCTTTCATTTGCATTGGTGTCTCACAGAGCAACAGGAGAAAAACTTTTTTTAAAGGAGACTATAAACCTACAGACATTGGCAGAGACACTCCAAGGCAGAAGTCGTGTCTGAAACCATTTTGAACTCCATTTTCTCCCCCAGTTAGTTAGATTTCAAGCTGGTGATGTGTTCTCCTCCTTTCTTCCCCCATTGAAAACTTTAGGCCGTATTCATTGAGGTCCCACATATTTAAAGTTAAGCACATTCTTAAGTGCTTTCTTAAACTGCAGCCTGTGTAAATTCCTTCTCTCCTCTCCTCTCCTCCTCCTCTCCTCTATGTAGCATGGATTTTGTTTTAAGTGTATTTGCAATGCTATTTATGACTTTACAAATAACTAGGAAAATAAGTTTTTTCCTCTTTGAACCATGTCAGCATCTTAAGATATAAATTTCTATTTCTAAGCAAGATTTTTTTTCTAACAGACCTAAACCACCTTGCCATTTCTGTGATATAACAGAAGTGCAAAGTGGTGATTCGAATCCAGGTGGTTACTAACAGCTCAGACAATTGAACTTCCCTTTTCTAGCATCAGATTTTAATCAGTGTATTCTATCTAGCATGAGGTAGATCTGAAGTAGAATTTGTTTGCTGCAAATCTTGTTTTGAGACTTCAAAAATAAGTGTGGAGAAAATAAGATTTGTGTATTCCTCTGAATAACTACTGTGGATAATATTAGTCAGCATGGACACCTGGAGGATAACTTTTATTCCCACTCCCATTACCTTTTTACCTGTTCTGCATAGGTATGATTTGAGTGACTGATAGTGGCACCTTTTACTAATGCCTGTTTGTTTGAACTGGCAAAAGAAAAACCTATGGGAAAAGGAGGCATCTTAAATAACAAACTAGCTTCCTATTCCAGAAACCGCTTCTATTTAAATGTATGCTTGTTACCTCCACTTACGTACAGCAATGAGGCAGGCAAGTGTATAATGCTCCCATCTGTGATGATCTCTTCCTTCCTGCTGCTGGGGCTTGTGGCACAGGAATTTGATCTTTCCTTCATTCAGCAACAGTCAGCTTCTCCCTCCTTGTCTGGCCACTCCTCAAACACTTTGTGTCAACTACTCTTGAGCTTCTCTACCCTAGAAAGCTGCTGGATTGGCTCCTTGTGGAGGCAGCAATACTCAATGGCTAGGCTTCTCCAGAAAGGAGCAGCTGATTATAGAGGTAGCACTTTCTTTGCATTACCAATTCCTTCATTTTCCCATTCCATCCTCTGCACCAGAGGGCTTGCTAGCAGTCTGTGGGACTTTCAATCATAGTTGGAGAATTATTGATCTTAAGGATACCTCTAAGTTAATACTTCTGAATGCAGCTGTGAAAAAACAAATAGAAAAGTTCTAGCTCTCGTGTTCCAAAATGCCATCTGTAAACACTGGACTTGCACACAACCATTTTTTTCCAAGTCTGACCTATACTTTAGCCTTAATGAGAACTACATAAAACCCAAGGTTGAACATTTTACTTTCATCTCTTTGAATTATCCAAGCATGAGATTTCAGATCAGGGGATGATGGGAAATCTGTAGTGGTTTTTTTCCCCCCCCCCAACAAACTCAAAAGCAACATGGCTGACTTAGGGCAAACTGTTTTGGGGTTTTTTGTTTGTTTTTGTTAGGAGATCTTTGGGCTGAGATGAAGTTTTAGAAACATTTAATCCAAAAGGAGCTTGTTAGAGAGATATTTTTAAAAAGTAGCTGAATATGAGGTATAGAATGAAGTTAGAAACCTAACCTTACCTAGAACTAGTTCTGCTTATATCTGTTGTTGTTGTTGTTGCTACAGCCAGCACTAGGGATGTGCAATCACTGTGGTTGCACATAGTGCTGCTTGCCAGTGGAGCCTCCTCAGCAGCCAAAACACAAGGGGTATAGCTATACTTATGGTGGCGTGTCGAATACAGGGGTACAAATATCCGTGTCGATGGCAAGGCTTAGCTAAGGTGAGTAGAGTAGAGTGCCCTGCATACCGGAGCCCTCAGGGTGTGTACCCTGCACAGGCTCTCTACACACCCAAGCAGTGCCACCCACCATTACACTGCCTGCCTGCTGCTAGAGCCTTTCTTCGCTGCAGTGAAAGGCTCTGGCAGGAGGGAGGAAGATGCTGGAGCCTTTCACTGCAGCATGTAGCTACACATGTAATGTCTTTACTCCGCACGCCACCGTAAGTGTAGACATAGCCTAGGGTAGGCTGCAGAGGAGTAGTCTGTTCTCTCTCAGTTGGGCAATTTTGTGCAATTCCCCCCATGAATAACGTAGCTGAAGTCGATGTACTTAGATCTACTTACCGCGGTCTCTTCACTACAGTGAGTCGACTGCTGCCACTCCACCGTCGACTTTGCTGGCACCTCTCACCGAACTGGAGTACCGGAGTTGATGGGAGAATACTCGGGGATCGATTTTATCTTGTCTAGACTAGGCTCGATAAATCGATCCCCGCTGGATCGATCGCTGCCCACTGATTCGACCGGTAGCGAAGACATACCCTCCGAAAATGTAGCTGCTAAATCTGTTAGCTAAGCATATGGTTCATCAGTCAGGACAAAGTGTGAATACAACGTTTATAGATTTATTACTTTACTGTATCTTATTGTTGACAGATTTCATAGCAATATCGGGAAAAGTTCCATTGTAGACCATGCCTGTCCCTCCTCCTCCAGCTCCTCCGCCTCCCCCAACTCTTGCACTGGTAAGTTGCAACTTAGAAGTGATCACATGAAATATAAAGGTAAAATATTTGTTGTTACAGTGTACCATGTGGGTCATATTTAAAGGGGCAAATTCTGGACCTTTGTGCACAATCATGTATTTGGGACTCGGGTAAGGGATTCCCTCCGTGGTTGGAGAATGTGCTCCCTGCAGGAATACAAGCAGTGCTGCTAGTCCTTCCCACGGATTGACTGCACTACTGTCCTCACCTGCTCTACATCCCTTTGCTCCCTCCATATAGTTGGGTTAGTCTAATATATAGTTTCTCAGCCTGAGGGTCATGGCCATTTTTCAGGAGGTTGTGACCACCTCCTCTGTCATTAGAGCTACATTACATGGGAGGGGGTTCGTGAAACTTTTTCTCCATTGTAACATGAGGCCATCATGTGGAGAAGGTTGAGAACCATTAGGCTAATGGATCTTCCTATTGGATGAACCAGTGGCTTTGATCCATCCCTGCCCCACTTTCCCTTTATGCTGCCACTGAAAGCTATGCCACACAAGAGTGCAGGGGTGTTCTGCATGGTCTCTGTCCCCACTTTCTGGGAAATGTCCATATTACTGAGCTGGCAAATCAGGAAACCCTTTCAGTGGTCATTAAATGATCTCAAAACAAATTAGGTTTTGGGATCTTTTCTCAGCTGCAGTTTTGCAAGGAAAGAAGGGGAGAAATATAATGCAGCAAATTCAATCTGAATGAGTAACGGTTTTCCTTCAGTCATGAGAGGCTTTAGAAACGTCTGGAAAGATTAGAACTTGTATTTTGTATAACAATACGAAACATTTCCTCTCTTTTTCTAAACTTGTCGTTACCCTTTCTGAATGCGGAGGTAATGCAAAAATTACACTCTGAAAAGACAAAGCAGATGAAACTGAGATTGGGCATCTTAAAACCTTGACTGGAAATCAGAAAGGCCTGTGATGTTTGAAGTGGAGGATCAACATTTTCCAGATAGATTTAATGAAGAGAAAACAGTAGCCAAATGCTTGGTTTCCTTCCGAGGCATCCAATGTTCGGATATTATGTACTTCATTGTGAATCCTCTGCCCCGCCCCCGAAGAACTTCAATCTTTCTGTGCAAATCAGCACTGTGTATGGTTTGCACTCATTCATTCTCCAAAATAGCAACCTTTTTTTCTTTTCAGTTCCGTCTTTTCAATTATATTTTTTAATTGAGATTTCTAAAAAAGACACATCCATCTTGGCTTCACATGTATCAGATATGGACTCTGAATGCTGGGTGGAAGAGAGGACTGTTTCAAATTAGACTTTTAGTGTGGCAATGGATCCTGAGTATTGAAACAGAAGTAGATTTTTGGGGACCAGAATCTTTGTTTGCAAGGCTAACTGCTTTTAGTGCCACATTTGCAAGAGGGAGACTGTAACACGAAACTCATTTTCACTGCTTTTGTGTTAAAAATTGAGGTATTCATTACACCCCTTACTTAAGCAGGATGCTGCAGTTTTCTTTTATATCTTTATTTGTTGTTTCATTTTGCAGGCAAATACCGAAAAGCCTTCCTTAAACAGGTCCGAACAAGCGGGGCGAAATGCTCTCTTATCTGATATTAGCAAAGGAAAAAAGCTAAAGAAGGCTGTTACTAATGATAGAAGTGCCCCTATTCTAGACAGTAAGTACAATTCTGTTTGTTTATTTTAATGTAGTTAATGAACGGTGAGTTAATATGCAAAATTAGAGTAGTTTTTATAATCAGGTGAAGAGATGCAGGATGGTCAAACAAAATAAATTATTAAATGGTCCAATAATTTGCTATATTAATGCATGTTTTAAATCACTTGAGATCTCCATTACTGTTTATAAAATATGTATAGTAATTTGTGTGCTAACTCTAGTAAGTCTATAGCAAAATGTAATTGGCGCAACTAAGTGTAATGGTGGGGAATAGGGAAAAAAGTGCATTGCTTTGAGTTTTGCAGTACATGCTTATTTTAAAGGCAGACTGCAGTGATTTTTTTTAAGTACTTCTTTAGATGGCTATAGAAAAATATTCTTAATTTCAAAGGAGTATATAAAAATATCTGCATCCTCCACTGATATGAAATGGTCAGCTTTTTTAATAATTACAAAAGGAGCTGCATCTTGATGTCAGGACAGAAGGATGAGAGCTGCTGGTATACACCCAGGATGGGTGGTAGAAGCAACCTGCATTCCACAGGTACCACTGGCCCTTTGGCTCTGACTAGGTGTCCATATTATATGGATGGAAACACTAAATGAAAAAGAAGATCCAGAAAAATATCTGGTAAAAGCATGTACTGTTTCCTGAATCTCTGATCTTCCTGTTACAATGCTTGAAAAATCTAATCAGTCTGATAACATTTAATATGAAACAATACTGGTGACAGTAGGCATTCATAGCCAGATTAGCTGATGGGAAGCACAATGACAGGCACTCAAACCAGACTTCCACGGTGAGGGTGTAAAGAAATACAGCCTGGTCTAGCCCAGCATGTTTTAACCCTGGATTTTAATGGGAAGATGACTGAAGAACACCAAAGCACTGAAAGGAATGAGATTCTTAGAAGTGAACCAGAAAAAAACAAGCAAAGTAGATTTAGGGCTGCATTCAGCGAGGTGCCTAATTTGAGGCATGTGGATATTCCCACTGACAGCTAGGAACGTGTTTCACTAATCTGCTGAATTAGAGCTATCATGGCAAGGCAATCAATGGGAATTAAAGGTAGATTAAATAGTAACATTAAAGATGATGGGATCTATTTTCTTCTTTGCCTGAGTTAGGAAATGATGAAAGACTAAATTCTCATAGCAGGAACTCTCCAGAGGTTTACACCCTAAGCAAGTCAGAGCTGAATTTGGCCCAGTGAGCCTAACAAAGGGGAAGGGTGTAATTGAGCACTTCCCTATAAATACGTCTTTTCTCTTTAAGGGAGAGATTACTGAATAGTGCGTCTCATCCACAGACCTGAAAACCCTTTACAAAGGATGGAAAATACTATTCTCCCTTTTTAAAAAAAATGTAGAAACTGAGGTGCAGAGAAATGACTTGCTCAAGTTCACATGGTATCTGTGACAGAGCAGGGAACAGAACCTAGGCCTCCTGATTTCCCATCCTGTGCCCTGCTCATTGCACTGTGCTGCCTTAAAGTAGTCCCTTGCCTTCAGAACCAGGAAAATACTTTCACATGCCGTTTCAGTTATGGTGTCAATATTTGTCATGGTCAGAGTAGAAAGGCTTGGAATGTGCACAAATCTCAGTCACCAGTGGGGTTGCTGCCACAAATACACATTGAACAAAGCCCCCCAAGAGATCAAGGAGTTGTTTTTAAGATAGTTTTGGGACAGCCTAGGAATGGATTTTAGCTTGTTTTTCCAATTGGTAGAAATGATCATAATTTCTACCAATTGGAAAAACAAGCTAAAATCCATTCCTAGGCTGTCCCAAAACTATCTTAAAAACAACTCCTTGATCTCTTGGGGGGCTTTGTTCAATGTGTATTTGTGGCAGCAACCCCACTGGTGACTGAGATTTGTGCACATTCCAAGCCTCCAGATTGGCCAGACCGCCACCAGAAGGACAGCTCTTCCATCTATAACCAAGTCTATAAATCTGGGGAAGGTGGAGAAGGATTAGGGACCAACAGCATGGGGAAACATGGAAGCCCAGCATGAAAGTGTGGCTGAATACCACATGAAATTATCATTGCCCCAACCTATTCTAGTCCTAACTTCTGCTCTGTGCCTGCTTCATAATCCTGTAGTACAAGACAGCGACAAGAAGGAGGAGAGGACATGAAAAATACTGGCTATGTTTTAAAATTCCTGATTTTTGTTTCAACAGAACCCAAAGGATCTGGTGGTGGTGGTGGTGGTGGTGGCGGCAGTGGTGGAGGAAGTGGCGGAGGAGGAAGTGGTGGTGGCGGTGGCGGCTATGGCGGAGGAGGACCACCTGGCTTAGGAGGCCTGTTTCAGTCAGGAATGCCAAAGCTCAGATCTGCAGCAAATCGAGATACAGGTAAGGAGGATTTCCCAGATCTGTGAATTCAGTCAAGATATTAAAAGCTTTCTAAATGATAAATTTACAAAAACATTAATACAAGAGTAATAAAATAATGCAAAGGTTCTTTGGCTTAGGGAATGCTTCCAAACATATGTAAACAAAATTCAACTAAAATGTCATTAAGGGGTTAACTTTAAACTCTCACACACAGTAAACTCTGAAGAAAACCAGCATTCACTCTTGTGCCTCAGTATTTCAGTCTCTATAGCAGGTACGGTCATCCCTTGAGTAACTAGGTACAAGGAAGGGAGTTAAAAAGAAATGCAGTTTCAGACTTAAATTTGCTTTGTATGTTTCATTCTTAGTGCTATGTTATATAGGGATATTTGGGGAAGAGAAGTTAATCCCTTCCTTCTTTCCCCCCCATTCCTGAAGGTATTACTGAGAAATAAAGTTCTCAGGGATTGATAGCTCACCTGTAGTGTACAGTAATAAGGGCCAGATCCAGTCCATTGCTCTGTGTGTGCGCACCCTCAAGTGTAGCAACAAGAGGATCCCAAGCTAGAACTCCCTTAAGCCCAAGGGAAACTGGCCTCCTCTTAAACTGGAGAGCCCATTTAAACCCCAAGGGGGCATAATTTACCTGTTACGGTATGTGGCAAACATCCCATCAGGCTGCTATGCAAGCTATCGTTAGCTGGGCATACACACTTTTTTGCATTTCACAGGTTTTCAAAGGAGCTACCCAATGGAACAAAGCAGATTCTGTGGCGGGCAAGACTTATAAAATTGGGGATTTGCCACTTGTCAAGGAAGGTTGGGCCTTAGTGATTATTGACATGAGGATGTAATGGCTCCATCTAAATGTGTACTTAAGATGCTATTAATGGCCTATGCTCATTACAGATCTAACTTTAATCCTTCAGCACATGTTGACACAACACAGACTTCCAGAGATGGTTTTATCTATGTTAGCCTGTGCTGGGAACTCTTCTTAATCCAAAGGTTCCCAGCATAATAAACCAGTGTTTCTTCAATTGCAAAACTGCCTCCTCCAGAGAAACACAAGCAAATCCATAAAAAATGGATATTGGAAGAGGGGAGAAATGGGAGAGGTTTTTTTCTGGATTACTTTCAAGTCCTCTTCCTTTTGCTGAATTCTAGTGATCAAATATTGATTGAAAGTTAAGACGCTTCTGCTCACATGTTGAAAACCCTAAATCATTGTTCTTCACAGTTTTTTCCAAGGGGAGTTTCTTCCCTCCATGCTGCTCATGTTTGCATCAGGGAAGCCTGAAAATAAATCATATTATATCATTATTAGCAATGGTTCTTAATCGCTCCAGTCCAGTGGTTCTCAACCAGGGGTATGTGTACCCCTGGGAGTATGCAGAGGTCTTCCGGGGGGTATATCAACTAATCTAGATTTTGCCTAGTTTTACAACAGGCTACATAAAAAGCACTAGTGAAGTCAATACAAATTAAAATTTAATACAGATAATGTCTTGTTTATTCTGCTCTATGTACTTACATTTCAGTATATAGTATAATATTTATATTCCAGTTGATTTATTTTATAATTATATGGTAAAATATGAGAAAGTAAGCCATTTTTCATTAATAGTGTGCTATGACACTTTTTTGTATTTGTCTGATTTTGTAAACAAGTGGTTTTTTAAGTGAGGTGCAACTTGAGGTACTCAAGACAAATCAGACTCTTGAAAGGGGTACAATACACCTCTACCTCGACATAATGCTGTCCTTGGGAGCCAAAAAATCTTACCACGTCATAGGTGAAACCGTGTTATATTGAACTTCCTTTGATCCATTAGAGTGCCCCCCTCCACCACCACCCCCGCAGGAGCGCTGCTTTACCACATTATATCCAAATGCGTATTATATCGGGTGACATTATATCGAGGTAGCGGTGTAGTTTGGAAAGGATGAGAGCCAGTATTCTTTGTATGCCATCCTGCTGTGATAGAACATAATGGCTTCTTAGAAGCTGTTGCTACAAATGCATTTAAATTACCTATTGAGTAGTCTTATGGGGACAAATTCTGAAGACTTCAGTCAGTCCTTACAGCCAGTGCAAAACTCCCAGTGCATTCAAAGAAAGACTTGAAAATTTGGCCCATTCTCACAGTGTGTTTTACCTTCTCTTGCCTTTGCCCAGCTCTTTACCCTGATATAATTAGTATTTACTTCTCTGTTTCCAGATTCTGGAGGAAACAGACCTCCCATACTACCACCAGGAGGAAGAACAACATCTGCCAAGCCTTTTTCACCTCCAGGTCCCGTAGGGAGATTTCCGGGGCCTTCTTTGGGGCAAAGAAGTACCGCTCCCGAACCACAGAGAAACCGAATGCCACCTCCGAGACCTGATTTTGGTTCCAAACCAGATACAGGACCTCCTCCAGTGCCAAATACTCCAAGACCCATTCCATCAAGTTTACACAACAGAGTATCCCCTCCTGTGCCAGGAGTAAACAGGCAAACCAGTGCAGGGCCTATCCCTCCATCTTTCCCAGGAAACAGAAATACAGGATTTGGAGGATCTATTCGCCAGTCGAATCCAAGTTCTTCACCATCTTTCTCTAACAGACCTCCCCTTCCTCCTGCACCTGGCAAGTCAACAGATGACAAGCCGCCACCACCACCACCTCCAACAGGAAACAGGGCATCCGTCAACCGGGAACCTACTTTTCCACCTCCACCACCTCAAAACAGTAAACCTCCCGTTCCTTCCACACCTCGGCCATCCGCTGTCTCACAGGCTCCACCCCTGCCTCCAGGCAGACCAGGCTTACCTCCAGTTCCACCCATTTCCAGTGGAAATGATGACATGCCACGTCTTCCACAAAGGAATCTCTCTCTAGGTTCTCTTGCTCCTCCCAGCTTGCCTGGGGCAGGTCGATCTGGGCCTCTTCCTCCCCCTCCAAATGAGCGGCCTCCTCCTCCAGTAAGAGATCCTCCTAGCAGATCAGGTACAGCAGTGTGCATTTTTTCAGCTCTCCAGACTACCCTTGTAATGACTAAACTAATTGTTATCCACATGGTTTCAGTGAAGTAGCTGAATTTACCTCCAACACCAATTTCCTTCTTGCTTTTCAAAATATAATATGAGCTATAGCTTTAAATCGATTGACTTACTTTGCTGTTTATTTGCCATATAAATTGAAGCTATAGACCAAAATGGCAATCAGTTTTAAAAACTGAAGTCCTCCTTTCACTGAAAAAGTGTGACTGACTGGTTTAATCAGTTACATCTTTAAAAATCACTATTCTGATTTGAATTAACTACCATGACGTGAGTTTGATTTGCAAGTTATATTTGCAGGCACATGGGTCATGTAGTTGCCACTTCATGTAATACTACCTTTCTTCAGTCGGGCTGATTATAAGCACCATTCCACTCAAGTCATTTTTAGTAGTAGTAATTATGCTGTAGTGTTTACACATTCATTATTACTATCATAGTTAATAGCAATGACAAACAGTATGTTTGATAATTATATTTTTTGGTGCAACAAACTTATTTTATCTATGGGTCTAATCAGATGAGTAATCTTTACCCCCGGGAGTAGTACAGTTTGTCAGTGGCAATGTTCACAAGTAAAGGTTTGCAGAAACAGGCTCTGTGTGTGTTAAACATCATTTACACTTACAGTGGTATTTAAGTTATTTTAATGTATACAACAGTAGTTATCATAAGAAGTGTCATTACATTTGAGTCAACTTTGTCACTTATATGCAGATTTCTAACAAAAAGAATATTGTTTCCATGATGATATTTCATAATATACTTTGCCCTGTGCCTTTTATTACTAATGTTCAAGAACATAGATTATACTCTTATTGTTAATAACAATCTTCTTGATAATATAGTAAATAGAAGGGAACCTTGTGTTTGCTTCTTAATCCATATCCTTCTAATATTTACATTGTTTTTAATTTGGAATAATTTCTCTCATTATCCTAAAGCAGGGGTAGGCAACCTATGGCACGTGTGCCGAAGGCGTAACGCGAGCTGATTTTCAGTGGCACTCACACTGCCGAGGTCCTGGCCACCAGTGCAGGGGGCTCTGCATTTTAAGTTAATTTTAAATGAAGCTTCTTAAACATTTTAAAAACCTTATTTACTTTACATACAACAATAATTTAGTTATATATTATAGGCTTATAGAAAGAGACCTTCTAAAAACGTTAAAATGTATGACTGGCACGCGAAACCTTAAATTAGAGTGGATAAATGAAGACTCAGCACACCGCTTCTGAAAGGTTGCCGACCCCAATCTTAAAGTTACTAAAAAGAATTAACCTTTACTAATGGAGCACCATTTCAGGATTGCAAACTGTAGTAGCATGTAAATGTAAACCACAAAGTATGTAGGATTTCTTGTGACACATTTTTGCTTTTGGATAGTGGCACAATATCTGATTTATTTTTAATGGATGTATCTGTAATACATCTTTAATAGATGTAACTAGATTTCTTTGAGCCGAGGGGATACTTGTTATAAAAAAATGACTTAGGAGAATTTAATTGTGTTGATTAATTGCCCCACATTGTGTGCGATATCGTTCATGCTGGCTCTAGGCATGTTACCGCTACAGTAGTTCAAATATACTGACATTGGAAATGTTAAAATCTGTGTGTGAGGTCTGTTTCTAATTCAGAGACAGATTCGTGTACTGCAGCCACAGCAGAGCCTGGCATGCAGCAAATATTTGTGTAAGAGAGAGAACTGATCCCACACTGCATAACACTGCCATTATTGAGCTGAATTCTCCTTTACACTATGCCACTGGCAGAATCTGGTCCTAACACCCAGCATGGTATGGGAAAGAGAGTGAAGAGTAAAGTGCCAAAGTTTGCTGACAATACAAAATTATTCAGGATAGTTCAGTCCAAAGCTGGCTGTGTAGAGTTACAAAGGGATCTCGCGAAACTTGAATGAGCAACAAAGGGGCAGATGAAACCCAACATTGATAAGTGCAAAGTAATGCACATTGGAAAAAATCATCTCAACTATACATATATAATGATGGATTCTAAATTACCTGTTCCCATCCAAGAAAGCGATTTTGGAGTGCCCATAGATTGTTCTATGGAAACTTCTGCTCAGCAGTCAAAAAGGCTAACAGAATGGTAGGAACTGTTAGGAAGGAGATAGCATTATGAAATTTTTCTATTATATTTTCTACTATATAAATCCATGGTGCGCCCACACCTTCAATACAGTGTCCTGTTCTGGTTGCCCTATCTCAAACAGGAGATAGTAGAACTAGAAAAGGTTCAGGGAAAAGCAACAAAAATGATCAGGGGTATGGAACGGCTTCCATATGAGAAGAGACTAAAAAGATTATGGCTGTTCAGCTTAAAAAAGAAATGACTAAGGGAAGATATGATAGAGGTTTATAAAATCATGAATGGTGTGGAAAAAAGTGAATAGAGACGTGTGTTTTACCCTTTCCCACAATAAAAATATCAGGCATCACCCGACTGAAATTAATATCCATTGGTTTAACAGAAATAATAGGAAGTACTTTTTCACATAATGCATAATTAACCCATGAAACTCATTGCCATGGGATGTTGTGATGGCCAAACGTATAACTAGATTTGAAAAAGAACTAGATAAATTTATGGAGGAAAAGTCCATCAATGGCTATTAAGCAAGATGATCGGGGTGACCCTAAACCTCTGACTGTCAGAAGCCAGAAGTGGTTCACTCCCAAATTGCCCTGTTTTGTACACTCTCCCTGAAGCTGTGGTGCTGGCCACAGTTGGAGGCAGGATCCTGTGCTAGATGGACCATTGGTCTGACTCAGTATGACCGCTCTTATGTTCTCTTGGTTCAGAGAGCTCTTACACCGCTTCCCATCCCGTTACCTTAAAAGACGGTGTGGCTGAAGGAAATGGGATATGGTCAGGACCCTCTGTGCTGCCCTGGTGCACCATCGTAATTTTAGCCCTTTGTGACCATTTGCAGCCAGCATAAGTTAGAGCAGCTTTAGGGCTGCATTAACGTGGAACAAAGAGACCAGCCCTGCAAAGAGGCTATTTGAGGCAAGCGGAGTGGAAAGATGACATTTAAGCCTCCTTTCTGTGTAAACATGCCCCTTGAACCTGCACTCTGTATTGATCAGCCACATCCAGGGGAAGGTGAATCAGGAAAGAGATGTCAAACACTGCATTACTGTGTTCCCTCCCTCTGGCTGAAGGAGGCAGACAACCCTCCCCATTGCTTTTGGAGCCCATCAAAGCTAGTATCCTATCTGACACCCTTCAGAGCTATGCAGGACAACAATGCTTAGAGCTGATAGAATAATGGTAGGTTTTATGTTACAATAGATTCTTGATTTGATTCTCTGTCTTGATTCAGGACCCCTTCCACCTCCTCCCCCTGTAAATAGAAATGGCAGCATTTCACGGGCATTGCCTGCTACTCCACAGCTGCCTTCCAGGGCAGGATTAGAAAATCAGAGAGGTGGACCAAGGCCTCCACTTCCTCCTGACAGACCTGGTTCCGTAGCTCCTCCACCACCACCTCCTGCACCATCAGCAATCAGAAATGGCTTCCCGGACTCGTCATCTGAAGGTGAGCTGCATTCTCAGACATACACAACATATGTCTGTCTAAGTAAAGCTATCAGCATTTGGCCCCCCAAACGTTAAATGAGATACTTCACTGATGCTTAGAGTCTGATTCTGAGTTCTCACCAGTTTTACACTGGAGTTGTTCCTGACTGACCCCAGTGTAACTTGGATCTAAAAAGACCTGCCATATGGAGTTATCTAAATATTTTAATGTGGAAAACAGAAGTGCAAAGTTAACAGTACTACTGACATGAACTACTAGCATGCCAGTGGGACTTCAGCAAGCACTGGACCTCAGAAATAACCATTCAAAGGTAACCTAAAAAGGAAACGTGTGTGCCATTCCTTGCTTTTTTATGCTGTATAAAGAAAGCCTGTAGGACTTTTTTTTTCATGTTAAAAATTCAGGTGGTCTCTGTCCTGAAACCCTTTGGATGACTGAAGTAGTGGGATTATGACATCACAGAAGACAAAGTAAAAGCTGAGCAGTAGTGAAGGAAAGGGATCTTTAGTCAAACTATTTAAAACTTCTGCGGGTTTTCCATTTTGGCTACTAAACAGTGGGGATAAAGAATATGTGCATTAAAGATGAATCAGTCCTTTCCTTTCAATTAAGGCATGAGCTTGCAATATACATTTGCATCTCCCTACAAAATCAGGAAAGACCAGACTTGACATTCCTGATATTTCTAGGATAAAAAGCAAGCAGAAAATAAGACTCTAAAATAATCCTTCTGAGTTTTCTCGATGCAGCATAAGAGGCAAAACTGGATGCAACCACTTTTTTCTGTGCAAATTACCTTTAGGGGTCAGAACCTACATAGTTCCTTCACAAGCAGAACTCTAACTGAAATCAAGGTGAGTCTTGTTTGCCTCAGGAATGCAAATCTGGGCCCCAAAATAATCAATCCTGTGGTCAATTGTTGGTAAAGTTCACTTAGGTCATAGCTGGATGACATCATACAAAAACCTGCATTACAAGAGTGTTACGGCTGCAAAGTGCTGGAAATGACAAAAAAACAAAGTTGCCTGTGTGCCCTTATTCTGCCCCTTGAGCATCTGCATTCAGATACAGGCAGTGTAATATGAGCACAGGCTATTTTTTCCAAGATTTTGATTTACTACAAATATGTCATTGGAATCTGACCCCTCTTTTGTTGTACAGGGAAATGTGGGTCTCTAGCAATTGAAGAAATACTGAAACCTTTAGCTTTATTTTCACACTTTTTACAAAAGATGCACATTTCTCCCTGATTATGCGTTTTCTCACAGTGCTGCTAATTTTTCTTTTTTCTTTTAACATTGAATTTTATTGGATGCTGTAGTGGTTCTAGCTCTTTGGATACTTTGCACATCGATTAGGTCTCAGTAGCCGTAATGCAAATTCAGCACCCTGAATCCTACTACACATTTCTATAGCAGGCGATAAGATTAATTTAATATAGACTATGTAGGGCCAAATTTATTATGTGCATAAGTGGGTGCAATACTGAGAATCAGGAAACAACCTAGAGTGAGATCCTCCCACCAACTCCAAGCCCTTTACGCTGCATACAAGGGCCGGAGTAATGTAAAGAGACACTCTAAAAGCTTCATAGCTGATTATGGGAGGATCCCCCCAGCACAGGCACTGTAAAAAGACAGTCATAAGGCTGCCCTCCAAGGACTACCCCTTACAAGCCATAGCATAGGGGCCATGCCTGGGTGGGGCAAAGGGCAGAAGGGGCCCCAGCACACAGCACTGCAGACATTCAAGGCAGTGCTGTGGGGCCTGTAGGGCAACCCAGGGAAACTACCATAACTTAGCTTAGGCAGCCCTATCTATGCCAAGGCTTGAAGCCACCATCCCCTTGGGCATCGAATCTCAACCTTGAAGGCTAAGTTCTTCTGCACAGATGGTAAGGTGGGTAGAAGACACAGAGTCTTCATATAACATTCTGAGTCACACTGTTAGGACTCTTGCGGATTTCAGTGGACTCCTGTTTGGATTATTTGTCTTAGTTTGTTTTTATTGGAGCATTGTAAACAATAAGACAAGGTAGGTGCAATCATGTAAATGATCAATGAATGATGAAGTGAATTCAGGCTAATTTGGGCCATCTCTTTGTTCTGTATTTGTACAGCATCTAGCACAGTGGGGTTCTGGTCTATGACTTGGGCTTCTAAGAAGTACTGCAATACTGAATGTGTAATAATATCAATACGACACAACTCTTCTGTTAAGAATTGTTACTTTTAAAATTGTCTTGTAACTGTTTTTCTCCCCAGATGAGTGGGAAAGCAGATTTTCCTTCCATCCGATATCTGACCTGCCACCTCCAGAGCCATATGTTCCAATGAACAAAAGTTACCCCAGTAAACTAGCAAGGAATGAAAGCAGAGGTATGGTGTTTTGTTTTGTTTTTGTTTTTGTTTTGCCAAATATGGTTAATTTTGAAAGATAGTAGTCAGGCCTTCAGATGGCCTAGTGATGGATGTAGTAAAAAAAAACCTATACAGAGTAGTGCGAGGATAAAAATATTTAGAACTGGGAACAATTTGCATCTCTATGCATCTGCTTTTCCTTAGTAGACTGAGTTTACTTATTTCTCTGCTAATTACCATTACCCCTTTTCTATTAGCTATTGGCTGCACACACCATCCAACCTAAAAACTCATAATTCTCCCTTCAGACATACAAACACAACTCCCATTGGGATTGTAAAGGTGTTGGAGGGAGAATAGGGCCTAATAGATCTCTCAATATTTTTGTTGGTGGTGGCTTGAAGAAATTTAATGGTTGAATTCTCATGTATACAAATAGTGTAGATGTTCCCTGTGCAAGTCCCTCTTCTGTTGTTGAGAACAGACTCTATAAACACAAAAATATGTAAAATCTCTTTGGGTAAAAATGGGAGAAACCAACATCTTCTTAATAAGTTAAGATTTATAATTCTAAGGGCCTGATCTCACACCCTATCCAGGCAGGAAACACTGAAAGATTGTTTGCAGGATCAAGTCCTATGAAACTTGATACTTTTTTTTTTAAGTAGGGGGAGGGCCTGGAAATTGTGTACCCTTCTCAAATTTAATTTGCCTAGTTTTTGGATGGAAATTTTCTTGTGGAGAAATGGTGCTTTGAGATTTTATCACACCTAAACTGTAGAACTTGAGTGTTTTTATTACAATTTGCATTTGTTTTAAAGTCACAGTAAGACTTAATGCCCTTGTAGAACTGATAACTCTTATTAATGCTAACAAGAGTTGTAGATGTGTCCTCAAGAGGCGGAAAAAGCCAAAAGGCAGAAAAACCTCATGCTTTTTGGTATTTGGGGCATTAAACAGTTACTTAATAGAAACTATTCTGTACATCATTTATATTTCTTAACTTGGTAAATAAATCATCCAGTAAACTACAGAAAACTGCTCATAAAATGGATAATACGGGTACTTAAAATGAGTAGTTCTTCACAAATCGTTTCATGAGGAGCTTGGGCCCGCTCTTCTGTGTGAAAGAAATATATCATGATGAACACAGCCATCTCTTTCTTTCATTTCTAGAGGGCTCTGGCCGAAGGGAAAGAGGTGTCCCACCGCTCCCACCTATACCGAGGTGAAGTGGACTTCCAGCCCTTCTCAGGGTGATTGCTGGTTTTAGATTTCTCTTGAATTACTTCTCACGCCCATGTCATTGGAAAGTTGCCTCTTCTGCTTTGTTTCCACTTTTGGCTTGTGATTAGGAGTAATTTGAGTATCTGTTAGAGAAGTAAGGTACAGTTTATGAACCATAGTTGCTTAAAACTATAGATTTTACTTGCCTATATAGCAGGCTGTCATGAAAGGCATTTTGGGGACCATATATAACAATATACATATTCTTACTGGGTCCCATCCTGTTCCTAGTGATCTTGGCAGGAGTTTTGCCATTGAATTCAACAAGAGTAGGTGCAAGCCCACTAACTAGTTTGTAGGATAAAGTCCAATAATTTACTGCTGTCTGCCTGGAATGAATCACATGGGGACGGCACACATATGAGATTCCCTTGGATCTTTTTTTGCATGCTTCAACGCCCTATCCTGCTTCTGCATGCTACTGCTCAGCTTTATGTGAGTCTGCAATTTAATAGTTCAACCCAAATTCTTTTGACCATAGTTTAGCTCAGGGGTCGGCAACCTTTCACAATTGGTGTGCCGAGTCTGCATTTATTCACTCTAAATTAAGGTTTTGTGTGCCAGTGATACATTTTAACGTTTTTAGAAGGTCTCTTTCTATAAGTCTATCATATATAACTAAACTATTGTTGTATGTAGAGTAAATAAGGTTTTTAAAATCTTTAAGAAGCTTCATTTAAAATTAAATTAAAATGCAGAGTCCCCCAAACCGGTGGCCAGGAACCGGCAGTGTGAGTGCCACTGAAAATCAGTTCGCGTGCCGCCTTCGGCACACGTGCCATAGGTTGCCTACCCCTGGTTTAGCCTGTCAAAAGTGTGTGTCTATGCTACAGATTGCACACCCTCCCTCTGAGGGTGACAACTAAATGGCATCGTTTTCTGACACCCCATCAGCACTGGGCTCCAGCAGAGGGTATCTCCAGCCTTCATTCTTGAGGGAAAATGTTACCATGACATGAAGGAGAATTCTCAAAGAAAAGAGAAAATTGAGAATTCAGCAGTGTAATAGTGTCCTGTATGGCCCTGATGCCTTGTTTTGTAGTAGTCTTATGCTGTTAATCTCTACTGATCCTTTCCATTTGGATGTGGATCATGCCCTCAAAATTGGATTACTGTAATGCTCTTTATGTCGGGCTACACCTGAAGACTGCTCCAACTATGGCTAGTACAAAATGCACTAGCCCCCTTAATTATATGCTCCTTCTGTGAAGCCTGCTAACACCTGTGCTCCACAGATTGCATTGGCTTCCCATTTGTTTCTGGGTATAATGTGTTTGACTAATGAAGCTTTGTGTGGTTTGGCTGCTCGAGTGCTTCTCCCTTGTGTTGCATGGCAATTGAGATCAAGTGAGTGCTTGAATGAATGACCCTCACATTTAAACGGGAGGGATCTCGTGGAAGACCATTTTCTAGTGAAAGCCATAAACTTTAGAACTTGCTGTCCATGCTAGTTCAACAGGGGTGAAGTGTATTGATCCCAGACTCTTGTTTCAGAGGGTATCAGGAGGAATCTGAAGGAAATTCCCTTCTTAGGAGAGAGCAAACTTTTTTAGGCATTGTGGTGATTGGTAAAATTGCAGAACTGCCTCTAAATATTGTACATGAGCAAAGAATGTTTGTTAAGTGCATTTTATAAACTGATGTAAACAAATGGAAAAAGACATTGGAAATCATAGGAGGACTTTGATTCTGGATTTGAACGTGTCTGCTGAATGTATCTCTGTCAGCTGGACTTCTGAAAGTTAGCTTTGAAGAATGACTTTCTTTCCGTCACCTCCCCACCAATCTCTGACTCTCTTAACGTGCTCACTGGAGTCCCCAGGAAGTCCTCACTGGTGGACATGTTTCATACTGTGTTGCTCATTAAATCAAAAGAAGAAGCCATGCAAGTTAGAAATATATTGGGCAAAATGCCGACACCTCCTCCCCGCCACCCCCACGCCCCCCAGCAGTGGAAAACATGATTCCTCATTCAACTCTGCGAGTTTTGTTACAGTATGATACTTTTGAGCCCAACACTTGAACATCTCGGGGGGTTGGCAGAAGAGACTCTTCAAAATGAACATTGAACCCTAGGGAAAAGTGTGCAGTGGGACCTTCTCCATTATGTGACTATGTAGTGGCAGATCCCACCCTGCCTTACAATCTGTGTAATCCCACTGATGACAGGGTAGGAGATGAACGTGATGAATACAGCTTTGCCTTTCCAGTATGTTTACAAAGTCACGTTTGGATTTTTTTACCTATGATAGTATTTGATAAAATACATATTTTTATATTTTGATATCTCTGGGCCTGATTCTGAGATGCGTTCCATGGACTTGATCCTACGTTGGAATACACACACACACACAGGATCAGAGCCATGTGAGCTTCTTGCACAGATTTCAGAAGAAGCTCCACCTGTGACATGTATCTTTGGATCAAGCCCGTCTGATCTGTAAATGTACTAACATCACTTGTAAGCATGGCACTTAAAAAAAAAAAACATACGGGCTATGAATATTGAAAGTCTGTATGTGGCCCACTATTGTGTGAGTCTAAAGTCCAAAGAAGATTTAAAACACCTAGTGATATTTATAGGATAAATTATTGTATTGATGCTGTTAAACCAAAGCACTTATGGCTTTCTGAGGAACGACATCATGGACTTGAGAATACAATATTTTAATGCATCACCCTGCCAAGTCTTAATGAAATATGAATAGTTATGCAGTGTAACAACTGAGAGCAACTCCAGAAGTTATACATTTTTATAACTTATCTGCATATAGCAAGACAGTTTTACTTTGGCTGAATCAATGAAAATGCGGTATTTCATTCCTGTTGCTGACTGCACCAGCCAAAATACTCTAATTCACTTCATGAGCAGAATTTCTCTATAATCATAACCAAAGCCATAACAAATTAGCACAAGTCTAATTTTAAACTGTGATGTGGGCTTCAGTGAGGGAAGCAAAGAAATCCAATCTGTTTGGAACTGTTTGATTCTTAGCACTTTCTTTACTAGTAGAAATTTTTTCAATATGTATACGCTAAGCAGCCATAAAACACCTTTGAGAAATGAAAGTAATCATTTTTCCCTCGGATAGTAATAAATGTATGTCTTTTTGATTGTAAAATTCACCAAATATATTAAAAAAGTGCATCATTTTAACATTCAGTATATCATTTTGTATACAAGTAGATATTTACAATAAGATCAGTATTACAATATTTATTTCACTATGCATAGTGTTTAAAAAAGATAAGCATGAAACAAAACTGGTTAATCCAATGGTGCCTTACTATATTTTAACAAACTTTTGATGTTAAAATAGCAGTTACTGCCTTTTTATAAAAATTTTAGATGTTCTGCTTTGATGTCTAATGTAAAATACAAAACAGTGCTTATAGTGTGATCATACAATGTCTGAGCTAAGTGTGTGCATTTGTAACGTGCTTGATCCACTACTTTCAAAGGGAGTAGTGTGTTTGAAAAGACTGCTGGGTCAGGCCTTTAATTGGAGTATGAATGGAAGTTTGCTTAATTCCAAATCAATTTCTGGTGTTAATGCATTTGAAAATAATAGAACAGTTACCCCACATGTTTACAGTCATTGGACCAATGTATCTCTTCTATTATACCTGTACGATCCAATTAACTTCAGTGGGGCTGCGCAAGTATATTAGAACACCACTGACTAACTATGTTTAGGATTTAGTATGTTTATTTTGATGGCATGGTGTTTTAAACATGCACTCCTTTAACTCTCTGTATGTCATCGCCTGAGACTCAAATTGTGACAGATGACCACTGAAACTCATTTCTATGCAAATCAACCAGATAAATAAAATCAGGGCTTTCTGTGTGAGATGGCCATTTTTATTTATATTTTCTATTCCCTATTTTTGAATGAAGAGCACAAACTATACATCTATTGGAGTGACTTTCTTAATGCTTTATGACTTTATTCTAGGTACTCTGTTTAGATATAAGAATTATTACAGAAAACTAAATATGTGATGCAGAAATCAGGAATTTTTGATGAACTAAATAGCCTTGCATTAACTTTCTTTGGAAACCGTGATTCCCAGCACTAAAAGGTTCAGAAGAACAGCATCTTCTGGGATGGAACTACAAGATGCATTTCTTATGGTTAAAAAAATTAGACAGTAGCTTCTGCTCACAAAAATAACTGTTTTACATGTCTGTGGTGTATTTTGCATTCTATTTATGAGGAAGGTGTGGGGAACTAATTTCCACTTGGGTTTGGGTGTCTTAGTACTATAATAATTTTGCTATGCAAAAAAAATGCAATTAGAAGCTACACGTTCCTCCTTTTAGAGTCAAGAATTCTGAGTCTTATGAGCAAACTTCTAATTTTAATTCAAACAAAATATTATGTAATGAGAAACCTTGACATAGTCATTATGGCAACAGAATCTTAAAAAGAAGGAAGAATTTGTATGCATTGGATTACATAAAAAATTGAGTGAATATTGATATAACAGTTCAAAACAAGACCTGTATGTGCTTTCTCAGTGTCATATTGTAGTATTGTGAATGTTGATGTCTGTCCAGTGGGAACAAAATCTACTCTGGCATTACATTGGGTGTATAGTTTTTTCCAAACTGTACTCAACCAGGAAATAATGAGAATACCTTGCATGAAATATTCATTAAAAGAAAAACTGCTAAAAGAAGCTGCTGCAAGGAAAATGTCTCTTCAAATGAAAAGAGAGGAGGTGAGGAAGCCCTTTAGGCTCCCAAGCATCTAAAATGAAATCTTCTGGGCTGTTTAATTAGTGTCTGGACCTGCACCATGGATGACAAAGGGGAGGTTTTGCAGGTGTTCAGTGAGACTAGCTCAGGCTTATATAAATTTTTTGTTCCCAAGTGTGTGCAATGGCTATGCAAGTCAAAGAGGAGGAAATGAAGACTGTGTGTCCAGAGAAAAGGAATAATAAACCTAATCAAGTATGTCTGAAATACAGTTTACTTGGTGCAATGATGACAGGCCTGTAATGTAAGGTAATATAAAATGTGCTAACGGCAGCACTTAACATCTGGACTTGCAAAGCCACACAAGATTGTAAAGAGGAAGAAATATAGCTCAAAATGGTTCCTGAAGAACAAATAAAGCATTTCTCTGAAAGAAATGTGTCAAGTCCAGCTGACAGCCTGCTGTGCTGAGAGGAGATTCTGGTAACTTATGTGAAGTCTTTGGGAAGCTTAACCAAAACTATCCAGAGCTGAGCTTGGAGCTAAGCTCTCTGGGCTTTTCATAAAATGTTAGTCATCAAGCAGAACAAAAATAACATTTATTTTGTTTGTGCTGCTTTTTCTCTATTTTTTGCCCTATGTTAAATAAATTTTTGCTTTTATTTGCGATAATGAATTGATTGTGGAGACTTGCATTAATTTAGGAACAAACCCTATCAAGTCCTTCAGGAGAGAGGAAACTGACTACTGGCCTTAAAGGGAAGCAGAAGTGTAATAATGAACCTGGGCACTTGCTCAAGACTTGCAACATTTTTTCCCAACTTAGTATATACCACTTCTTTGCAGCACAGTGTGGGACTGAAAGGATGTCAAGCATGGTTAATGTATATAAAAATCACTGTAATTTAATACTTAAATTAGCCTGTTAATTTTGGTTAATGAATGTTACAGATTTACATTGTATCTTATGATAGTATACTCAGACTCATAGGTCAGAAGGGACCAATCTGATCATCTAGTCTGACCTCCCGCACAAGGCAGGCCACAGAACCCCACCCATCCAATTTTATAACAACCCCTATCCCAGGATCGAGTTATTGAAATCTTCAAAATTGTTTTGAAGACCTCAAGCTGCAGAGAAACCACCAGCAAGCGACCCGTGCCCCACGCTGCAGGGGAAGGCGAAAAACCTCCAGGGCCCCTGCCAATCCGCCCTGGAGGAAAATTCCTTCCCGACCCCAAATATGGCGATCAGCTAAACCCTGAGCATGTGGGCAAGACTCACCAGCCAGCACCCAAGAAGGCATTCTCTGCAGTTAACTCAGTTCCCATGCCATCCAACATCTCCCCGCAGATCATTGAGCAGACCTATCTGGTGGTAATCCAAGATCAATTGCCCAAATTAACAATCCTATCATAACATCCCCTCCATATACTTATCAAGCTTTGTCTTAAAGCCAGGAAAGTCTTTTGCCCCCACTACTTCCCTCGGAAGGCTGTTCCAGAACTTCACTCCCCTAATGGTTAGAAACCTTCGTCTAATTTCAAGTCTAAACTTCCTAATATCCAGTTTATACCCATTCGTTCTCGTGCCTACATTAGTACTAAACTTAAATAATTCCCCTCCCTCCCTAACGTTAACCCCCCTGATATATTTATATAGAGCAAGCATATCCCCCCGCAGCCTTCTTTTGGCCAGGCTAAACAAGCCAAGCTCTTTGAGTCTCCTTTCATAAGGCAGTTTTTCCATTCCTCGGATCATCCTTGTAGCCCGTCTCTGAACCTGTTCCAGTTTGAATTCATCCTTCTTGAACATGGGACACCAGAACTGCACACAGTATTCCAGATGGGGTCTCACCAACGCCTTGTATAACGGTACTAACACCTCCTTATCCTTGCAGGAAATACCCCGCCTGATGCATCCCAAAATCGCATTTGCTTTTTTAACAGCCGTATCACATTGTCGACTCATATAGGTAGGTACTTATAGGTAGGTATTATTTTAGGGCCAGATCCTACAGTCATAGCTGAATAAAGACTTCAGGATTTGGTTCTAAGCAAGACAAACAAAAAATTTAAGGTGAGGTGTAATGCCAAACAAAAACGTATACGCGATGAAAGTCTTATGCACCAAATGTCTCTACTAAACAGGGATAAACAAATATTTTACCTTTTGGAATGCAAAATATCAGGTACTTCCCATTTCCCCAAAGAAGTGTCCATTCAGTCATCACAATTCTGTTCTCACTCCTGGTCTTTAGACTTTTCCTATACTTTAGTCCATTTGGAGCCAGAATATAGGGTTAGAACCCCCTAGTCAATGTCTGAAAATATAAGTGGGGCTTAGTCATGTTCTCCCTTCAACCTCTCCTCAGAAGTAGAAGGATTATTTAACTCTTGTTAGGATAGTTCACAGTAATAACCTTAAAGGAGCCAATGAGTAGAACCACAAAAATTGGCAAGCGTCTGAATGCTTGAAACTAATTTTAACCCTGTTCTTAAAGTGACTGGATTTCAGGTTAGTGGTGTTCCCTTATCACAGTTTATTATTTGTATTCCAGTAGTTCCTAAAGCTCCCACCTGAAAATGGAGCCCTGTGCTAAGCAGCGAACACCTAGTGCAAGAGAGCCCTGACCCCAAGAGCTTGCACTATAGGAAGGGAGAAGAAGAGGAAATAATATTGACAATGATGTCTGTGACAAATCTTTGGATGGTCAGATCCTTTTGTGAAAGAAGTCTATATAGTACTGCATCTCAATTTACTATCATAAAAATGCAATGGGCTCACCTATTATTCTTTCACAGCTGGTGAAACTGATGTAATCAGTATAATGGTGCATTTTGAGATGGCTAAACTGTTAAACTCAGGGGGGTACATGCAGGGAATTATAATTAGAATATAGTCTTTAAAAACACCCATTTTGGTGATGGGCAGTTCTCTGGGTTTTTTATTCGCAATTAGTTAAGAGTTGTGTAAGTTAAGCGTCTATAGAAAAATCAGGCATAGAATAGTCTTGGAAAGGAAACCACAAAAGATAACTTCGTAAATGTTTAAAATACAGAGGGTAAATTTCATTGCATTCCCATAGGAAACTGCTGCTAATGCTCTCCTGGACTTGTGTACCTTATCCATGTGCTAGAACAAAATCTTTGCACCTATTTACCAAGGAACTGAGATGAAACAAAATTGCAGTTCTTGTTTATATAAGGAAACAGTTCCAGACTAAAGGACATGCTGTTAAACCCCTCCTTGGAAACTTGGAATACTTGAAGGGATTATGATTTCAAAACGGAAATCAAGTGAATATTAAAAAGGAAGATTGGCTAGAAGCAGAGAAGCTGGGGCCTTGTGTTCCATAAACTACACTGTCATTGAAAGGAGCTAATTAAGATCAGATCAGTTCATGTTAACATTACAGCTCACATCCATGATGCTCACAGCCTGGTTGACATACTTTTCAACTGTAAAGTCCTTGGGTAAGAGTTTTAAATGAGAGGCCAGAAAACTAGGTCAGCAACCGTTTTCTGTATTCAGCTGCAACCAAGCATCTGCCTGCCAGCTCCTAAACTTCTTAGTTAGTGAGATGGGACTAAAACTAACTCAGTCACTCCTACTAATGCTCTTCTCCCAGTACATGATCATTTTACCTTCTGCCAGACCACGTGGATAGTCGGGACATTTGCACCATGTCTCTGACAGTAAGGAAGTCAAATCTTCAACTTCTAATGCAGTTTATTCAGTGGATTTGGAGCCTAGAAGAGGCATCCTCTCAAATTTAGAGAAGCAAGCCTTCAGGAATGAGGTGTGGAGGTAACCTGACTGGCTGTGAGCATAAAAAGGACAGGAACAGGAAGCCTTAATGTGAGAACCAGTGTAAGGCTGTAATAATGGTAACCATTATTACTTGTATTCCAGTAGCACCTAGAGGCCCCTGCTGAGAGATGGAGTCCATTGTGCAATGCAATGAATTAAAACATAGTTTCTTTCCAAAGGAGGATAATGTAAAGAGAGAATGATTTGTTTAAAGTGCTTCTGCAGATGCCAACTTAACAATAAAGAACAGTAAATATTGCCTATAATCACACTATGTGGTGGATTGTCTAAATGATGTATAGGGTGTAAGATAACCTGAGTGAGTTCTACAGAACTCAGCCTGCTGGGCCTTTATATTGTTTTGGTTTTATCATTGCCTTTTTTTTTTAACCACTTAATTTCCTTTAAATGCCCCTCTCTATCTTTACATCATTCATTTTTTTTCTTCCGCAGCTGAAAGAAGTAACATTTTTATTTGAGAAGTGATGATACTAGTTCCTGTGAGTGCCTTCCTCATTTTGAATCTTAAACTATTTTTCATTATTTTTCCCTGTATTTGTTATTTCTATTAGCACTCATAATGTGCTCTGTGAAAAGAAGGCATCATCCCTGCCCAAGTAGCTTGTAATCTAAAGAAAGACAAATAAACAGACACGGGGTTTGAGGAAAGGGGCCCAACATGCACGCAACTGAATTATATTTTAATTAGGGCATCGCTTTTCAGGACTAATCTGTGCTCAAAAATAGTTTTCACAAAAGGAAGTTTTAAGCTTTTGGGACTCAGTTTTCAAAAACAACCATTAATAATACAAGCGCAACTCGGTCAATCTATGTTTTATGTGTGAAATTAGTCAAATCACGTGTGTGCACAGAAACATTCAAATTTGTGTGCAAACCATACCAGCGCGCGCGCACACACACACACACACACACACACTAGGTAATTCGCTATCCATCAAGCTGATTTTCTTATGGAAATCTAAGCTTTTGTATGCAAATATATTTGGACATGAATGGAGGATCTTAACTCATTCTGATTTTAAAATGTGAGACTTTATACATACATAGCACTGTGCAAATGATAAGTCCTCCCCCCGCCCCCGCCTGTTTGCACCAATAATTTGCCATTTATTGCAGAGGGCAGATTTTGATAAACACAAAAAAAGTTACCGTTAATCTGGCCAACATGATGCATGCTTTGAACTTTCTAATGTGTTGCAGTTTTTCTCTTTGGACGGTAGAGGGCTAAAGGCATCACATGCAATTAATGTATATAAGTCATTTCCTAAGAAGGGAAGAGTGTGTGTGGATGATGAAGTGTTCAGACCATGACAAGAGCTCCACAAAAGGAAGTGGCTCTGCATGTAAGATACAGCAGCTGTGAAAGCAGTGCACACGCTTTCTAGTGTACAGTTTTATTTCCACTGGGGCAGTTGTCAGAGGGTTGTGGAAAGTGTCATTTTGTTGTACCATCTCTAAACCAGCCCTTTGTTGCTGGAGTCTTGTGAAATCTTTCTGGAGCCTTACTGAAAATAGAAGCTTTCACTTCTGTTATCCTGCAAGTTACTTGCATTCCTATGAAAGCAGTGAGACAAGGAAGATGTTTTATTTGAGAATACACATGTGCGCCTATAAAATTCAAGTAGCCCTGTTTTTCTTTCTGGCTGGTTTCATGGAACACCTTCCCTGAGTCTGCCTGCCTGGCCCCTCCCCTTTCTTCTTTCAAATTCCTCCTTCAAACTCATTTTTACTATACTACCACCCACATGTGGATTATTACTTATTTAAAAATAAAATAATGTACAGGTGCCCAAATAACCACATCATTTTATTGCTGGGACCCTCATCCTGCCTGCGCAAGACTGTAAATTCTTCAGGGTAGGGACCATATCTTTTTATTTGTTCTGCAAAGTGTCCCACAAACTTGGGGAAAGGGAGCTGTAAAAATAATTTTATTAATAAAAAATTCAAAATTATTTAAAATGTCTGTAGTTGATGGAACAGGTGTGGACACACAAGTACATATAACACAATGCGAGGGGCCTGTGTATGTATAGCTCAGGGGTGGGCAAACGTTTTGGCCCAAGGGCCACACCTGGGTATAGAAATTGTATGGCAGGCAATGAATGCTCACAAAAATGGGGTTGGGTGCGGGAGGCGGTGAGGGCTCTGGCTGGGAGTGTGGCCTCCGGGATGGGGCCAGAAATGAGGAGTTCAGGGTGCAGGAGGGGGCTCCAGCCTGGGGCAGGGGTTTGGGGCATGGGAGGGGTTCAGGCTCTGGGGTGGGACTGAGGATGAGGGATTTAGGGTGCAGGAGGGTGCTCCAGGCTGGGACCAATGGGTGGGGGCACCGGAGCATGGCTCAGGGGTGCAGGCTCTGGATGGTGCTTACCTCAAGCAGCTCCCAGAAGCAGCAGCATGTCCCCCCTCCGGCTCCTATGCAGAGGTTCACCCAGGCAGCTCTGCGCGCTGCCACGCCCATGGGCACCACCCCTGTAGCTCCCATTTGGCATGGTTCCTGGCCAGTGGGAGCTGCAGGGGCAGCAGTTGGGGTGGAGGCAGCATGCAGAGCAGAGCCTCCTGGCTGCCCCTATGTGTAAGAGCTGATGGTGGGGCATGCTGCTGTTTCTGGGAGCCGTGCAGAGTGGCCCCCTAACTCTACTCCCTGGCTGGAGCAGGGCAAGCCCTAGACCCCACTCCCCAGCGGGAGCTTGGAGGGCTGGATTAAAATAGCTGGTGAACCGGATGCGGGCCATGGTTTGCTCAGGGGTGGCTCTAGATATTTCGCCACCCCAAGCACGGCGGCATGCTGCGAGGGGTGCTCTGTCAGTCGCCGGTCCCGCGGTTTCGGTGGACCTCCCACAGGCGTGCCTGCGGAGGGACCAGCGGACTCTCCACAGGCACATCTGCGGGAGGTCCACAGGAGCCGCTTGCCGCCCTCCCGGCGACCGGCAGAGCGCCCCCCCATGACATGCCACCCCAAGCACGCACTTGGCATGCTGGGGCCTGGAGCCGCCCCTGGGTTTGCCCACCTGTTGTATAGCTTCATGTTTACTAAGCAGGAGCCATATCTACCTAAGCTTTGGATACTCGTTGCCAGGAAGGTGGTAGAAAGTGCTGTATACATGCTGCATATGAATTTCCAGTTGATGGAAATCACAAGTAGCGATCATAAGTAGTGTGCATCTGGTAATGCCCTTGGAGAGCCAATTCGCCAAACAACTAAATTCAGTGTTTTAAGCAATTAAAGAGGTTTGCACAGTATATTGTGCAAGTGACATAACATAGCATGGCATATTATAGCAGTAAGTCACTAAAAAGGACGTTCAAAAAATAGTGGCCCAACTTTTGCATTAATTTATTCTGCAGTATCTCCATAATGGTACTATAGATTTACACTGGTATAACTCAGCACAGAAATTGGTCTATTTAAAAAAAAAATCTATTCCCTCTGTCTGGTTTCACTAATAGCTTACGTCTCACTGTAATTTTTATCCTAACTATATATATTTGAGACCTTTCTCTTTCTCCATCTTTTTTATTTTTGGTAGGTGGATTCATATTTTCCCTCCAGTGGAATTAAGTTACCCTTTAAGAACTCCTTAAGTTTTAAAAACCAAAAGAGAGTTTCTAAACCCTCCAATTCTGCAATTTACTGAGCCCTAGTGAAATAAATTGGTGAGATTCTGGCTACACTGAAGTCCTTGGCAAAATGTTCATGGAGTACAGTGGGGCAAGGCTCCATGTGGCTCGGGGGTCTGCATGCCCAGCGTCACTAATAGGATTGTGGGTTTTGTTCCTTAGGTACATTTCAGAATGTTTCCTCTTGGTTTACAATTTGATTTGTAATTATGTTGGCTCCATACCAATCTGGATTCCAAAGAAAAAAAGTGTCTACTAGCTTGTTGTCAGTAGACAACACCTTGACTGTCTGAATTTTGGCATTAAATCTCAGATTACTGCAAAAAAAATATTTTTTGCCCAGAATGTTCTTTACTTAGAAAGCAAAGATGGTGTTTTCCAAAAGAGCACTAGGTGGCACTTGTGATTTGTTCTCATAAGCCTTTGCATTGCAATCACAAGGGACTACATCTATACGGTCACAGTCAACTTATGAAATTATATCATTTATAAATTAGTTTTGATCAATATTTTACCTTGTGTGAGAACAAAATGTAGTTTTACATTTTAAGATATATTCCCAACTCACAGAATATTTTGTTTTTAACCTCTTTGATCGGAACTATAGCTATGAAAATTTAAAGTTAGTGACAACAGCACCAATCTGTCTTTTTGCTTGCTGGTACAGCAACTTGTAAAATGACTCAAGTATAATCTAGACAGGGCCTGATTCTCCACTCAGTCACATAAGTTTTAGGTCAGCGTAACACCGTCAACCAACCTAAAACTAGTGTAACAAAGTGGAGAATCAGCTCCATAATTTTGTTACAAGAACGGATTCATCGGGAAGGCAGGATACTATTAGCATATTAAAATATAAATAAAAAACCCTGCATCTATTATTATAGCTAAACTGATAGAAGCAGAACAGAAGGTGAGAATTTAAACCAAGAGCAGATGTTTATTGACATTGTTCAGAAAGAATACAGGGAGAAAGTAGGGCTGCCATCACTAAAAATATTCAGATCTAGAAACAGAAACCCATCTCTTAAGGACCCTTAAGAATAATGAAATCGGTTCTGTGATCCAAAGAGCTGGCATGCGTGATCCATTTGATGTCTCTTGCAACCCAAATGTCACGGTGTGTACCTATCCCGCACTGGTTCAGCAGGGATAAACCACACTGTGTGCGTGAAGAGACTGTGCCCCCTCGCCCCTGCTGGGCATGCTTCAGCTGGAACCTAGGTATAAAAGAGAGTAGCTCAGCTCACTCTAGACTGGCTGCTGAAGGGAGTACAAGTGTTTGCAGTCTCTCTTTGTGAAGAGCATACTAGAGCACCAAGACACAGGAGCCAGCTGAGGCTCCACCCGACCCCCAGCTGCCCACCACCACAAGAAAGGAGAGACAGTGGAAGCCTCAAAACTACCAGTCTCGGAAGGAAGGGTAGGAAGTAGCTGAGAGGAACTAGACAATGATCTGGTTACGGAATCAGGGCTAGACTCTGTGTATTTTGGAAGGACCCCTGCTGAGCCTCTGGTGGATTTCCACCCCTGATTCCCTTGCAGACAAGGCCCTAAGTTGGGACCTGGTGGAGTAGGGAGGGCCTGACTACCGCCCACCCCAGGTGGCAGCCCACTCTACTCTGGCCATGGGCCCTGCAGTCCCACAGAGGAGGGCAGTTTTACTGATTCTGACCACTGGGCTGTGCTGTCCTTGGAGTCAGGGCCACTACTGTGATGTGGGCAATTAAGTCACTTGGGCTGCCAAACCCCTACTTTAATTGCCCCACAAACCGGCACTTCTCTGACGAGTGTACCTACCCCACGTCGCCAAATGATTCTAAAAACTTGAAGGGTTAAAATAAAATGCAAAATCACTAAACATGAGAAGCGAGGGGGAGAGGAAGGAACTGTGAAGCATGAGCAGAGCAGTGGAGGAGATGAAGCATGAAGGCGTGTGCAAGAGCACAGGAGAAGGATATACCACTAGTATGTATGGAGGCGTGCAGGAAGAGCAAGAGACATGATAGCATGTGCATGGAACAGAGGAACAAAAGAGTTGGAATTAGGAGGAGGAGATGAAATGAACAACAAAAAGAACTGGTCTGATGCGGTTTTCTACCCAAAACAGACAACACAAAAAACGTATAGTAATTGCAAAGTAATGTTTAACCACACATGTACAAATTCATTAAATGAGAGACGTGCTTTCCTAAACGTTGTAAGCTGCTGCTTTTTCCATAGGGATATACTGTGCTCACAAATAGAATCATGATAAGCAAGGGAGATTGATTAAAGTCTGGTCAATAGTGAAAAGGTTTCAACATACACCATTCAAAAACTCATGATATGTAGGTATCAAAAGTGGCTTTGGTTTTCCAAATGAATCAGTTTGTGACCAGCTGGCATGCTAGTCACGTCATGCAGATTTCTTATAAAAAAGACAGTTTATTTTATGCAACTTACCTGGTGCAAGTTTCTTTAGCAAAGTCAGAGAGGGCCTACAAGCAGTGTTTGACAACTAGAGTTACAACTGCTAATCTTATTTCATTTCTTTCTTTTGATAGAATCAAAATGAATTTAATTTTCTCACAATAACTATGGATAACAACTCTTAAATGAGTGCAGACGTGATGGAAAGATACAACACTCACAATACCAGTAACTGTCTGTGTACAGGAAAATGAATGAATGTGGCTTTACATGGAAACTAGCCACAACTCACATTTCCTTCCATCATATGGTGGGTCCTCAGCTAATTAAAAAAAACATATACAATGTATAATAACTACAATGTCTATATGCTGTTTATACAACTGTATAAACTAATGCTACTCAAATGTGCAGCTATTTCTAAATCATAACATAAAACTGGAAGACAATAGCTTTTTAATTTTAAATAACAAATCCCCTAGATTAAGCACTCATAAAGATGTTAGAACAGTGAAGTTTAAAATACTACTTGACAGGGCCACTATTTCTTTTGGCATTTTTTTACCATGCAGTTTGACACGTTCACACAGTGTTGAGGGGCAGTCTAGGGTTTGTACTTTGACTTGTCAAGCTGATTTGTTTGCTGTGATAGCTTTCCAGAAGCTGTCATCTCTGTGCCAATGATCAAGCTGCTTTTTTCACAATATCTTTGCATTGCTTTTTCAATCTCCCTCATAAACTTTTAGGCCAAATCCTGGTCCTACTGAAATCATTGGGAGTTTTGCTACTGACTTCACTGAGACTTCTCTGTGATCCTTATACATTATACTCTGCAAGGGGGGGGGTGAATTTCCCCCTGTATAACATTTTCTTTTGATGCCTAGTGCCTTACAAGAAGAGGATGTTTCCATTTCAGTAAAGCTGTCCTTGCAGAAGCATTGCTGCCATTCTGGTTTGCAGATTTTCGTGAAGATTTGTCTCTTGTCATTTGACACAGAAGATTGAAGATTATAATGATTATATTTACCAGCTCTTTGATACGCCAGTGCTGATGAACAGCCACCTCAAAGTATCCCTTGGTGGCCTCAGAGCAGTCCTGCACATAGCCTCTCACTCAGTTTCGCTTCTTGGATCCCCCAAATAAACTCCACACAGAGTTTTACCAGCCCTCTTTAGGGTCTGATTTTATTACCTTAAAGCTCAAAAGTAAACAACCCCCCCCGCCCCCTCCCAGTACAGTCCAAACTTCCCATGTTCAGTCAGAGACCTTCCTGCCTTAGTAGGCTTCCCTCACCCCTTCCTAGCTGGAGCAATTCCCCTGCTCTCAGAGTATTCCATCAAGAAGCCTCTCCCACTCTCTGTAGTCTCACTATAGCCCCTCCACCACCTTACTGGGGGCTCCTTCTGCTCGTCATAGGAAATTGCTTCATTCCTCTCAGGTGCGGCTCATTCTGCAGTCAGGGTTGGCTTGGCCTCAGACTCTCCAGGGCAAACAACCCTGTTACATCCAGCAACATGTGTCTATGTTTCAGATATAAAATAAGGTGAAAGTCATCATAGGCTGTAAACATGGACTTCAAGCTTTTGTATGATCCTGTGATGGTTCCAGATTTGATATTCCAATCTGCCCGATAGAAAATATCAATTTGATTCTGGTACCCAATTTAGACACCACAATGACTAGTACTATTGTAAAACGCTAGACAAGCAGCTGGGTAACATGGTCAATGAGGACAAAGTTTGACAAAGGTAAAGAGGATAATCAAAGTAAATCTGCATCTTCATTATTTTTGAGGTCATTGATGTGATGCTAGGTCTTAAAAGCTTATGAGTTATGTTGTTCCAGTTTGTCTGTTATGGCTTGTCTGTTATGGTCTGTTGGGTAGTAAGTCTATAGTTTTACAGCTGTCTTGGCAAAACTATAGGTGATAAACTGGATGTCATATGGCATATGTGCAATAAGAGCGCTGTCATCCACATAGAGAAGTTCCTATACAATATCTTCATTTACTTTTGGTAAGTGTGTTCCATTTTTACCACATTTCCCCCCTACAATTGGTAGTGTTTTGAAGAGAAATTTCAGGCAGTCTTTTAATCTGTTAATTTTAAAGTGCTTGCCAGATCAATGTTTAATACAAATGCCTGGTATGACATTTCAGTTGGCATCATCAGTCTATTGCTGTGCAGAAGAAACCAAAGACACTTAATATCAAAACATAGCCCTGCTAGATTCTGTTTGCTATTATAAAATAGATCCAAGAGAATTTTTTCTACAATTACTCCAGCTTATTCTGTCATGCAGTTGGAGAGTGACATGCATTAATATTTCTGCACAGGAATTTCCAGTCAACTTTCTAAAGTTAGCAATGGCAGCATACAGGTCCCAGTCTTGTTCACTATATTTTTCCTGTAAGCAACAAGCAACATGATAGTAGTGCTTCTTTTTGCTTTAAAGTTACAAGACCCAACTCTCTGCTGGCATAAACCCATTGCCTTCAACAAGTTTGCACAGAACTTTGGGGTTCTGTCAATAACAAAGTAGCACTTGAGTAAGTATCTTTCTTGAGTAAGTAACTGAGAGAAAGAAGATTACGTAAAAGATGCTATACTCCTCTTTCCATTGTGTCTACAGTTGCTAAAAACAGCTGTATCCATAGGTCTCTAGGTGTTTCATGTTGTTCTAAAATAAATGAACAGCTGGCTGGAAATTACACTGCTACTATATTGGTAGTGATCCAGGTGTATTTCATCCAGATTTGTTTGTGTGTACCATAATTCCCACTGGCTGCTCATCTCCTTCCAAAAGTAGTGATACCCCTGTCTTCCTGCAAAGGTCAATCGTTGTAATACTCTACTGGAACTTATTTTGTGATGTTCAGTGATGTTGTAGGCAGGGGTAGCAGCACCGCCCATTATTAAGATTGCCTGACACTAACTACTATCAGCATTGGCAGCAGGTACCTAGGGCTAGAGGTGGCTCCAGTCACCGTAAATCCAGCTCCACTGGTGAAACACTGATGTGCACCATGTAATTCTGTGATGGCTCCTCAAGCCTCCTCCTAGCAAACCAATGGGCCAGAGCAAGGAGCCAGGCCTAAGCTAGCACCAGGGGACAGGAGCAGAGCCACCACTGCCCAGGATGAGTGCTGGATGGGCCCGCACCCCAGGCCTCCCCTCTGCATTAGGCTGGGATAGATCTGGGCACAGACCCCTACAAACAATATTTTCATCCTCCATCTGTGTTTAGAGATCCCCGCTTTCAGTTGCTTAGAACTTCACCAAACTTTAGCTGTTTACCTGAAGTTTTCCATGCTGGGTGTCTGCCTCAGGCTACAATTTTATTCGTATTTTTTAAAATCTCAGCCAAAACTGTTGAGCAAGTTCTGAGAATGAGGCTTGGGGAAAATACATTGTTTTGCCCATATTAAAATGTTTGTTTTTGAAACTTTCTTTGAAAAGTTTTAGGGCCTTTGACCTCTCCAGCACAGCTCCAAACTTTTACAGGGTGCAGGTAAATATAACCCTGATGTTCTCTTATGAATGCTACATCCTCATCAGAGAATGATTCAACATCCTCCAGCTCTGAGCTACCAGGACTCAAAAGGGACTTCAAAAGGGATCAGGACTCAAAAGGGCTACCCTGTAATGGCAGCTCCAGGCTGGGGTGGAACCAGGCACTGGAACTGATAACAAAGAGCTTGTCTCTCCTTTGCTCTTGATGACACTCTCGTCCCTACCCCCAGGCTCAGCCAGTGCGGAGGAAGCTGTCTGACTGGGATGCAGAGGGGACAAAAGCCAGACCTGGTGTGAGGAAAGGAAAAGGAGAAGACTGGATAAGGCTTCTGGTGAGAATAGAATGGTAGGAGGGTGAAGAGAAGAAATGTGCCTGAGAGGTTGACATTGGTTGGACAAGGAGACTGGGATGCGGAGTTAGGGTGCAGAGCCAGGAACTAGCAGGTCAGGGAGACTGGGAGCTGTGGGGGAGATTGGAGTTGGGAGCCACTGAGAGAAGTTGGGTAGGGGGATGGCTGGGAGACAGTTAGCTGTGGGAGGAATACTGAGATTAGATGAGGCACTGGGGTGAGAGGACTAGACTGAGACTGGCTGGGCAAAGAGACTGAAACAAAACTCTGGGGGCAAGGGAGACTGAAATTGGGGAGGGAGACTATGGCAGGATGAAGGTGAGAAACAGATCAGACAAGGAGCCAGGAGGGAGGAACTCTTGACTTACAGCTGAGCAAAGAGACTGGAGACAAGGATTTGAGGCAGGAGGGAGAGACTAGGAGTGGTTGTGCAAAGAGACTGGAAGTGGGATGAGAAGCCTGAGTAGTGGAGACTGGGTCTGAGTAGGCCAAGAGAAGGGGACTGAGACAAGGAGCCAGGAGGAGACGGGGAAAAGAGCAGGATTTGGACAAGGACAGATTGGAGGAGACAGAGTAGAGGGGGTCAAGTTTGGAGTCCTGGGCAGAAAAGTCTGTGACCATTACAGCACACTCTCCTCCAGAGCCTATCAGTTATTCCATTGGCTCAAGTGGCAGAGGTCTACACAGTGAATCTAAAGGTTTTAAATCTGCTGACAGAATTTTTAGGGGAGGGGAGTTCACTTTGCTTTTTTAAATATTTAGGATATTACAATTTTGTGTATGTGAATGGGTGGGTAAGTGAAAGAACTAAGGCTGTCGATTAATCACAGTTAACTCACGCAATTAATTCAAAAAAATTAACTGTGATTAAAAACATTAATCATGATTTATCACACTGTTAAACAATAGCATACCAATTGAAATGTATTAAACATTTTTGGATGTTTGTCTACATTTTCAAATATATTTATTTCTATTACAACACAGAATACAAAGTGTACAGTGCTTACTTTATATTATTTTTATTACAAATATTTGCACTGTAAAAATGATAAAAGAAATAGTATTTTTCAGTTCACCTCATACAAGTGCTGTAGTACAATCTATTTATAATGAAAGTTGAACGTACAAATGTAGAATTATGTACAAAAAATAACTGCAATCAAAAATAAAACAATGTATAACTTTAGACCCTACAAATCCACTTAGAGTAGTGAAATACCAATGGGCCTCTGCGTCACACAGTGACTGTAGGATTAGATAGGTAAATAAATGGATTTTAGCAGTCAGGGGAAGGCCTTGGACATAATGTGCTTAAAAGTTAGAAAAAACTGTAACTGAAGAGAAGTTGTAAAAATGCTGAGCTCAGAATGTGGCTGATAAGAAAAGAGGGACCTCTAATTATCACAGACGGTTCCAACTAGTTTGAACAATAAAGAAGGGTTGTGTATTTTGAGTCAGTAATTACTTTAACATACCAATGTTACCTTGAAGCTGTACCTGGTTATACACAAGCTTCAGCTGAAGGAATATTGGTCAGCAGCTAGGAAGAAGTATGGTAAAGATTTAAAAAGAAGAAAAAAAAAGACTTGGAAAAAGGGAACCCAGTCAGAAATCTTATCTACCTCAGGCCTAAGAACAGAGTCTAGCCCTAACCTGCTAAAATTAGTAATTGGCAATGACATCACTTTTTTGTTAAAGGGTAGAAAAGGGTGAGCTCTTAGATGGCTCATCACTAGTATCTGGCTGACCAAACTGGAGCCAGTCAGCATAGGTTGTATAGCTGTAGTAACTGCTTATCTTTTAGGCTTTTAAACATGTTTAGAGCAATTACATAAATATTTGGATTTAATGAAGGAATTTATGGTTAAATTAGTGTCTGGCAGTACCCTCTATTAGTATTGGCAACAGTTCCAGTAGTGCCCTGTCCTCTTAATTATTTACCACTCTCCCAATTTTTATATCATCCAAAAACTTTATTAGTGGCTTTTTTTTTTAATTCTTCCAGGTAATTGATGACATTGCCTAGTGTAGGCTGTGGGACCCCACTAGAAACACACCCATTCAATGATGATTACATTTTAAGACCTATCAGTTAGCCAGATTTTAAACCATTTAATGTGTGCCATGTTAATTTTATATCATTCTAGTTTTTTAATCAAATTGTTGTTACCAAGTCAAATGCTTTACAGAAGTCTTTTACATCAACACTACTAACTAAACTTGTAATCTCATCTAAAAAAACATATTGTTAGTTTGACAGCGTCTAGTTTCCATAAACTCATGCTGACTGGCATAAATTATATTACCCTCTCTTTATTATCAAGCCCTGTATCAGCTACTCCATTATCTTGCCTGAGATCAATGTCTTACTGACAAACCTATAGTTACCCAGGTCATCTCATTTATCCTTTTTAAATATTGGCACATTACCTTTCTTCCAGTCTTCCCAAGTGTTCCAAAACATATTGAAAATCAACATTAAGGTCCAACTCTTCTAAAGCTCTTGGATGAAAGGTATGTGGGCCTACTGATTTTAAACATGTTTAAGTGTTGTAGCTGTTTTTTAATATTGTCCCAATGTAGTGGACAGAGAGTGCTATCACATCATATGATATGACTATACCTATTTCACCCCCCAAATACAAAACAGAAATATTTATTGAATACTTCTGCTTCTTCTGCATTATTATTGATAATTCTTCCATTTTCATCCAGTAATGGACCAAAGCAATTGTTAGGAATATTTTTTCCCTAATATTGAAAATAAAAGCTCTTCTTGTCCTTCACTCTGTTGGCCATAGATTTCTCCTTGCTTCCCTTAGCTATCAATTTTCTACAATTCCTAGCTTCTGTTTTATATTCATTACTATCAAATTCCCTTGTCTTCAATTGTTATGTTTATTTTTTATAGAGACGTTCACTTCCCCACTAAACCAGGTTCATTTTTAAACCAATATAGCCGCATTCCTCGATTGTGGATTTTTGGGCATCTAGTAAAGTGTTCTTAAACAATTCCCAATTATTCACATTTCTCTGATTTACAATTGTTTTCACCTTTGTGAAATATGGTACTCTTAAATTTCTCTCTCTCTGTGTGTATATATATATATAATATACTGGTCTAGACTTTATTCTTTTTGCACATTATAAATGTGATCAAGTCATGATGAATATGATAAATATGATCAAGTCTTATTATTGCAAGATCACCTTCACTGAAGGTGTCTTCCACCTTCAAATTCTCAACTAGTTCCTTCCTATTTGTCAATCAAATCTAGAATAGCCTCTCCCCCTTTCTCCGCCTTCTCTAATAAAAAGTTGTCCGATGGGGGCTCCCCTGAGGCCTATATAGCAAACACATGAGCTTGGGCATCCCTTGATGGAGTTGTGTGCAAGGGGAGGGAGGCAGGAAGCACCTAGAACTGTGAACAAATAAACTGTCTGCTGTGTTCAAGGAAGTAGGACTTTGTAAATAAGAAGGAATGCATCAGAGAAATAGCTGACTCCAAATCAACTTTTCCAACTAATTGAAGCAACCCACTACACCCACGGCCGGTGCAAGGAAGTTTCGCGCCCTAGGCGAAACTTCCATCTTGCGCCCCCCCAGCCCTGCAGCAGCTCCTCGCCCTGAAGTGTGCCCGCCGCCCCCACAGCAGCTCCCCTTCCCCTGGCCCGAGAAGCCCTGCAGTACCTCCCCACCCCACCTCACCTCTGCTCCGCGTCCTCCCCGAGCACGCTGTCCTGCTCTAATTCTCCTCCCAGGCTTGCGGCGCCAAACAGCTGATTGGCGCCGCAAGCCTGGGAGGCGGGAGAAGTGAAGTAGCAACTGCGCAGTGGAACCCCTGGGCTGCTGGTGGCACGCTGACCCAGGCATGGGTGGCAAGTTTGTAGAAATTTTGGTGGTGCCCAGAACCTGCCCCCCAAACTCCGCCCCCACTTGCCTAAGGCTCTGGGAGGAGTTTGGGGGGAGAGCTCTGGGGTACAGGCCCTGAGCTGGGGATTAGGGTGCAGGAGGGGTGCAGGCTTTGGGATGGAGTTTGGGTGCTGGGTGCAGGCTCCGGGCTGGGGCAGGAGGTGGGTGTGCAGGAGGGGGTGAGGGGTGCAGGCTTTGGGATGGAGTTTGGGTGCAGGCTGGGGGTGGGGGTGTAGGAAAGGGTGAGGGGTGCAGGCTCTGGGATGGAGTTTGGGGGTGGGAAGGAGCGTGTGGGAAAGGGGAGGTGGTGCACACTCTGGGAGAGAGTTTGGGGGTGGGAAGGAGTGTGTGGGAAAGGGGAGGTGGTGCACACTCTGGGAGGGAGTGCATGCTCTGGGAGGGAGTTTGGGGATAGGAGGGAGTGCAGGGGGATGAGGGTTGGGGCTGAGGATGAGGGGTTCATGCTGCAGGGGGGCTCAGGGTTGGGGAAGAGCATTAGGGTGCAGGAGGATGAGGGTTGGGGCTGAGGATGAGGGGTTCATGATGTGGGGGGCTCAGGGCTGAGGCAGAGGATTAGGGTGTGGGGGGCTGAGGGGTTTGGGGTGTTGGAGAGACTCAGGGCGAGGGCGGAAGCACAGGGTAAGGGCAGCCTGCCCTGCCAGGAGGAGCTGAGGGGCACTAGGACCCTGGGGCAGCAGACAGCAGTTCTGCCGGAAGCCGCTCCACTCCAGCAACAGAAGCAGGCAGGGGAGAGGCGCTGCAGCTGCTTTCTGTGAGGCACGGACGCGGCGGGGCGTGGGCGGGGGGCGACACGCGGGGGTCGGGGCCGGGGCCCGGGCCCGATCCAGGCAGGGCCGGGGGAGAGACTGAGCTCCAAATATTGCTGGAGCAGGGCCCCCAGCCCTGAATATTGCTGGTGCTCGAGCACCGCAAACATATAGAACCGGCCCCCTACAAACCCTGGGCTGCTGGCTGCCGCGGCGGCGCCCTGACCCAGGGGACACCCTGGGCTGCCGGCTGCGGATGCTGCCGGCAGCTCCGAGTCCCTCTCGATCCCAGCGGCAGCGACCACTCAACTACTTAAAAAAAAATTGGGGGGCGCTTTTTGGTGCCCCCAAATTTTGGCACCCTAGGCAACCGCCTAGTCTGCCTAAATGGTTGCACCGGCCCTGACTACACCCTCGAATTTTGGCTAACAGCTCAAGTAAAAAAAGGATAACAGTACTGTATTCTCTGTCCGGTAGTACTTTCTGCTACATTATTGACATCGGTGATGCAATGGTCATCTGTACAGTATTTAATTAGTATTGTACTGAGGACAATGTGGTTATTTTTCTCACTGTGTAGTCTATAATTAGTTGAGTTAAAGAACTAGTTTAACATGTTAAAGGCATGCTGCCTTGTGTACATGAGGTTGTTAACGTGCTTAGCTAACATCTTCCAAGTCCTAGTCTAGACAAGGCCTTCCTATGCTAGGGAGCACGGGTTTGAGGATCGTCCTTAAACAATGTTCCCACTAGTGAAGCTAACTCACCTCCCTCCCCGCCACTAATTTTTTTTTGTTATTCCCTTCCCACTTTTTTCCATTTGTGAGCATCTCTTCTGAGTTTGTTGTCCTCTCATTAGCTTCTCCTTTTTGTTGTCCTGCCTCTTCATTTTTTTTTATCCTCCTTCCATTTCTGTTTCTCCCCTTTTCTGTTTTGTTTTTTCTCCCCCACGCTGATCATACACATAGCACATTATTGCAAAAGGAACAGTATGAAATTGACGTTATCTGACACTGTTTCACTCTGCTGCTTCTGTTGGATATGCTCTGTGTGCGGGAGCATCAATGACACAGGCCAATAAAATTATCTGCTGCCGGGAACAGAGGAAAGATAGACAAGCAGTGTCCCCAAAATCAGTACTGAACCCGTCACCTCGCATGGTGCAACAGAGCACTATGTTGCTGAAGGTGCTGCTTTGAGACAACTTGTACTTAATGGAAGATTTCACAGCCATTTACACAAGAGTAAGGGTCCTAACACTGGTGTCCTGTCCACTGGTATTTATGTTCTATCTAAATTCCCCTATAGTTTCAAATTGAGAAACTACTTTTCTCTTTCTGTTGTGTGGTGTTACTGACCCAGAATATCTACCATGTTTCATCCTAGAAGTGGTGCATTTGTCCTTCCATCATTTAGTCTGTAAAGGATTTTCAGTCCAGTCAGGAAGAAAGATGTTTTATAAGTGCAAATTATTATTTCTTGTATGTCTTTATTGTTTATTTTTCTGTCGTTGATATTCAAGGAGTATCAATCATAAAATACTTGTTTTCATAAGTCTGTATTCTAAGTAGAAATCTGATTTTTTCCCATTTCATTTATTCTTTTCTCCTCTTGATTATCTTTTTTTTTTCTTTCAGTGGTGCTTAAGACTGGCACATCCCAGATGAATTGTTTTCAACCTTTTTACCAACTTGTGATCTCTTACTGAACTTTAAAATATGGAAGTTGAAGTTATATTACTATCAATGTTTTCTTTTACCTCCACTCCTCCTTTAATGGTGTTCCCCACAATACCTCAAAAACAGAAGTGTTAAGACTCAGGATAGGAGCACTTTCATGGATTTAGGGATGTGCATCTGACTACCATGCTCAAAACAGAAGGAACACTCCCACCACTGAGACAATCCCTTATGGTAGCTACTGGTGAGGTGGGAAAGATTATGCAGTGCCACTTTAAAGTCTCCTGCAGTTCCTTTTCCAAACATTTTTGTTCCTTCAATGCCCCCTTCGGTTTTGGTTAAGGGCTTTTATATCTCTTTTTTTACATAAATCTTTTCATTATCCTTGCCCTAAGTATTCTGTTCATGTTATTTCTCCCCTCCCGCCTTCTTAAAATATAACATCCTATTTGTTCCCTTCAACTTCCCATATGGATTTGATAGGTTCAGGGAGCCAAGATTGACCCATTTGGGGGAGAGAATTTTTGACAAAAAATAAAGTTTCTTTTTAAGTTGTCTGTCATGTGTCCATCCTTTTACTTCTGCAATTGCTGGTGCTCAGTCTCTTTCTTTGTTTTCCTCTCTGGTTTAGCTACATGCCAAAAGCTTGTATTAAGTCTTTTTCTTGTGTGTGAGATTCTTGTTTATTTAGTTTAAGTCCCCAGGTTTGGTTTGGTTTTTTAATTGACTCTCTGAAGAAACTATGAAAACTCCCCTGCCTTTAAGTTCCACTGTCCCAGTTAGGAGGGCTAATGGCACAGATATGTGTGTCTCAAGTGTTCAGAACACAGAAAACAAGCTGTTTTGGGCTTTGAGCTTTTGGAAGTTATATATAGAGAGATTGCCTTCTTTGTATAACTTCTCTTTCATTTTAAAGTTGTTGTTCCCTTCAGACAGATGGCAGTGATATCAGAGCAGAAGCAACACGTGACTTAGTTCCTTCCTGCTCACCCACCAGCAAGCCGCGTGGAAAATGGGTAAGTCATTACCTGATTTCTCCTTCCTCCAATAGTGGGTTAAGAAGAGGCAACTTAAAGTCTGATTCCCCTTTCCAGCAGCAAGAGAATCACGATTATTGATTCTAAATACCCAACTTAAGTTATCATGTAGGGCATAATTAATTATAAGGCCAGCCTTTGCAGGTTATATATTAACAAAGTTTGGAAACTCAAGACTCTAGTTAAATTACTAGAACATTCATAGGATGTGCTAAACAAGTGACAACAAATATAGAAAACTATCACCTCCTGACTGATCTCTCTTAGTTCTATGATAACTGTCTCTTTCTGTTATTGTGGAACATTACATGGGTAATGTTTAATTTCTAGTTTTGTTTCTTTTCTAAGTAAACTAGAACTAACGTAGCAAATTCACTTTAAAAGTTTCCACCTCTATGCCCTGCTGTTAGTGTTCGAAGATTTAGAGGTGGGGCTCCTAGCATCTAAATTTTATATACACACTGGCCCTATCCATGGCTGTATATACATAGATTCCATAGGCATATAGCCCCTGGAGCCTTTGTCCCAAGACTCTGTGGGCTTATAGAGCTAAAGCTTTGTGGGCCTGAGATCTGGTTCACGATGTGAAATGTGTCACCTGCTCATGCACCACTGTGACACTATTAAGGGAATGATACAGCAAGTTTCTCAGAGAAAGGCCCACTCCCTACTCCTTCAGGCTTCCAAGAATTGATTCCAAAAGCTATTGAGAACTAACACCCAAAGATGGAGTCTCTCTCAGCCTTGGGAGAATAGGGGGCCAGAATCTACAACCCCTTCTTTCCTCCCAAGGCTGTGAGCAGCTCTGTTCCTTCTAATAATGAAAAGCGACTCTGGCTCATTTGGGAGAGGTCATTGCTCTGCTCTGTGAGGTCACAGGGAATGAGGGGGGGATGCTGAGGGCAGGTCCTTTGACCACCTTCCCCCCCCCACCACCCCCCCGAGATAGGATTTTGGAAGGGGTGGGTCAGGGCCAAGACTTGAGATCAGATATATAGTTCCCATCCCCCCTGTGCAAGGAAATGCAGGGATAAGGTCTGAGGCCTCCCTTTCCCTCTCCAAGAGGCGTTGAGGTGCATGATAAACCTACAACCCCCAGACTAAGGAAACTTGGGGACACATCCATAGCCACCCAATAGTAAGGATAGGAGGGGACAGCTCTGCAGCCCCATCATAAGGAGGCGGGGATAAATCTGTAACCCCTCCCTCCAGCAGGCGTGCTGGGGAGATAGACCCACACCCCCAAGGAGCTGGGGGGTGAGTCTGTGACACCCCCCCCCATCTGAGAGAGGAGCTGGAGGCTGCTCTGTGTCCCCCCTCCCAGAAGCCGCTCCCTGAGACAGAGAGGGCAGGTCCAGCGGCTGCATCCAGCATGGGGCTTGGGTCCCGTGGGCAGTAGCCCACCGAGCGCCGCCATCTTGAAGGCTGCCGGCCCCCTCCCCGCTCCCGGCTCAGCAGCGGCGCGGACTGGCGGCGATGCGCGCCCTGCTCCCCTCCCCCGGCTGGGGCTAGCGCCTGGCTGCACCCGACGCAGGGCGGGCACTTCGACTCGGGCGCCTCCTCTGTGGGGCCGGGTCCTGGCGCGCGTGGGAGCTGGGGCGGCAGCGCCGCGCCTCGCGCTCCATGGGGCTGAGCTGGAGACGGGCCCCAGCCGCGGCGGCCAAGTCCTGCGCCCGGCAGAGGCAGCGAAGGGCACCTCGCAGAGCAGAGAAGGCCCGGGGCAGCGGCCAGTGGCCGGGCACTGAGGGGGCCCCAGCACCCAGGGGCTCCGGAGCCGGCATGTGCGGGCCCGCGCTGGGGCTGTGACCGTCGCGGGGAGATCTCCCGAAATCAGTATGTCCTTGGGGGCGGTCAGGCGCGTGCAGAGGGGGGTCAGCCGGTCCCTGCGCCACTGTGCTCTGCCTTACGTAAGGCTGCGCTGGACGCGGTGCGGGTGTTTCATCTCATTGCTGGGCACAGCGAGATCGTCTGTGCGGATGCCCGGGCTGTTTCCTCCCCAGAGGCGCTCAGCCTGCCCACAGGAAGGAGAATTTGTGCTTGTTTTTAGCTGCCTAACTTCTGCAACACCTAACAACTGTGGCTGCAGTAGGCGCTTTGCAGTGTGTGTGTGAGAGAGCGAGAGAGAGAGATTATGTGTGTGTAATTTACCTGTTAATATTCACTCAGAGCTATCCAACACATCGTATTTACTGGTAAACATCATCTCCTTCCAAAACTAGTGTTGGTTACAGGGTGTTTTCAGTGTTATTCTAAACACCTCTGGTACAGTTTGCCACTGGCTGATTGTGTAGGTGCCGAATCGGTGTTTCATCGGTCTTAGCGTTGACTTGTTTATTTTTTTGCATCAGTTATTTTCATACTTCACTTTGTCTATTTTGACATGTATCTGCTGTGTATATCTGTTAAAGTAGTTTTAGTTTAAAGTAACACACCACCAAACTAAACACTTAGGAAACCCATCTAGCCTTCCTTTTCCTTTTCATCTTCCAGCTTTTTCCTCAAGTCTGTTGTCATGCAGCACAGTGCAATTAGTTTTGTACTTCTCAAACACAAACATTTCCCGATCATGAATATGCTTACTCAGACACAGAAGGAGCATAGTAGGCACTCAGAGAAAATAAATATGAAGTACCAATAATAAGGCTTTGCTTTTCACTGTATGTTTAAAATAATTTAATAAAAGTGAGTGATTGTATCTCAGATCTTACAAGTTGGAAAACTGAGGCACTGAAGGTTTTTTGTTCCTTTTAAAGGGATGCTGAATCTAAAAATCTCACTTCTGTGTGGAAAATGTTTTACTGACTGTTATGGCATCAAAGATCACATCTACAAATAAAACATCAAATTACTATAACTGAAAGAGAGTAGGGGGAATATTTTTCTTTTCTTGTTTACTTTGTGCAATTGGCAACACTTCTGCATATTGTTAGGGCTTTTCTACACACAGAATTTACACTCATTTAACTTACTTAGTTGGAAGCCACACCTTTTAGTTATATCAGTGATATTTTGTATGTAGACCAGGGCCTTCATTTCATTGCTTCTTTTGTGTAGTCAGTTTTCTTAGTAGTTGTTTCTGTAGCATCTAGGCACTTTCACACAGTAACAGTGCAGGGAAAAAATTAAAAATAGGAAATATTTTAAAACCCTAAACAATGTGGAGGGGGACAAAGGAGAAGGTTTGGTACCTGAAACTACTTTTAGAATTGACTAGATTTCAGACTAATGGTGTCCCTTTTCAGTGATTTGCCCAAGGTTACACTATTGCTCTTCATTTATTCTCCTCAGGCTAGAAGACAGAATGGCAATGTACAGGAGTGGGATCTGTACCAATCATTTCTCACCACTACAGTATCTTTTAATTTAAAGCACTACGGTGATGCAATTAACTTCCTCTTTTTGGTGATTTTATTACTCTAGCCAGTTTTAAAAGTGGTCAGACCTATTCAGTATTCTTCTAATGTGAGCACCTGAGATGAGAACTCTTTCACGATAGATGTTGCCCCTTCTTTCAAGGTTTCCACTTAAATGAGTTTGTCCAACAGAACTATAATGTGTTCATCACCATCAGGACATCATTATATTGCAGCACGTTGTAAATGAGGTGATCTGCTCTGTGAGAATGATCTCAGGATCCATTAACAATTTACAGAATCTCTCCAACAAAATCAGCATTTTTCTGGTAGAGAGTCCCTCTGGGAATTTTGGGGAGGGTCAGTAAGAAGAATTTTTGGGCATTTCCTTTAAAAGTGGAGGGAAGAGTGAAGGGGATCTTCAGGCACCAGAGGTGGAACCCAGCTGCTTGTGCTAGGGTTTAGGCATAGTTGCCAGTATTTAGAAGAGTGTTTTAGGGTACCCAGATTGGCGGGTTGCGATCGATCTATTGGGGATTGATTTATCACGTGTAGTGTAGACGTGATAAATGGATCCCCAGTCGCTCTCCTGACTGCTGAACTCCAGCTCGTCGAGAGGCAGAAGCAAAGTTGATGGGGGAGCCGCAGCAATCGACCCCGTGCTGTGAGGACACAAGGTAAGTCGAACTAAGATACATTGACTTCAGCTACGCTATTCTCATAGCTGAAGTTGCATATCTTGGATCGATTTCTCCCCCCCACACACACACACACACCCTCCCTGTGTAGACCAGGCCCAAGAAACAGTACTGTGATCAAAGCAGGGATCTGGGAGTTGCTCTAATTACTAGCAACTGGAGAGTTTGGTTTGTGTTTTGGTAAATGTTAGTGCTTTACAAATACTTATCAATACACCCACCACTCATGTGAAATAGGTAGCTAAGTAAGTTTTATTGTCTCCGTTTTACAGATAGGGTACTAAGTTAGTGTTAGAGCGAGGGTTATAGAATGCAGTAGGTCCTTATGCTCTGCTGCTTTTTAGTCCACTACTAGACCAGACTTCCTCTTGTTGAGCTATCCCTCCTTGTGACCAGTGGCTACAATGCAGCTGTCCTTAGCACAAATGGCAGCCTAGGCAATACTCTCTCAAAGAGTCATAAATTAGTCAGCAGGTCCTCAAAAATAGGTGCATTTGTGACTAACTTCTCCTTCACCCTTCTCTGGAATAAGGGGAAAAAGTGGGAGGCCAGGCCTACACTACAAACATCAGATGGTGTAGCTATGCCAGTCGGGCTTCATTTGTGACTGACATCTGTGCTAGGACAAACTCAAAAGGTAGCTGCACTTATATTGGTAAAACTGCTTTTGCACGGATAGCTTATTTCATTTGAGTGGATATAGTGGGGGAGGGAGGTGCTAGACTAAGCTACATGAGCAAAAACACAGTTTTGCTGGCATAACCTGGGTCCATGGTAGGAGTGCTTTGCCAGCACAGTACACCCTTGTCACTATATAGCTATACCAGCAAGTCTTTACAAGTGTAGACCTGGCCTCAGTTCGTGATCTGTAAAATGGGGATAATAGTATTTCCCTACCTCACAAGGGTGTTGTGAGGATAAATATATTCAAGATTGTGAGGTGATCAGATCTGTGTCACTTGAAGGCCATATAAATATATTAGGTCAGGTCTACACTAGAAAAGGTTTGCTGGTATAACTATACTGACAACCCTCTACCACCATCCCCCACCCCAGCTGTAGACAGTATAGTTTATACCAATTCCCTGAGCAAAATAAGTACACCAGCGAGAACACTTTTATGCTGGTATAACTATATCTACATTAGGGCTTTTGCTGGCATAGAAGTATGTTTTTGGGGAGGGAAATCACACCCCTAAACAATTAGTTTACTATTGAAAGCTTTCTAGTGTAGATGTGGTCTTATATAGGAAGGCATGGGACACAGGCTGCTGCTGTGGATCAGAGCAAAGCCTTTGGGTGAAGGAGCCAGATAGTGAGGTTATTGCTAGGAAGGCCCCAGGGTAGGCCAGGAAGCAGGCCAAGTTTTGAGTGCTGCTGAGAGCCTAGACTCTGTAACTCTGCCTCATGTTCATTTAGAGTTTACTATCTGCAGAGGCCAAAATATACACCTTTCTCAGGTGTGGTTATGCAATTGTATCCTCTTTGGGGCTGTTTGAGTGCAGAGGGAAGGACTGAGAGTTTATCATTGCACTAAAAAACTAGCTTGGAAAAGTGCTCTCCACTAATAAATTAGTGGGAAATAGTCAAATAGAGATGTTCATTGGAAGGGAAAACCCGGGAAGCAGCGATGCTGAAAGAGCCTTATGGGTGAGAATGAGCAGTAAATTAGACCTGAGTTTGCAATGTGATATGGCAGTGAAAAAGCCAATGGAACTGTGGGCTGCAACTAGCTGTGCTATGGATCAGGGAGGTAGTAATTTCTGTGTGGATCTGGTGCAACCATACCTGAGATATTGTGTTCAGTTCTGGGTGTCTTATCGTCAGAAGGATATTGGAAGCTTTGAGTGAGCAAGAAAAATTAACCTGTGGGCTGGATGGAAGTTTAAGAGCTAAATGTGTATGGCTGAGCTAAACATCAGTTAAACTGAGGAGTAGACTCATAGACTTAAGGTCAGAAGGGACCATTATTATCATCTAGTCTGACCTCCTGCACAATGCAGGCCACAGAATCTCACTCAGCCACTCCTGTAACAAACCCCTAACCTATGTTTGGGTTACTGAAGTCCTCAAATCATGGTTTAAAGACCTCAAGGTGCAGAAAATCCTCCAGCAAGTGATCCTTGCCCCACGCTGCAGAGGAAGGCAAAAAACTTCCAGGGCCTCTGCCAATCTTTCCTGGAGGAAAATTCCTTCCCGACCCCAAGTATGGTGATCAGTTAAACCCTGAGCATGTGGGCAAGACTCACCAGCCAGCACCCAGGAAAGAATTCTCTGTAGTAACTCAGATCCCACCCCATCTAACATCCCATCACAGACCATTGGTCATATTTACCTGCTAATAATCAAAGATCAATTAATTGCCAAAATTAGGCTATCCCACCATTCCATCCCCTCCATAAACTTATCAAGCTTAATCTTGAAGCCAGTATTCCCTGATGGAAATGAAGATGTTGATCCAGATCCCTAGCTACAAATGCAGAGGGCACATAACAAACATATCCTCCATCCAAATACTTGAAAGGTGAATATACCAGGGAGAAAGAGGAATTTAAAAAGTTGGTACATGGAAGCCTGTGTGGTCTTTCAAGGGGCCCCAGTTTCTCCTGTTGACTCTCCTTAGCTAGTCTTCAATGAGTTGAGTTCCTGGACCTTCACCTCTAATTAAGGCTATCAGTCCTCCAGTTTTAGGGCTTACAGTCTACTTCACTCTCTTGATTACTTTCCTGAAAGCATCCTGGTGTCTGTCCTTTGCTGTCCCATGCTTTTTTGCCGCCTCTTCCATCTGTCTACTCTACTCTCAGGCCTTGTTTCCTCGCTTAGTTGCAGCTGTGGGCATCTGTCTCCATGATTGGCAGCTCTGGCAGCTGTGTGGGAGTGTGATCAAGATGAAGAGGTTCTTCCCCCCCCCGTGCTCAGTATGGGGTTTGTAGACCACATTACACGGGAATAACTTGGAGTAATGGGGTGAAATTTAGTTAGATCATCTGGAAAAACTAACTGATAGTCAAGTGTGTTGCATTTGCTCAAGAGAAGTGCTGAATCCATGTTGCTTGGAAGATTTACAGTGTAGAGTGGGCACAACATTGGAAATGTATTGTATGGGATAAGGATGGACTGGTTGCCTTGAAAATAGGCCGTTTTCATCCCAGTTGATCAAGTTTGGTAAGTGTACACAATGCTGCAAGGTGGGTAAGGATGTCAAATACTGAGTCAGTGTCCCAAAGAACTTGCATTCTAAATGCATGTACAATATAAAATATAACAACTGTGGGCAGGGAAGGAGCTCACTCTAAGAACACTAGTATACATTGGTACTCTGGATTAACGTGTAACGTTTTATAATTCAATTGGGTTAGGAAAACTTTCTTTAAAAATCAGCCGATTAAATGATCCAAACAAAGCTTTGAAGTTTTTAATGTGCCATTAAGAACATAAGAACGGCCATACTGGGTCAGACCAAAGGTCCATCAAGCCCAGTATCCTGTCCTCTGACAGTGGCCAATGGCAGGTGCCCCAGAGGGAATGAACAGACAGGTTATCATCAAGTGATCCTGTCACCCAATCCCAGCTTCTGGCAAACGGAGACTAGGGACACCATTCTGCCCATCCTGGCTAATAGCCATTTATGAACCTATCTTCCATGAATCTGTCTAGCTCCCTTTTGAACCCTGTTGTAGTATTGGCTTTCACAACACCCTCTGGCAAGGAGTTCTAGAGGTTGACAGTGCGTTGCATGAAAAAAATACTTCCTTGCGTTTGTTTTAAACTTGTTACCTATTAATTTCATTTGGTGGCCTCTTGTTCTTGTGTTTTGAGAAGGAGTAAATAACACGTCCTTATTTACTTTCTCTATACCACTCATGTTTTTATAGACCTCTATCATATCCCCCTTTAGTCACCTCTTTTCCAAGCTGAAAAGTCCCAGTCTTATTAATCTCTCCTCATATGGAAGCAGTTCTATACTCCTAATGATTTCTGTTGCCCTTTTCGGAACCTTTTCCAATTCCAATATATCTTTTTTGAGATGGGGTGACCACGTCTGCACACAGTATTCAAGGTGTAGGTGTACCGTGGATTTATATAGAGGCAATATGATATTTTCTGTCTTATTATATATCCCTTTCTTGATGATTCCCAACATTCTGTTCACTTTTTTGACTGCCGCTGTACATTGAGTGGATGATTTCAGAGAATTATCCACAATGACTCCAAGATCTCTTTCTTGAGTAGTAATAGCTAATTTAGACCCCATCATTGTATATGTACAGTCAGGATTATCTTTTCCAATGTGCATTACTTTGTATTTATCAACATTAAATTTCATCTGCCATTTTGTTGCCCAGTCACCCAGTTTTGTGAGATCCTTTTGTAGCTCTTCACAGTTTGCCTGGGACTTAACTATCTTGAGTAGTTTTGTATCATCTGCAAATTTTGCCACCTCACTGTTTATCCTTTTTCCAGATCTTTTATGAATATGTTAAACAGGACTGGGCCCAGTACAGATCCCTGGGGACACCACTATTTACCTCTCTTCTTTCTGAAAACTGACCATTTATTCCTACCCTTTGTTTCCTATCTTTTAACAGTTACCAATCCATGAGTGAACCTTCCCTCTTATCCCATGACTGCTTATTTTGCTTCAGAGCCTTTGGTGAGGAACATTGTCAAAAGCTTTCAGAAAATCTAAATACACTATATTCACTGGATCTCCTTTGCCCACATGCTTGTTGACACCCTCAAAGAATTCTAGTAGATTGGTGGGATATGATTTCCCTTTACAAAAACCAGTTTGACAATTTCCAACAAATTATGTTCATCTATGTGTCTGACAGTTTTGTTCTTTATGATAGTTTCAACCAGTTTGTCCGGTACTGAAGTGAGGCTTACTGGCCTGTAGATGCCAGGGTCATCTCTGGAGCCCTTCTTAAAAATTGGCCTCACATTAGCTATCCTCCAGTCATTTGGTACAGAAGCTGATTTAAATGATAGGTTAGAGATGACAGTTAGTAATCCTAGAATTTCACATTTGAGTACCTTCAGAGTTCTTGGGTGAGCACCATCAGGTCCTGGAGACTTATTACTGTTTAGTTTATCAGTTTGTTCCAAAACCTCCTGTAATGAAACCTCAATTTGAGACAGTTCCTCAGATTTGTCACCCAAAAAGAATGGCTTAGGTTTAGGAATCTCCCTCACATCTTCAACAGTGAAGACCGATGCAAAGAATTTATTTAGTTTCTCCGCAATGGCCGTATCATCTTTGAGTGCTCCTTTAGCATCTCGATTGTCCAGTGGCCCCGCTGGTTGTTTAGCAGGCTTTCTGCTTCTGATGTATTTAAAAAAAAAATTCTATTACTTTTGGAGTCTTTGGCTAGCTATTCTTCAAATTCTGTTTTGGTTTTTCTAATTATATTTTTACACTTAAGTTGCCAGAGTTTATGCTCTTTTCTATTTTCCTCATTAGGATTTATCTTCCACTTCTTAAAGGATGCCTTTTTGCCTCTCACTGCTTCTTTTACTTTGTTGTTTAACCACAGTGGCTCTTTTTTGGTTCTCTTACTATGTTTTTTAAATTGGGGTATACATTTAAGTTGAGCCTCTATTACAGTGTCTTTAAAAAGAAGTTGGAGAATAGTTCCTTCCGCTGTTGATACTAGTGCATATGTCACACTTGCCACAAAGTAATCAAAGCATGAAGGTTGTCTTTATAATCAGGGGAGAAACAAACTGTTAATTGTGGTTTTTGTTTTCAAAAGTATGTAACAAATTTGTGACTTTCTTGGCCATGCTTTGTGGCCATGCTTCCATAGCAACTGAAGAAATTAGAAAGGTCGTCTCCCTCTCAGTCTGAAATGGGGCACAGGAAAAAAGCACAATCTCTGTGGCCTTGTCTACATTAGCTCTTTTCTGAAATTCTCCAACTCTTAATCCAACATCAGTGCAGCATCACCACTGCTTGTAACGGGGAATGCTAGTGTAGACCAATTGGTATCTTTACCATTGTGTTGTCTACCTGAGGTAAAGAATGCCTGTGTTGTGTCAATTCTAGTGCATCTGCTGTGGTTATTCTGGGAGGGAGGAGGAGGAATGTTACCCTCTTTTACCCGCGCCCTTAGACAAAATTCAGAGTCCTATAGGTGATTTCAGTTGGAAGGAGAAATTGATGATGGAGCCAGGCACGTCTTTCATACAAACCTGTTTGCTTCTCAAGAATGTACAAAGTCCTGTTTCCTTGAACACAGGAGGAATCAAACAGCAAGAGAGAGTTTCTTTGCTTGTAGTTCCAAGCCCCTTTCGGCCACCACTCAGCCCAAAATGTTCCCTCCTTTTTTTTTCCCCTGGGCCATGGTCGCAGGGTTTGCTCAGCCTATGTTCTTGGCTACTTTGGTCTCTGCTCTGGTGCTTCCCTTCTGTCTCTCTCTCGCACACAGCTGCCCTGCCCCAGTTCCTGGCCAGCCTCTGTGATTATTACTCTTCAGGGAAACCCCTGGGCCAGCGTGGCCCAGGCTTATCATGCTGGTCTGTCCCCTGAGTGGTTTTCATTGTTTATTAGTACTAAACAAAGTTCCCTTTTTTTAATGGTTCCTTCATAGGTACTTACCAGATCTGTGATCCCTGCAGCCACCATCACCTCTCAGCATAAAAATAACACTCTGTCCTGAGTTCTTAAGCAGATGAATGATGCAGAAAGTCTGGTTGGTTAGAAAGAATAATTGACTTAGAATGGTGATCTGATACTTTTTTTTTTTTCCCCGCTTGGTGTGGTAGCAGTGGACATGATTTCTTCTGTGGCCACTGGAATTTATTCTTGATCTGAATAGGAATTCTCCTCTATTGTAGCATCTTATTGAGTATCATTAGGCAGTGGTGGTGAAATACAGAGAGCTTTTTTTCTATATTTTTAAATTAGCAAGTTGGTAAGATGCCCCGTCCACCCCAAAATGTCCCAGAGGTCAGGCAGGGAAAGCACAGTTCAGTTTAATATATAATACATATTTTGGGGTGAGCTGCTTTCTCTCGGACATTTATGGTATTAAAATGTAAGAGCAGCACCAAGCAGACTAGAAAATAAGGAACTAGCTTCTTCTCTTTTCCCACTGGCTCTATTTAGCCAATTCTTAAAGATTGTAGAAAACATTTTAACTATCTGAATAACTGAAAGAATAGTTTCCCTCTTTTACTTTCAGAACTTGCATTCTTCTTATCAGATGATATCATTTGTTCTTTCAAATGAACAGAACACCAAGGTGTGTGATGGGTACATACACCCACATGTTTTTCTGGTCATGTAGTCAGCAGTCAGATGGTTCACAGAGGGGGCATTTGACATCTCATGAAAGAAGCACATAAACTTAAAAATCACATTTTTTTCCTGAAAATATTACTACCCACCATTCAGAAGCAATGGTGTAACCAAATAAGATTAGACTGAATCAGATTGTTCACTCTGCATTTGATAGCATTCTGTGTTGAGTCAGTGAAACTGTTTCCTCATCAGAGTCAGTCATTTGCCCATTTGGATTGGTGTCTTACGCATCATCAGAGATGGGTGAAGGGGAATCGTTTATATAAGTATGGTTGTACAGGTCTCTCGCAACTTACGCGCATTTAATATGCACAATTTCAATTATACGCGTAGGGCCGGAGTGGGGGGGGCGTGGCCTCAAGGGGGGCATGGCCTCAAGATTTAAAGGTCCTGGGGCACCAGCTGTGGCTGGGAGTCCCAGGGCCTTTAAATCACCCGGGGGCTCCCAGTTGCAGAGGTGGCTGGTAGCCCCTGTGGTGAACTAAAGGACCCGAGGCTCCAGCCACAGTGGAGCTCCGAGCCCTTTAAATGCCAGCCCCAGCCTGGTTGCCAAAGCTGCGGGTGGGATTTAAAGGGCTCCTCTGGGCTCTGCATCGCGGCGGGAAGCCTGGTGGAGCCCTTTAAACCCCACTCGCAGCTCCAGCGGCGGGGCCGGGGCCAGCATTTAAAGGGCTCCACCGGGCTCGCCCCCGTGGCGGGAAGCCCGGCAGAACCCTTTAAATCCCGCCCGCAGCTCCGGCGGCAGGGCTGGGGCCAGCATTTAAAGGGCGGCGGGGAGCCTGGTGGTTCCCTTTAAATGCCCCCCCAGCCCAGCTGCAGGAGCTGCGGGCGGGGTTTAAAGGGTTTGGGGATATAATTTTGGCTATATGCAGTTTTTGCCTTACGCGATAATCGTGGAACCAAACCCTCACCTAAGATGAGACTTTCCTGCATAACAATAAAAATTGACTGAGGAACTTGGGAGCAGGTTTGGTGTCTGAAACTGCTTGTAACTCCTCATTCAAAATGGTTTAGATTTCAGATTTGACAGGAGGGTATCATGCATGGGGAAAGCTCACTGTTGTTGTTGTTTTTGTTTTGTTTTTTTTTAAGTAGACTCCCTCCCCCATCTACGTTACAACTATAATTTAGTAATGAGACCCTGTGACAGGGTCTCATTATCAGTCTTTCTCTTTTCTTTGCTAGAGGCATTGAACAGGGGATGTCAGGGCTCCAGTGACCAGACCAAACTACTAACAAGACACAGTCCTCCAGAGGCCTAGAATGGCTAGGAGGAGACTTTGACCAATCAGGAGCCAGCAGACCAGTTAAAAAGACTTCCCCCTTTTTTCTCAGGGCAGTACTTCTGGATGAGACTGGGACAGACAAGGAGCTCTGCTAGCCCAGAACCTCAGGGTCTTGCTTTCAAGCATTGCAACCAAGTGCTTGTCTTTGAGGTTCATTTATTTAAAGGTGCAGGCAGCCAAATTCTGAGTTTATTTTTATTTAACTGTTTAGATACTGAAGTCAAGCTTATGGCACAGACTACCCTTCTGCAAGCAGGCAGCCAAAACTTGTGGACTAAGCCAGGAGGTGTCTGCAGTACCACGCTTGGCCCTAAACTGGGTTGCTACGGAACAGTTCCACCTGTGACAGACCCAAATACGGTACCTTTCTCCCCTAGCCTCATTACAAGTTGTAACATATACAAGACCTAACTGCATGTATTGTAACAGTGAGCTTCTTTTTACTCTACAGCTTCTAATGGTGTTGTAACAGGCTCTCCCCACTTGATTTTTTTAGTGTATATCAGGGGTAGGCAACCTATAGCACAAGTGCCAAAGGCAGCATGCGAGCTGATTTTTCAGTGGCACTCACACTGCCGGGGTCCTGGCCACCGGTCCAGGGGGCTCTGCATTTTAATTTAACTTTAAATGAAGCTTCTTAAACATTTTAAAAACCTTATTTACTTTACATACAACAATAGTTTAGTTATATGTTATAGACTTATAGAAAGAGACCTTCTAAAAACGTTCAAACGTATTACTGGCACGCGAAACCTTAAATTAGAGTGAATAAATGAAGACTCGGCACACCAGTTCTGAAATGTTGCCAACCCCTGGTATAGATGGAACTTCCATCTTTTTGGCCCTGCTCGCATTCACTTTTCATGATGTTAGGAAACAGTTTCTTAAAGAAAGCTCTTAAATATCATTTCAGCTAAAATGGTGCTGCCAGTTGGTATACATGAAACAAAGTTTGTTTAAAAGTTTGTTTTAAAAAAAAAATGTGTACGCTGGCCGTGTTAGGTGAAAGTAGTTTTCAGACCTGGCCCAACAAGACAAATGCCTTAGCTTTACTCTGTGATAGCTTAGCGATTTATTTTTCTTTAAACCAGAAGAGCTGAAAGTGCCTTTATTTATTTTAAATAAATTTTAGATACCAGAGGCTACAGCAGAAAATCCTCAAGTTGCATCCCTTTCCATGCCAACAGATTTTCATTGTTTCAGCTCATGAGTTACATTTAGCTTTAATGTTTCACTTGACATATATACTAGAATTAAAGTTGAAACCCAAGTGGATTTTAGTATTTGTACTAATTGTACAGCTGTGCTATTGGTGAGTTGTGTGTACTTTCCACTACCAGCAGAAGAGAGAACTAGCTAAGGAGGGGAGAATGTGTATTTGGGATCCACCCAAGTGATTTTACAATTTTCTATTTTATCAGTTTTGTTTCTTTCTCTCTTTCTCAGTAGCTGCCATTATCTGGCCGGGTGACAGATAGAAGTACTTGTGGGAGGGATTTGGAAGTGCATTTTAAAATAATCAGTGAGACGCACGCCCACTCAGAAGTTCCTTCCATATAACACTGTTTCGTTCTCTTTTATTTTTACAGATCAGAACATTGCATACTCCACTTTTAAAACGAGTAGTGAGAGAAGATGGATACTTTCTCAGACTTCACCGCAAAGAATCTGTCCTCTTCAGCCAATATGTCGCATTCCCTGCCCAGCCATTTGGACTACCAATTCAATGTTACTAGCCATTCTCCTTCCATGTCAATAAGCAGGCTTTTCCCAGCCCTGCTACAATGCTTCGGCATCATCCTCTGTGGATATATAGCCGGAAGAGCCAACATCATCACATCAGGTCAGGCCAAAGGACTGGGAAATTTTGTCTCCTGTTTTGCACTTCCAGCTTTACTATTCAAAAACATGGTGGTACTTAATTTTTCCAATGTGAACTGGTCCTTCCTTTGCAGCATCCTGGTTGCCAAAGCTTCTGTATTTTTCTTAGTCTGTATTTTAACATTATTGGTAGCCAGTCCTGAAAGTCGATTTAGCAAAGCAGGACTATTCCCTATTTTTGCTACACAAAGCAATGACTTTGCACTGGGATATCCTATAGGTAAGAAACCACTTATGCTTTCTTGTTTTTGTTAACTTTTGTGTTAAACATTATTTTTCCTTGTGCTAGGCATTTACTATATGCTGTAATTATACAGTCTTGTGCTTTTAAATTAGAGTTGTTTTACATCCTGCTGAACTGAAATCTTAGGCTGTATAAAACAGTTGTCAACGAACAAACATATGTTTACTTGTACAGAGACATTCTTATGACTTCAAATGTGTTGACTGGATGGCTCTGGGAATCAGGTGGATTTGATGTAAATCAAATTGTTTTAAATCACTTGTCAGGAAGACTCAATTTAATCATGGATTTCTACATAGTGCATTCTTGTTGGTTCTTATAATCTTAATACATATTCTTCACAACTCAGGTTTCATTTTTAGAAGGTATACACTATACATTTTTAAAGTGATTTATTTTGAAAACTTTTCAGATTAGTTTTACAGCTATATCAGAAAATGAATGATTGGTTATTTCATTTACCAAAGGTAACTGAAGCAGATATTTATGAAGTCATTGAGAGGTGAACTATCTCCAATTAAACAGGTTAATCATTAATATTGGGAGGATTTTCTTGCCATGCTGTATTCGAAGGAGAACATCATCAGACAGGCATTTAAATTATTTTATTTAAAACATCAATATTACGTATTCTGGATTTTTTTTTCAGCAGCAGGCATATGATATTTTAACAAAGCAAGCATATGGATTTTTGAATTTAGTTAAACATTCAAGTTTTTTAAAATCAGGTTTGTTTTTGTTTTTTTAACTAAAATAGTTAAATGAAATATTTTTTATAAAAAAACAAAAATTAAATCAACTATGTCAGCCAGGTCAACATGAGAAACTTAACATATTGGCTTCTGCAGCTAACTCAGTCGTCTTCATCTTCATTTTCCTGTTTGTTCATAATCTGGAAAAGAAAAACAAGCTTTCCTGCTTTTTCAGGTCCCAAACGATATCTCAACTGGGAATGAATTAGTCCAAAGAAAGAAACTATTCTTTCTACATCAGCAGAAGAAGCTACTTCTGTTAAAAGTGAGATTATCAATTCAACAGTTTCTGAATCCAAGTGCTTAAGTGACTTCTACCAGTTCACTGTTGTGACTTTCTTTAAAATATCATCAGCAAACTTATATTTCTTGAATGGTTCACCGTTAGCTCTGAAGTTTTATTATAGTTGGCATTATGGAGGGATGATTGCTGAATGTTCATGTCATAGCCAATTCCTCTACTTTGGCAGTTAAGGTTTGACCCTGGTACCAAGTATTGAGAATATTTGCAAGAAAATGAGCTGGAGATAGTGCTTGTCCCATTTGTTTTTTTAATGCTTGTAATTTAACTCCATCATTGCATATTTCTCTTTTTAAGACCTCACTCAGTTCCTTCCATATTTCAACAGCATCAGCAATAACACAGCTATTTTCCTGCATTTTGTTCAAGGCTACAGAAATAGGCTTCAGGGTACTCAGCGTGTGTTCAACGTTTCTCTTAAGCCCAATGTTGAGAACTTTGGCTGTGACAGTGCCATCTATTTTTTCGTGATTTTGTTCACAAACTGTCATCAGATTAGGCCAGTTTTTGATATAGTGCTCAAAACAGTCCACTACTGAGTTCCATCGCACGTCTTGTGGGAGAGTTAGCTTGGTTCCTTCCACTTTTTTCAGAACAGCTGCTGCAAAGTGGTTGTTACGGAAGTATTTTGCAGTTCCAGCAACATTAGCCTTTATTTCTGGAACAGTGACGTTTTTGGCTAGGATGTGCATCGAATGAGCACTGCAACCGTACGGTATTAGCTAGGGACTCTCTTCTAAATTCCTTCTCATCTTGGATACATTTGCAGCATTGTCTGTGACCAAGCTGCATGCTGACATTTTAATTTTTTTCCCCCCAGTTATAGCTTTTGCTGCTACTACTTTTAAGTATTCTGCTGTGTGTGCATTTCCCGATGTACCAATTGTTTCTGAAGACATTCCCTTCTTCTGTTGTCACACAAGCACATACAGCAGGATCATTGTGGACATTGCTCCACCTATCCAGACTCAGGTTAACAATTTGACCCTCTAGACCTTTTGCACACTGCTCAATTTCTCTTTCATACATTTTTATCCAGCAATTTGCCTGCGACATCTGCTCTGTTGGGTGGACTGTATCCTGGTCTTGACTGAACCATGTTAATGAAGTGTTGGTTCTCAATCATACGGAAAGGAGAGTTTGTTTCATAAACAAATAGGGCAATTTTTTCATCAATTACCTCTTTTTGTTAATCTGCTGGTTCTTATTACAAGCTTATCTATGGTTGTTTCTGGATGATGGAGATTTTTTTTTTCTTCTTGCTACAGGTGATAGATATACTGTGGCTATGTGACATACAAGATGTGACTAAAACACTATCATTGGCAGATAACTCTGAAACTGTAGAAAATGATGGTGATCTTGAAGATGGATAGTCTTCAGAATCCTGTATGCTGAGGATGGATTCTCCTAAACAAAATAAGTCAATGCAGTTATTTAATTATTATTACCATACTACTCATTTAGTATTTCTCATTGCATTCACTGACACTCAGTACTACTTTAAAGGTGAAATTATAAAAGGAAAATCTGCATATTTCAGCTATTTATTTTTTATTCCAACTGCATCTAAAATGATAGTACCATAGAGTAACAACTATATTTTTTGCTTAGACATGAGAATTCAAGAATAGTCCAGAAGGAAGACAGGCAGTCCTTAAGAAAGAAGTATGAAATAAAAAAATTTACCAACCTGAAGATCCTGCATGTTCAGACATGTTCCTTTCATCGTCTTCAACGCAGCTTCCTCCTGAGAAGGAACACTTCTCATGATGTTGTTTCATTCGGGCAACCAGGCCTTGTATTTCTTTGTTGCAGTGTTTGCATTTTGCACACGTCTGCCTTATCTACAGGTAGAGGAACTTCATTAAAATATTCCCAAACTGGGTCTCTTTTACAGCCTGCTGCCATTATCCATTTTCCCTTCTCGTGATAGAATGATGTGGTAGATCTCAAATCAATGAAGGCTACACTCAGACCTCAAGCCTTCTGGAATATGCTGCTCAAACATTTTCACTTTTGTTTCTACTGCCTGTCCCTCCCTTCTCACATTTATCGCCAGACTTCTCCTTGTCCAGATCTACTCCGCCCCCAACAATCTTCTATTCATTGAACTTTTTGAAACTTTGCACTTTAGAGAGAGGTAAGGGATTGACTTCGTTTACACAAATTTGCAGAGGGACAATAAGGTTAAGGTCTGTTATTTCTCTTCTTTCTTTCTTTCTTTCTTTCTTTCTTTCTTTCTTTCTTTCTTTCTTTCTTTCTTTCTTTCTTTCTTGAGACCTGCAAAACTAAGCATCTCTGATGGTATCTTCTAGACTGAGCAATGAGTCCCATTGGGTAGATAGAAAGATTAACCTAAATAATCTATAGAGAAGCCCCTGGAACCCCCTAAAATTGAGTCCCTAATCCATGAACTATTAGAAGTCATTTACAAAGTTTTTCTTAGACATTACATAAATATGTTGTCTCATACTCTAGAATTTATCCCTATTCCATGATGAGATATCTTTGAACTATAACGTATCTTAATTAAAACTACCTTTAGATAGGTTTTTTTCCCTCAAAAAATATTTTATCAAAAAAAATACAATTTTTTTTTTTATTTAAATCATTGATTTTTATCCACTGTGCTGGGAATAGAGAATAGGATGCAGAGTCTTTCAGCTGCAATTTGTCACTTTGCATCTACCCCAGGTCTATGGGGACAAGAAGTTGCTACTTTCTGTTAGCTGTTCTATGGTCTACATATAATGAGATGGTGATCTTAGTTTGGTTTTCAATGGACTGGTGTCCACATCCATGGTGGCAGTGTCCTCAGAGAAACCAAGAAATAAATAGACTGGACTAACATGTCATGCACATGAGTGAGCCCTCTAAATCTCTGTGGAGGCATGTTAGCAGGGCAGTCTGAGGAATTCTGTGGTGTTGCTGCTGCTTGTGCTGTACTCCTTCTGTACACAGAAGACTTAATTCTCCAGAGGTATCAATCTGATCACAGTTGTCAGCAATAAACGCCCCTTAAATTTTTTTAAATAATCAAAATTGTTAGCTCTGTATTGAAAACTTGCAAAAGAGTCCTAAAACTAGGAATATTTACTGTGTGTGTAAGAGATGTAAAGCAGTATACATTGCAGTACAAAACTCCCACAAAGATCTGACATCCCTCCAACCTTCACGCACAATTCTAGAAGACTTGACTGAAATAAGATGTCGCTGTCCTGTAGTTGTGGTGTTGGTGCACTGTTGTCACAAAGTTATAGGTGGCTTTAAAGACTCATCATTTATAACATTAGTTTTCTTTTTGTTTCAAAACTATTTAGTGTTTCCAGAAATTTCAGTATAGAATAAAATTCTTCTTGTAAGTGGCTAATTAAGGGTTTACCACTCCCCTGGCAAAAATGCTGATTTCCAGGCCAGGCTACTCGAGTCTCCGCAAACTTTAAAACCCTGATGTTGCAGCTTAATTGTACATTTATATAACATTTCAGGAGCTGCAATAGATGAGTTGCCTTGTGCCTTCTTGGCTCTAGCTCATGACCTAACATAAGGAAACCATGTAATGTGCATGTTTCCATCTATTGTGGAGTTTGTTCAAGAAGATTTAAATCTGCTCAGATCAGAATTTAACTATCCACTTGTTTGCATGCTGGCATCTGTAGCAGGTGATGGAGGAAAGTTGCATCTTTTGGACTCAGTTCTGATATGTGATCATGAAGCATGCATTGTCATATGTTCTGTGGGGGAAATTTCACTTTGTACGTACATCAGATTTTGCACAGCTCATGGTAGTGAGTGGCCATGTATTTCAAATCTGAGCTTCTTGGGGCTTATTCTGTGCCTTCAGCATCAAGTGTAACAAGAAATCTCTCTTCTAGTAGGGATCTTAAAAAAAACAAAACAAAAAACCCTTTTTCCTTCAAGAATACAACTTTTATTCTGTTTACTTTTTTGTAATTGCATCTCTATTTTTAAATTCCAAACAATATAAAAACATAGCCCACTCCTTCTCCTCCACTTTTGGTAGGCAGACTTTTTGTAGTTTTTGTTGCTTGTTTGCTAATGTGCACTTATAAAACTATTTACTGCGTATCACAGTCCAAACATACCTGGAAAACTGGACTGTACAAATAAGTAAGTGTGTGTGTGTGTGTGTGTGTTTACTTACAGTGATCTGTAATGTGTTGTTCAAATTAACAGGAAAAACTGTGGCCATTTAAACAGCACTTTAAAGGTAAAACGCACAATTTAAAAACCATGCACTTGCAGATGAAGGGATTTTTTTGTTTTGTTTTTTTAATTTTAAAAAAAGGAGTTGACATGTCTGCACTTTACAATAGCAACTACTTAAAAGGACCTCTTCAACATGAGCTCTGGTCAGTTTTAAAAATTAATCAAAAGCTACCTGTGAGTTTCCATATTTTTTTTTATTTTTATAACCATGTTTTCCTATTTTTTAAATGTTTTTCTCTCCCTTGCTTTTGTATGAAAGACCCACACAAATGGGAAAAAGTGACAGACTGTACAGAAGAAACAGTGAAGCTGACTAGCTACAAAGTGCTTTCAAAATGCACCATGCAAACATACTGATTTTTGCCACCTAAACTTTCATTTATAATAATGGTAAATGTTGCTTTCTTTTAACAATAAGTTTAAAAAAATCCAACATAACTGTAAGTATGTGTTTTTAAGTTAATGGTAACTACTTACATTTTCATAGGGCCTTTTTATGATACCTTGAAGTGCTCTACAATAAGCTTGAAATTAAAAAATGAAATCCGTTTTGCCACTATTTACTTAAAAGCCAGTGAAACCAAATGTTTACATTTCTTGAACAGGAAAAGATATTCTTCATATTAATAGGTTCAAGAGTTTAACAGAGCAGTTTGCAAGCATGCACACAATTGGAGAATCTGACAGAATGTCAGAGTTGGGCATCTAGTGCAAGTAATGTGTTGGACCTGTGGAAGTGTGTGTTTGTGTATATATATCTTGATTTTTAGTAAGGCTTTTGGAACAGTCCCACATGACATTCTCATGAGCAAATTAGGGAAATGTGGTCTGGATGAAATTACTGTAATGGCGGGGCGCAACTGATTGAAAGACCATACTTAAAGAATAGCTATCAATGGTTTGCTGTCAAATTGGGAGGACATATCTAGTGTGGTCTCACAGGGTCTGTCCTGAGTCTGGAACTATTCAGTATTGTCATTAGTAACTTTGATAATGGAATAGGGAGTGTGCTTATGAAATTTGTGGATGACACCTAGCTGGGAGGATTTGCAAGCACTTTGTATGACAGCATTAGAATTCAAAACAACTTTGACAAATTGGAGAATTGATCTGAAATAAACAAAATGAAATTCAATAAAGGTCAAGTGCAAAGTAATTCACTTAGGAAGGAAAAATCAAATCCAAAATGGGGAAAAACTAGATAGGTGGTAGTACAGCTGAAAAGCATCTGTGGCTTTTAGTGGATCACAAATTGAATATGACAATGTGATATATTTGCTAAAAAAGCTGATCTCTCTGGGGTGTATTAAGAAGAGTGTAAGACATGGAAGGCAATTGTCCCACTCTACTTGGCACTGTGAGGCCTCAGCTGGAGTACTGTGTCCAATTCTAGACACTACATTTTAGGGCTGAACAAACTGGAGAGTCCAGAGCAGAGCAATAAAAATGAGAAAAGGTTAAGAAAATCTAACCTGTGAGGAAAGGCTAAAAAAATGGGGCATGTTCGTGAGAAAAGAAGATTGCGAAGGAACCTGGTAAATCTTCAGATATGTTAAGAGCTGTCTGTTATGGAGAACAATTGATCACTTTATGTCCACAGCAGGTAGAACAAGAAGAAGTTGACTTAATCTGCAGCAGGGAAGATTTAGGTTAGATATTAGGAAAAAAATTCTAACTACAAGGGTATCTAACTCAGGAATAGGCTTCCAAGGGAGATTGTGGAATCTCTCTCTCTCTCTGTCTCTTTCTCTCTCACTCTCTGTCTTAGTGTACCTATTTCTTTCTTCCCTCTTCACCAAACCCTAAAACTTCAAGTTCCATAAATATGGAAGAACTAATAGCACGTACAATTAAAATGTTTGCGAATCAAGTAAGAATATGTTCTTTGATGCAATGCTATCAGCAGCCTCTACTGCAGATGCAGGAAAGCAAATCATTGTTAGACTGGCCTGTGGTATTTTCAGTATTCAACTGGGACAGGTAAACTAAGGATCCTCTAAAGGTGTTGCAGTCTAATAATATGTTGACTTAGCAAATCCAGATGGTTTCTGGCTTTCATTATTAAAATATAGAAATAAGTCATAACGGAGTCCTTATAACTTGCCCTTCAAACACTACTAATTACATAAGTACTGTGAGTAATGCTAAGTATGCTGAGTTATTGTGAAGTGTTTAACCAAGTGCCATGAGGTAAATAGCTGAACAATGAGTCTTACAGGTGTGTATTCATTTAGAGCCAGAAAGTCCTAATTTTTTTATATTGCCTCTTACGCCCCCTCAGCAATCGTCTGATCCTTTTGACCTTGAAGGTGCTAGTCTGTTCATAAAATCAGACATCTCCCTCCCCTGACTCAGCCTCTCTGAGCAGGAGGTTGTCATTATCCCTTATGAAATGCCCTTTGCATATTTTGAACTGTTTTACTATTATAATCAATGCTATTGAGCAATCAGGTTGGGGCTCCCACTTTTTCCTCCTCTGTGCCTTTATTTCTCCAAATACTACTTTGAAGGTAGATCCACATAACTGGGAGCTTTCAGTCTACATTTGCAATCCCCTGCCTTCTGGATTGGTTCTTGTTGTTGTTAGAAGTCCCTTTTAGAGATACTAATTGACCTATATTATAATGTTTGCTCTCCCTAACCAAAGGGATAGCCTAGCAGACAGCTAGTTGTCTGCTATGCCCTTGATGCTAAAGAGATGAGGTTCATGTAATTCATAAATTTCTTGCAAAACTAATTCTGCTTTATATCAAATATGAAATGTGCAAATGGATTTCACTCTATCATATTTGGTACTAATTCAGCTTCTCTCAGCACTTCTTTCTGGCTAGCACATTAAATAGTACTAGCTAATTGCTGGGTGTCTTTTGTTGGCCTTTTCAGATGGGACACAGGTAAAAAGGCTGCCAACAGAAACAAGAATTAATGTTTATTTCAGAAGGTGTAACTTTCCTGGACTTGTTGGGAGGAACTAGGAAAGGGGTAAGATATAAGAATAAGTTATATCACAGTATCTGTGAATGCTCATTGCTGACCACTGGATCCTCATGGTTTTATAACTTTTGGAAACAAAGTGTTGTTGGTATGGCTGTTGTCACCTGTGGAGTGTAGTACAGGCCTCAAAAAAAAGAAAAGAAAAAGAAAAAATCCACTTGCTTCTAAGAAATGGGAAGCTTTGCCAAGCAAGTGAGGGGACCAGTTCCTTTCATGTCTACAAACTGGAATTGTAATTTACTTAAAATATATAAGGGCTAGAGTTGTGCTGGTAACTTCCCAAATGTGAATGGATTAAAACGCATGGGCAAACTACGGGCTGTGGGCTGGATCCAGCCCCTCAGGACTTTGGATCTGGCCCACGGGACTGCCCCCCCATGGTGCCACAGGCCCTGCGCCGCTCTCCAGAAGCGACTAGCCCCCGGGCAGGGGGGTAGAGGGCGCTGTGCATTGCTCTTGCCTCCAGGCACCGCCCTCCGCAGCTCCCATTGGCCGGGGACAGGGAACTACGGCCAATGGGAGCTTCAGGGGAGGTACCTGGAGGTGCAGCAAGGGCAGCTCACATGGAGCCCTCCCACCCCACTTCCACCTACCCCCAGGGGCAGCAATGCTTCCTGCAGCGGTGTGGAGCCAAGGACAGGGCAGGCAGGCAGGCAGGGAGCCTCTCTGGCCCCAGTGTGCGCCATTGCCACACTGGAACACGAAGCCCTCCTGCACCTCACCCCCCAACTCCCTGCCCGAAGCCCCCTGCCTGCACTTTGCACCCCTCCTTCACCCCAACCCCTGCCCTGAGCCCCCTCATATACCCCGCACCTCTCCTCTGCCCCAATCCCCTGCCTTGAGCCCCTTCCTGCACACCACACCCCCTCACGCACCCCAACTCCGTGCCCCGTCCCTACATACAATTTCCCTATCTAGATGTGGCCCTCGGTCCAAAAAGTTTGCTCACCCCTGGATTAAAAGGACATACTGTCTTTGTTCCAAATGTTCTCATGGCTTATAGGTTTGCAAAACAGAAGTAGAATAAATTAAAAAACCCTCTAATTGTTTTCATTGCTGCTGTAGGTAGTAGTGAAATTGTCAAGAGTTGTGTCAACTTATGCAGCTGCATCTTGGTAAAATTTATGAACAGCAGTGGAGGCACTCTCGGAGAGCTGGTGTTTCTTCTCACTGCTTTTGAACTAGGCAGGAAGTTGGTGGAAATGTATAGTAATGGAGCCTCTCCCCTCTTGCCTTTCACAGTAGCTAAGAAGTTCTGAGGGGCTGTTGGGAGGGGGGAGAGAGCAAGCTTCTGGCTGCTGCAGGGAGGCACTGGCATTTCAAATATGATGCAGGCTCATGAACAAGATGGCACCAAAGACCGCACTCTCCCACTTGTTTGCAGGGTTGGACTTCTCACTGGGGCTGTGTCCCTGGATCTCATTTTTGGAGCTCCCAACCCTATTTCTGGTTAGCAGGTCTAATCCTTCCATTAGCAGATGTCTAAAAAGTTTATCAAGCCCTAGGCCAGGTGTGTATTAGGAGTGTTCTGCTTCTAAAGCTTTAGTGCTATACTATACTAGAGACTGAGTGGCACAGCTATGTCATTCACAAATCATCCCCCATCACACTGTGGCTGACAAAGCTGTGCCAGCAAAAGTTTGTAGTGTAGACCTGGCCCTAGTGAAGTGTCAGTTTGCACCAATCTCTGTTATCCCTGCTTTGGCTTACTAAGGGTTACTAAGGACTGGTCTGCACTTAACATTTGTTTGACCTATCTACATTGCTCAGGGATGTGAAAAATTTCAAACCCTGTGTGTTGAAATTAGGTTGACCTAACCCCCATTGTAGACACAGCGAGGTTGTTGGAAGAATTCTTCCATCAGTGTAGCTACCACCTCTTGGAGAGCTGGAGTAACTACATGGATGGAAACAATCCTTCCATCGATGTAGGAAGTGTCTACGCTATGGCTACAGCAGTCGCGCAGCATATCCCAATAACTTGCACTTGTTTCACTGCTTTCATCCAAGGTTCTGAAAGTATTTTACTGGTCATTTTACAGTGCCCAGAAGTGTGCTAGGCATCTGCAGAATATATAGAAGCTACAGACTCTGCTCTGAAGACGTGACATAATAGAAGGGGTTGGAAGGATTGCTAAACTACAGTGTTTATGAACCTTTAATTATTTGACAGCAATCCTGTGAGGATACATGTCATACACCCTTTTTACTGATGTGTAAAGTGAGTCACAAAGTGGCTAATGGCCTGATCTTTAGAATTCAGTGAGAACTGTGTGTGCTCAGTACCTTTGAAGTGGGAGCCCTAAGTGGTTTATCCAAGGCCACACCAAATTGTTGTCAATGGAAACAGAACCTAATGCCTAAATCCCCACTCCTGACCTGAGTAGTCTGAGAACATGAACACTGCTTATTTGTTTTGAACTAATTTATCTTTTAATTTATTATGTGGAGTGCCATAAAGTGAGCATAAATACACCATGATGAATTACACCTGTCATATCCACTGGTTCCATTTCAAAGATCTAAAAGACTTGTAAGAAGAAAAACAATTTGCAAATTGGACTCTTACACAAACTGTGCTATTAATATGCAGTGACTCTCCCATGATTCTGGAATGTGCAGGAAAAACAATTTATTTTATCTGAAATTCTTAACAATCTACAGTAGAGGGCATATGGTGGTATTGTTTTGGTGTTGTACAGCAATATTAGAACTCTGTTTCAAAATGAATCATTCTGTCAGCTGGCCCTTGGAGCATTCATAGTACAGTAAAGCAACGTGGGTTAGTTAATCTTTTATCATTTTTATTATTTTCAAAGCATATCTATGGTCTAATGGCAATTAACCATGTATTTGTTTATATCCTCACTGTCATCTTGCGCTAGTTGTAAGTATTCAGCTGTTAATTAGGCTAATATGGTTAGTATGAACATCTTTTTGTATATTTGAGAGACAATCATTCATTTTAATATTAAATCATTTATTTTTGTTAAAGTATTGTCATTAATCACTTTCCATTTCCTGTTTTCTAGTTGAAGCTTTATATCAAACTACTTACCCAGAATATCTCCAGTACATTTACTTAGTGGCTCCAATATCTCTTATGATGCTAAACCCAATTGGGTTTATCTTCTGTGAAATCCAGAAATGGCGAGATAATCGCAGTATGTCGCACAACAAAATGAAAATAGTGGGACTCGTTCTCCTTCGAGTGTTGCAGAACCCAATAGTATTCATGGTCTTCATAGGAATTGCCTCAAATTTTATTCTTGGCCAGAAGATTCCAGTGTATCTTGAAAATTTCCTTGATGGACTAGCTAGTTCATTTTCTGGCTCAGCACTTTTTTACCTTGGACTCAGCATGGTGGGACAAATAAAAAAACTGACAAAGAATGCATTTGTTGCACTGATTCTTCTCATCACAGCTAAACTGTAAGTTTGACATGTTTACTTTTGTATTTACATGTTTCAATATTTTTTGTATATCTCAACATTTAGAAAAGCATTAAATAGACGGTCAGTATTACTAATACTTATCCATATCTCTGACAACTAATATCTTATATTATTAGAACAGATTTCATTTTTAACAAATTTACTTTTCATTCCAAACTGCGTGGTTAGTTTTTGTATTTTGCTTAGCTTAAACAATGAAACTAAACTGGTGAGCTTTATTGGTTCCTATTTGCTTTTGAGTCATTTTAACTTCTTGTGCTGCAATATTTAAATTTCCCAAATAATTTTGGATTACATTATTTTTAAAACCCACTTCAGTTCACATTAGACTATAAAACTATTTATTTACATCTAAATTTTGAGTTTCAGTAGATGATAGTTTCCCTTTAAAGTTTAACCAATTTGCCAGTGAAGTAACTTCTGCCATCTCTCTGCCCTGACTAAATAAATGTTCTTATTGTTGAACTGTGGACTCTTTGCTTGCTGTGAAGCTACAATTTGCATCACAGTATTACTGCTCTGACATAGTCAAAGAAATATAAATATCATCTGAAGAGGAGCTTAGATATTGGCAGAGTAAAAATAATTAACATGCATAACCTAGATCAGTGATAGTGAAGTTGTGAATTGGACACACATAAAAAGAATATGAAAGAAAACTAATTGATGTCCATGCTATTTTTTGTTTAATACTAGGGCTATATACATCTGTGTAGATTTTTTGCCCCCATTCCCTCTCTTTCCCCCACCCTCCCCCGCATCCAAAAAAGATGATGTCTTGACACAGCATTGTTAAAGGAAACTTCCTCCCCCCCCCCTTGCTTGGAAATCATGGCCAGTATTTCCCAACCTAGATGCCTAAAGATAGACTCAGAATTCTATATTTAGGGGCTTGCCTAACTTTCAAAGTAGTGAGTGAGCACCTGCAACTACCAATGACTTCATGGAGCATTTATGGATGCTCAGCACCTCTGAAAATCAAGTACATTTTTATTTACATACCTTAACAAGGAGTTAGGAGACTAACTTGAGGCAACCACTTTTGGTCTTTGACTTGGCACAAAAAGCAGCTCAGCATATTATGACAAAATAGGCTTATATCCTAGAGCAGTGGTCTCCAACCGCTGCCCAAGATCACTTTTTGAATCTAAGGGCAACTCAGGATCTGCCCTGCCCCACTCACTCCATTCCCCCTTCACCCTCACTCACTTTCACCAGGCTGGAGGGCAGAGGGGGTGCGGGCTGTGGGCTGGGGCCAAGGGGTTTGCAGTGTGAGAAGGGGCTCTGGGGTGAGCCTGGGACGGGGTTGGGGTGCAAGCTCTAGGAGGGAATTTGCATGCAGGAGGGGGCTCCAGGCTGGGGTAGAATGTTGGGGTGCAGGAGGGGGTACAGGGTGCTGGCTCTGGGAGGGGTTTCAGGGTTCAGAAGGGGGAATGGGGTGCTGGCTCTGGACGGGGGCTCAGGGCTGGGGGTTAGGGTGCAGGAGAGGGTTTGGGGTGCTGGCTCCTGGACGAGGCTCAGAGATGGAGATTGGGGTGCGGCCTCCCACTGGGCAACACTTGCCTCCAGTGGCTCTCGATCAGTGGTGGGCACAGCGAGGCTGAGGCAGGCTCCCTGCCTACCCCGGCCCCACACCACTCCCAAAAGGGGCCAGTGTGCCCCTGCGGCCTCTGGAGCGGGGTGGTAGGAGGAGGGCACGTGGCTTCGTGTGCTGCCCCTCTCTGCAAGCACCATCCCCACAGCTTTCCCGGCCAATGGGAGTTGTTGGGGCAGTGCTTGCAGGCAGGAGCAGCATGTGGAGAGAGACCGCAGGGCTGCAGTGGCCGCTTCTGTGAGCGATGTGGGGCTGGGGTAGGCAGGGAGTCTGCCTCAGTGGCAGCCACACTGCACTGTTGCTGGAGATTGCGATCAACTGGGAGATCCTCTAGGATCGACCAGTTGATCGTGATCCACCCGGTTGGTGACCACTGGCCTAAAGAGATTCTAGTTCTCAGTGCAACTTATAAAAAAATTCTTTGAGAGTTTGTCAGTTTTAAATTGTCTCTGATGTTTGGTGACTAAGTAGGAAGGTTTACTGTGTAGTCCATGAATGCTGTTTCAGTTTTGCAAGAAGAACTCTGCTAAGATTCTTTGCTCACCACTAGACTCTTACAGCAAGCTGTTCAAACATGTGTGATGCCCACTGCTTTATTCTTCAGCCTGTGGGATGTCCCCAGTTTTAATACAGATTTCCCTCAGGAGCAGTTGTCACCATATGGCATCTTTCCTTCAGTTAGCCTACACATGCTTTGCTCTGCTTTCTCAGAGCCTACTGCAATTTTGTTGATCTATGGGCTGTTTGGGAGATGACAAGGATGCTAAAAATAGCAGCGTTCCCACTATATCTTGCCTCTGTGACACAGCATCTCCAAAATAATGCCAGGAGCTAGATTGTTTTCAGATGCTCCATCTGGCTGCTTGACGTGGAAATTTTTTTCTGACTTGGTTATCTCAAACAATATTCTGGACCGGATTCTGATCTTGGTTGTGCTGGGTACAAAACTCGTATTGACTGGCCTGAAAACCAGAGTAAATTATTTTAAAGGATTTATATGGTGACTCTGAGATTGGAATCTACTTCTGTCTGTATTAGTTCATGTTGCAATAGTTAGCAGGTATCTACACTTACTGTTGGAGTTCTATTATATATTTCTTTGAACATGATTTTATGTATACATACCATTGTATCCAGTTGCTGAAAGTGAGATTCCTCTTGTCTGAATAACAGTATTAAATATACAAAGAAAAGCCTGAAATTTCCCCTTTTGAGGTGAAAGCAATGCAGGGAAATGTCACTTAAGTGAGTAATGTGTACTCATTTTTTCTTTCCTTTTCAGACTGATGATGCCACTTTTCTGTAGAGAGATGGTGGAACTGTTGGACAAGAATGACAGCTTAGTCAACCACACCAGTTTATCAAACTATGCATTTCTCTATGGAGTCTTTCCAGCAGCACCTGGCGTGGCTATCTTTGCAAACCAATTCAATATGGAAGTAGAGATTGTATGTGCCTGACATTTAGCAAACTCCGCACTAATTTTGATTTTAATTTTACTGAACTGATATTTTTAATACAAACACTTGAGGAAGTTAGCTTTTCATAATATAAACACATCTGGGTCTCTTATGCTTCCTAGGGATCAAAATATGAATTACATTTCAAATTAACAACTAAACCATGCTGTTTTGTTTTTTTTTTGCTTTCTGTTTCAACTGTTCACATAAAACAGATTTTTTTTTTTTAAACCTAAGATCCTATTCCTAGAGTCTAGATTAAGAAAATTATCTGGACTGAAATAACTTAAAGCGTAAGGAAAATTCTACATGCTCCTGTTGAAGCCAATGAAAGTTTTATCACTTGCTTCAGTGGGAGCTGAATTAGGTCACTGCTATGAGCTTTTGAAAATCCCACCTTGAGTGACTCTCCCCTCTGGTTAAACCTTAGGATAAAAACATGTAGTTTTTGTTTCTTATCCAAAGGACACTGCTCCAACTTATCTATTGGATTTAAATAACTTAAATAAAAGAGATGTTTTATGAAGTGAGACAAATTCTTACAGGTATTCCCCATACACTTCAGGGTGGAAAGTCCAAGTAGCCAGGGTGCATCATGTTTATTACCAGACCCAGCAAATGGCTCCTATTAACAGCTTCCCATGTAGATTATTCAAGATGCTGAGAGAGAGAGAGACTCTGGGGAATAGACTATATATGGAGTTGTTGCTGCCTTGAACATGGGCACACATTGATGCTGCTTTTTTAGCAGCATTTTGGAGTGGCATTTCATACAGTTCCAGAATCTGGCCCTATATACATGTGCATCTATAACTGTTTGATTGTTTTCAATGTTCCTTCTAGGCAAAATAATATTAAAACATTTGTCTTTATTTTTTAGAAGAACTACACAGATTTTTGCAAAAATGTACAAGAAAGATACAATAACGAAGCATTGTAGGTTGAATTTTGTGTCTGCCAACCTTGGCAATGTCCCTTTTTTAGTCAGAGGGCTGGTGTGTGTAGAATCTCCACTGCTCCACCGTGTGAATTCTGAAAGCAAGGAAGCCATGAAAAACCAAAATATAAGTAACTTATAAACACTTCCAGGCTTTTTTTCCCCTCCTTGAATTTGAGTGACAGAAAATGCACATCTGCGCAACCAAATTTTGTTAATGTAAAACATAAAGCTGTGCATTGGAGGGAGAGACTAAGCTGTGACACACCACACTGTACTGCGTGCGCCCAGTCCTGTACTGGAGTCATTGGGATTCCTCCTGTGAGAATGCACTGTTAATTTAAGAGAATTTGCAGAGTGGGCTCCCAAATGGACATTGTTTTTGATTTTGGTCATTACAAGATATTCATCTTATTCTTAACTGTCTGCAAAAAATGGATGTATTTCCTACAATTCATAACCCAAATTCTAGTTGATCTTCTAACCATGCAATACATTGACTTCAGTAGAATTCCATATGGTATTTAAGACCAGGGTAGAATTTTGTCCATAGTATATTTCGTAAAAACATAATTTAACTAGAGAGTTGATATCTTTTCCACTGTCACAAATTTGATTTCTGTTTGCAGATTACCTCAGGAATGGTGATAAGCACATTTGTGTCTGCTCCTATCATGTATGTTTCTGCTTGGCTATTGACCATTCCATCTATGGATCCAAACCCACTGGCATCTGCAATCCAAAACGTTAGCTTTGATATAAGTATTGTCAGTCTCGTCTCCCTGGTAAGTATTGATAATACAGTAAGGCGAAGGAAATACCAATACACATTAAGTGGCACTAAGGTAGTGACAAACAACAGGCCAGGTAATTGAAAGACAAAATTGTCATTTCATCACTCTTCTCCTGTTGTAGGAAAGGGGAGGAGAGAAGAAAGAGGCTCCCTGGTGTAGGGTAAAGCTACCATAAAGCTAACATGAACACTAAGTAGTAGTAAATAAGGATGGTCCAGTGGTTAGGGCATTAGAGAGAAGGGCGTGTGCCAGATCCTCCTATCCTGAGCATCCCTAATTTCAGCATCTTTTCCACCCCTTTGTTTGTGAGGGGCAAGCAGCCTTCAGCACATGATAGAGCAGCCTTAACTTGCCCCAGCAACAACAGTCCCCTAGAAGTCACACCATCGCAAGCACACAGAATGCACTGTGGTTATGCCGCCTATGGCAAACGGGTTGGGAGCAGGTGGCATAGAGCTGACTCTTCCAGCATTGTTACCTAAAAACAAAAGGAAATGACTTGTTGGATATTTAATTCCGGGATGGTAAGCCTGAGTGCTCATCTTAATTTTTAGAAGTCCTAAATTGAACTCTTACTTCTTTTGTGTATTTCAGATCTGGTCTCTTACTGTTATTCTTTTGAGTAAGAAATATAAACAGCTTCCTCATATGCTGACAACAAATTTACTCATTGCTCAGGTCAGTACCATGTAGAATATAAAAAACTTCAGATACAAGCTTTTATTTTTTTCTGAAAAAGCTTTCCACACAGAGATTACTTTATTTATATAATATATATAATGAAGGGAAAAAAGATCTAACACATTACTTTCTAAATAGCTTCAGTGTTACTATGCCTCAGAAATTTTGTGTAGTAGACTGTATAGTATTTACTGTACAGAACAATTGTTTGTTATTCTGTTGGAATAAAATGATTGATGATGACATTAAAGTCTTTCTGATAGAACTGTGTCTCAAACTGAGAAATAAAGGAAATTCAGAGGGAAAGCTCAGATTTGGAATACATTCTTTTCTCAGTTTTATATGTGTAATTCTAAGTGGTGTTAATCATATATCTAAAGATCGTATATCTTCATCCCCCAGTGTTCTCAATCTATATATCCATTAAGCACCATTGAAATGAAGCCATCTTCATTTGGTTGATATCAGCTGCTTGAGGACATCTGGTGCCCAGCAGATGGCCCAACAGTGAGAGGGAAATGTTGGCCAAGGATACCGAGCAAAACCTTGTATTTGACAAAAGAGCCATGGGATCTTTAAGGTCCAGACTTGACAGAAAAGATTTGGATTTATAAGGTCTCTGCTGCAAGATTTGCGTAAATGGAGTAAATTGCATGAGAATTCTCCATGTAGTGTGAGACAAGAACAGACTGAACCATCCTTTACTCACTGGAATCTTTGTGTGTACTTCTTTTTTTCCATGCTTTGCACATATTACTCTTGCCTGGCTTATAGATAGGATCATAAACATGCAGCATACATTCATACGTAGTTGCGGGACTGTTCTCTCAATACACGTACAGAATTCCCATTGTTACAAGTAGAAGTGAGTTACATGTGCCTAGCATTGGGAGAAAAGACCACATAGGACCTTCTTCCCGGGAAGTCAACTGCAAAACTCCCATTGAGTTCAGTGGGATGATGATGGCGCCTGTTGTGTGCATACGCAGCAGACCTTTTTCTTAAGTATAATATTGATAGAAATATATAGTACAAAATATTAAAACCAGGAAGGCTCTGTTGACTATTATGGGGTCATCCTTTTCAAATATGATTTGTTTAAATCGGACACTTCTTTTTTTATAACTGCAAGTTAACTTCAACTGTAAAGGTTATTTTTCGTAAAATTTTATTAGAATAATTTATCTGGGCCTCTTCACTACTAAGATTATCCTTGGACAGGTTGTGTCCCCAAGTGTGAATTATTTACCTGGTAATTCTCCCAGATATCCAAACCTCTATCAATCTCGGGTTTTATTCAGTGCCCCCAAAACACTTTAGACAAAAAGGGTGTGTAATACATTTTATAAATTTGTTTTCTGAACCCTAACTCTAGAGTGTGTTTGTTCTCAAAAATAGAAAATCCCTAAAAAAACAGATGCTTGTGTCAGTGACGTAGCCTTAACTTGAGGCCTCTATTGCACTGCTTTAATGCTGTGAAAACTCATTCTCAAATATCTGAGCATCCATAAATTCAAACAAAATTCAGTTGTCTGGCTGCGGAGAGTGGATTTTTGGTAACTATTGTATCTGTGCCATCTGTGTATTTTTCCCCTAATATTTTCATTTCAATACGAAAATGATTGCAGCTTCACTCTCCTTTCACAGGTTGTTGCGTGCATTGGAATGGTGATATGGAATTTCATTATTAGAGAGAGAAACATCACTCTGCAGATTCTGGTGTTCATGTTGTTATACAGCTCGCTTTATAGTACTTATTTGTGGACAGGTAAGTTGGAATGTGAATAACTTCTGCTTTCATGTGGTAAAAATAAGTATTGTAGTGTACAATTAATATTCTAGAGTAATTGTACTCTGCAGAGTCATCTCTCCTCACATTGTATGTTAATCATTTCTGTAATATATAAACGTTCACAGTTCTGTACAGTGGTAGGTCATTGCCAAACGGAAACATACATGCCTGCACTGAGGAGCTTACAGACTAAGGCCCTGATCCTGTAGTTTGTGGATACATTGCTGTGCCTATGCAGAGCTCCGTTGACTTGAGTGCAGTTCTGCATAGATGCAGCAGCCTGCTTGTACTGAACAAATTGCAGGAATATGCCTTAAAGGCAAAAGCAAACACAGAGTGAACAGTGGGGTATAGCCTTTTAACATTTCATAAACAATGTGTGGGTTTTCTGTAGGTTCTTAAGGATGGAGACAGTGGCAGATTGCTGTTTAATAGGATAACTTCCCCAAAGCTCTGCTAGGCATATGGGGTGCAATTAAAGTGGACAAAACAGACCAAAAGAGGTGGAAGGAATGAGGCAGGACACTTGTATAGCCTAATGCGAGTGTGACGGGGTGTACCAATCCTGCATGGGGCCAAGAGGGCCTGCCCAATCACTGTGGGCCCAAGAGACCACAAACCTTGCCCCTGCTGCACATGCTCAAGGTGGAAGGGACAGATACAAGGAGGCAACCCAACTCAGTCTGGGCTGGCTGGGGAGGAGGAAGGATGTGTGCTGCAGGCTCCTGCAGAGACGCCTGTGACTCTCTAAACGGTGGATCTGGACTACACCGTGGAGGACCAGCCAATTGCAGAGACTGACTGGGACACTTAGCCACTGCCAGCCGGAGAGAGGCCCGAGATGCACCTTGCGATACAAAGGACCCAGGGAACGTGATAGACGCCGATGCTTAAACTCTTAACAGGGAATTTGCCTGGGTTCCCCTCCAACCCCCACCCCACCTGCCAGCAGGGCCGGTGCTACCATTTAGGCAGCTTAGGCAATCGCCTAGGGTGCCAGGATTATTGAGGGGGCAGCATTTTGCCGGGGGGGGGGCGGCAGGCAACTCCGGTTGACCTGCCGCAGGCATGCCTGCGGAGGGTATGTTGGTCCACGGCTCTGGTGGAGCTGCCGCAGTCATGCCTGCGGATGGTCGGCTGCCACCGGAGCAACGGACCAACGGACCCTCCGCAGGAATGCCTGCGGCATCTCCACCTGAGCTGCAGGATCAGCGCAGGGGGTGGCGAAATGGCCGTGCGCCTAGGGCGCGAGAAACCCTGGCGCCGGTCCTGCCTGCCAGTAGGTGTGGCTACTGCTTGTTTGCTCTGCCCACCCAGGGGCTACAGACTGACTATTTGTTCTACCTGCCCAGAGGGTCAGAACCCCAACTGCTATTGCCTACCCCAGCCAGGAGGCCCACAAGCCATAGTCTGTTGTCTGTTTGGCCCTGCCAGGGGTCCCGAGCCTTCCTTGTACTTACCTGATCCCACAGGGAGTCCCGATGATTGTGTGATGGGATGTACAAACCCCGCACTGGGTCAGTGAGGATGGCCCCACTCAACACGCAGTGCCCTCCATGACAGTGAGGATGACCATGTAGAACCATGTAGTTATCTGAATTTTCCACATCATGGATTGATTTTTAGCTTTTCATTGGCCTTTGATGAGAAAACATGAACAGGCACAGACAAGGTTTCTTGTGAGGAAACTTTAGCCAGGCTTGAAAGGCCTCCTGCCCCTCCTGTACTACTCAGTCATACATGTGTCTCAGGACCAGTTTTAAGTGGTCAGCCTCTTTGCACTTGCATTTCATTCACTCATATCCACGTACGGTTGGCTCCATAAAGGCAAGGCATTTCCCAATGGAAGTAGCTGGTTGAAAATCAAGCCCCTTATTTAGACACCTAATTATGCACTTGGGACCCCAGCTTTGGTTGATCATTTTAAAAAATCTTATCCACAGTTTTTCACATAAATTATGGAAGTATGTAGTGTGCTGACTTCCTGAGTTGTGAAGGACTGAAAATAGAATTTGGAAGTCCAGCTCAAAGACACTGTTATGTATATGTAAAAATGTGCAGAGTTTCTGGTTATGTATAGTTTACTAATTAATCAATAATTGTTATAGTATCCAACTGGTCAATACGTTGACCTGTCTATAACACCTGCTACTAATGTCCTTATTAGCAACTATAAAAACAAACTACTCATATTTAAAATTCTTAAGACCTCTACTAAATGTTTATAAATCCATTAGAAACCATTTGTAAATTGAACATTACTGCACAGTGAGCCCAAGTGTCTTTAAAATTTTAAATACCTATTTATAATGTAACTTTTGAAGGTAGTAGTTTTTGTATAATTTTGTCAGAGTAAAACTCAAGGGAAAAAACATTGTAGCTTATAGCTTTTGACTTAATATATTGAGGAGCAAGAAAGAAAAAATCTTACCAGCTGTGTGATGTTGGATACCAGTTGTAGCGTATCTAGACTCTTCAATTGTTACTTTTTGTTTTAATGAAAAGTAATAAAGCAGAGATTTCTATTGTCTTCTTAGGTTTCCTCTCTCTGACTTTACTCCTTTTAAAGAAAAGAGACGTAATAAAGATCCCTGTTGGCTTTATCATCTTAGCTGGATGGGGGTAAGTTAGCAAAAGTTTCCTGTAGAATAAATGAGAATGTGCAAAATAGTTATTTTCCTGACAAACTTTGTATTTTGCTGTTGCAGCATCCCAACACTTCTAGTGGGAATCTTACTAATAACTGGTGAACGTAATACTGATAGCATTGACTCAGCATTTTTTTATGGAAAATATCAGGTATGTGTTTCTCTTCATCCCTTCTGACACCTGCCTTTCACATTACATTATTGAGAAACTGTTTGTTTTCTCTCTTTGCTTTACATATAACTAAAGAGCTTTCTTCCAAGTACAGTTCTAGCAATGCAAATACTAAGGATCAAATAGACACTACTCAGCTTGAAGGCTGTGGTAGTAAATTGTTTTTCTGTAACAACGATTATGAAAGACTATTTGAACAGGCAACACTGACAAAAAGAAAGCAGAGACTGAATAACCTGGGAGTGATAATGGGCTGTAAATCCCTCGTCCTCTAGGTCAGTGGTTTCCAAATTTTTACTAAGGTAATCCACCAACTGCATTTTGGTAATTTTTTTTTAAACCCACCCGGAGTCCAGATTTGTGGGGGGAGGGGCAAACTCATAGGCCAGCATCCTTTTCTCTTCCCCTGCTGCCTTACCCTGCCAAGGGGCAGCGTCACCCTCTGCCCTGATGCTGCAACCCTAATCTTAGCCCGAAGCAGAAAGGGGGTAAAGTTAGAGAATGAGCCAAACCAAACCCACCTTGTAGTCATCCAGTAGCAATGGCTCCTGTCCCATGAGACTGGACTTGGCTCCCCACTTCAGGCAGATTTGGACAGCCATCCTTCTGTCATGATGGAAGGGCGGTCGAGCCAAATTTGAGTGAGTGGCACTGCTATCCCATGTGGCAGATCTCAATGCTTGGAATGGGGGAGCTGCCCCCACCCCAGGGGACAGGAGCTGCCACTGCACAGTGCGTACAGGGCAGGCTTGCTTTCTAAACCCCTGATCCTGAGGCCTCCTCTCTGCATGGGGCCTGTAACCCATCTACAATTTTCCTGCAATCCTCTGGTGGGTTGCTACCCACCATTCGGGAAACACTGCTCTAGGTTACCAGTTTGAATCCAGCTAAGCTTGGTAGTTAGCTAAAGTTGTTACCATCTAATGGCTAATCAGTTGTCTTAGTCAAGGTCCTATAGACAGGTGTCCACACTACTAGAGCATTACACCAACTGGCAATAATTAGCATCCTCGTTGGGAGTCTTGGCAGAGAAACCAAGGACTGAAAGCGCCTGGAGTCTGAACTACACTCTTACTGATAAATTGTCCATTCATCTCTGGCATGATGTACACAGCTGGGGCAATGTGAGGAAGCTCCTCTTGCTATAGTTTTACTTTGCTGGTGGATAGAGAGAACATGAGTCTGCAGGGTTACCAATCTGGTACTTGTCACAAGTACTAAAACAATTTCCAAATTGATACTGTGCGTTGATGGCAGATCTGTCAGACAGAAAGGCTAATTGGACTTGCAGAAGGACAGGGGGTGGAAAATGGAGCCCCGCAAATGGAGGAAAAGAGAGTGCACTTGTCCTTGGAATAAGAATCACAGAAGGAGAAATGGGGGGAAAGGACAGGAAGTAAGTGAGAGCCCTCATTGCCTGGAGAGAAGGGTTCCTACAGAACAAAAGCCAAAGAAAAAGAACCATCTGCAGGTTATCCAGGCTAGGAAGATCAGCTCAGCTAAGCATGCTGAGTGGACTTTTAGCTACATTATGTCTTGTGGCATAAATATAGAAATACATTTTGGTTTGTTCAAATTTAGGTGCTCCTGGAGGGTTGGATTCTAGAAAGTACTAGTATTCAATGTGTCAAAAAACAGGCTTTTACATTTTCTTATGTTAAGAAGGCATATCTTTTCTCTTGATTTCCTGTGATAGATGGTTACCACAGCAGTGACCCTATTCATCAGCATTCTGATATCAGGAATCTCACTTCTGTGTATGAACAGAAATGGACAGGAGACTGACTATGAGGTATTGAACCCATATTCACATAATGGCCAGATGGAGAACTCTGAAAGGGAAGGGAATGAGGAGACTCAGACATCAATCAGTGGCTCTCCACCTTTCGTAGAATCATCTGCAGAAAGAGGTACAGTGCCTGGCTGTGCAAAAAACGGGGAGCTGGGGATAAACCATAATTCTGTGCATGAGTTTAACCTCTACCTGTTGGAAGGAGGAGCGGGAGGAGGAGAAAAGCTTGTCTTTGTCAGTTCTTGAGAAATGCTAAGCTGCTATGGTGATGCATGAAAATATAACCTTAATAGTGCACTTTCTCTCAGTTACTTTAATATGATGATTTAAGGGAGGTTTCTTAGTTATCCCTATACATAATACTGTGGGTGTATGTATTTAAAAATATAGTGTTGTGTATGTGGTATCCATGTGATAGATCTCATTGATCAGGCATCTCAGACCATTTCATCTGCACCCTGCCCACTAACCCATCTCTTTCAGGACAAACTATTCCTTGTCCTACTCATTTGGATTTAGTGTGCTCTGTTATGCCAGTGCTCCCTTACGTTGTTTATGTAGCCAAGAGCACCTACATTGCTCCCATAATGTAATGTTGTGTTTGAAAACTTTAGTATACTAGGAGTCTGAAAAAGACCCTCTCTGAATGGAAGCTGGAAGAGAATTGTCACACCCTTCTCCTTTAGGCAGTCAGTAATTTGGATATTTGCAGATGTTCAATCAATGTTCTTCTTTTAGAAGAGAATAGAATAATTTTGTTTTCCCATCACATTACTATAAATCAGGGAAACACTAACTATCTTTAATGCTTAATATTTTTAATAGGTTGGTGTTCATGTCAAACAATAAATGGTGAGTTATGCTGCTCTGGAGAGGGAGAGCCAGGGTCAAATGCCACCACTAATGATAGCTGTACTCCTCCCACCGAGACAGGTACAATAATAATGTATTCTCATATAATATTCTATCTATTGATTGCAATAGTAGCAAAAACTAAATTGGGAGATGTCATGACTTTAACTGTTCTACTTGGATATCCTGAACTTCTAATTAAAATAGAAGGCTTTTGCTATCATGTAACTTCTTATAGTTTACACTCTTCCATCAGAGACAGCTGTAGCATTTTTTATTGTCCAGAACTATTAATTTGTAACAGACAATTTAGAAAGCTGCACAGAATGCAACTCTTTTAGGGGATTTGTCCTCAGATCTTTCAGTACTAGTCTTCACACAAGGGATGGAACTTTCAAGATATCGGGCACTTCTATCAGTTCATAAATTCCTGGTCCTAAACTGTTGGGGTTGGCATGAAAGGCCTAATCCAAAGTCCATGAAAGTATTTCTGTTGATTTCAGTGGGCTCTGGATCTAGCCCTGTAGATTGTATTTTGCCCTCATATGGAACATTCCCTTCCAAGTATTTGGAGTTTGGGAAAGTAAGTGTTTGAGGGCTCTGAAAGAGCCATGGAAATTGAAGAATAGTTCACAATGAACTTTCTGCATCCTGTGAGAACCCTTGGTCCAGCCCATGCACATCTTTACTTCTCAACAGCCATCAAAGTGATCATGCACACTGCAGCCTTCCTTAGCTGCACGCTTTACAGGCAACTCCATTCCATACGTACTGCATGCACATGTAACTTTCAACAGGTCCGAACTCTTTGGAACCCAAACCATTTCTCACTGCAACACTTAATCAAGTCTCTTCAGTGAGGGCTATTTCCACACAGTTTATTCCCAATCACTTAGGCTGTAGGGCCATTCGAACAAATGTCACAGGGATGTGGGTTTTGTTGGTAAATGTGTGTTGCCTCTTTCATTCCTACCCCCAAATAGCTGAACCTTATTTGCTCAAATCAAGTAGAGATGATTTCAGCCTGATAGGGGTTACAATGGAAACACTCATGTAACCTTAATTACAGCAGTTGATCGTGCTTCCCACTGTTTTACCGAATTGCAGTGACACATATCCTGTTTTGTGTGTAGTACATATTAATGTCCTCTTCATGCAGTTCTTTTGTTGCCATCTAGTGGCAAGTACGGAGAACTTTTTAATAACCTACCTGTAACTTGCAGTTTGAAACAAAAGGAATATCCATTCGGTAAGGGTATTAATAGCTGTCTTTAATGCTGTGGGATTATGGTACATTGCTTTAGAATTGTATGCTAACAACTGTGTAGAGTTTTGATACTGGAAAAAACAGGAAGAAATTAACTGATTAATCTGTAGCTCAACGAGGCTGGGATATACAGCAAGTTAGAAATGACAGTGTTTTTCTAAATACTTTCACTATACTGGAAATTCATTGTCGGAGTAAAAACTTGTTCCGCAAAACTGTTAATTTCTTTAATACTGCCAGGAACAGTTTCTCAGAGCTAACCACTACTAAACTTTTCACTAGTGTAGAGCTGTAATTTAGGCAGCAAAAGTTTTTGTTTTGTAAGGTTTTCTTGCTTAGGGAGAGAGTAACTATCTCCACCACAAATCAAGCAGTCTGCTTTGGGACAGCTGTCTGAAGAATTTATAGTTAATGGTAACATTAAAATTTCCCTTTTTGTGCATGCAGCCTCAGCACAGAAATTACAATTGATATTATACATGCAAATTCCAGAAGTAGTAATAATGTAGTTTGTGCATGGACTTGGAGCCAGGAACTCCTGAGTTGTTCAAGACTACAGTGTGTGTCACCAATGATTAAATCAGTCATTTCAGCTCTGACTAATGTGTAGGTCCCAAAAATGAAGAAAGCTGTGTGTGGACGTTCCTGTTGTTGACTTCCTTCTACCATCTCTCCCCATTACTTCCTCCTCCTCATTGCTTCTAAAGGATTGTTGTAAGATTGTGGCTTTTGACTGAGTGTTGTACAAGCTGGCTAGTACACTTCTTGACAGCAGGGTCAGAATGATCAGACTGTTTTAAGTTAAAAGGCCTAATTATAAATTCTGGTTAATGTTTTGCAGCAAATCAGTGTGAGAGTCAGTGCAGTTCTGAAAACTGCCTATTGGCACAGGAAGAACAACGTCTGCAGAGTGGAGACAAACAACTGGCTAGACATGTGTTGCTGTGTTTACTTCTCATTGTGGGCCTGTTTGCTGTAAGTATTTCCTCTTTCTGACATTGATTAGATCAGTGGTTTGTGACACTTTGTCTATATAGGTTTCCTGAAAGACCAGTAAAAAGCTTGTAGTTCCCCATTTTTCTGGGTCAACATCAATTCAGTCTGCACTATATTAAATGAATGTGTGTGTCTCCGTTCTGTTCATTAGAAGAGTACATCACAAAATTAATTGTGCTAACTCTGTACCATTAACACTGCAGATGGCAGTGAACAAGTCAGGGCTGACAACAGGATGGGGAGGGACAAAATTTGACTTCTCATTGGTCTGCCAATTCATCAGACTTTTTTCAGGATATCTTTCTTCACTACACAACTAGTCAGCTTTTTAAACGTGCAGTAGTTCTTTGAAAAGGGGCAACCTAAAAATGGCTCCTTCTTGCTGAACAGATCTGTGCGGATTCAGAATTCAGGTTGCTTTATCGATGACAAATACGATGGTGATGAACATGGTATAAGAACCTGTATAAAATAAAACAGAAAAATCTATTCGTGCTGTTTTATATTAGCACTGTGGACTCCACACAGCCACCCAGTAAGCTAGACTCTATTCCTTTGCTGCATCATCAAAAGAATTATTTACTACCTTCCAGTTAGAGCCAATCAGTGACTCCTGTGAGATGTTGTTGAAGACTCCAGACTGTTTGCTGGAGTGTAACTAAGTCAGCATTTGACCTTCAGAAACTCTATTGCTGGTGGCGATGCAGAAGAAGGAAACAACCCAGTTTGACTTTCAGAGCCCAAGTAGAGTTTGTAGGGCTGACAAAAAACACACTTTTTACAAGTACAAATGTATATTTGATATAGAAACTAAGAAGAATTAGTGAACCCCACAGTGCCATTATTAGTCAGAGCAGAACTGCTTTTTAACTAGGTTAGTGGTTCTCAAAGTTCATTGCACCGCGACCCCCTTCTGACAACAAAAATTACTGCACAACCCCGTGCCGGGGGGGGAGGGGGGCGACTGAGGCCTTTGCCGGTCGAAGCCCTGCTGCCCTGGGCTTCAGGGGGGCCTATAACCTGAGCCCCACTTCCCTAGGCAGTGGGGCTCATGCTTTGGCCCTCAGCAGTGGGACTCGGGCTTCAGCCCTGGGCCTCAGCAAGTCTAACGCCAGCATTGGCACCCCATTAAAATGAGGTCACAGCCCACATTGGGGTCCTGACCCATAGTTTCAGAACCGCTGAACTAGGTCATTGGAAGCAAGTTTTCCTTTTTTCCAAATATCGTATATCAGACATTTCAAATAATTATAAATACATTTTTGTGGTAGCCCATAAGATAAAGAGGTACCTGAAGTTTTGGCCCCAGTTTTATCTATAAATCAATTATCAGATTTTTAGTTGCAGAAACTATTAAATGAACTATGAGCCCCTTGCTACTCAAAAATTATTTCACTTTTATGCCCACATAAGATACCATTTGTTTTTCCAGATTATGTTCGCTGAAGTGCCTACCAGCACCATTTCAGCTGCTATTGAGCTTCCATAAAAGCAAAAAACAATGTAGAAAATGCTTGTGTTCAGCTCAGTAGGAATGTTTGCTTTCTGCCTTATAAATATTGGCTCAGACAGGTTTGCTACTTATTGATCACCTAAGTATGCATAGAGGTTAACATAAAAGAACAAGGTCCTCCTTTGTTTAGGGTGCTAGAGGTGCAGGCCCTCAGCAGTGATGGTACATTTTACCCTTAAAATCGATCAGACTATGTGGGTCCAATTTACAGCTACTGAACCTCAAAAGGAATGTAGCAGGTTACTTTTCAGTGACTGTTTTTGTTCTAGATGACTTATTGCATGAAGAAAATAAATGAGGTTTTTTTGTTATCTTCTGTGAAGAAGAGAGAATTTTCTAACACTTAATTTATATTTTTAACAGAATCTGTCCAGCTGTTTGTGGTGGTTGTTCAACCAAGAACCTGGAAGGCTCTACGTGGAATTGCAGTTCTTTTGTGCTGTATTTAATTTTGGTCAGGTACTTAGCAATGTTTCCTTTGAAATCACTTTTTTCTCTTGGCTGCTGACTCTGGTAGCTGCCATCTTTGCATGTTTTGGTAGCAGACAGCACTCTTGTGTTGGCTGAAGTCCCTCTGCTATGCTAAAACCTCCAATTTCTGTCATGCTTTTCTTTCAGTGTTTTGGCTTCTGCGTACCTGAGAGTCTTTTCAACTGCACAGTGTTTTCTGGACATTAGAGAGTGATTTACACTGGCACAAATGGCAGCGGGGTTCTCAATGCCTGTTGAAAGTCAAAGGGGCTTAGGCCTTGTCTACAGTAGAAGGTTGCCCCAGTTTAACTTAAGGTGTGACTTCACAGCAATCTAGTTAAATGAGGCAAAAAGCTTTGTAGCCACACTCTTATTTCAGTATAACGGTGGCTTATTTCAGTTTGGTTAAACCTGTTCCTAGTCATCTTAAACTAAACTGAAATAAGCCACCATCCATTGAACTAAGCCTTTTGTATGAGTGTAACCATATCGGTTTAAAAGACGGTTTGGGTTATATCAGGTTATATATGCAACTTTCTTAGGTAGACAAGCCCTTGGGGACCATACTACCTTTGAAAATCTTCCCCTTTGTAGTAGGTGTCCTTTGGCTAAAACACCAAGCATTGAATTGGGAATATTTTCTTCTTGTGTTTAACAGATATTATGGTGCAAACATTGCTGAAATAACATGAAGTGATCCGGGAGCCAAAATGGAACCGAATCCTACGAGGTGCTAGTTCCTTCTAGGATTTGCAATGTCCTCAGCTCTCATTGATGATGCCAGTCAGCATTTCACATCAATGAGAGTTGAGGGTGGTCAGCACTTCACAGAAGAAGCTAGCAATTTGCAGGATCAGACCCATAAAAAAACCTCTGATGCCTTCTGGCAAGCTTCTTAAAATGTGTAATCAAAATAACATTACACTTGTGTGTGTGTCATCATTTTACTAGCACACAAATTGAAGAATTTTCCATTGACAGACAAATTCCCCTTTCCAGCCATCTTTGATAATTTGCTGTCACAAATCAGTATATCCTTATGTCACACTTCATCACCTTGGATGAGATTCTGAGGCCACATGTGCTGGAATGTGGCATCACTGAATGTATTGAGAACATGGAGTAGGCTGATAAGAAAGGAGTCAGCTCAGTGTATGTGTATACGCACACAGACATCTTGGTAATCAGCAGTGATAGAAAAGAACATGCTGAGACCTTCAGTGGAGGGTTGATAAAATGTGAAGTGTATCAAGTTTTCTAGAAAGGGGCAGTGATTAATTTCAACAGGTCACTCATCCAATTTTCTTTGGCTGCCTACCATGGCATTTTCTGCTTCACAGGTTGTTCCTGCTATGCCTCCTGTTTGCAAATTTTGTATGATGGACAAGTGTTCCAGAAGTAAATTGCTATCAACTTATTCTCCTCTTTATTTTGGCTGGTCTTATCATGCAGATAGCTCTGGAAGGATGTTGTTGTGTTTGTAGTAGCAGATGAGATGTCGATCTACCTGAATAAATTTACCAGACCCCTTGCTGGAGAAGTTCTTTGACAGCCTATTGCATACTTGCCTCTGTCTGTCTCTTTAGGTCCAAAATTTAAAGGATCCTTAATCCTATTTATTCTTTGTAATAGTGTCCCGGCCACAAAATTCAATCCTGATGGCACTAAATTCAGTGGATTATTTTAATTTTCTTTTCTTTCCTGGGTCTGAAATAATGTCATTTCTAGGTTTATAATACTGATACTTTTCTGTGTTGTGGTTTTTTTCCAGGGCTTCATATCCTTTGGTATTTTTGGTTTGGATAAACATTTAATCATTCTGCCATTCAAAAGAAGGTAAATCCAATTTTTCAACACTTACCTAGGCAGATTTAATGCTAAGGATAACTATTAATAATGTTATTGATCTTTTAAACCTCTGCCTCCATCGCTCCTACCTCCTCTTCTGTCCACGCACCTTCCAGGGTACCTCTCCTGAATGCCCATTGACTTACAATTTAATAGGCATGCAAAATGTAGGTGTGTAATACTGCATGCCAAAGGTTTGTAGGGGGGGGAATGCTACCAATACTGGCAGCAGCTAACTTAAAAGTTCGCCATATTATTGCACTAATTTCCCCAACCATATTTACAATGCTCCGGCTCTCATAATTGTGGTTTGAGCATTGGCCTGCTAAACCCAGGGTTGTGAGTTCAATCCCTGAGGGGCGATTTGGGAATTTAGTTGGGGATTGGTCCTGCTGTGAGCAGGGGGTTGGACTAGATGACCTCCTGAGGTCCCTTCCAACCCTGACATTCTATGATTCTATGATTAGATTGGCATGGACGCATGCAGTGAGCTGCAATCTTCTGGCCATGCCCTAATGTCACTGCTGCTGGCTAATCAGAGTCAGTGGGTGCCAAACTGAAAATCTGGTGGGACATAAAAGCTCAGCTGAAATTACATTTAAAGCTTAGCTTGCAAATGAGCTCTCACTGCTGGTACAAGTGAAACTGCCAAAGCCACTGCTGCTTCCCCAAACACAGGGAAGCTGAATATTCAACTTATGTGAGGAAGTTGGGTCTCCCTAGCCCCACACTGCCCCAAGCTGTGGGAAGAACTTAGGTTGTGGCTGGAGCTTGGGAGAGGACTGCAACCCATGGGCAATCCTAAATTGCATAGGGTCCGGGCAATTCTGAATCATGGAAGTATATCTAGTTCCTTGCCTCCACTCTGCCTTAGCTAGAATCAAGCTTTTGAGTGTTCAAAGGCCAACAGTATATGGGTTAGGAAGTTCTATCATGGGTAGCTAGTTTATGCACTGTATTATAACAGAATTGGTGACAGAAATGGTGGAGGATTTCCCCGAGTTCTATAATATTTTTCCAGCTTTCATTTTAAATTGCCAGTTTCTTTGTTGAATTCTTGCTTAATTATTTTTCAGGTTTGAATTCCTCTGGGGTAGTAGAGAAGCAGTAGAACATGCAGAGTCTTCTGTACCTGAGGAGATCAGGATGACATGTCAACAGTTTGTTCATTATCACAGAGATGTCTGTGTCAGAAGCATTGTCAAAGACAGAAGGTGGGGCTCTGTTCCTTTACAGAGGTTCATTTAAACTGCAGTAAACTGTTCAGAGATCACAGGCTGGGAATAATAAGATAGCACTTCCATTAGTGTTTACAGCCATAGCAAATATCTTCAAACTGCAGTATACATCAATGTGAAAGATGAGTATTTAGCAGCTTGTTTAGTTAACTTGTCTTCAATGGAAACATCAAACCTCATTTTGTTGTGACTAAAAGTATTTGCATGAGAAAAACTTTGGAGGTCTAATCCTGCATCCTATACTTACACGCATTTGCTATGGCTACGCCTGTAAAGATTGCTCATGTGATTCTGGATTTGTAGGTCCTTATCCCTTACAAGTTCATTCTTGTTGCTTATTCTTCATATGAAGTTATAATCATCTTGTGATGTCACACAAGCTTTCGGAAACAAATCGATGCCTCAAACCATGTTTGAGGTGGAAGGTGGGGGAGAAGGAGCAGCAGAAGCAGAATAACTTAAAAATATTTGTTTTGCAAATACCCATGATATAAAGAAAAGGCAGGAATGACTTTTCTAATCAGAATGCTTCAGATTTCCCCATGATGTATGAGTAATTCTTTAAAGAAGGATGAAGTAAGGCAATCTGTGACATTTACCCAGGGTATAACCTGGACTAATGAACAGTGCTATCCCCTCAGTTCTCCAACCTGGAGTCCTTTTTACACGGCTTTGCTGTGAGAGCAACCACTCCTGGTCTGCTCTCTCACAGCTTCCAGCATGTAACTTACTCTCAGTTATAGCGTATGAGTGCTATAGCCAGCCACTTGTGAATTACACTGCAGAGCAACACCAGCAAATTCCCAGTCCCAGAGTTACCCTAGAAATATACGTCTTGTCCTGCCCAGTGCTCTTCTGGACAATACAGGCTCATAGAAAGTTTGTTATTTCATTACTAGAAAATTATATGCACAAATCCTGTTATCCCAAACGGAGATCCCAAATACCTCAGTCCAACACACTGGTTTAGGTAAAACAATAAAACAAATTTATTAACTACAAAAAGAGAGATTTTCAGTGACTATGCCTCATTACTTGTAAAAGTCAGAATTGGTTACATGAAAATAAAAGTACAACACAACTAATGCCTAACTTAACAAACTAAAGTAAATTCAAAGCAAAGATCTGTCTCACCACATGGTTCAGCAGTCTTACTGGCTGAATTTCTTTCAGTCAGGATCCTTCCCCCAGTCCAGTGCTGCTTCCTTTGTTCTTCAAGTGTTGTCGATGCCATGGATAGAGAGAAAGGGAGAGATCATTTGGGGTGTCTGCTCTCCCTTGTAGTTTTTTCTCTTCTTCGAGAATCATTTCCAGCTGAGGTTCAGGAGACAGAAAGTCTGTGTGTATGGGAACTCCATGCTGTTTCTTTGTCAAGATGTAGACTTTTCACTCTCATCCTTTTTCTTGCCAGAGAATGGCCACTTAACCAGATGATGGTCCATTTGATTTTGTAGACACCTGGCTGAGGCATTGGCTAGGTTTTGTCTCTGGAAAACTGGTTTCTGATGGCCCCCCAAATTTGGAACATGTTTTAATAATATCATACAGTAGAATCTTAGAACTTTACACACAATGTTGCCATACACATTTTACAAGGACAATAATGGTCAGCAAATTGAGTTTTCAAATGATACCTCATAAGGCATATTTTGTAAGAAATTTATCATAATCTTGTAAAAGGGGTGAACATAGGGGTACAGTATCAGAGGGGTAGCCGTGTTAGTCTGGATCTGTAAAAGCAGCAAAGAATCCTGTGGCACCTTATAGACTAACACAGTTCATGTAGCAGGCTTCCTACCACACAAGCAAACATGGCACATCAGGAAGTATTTTTACAGAGTAAACAGGGTGCACTTTGTACATACATGGTGCCTGGCATAAGCACCGACTGGAGCACCCATGGGGAAAAAATGGTGGGTATTGAGCAGCCACCAGCAGCCTCCATCAGTATTTCCCTCTCCCCCTAGTGCCTCCTGCCCGCCAGCGGGCCCAGCTGCCCATCCTTGTCGCCTGTCCATCACGATTAGCTGTTTTGCTGCTTGCAGGAGGCTCTGGGGAGAGGAGAGGAGCGAGGATGTAGCACACTCAGGGGAGGGGGTGAAATGGGGCAGGAAAACACAGGGCAAGGGTAGAAAGGGGGTGGCCTTAAGGGAAGGGGTGGAGTGGGGGCTGGGGCTAGGGCAGAGCCAGGGTTTGAGCACTCCCTGGCACAATGAAAAGTCAAGGCCTGTGGTGCATGGCATTTTATCCCCCCTACTATTTCTTTGCTTTTATAGTTTGTTTCATTTGAGAATTAATCAGACTTAAGAGTGAAACATAAGCTTGCACATATATTTTGGGTCTCTGTACTTAAAAAATACCAATTTCTGATATCAAATATTTGTATTTCATTTTATATTTGAATATTATATATTGTGCATTTCTTTCCCACTTTATTTCCATTTGTGAGAAAATGTGTGCAATCCCTCTATCCCTTATTTAAATATTCATCTAATTTCTCCTTAATTTAATAATACTGTATCTAATATCCTACTATTATGATTTTGGTTCTTTGTTTAGTTGCTCCACTAATATAAGCTAATATTTGCTCTTATTTTTACTGCTTGTTTTAATTAAAATATAAAGAAGTTCCTTGGTTGTTGCTGTCTTGTGTAACTGTTAATCATCTTTGTTTGCTTAAACTTCAGAAACCCTGTTCCATAGAGCAGATTTTAGATAACCAGAAATATTCATTACCACAGGTAAATTTGAGTGATAGTTCCCTACTACTGACTAGAAAATATTAGTAGTATTGCCTCATCACTAAGTCAAAAAAGCAAAACAAAACACTTCCGTCTTGCATCAGTGTCATATTGTTCTCAATTGTTCCCTCTAGTAAATAAAGATTCAGTGAGATAGTCAAATTAAATGACTTATCTACAATATACACAATTATTCAGTGGCTATTTAAACTTGAAGAAAAGGTGAGCATTGAAGTGCAGCCTGAGTACCTAATGCTTCTGGCATTTTACATTTAATTAAATCAAGTATTCTGTTACAGAAGTGGTCATGCTAATGAATACATTTGAAGTAAGTATCCAATAATTTGTATGTGTATGTGTGTTGTTGTAGGATTGCTGTGTAGAGTCCTATAAAGTTTTTTTTTACAGGCATACCAGAACTTTGCATGCATTTTGCTTTTCATTGAGGTGTTTAGGAAAAGGTAATGAAATGTGCATATCCTTAACATACAGAATTAATAGGTTCTCTTCTAACATACTTTTAACTATCATGCTGTCTTTCCTTGTTTCCCCATATTTTTTCCTTGCCTTCCCCCATCATGCAGTGGTGATAGCAGATTTACAGAACATATGGGTGAATCATTCCTTTGACATACAGGTGTGGTGCAAAGACCTCGACTGGCATCTTCTTTGGCTGTGAGCTGGTGAACTGGCTTATCCAAGTTGGCCTTGCTTCTGACCGTGGTGAAGCTGTGATGTACGGAGACAGACTGGCAAAAGGAGGAGTCATCCAGCATATTACCAACGAATTTGAATTTCAGGATGAGTACTTGTACTACCGTTTTATTCGTAAGAGATCCACAGTGACCAAAAGCCACTAAACTGGGCCCACTGAAGTCTAAAGCATTTTCTTTCTTATGCAAATTATTGAATTGAATGTTTCTCACTTGTAATGCAGATGAAATCTGGTGGTTCTTGTTCCACCTAAAGAAAATTTGTAGTAAATGGCCTGCTTTGAATGCTTACTAATGAAAAAATCTTTTATTTAATTATTTTAAGTAATGTAACTGTAAAACAAAGTAAGACGCTCACAGTTCAGTGATTTTTCCAGTTTGAACGTAAGCAATATAAAATGATTCCTCACCCCCAATAAAACTGCACTTAGCTGCTGATGGCACATAAAAAACTTTAAAACATTCTATATTAAGAATATTTCCCTCTCCTGGTGAAATCCTAAGCTCCCATTTAAGTTAATGGGAGTTTTTCCTTTGACTTAATGGGACCACGATTCTCCCCTGCCACCCCTGTTACTTAGGCCCCTTGCATAAAACCCGGAACTTTATGTTCAGAGTTTTACCTCTCAGTTTATGCTGCTTATTCCTCCCTTGAAAAGACAGTCCCCTGTTTGTGGTTATGATAATTGCTGTGAAGATGATCACAATGTCAAGGAATTAGAACTCAGAAATGAGCAGATGAACAATTAACAAAGATCCTGGTTTTATACAAGTTTACCAAGTCTTAAAGAGATGTTTTTAATAAAACAGACAAACCAAACAAAACCCTAGAAACATCACAGAATATAATGAATTCTAAGTAGTTTGTTTTCCAAAGATGTCCTCTTAGGTGTTAGTAACTCTGCAAAGACCGAGTAATTAGCAAATTACACCTTCATCTTCAAACCCTAGAAGCAATTGCTACTCTTGGTGGGGTGGTAGATATTTAGTACCTCTCCAAATCAAACCCAAAACTTTGAACAAAGCATAAAACCTCTAAACTAGATTAAATGTCTTTAAAATGCATGATCCAAAGAATCCTTGTTAAACTTCTGAATTTGGTTTTAGAATATCTAAGTATCTGAAAATTGTCTTTATCAAAGCTTTATTTCTTGGATACAAGATAATCAAATTCTAGTAAACCCCAGTAACCTCCCTAAAATGTTCAAATAGTTACTTGAATACTGTATGTTATATTCATATCTAACTTGAATGTACTGAAAGGAGAGTTTGAGTTCATGTTATCTATAATAATTTGAAATGGCTAAAGCAGAACCCTGGAGTATGGAATAGCCCTTTTTACTGCCCTTTTAAAACTACAACAAGAGGGCTAAATTGTTGCCATAAACTTTCTAATCACTAGTGTAATTGAAAAAACCGGAACAAAATCCTGCTTTGTTTCCTCATCTGGAGTAGCTGCATGTATAGAGCAATTTCCCTCAGCTCTCCACCCCCCCCCCTTTTTTTTTAAAGACACAGATTTTACTTTTTATGTGGCCATTATCTGCTAGTAGTAAGAATAAAGTCGTTTTAAAGGATAAACCACAATACAAGAAGAAGTGACTTTACAGTAGCTACAATGTGGATGTTGCACCACATGCATGCAAGACTGACACTGAGAAAGCAATTCCTTTTTGCTGTCAAATATATAGTCTTATTGCACGTTAGTCTGCTGTGTGCATTGATGCAGACAGTGTCCTACTGTATGCTATACAAACTGATATTTTCATTTTCCACAACAAAGAAACTGACATTTGTAACAGGCGGTGGATTAGCATAATCCATGAGTGAAATGGATGGCATAAGTTTGTTACACTGCAACAGCTGAAAACAGATGTGTCAAGCTATTTTGGATGAATTATAGATGTGTGTGTTTTAAGAGTAGAAGCAGTAAATATCTATGGCTTCTGAATGTTGCTACTTATCAATAAATCTATAGTTATTTTAAATTGTGGTTCTGAATTTTTATGTATTGTAATTTCATGGGTTAGCTCAAGAGGGCAAACACTATAGGAAATACTTTTATCTCTTTGTGAGGGACTTCTCTTCCTAACACTAGAGCCTTGAGAATCTTAATTTTTGCCATCTTTTAGTTCCCCCAGTGCTGCACTTTAATTGGTTGGAAGGCTTGCTGTTGACTGTTGAAAGAAAACAATTAAGTGGAGACTACTGTTCTGTTCTCCTACCTGAGTTAATGAAGCGGCCAATCTAGCTGTGAAATATTTTAAGTGACTGAACTCCCGTTAATTGGCTTCATAAATTTAGTGAGTTCTCCATTCAAGAAATTGGCTTGTTAAAGTACTGAATATGCCCATTATCAGCTTAATAACATGGCATCTGTTGTACTCTTTTGTATTTAAGGTTAGTTAATTATGAGTGAACATCAGCTTTGGCAGTATAATTTGGCAGAAGTTTGTCCAAATTGCAGAAGGATTATTCAAATACTCTATAGAATGAAGCACTGAGCTCTAAATTTTTCTTTGCATCTGAAGAAGTAAGGTTCTTTTACCCACGAAAGCTTATGCCCAAATAAATCTGTTAGCCTTTAATGTGCCACTGGACTCCTTGTTGTTTTTGTGGATACAGACTAGCACGGTTACCCCGATACCTAACTTTTTCTTGTATGTTTCTAGCCCTTTCCAAAGGAAGCAGTGGAGAAATAGGGCATTTGTATTAGGTTTCACAATAGAAAAATATTAGATAATGTTTTTCAGTGAATTGTTTGTAAATCTTCCTCCTCGAATGTTTGAAAGTTGAGGGGAGGGGTGGTCTCTAAACAAAATATGTGCAGAGGTTGCCCTCTAGTGGACAGTTTAGCTTTCAGTTTAATATAGTTCCTTCTCTCCTTCCCTTATATTTTGGCCAGAGTCTTGTCTGAAAACTAAATGCCAGGGTGCATGACAGAAGAATACAGTAATATCCATCAGTTCACACACTCCAGAATCTCGCACACCATCTACACTACATATCACTTTAGGCCAGGAAAGGGAAAGCATTATAGAAACTACAGGGGAATAGCCAAAATATCACTGCCATGTTGGAATCTAGGCTGCATACATAACGGGACATCCCCACTCATTATGAGCAGGTAGTAAGGTAGTCCAGTTTATGACTTGGTGTAATGTAGTGATGAATCAAGCACTATCATGTGGAAAAGTACAGTTCTTACTTCACAATCCTACCCACCACAGTCTTGGTGACTAAGGCTTGAGCTAAGTTCTGACCCAACAGCTTCTTTCACTACCTGAGTTTTAAAATCAAGCTGTCCATTTGAGTGCCTTTCTGGAAGGTGTTACAAGATCACCGCCAAGTGGTATGACTGCCAAATGGCTTGCTGTCGAAAACACATTCAGTAGGAGCTGAGATGGAACTTAGCAAATCACTTGATTCAAAAATATCCTTTTGACAGTTTATGAACATTCTTTGTATTACTGAACCTTCAGGAAATCTTGGGGTGGGGTGGGGTCCTAAGTGTTTGCTAGCACAGACACAGAAGAGTCACGGTCACCTTACTCAAACTTCTATAGAAAATGTTTTACCTACTGGCATTATTTGTAACGCCTCTGATCACTAAACCTAAAAGTCTGCATGTAAAACTTATCTTTTCAGTTTGCTTTGTATACTCCACTCAGTTTCAATTTCATCTTTTGTTTGTGGGCTCTTTCACATATGATGGAAGGGATACAGTTTACAAAAGAGTAACCCTGGATTTGTAAAACTACAAATCATCAAGGTGTCTAAATGGCAGGTGGAATATCTAAAATAACTTAATTCTTGAAATGGACTACATAAAGATGACTATCACTTTGATGGGGGCAGGGGTGATACACAGTTGCTAGAATTCTGTAGCTCTTTGTATAACAACTACATAGTGGATTCTTGATTTCATATAAATAGGTGAGGACTCTAAGGCTTTGTCTACACTGCTAAGTTTTTTCAACAAAAGGCAATTCAGAAGGCCTTGAATTTTGTGTGTGTGTGTGGAGACCAGAGAGGGAACAAGGGTAAGATGATGCACCCAATACTTCATTCTGTTAACATTACTAATGTGTGATAAAACAAATCAGTATAGAGACATTGGAGGGAGAGGTGACCTACTTTCAGGACCGGTATGCATTGTACATCGGATGTAGCCCCTACACAGAGAAAAGCATCTACAAAGCTATTATAAGGCTTTCTGGAGGGTCTGTCATAGCTAGAATCCTGATCACAATTTTAAACTGTATATTTAATTTTTAGGATTATAAAAAGTGTGATCACTTCCAAAAGCTTCTTGCCATGGAAGTGGTGTTATTTCAAATACTTTACATTATGGGGGAAAGTTCAAGAGCCCCCCACTTGGCAGGTGGTATTCACAGTAGCTGTGGGATACGAGGGTTTCCTCTGCTTGGATTTTTTATGCCTCTGCTAGTGGGTGTTCCTCCTAACACAAAGAAATATTACAAGAACGTTTTCTCACAGTATTTTGCTGACTAAAGTAGGTATTTGTTGCTAAATAATCAGATGTTAGTCTATCTCTATACAATTTTAATATATATGAATAATTGCAATTGAAAGTGTGGCCTGCACTCTTTCTATTACACAGGCTTAGTTATAGGCACAGAAAAGCAACAGTTTTAAATGGAGAAAATATACAAATAGGTAAAGTTCTTCAAATTTATCCAGGAAAACTGTTTTTTGTTTTTTTTAATTCTTGTATAAATTTATCTCTGATATCTGTGCTAATACTGATTGCAGTTACTAACCAGTTACAGAAAATTTAAACTGATTTTTAGTATGCCAGTAATATCACCAGTTATTTTATACATTCTGTACTTCAGATTCTTTTAAGTACTTTCTCCTTTACAAGTCTACCATACCTTTTGCTTGATTCTGCATGAATGAAGTCAGAATCCTGCATCTGTACTTCCAGTCTCTTGCCAAGAATATGAAGGTAATGTTACAAATTCATCATGACTTTAATACAGGATCAAGGATTTAGCTTTGTTGAAATAAAAACTTTAATAAGTTAGCAGCTTTGGCAAGACAAGTTACAAATAACAAGGTGTTCATCTAAAGAAGAAAAGTTTGAAGAGTCTCTATTTAAAACTGTCATGCTGTAAGAGTATGCACACTTCAGCTCTTTAAATACTCAGACCTATTATTCATTGTTCTTGTTAAACAGGCAATGATTCAATAAAGATAATGAAAAACAATCCAGCGCTGTCTTGAAAAGTGCACTAGCAAAATTCATTTCAAAGTAATCATAGAGTAGTACATATAGCCAAAACCCTTCTTTCTAAATAAAGGTTAGCAAATGTATAAGGATGTTAAAGCTTAAATGTTTTGTGGTAACTGGCAGGACATTTTGTATTGCTAAGATACCAAACACTCATTACCTCAAAGCAACTTGAAAGTCTAAGCTATATTAACATATTTCAATACAACTTACTTATTGTCAAGCTGAAACTGTAATTTGGTTTTAAAATGGCAGATTACTTTAGACAGACACATTCTCAGTGTGTTAATTTGAAGGTTAACTTGTCATCCATAATTGTGGAAGTGGCAATGCAACTGTAAAGTACATGTATCCTATTAGTCATACTAGATTGAGCTATAGTCTATCCTAGTGTACAACTGTCACGAAAACTTATTGCTGACAAGTAAAATATTTTTCTTAGTGTGGCAATTGCACAACTGGAGGATTATTAACAGAGAGTTAAAATAAGTATTGGTGCTGCGACATTTGTTTTGCAGGGAATAAAATCTCAAAGGATAATGATGCATAATAGTGGCTTCTCCATTTTAGAGAGTCCTCACTTGTCCATTTTAATTCAGACAGTGAAATTATGCTGTGATGATCAACTTGAGTAACACTTCTTGAATATAAAATCTACATGCATATTCACAGAGTGAGTTATTCAAATCAAAGATGTACCGAATAAAATCTTAATAATAAAATAACCAAGCATTTCAATACCTATTATTTAGTTGTTAATCAAGTTGCTTCTAACTGGAATTTCAGCTAGTTGTCATTCTTTAGCCAAGTGTCATTTAAAGGCAAAACTATTCCCTACCTTTGAAAATCTTTCTTGTTTGATCATTATCAAAAGCCTGTTGGCCAGCATGTATAAGATGCTAAATGCCTAATCATCAATGAAAAATTACTTTTGGAAAATAAGATTTGATCCCTAGAGCCATACAACTACAAGGGATGATGATCACCAAGACCAAACTCCACTGTATTTGATTTATACTCTTAGGCAATATGTGTTGATTTCCTCTTCCACACACTGTGAAAAAAGGTTAACAGCTTGGTTAACATCAAGACATTGATTTTGCAGGATTGATTCCATCTTGTTAATTTTCTCTTTCTCCAACTTCCGTATCTGTTCCAGCATCTCTTTACCCTTTTCCTACAAAAACAAAAAAATACATTTCCCAATGAAACTCTAACAGCACTGTACCATTTAAAACAAAGTCTTGCTATAGTCAATCATCTTCCTACTTAGACTCTTGTACCTGTGCCCGTAACAACAATCAATGCTGTCCAGTTTGTCTAGGTTACATAGTGTTCTTGCTCAGGTGCGCTGTCCCTCATACAGCATTTTGTCCCATCTACCTACAACTTGCAAACTTTTAGTGTGAGGTGCTGGAATGGTAAAAATAAAAGGTTCTTCAGTGCTTTCAGCAGCAAAACTTAATTGTGCAGAAGTGCCTTTTTAGAAATGGGGGGGTGTTTAGATTCTGAATAGCCCTGTCTTTGGATGGCATCCATTTTTGGACTGAAAGTTTAAATAAATTCTAGGCTTTACTTCAACAAAACCAGTGACCTTTTAGAAGTCAGCAACTAGCCTCCTTGCTCCACAAAAAATAGGCAATTATGCTGATGAGGAAAACGGGGGCCTGTAATTCTCTAAGGTGGTAACAAAAAGGAAATGGGGCTTGTTTCACATCATATAGTCTTGAGCTGCCCTGAGCAGCCTTAAACAAAACAGTGATAAAAGCCTGAGCCCTCTGTAGGCTACAGCCTTGCCCATTGCTGTCATCAGCTTATCTGTGCTGATGGAAATTAGGGCTCCCGCTACTCCTAATGTAAACATAGTCACAGTGTGGCAGAGCTGTAGGTTGTGCTAATGCAGTAAGCATGCTCTGACATCCTCATCTGTGGCTGGTGTGCTTACTGCTCCGCTGCTTCAAGTTTCTTGTGAGGATGTATTAGTGGGACGGTGTCACCAGGAACTACAACTGGAGCCTGACTAAAGATGGTATGAAAAGGAAGGGAAGACAACTGGATTTAGGAGTTAAAAACAGAAGAGTCAGGAAATCTAGAAAAATTACTGGCTTGATGCCACATCCTTGGCAATTAGACCAAAGGAGCTGGCAGGAGTGATAGGGAGGGCCCAGCCAGAGAGAAGCCAATCACACTACTCTTGGTCATAAATACTCCAGGATTTCTGTATTTAGCATCTATTTTCCAATAATACTTGGTGAAAACCAGAGGTCCCCATCTCCCTCAGAGTCAAAACATCCCATAATATTTATCCCTACTCCCCTTTCATCATTATAGTTTGAATTAGCTAAGGTAGAAACACCTGCAGTGTCTTCCCACAGCGGGGGCTGGACTAACTCATCGACCACCTATAACCCCTAAAATCATGTTCTCCCTCCCACTTACCCTGCTTTCAATTTGAGTGGGGTATTAGAAGATCAGTGGTCAGAGGAATGTGGTGCTTTCTAACCCTGTATTTACACAAAACGGGGGCTCCCTGCAGCTCCTCTCCACTCCCCCTTCACCCTCTATGTCCACTGTGGTACCTAGCTACAGCTTCTCCCATAATCTCCCTACATTGCTGCAGTTGCAATTTTAAAGCCCCCTTCCCACCCATCTACCTGCTGCTGCTCCCATATACACTGCTCCAAAGAGTGCACCAACCCCTAGTGTACTTTAGACCTGGCCCTATTGGTTACAGGGCTTTATACTGAAATCCTTCTGGTGAGTCTACGCAGACTCCAAACCTCAGCCTTTTTGTAACTGGTGATCCTCATACTGGCCTACATACACCATTGGTCACAACAACTTAAGAAGAATACACTAATATTTATTACAGCAAGTCCTTGGTACCACTAGCTAATTTAAATTAAAATCCTCATAATTCAACATGCAATCTGGAGCTCAGGCACTACCATCGCAAGCTATTATGATATTAACTCAAAACAGTGCTGAGCACATTGATGCACTTAATCAGTGGTATCCAACGTGGGGCATTGAAGGGAGACTTACAAAGAAAAGTCTGTGACTTTTAAACTGAAGTGTTTGAATCAATCCTGTCACTACAAGGAAGTGATAATGGGCACCCCAACCCCTCCCTTTAGACCCAAGAGCAGCAATTGTGATGGCTGGGAGTGCTCTGACCAGGGGCCATTCCTTCCGTGCTGGGGCTGTTGAGTAGTACCAAGGTCTGGCTGGTGCAATTACAGGAGATGGAAAGAGTAGTCTGGTCTGCTCCATTTCAGGCTTTGGGAACCTTAGGCTGAGCAGGACAGACGTTTGACTGACCATGCCAGAGCCTAGGGAAATAGTTGAAGGATTGATGGCTTCTGGGCATTTCTGTAATGTGTACATACTCGAGACTGAACAGATTGCACACAAGTGCACTACATAAATATTCTTTACCATCCAACAAACTGGAGCATTAAATAGTATCACATCTGCAAACCACGAGTGGAGTGAATTACCCAAATCACCACCTTGCAGTGAAACTGAATGTACCTTGAAGGTTTCCATAACCACAGCAGCACTTTCATGTTGCTTATAGAGTTCATGTCTTCGATCTGGCTTAGTCAGAAACCGTGGTTTCTTCTTCACTGGATCATCATGACCAAATGTTGGTGAACTGGTTTTTAGTAACTGAGTAATATTTGGCACAAAAATAAAAGGCTTAAAAACAGACCTAGAGAGAGGAAACAGAACACAGATCCTTAATTGATATAGTTTTATTAAAAGTACCAAGCAGAAGTCAATGCCTCATTGTATTTTCCTTCCATTTATCCCCTCTACTTCCACTGGAGAAAGGTGTCAAATAACTCTTAGCCTTGTTGTAATTACTCAGATAAAATGTGTATGATGTCTCCCCACATTTACATCAATGTTATATATGTATGTAAAGGGGTAATGAACCCCTAAATTATGACTTATGCATTTGGCTCTCACTACATTTTGGGACTTGTTTTAAAATAATAATAAAACGAAGCTAATAAGCAAATAAACGACACCATCTTATAACTTAGAAAACATTTGCTAACTTTTCATTTTAATTAGTTATTGCATCACCTGTCAGGGTCTGGAGTTCCCGTAAAGAAATGAATACAAGGGAGATTAGGCTCCTGAGGTAGGATAGAGACCATACTTCCAGTTGTCATAAATCCTCCTTCCATATTAATGCCACTCTCTTTATCCCGAAGAATTTCCATCATTGTTTCAGAAGTTATATTGCCTTGTTTTGTTTAAAATACAAAACAATGAATTTATATACAAGACTAATAGCAACTAAATATCAGCTACGCTAGAACTGCCTGCTTTACTCCTCACATTTTTCAAAGATAATGTTCATGTTAATATGCTATGTTGGCAAAAAGGCCAACTGGTGCAAAACAAGGGATATCAAGACTAGTTTCTTACACGGTAGTTAAAAACATGAAAGAGACACTTTAGCTCTGTCATAAAAGCAATCAATCCTTCAGCCCACATACATACTGGAATAAGCCACATGTTTAAAATAGCAAATAAGATTACTGTTTTATTTTTATCTTTTCTGATAAGGAAATGACAATGAGATATTGCAATTATGACTCAAGTGCTATAACAAATGTATTTTGGACTTCCAAAGTGTATGATAAATAATAACCCTAGCAAATAGTTCAGATAAAATAACTTTTCAGATGAAAATTCATAGTTCAAGATTAAAGACTAAACTTCCTAAATGTTGTGTGGGAGTTAAGCAGACAAATCACAGTATTGCTTACTGGTATTATCTGTGTACAAATCCCACTAGACAGCTTTGAAAATGTAAAACTAATGACAACTTTATGTGGATTTCCCGTGCACTTCTTTGAAAACGCACCTTGAAGAGATTAGACTATTACTATTTTACTTCCCAGGTAATTTATATTTCAAGATAACCCGCTGAAATGATGCACTAGAGAACAATCAGTTTTATATCTTGAATGGAATGGAACCACACTAACGTAGCCACATGTGATACTGATTAGCAAGCACCAAACTAAATAAGGCAAACTTGAGTTCAGCATCCTTGTGAAAATAGTTTTCTTTCTGAGATGGGGTGAATGGAACCCCTTCATTGGTATTGGCTATTCTTGTGAAAATTCTAAAAGTAAATTATTTTAAAGTAGATAGTGTTCAAATGCTGTCTCTGTTTTGTATATATACTGTAGTGGTTTATGTGAATGCCTAGTGATGTACTGCCAATATTTTAACAAGGGCATCTACAGATATTTTTTCTCCAAATCTGGTATTACAGGTGAACAAGTGCTTATATAAAAGAGAGAAACAGCTAATCTATTCATTTGTTTTTCCATTTTAAAGGGATATTGGCAACTTGAAACTTCCTACACTTGCTATGTTTCCCTCATACCATCTCTCAGTGGATTAGGATTTCTAGTTTAAATGGCCTCACCATTTCTAAGAAAAGACTGCTGCTCAGTGAGAAAACTTAAGTTGACTTGTCGAAGTTTCCCTGTATATGATGCAAGTTGCAACCCATGCGGCGCTTCAAGAATTGCACACGGTTAATTAACCATGTGCACTCTTCTCCAGTGTATGGGCACAACGGGCTGGAGGAAGCCAGCAGGAGGAATTCATCACAGTAAACCAGACAGGCAAATGACGGACACTAAAGAGAGGAGGCAGTTTTCATATTTGGTCAAGGTCAGTCATTGCAAACCAAGACTAAGTGCAGGTCAGCAGCTTGTCCAGCAGGCACTATGTATTACATTTTTCTTGTCTAGATCAGGTTTTGATTCTCCTAGGTTCCCCATATAGTCTCTCAGTAGCTACTTTACAAATATAAATATCATAGCTATTTTAAAAGTTTCTCCACCCATCAAAGATCAGGAGACTGGAAGACTTTTTTTTTAAGCTATTGGGAGAAAAAGCTTGGAAGGGTAGAGTATGATAACTATGCCTTTGTTGCTGCTCTAAATTAAATCACTTTTAAGGCATGGATTTAAAAAAAAAATCTAAAGGAAATGAAACTATATCAGGCTGATCACCTAGGGTGATTTAAAAATGGCTGACGTGAATACCTGAAAATGGGGATTTAGGTGAAAATGCTGATAGAACCTTAACACTGCTATAATACAGGTATTAAATATTCAGAACCTGCAATTCCCAAAATGGATGCAAGATTTATATGAGCACCAGAGTAAGCTATCTATAGATAATTCCCTAGCACGCAGTGAATAAGTGCTAAAGCTGGGGTGACAGGCCTCAAAAAAACAAAAAGCACCCAGAGATGCAATTTGATTTCCGTTTAATCATTTCAAATGCAACAGTGAATACAAATGCTATTTTGATGTATATGTAACACAGTTAAAAGCTGCCACATAGAAGCAGTTGGAAGAGAAGTAGTAGTTTCTCTCTGCATAAATGTGAAAAAAGTTATGTTAATAAGTCAGTAATTAAGAATTCCCTCTGATAGTGCTGTAAACTCCTTTATCCTGTGTCCAGACAGGGTGTTTTACTAGACTATATAATTTTAACAGTAACCTTTTTTAAATTATGTTTTTAATATGGTATCTTCAAGTCCAACCCAAAAAAAAAAAAAAAGGTTAGATTAGGCAGAATGACTTCATATTCATATGAAAATAGTGTTCAGAGGTGGGTTCAGTTAGGCACTGTACTAATAGAGGCCTGCTGCAAAGCTTTCCCAAGCTTGTATGGGTAGCAGTGAATTTTTGGAAGTCTTTTTTTCTGGCAAGTAGGTGGATGGAAAATAACCCACCTGCCTGAGCCCGGAACCCCTTCCCATACCCCGAACTCCTCATTTCTAGCCCCACCCCAGAGCCTCCACTCCCAGCCAGAGTCCTTGCCCTCTCCCACACCCCAACCCCAATTTCGTGAGCATTCATGGCCTGCCATACAATTTCCATACCTAGATACGGCCAAAAAGTTTGCTCAGCCCTGGCCTATAGGTACGGCTGCAGTATTAAATATTTAATATATAAAATTTGTTTATGATTTCTCTCCACTCAATTGAGAAAGATGCAAAAAATATTAGAAAACTTAAAAATAGTGAACAGCCCTTAAAAATCCAATCACTCTAATATTGTCTTCAATTGAATTATTATTGAATTAATCCAGTGTAGTACTTACTACCACAGCAGACTTTTTAATCGCTTGAATTAAATGCACACACCATACTAAATACTTTATTTGATTTGCTATAGTCAAATAATAATGGATACCTTTGTGTTTATTCAGTAGCTTATAGCCTTCACAGTATCTGCCCCTTGAAGTTGTCATTCTGGCAGTATTTACGTAGGAATATACAGCAGCAAAGTCAAATTCTTTTTCACCTTCCCACCAGCCTTTGCTCTTAGCATAATCTCTCATTTTGGGATGTTCCCGATCGATCTTGGTTGTTATAGAGAGCTGATTGGAGATATTCCGCACACCCTCTATTTATAAAATGGGGAAAGAGATCATTTAGTGTCCTTTATGCATTGATTTATCCAGTATTTTATTTGTTTACATTTAGCTTACTGAAACATATTTTATATTTAAAAGCTTTTTTGAAGTTCTCATATAACCTGCTGAGTTCCCCTGCAGTCATAGGAATATTTTTGGCTTCTCTCTCCCTCTCCCCCCATCACACATCCAAGCCATATCCAAATTCTGCTGCTGCTGCATCCTCAGCAGCTCTGATATTCACTTTTATTTCCATTCCTACAGCCAAGTGTTTTGTTCAGATCCTCGTTATATTCCAGCTCAACTACTTTACTGGCCTCCCAAACAATTATCTTCTCTGCCCATCAATTTGATCCGCTCACTCCTCTTTGAATCCTTCCCGTGGCTCCACGTCTATTATCACATCAGTTTTTAAACATCTTGTCACCACCCTTAAAGCGCTACATAATTCTGCCAGTCTCTTGTCATGCTTTACATTGCCTATGTCCTCTCCTCCATCGGTGTTTGCTTTCACGGTCACATCTATGGCCCCCTATATATGGTACAACCTCCCTGAGCTCATCCGTAAGCCCCTATTCTGCCTACAATTAAGTCCCTTCTAAAGACCCATTTCTGCTATTGACATGAAAGCAGCGTGGCACACACATACCCAGAAGCTAGCTGGATCCCCCACATCCTAATGAAGCAGTTTGTATATGAAAAGTGGGGAATTACTAATGCTGTTGCAGAGGGAAGATTTAAAACTCTAATGAAGAATGTTACCCATACCTTCTATTTTCTCTGCTGCCCAGTATTTTCCTGAAGTCTCCAGTACCCAAGCCTCCTTTCTATCAGCTATCAGAAAACTGTTATGGTAGGTAAATGCCATGTGACTCTCCATACAGTTTCCTCCTTGTCCATATTTTTCTAGCAAGTCAACCATGACAGTGAGGGCATTTTCAGCTGTATCTGCTCTTTCGAGTCCAAGTCTAAAACAAAATTAAGATGTTATCTTATGTATTTATCTTGTTTTAGAAGAATTCTTGAACATGATTAAAGTTGAATCTGAACAGTGAATACTGTGGTGGGGTGTGGGTACCCTGTCCCTGTCTAAACCAGAAAGGGATCAGACCCCTTCACTGGGGAAGAAAGGAGGAACCTACCTGAGCTCCTCGTTAAGCTGCTGGACTGTATATCTGATTGGCTGTGCCTCCTCCATGGAGGAGGATGCAATAAAATGGAAGTGTGCGAGGGAGGAAGAATGTTCACAGGAAGTGTCCTCATTCACCCCCCATTCCCAGGTGGGAATTACTGCCTGGTCTGAATTAAGAAAAAAGGGTTAAACTATTGGCAGAGACTTCTATCATAGTAAGACTAGTTTTGTTCTTAATTGCTTGTTTCTGGCCAACAGGAAATTGGCAAAAAAAGAAGCTGGACTTTTTTTGTTTTTGTACATTTGTTTTATTTGGGGATCTGTGGCCAAAACTGTGACAGAAAAAAAATTGGGGAAGAACATTACAAGGCATAACCCCAACCCCTCAAACTGCAATTGTGTGCTTGTGAGAATTTCAATTCATAATTATATCTTTTAAAAAATTCTAGAAGTACTGATAGAACAATTTCTAATATCTTCATTTGCACATTCCACATTAATGCTTCAGCCATGTCAAAGATTCACAATGACTTTAACAGAAGTTGGAGCAGGCCTTTCTTCCTAGAAGTGTTCATGTTTTAACCAAGAACAGAACAGCAGAAAAGGCAGGGTCCTTGCCTTCAGAGATATGTTTGTTTCTATATAAAAACATGTATCTGGGTTATAACTTAAAACCAAATTCAACATAGTATATCTATCTAAATACAACTAGAGTATGTACCAACCTGAGGAGGTCCATGCCTAGGAGTGCTTCATTATCACAGACTTCTTCTCGTCCCCACACTGCTTCATTCCCAATGCAAACTCCATGTTCATTGGCTCCCATTTCTGCACCCCATATCCAAGATGGACGACTCAAAACAACTGCATATGTTTTTGCTGCTTGCTCAATTTCTATATAAGTGCACTGCAACATAAACCATGGCATGAGAAGAGTAATCAAAAATCAAAATGCTACTTAATGAATGCAGGCCCTGAAAGTTCTCATTCAGCTGATTTCCTTTGTGAAAGGAGCTTCCAACAATAACCAACAAAATCGTATCTTCTCCTTATCCCCGCTGGAGCTGGCCCTGCTTATCCCACAAAACCATAGAATAGTAAACTATCATTAGAAAACCCAAATTCAATAGAAATATATGTATATACTATGTAAGTGAAGTAGTATAATTAATAGAAACAAGCTCTCTTTAAGGGTTCTCCATTCCTAATTTGCATCGGAAGACAAAATAATATCTGGTTTCCTATTCAAATGATTAAAGGGATACCCGCACATACTTTGGATCACCAAACTCCATCTATTTTAAAATAGTTATCCAGTCAAGGTCATTGGTTGTTAAACACTGCTAGGGAGGTAGTTAGCTACATATTTCAAAAGGCCCACAAACTAACTTCTATGCTGCAGCTAGATAAGAGTCTAGATTATCTGCTGTAGGAGATGTTGGGCATCTATAAATAAACTAACATGCTACTAACAATCTTCATCACAAAAGGCCAAGCATGACTTAGAATAGGACCCACAAAAAGTGGGTTTAGAGTGAGTTAAATAAAAGAGGGTCCTCAAAAGCAGAATCTGAAGGGGTGCACTGAGCTGACTCTCACTGCACTAAGTCAGTGGGTATTTCTGATGGAGGGTTCCGATCCTGCTGTGCTATTACACAGCAATACAAAACTTACACTCATAGACTCAAGAGACTCTAGGACTGGAAGGGACCTCGAGAGGGCATGAGTCCAGTCCCCTGCCCTCATGGCAGGACCACTATTTTACATCTTGTGCTTGGCCAAACATAGGAGATTTTTTTAAACTAATGTTTAATTCTTTACTATTTTTATTATATGGTGGACAAGCAGGGTTAATTTCTGTTCAGGAGCACTTTGCTCTTACCTCAAGCTTGTCTCCAGCCTTATGAGAAGCAGCAGGGAAATAGACTATCTCTTGCACTTCATCACAGGGTCTATCTGAATTTTTTCCAAAAACAACCCGGCTGCCAGCTGTTGCTGGAGGCAGGGCCACAAATGTGTCACAGGAGCGCGGTTCGGTGGGTCTCGAAGCCATCCTTGAAATAAATAACAATAAAATTCAGAGGTGGGGGTGCTGCGCAGCCATGAACAGGAGCCGAGGGCAGGGAAGGTGTTTCACCGAGGGCTGGAGGCTATCACACCGCTAACCGAACGACTGCTTTTTTCTGGCCTGGGTCCCCGAAACACAGACTAGAAACCCCCCTCTAGGAGAGAGCTGACGTGCGCAATGGCCCCCAGGGAGCCGGGACTCCAGGCCCCGTGCCCGGCCCCCGCAGCTGGCAGCGGGGCCGTTAGTGCAGCCCGAGCCCGTCTCGCTGCTCCCCTCAAGAGGGGGCGGGGAACCGGGACCCGCGGGGGCCAGGCGCGCCCAGGGCCGGCGGGGGGGGGGGGAATACAGGGATCCTGTAGGGACCCGGAACTGTCAGCGGCGGGAGGGGTGATCCCGGGAACTGGAGTTGGCGGGGGGGGATCGCGCGGGCGGGGCGGGGCGGGGCTACGGGCTGTCAGGCCCGGGCAGGCTCCGCGTTGGTCTCACCTGGCGCACGCGGCCCGCCGCCCGACTCCGTGTGGGGGCAGGTGTCGCCGAGCCCCGCCCCCGGCAGGAAGCCCCGCCCCCTGCCCCGGAAGCTGGGGCCTGGCCTGGCGCAGCAGAGCGACTCGAGCGAGTGGCCTGAGCCGGGCCCAGCGCCGCCGCCATGGGGAAATCCTTCGCCAACTTCATGTGCAAGAAAGACTTTCACCCCGCCTCCAAATCCAACATCAAAAAGGTGAGCGAGCGGGGCCGGAGTCCCGCTACATCCCCCCGATACCCCCGCGGCCGGAGACACTGACCTCCGGTACAGCCCCCCGACACTGCCCCGGCCAGAGCCCCATCCCCCACTACAGCCCCCCCGACACTGCCCCCTCCCCCCCGGTACAGCCCCCCGACACTGCCCCGGCCACAGCCCCATCCCCCGGTACAGCCCCCCGACACTGCCCCGGCCAGAGCCCCATCCCCCACTACAGCCCCCCCGACACTGCCCCCTCCCCCCCGGTACAGCCCCCCGACACTGCCCCGGCCACAGCCCCATCCCCCGGTACAGCCCCCCGACACTGCCCCGGCCAGAGCCCCATCCCCCGGTACAGTCCCCCGACACTGCCCCGGCCACAGCCCCATCCCCCGGTACAGCCCCCCGACACTGCCCCGGCCAGAGCCCCATCCCCCGGTACAGTCCCCCGACACTGCCCCGGCCACAGCCCCATCCCCCGGTACAGCCCCCCGACACTGCCCCGGCCAGAGCCCCATCCCCCACTACAGCCCCCCCGACACTGCCCCCTCCCCCCCGGTACAGCCCCCCGACACTGCCCCGGCCACAGCCCCATCCCCCGGTACAGCCCCCCGACACTGCCCCGGCCAGAGCCCCATCCCCCGGTACAGCCCCCCCGACACTGCCCCGGCCACAGCCCCATCCCCCGGTACAGCCCCCCGACACTGCCCTGGCCAGAGCCCCATCCCCCGGTACAGTCCCCCGACACTGCCCCGGCCAGAGCCCCCTCCCCCCCGGTACAGTCCCCCGACATTGCCCCGGCCAGAGCCCCCTCCCCCCCGGTACAGCCCCCCGACACTGCCCCGGCCACAGCCCCATCCCCCGGTACAGCCCCCCGACACTGCCCCGGCCAGAGCCCCATCCCCCGGTACAGTCCCCCGACACTGCCCCGGCCACAGCCCCCTCCCCCCCGGTACAGCCCCCCCGACACTGCCCCGGCCACAGCCCCCTCCCCTCCGGTACAGCCCCCCGATACTCCTGCGGCCGGAGACACTGACCTCCGATACATCCCCCCAATACTGCCCCGGCCACAGCCCCCTCCCCCAGTACATCCTCCCGATACTCCTGCGGCCGGAGACACTGACCTCCGGTACAGCCCCCCCGATACTGCCCAGGCCACAGCCCTCTGATATTGCCCTGACCACAGCCCCCTCCCCCGGTACAGCCCCCCGACACTGCCTCGGCCACAGCCCCCTCCCTCGCTACAGCCCCGCAGTACCCCGCGGCCGGAGACACTGACCTCCGGTACAGCCCCCCGATACTGCCCCGGCCACAGCCCCCTCCCCTGGTACAGTCCCCCGATACCCCCGCTGCTGGAGACACTGATCTCCGGTACAGCCCCCCGATACCCCCGCGGCCGGAGACACTCATCTCCGGTACAGCCCCCCGATACTGCCCTGGTCCCAGCCCCCTCCCCCAGTACAGCCCCCCGATACCCCCGTGGCCGGAGACACTGATCTCTGGTTCATCCCCCCGATACTGCCCCGGCCACAGCCCTCTCCCCCTGGTCCAGCCCCCTGATACCCCTGCGGCTGGAGACACTGATCTCCGGTACATCCCCCCGATACTGCCCCGGCCCCAGCCCCCTCCCCCAGTACAGCTCCGCGATACTCCCGCGGCCGGAGACACTGACCTCCGGTACATCCCCCTGATACCCCCGCGGCTGGAGACACCGATCTCCGGTACATCTCCCCGATACTGCCCCGGCCACAGCCCTCTCCCCCCGGTACAGCCCCCCGATACCCCCGCGGCCGGAGACACTGACCTCCGGTACAGCCCCCCGATACCCCCGCGGCCGGAGACACTGACCTCCGGTACAGCCCCCCGATACCCCCGCGGCCGGAGACACTGACCTCCGGTACAGCCCCCCGATACTGCCCTGGCCACAGCCCCCTCCCCCGGTACAGCCCCCCGATACCCCCGCGGCCGGAGACACTGACCTCCGGTACAGCCCCCCGATACCCCCGCGGCCGGAGACACTGACCTCCGGTACAGCCCCCCGATACCCCCGCGGCCGGAGACACTGACCTCCGGTACAGCCCCCCGATACTGCCCTGGCCACAGCCCCCTCCCCCGGTACAGCCCCCTGATGCCCCCGCGGCCGGAGACACTGATCTCCGGTACAGCCCCCCCGATACTGCCCTGGCCACAGCCCCCTCCCTCGGTACAGCCCCCCGATACCCCTGCGGCCGGAGACACTGACCTCCGATACATCCCCCCAATACTGCCCCGGCCACAGCCCCCTCCCCCAGTACATCCTCCCGATACTCCTGCGGCCGGAGACACTGACCTCCGGTACAGCCCCCCCGATACTGCCCAGGCCACAGCCCTCTGATATTGCCCTGACCACAGCCCCCTCCCCCGGTACAGCCCCCTGATGCCCCCGCGGCCGGAGACACTGATCTCCAGTACAGCCCCCCGATACTGCCCTGGCCACAGCCTTCTCCCCCTGGTACAGGCTTCCGATACCCCCGCGGCCAGAGACATTGACCTCCGGTACATCCCCCCGATACTGCCCAGGCCACAGCCCCTTCCACCCCAGTACAGCCACTAACCCCTGGTACAACCCCCAGCTACCACCCTGGCCAGAGACACTGACCCTCAGTACAGCCTCTGCCGGAGACACTGATCTCCAGCAGAACTCCCTGATACCACCCCAGCCAAAGATACTAATCCTTGGTACAGCCCTAGCCGGAGCTACTGACCCCTGGTACACCGCAGCCCGGTACGGCCCCGGCTGGAGACACTGCACAGGGTGGAGCCACTGACCCCTGGTACTACCCCCTGATACCACCCTGGCCAGAGCCGCTGACCCCCAGTACATTCCTTCCCACCCCCTGGGTAACCGCTCTGGTAAATTTGGGCCATATATTTTTTTCCTCCAAAAGGAGTCCTAATTTTGATGGGGCTTGGCCATATCATGCTGGTTATTGACCTGAAGCAACTTGGGTTTGACAGTTTTAGAGTGTAACAACTTTGTTCTAGAAAACAAAATGTCTAAAACTGGCTGTCATACGTGCTATGACTTGTAGAGAGTGGTGAGACAGCATTCAGAGTTTGGGGACTAGTCAGGGGATGATGCATGACTCGGCGGAATATTTATTAAACGTTCCTTGTGCGTGCCCTAAGTAACCATGTACTCTTACTGATGTCACCTCTGCCATTCCACCACATACCCTGTCTACTGCTTTGTTTTGCTTTGCATCAATTCTGAAATTAAATTGTAAACATTTTGGAGCTGGTTCCCTGTATTTGAATGCGACTCCATGCTGATCCAGTTGCTGGATTTAGGGACCATCAGCATGGATTCATTGGCAGAAATGGGTTTCAGTCTGTATTATGAGATGCAAACCACACTTTGGGCACAGTAAAATATTAGCTAATAGTACCTAGAAAGAGGGCTGGCCTTAGGGGTGGGTCACCCGGGCAACCGCCCAGGGACACCATGGTCAAGAGGACACCGGGCAGCAGTGCAGAGGTGCTCCTTGTCAGTATGGATTCAGAAGCTTTTCCTGGTTAGCAGGGAAGCGCTGGGTGGTGGGGTGCCCAGTTTTCTCCCTGCTTCCTCCCAGTGGAGGAACATGAGGGAGGAGCGAGCAGTGATGCACAGGTGCTGCTCAGTCCCCAACATTCCTCCATGAGCCCAGGGGACTGTGGGGAGAGCGAGGAGCAACACCAAGCATTCTGTGCATCCAGATCACTTACCTCACCTGAACTGTGCTGTGAGGTGAGCATCAAGATTTGCTGCTCTGTTGTCTTCCCCTTACACAGCCCTGGGTGGCAGAAGTGACCAGGATGCAGGGAGCCCTGACCTTGCTTCTCCCCTCACAATCTCCTAGGGGTGTGTTGGAGGAGCAGCATTGGAGTGGGGAGTGAGCAACAAAACCAGCTGCTCCATGCATCCAGGTCAATTTCCCTATGTAGGTGAAAAAGGGGGCACAATGCAGGGGTTGGGGTGCAGGATGGGGGTGCAGGGGTTGGGGAGCCCACGAGGGCCAGGCAATGGGGGAGGTGACACCCAGGGAGGACAGGATACCAAAATACAAGTTCGCCCAGGGCACCATTTTCCCTAAGGCTGGTTCTTAAAAAGACAGGAAGTGGGTAATTTCTTGCTCAACTTTTCCAGATTCACATTATTTGATTGTCATGAGAAGTGAGTGTATTGTCAAAGTATTTAAAAACAATTAAAAAAGGAATGAGAGCCATCCTGGCTATCAGAGGCAGATACAATACATCAAGCAGCTGCCCAGGATGGATTTTCACACTGCAGCTATGTCAACAGTAGGCACACTTTACCAGTAGAGGATACCAGTATACTAAATTGGCAAAGTGCTCCTAGGGTGAATGCAGTTTATACTGACAAAGCTGTGCTTTGTATCTGTTTAGTAAAACCACCCTCTCATGATTGAAACAAACTACACTGTAAAAACAGCTTTGCCAGTGTAGCTGTGCCTACAATATACACTGCTCACTGACTTGGTTGTGCTGACAGAAGTCTGGAATGTAGACCTTTCCCAGCTTTGTCTATGCTAGAGCTTTTTAGGCCTCCTCTGTACATGAAAATTACTCTGGGTTGAGGTAGGGTTTGAATTTAAAGCAGAATATTGCGGAATAACTCCAGGTATGGCCACTTGTATTCTGGAATAAGAATGCCTTTTCCTGATTTAGCTTAATCCACAGTAAGGTCTGGTCTACACTAGGAAATTAGGTCAACATAACTAAATCGTTCAGGGATGCGAAAAATCCACACCCTTGAGCAATGCAGTTAATCCAACCTAACCTTTGGTGTAGACAGTGCTAGGTCAACAGGAGAATTCTGTCAACCTAGCTACTGCCTCTTGGGGAGGTGGATTATCTATACCAATGGGAGAACCCCTCCAGTCAGCATAGGTAGTGTCTTCACTGTTGAACTACAGCGATGCAGCTGCCGTTGCCTTTTAAGTGTAGACAATCCATAAGAGTTATCACACATGGCATAGCTAGCTATTCCAGAATAAATCTATGTGTAGACAAACCCTTACCTTGTTTGCCAATTAACTCCAGGTAGTTAACATATTTGTAATAAACATTTGGGGAGGATCCAGACTAACCTTTACATGTATCAGAGTAGTTAATGTGTTAAGTATGTTAAGTACCTTGAGTTAATGGGAGGGGGGGGAGAGAATCGCTAGGGCAGACAAACCTGAGGGGCTGGTTATAGCACATAAGGGGTAGGTCCTAATCTTGGCTGTAATCGGGAAGCAGATATGATATGGCCACATTAGCACATCTGTTTGCATGATCAGGTCCCTTATTTTAAGAGTCACTTGCATTGACATGTAGAAGTTGGAAATATGTTCTTTATTTCTGCATTTTTAAACATGAGATTGTGACTTAACTGCATTTTCTGTTAACAAATTATAGCTAGCTAATTATTGCTTCATTGAAAGAAGGACTGTATGCAAGATTGTGCTGTGAGATTGTTTAATCTGCACCTAAAAATCAATGTATGATGAGTATAAAATAACTGTATTTAACAGCCCATCTGAAGTGTGACCTCTTACTTTGCCTCTAATATACAACATAAGCCATGAGACAATTGTATACTAAAGCTTACAGCCACAAGATAGAAAATTGCACCAATAACAAATGAAGACTCTGGAACAAATTCATTGATAAAAGTGAGCATAGTCCTTGACAGAAGGTGCCTGTTCAGGAAAAAGTTTGTTTAGGGGATCAGGGCAGTACAAGGCAGCCCTGACTTCCTGTTCCGGTGGTGAGCAGTGCTGGCTGGAGAGAAGGTGTATGGCCAAAGCAGTTGGGCAAAATGTGGCTTCATTATATCCCTTAATCAGCTTCAGTCAGAGCTGCCCCACTACCTGACTGGCAGAAGTCTGGGGTAAAGGGTGGAAACACTATCTGACCTTCCCTGGAGCCAGAATGGGGCGGGGGGGCGGGGGGGGGGTACTTTGGCTTTATTCTATTCTATATAGGTTTTTATACTGCCCTACTTACCATAGCGTTGAAGTGTGTTCCAGGTAGTGTCCATTGAAAATATAACACTGAGCTCAGGCAATGACTGTTATTTAGTAACTGCTTTGAGTTCACCATTGTGCATATCTGTACATGTAAATGCATATGTGCAGTTTTTGTTATTAAATAACTTAATAGTTTGTAAAGGATCCAAGTGCTGCTAGGTGATTATCACACGATTATCCTTATCCAGGATGGGTGTGATTTATTTTGCTGTTCAGAAACCCACTTTTAGGCTGCAGTCTTGATCCACAGAACCAGGGACGACGGAAGGTCCCTAAAATTGACAGGGCCATGGGGACCCAAACCATGGCCCCGCTCCCTCACATTGCCCCCATTCCCCAAGGCCCTGCCCCCTCGAGCCGCCCCTCTCCAACACCTCTTCCCATTGCTCGCACTTGTGGCTGGTAAAAAGTGGGAGGGCATAGCAGTACCCCTACACAGAGCTGATGTAGCGCTGCAGCCAACTCTTTTTCCTACCCTGCTGAGATGCTTATTTCCAGCAGCCCATCCCAATCCAGGTGACGTTCCTCCTCCTGCCACATGTGAGATAAGAAAGCTATAATTTGACAATTCATTTTTTATAATTTCTGTGGCATCTCTGTAGAGTAAAATAACCTAAAGTTGGATGATGGTAGTATTGCTTCATCTTATTATCCTCTTATATGGTTTATTTAATATTATTTGCTTCATTTCTGTGGGTTAAAACGCCTTAAGTCTTCTCTTATTACAGTCCAACTTTTGCTTTCAGCTATTTTTGATGATGTGCACATCTATAGAAAAATGACCTCAAGATGATACCTCTTTTATCTGCATCATTTTGCAGTGCAATGATTGTTTGCTGCACATACAGACGTAGTTGGACATTATTTTATAGGATATAATTTTGTACAGGCATCCTTTTATTCTATTTTGTTTATATGAAGAATTTGTAGATGATGTTTGATCATAAGCAGCAAATCACAATTCTGATCATATTAATAATAGGGCTGTCAATTAATCACAGTTAACTTACACTATTAACTCAAAAATTGTGATAAAAAAATTAATCACAATTAATCACACTAACAATAGAATACCAATTGCAATTTATTAAATATTTTGGATGTTTTTTCTTCATTTTTAAATATATCAATTACAACACAATACAAAGTGTACAGTGTTCACTTCATATTATTTTTTATTACAAATATTTGCACTGTAAAAATGATAAAAGAAATAGTATTTTTCAGTTTACCTCATACAAGTACTGTAGTGAAATCTCTTTATTATGAAAGTGCAACTTACAAATATATACAAATATGCAGTTGTTACATAACTGCACTCAAACAAAACAAACAAAACCTTAGAGCCCACAAGTCCACTCAGTCCTACTTCTGTTCAATAAATCACTCAGACAAACAAGTTTTTTTACATTTACAGGAGATAATGCTGTGCATGTCTTAATTACAATGGCACCTGAAAGTGAGAACAGGCATTTGCACGGCACTGTTGTAGCTGGCATCACAAGATATTTACATGCCAGATGTGCTAAATATTCATATGCCTCTTCATGCTTTGGCCATCATTCCAGAGGACGTGCTTCCATGCTGATGACGCATGTTAAAAAAATAATGCATTAATTAAATTAGTGACTGAACTCTTTGGGGGAGAATTGTATGTCTCCTGCTCTGTTTTACCCACATTCTGCCATATAGTACATGTTACAGCAGTCTCGAATGATGACCCAGCACATGTAGTTCATTTTAAGAACATTTTCACTGCAAATTTGACAAAATGCAAATATGATACCAATGTGAAATTTCTAAAGATAGCTACAGCACTTGACCCAAGGTTTAAGAATCTGAAGTGTCTTCCAAAATCTGAGAGGAACGAGGCGTGGAGCATGCTTTCAGAAATCTTAAAAGAGCAACACTCTGATGTGGAAACTACAGAACCCAAACCACCAAAAAGGAAATCAGCCTTCTGTTGGTGGCATCTGACTCATGATGATGAAAATGAGCATGCGTCAGTCTGCACTGCTTCGGCTCGTTATTGAGCAGAACCCATCATCGGCATGGATGCATGTTCTCTGGAATAGTGATTGAAGCATCGAGAGACTTATGAATCTTTAGCGCATCTGGCACATAAATATCTTGTAATGCTGGCCAGATCAGTGCCATGCAAATATCTCTGCTCACTTTCAAGTTCAACTTTCATGATAGAGACTGCACTACAGTACTTGTATTAGGTGAATTGAAAAATACTATTTCTTTTGTTTTTTTACAGTGCTAATGTTTGTAATAAAAAATAAATATAAAGTGAACACTGCTCACTTTGTATTCAGTGTTGTAAATGAAATCAATATATTTGAAAATGTAGAAAACATCCAAAAATATTTAAATAAATTGTATTCTATTATTGTTCAACAGTGTGATTAATCGTGATTAATTTTTTAAATTGCTTTACAGCCCTGGTTAATATATAAGTAGACTGTGAGACTATATTGTTTTATGTGCATCTCTGCTATAACAGGATTTTACTTATAGGTAATGAACATTTAAGATTAATTTTTAACTAGTGTGTATTTTAAATAGGTATGGATGGCAGAACAGAAAATATCGTATGATAAGAAGAAACAAGAAGAACTAATGCAACAATACCTTAAAGAACAGGAATCTTATGATAATAGGTGAGAACTTCCGCAGTATTAATAAAAGCTCAATTTTCCTTCCTCTCTGTATTCTGTGGTATTAAGAAACAGACCATATTCAGGTGCTTGTGGTTGCATCACCACCTGGTTTCCATAAGTCCCATAGTCCTAAATGTTTCTCATCATTTTTAACAGTGATTCATAAATTTGAGTCTACGTAAGCAGGGGTCATATAGATTTTGGTCCCTCCTTTTGTTTTGGACCATCAGTTTTCTGTTTGCTCCACTAATACTTCAAAAGTTTTATGAGTATTTATCTGATTCATATAAATGCAATACTGCAGTCTCTGCTTGAAGCAACAAGTTACCAGAGATTGCTGCAAATATGTGTGGTACAAGTGTACTAGCCTAAGTCTGCTTTTCATAATGCTGCTAGCACAGAAGTGAGACAGGTGTCTTCTGAAACGTTCATGTATTGTGTTATGTAGCAGTGCCTGCAAAGCCATTGACCAATCTCTATATTCTTTTAATATTTAATCTGTAATGTTACCCTAACAAATGGGAAATCGTGAATTGTTGTCACAATTCTCGTGTGCTTTTCATGTCTATTTTAAAATACCTCTTTTAGTAAATAACGTAAATTTGTGTATTTCCTGTGATATGTCCTAAACTGTTCTTTTAATTTAGATTGCTTATGGGTGATGAACGTGTGAAGAATGGTCTTAATTTTATGTATGAGGCCCCACCAGGAGCAAAGAAAGGTACTTCTGATTTCTTACCATCTTGTGAGAAATTTGATCTAACTATGTTGTGCGCTTGCACAAAAAATGTTAATAACCTTAAGGTTGTAAAGTCAGGTGCTCAAAAGTTAGGAAATGACATACTTAATGTTGCCCCGGCAACCTTTGTGCACTTGCATTATGAGATATGCAATCTTTTATGACATGATCACATACTATTGTTTCCACAAGAAAACTGTTTCCCAATGTTCTCTGGAATGAGAAACTTTTTTTTTTAAGTATAAATATTTTTACAAGATGTGCCTTCTGCTGATCCCTGACAACGGTGGTCCCTGTTTCCCCTGCCAAATTTCAAGCTTTTACTCCAAAGCATGGTGGTGCTAGAGCTTCTCACTGAAATGGTTGTAAAGATTTTTTTCTATTTTAAATCCTGGGCAAAACAACATTTTTTACCCTAATAGTGTTCTCTGAAATACCCTAAGCTTTTTTGCTGAAACTTAAAAAAATCTCAGCCTAAGGCAGAAACCTTTCATGGGAAATGTTAACCCAAATGATTGAAGTTTGGGAAAGTTGTTATAAGTGACTGAAATAGGGTCTTATAATGGGAAGTGTCAGGCAGCCTTTCTATGGTAGGACCTGCCTGCAATAGTGTTTTGTAGATATATAGAACACTAGCAGATTTTTTTTCTATTTCTAAGTGAGTTTGTAGTATGAATAAGGTAGTACTTTAACAAATCTAATGTAACGTGCTAAGATTTCTTCTAATTACAAGAGAGTACATCGCTAAAAAGCGTATAATGTTTAATCAGAATAATTAAATAACCCACATCTTGTCAGTATGACCAGAGAGAATCTGAATCCACATTAGAAGCCCTTGGAAATGAGACAGCTTCTTTGTTGTAAAGTAAGTTCTATAATTTAACTTAAAGGTTCTTAAACCGGGTTTTTAAAAAGACTGTCAATTTAAACAATCTTAGATACAAATGTAATCTTTTAACTTTACTGTTGTTACAAGTAGCCCTTAAAATGACTATCTCTGAAATACAGGAATATTGTTTTCCTCTAGTTTTTGTGTTAGTTTACTTTGTGTGTCTGACAGCATTTTGTGTATAATTGGATTGTCTCTTTCCCGGTATAGTCAATAGGTTTTCCCTGTGTTCCAGTTTCCCTTGAAGTGAGAAACATTTTTTTTTAAGTTACAGTTATTGTAAAACCACAAAAATTAGCAAGGGATTAAGGAACTGGCATAGTACCTGAATTAATGTTTTGTTTTGTTTTTTTTGTTTTAATGACTACATTTCTAGTTGGTTTTTATGGTACTTTTAACCAAAGACATTACTATAACTAGAACTTGCCTTACAGTAACAATGAAATGGATTTCCAATGGTTTCTAATGAGAAAACTGGTTGATTGAGTTCCTCTTCATGTCAGCAACCTGTGTCCCTGCTAGGAAGTACAGTAGAATCTTACTAATGAAACAGATTGTGAATTACCACATTTTATAAATTAGCAAGTAAAAATAGTCCTTTGTCAAGATAAATGAACAAATTTTGTGACAAATACAGTTTAGGTTTAATTATTTATTTCATTTCATAGTCCAGTAGTAAATGTAGGTGAGTATCATAGATTTTGCCCCAAATCCCTAAATGGCCCCCTCAAGGATTGAAGTCACAGCCCTGGGTTTAGCGGAAAAGTAATGATAACCAGTAATATGAGATCCTACGACAGCATTATTGTTCAATTGCTACAATGTCGAGTGAGGCTGGTAGAGTTTATGTAAGAATAATCAGATTTGTGGTTAGCTAAGTGAAAATTAGTGAGGTTCTACTGTATCCATAAGAAAGCATCCCTGTAGAGAGATGGTGAATAGTTATCCAGGAATAGTGACTGTATTTAGAAAAACCTAAAAAATTCTTAATGTTATAGCATTTGCAGATAATTACTTAATGCAGTGGTTCTCAACCAGGGGTATGCATACCCCTGGAAGTATGCAGAGATTTTCCAAAGGGTACATCAACTGATCTAGATTTTGCCAAGTTTTGCAACAGGCTACATAAAAAGCACTAGCGAAGTCAATACAAACTAAAAGTCATACAGATGCTCTATATACTGTACACTGAAATGTAAGTACAATATTTATGTTCAATTTGATTTATTTTATAATTATATGATAATAAGAAAATATGCAATTTTTCAGTCATAGTATGCTATGACACATATTTTTATGTCTGATTTTGTAAGCAAGTAGATTTTAAGTGACGTGAAACTTGGGATACTTGTGGGTATGCAAGACAAATCAGACTCCTGAAAGGGGTACAGTAGTCTGGAAAGGTTGAGAGTCTCTGACTTAAACTTTAAGTCTTAAAGGATCTGTGCCTATATTACTGTTGTATCTAACTCACTGTAATGTATCACTGGACTTTTCCTTAAATCAAAATCTTTGTATGATAAACATTAATTTCATTTTGTGTAATAATGTTTCACTAAGAAATCTTATTTTAAGTAGTTTCTCAAGAATTGAAAACGTAGGCCCCAATCTTGTAAGCATTTAAGCACATGTATGACTTCACTGGCATAAGTAGCCCTGTGGAAATCTGAGACAACTCACAGTAGTGAAGTTAAGCTTGTGCATAAGTGTTAGGAGGATCAAGACCCTAGATACTGGCCCATTAGGTTATTTTGTTACTCTGAACTTCATTTTATTTACCACTAATAAATGCAGAGCTCAACACCAAGGTGCAAAAATGCTATATAACTTCAGCTATGTCCTCCTTCTCCTTTGTTGTGTTAATTTAAAAAGTCTGAGGGGAGGAAGTTTTATACCTATGTTTCAAGGCAGTATTACAATATTATAAATCTTTAAAATGTTTTGCCTCCAATGTAGATCTCCACAACAGGCTATGTCCGTGATTAATGTCCTGTCTTATTTTTTTTCATGCTTTTCTGTACTTCAAAGAAGAATCCAAAGAGGTAATCCAGCACATCAATTCTTAACACTTTCTTTACAATTACTTAATATAACTTTCAAACCTGATATGAGATTTTCAGCATTCTTGTATTTTATGTTTTACAGCAAGAGGGAGAAACTGAGTATAAATTTGAATGGCAGAAAGTAGCCCCACGAGAAAAGTAAGAACTATTTATTTATCTGGATAAAATCCACTCTTTTTGGAATTAGTTTCCATTTTGTTGTGCTTTCTTTCCTTCTGTTACTTTTCAAGCAGATGGTTTCTCTTATTCTGTCATGTCTGGTTAATCAAGCTTTTAAAAACTAGAACACACAAAACTCCTCAATCAGCTGTTTTTCTCTTGGTTTTGTTGTGGGTGCATATTTGAAAACCCCTGTTTTAGTACTGCACACACTTAAGTACGCTTTTAAGTTATTTGAAATTCCTCCCACTTGTGTGTATTGTTTGAGATACTTTGATTTTGGGATAGATATTAATCCTATACATCTAACAATGAGATGTTCTTTGGTAGTTTTGTATATGATCGTTTGAAAAAACTTTTCTGATTATTTGATTGTATTAATCTTAAGACTTTAATCTGTTTCTTTCTGCATGTAACAGATATGCTAAGGATGACATGAACATCAGAGATCAGCCATTTGGTATCCAGGCAAGTTACATTTACCTTTGAGTGTCTTAGGTGTATTTCACATGTTTGTCTAACTACGTGACATTCACATTAATTGTATCCTATTCAGTAAGTTAAAACACCTCCTTAGACTTAAGAACATAGCAAGTTACTAGAAGACATGAAATTATATTGTTAACTCAATTATGTCTATGCTGTTTATTCATCAGGTGCGGAATGTAAGGTGTATTAAATGCCACAAGTGGGGTCATGTAAACACTGACCGAGAATGTCCTTTGTTTGGTCTTTCTGGAATTAATGCAAGTTCAGTTTCCAGTGATGGATCAGGTAGGCACTAGAAATGCATTTAAAATGTTTTATAATTGTCTATCTCAGAAAGGACTGACTATAAATCTTGAAGGCATTTCTTAGATCTAAATATTGAATGTACAGGAACATCATGTTTCAAATGGTAGATGAAATAGGAAACAAGAATCCTTGATTCTAAATGTTGTATCTATTGTAATTTCTAGATCATATCTTAGATTCCAAAAATCTAATTATCTAATTAGTAATACGTGAAAAAGAAATCCCATGAACATTGTCCTGGTGACATTGCTTTGCCTCTTTATGTAGGCATCTAGTTCTGATGCGGCCTTGTGATGTCTACTTCACATCTACTTTCTGAATGGAAAAAAGATTCTTCTTTGTTGATAAACTAATGAGTTAAATGGACCATCAAAATTGTGTAACCACAATTCAGACTCAAACCATAAGGGCATGGGAAGTAGGGAACACCAGTTCATACTGGTGACATACCGTATATACTCGTTCATAAGCTGAATTTTTTTTAGTAAAAAAGGGAAGCACCAGAAAAGGGGGTTGGCTTATGAACGAGTATAGAGAGGGAGAGGTGGACACAGCTCCTCCCTACAACAGAAGGAGCAAGGAGAGGCAGCAGAGCCAGAAGGGAGGAGGCGGGGCCAGAGTCTCTGCTTTTGGCTAGGCTGCTGTCCCCCCAGCTTCTGAAGCAACTGCAGCTTCGGGGCTGGCAGGCTGCAGCCATGCTGTTTGGCCCCGCCTCTCAGAGCAGGCTGTGGCCACACTGCCCAGCCTGGTGGAGCACGCTGTGGCCATGCTGCCCGGTCTGGCCCGCCGGAGCAGACTGTGGCCACGCTGCCCAGCCTGCCGGAGCAGCTCCAGCCAGGCCAGAGACATCCTCCCCTGGCCCTCCCCAGATAAGGTAGGAAGGGATGGGATGGGGAGTATGTGGGGGTCCTGGGCTAGGGGTGGAGTCATGTGGGGGGTGGTCACAGGGGTTACTCCCCTGATTCCCAGCTTCTCCCCCCACACCTCCAAAACATTTCCCCACCAGTTGCTGTCCTGGCCCATCAGGGTAAGCAGCTGGTGCGCCGGGATACTTTGTTTACCTAGGTATACCTCTGTGCCTGTGGAAGCTGGTTAACTTTCTGAGCAGAGAGGCCAAGGATAGAAGCTAAACTATGTTGCTTTCATGTAATAACTGTTAGTTCTTTTTGCATAGTCAGCCTGTCTTATTTAAAGGGACTAATTCAAAAAGTTATTTGGTGTTCCTTTATTGAAAAGTGCCATAAAGCTTTACTTCAAGAAACAGTATATCATGCTGCTTTGCTTTTAAGTAAACTCTGAGTGTGCCAGGCCTTTTTCTAGTTAGGTATCTGTCCCCAGGGCTTCTTCCCAAGCAACTGCTAGGAGCATAGTGAAAGGGATTTAGTACATCTGACATACTTTCCATTTAAACATAAGCACTATAAATTCCACAGTTTGTGTGCTCTGAAGCCAAGCACCTCCTAGCACAGAGGTGGGCAAACTTTTTGGCCCGAGGGCCACATTGAGGTTGCGAAACGGTATGGAGGGCCGGGTAGGGAAGACACCCCCGACCCATCCAACTCTCCCTGCTCCTTGTCCCCAGACCACCCCCTCTTGGGACCCCCACCCCCACCCCATCCAACCCTTCCTGCTCCCTGGAACCCCACCCCCTATCCAACCCCCCCCTCCCTGTTCCCTGACCACCCCCTCCTGGAACCCCCACCCCTAAATACCCCCTCATCGGGTTTGCTGGTGGTTTCAGCAGCCAATGAGTGGGAGCAGCAGGGGCCAAATCCCAAGGCCAAAGATGCAAAAATCTAGACCTTTTTGGCAGCAAGGATCTATTCAGCTGGTGGCCTCCAGCTCAGGATCGTGAACTAACAAGTGTTCCTGAACCATTATGATTTTAATTCCTGAAACGCAATGGCAAAATTTAAGGAACTGTTGCCACAGGAGTCCAGGGGTGGATGCTCGGCCCTAGTTGAGAAGGGAAAATCAGTGGCAAGGGTGTCTCTTCAGGCAGCCTTGGACACAGCTGATTCTGCAACCTGATCCATGGCTTCAGCTGTAGTTAAGAAGAGAAACTTGTGGCTTCAGTCCTCTGTTACTCTAAGAGGTGCAGCAGACATTGCAGGATCTTCACTTTGAAGGCACATCACTCTTCTCGGCGCAAACAGATGCCAAGCTGCATAGTCTGAAGTCTCGAGCCACCCTGAAATCCCTAGTTTACATACTCTGGCTCCTTCTTTATAAGTCCCAACTGGCGGCTTTCTTCTACCTGCCACAATCAAGATGAGACTACAGTAGAAGAAAGAGTAGAGGCTATAAAAGGAGGCCTCCATCTCAGTCCTTGTCAGCCTCCATGCCTGCACCCTCTAGGGTAATTGACAAGGTCTAAGCAGGCCTTTTGATGAGATGCTTGGTGATGATGTTCCCGGACGTATGGATCCAATATCCCTAATTTTTGTGGACCAGCTGTCCCACTTCTATTAGGTGAGGGCTTGCATTACCTCAGATTGCTTGGTTCTATGCATGATAGCACTGGGATACTCAATTCAGTTGTTCCCCTCCTTTCCACCTTCCTTCCCTGTCCCTCTTTAGGCACCCTTCCCAAGAGCAACTTCTAGCCCAGGAGGTACAGTTGCTCCTAAGGGCGGGAGCAGTGGAGAAGGTTCTGCTGGAGTTAAGGGGCCAGGGGTTCTGTTCCCATTATTTCCTAATCCTGAAAGCTAATGGCGATCTCAGACTGAACCTGGACATGCAGAACTTCAACAGATTCATGAAGAAGCTGAAGTTCCGCATGGTCTCTTTGGCCTCCATTATCCCTTCTCTGAATCCAGGGAACTGGTATCCTACCCTTGATTTGAAGGATACTTATTCTCACATTTTCGTATTTTGGGTTCACAGAAGGTTCCTATGATTCATCTTGACCCATATGCACTACCAATTTACTATCCTCCCATTTGGCCTGTCAGCGGTCCCTTGTATGTTCAGAAAGTGAATGGCAATCGTCACAGCCTTCCGGAGGAGGTAGGGGGTTTACTTCGATGACTAGCTGATCAGAGGTCAGATCAAGGGCTAGGTGGAGGCAATTGTAAAGTTAATCAACTTTCCAGGACCTGGGGCTGTTGATAAATATGCAGAAGTCTACCTTCTCCCTGGTTCAAAGGATAGAATTCATTGGGTTGATCTTTGACTCAGTCCAGGCCAGAGCCTTCTTCACAGAAACCCAATCCTAAGCTCTAGGGGTGCACAAAGAGAGCCTGAAAATCACCCCATTATCATGGGAAGAAACTGCCTGAAGCACTGGGATTTGTGGCATCGTGTTCCTATGTAATGAAACACAAGAGACTGCGGTTCAGAGTTCTTCAGACTTGGCTGGCATCAGTATATGCGCCGGGCCAACACCATTTGGACATGGTGGTCTCACTTCTCCCTTTGGTGATCACCACCCTTCTTTGGTGGCTGGACCTGTGGGCAATATATGCAGGAGTCCCATTCTCGAGGCGCCAACCATCAATGTCTCATTATAGACGTGTCAGCGATGGGATTGGGGGGCTCACTTGAGGTTCTTCAGGTCCTCTGGTCTCCAGAAGAGCTCTCACAATACATCAGCGTGAGGAAACTCAGATCATTGCACCTCGCCTGCCAGGTGTTCCAACCCCACTTACAGGGCAAGTGTGTGGCCTAGTCTACACTACATGTTTAAACCAAATTTAGCAGCGTTAAACCGATTTAACCCTGCACCTGTCCACACGAGGCCTTTTATGTCAATATAAAGGGATCTTTAAAACAATTTCTGTAATCCTCCCCGACGAGAGGAGTAGCGCTGAAATCGGTATTGCCGTGTCGAATTAGGGTTAGTGTGGCTGCAAATCGACGGTATTGGCCTCCGGCTGGTATCCCACAGTGCACCATTGTGACCGCTCTGGAAAGCAATCTGAACTTGGATGCACTGGCCAGGTAGACAGGAAAAGCCCCGCGAACTTTTGAATTTCATTTCCTGTTTGCCCAGCGTGGAGCTCTGATCAGCACGAGTGATGATGCAGTCCCAAATCCAGAAAGAGCTCCAGCATGGACCGTATGGGAGATACTGGTTCTGACTGCTGTATGGGGAGACAAATCTGTTCTATCAGAGCTCCATAACAGAAGACGAAATGACAAAGCATTTGAAAAAATCTCCAGGCTATGATAGACAGAGGCCACAGCACAGTGCTGTGTGACAAGCATAACGGAAAGCCAAAGAATCAAATGGACGGTCATGGAGGGAGGGAGGGGGTACTGAGGACTCCAGCTATCCCACAGTCCCTGCAGTCTCTGAAAAGTATTTGCATTCTTGGCTGAGCTCCCAGTGCCTGAAGGGTCAAAAACATTTTCCTGGGTGTTTCAGAGTATATGTCGTCAATTTACACCCTTCCCCTCCCCCGAAAGAAAAGAGGGAAAAAAAACGTTTCTTGCCTTTTTTTCATTGTCACCCTATGTCTACTGCATGCTGCTGGTAGACGGGGTGCTGTAGCGCTGAACACCAGCATCCCCTTCCTGGTGGCAGACGGTACAATATGACTGCTATCCATCATCATCATCAGCCCATGAGTGCTCCTGGCTGGCCTCAGTGAGGTCGGCTGGGGGCGCCTGGGTAAAAATGGGAATGACTTCTGGTCATTCCCGGCAGATGGTACAGAACGGCTGGTAACCATCTTCATCATAGCAACTGGAGGCTGAGCTCCAAACCCCCCCCCTTCATGTCTTAAAAAAAAGATTCTGTACTGCTTGGACTATCATAGCAGTGGGAGGCTGGGCTCCTCTCCCCCGCCACCCTTTAATGTCCTGCCTGGACTATCATAGCAGTTGGAGGCTTCCTCCCTCTCATTTTATCTCACTAAAAAGTCAGTGTTTCTTATTTCTGCATTCTTTATTACTTCATCACACAAATGGGGGGATACTGCCATGGTAGTCCAGGAGGATTGGGGGAGGAGGGAAGCAACAGGTGGGGTTGTTGCAGGGGCACCCCCTAGAATGGCATGCGGCTCATCATTTCTGCAGGATCTCTGGGGCTTTGACACACAGCGGCTGTGCTCTCTGGTTCTCTAGTACACTTGCCCCATATTCTAGGCAGGACTGACTCTATTTTTAGACAACACATAAAGAAGGGAGTGACCTGGGGAGTCATTCCCATTTTTGTCCATACACCCCCCGGCCGACCTCAGCGAGGCCAGCCAGGAGCACCTATGACAGCAGCAGATGGTACAGAACGACTGATAACCGTCATCTCATCTCCAATTCACAGTGGCATGGCAGACGGTGCAATAGGGATGATAACCATCTCTGCCACCTTGCAAAGGCAAATGAATGATGCTGTGTAGCACTGCAGTACCGCATCTGTCAGCAGCATCCAGTACACATATGGTGACAGTGACAAAAAGCAAAACGGGCTCCTTGGTTGCCATGCTATGGCGTCTGCCAGGGCAATCCAGGGAAAAAGGGCGCAAAATGATTGTCTGCTTTTGCTTTCACGGAGGAAGGATTGAGTGACGACTTTTACCCAGAATCACCCGCGACACTGTTTTTTGCATTGGGATCTCAACTCAGAATTCCAATGGGCGGGGGAGACTGTGGGACCTACGGGATAGCTACCCACAGTGCAACGCTCAGGAAATCGATGCTAGCCTCGGTACATGGACGCACACCGCTGAATTAATGTGCTTAGTGTGGCCGCGTGCACTCGACTTTATACAATCTGTTTTACAAAACCGGTTTATGTAAAATCAGAATAATCCCATAGTGTAGACATATCCTGTGTCAGTTCTTACAGACAACACGACAGCAATGTTTTATATAAACAGGCAAGGTGGTGCACACTCCTCTCTCCTATGCCAGGAAGCTCTTCGCCTGTGGCAATTCTGCATAGCCCACTCACTCCACCTCGAAGCTTCCTATCTCCCAGGGTTGCAGAACAAACTAACAGATCATCTCAGCAGATTCTTCTCCAAGCACCACGAGGGGTCCATCCATCCAGATGTCGTGAAAGGCATTTTCCAGAAGTGGGGGACTCGCCAGATAGATCTCTGTGTGATGAAGCACAACAAGGAGTGTCTTCAGTTTTGCTCCTTCTTTGGTCACAGCCTGGGCTCACTTGCAGATGCCTTTCTCCTCCCTTGGACGGATCATCTCTTCTATGCATTCCCTCCCTTTCCCCTCATACACAAGGTCCTGGTGAAGGTTTGGCCCTGTCAGCACTGGTTCACTACCTTCCTGGACCTCTCAGTGGAACTGCCAATCCACCTGTCTCTGTTTCCAGAACTGATCTCCCAGGACCACGGCCACCTATATCAACAGAACCTAGAGTCCCTTTCACTCACAGTCTGGAAGCTCCATGGCTGAACCTTGCACAACTAGTATGCTCCAGGCCTGTTTGCAAGGTGCTGTTAGGGAGCAGAAAACCATCCACTAGAGCCACTTACCTGGCAAAGTGGAACACTGTCTTTCATTCTAGATTGTTTAGTCCACTTGAAACTGCAAGGCCTAACAGCAATGGCTCTCAAACCTTTTTTTACTGGTGACCCCTTTCACATAGCAAGTCTCTGTGCCTCCCCTCATAAAATAAAACCACTTTTTTATATATTTAACGCCATTATAAGTGCTGGAGGTAAAGCAAGGTTTGGGATGAAGGTTGACAGCTCGCAACCCCCCATGTAATAACCTTGTGACGCCCCTGAGAGGTCCCAACCTCCAGTTTGAGAACCCTTGCCTAACAGTTTCATCTGTTAGGATCCATCTAGTTGCAATCTCGGCTTTTCATCATGGATGAGTGGCTGGTCTGTCTTCTCAAAATTGATCTGTGGTCGTTTTCTTAAGGGCCTTGGTGCAGTTATACCCCCAGGTATAACCCCCAGATCCATCAGCCACTCCGCCATTTTGGTGTTTGCAAGTCTAGTAGGACCTCCATTTCAACTGCTGGCAATATGCTCACTGCTCTATTTATCCTGGAAAGTGGCCTTCTTAGTGGCCGCTTCTGCCAGAAGGGTCTCAGAGATTTGAGCCCTTACTTTGGAGCCACCTTACACAGTCGTCTTCAAGGACAAGTTTCAATTGTGACCACACCCAGCCTTCCTGCCAAAGGTGGTCTCGCAATTCCCTAGTAACCAGGATATCTTCCTACCAGTCTTCTATCTAAAACCACATGGTAACAAGGAGGAACAGAGACTCTCTACTGTCTGGATGGTAGGCATGAATTAGCCTTTTACATAGAAGGGACTTTTCAAATGTTTGCAATGGCTAGAAACAGCTGAGTAGATAGGATGGAAAGGCCTTCCAGTCTTGCCCAGTGAATTTCATCATGAATTGCTTCCTGTATCTGCACATGCTGCAACATGGAAGCATGTTCTCTGAAATGGTGGCCGAAGCATAAAGGAGGGCATATAAATGTTTAGCATATCTGGCATGCAAATACATTGCAATGCCACCTACAAAAGTGCCATGCAAATACCTGTCCTCACTTTCTGGTGACATTGTTAATAAGAACTTGTTTGTCTTAGCGACTGGCTGAACAAGAAGTAGAGCTGAGTGGACTTGTAGGCTTTGAAGTTTCACATTGTTTTGTTTTTGAGTGTAACAAAAAAAATCTACATTTGTAAGTTGCACTTTCATGACAGATTGCACTACAGTACTTGTATGAAGTAAATTGAAAAATACTATTTCTTTTGTTCATAATTTTTACAGTGCAAATATTTAATCAAAAATAACACTCTTCTACAGCCAAAATGCTTCTGAAATAAATGTAGTCCAACTTTACTAATTCTGAGTCACTGAGAAAGAAAATGATGCTTAAAATTGTTAATTGGCTCTAGTTTTCAAGATATGCTGTTGGGTCAGTATATACGACCCTTGACTTGGGAATGGCGGAGGATAAGTGAGTTATAAAGGGAAGGGATCTCAATTTAAACCAGAAATGACTAAAATACATCTTTGACTGGATCTATGAATAAATCTATGACTGGGTTTGGACAGTGCTTGCTTTTTAGGCAAAACAATGAATGATGCAATCTGAAGCTGGTATTGCGTCATACATGATATGAATTGCATCATGTTATTCCTAGAAGTCATGGATGATGCAATCATAACGAAGCTTACATCATTCTGCTGAACAAATTGCCCTATATCAGCTCTAGAAATCATACAGTGTCGTGCTCTCTTATTTGTCAGTGTTTGATTTTGCAAAGGGACACATTTCTGTTTAGCCAAAGTGAGCAGAGATGCCTCGTACTTGTGTGAACAGTGCAGATAACTTCTGCTATGTTTGTGGTGAAGTGACTTTTGCATCACAAAAGCGCAGTATAACCACTATGGTTAAGAGAGCCTATCACCTTTCTTTTGGCTGCAAAATTGGAGATCAGGACAAGAGGTGGGCCCCACACACATGCTGCAACACTTGTGCAACAAATCTTTGTCAGTGGTTGAACAGGAAATGGAAATCTATGCCTTTTGCAGTGCCAATGATTTGGAGAGAGCCAACAGATCATACCAGCAATTGTTATTTCTGCATGGTGCTTCCAGTTGGGAAAGGTGTGTCAAAGAAGAAAAAGTGGACTGTGCATTATCCAAACATTCCATCAGCTATACGCCCAGTACCCCACGGAGAAGGACTGCCAGTTCCTGATGCACCAGAATCATTCTCACTTGAGTCAGACGAGGAAGAGGATGAAACTTCTGGTCCTGAACCATCAATGTCACAGGACCCACATTTTCTCTCATCCTCCTCCTCTGAAGCACACCTCATAACACAAGGTGAACTGAATGACCTTGTCAGGGATTTGTAACTACCCAAGAGTAAGGCAGAGCTGTTGGGCTCCAAACTACAGCAGTGGAATCTCCTGGCAGGCTATCAGGGCAAATGGAGCCCATCAATGCTTGCAGACTATTGCTGGACAGTGACAAGAGATGCTCCATTTAATGAATACAAGAGACAAGCCAAGAAGCGCCGAGTAGACACTGAATAGGACTAAACTATGTACATAATAGTTTTTTGCCTTTTTGTTTCATAATAAATTTTATTTATATACCCTTTTGCTGATTTTTAAAATGTTACATAAACAGGACAGGTGAAATATTATCATGTAAAGCAACCATAAACACATGAAAAGACCTAGGTTTACAATTTATGATTAGAACTCTACTATCTACAAAATATACATAGACATAAAATGTAAAAACTTAAATATCTTAGAAGCAGTAGCCAATCAGTTGTTTTAATTGTCACATTTGAATTCAGCACATCAAAATACATAATCAAGATCACATTTTATCTCTGAAGCAGACAACTTCTCAAAAATTGTAGACCAGTGTAATATACACTTTGATTTCAATTACAACACAGAATTCAATATATTTGAAAATGTAGCAAAAACATCCAAAATATTTAACAAATTTCAATTGGTATTCTATTGTTTAACAGTGCAATTAAAACTGCAATTAATTGTGATTAACTCAAAAAATTAATCGCATAAGTTAACTGTGAATAATTGACAGCCATAATTTTTTGCAACACACGGGTTGCAGATCCCCTGATTGGTTCCCTGCATTTTTCCCTGTGTCCGAAACATTTGTCCGTCTCCTATCCACAGACGAATACACCTGGTTTCTACTGCATTCTGGGCTTTCCTTGTCCATAATAGAGAAGCAAAGCTTTACACCTACATGTGCAAATGGGGCTTAAGTTAGTTGATGTGCATGAGCATCAGTGAATTTCCTGATTCTTGAGTTCTTGTCTTTTAGTTATATGCTCTGTAGCTTTAATACAGACTCTAAATGGTTAATTATTAGTGTACACACATGGGCTAAACTGGAATCCATGACAGTTGCTGTTTTTCCCCATTGGCTGGCTGGCTTGCTTGCTTTTTTCCCTTTGCTAGTCCTGGCTCATCCATTGACAATTGTACTGTCTTTCCCGCTGCTCAGGCACATAACTTTGGTGTTATTTTTGACTCCTCTTCTCCAAAATCCAGGTGCTCAATAAATCCTGTCACTACTTTCTTTATAATACCTGAACAATTAATTAAGAGAGTACTAGTTAAAAATCCAAGTGAGAGCTTGTGACTTTTCAGTACATAGCAAATAAATGTTATCTCCCTTTAATTTTAGAAAGCTGGCAGAAATCTATATTAAACACAAATAGTCCAAAGCACTTCCATTGTTTTGGCTGCTAACCCAAGCCCTAAATGAGAATTATGGGAATGTGGTTTTTTTTTGGGGGGGGGGGGATTCGGGGGGGGTGGATTAATACCAAGATTTTGTAACGTTCTAGATGAGTGGTCCTCAACCCATGGGCTGCTTGCGGCCCAATCCGCACACAGCTGTGGCACATGTGATAGCCTCAGGGCCATACAGGTTATGTGTGTATACAGATATAGATATAATATTGTGTGGATGCAGCCCGCATAACACACAGAGAGCTGCATGTGCGGCCTGTTATACCAATTATATTAGACCAGTAAAAACCAGCAGGATCTTATTAAAGGGGACAAGGCAAAGATGCCACATTTATTATGATAACAATTTATGACTAATAACTAATATCTTAATTCTTATACACACACATTATACCTATTACCTATACACACACACACACACACACACATTCACATTATACCTAATACCTATACACACACACATACATTCACACACACACATCCACATTCATCAGGTGTTCTGCAGCTGCTGCATAGTTACCAGTCCTGAAGATAGCTTAAGTTCATGGCTTGATTTTGCAGCTTGGGTTCGTAGCTTGTGGCAGCTAACTGGCCAGGAAAGCTGGGCACAAGGCTGAGCTGGATCTCTGTTGGGCAGGCACCGATGTTCTTCCATGTTGGCAACAGAATGTTACCCAGAGTCTCTCATCTCACCTTTCTTTTTTTATAGGCTTTTAGTTTGGATTCAAAGTCTATAGGTCTTGCTGTGTCACGCTGCCTCTGGGTTTAGATTGATCACCCATCAATTGCAGGCGTGACTTTCAGCCTTGGACCTGGCTTTGATCTTCCTTCTGTTGTTCTGTTGTCCTTTTCTTTTTAGGGTGAATGCTTCTTACTTTGTTTAGGGCTGTTGTCGAGGTCTTCAGCCGCTGGTATTTGAACTTTATCTCATCAGGACAGGCTGGGGCTGGAGGTTGATTCCATCATTCATATATACCTCATTCACACATCTAAACTAAACTAATAAGATTACAGCAGGGTTTGCAAAAATGAAGGTTGGAGGAAGCTTTTACAAAATGGAGTGAATGTTTTAAAATGGGGTTTGAATTACAATATGGAACAGAAGTTACAGTATAGGCAAGTGTAGTGAATGGTGAACAGAAGTTACATTAATAAAGTGAACAGTTGAAAACAATTTCATTTATCAGTTCTACAGGCCCACAGTGGTAAATAGGTTGAGGACCATTGTTCTAGACACTAGGGACTAGATTCACAGAAGGACTTAAACACCTAACCGCTGCTTTAAGTGCCTAAAATCTAGAATCAGGCCCCACTGGGATTCGCAAAGCCTCCACTTACCTACCTTCAAATTCTGTAGGCACCTGAACTCACCCGGTGCCCAAATTTTTACAATAAAAGTTCCCTCAGTACCTGTGCATCTGCCTCTGAGCATGCGCACTGCAGCCCCATGCCAGGTGCCTAGGACTCAGAGTGATACGTGAACCAGGGGAAGATACACATTGCTTTTCCTAATGTGCTTGCGATTCCTGATCCAGTAAATGTGCTCGGACCTTGTCTATCTGATTGGATTCTACAGAGAAGCTTATACAAAATGCCAGGGAAGGAGAAGTTGGAGGACCTCCTTCGCAACTTTTAGTGGTTAGGGTGCACACTTGGAATGGGGAGACTCCCAGTGCAAGTTTGCCCTCCATCTGAAGGGTAGGAGAGATTTGAACAAGGATCTGCCGCCTCTCAGGTGAGTGTCCTAGCCACTGGGGTATAAGGTGTTCTCAGTCTCTTCTGGAGAAGCTGTTCCCTTCTGGGTAAATAATTAAAAACATAAAATAAGTATTTGCAGCAGGGAAAGTGGATTCTGGGTTGCCTACCTCCCAGCTGAGTGCTCTAACCACCAAGCTAGAGTTACTGTCGTGCTGGCTATCTGGCCCCATGTTGAAGCTGTTCCACTTTGAATGAATAATGAAAGAATCATTGGGCAAAAGAGAAAATACCAGAGTGACTCTGTAGCCTGGTGGTTTTGCAGTTACATGGGAGGCAGGAAACTCCCAGTTTAAGTCCTCTCTCCAGCAGCTTGAGCAGAGCTAGGTTGGGTAAATCTACATGAGCTGGGAAATGCACCTCCCAGCTCAAATGTAAACATATGTTGGGTTCATGGGAAGATAAGCAATGCCCTGCCTTGTACTGTCTATAGAGTAGATCAGTAGTGTTAACCTGTTTGCAGCCTGCTCCGAAGAAGGATTGAAACATATTACACCCATATAGTTAGCAACCATGTGATAACCATGTTGCTGTGTATGGAATCAATCCATTATAACCTAGTTCTAAAGTCTTTCTTTAAAGTTCTGTAGAGTAGAAGGGCTCTTGAACACAGGACAAATATTTCCTTTCCAGGCCAATTGTGTCAAATAAAGTGGTAGCAACCTATCACTACCAAACTTTTACTGTATGGACATAGGGAAGGTACTTGCCTTATTTAAGAGAAATTTTGAACATTGCACTTAGTCAAATATTCCTCTTTAATTTGTTTCCCAGTAAGGACAAATCTTTGATGACTAGACTACCATGTTAAGATGCCCCATAGCATTAATGGAGGGCTGTCTGTTTTTGTTTCAAATATCATGTTGTTTGAAATGTTAGTTCTATGTCTGATAAAGTCTAAGAGTAAAATTTTTTAAAGGTCCTAAGGCTCCTAAATCTCACTGAAAGCCAAAATTATTTATTTACAATTTAAATATGGCAAAAGTTTTCATTCAGGCGGTGCTGGGTGGATCTTGTTGAAGAGACTAAGGCAGGGGATGAGCAGAACTATAAATGCTATACTTCATGATGATCTGCTGTCAAGCATAATTTCTCACATTTTAGCTATTTCTGATGTCTTGTTGACAGTTTTAGGGTAGCCTACTGCTAGAAGTTTTTTTAAAATTCTACTCACTTTGTTCTTTAGATGTTTAAGAACAGTGCACTTAACTTTTAATTGCCTGTATTGAATTGTGTGTGTGTATATAAATAACTCTTCTAGAATGTTGCTTTTTGTTGAGCTCTAGATGGGACTGTATGATGGAATGGATCACTCGATGATTGCCATGTTCCGTTCATTCCCTCAAGCATCTGGTGCCGGCCACTGTTAGAAGACAAGAGGCTGAGCTAGATGGACCACTAGTCTGACCCAGTATGGCCATTCTTATATTCTTATGTCTAAAAAGACTAATGAGAAATTTCGGGGAGGGGAGTTTAAAAAGGAGAAGAAAAAAAAAAAAGGAAAAGTTGTTTCCTCAGCCCCATCCCCAAAATAGGTGAATGGGAATTTCACATCTCATCCCCAATCCTTCACCCCAGCTGCCCCTTCACAGTAAAATCCCAAAATGCAGCTCCTCTAGCTGAAACTATTTTCAGCCTCAAAGAGTTGCAAGTGAATGAGAAGGAGATTATGACTGTGTGGTCAAGTCATTTAGAATCTGTTTCAGTTTCCCCATCTATGTAAAACTGTGATCCTATTACCTAGCTCATAGGGTTGTTGTGTGGACTAATTCAATAATGTTTGGAAAACATTTTGTACATAAAAAGCACCGTGCAAGTGTGACATATTAAGTTGCAATTCAACAACAATAACTATCATTCCTGTAAAAACTGAAATTGTTTTAATAGTTAACAAAAAAGCATTTGGGCCTTTTGGTAGTGATATGTTAAGGAACCTGCATTGGAATTATCTTCCTCTTTACATACAAACAGACTTGCATTGCCCTTTCGGGCTTGTCATAAACAGATAGTTAAGGGTTAATGTCTCTCTTACCTGTAAAGGGTTAACAAACAGTGAACCTGAAACACCTGACCAGAGGACCAATCAGGAAACAAAATACTTTCAAATCTCAGTGGAGGGAAGCCTTTGTTTGTGTTTTTTGGGTTTTGCTTTGTTCTCTCAGGATCCTGAAAGAGACCAGACGTGCAACCAGGTTTCTTGCCAATCTCCCTGCTACAGTCACTATATATTCAGAATAGTGAGTATTAAGTAGAAAAGGCGGTTATAGTCTTTTGATTGTTTTCTGTATTTGCAAATGTGTATTTTGCTGGACGGATTTTAATTGATATTTGTGCTGGGGGGAGACTTCTTTCTAGTGTTTATAAGCTGGAAGACCCTGTAATAATCCATCTTGATTTTACAGAGATTTCTTACTTTTTTCTTTCTTTTATTAAAAGCTTTTCTCTTTAAAAGACCTGATTAATTTGTTCCCCTTATTAAGGCTCAAAGGAACTGAGTCTGTACTCACCAGGAAATTGGTGGGAGAAGGGAAGGAGGAGTAGGGGAGGAAAGGTGAATTTCCTCTGTGTTTTAGATTCACGGAGCTTGAACCTGTCTATCTCTCCAGGATAGCCCAGGGAGGGAAAGCCTGGGAGGGGGAGAGAAGGGGGAGAAGAAACCTGATTTCTCTGTGTTGTGATTCAAGGAGTTTGAATCACGGTGATCTCCTAGTGTACCCAGGGCGGGAAAGATCTGGGAGGAAGAAAGGAGGGGGAAGGGAAATGGTTAATTCCCCTTTGTTGTGAGACTCAAGGAATTTGGGTCTTGGGGTCCACAGGGAAGGTTTTGGGGGGGACCAGAGTGCCCCAAAACACTATATTTTTGGGTGGTGGCAGCCTATCAGATCTAAGATGGTAATTAAGTTTAGAGGAATTCATGCTGGTACCCCATCTTTTGGACTCTAAGGTTCAGATTGGGGAATTATGCCATGACAGGGCTGGATACTGTATCTGCTCCATGTACAGACCTTCCATTGACTTCAGTGAGAATTCCACATGTGGAATTGCTGCAGGATTAGGCCTCACAGATTAAAGCACATGTCTCCTAATCAGAGTCCTGTTCTGTGAGAGGAGACAACAATTTCTCAAGATCCAAAATGTAGGGCTACGCTGCAGCAAACAGGAAAACAATAACAACCCAGTACAGCGTTAGTTTCGTTTTATTTTTCTTTGCATGCAGACCAGTATACTTATTCAGTTGGTGATTCAAGATTAAAAAAAAACAAAAAAAACCTTTTAAAAAAACCCACCTATTGAATAATATTTCACCAGTGAATAGAGGTTATTTTTGCAATAAGGCAATTTCAGTGGATGTGGTTGGTTATCATGGGATAATCACACCCCTGGGGTACAGCCTTATCTGTAATCTCCCAGGAGTGTAATTATTTCATGATAACTGCACCCCCTGATGTTGCATTATTTCCATTATGAAATTCCTAGTTTGATATATAAAATAACTTACTTTGATCACTGGAAACTGCAAGGTAGTGTTAGAATGTTCCAGCTGTGAGGTTTACAAAGACCAACTATAAGATTTACTACTCCTTTACAAAGTTAAATTAGGCAATCAAAATGCTTCTTCAGGCTAGGCTGATTTAAAAGGTTTTTTACTGATACAAGCATAACTTCTAAGGTTCATAATCAAGATAAGGTAAAAATTATATGCAATACTATACATCAGTTGTGATTACAAATTGGTATTCTGTGTGTATATGTATTTATATTTAATAATTATACCCAAAAGTATAGCTAGCCGCCAAAAGTTTGCTTGATTTTATACAACCCTTGTTTTTCTAATTAGCTACCAGCATCTGTCAATTATTTGTTCTTTTGATGCTTTATGGAGTTCAAACAGCAGTTTTTAATATCTGAATACATCAATGATCTGTTCATAATCCTGGAACTATTTCATAATGTTTTGATATTTGTTCATTCCAAAATGTCACTTACAGAAAGTGGTACACACAGATTTAAAATATGCCATATAAGTTTGGTAATGGAATTTACTTTTAGAGGAACAAGAGGTTATAATAAAACACCAGAGTTAGTTTCATATTTGGATGACTTCAAGGCTGTGGTCATGGCATGTAAAATAAATGAGCATTTAATTCCATTGGAGAAAATGGATGCCTTCACACACCTGCAACAGTGTAATAATATTAAATTTGGAATGAAAATTGTTAGCAATAGTCAGAAGAATCACAACTGGCTCAATATCTTCTAAAAACTTAGAAGCATCACTAGAGAAGTGAAGCTCTGATTGCTTCAGAAAACAGTGAACAATATGGTACTTTTAATACCAATTTTTGTTTCCTAGCAGATAAAAATCAGCATGCAATAGGAAAGCAGAATTTAATTCTGTGCTCTACTTAATCTAGAATAGTCTTTTATTAAGAAAAAGTTGTTTAATGTGACTACCATATGTAAATAGTCATCTGTATTTAGGTACCATCAGAAAATGCATAGAAAATAAAACCCTCCTTAAAGATCTGGAGTTGAGCACTTTGATTGTAAACAGTAGGATCCCAGCAGAATCTTCACTTAGCCTCGGCACCAGTCAGATTTTAGATTAATCCCAAATTCATGCTTCAAAATTCTCAATATTTTGGTTTATGGGCATTAAATACACTTAGATTTTATAAAAGCATGGATTAATTCACTGAAGACATGTTTATCTTTATGTCAGTAAGACCACTTCCTTGTCCCTCAAAAAAGAGAAACCTTGAATAGCCTCCCAAATATAGTCTTTGGCAAAAGCACGACTGATTATATTGGCCTTGTGTCTTGTCAGACCAACTTGGGGGAGAAGTGAGCAATGCAGAGGTTCCCTCATTGAAAATACCATGTCTTTAGCTGTCTCATATTTAAATCAAGGGGGTTGTTAGCTCAAGTGCCTCAGCTGATCTCAGTTGCCATAATATAAAGTAAGGATGGGTAGTCACTCAGGTAACCAGGACTCCGACCCAAGCCAAGCATGACCACTGGTTTAACCTTCTCATTATCTTCATTACTGTTTTGTAAGAGAGCAAATGTTCTCTCTCCCCAAGCCCAACAATTCTCTACTGCTTGATTCTGTTACTGTTTCATTTGTCAGCCCCCTGGATAACTGGTGATACACTGATCGCAGTTTGAAAACAACCAAATATTGATCCTCCTAGCCAAACTATTGCTGTTTATTGCATCCAGAAGCAAATTTGAAGCCAGGGAGAAGAACCACTAAGTGGGCAGCCATGTTTCATATTGGATGAAATCTGAGAGAGGGAGTTAAGGGAAGCTTTGCTGATAAGTAATCGATTCTAGAGATGACATACACATGGATCATCATGGAAAGGTCTGCATCAGAATGGAAAAATCCGTCTCAGAAAGTAGATGAAAATTAGCACTTCTGGCCATAGCTGTTACTTGGCCTTGTAAAAGCAGTCAGAGATCCAGCGGGGCTTCACCTGCCTAGTCTGTGTGTCTTTATGACAAAAGGTGAGCAAATCCCCTCTTTCAAGAAATCAACTCTATCATCTCCTGGATGATTCCCCCAGTCAACTGCCATCTTCTGTGGATTGAGCCTTATCTAGGACCCAATCTCAGATGTACACTGGGAGAGCTCAGCCGCTCCCCTATCCAGGTCTGATATTAAAAAGAAGAACTGAGCGTAATCAGCAGATTGGTGTCATCGCAGCCCAAACGTCCTTGCTATATGAGGGATTTTACTTGCACATTGAACCGGAAACCTAACAGGTTAGAACCTTCAGCACCACATGCAAGAGAATGCTTAGGACAGAGGAGCTATTGCCCGATGTATTGTCTGGGTCTTCTCTGAGAGAATGGAATAGAGGATGGGATTTTCAGAAGTGAGTTAGAAACATATGTCCCATTGACTTGTCCCTACTTGACCCCACAGATATTTCATCTTTGTCCATTGCCAGGAGGAAAATCCTCAGAGTTTCCTCCATAACTTACCCTGGAATCCTTTCAAACTGGTTTTAGATTTGGTTATCAGAATACTCAAGGTATTGGCAAAGCTGTTTGGCTAAAACCTTCACAGTAACCTTCCCCAAAACAAGAAGATTAGATACAGGGCAATTATTGTCAAGATTCTCTGCATCAAGAGCCAGTTTCTTAAACAATAGCCATCTAATAACTGCTTATTGAAGAAATTTTTGGCTTTCTGCTCTCCCCGAAAGAAGCACTGACCAATAATAGAGTCAGTATCATCCCACTCAGTTTAACAACCCATGAGAGACACTGACCCAAACAGAGGCTGTAAACTGAAGTTCATGAAGCACTTTCAGGACCACAAAGGATAAAACTAATTTAAAGTCAAGGATAGAAGATGTTGCACTTACTATTTTCCCCCACAGTGGGTATGAAAATTACTCTATCAAAGTGCATATCTCATCTGAACTCAATCAGTCTTCCCTGTGAAGTAGTAGAAAAATTCTGAGTGAGAAATGCTCAACTCTGTATTAGTGGAGGTAGCCCAGATTCATTAGATTGTCTTGACCTGGAACGTTTCTGCTGACTGGAACTTCATTGTCCTTGTGGTGGAGTGAAAAAGAGCTCGGCTTTTATCTCCATCACAGCCATGATCTAAATTCAAAAATTCTGTCCTGTGATCAAGCTCAGGTTGTAATTTCCACCACTGGTGATAAATTTTCTTTTTTCTCCAATGACGCAAAGGGAGGGGGACATTTGAGAGTATTTAATGGTAGAAACTGAAAAAGTGTGTTCCAAGAAGCTGCTGGGTAGAATAATTCATTGGTTTTTACGGTATACTCCCTCCAAGAATTTTAAAGTCTAGCTAGTTTTCTTTAGTCTCCAAGGACAGACCAATTAAAACAGGTCTTGCACCTCAAACCATGAGCCCTGACCTCCAACCATAGGAAGCAGTGTTCTGGATCTCTTATTCAAACTCCAAAATAAATCCAGTGTGGGGCTAACTCAGCAAAAGCCCACCAGAGAAACAGCCCTTAGTTGTTAAGAGCTCTTGAATCAATCTAGAAGAGTTTGTCTTCATAGTCAATGAAGTCACCCAGAACAGCAAGACTTTGTGACTTCAGATCTGACGATAATATGAACAACTCATTCAGGTGACCTCTACGGCTCAACACTTCTTCCCTTTGCAATCCAGTTCAGGGACTCCTACACTTGCCTATGTAGTTTTTGACCAATAGGATTGTCTAGTTTGTAAACATAAGTTGCAGAGTTCGCATTGAATAGGTAATCTAGTAAATCCTTCTCTTTTCTGTAGAAGTTGCTAGAGGGACTAGGTCTAAAGCTTGACTGATGATAGTCATCTATTTCCCTCTGTGAAATATAAGAGCATGTTCCTAGAATCACTGCTGCATAGGAAGCAAAGTAGAACAGTGCTGTAGGTTTATTCCATCTGAAAAATGCAAATTAGGAAATATTACAGTAGCATGTAGTCTCAGGTACTCTTTGGATAGGAGAGAGTAGACTGCTTGCTTTTGCCAAGCATTATTCCCAAAACAGTGGATTATTCAAAGAATACCATTTCGCAGGTGATTAGTTCTTAATCAGATCTATCAGCATACATCTATGAAGGCTCTATAATGATGGATCTTAGAGTTGTTCCTTTTACATTAAAAATAACACACATTTAAACTAGAAACTGTCCCAAACCAGAACCCCCATTCCAGCTCCCTTCACCTGTGTGAAGTCAGCATTGCCACACCAGTCTGTTTCTAGTTCAGCACTCTGGATCTGTGCAACTTCCATTCCCCAAACTTGAATTTCATGATCCATCTCTAATCTAAACAATTTGTGCTTTGGTAAAATCTGCAATATATGCAAACAACTGGGGTGGACTAAAATGTGGCTAATGTTAGAAAAGTGACTGTAAAAATGACACCTGTTAGCCTATGATCAGTGACTTCTCTGTCAAATTGTCTGTTATGATTCAAAACAAGATTCAGTAAATGCCGCTACTATGCAAGCATAACATGATGTCTGAAAATCAGTTACTGTAATCTGCCTCTGGTGGGAATGAGTTGTGGTTTCACTGCCTCTTACCTCAACACTTTCCATAGGAGTCTAGAATCAAAACTTAGTTGGTAACTTAATTGATTGCATGCAGCAGAATAACTCAGCTTGGTCTTCTGCAGTGCTGACAGAATGAAAGCTTTTGTCAATCAACCAACTAGGCATTACCAGGACAATGCATCAGGAGCAGATAGGAGAAATAACAAAGTGCCATTTTGGTGGTCACTAGTGACCATAAGATTGATTCTGATTCTGTCCATGCTACAGTTTGAACTACTCTAGCAACAGCTATATTTAATTTAATTTTCCACTGCCATTGGGGATAATTTGAAAACCATGCTTTAGACCACTTTAATGTAGGCTTACACTTTAGTCAGCATTATTCTAATAAAAAAGAAATCCCTGCCCACATTTGTTAGTGGAAACCATGATAGCAACTACGATGTGCTAAATACAGTTGTTGGCTGTGTGACTTCAGCCAGAGTGTGGACAGGACCTAAAAGGAAATAGTTTCAGACATAACTTCCAGTCGTCTTGTGTATGAGAAGGGAGGGGCCTAAAAGAGGAACGAGAGAACTTGTAAATTAGACCTGTAGCAAGTAAAATATAGGATTTTTTTTACCTTTGTTTAATAGAGATCATCAGATTGATGCAATTAAATATCCTGAGAAATCTGAGTGCTCTGTTACGGTTGCACTTAGATTGTACTTCAAACAGGACTAAAATCCCTCATTTCACACTTTATTAAGTGAGTTCAGTTTCCATATTTAATACTCTAACTTTTTCTGGGCCAGCTGAATGTCTGTATTTTTTTTTTCTCAAATAGTAACTTTAGCAGAAGAAACATTTCTGAATAAGCCCATTTTGAAATTTCACCTGAAATGTTTTCAGGCTGCACTAACTTTATCACAATTGCCCCAAACTTAGCACATTCATTCACATGACAGCTCAGATGTAGGCCACACTGTATGTTTTAATTTAAAATGTTAGAATTATTTCTATTATTTGCCATAACCGATTGCTTGATTCCCTACAAGGAAAAGCTGATAGAACTGTCGAGTTCCACCAGCTATTTCCATTCTTTGATGCTGCTAGCCTGACTCTGTGATTCACCAGTTAGGCAGGCTGAGCAACCAGGGAAGTATTCTAAGGTACACTGGCGGGGGCAGAGAGCAAAGCAGAGCTATCGGGGTCAATGTAGCTTTGGAGCCCATCTAAGGACATGCTCACAATCTAGGTCTCCCCCCTCTAAGTAACCCTTTACCTATTCCGGTCTCCCTTTGCTTTATACAACAGCATTGTGGGGATCCCAGAAGTGGACAGTGACATTCAGTGGAGGGATAATAGATGTAGGTGGAAGAAGGGCAATAGAGAGCAGGTGTTTTATGGAAGATAAGTCGGACTTGCGCTGAAGAGTTGTTGGGTACCTGAGTCCATGGTCACTCTGACAGGAGACTTGGCTGGAAAAAGCTTCTCCTTGCACATTTATTAGGACCATGAAAATAAGGGTCTTGTGTTGGATCCCTGGATGCATCCTTAACTATGGAGGTTCTTCTGTGTGATTCCATAATGTAATTTTAATTATGCATAAAGCTAAACAGTTTAGCCAATTGTCATCATATAGGGGAAAAAAGTCTGGTACCATTCTGCAATTACCTGCTGCTATATGAGGACAACCGCCTTTATGGCTATACAGACCTTTATAGAAATTTGCAATTTTTATTTCTTAAATGGATGTCTTCAAAAGTTTGTATGTAACTTATCTCTGTTAAGATGTAGATTCCAGACAACAGGCTGTTTGCCCAGTTCAGTAATAGTTTAGGTACTGTAATTGCCTTGTTTCAAGAAGAATAGAAAGTGGCAATGATGAAACAGATCATTGTTTGATGTTATTTTCAGTTTTGCTGATGAATGAATGTTGAGTGACTGTTGAAAAGGGGTCCTAGCAAGCAGCTGTTTTAAAAGGATTTTTATGTCTAACTTTCCATAAACTGGTGACACAGGACGTTTTACACCCAACTTCCATGCCAACTTCCTCCAAAGTGCTCATTTGTATCCAGATTGTTTTATGTGGTTTGAGGAGTTGCTGATGTCAGTCTCTGGTACACAAACATCAAATATATTTTAAATTGCTGATTTAAATGCAACTTTTCCAAGTTGATGATCACTAAGAATGGCCTAATTCAGATGTAATTGGATCAAGTTGCATGACTCCAAAATAGCTTTTATACTGGACTTGTCCAAAGATCTTGGGGGAAGATGTTGCAAGGAGGAGTGAGCGAAGCTCGCCAACCATAAGAATCAAGGGTAAAGCTGACACCCCTAGTCTTTCAGGTCAGCAAACTACCTGAGGGATAAGAGTGATGTTCCAGATCCTATAAGGCCAGCAACTTTGACGAGAGGAAGTCACAAGCACCAACAAAGAGGCCACTCCAGCCTTTGATCAGTCTCCCTGCACCCAAAGAAGGTCTCCTAGCGAGAAGCACTGTGCTAGCAAAATATCACTGTTTGGCTCCTTAACTGTAGATTCAGCTCCTACTCAGAGAGTCAGATATCCCATAAAGTCCACATGGGGAAGGTGTCTGGAAACAGCCGTAACTTTTTGTCTCATGAAATTACTCATTAAAGTGTGGTTGAAGTTTAAAAATCCTGAGACTTGAGATTGTCACTGGTAACTTCTGGTAGTTTCAAACTTTTCCTTATCAAGAGTGTGTTGTTAAAGTCTGTATTCTAATATCTCCAGGCAGGAGTGTGTGAGGGGGAAGGGCAGAAAGGGTTAGCCAGCTCACAGAAATTTAAAATCTAAGGAGGAAGCTTTTTAATTAACTCTGGGATTGTGTTCCAGACACTAGAGAATAATTTGCTTTCAGCATTAAGCTTCTTAACCATTCAAATTATAAACCTGATAGACATTGGTTAAATTATTTAGTTGGGATTTATAACTATAAACAGCCACCTTCTCAGATTATGTCTTAGAATTTGTAAGGATTGATGGTTTAATTGCAGTCCATTATTGAGGCCAATTTGTTGATTTTGATATTGATTTGATAGTTGTGTTGCTTTTTTTTTTCTTACGTATTATTGTAGCTCCCAGGAACCCCCTAGTCATGGACCAGGACTCCGTTGTGCTAGGCACTGTAAAAACATAGGTCCTAATTCATTTAATATTATTAATAGTAGTTTAGTTTTGGTTACATTTTATTTTTGTGTTTTCAGTAAAATTTATAAAACTGATACTGAGTCTCTCAATTCTTTCAATTAGCAACATGTGTCCAGAACCTTTGAGGACCTGGCTGGATACCTGCCAGTCAACCCAAAAGCCTGACAAGCTCCACTTAATTAGCCTTTGGTTCTCACAGCTACAAATTACTAAATAAATACACCACCAGCACCTGAACTAGAACCAAGTCTACAGATCCAAAAAACATAGGTCTCTACCTTTTTTAAGACAGAAAAATCTCTCCATTACCTGGCAACTACAGAGAGGATTCTTATACTCACTCTAACCAGCCATTATTGGGTGACATACTCATTGTGAATGGGTGAGGTACCTACACCATTCCCCCACACAACATAGTAAACATGCACAGCAGGGGCTTGTTGAGAATTTATGCCTGTTCCTGGGGTATGCTTTTATTCTGCAGCTTTAGAAACCTAACATATGTAAGAAAACTTCAAGGCTGGACGCTAATTACAGTTTTCCATTAACCCTCACTCAAGCTTCTTTTCACTGTTTTATCCCCAGGGTTTCTCTCTACAAGATTTCCTGTCCTCTTCATAGCTCTGTCATTTTTAAGAATAACTCAGCTTTCTTTTTTTCTTCCTTAGTTGGTTCTAATGAAATTCACCTCATCTAGCTACACGGCTAAATCAGCAAAATAGTTCTGCATTTCCATCCAAGGTCATAACATCTGGCATCCTGTTTCACTCTGTCATACACATGCTATGTAACCTTTCATTAGAAATACAACCATCGTTAGTAACATTTTATAGTTTTAGAGCAATTTCTTCAAATATAGGCTGAGCACAAGTTTGCAGTAGATTTAAATATATGGGAAATTTCAAGGGGTACTAACCAGACATTTCTGAGCTAATGGAATCTAGAACACTGTTACGCTTGTCAAAATTCCAAATGAATAATTTTTTTACAGACTTATAACTATTTGACCAGTTTTCTTCAAAGTTTGCAGAAGATTCTCCTTTGTCTTCAGAGCAAACATGTCAATTTCAGGTCAAACCAGTTTCGCTCACCAGAATTATGTGGCGTCTCGAAATAAGGATCATGTTTATTTTATATGTTTCAATATATACAGACTAAAAAAGGGAACCTTTCCGTATGCTGTAGGCACCTTTGATGTAACTTCAATGTAACATACCTATAGGTCTAATGTTGCTTACCTCCTTTAAGCACTTATAATTATAGTAAACCTGGTTCCAACCTAAAGTATTACAGATTGGTGGAGCTATAACCATGTCTCCATAATTTTTTTTAAAAACCAAAAAAAGAAATTGTCTAAATCTCTTACTAGTTTAATTCATTTTCTTTTCAGGTTTGCCTTCTGCTGGTTCTTATTTTTCCCAGCAAACTTCATAACTTGCTGAATACAACTAGTTTTCTCATGCTTTTGGAGAACAGAGATGTTCAAATACAGTTTGGGGTTTGTCCGATTCTGAGCAGTCACTGAAGTAACAAATCTGGCCTTAAATTTCAACCAAAGTCAATTGGAGCTTTGTACAAAAATCAGTAGTAAGATACATTCCCATAAGCTTTTTATGGAAAGAAGAAGAAAATAGTGTGCTTTCTTTTCAATTATTATATGCAAAGAAGGCCAGAGAGATATTTTAAAACTAAAGAAGTTTATTCCTGGAAGACTCTGGCCCCAGTTCTCAGCTGTACCTCTCTACACCCTGGGGAATTCTGCACCAAAACATTCAAAATTCTGTGCACAATATTTGAAAAACTCTGCAAAATTCTGCCACTTTTATGTGCAAAATAACACAATATAATCACACTGGTTTCAAATATTTTGGTAATTTATTTCAAAATACCTGTCAGCATGTATGTCTGTTATAGTACAGACAAAAAAGATGCAAGTAATGTTTTTTTGACAAATAGATTCCTTGCTAGGCATATTAATACAGGACTTTGAGTAATTCATTTGAACTATAATACAGAAACATATTTCCTGCACTCCTCAGAAGCAGTGCAAAGGCTTGGAGGAGTCGGGGGTAATGAAGGAGCTGAGGGAGCGGGAAGGACCGTGGGAGTGAACCTGGAGAGTTGCTTGGTGTGGGTGGGAGAAGTATGGAACAGGATTTTTTGGGGGGAGAAAGGAGGAATTATTAGGTAGTTGGGGAGCCTCCCCCCATCCCAAGCCTCTCCCATTCAGTCAGGCACATCTGCACATGTCCCTGAACCCCTGCACCCTCTATTGGCCCTGTCGCACCCCTCCCATTCAGTGCCTGACTCAGTGCTGTCACCCCATTAGCTCATGAGTGCATTCCCCATCTGTTCCCCCCCATTAGTCCTTCTGAAACCCAGCCTCGGATCCCCCAGCAGCCCTGTGTGCCCCACTCTGTCTGTCCTAACTTGGCTCCGCGGGCAGGATGCTGTGATGAAAGCAGCCAGCTGCTGGCTCTTCTGGGGCCACAGCGACCTGTGGTGGGTGAAAGGTAGAACTTCAGCACTTCTTGGGCACAATGTATTTTTTGCTGGAAATTTTTTTTTGCACCAGACATGAATTCTGCATGTGTGCAATGGTGTGAAGGTCCCCCAGGAGGAGTACTTAGAAGGCACAACCTACGCAAAGAGATCAAGGAGATCAGAGTGAAAGGGGGCTGTAATTCTCTGTTGCACTTCTCAGATCCTGAACATATCTGTAGCATAAGATAGCTACGCCCAAAAGACTACTCTGATTAATGACAATTTTGAACTACCTCCTATGGGCCACTCTGCCAGTCTAGAGAATAGTTGGAGTGCTTTGAGCTCAGCCACATCTCTGCCCCCCATCTCTGACATGCCCCTGTGCCATAGGCATCATGCTACCAGGTCTCTGCTGCCAGAAAAGCCGCTTAAGAAGGATATTCCTTGGAGGAGTCAGGTAAACCAGTTCTATGGCCACTTCACAGCAACTGAGCCAACAAAAACAGAGCTATAGCAGGCTGCTTTATGGATGGCTAGGTAATTAAAAAATCATGATATCACAAGCACCAAAAGAATTACGGTGATATTTAGTCAGATTGTTCAAAACTGGATTTTTTGCCCTTTTTCTTTTTTCCCTTAACACCTATTTAACTTCAAATACCAGGTGAGGAATTGAGAGAAGAGAGCTCTTTGCAAGAGGCTGAATAGCCCTATGTAGCCTGTGAATGAATGGATGGCTCAGAGAGCTCCCACTCTAGCTCATTAGTTCTCCAGCAAAAATAGGAAAGACAAAGATTTGAAATTGCTGACATTTCTACAGCAAAAGAAGAGAAACGGAAAAAAATCTTAAGAATCTTTCAGACTTTTTTATATAATAAAAAACAAAATAGCACGTGCATATATTCTCTCCCCACCCCCCCTTTGGGGAAAATTTGCACACGTTACCTATATTTGCTGTGCCTCAGTTTCTCCCATCTGACTGGGGATAATTGGTTTTAATTCATTAATGTGTGTAAAATGTTGTGAGATCCTGAAGAAGGCAGGAGTTCTAGATTTACTATTTTATTCTGTCACTTGGTGTATCTGTTCCATAGCAACATTTCATATTTGCTAGCTTAGAAGTGTCCTTCTGGGCTTTAGTCTGATTAAACATTTTGATTTCTCTGCTATGATGAAATTTGCCATCTGTCTTTTCACATCCGTTGCCCTGGTGTGTCTGCCTTTCTCTCCCTCATTCTGAGGTCACTGTTTCGCCCCGTTTAGGCTATTGTAATGCCCTTTTTGTTTGTTTCCCTGTATGCATCATTAAAACTTCAGCTGGTACCAAATTCTGTTGCTAGGTTTCCATCTGGTATAAGCAGGTACCAGGATAATGCATCAGAAGCAGATATGGATAAGCAGAGCAAGGTTACAGCAGCAGTTTTGACTCTGTAACACTCTCCCTGCCTGTCACATTCAGAATTAGACTCAAGATGCTGCTCTTGACCTATAAATCCCTTCTGAATCTTGACCAGATTATGCTCTCTCTGGTCTGCTCACATCTACCCCTCCTAGGGCTGGCTCTGAGGTCATCATCTGCTGGCCCATTTGTCTCACTGGCACCTAATTATGCTGCAGAGTATGTCTGCCATTTCAGGTATTACATCTCTCTGAAAATGCCAGTCAAAAGGTATCCAGCATAGACAGCATTTCAGACAAAATTGAAGAGTAATATCTTTCCTCTTTGCATCCAATCGTTAATCTGGCATTATAGATTGTATAATTAAAATATATTACATTATTAGTAAATTTCTTTAAGGTTTGATGGCATACTGAGATGCTACATATGTTGAATTACTGGTGAATGGCCTGTATCAGTATGATTCACCTACCTTTTACCTAAATAAATTATAACAGCTCTTTCACAGGCAATAGTTATATGTTTTGTTTGCGGATGTACATAGCCTTTTTAGTATTGCATAGTTGCCCTGGCTCTGATCTGTACAGTGACAAGTATGCACAGAAATGCTGAGGAGTTAGAATTTACACTGATGTTTCCCACCTCTCCACAGTTAGTATTTAAAACTAAAAAACAAAACAAAGAAAAAGTAAACAAGGTGATCAGTACATGCATATTATGTAACTCTGGTCTTGATTATATTTTAGAAGAAAAACAGTCTTTGGTACAGGGCGTTCCTTAAAAATTATTTCAGAGAAGTCCAATTACTAAATCATAAAAATATATGGGAAAGTTTTAAAATGTGTATTGTACGATTATGAAAAATGCTACAATGTCCTCTTAAAAGTGTGGTTTCTTATTGTTTTTGGAGGGAGGAAGCATTAAAAAATCTTGAAGTTAATATGGGTGTTCTAGGCTTCCTATATTTTTTGTACTACAGTCAAAAGCATACAACCAGACAATACCTAAATATATTATTTTCAACATGACAAAGTTACATAAGAGAATCCCCTTGCACTTAAAGAAAAATGCAATTATTTTCTATTCTGAATCTCCAGACTGCTGTTTTAGAAAATCCTATCTGATTATTTGCTCAGCAGAAGATTATTGAGTTGATTTAGCTGTGATTTTACTTAACAAAGCTTCAACTGAATTCCTACTGTGGAGTCCAAAAAAGGTAGAGAGATATAAATGATACATTCAAACTGTGATTTTTGTGAACAGGGCCATCAATGCACCCCTCAGAGCTAATAGCGGAGATGAGAAACAGTGGGTTTGCACTGAAACAAAATGTACTGGGGAGAAACTTGACCGCAAATGATCCATCACAGGTAATGATCTTTTTATCAGTAAGCTGAAAATGTCTGTAAATCTAAATGTGATTGCTTGTGAATTGCGACTTAACATTTTTCCAATATGCATATCCATAGGAAAGCTGGATAGATCCAGCAGTGGAAAATATCTTGAAACTTATTGTGTTTTGCTGCTTAGTTTTAGCCAAAGTGACAAATCTGAAATTATTTTTTTTAAGGCCACAGTTTAATAAATTAAATATCTTCCCCGGATGACTAGAAATTGAATATCATCTCAGAGGGGATGATTTGGGCACCTGCAACATACGTCTGATGTGATACTTGCTGCCTGCAGCCTTACCCCGGAACTGGCTTTGGATGAAACCAGAGGAAAGCATGCAAAAAATAACTCTCTGTTTAAAGCTTTTTATCTTAATTTATTTGTATTATATAATTTTATTTACAAGACTTTAAATATATAATTGTATTTATTTAGACTTTCACATAGTGCCTATTCCAGATTTGTAGGTGCTTTAACAAAAATGTAAAATACGCAATTTATATACACTATCCAAAATAGCAAGCCCACCATAAGGCAACTTCACTCATATAGCAAGATAACTGGACCACCAGGGGTTGGGGATCGGGACTTGCAGGGCAGGGACTGGGCCCTACCTCGCAATCCTTCCTAAAAAGCCTGAGTAAACAGACAATTGCTTATGTCCTTTTTTATGCACATAAGCAGCATTCTTTGCCTTTACAGGAAATTATGTACTCAAGAGACAGTCTAGTTTATGGGATTAGTGTTAAATGTGTTGCAAAGTTCTCACTAGTTTTTTAAGAAAAGTCACATATGGAGAACTTCTGTCCTAGTTTCTGCCCTGTCATTGCTTATGTGTTATTAAAATTAAAAATGTGAAGAGTGAGAAATTGGGTATTCCAGATGCATATAATTTGAAAGGAAGGGGGGGGTCTTAAAATTTCTTAATTTAAATCTGACCTAATTTTTAATATTGTTGTTGTTGTGGGTAGAAAATACAATTGCAACATATTGTACTTGTATAGCACTTTACAGATGATAATTTAAGCATCATGACACACTTGTGAGGTGGATGGGTATAAGCAAGATAGTAAGTTAATGAGTAAGCTAATGTAGAAAAAGGCTAAGTCACTTGCCTAAATTTCTTTGTGACTCAGTGGGACTTGCAGTCTCCCATCCACCAACCAATGCTTCCATCTCTTACACTAGACAGAACTCAGGAAAGCTTTCCCTAAATGACTTAGCCTGTGGAAACATTATAGTGTTCACGTTATGGTGCTATATGGTTCCTGTACTCTGGCACCCAACTCCTTTTAAACCCAGTATAGATTCCCTTTTTGTAGCAAGCTAACTGCTTATCTTCCCAAGGTTGCTATATAGGGGGTGTATGTGTGTGTGTTTATATACATAAAATCAAATTCTTACACACCTTTTAATGTTCATAATATTTTAATACAGGAATCATGAATTTGAAATGTCACCTTATTTTTATGTAAGGATATGGTATCTTATTACTTTTTCTCTTCATAGGAATTTGTCGCAAGTGAAGGAGATGATGACCCAGAAGTTGAATTTTTAAAATCACTGTCAACTAAACAAAAACAGAAACTTCTGAGGTAATTTTATTGCAGTTGCATGGCACCTACTCCTATGAGTTTAGCAATATAGCCAATAGCTTTTAACTACAGTTTTCCATCTACTAAAAATCAATTTAGATTAATCTACACTTGACTACTACACTTTGTATTATGCAGCATGTTTATCCATCGTTTTGTAATCCAATTGTAATGCAGTTTTAATGGCTTTGTTTTCATTTTCATTTTACTTAACTGTGAATGCTGTGACACACACACTAACATTGTATATGCATTGGATCATAGAGGACAATGTCAGTTGCTATTTTAAATTATTATTTTACATTCCATAGTTTACCATGCCCTCTTCCAGGATTGAAAATTAAATTCTTTACTTGTTGATTTTGCACTTGGCAAAGCTTGACATATTTCCTTTGTTCTAAGGGGCTACACTTAACCTGTCTTCTGTGCATCAGCATCAATGGTGGTGTTACAGTTTACCATAGCCCTAGGATTAGGGTTAGCCAGCAGAGGGAGCGCAGGATATTTTTGTGGTTCCCAGACAAAGTCTGTATTTTCTCTGCTGCTGCCTTGTTGCTTTCATATGCTTAAGGGGAAAGGAGGTTTTACATTTCTTCTCTAATTTTCTCTGTCCTTATTAACCAATTTTGAATCACTGGCTGATAAAACCACACATATTTAAATATAATAATCTAAAGAAAAGTTAAAAGAGCACTCTGTGAGCATTGTGAGGTCCAAAAATGTAATTAACTTTAAGGAAGGAAAACAGTTTACGCTATTTATGAAGGATAATTGTGTGTGTGTGTGTGTGTGTGTGTATAGAGAGAGAGAGAGAGAGAGATTCAATAATTTAACCTTGGATAATTTTGTTTGGTTTTCTAAAGTCCCAAGCATACTGTTTAAATTACCGTATATTTTTAAATGCTCCAATTTAGCTAAGTGTTTATGTCCTCAGTGATTTTAAACTTCTTAATTTGTTTTAAATCCAATGAAGGCAGTCTAGGTAGCATGTCAAAATTTAGTGGCTGACTCATGGATAAGAATTAGCAAAATAGTGACCAAGGGCTTAAAATTACAAAACTGGACAAAAGCAGTTGAAATGAAAATGAGTGTGTTTGCTTGCCTGATAGAACAGTGTACTGTTGACTAGACATTTTACCCCTCCATTGATGACTGAATAGATGATAGAGTTCTCTAGAAAGCTGTTAACATTGGGGGAGATTTTTAAAGGCACATATAGCAGATAGCTCCTAACTTCCATTGAGTGTCATTGGCAGTTGGGCAGCTAACTGCTATTTCTGCCACTGAAAATTTTTCTTGTTATATTACAGAATCAAACTGGTTGCACTACCAGTTGTAAGGCCCAGTTCGCATTTCTTACCCTCACCTTCCTAAATTTGGTCCATTAGAAATTACTTCTTTGTACAGTAATTCTGAGGGAGGGCTACAGGGGAACTACATTTTAAATACTCAGTTTAGTTTGAGATCAGAAATTTAAAAATTAAAAGTTCAGCACACTTTGTAAGAAACTGTTGCATGTTTACTGCGTAATATCATCTTAAGTATTGACCGCCCACAAAGGCAGTGGTGCTACATTTTTAAATGCTTGATTATTCATTTTTATTTTCAAAATAAAAGGAAATTGGATCGTCTGGAGAAGAAAAAGAAGAAAGATAGAAAGAAGAAAAAGCAGCAAAAGAAGAAAAGCAAACGTAAACACAAGAAACATAAAATCAGCTCCTCTTCCTCCTCCTCCAGTGAGACTTCAGTAAGCAGCAGTGATAGTGAGACTGACAGCAAAGCCATACAAAAGAAAATGTATTCTAAGAAAGGAAAAAAAGACAAGTTTTCAGAAGCTAACAGCAGTGATTCAGAAGGGAAGGCAAAGACTAAGAAGGAAAAACTTTATGATGAACCCTCCAGTAGTCACAGTAACAAGGACAAAGACAGGGAAAAGCATAGACTTTTAAAACAAGATAGTTCGGGGGAGAACAACAAATGGAGCTCCTATGAGAGTGAAAGAAAGTCCCAAAGCAGAAACCAGAGCACAGACAAGAAAGAAACTGAAAGAAATGAGAGGGATAGCAGAAGCCAAAACAAGGATGAGAGGAGTGGGAGAAGCTCTTGCACAAGTCACAGCAATTACAGGCAAAGGCAGATAAGAAGACAACCAAGTCGAAGCCCCAGTGAAGAGTGGCACAGGAAAAATGAAACCAGAAGCCACAGCACAGATGTATACAGAGAGAAGAAATGCAGAGAGAGCTGTGGAGACAAGTGCAATAAAGTGGACCATAAGGAAAGAGGCAGAAACAGCAGAAGTAGAAGCAGAGAGAGAGACAGAAAATATAGATAGTGTGGTGGGTGACAGGTGCAAACACATCTTCCTTTTCGTTGAATACCTTTTAACCAAGGCTCAGTCGTGCATTGCTTTCTTTCTAAGAAGTCACTTTTTATTTTCCATTTCTTATAAATTGTCATGTCCTACAAAACAGCATCAACTCCATTCATGATTTGGGGATATTTGTATGTATAAATATTATGGTATTTTTGTAGAAATATTTTTGTTGGTGAAGGTTTCTTGTATTTGTGTAACAAGCCCTAGACTATTTGTAAATTATACTTCCTTTGTTCAGAAATATTTGTAAAATACCAGTACATGATGTGTTACCATTCTGTAGAGTATTATTTCTTCTTGCTTATGAGATGTAACAATTTTGGAGGGGCAGGGGGTAATTTTGGAAGAGTCCCAGGATTTCCATAATGATGCCAAACATTATTTGACATAGTTCAGGATAAAAATCACTGCTTCAGACCTCAGATTAGACTATTTTTGTACTGAAACTTTTTCAGAGGTTTCACATGAGGGCAATTTCACGTGTTAAAACAACACAGATATAGTTCCACATAAGTGTATAGCCAACATTTTTTGACCTCCTGCAGTGTCTAACTTAATCAGGGCTATCTAAGCATCTTGAACCCCTGTAGGTATGTGCCAGTACAGTGTTGTTATTGTTCAAGAATTTCTCAAGAGATGAAAAGAATATTCACCCTTTCAGCTGTTTCCAAGATATCTCGTGCAATAGAAAGTTAAGGCAAATGCTCATTCTTATGTTGTCAGTTTGACTTTTATTTTTTCTTAACAGTTGTGGGATTTTCCCCCTCATATGCCATGAGGATTAATTATTATACCTTAATAAACTTACTTTCAATAAACAGTATGAATTGCCTAATTTTCCAGAGCCCTAAGTCATTTCAAGGCATAGGCAGGAAAAAATCACATGCTTTTTTGCTGCAAAGAGAATGGTGTCTTTACAGTTTTTAAGAACATGGAAAATGCTTTAGTTAGCAGTGAAATGGTAAAATGATGCAATCAGACTCAGGCAAGCAAGTTTTTCCCCTCTTGACTACAAATGGAGGGTTGTGGTTCTTTAACTGTCTCACCTGCACATCTTAAAACTGCCAGGCAGAAGTTTTTAATATCATATGGAGTTAAAATGCTATAAAAGTGATTTGACCTTTAAACACTGGGGTTTGAAAGTTTTCACCCTTTAAAACATGTCAGGCTTTTCTTCTTTAAATACTTTGAACCAGCTTGCCCCTTAGGCCCTTGACAGTGCTGATATAAATGGGAATTGAGGGCACTCGCCACGTGGAAGGATTAGGCCCTAAACTAATCCATAGTATTTGCTTGTAAAAGTTGTCATTTAAAAGGGACAAGAGGCAAGATTTGATAAATGTAGGGGAGAATCTTTAACAAATAAACCAAACAAACTGTTGGGAGAAATGTTTGGACTCAGTCTGACTGCCCAGTGGTAGGTTGTAACCAGGGCCGGCTTTAGGAAGTGCGGGGTCCGATTCGAACAGTTTTGACGGGGTCCCAGCAGGGATGACTAAAAAAAAAAAAAAAAACACATGGGGCTTGTACCCGCCGGGCAGCACTCTTAGTCTTTGGTGGCGGGTCCTTCACTTGCTCCAGATCTTCGGTGGTACTGAAAGACCTGCCGCTGAACTGCAGCTGAAGACCCGGAGAGAGTGAAGGACCCACTGGCAAAGACCCAGAGTGCTGCCGGGTGAGTAAAAATTAAAAAGGAGCCTCTAGCCAGGGAAGGGATTCTTGACCACTTGCCCCACCCCCCAGCCGCCCTGCCACTGGGCGCGGGGCCCTCTTAGGCGCGGAGCCCGATTCGGGGGAATTGGTGGAATTGGCCTAAAGCCGGCCCTGGTTGTAACCTTTTAAAGCATATTCCATTTGACACACAGCATATTAACAAAGTACTCTCAAGCACATCCACCTAAATATTGGAGGTGAGGCACCAACAGAACTGGGCACCTTTGCTACCAAGTGGCATTTACTTTGTTTCAAAAGGTGTGTAAAACACTGATCACCAGACTGGAAAAAAAAAACACATGGCCGCCTGTATACAAGGTAGAAGCCAAGGTCGCTCTCTCCAATGTTTGGGTGGTTGGGGAAATGGCCTGTTTTGATATACCACATATTCATCATTGAAATGGTGTGTTTTGAACCCAATTTGAAAGGGCACAAGGAATAACAAAGAGCAGGATGAAGAGCTCAGTCTGTCTCTCCATGAATGCACAGTGTATTTTGTTGCACATGACAGACAGTGCCTTGGATCTGTACTAGTGGCTTATCAGCCTTGCAGCTTGGCTATAATACAGCTACTAACTTTCTGGTGAAGATAGAACGAGGACGGGCTCAGCCACTCTTTGTAGTAGGCATTTGTGTATGCTATGTGTGTTTGATTTCTGTTTGCAGGCAGTTGGTAAAGTGTATCCTGAGCATCTGACACTGTCTTTGTCCATGCATGGAGCAGGTATTAGTTTGTGGTTAAGCAGTGTGTATCTGTTCTGCTGGCTGGCTGTTTTGTCTGCAACCTGGAAGGGACAGAAACAAGCAATGCAATCTTGGAAATATCTGGGTAAGAGGCAGCATAGGGCAGGCTGATAAATCCGGTATTTTTGTTAGTTTAACCGCTCTTCTGCCTTCAGCAGCGAGCAGAGGCAGTGGGGAAGGATTCACACTGGGTCAGGGGAAGAGCCTTGTTGCCCAGTCCGAACTGAAAACCCAAGGGAGGGTCTGGGAGCAGCCCCAGCTCCCTTTGGCAGGGCTGCTCTTTGGAAGGGCCTGATTTGCTTACCCCTGGATATGGAGCTTTTCCAGGAGGGCAGCCAGGGTGCCTCAAGCCTAGCGCAAAGGGGCCAGGATTCCAGAGCGGCCTATTGCCGAAAGCGTGGAGGCAGCAGCTTGTGCTTGGCCTCCAACCCCTGCGAGGCACGAGGAGACCTTCATTGTTCGTGCTGAGGGAGGAGGGAGCGGGCTCGTGCGGCTGCCCTGGGCATCCACAGCACCTTCTGCTCCCGCCCCGGGGCTCCAGACAGGCACCGCGCGGGGGCCCCTAACGCTGCAGCGCATTGGCCCGCGCGGGGGCCCCGGCTGCTGCGCGCGCAGGCGCTGGTGGAAGCGGCCCGATTTGCCACTAGCGAGTCAGCTCCGGGAGGAGGTGCTGTTGGCTCACGAATGGCCGGAGATGTCAGCTCCCGTTTGCCGCGGGACAGGATTAACCCTGGCGCCGGATGACTGGCTGGTCGGTGAGTCCCCAGGCCTCGGGAACCACCCGTGCAGAAGCCCGCAGCGAATTCGCTTAACCCGCCACATGAAAGGCAGCTCCCTGTGAGGCAGGGGCTAGGCAGCCTGCGGGCCGCTCCCGCTGCACGTGCACTATGGGCTGGAAGTAACTCGGCTCCGTGGTAGGAGCAGGGGTCCGGGGGGCTCGCCAGACCCGAGGTCAGGCAATGGGCCAAAGGGCGAGTCTCCCGCTGTCTCCCCGCCCCGCGTTCTGCAGCCCCTGACTGGGCGGGGTGTTAGCCGGGCCCGTCATGCCTGGGACCCCCCCCTCCGAAATCCCATCTCTGGGGCGGGGTGTTAGCCGGGCCCGTCATGCCTGGGACCCCCCCCCTCCGAAATCCCATCTCTGGGGCGGGGTGTTAGCCGAGCCCGTCATGCCTGGGACCCCCCCCTCCGAAATCCCATCTCTGGGGCGGGGTGTTAGCCGGGCCCGTCATGCCTGGGACCCCCCCCCCGAAATCCCATCTCTGGGGCGGGGTGTTAGCCGGGCCCGTCATGCCTGGGACCCCCCCCCCGAAATCCCATCTCTGGGGCGGGGTGTTAGCCGGGCCCGTCATGCCTGGGACCCCCCCTCCGAAATCCCATCTCTGGGGCGGGGTGAGCCCGGGCCCGTCATGCCTGGGACCCCCCCCCGAAATCCCATCTCTGGGGCGGGGTGATAGCCGGGCCCGTCATGCCTGGGACCCCCCCTCCGAAATCCCATCTCTGGGGCGGGGTGTTAGCCGGGCCCGTCATGCCTGGGACCCCCCCCCGAAATCCCATCTCTGGGGCGGGGTGAGCCCGGGCCCCTCCCTGCAGGCTGCGAGCAGACGGCGCCTTGACACGCCTCAGGGAAAGTTGTGGGAAGTTCGGCTTGAGGCGCTGCTGTGAACAGGCGAGTCCTTGCCGGGGGACCCCTCTGCTGGCAGCAGGGCCCCGTGCAGAGGAAGGTCCCCAGAGCGGAGAACTGCTTGGGGAGCCAGCAGGGCGCGGTGCTAATGGGAGCTGCGGTGCTCAGGCAGGAGCCCCTTTGTCAGCAGCCAGAGCGGGAGCCCGGGCCGCTGTAACACTGCGGGGCAGCCCCAGTGCCGCCAGAGGAGGGGCCGCTGTGGGGGGGGGGAGGGTGTCAGACCTGAGTCCCTCGCCCCAGGGAACTCGGCCAAGGCTGGAGCTGCTGGGCCCACCTCTGTGCTTCGAAGGCGGGCCCGGGGCCGGCCCCTCGGCCCATGCACCCCCGCCAAGGTGGGAATAAAGTGCCCCAGGAAGAGAATAATCGTCTCCTCCTACTAGGCCCCCCGGGCTGCAACCCCGTCCGCACCGTCAACTGCAAGCCCTAGTCGCCGGGCGGGGGCAGAGACGGGCCCCACGGTTCAAGCCCCTGGACAGTCTTTGCTCCTGGGAGGGGAGTTTCCCTGGGGTGCGGCCTGATTCTGGAGACGTAGCCCCGCACGCGGGGCGTGGCGAACAGGTGAGCGGCCCGGCGGATTCCACAGGTGAAAGGCGCCTTCCGCTTTAATTTCGGCACGTTTCCTCCTGTTTGTGCTGTAACAAGGGAGAGCTTAACTTGTCATGGAAACGTGTTAATTAGGTGCGGAATACCAGTGATCAGCAGGAAAACAGGGCGTTTTCCATTGTGCTCCCATTAGCCAATGTATATTATGGTCAAAATGGAGCATTGGCCCTCGCCCTTGGGAAGTAGTCACAGGCGCAAGGGCGCTACTCCGCAGCCTCTAGTATGGGTCGATTTTTGTTGTAATTTTAGGATGACGATCGAGTTCGCATTGTTGGTGTTCGAGTAACTCAGAGTACCGACACCTAGATCTTATTTTTCACGCTGCTCAAATTTTCCTTTAGCTCTTGGCGCTTGGAAAACTGATCGCTGAAATTTATGGCGAACGAAAAGAAATTATTACTAATTGGAAAGTAAATAAACAGGTGACTCAGATCAAATTCCTGCTTGGATCGTTACAATAAATATCCCTGAAGGAAGCTCTCTATTTATGTTGTCATTGATTAATTCTCGCTACCTCATTTGATTTCGATTTAGAACGATTTGATTCTAATTTAATTAGCATGTAATTTGGATGTACATAATTACTGTAATTATGACATTCAGGTAAGGCAGCTTTAGGCTGAAAGGCAATTTCAAATTTTCTAGCAACCTACTTTGTACTAGCAAATGGACAAGGACTTTGCGCCCTGCTATCCAAGTAGTAATTAGCACATCTCTGAAACAGGCAGGGCTGGGGATTTGTATTAAAACACCAACACAAATTCAGCCGCATTACCCAGTGCAAAGGTAGTTGCCTGCTACTGAGGAACATATTTTGCTCCTTGCCTGGTCACGGATGACCGAGTTCCCAGATACTAACTCCAGCCTAGCTCTGCACTTGAGTCAAAGGCTGAGTAGCACCAAGGTGCAGATCCCATTGGGGATTAAGGCCCCAAACCGCACATTAGGTGGACGTTTAAAAACCGCACCTGTATGGACTTGAGGCTAGAACTAATTGGAAAGGGCCGCTCCTGTCCATAAAGTAATTGCACTGAATTAGGGAGGGCTACAGATCAGAGCAAGCGGCTCTATTGTGTTCCCTAGTCGGTTGGTTGCCTAGCTTGGGCGCCGGGCCAGTTCGGGGGTGGAAGGGTGCGGGAGCGATGACCCAGACCCGAGCCAGGTCCCTTTTTCAGGTGGGTGATCTCTGCAGCCTAGCTCGATTTTTTTTCCTCCTCATCTGGTAAGTTTGCTCATGAAACAATAGGACTAACTTGAACACGCGTCGTTTGTGTCTTCCGTGGCTGCTAAAGAAAGACTGGGCGTGTGCCTTGAGGGACCTGCGCCGGCAACCAAGGCTGCTGGGGGTGGTTCACCCTTGCTCTCGGGGATGAAGGGCCAGGAGGGTTACTGCGGTACCTCCATCTGCCTTGTAGGAAGTTCCAATACATTTTAAATCCAGGTATCTGCCAGAGGGCCGCCTATTTTAGCTTTACCTGTCTAACATTTCCAGCCTTGCACAGGTAAAAACTGACTCCAGCCAGGCTCACCCGAACGCCACGTAGCGAGGCGCTGAGTCCTCCTGGCAAGCGAAATGAGCAGGGATCTTTCTTGCACCGGCACAAAAGTCTTAGCGGTTCTGGGCTTGTGCCATAGGAAGCGAAGCAAGTGCCGCCCTGTGCTCCTGAAGCTCTAGATGGCGCCAAAGAGCCACAGTTATAAGCGTCCTTCAAAGGCATCAAGAGCGACTGTCAAACATAAACGCAAATCAGTTTTCCTTTTTTTTTGTTAATGTGTTAAGAATGTTATTCCTTAAGAAAATTTGTAGCTAAATTATTCTCACTTAAAATAAACACTTAGTGTACCAATTACCCAAATGGGCGGGATTTCTGTAAAATTTCTTTCATCTGCATTTTGGGAGTGTGGCAGAAAATCTTCTTAAATCAGCTAATGGCTGCAAATAAATTAGCTCTTCAATAAATAAAGTTTCCCTCTCAATTGAAATATTTAAACAAAGGTAAAAAATAACTGTTCATGCGCAAAAATGGAGTTCTATATTATCTCCTTAAACAAAAATATTCATGCTACCTTTACTCCTATTATTATTTTTTATTTATTTATTTAAAGGACTATCATACACTCGGGGGCGGGGGGCAGGAGCCACATCTCCGGTGAATCAGGAGCAGAGTGATCAAATGACATTTAGCAATAGTTTTCTCTGATATTTTATCTTTAATCTTCTTTAAATCTTGTTTCATGGGGTTAGCTACAAGATCGTGTATGGAAGCTAAGTCCCACAACGTGTACTAGTTGGAAGTAACCGTGCAGGCAAAATGTAAATTACTTTATAGTCAGTCATAAAAGTCGCGTTTGAACGGGGCCGCAACAGCAACGAATCTAAATCATCATTCGACTTCTCTGGCTCCCTTCCCATTAGAGGGTGACACGTAAAAAAAAAAAAAAAAAAAGTTTCTCTATGTCCCAATGTTATTTTTGCTCCCGGGTTTGCAGGCCCCCACTATAGAAATGCCATTTAACTGTAATTGAAAAGAGTGAATCAGAATTATTTTTCGGTTCTCACACTGTCTATTCTTTATCCAGTCTTACAAAAGTTCTGTAGTCCCCAGACCATATAATTATCACCAACAAGTACTAAAGAATGGTGCCATTTATTTTTTAAAAGGTTACATGCTTTCTATTTTCTTGGTTAAACGAACCGGCTCTGCGGCCCAGCGTTGCTCCCTTCTTCATTTCTGGGGAGTCTGTAAATGATGGACGTTTTCTGACCCCAAGGGGCAAAGGCAATGCAAAGAGGTCCTTGATCATTGAGCTGAGAATTGTAACCCTGGCCTGGCAGAAACTGGACCTGGATGACTTCCTTTGATGTGTTTTATTATGGATTGAAAACAAAGCTGACTTCTGCCCAACACCCAGGGAGAATGCATTCCTCGGAAACCCCAACAACTGACAAGCAGGGGACTCATGTCCTGCAGCCCAGCAAGCGCACTGTTTATTTTACATCTGCCCGCCAGTGTCATCCTCGCCAGCTCCCATTGTCTCTCTCTCCCCGCCTGCCCTAGAATAAAATACATCTAATACAGATCCTCTAGCCACTCCGGGGAAAGAGTGGTGTGGAAAAGCAAGAGGGATTTTCCTTCATCTTACAGAGCGGTCTCACTTTAAAACATGGGGATAAGGAAGACAAAAATAGGTCAGGAAAGGAGAAAAGAAAGTGGAGATAGTCGATGCTTTTGAATAATTTAAGCCGGAAAAAAAAATCAACTCAAAATTGTCTTTAAAAGGAATTGAAAGTGCAGAAAGATTCCTTCCGTCAGCGCCGCCGCTGAGCTACACTTGTGTGCATTTAAAACAACCGATGTAGGAACACGTTCTGCTAGTGTTTTGTAGCAGTGTTGGGGAAAGTGAAATACTGTCTATTAACATTCACAGATTTTTTTAATTAAAACAAATCTTTGATTTGTGACTGACAGCACAATCCTTTTTCTGATTTTTATTTGCACTCTCTAGCTTGTACTGGTTTAGAATGTTATTCCTCCACTCTACACTAAATTAACTTTTTTTCTTTTTAAATAGCACAATTATCTCATTTAACCATTTTCTTTAAAAAAACAACAACACTGTGGCTGTTAAGTTGGTGGTCAGGAGACAAAGGGAGTGAAAATAATTTTCATTTCAATAATTGCCTTCTGGTCAATTTAACTGTGCCTTATTTTGAAAGAGCCTGTCTAAATGAGATTCCTGTCCCAAATGTGTTCCCAGGCCTTAGCCCAGCCTTTAATTATTCCTGAGGTTTTTTTTCTTCAGAATAAGACGCTGCACTGAGTAATCACAAAGAAGTCAGAGAGCATCCTTGAACCTTTTCAATAGCAGAGCCACTGATATTCAAATAACATGCAAGGACCATTTGACTGCATGGGGACATAAGCATTTCCAATTCACTATTTGCATAGATCAACTGTCTTTGAAAAGGAAAGGAGCAGTTGTCTTCCATAACATTAAAAAGCCTAGTTATCAAATCAAGTGCTTAGTTTGGGGCTTTTAAAACGTTTACATTTTATCTCAGGTTGCCCTTTACCGTTTGACATGCAAATTTGGTGCAGTTAATTTAGACAATTAAAAGGATCTTCAAGGGAGCTTTGTCACCGAGAATATTCGGAGTTGTCCCCGTGGACCAGCTGAGATAAAGTTGGCCAGAACAAATGATGTCTAGGAGATTAATTAGATATTTGATAAGACATGAATCCCTAATAAGGGAATACAAGGCACTGGGGGCTGCTATGTGCTCGAAGTCAAAATTAATAACATTTAACAAGATTTTCATTTAGGCATGAAATGTCTTTTCCGGAGTATTGACTCTAGCTGTTTATTCCCCTGAGATCATCTCCCAACCTAGGAAGCCTTGTGGGGCTAAAGGCTTTTTTAAAAACAGTTTCTTTGCACAGTTTGTTAAATCTATTTGGGGGGCATTTTCATAAATTGCGTTTCCAAATGTGGATAGGTTTTAAACAATTTTTATGTGGGGTCAGATCTTGGGGGCCGGGGAATGAGGGTTTGAATGAGGAAACACAGTTATAGGACACAACCCGACTGAAATTTGCCTTAAAATATTTGATTAATTTGGATCCCTGACATCAAATGCATTTCTTGTTTTTAAATCCCATTCACTTGTATTACTGTACTAGCGTTGGGAGAGGAACTAAGGGTTTGCATTAAAAGCTGCTCCATATAAGGGCTCGGAAGAAAAGAACAAAAACCGTAAGTATAGTGTTCAGAATTCTTTAATAATACCAAAATGAAAATATTAAGCCAAGATTTTTTCATACAGATAAACGCATTTAATTTCTTTAAATGACCTTAACTTACGTGTGTTTGAGTGAAATGTTAACTCAACATTTTAAATAGCTTTTACATATATACCGACTTCCACAAAGTGCATCAGAAATTTAAAAAAAAAACAAACCTTCCTGAATTTCAGGAATTCACCAAAAAGGACAAAAGAGAGACAAAAATAAACCCCCTATGAGAATCAACGCTTACAAGAAAAATAAGAACACAATCTTTTTTGAACCCTATTTATACAGATGTTTATGGACTACAGAGGAACTGTCTCAGACTTCCACTTTAATGTCTCACCTTAAGCCTCTTTTAGGATGCTCTTTTTTGTTTTTAAATAAAAAAAGCGTCACTGTAACTAGATTTCGTCAGGCAAAACCTGCTGTAGCTAGAGACTAGTAATCCACACCAAGGGCGATTTTAGGTCCCGTTGGTTTCCACTGCTCAGTCTGTGCGGGTTTGGGTCTCGCTATTGCTCTGCATCAGGAAGCTGGGTCAGTGTCAGTGTCCTGCGGGGCTGAGGGGTTGGGCTGTGTCTCTAGGGCTTGGCCCTGGACCCTGCGCTTTAGTCCAGTCGCTCCTGCAGTCTGAGCGCAGTGTGGGGGGGCAGCTCCTTCGCCTCTCCCCGGCCTGGGATTTGCAGGGGAAGAGGGCGGCTGTTCCGTCCGAGCTCCCTACGAGTCGTTTGGCCCCGCGGTGGATTCCTTGCCGCCGCCTCCCCGGGTAGCGGTCACCCCCTCGTGCAGGATGAGATCGGGGGACTCAGAGCGGGGGGTCTCCAGGTTGCTGGCGTCCGTGTCGCTGTCGCTGCCCTTTTTGCCCCCGCCGCCCCCGTTGTGCGTTTTAATGTGTTTGCTCAGGTGGTCGCTGCGCATGAAGCGCTTGTTGCACACGGGGCAGGCGAAGCGCTTCTCACCCGTGTGAGTCCGCAGGTGCCGCTGCAGCTCGTCCGAGCGCGTGAAGCGCTTCCCGCAGAAGAGCCAGTTGCAGACGAAGGGCCGCTCGCCCGTGTGCCAGCGCAGATGCGCCTTCAGGTGCGAGGTCTTGCCGTAGACCTTGCCGCAGCCCGGGATGTGGCAGCTGTGCAGCCCCTTGCGCCGCAGGCTGGCCCCGGCCGGCCCCAGCCTCTCTGCCTCTTGGCAGTTGGGGCAATCGCAGGTGGCTCGGCCCGAGTACCTGCGGGCGGAGCGGGCTGAGCCTCCCGCGGCCGCGGCGGCCGCGGCGCCCGTGATCATGGCGCTGGCTGCGGCCACCGCCGCGCTGGAGTCCGTGTAGGAGGGCAGCACGGGCTTGAAGCCCTCCTGGGTCAGCAGATGCTGGCTGGTGGAAAGCAGATGCGAGGCGGCCGTGGAGCCCAGGCCCGTGGAGCTGAAGGCGGAGTGGGTGAGCGAGCTGAAATCGGGGTTGTAGGTGCCCAGCTGGGAGTGCAGCGAGGCCTGGGGGGCGCCCGAGTGCAGCGAGCTCTGGAGTCCCCCGGCGGGGTTCTGCACCTCCAGCCAGGAGCCCGGGTTGGTGTGCACGTCCCACCACGAAGAGGCCGCTCCGTTGGCCACCTCCCCAGCGGCCAGAGTAGAGTGGAAGCCCGACTTGTACCACGATTCGTAGGGGTGCGCCATGCCCACCCGTGGATACAGGCTCTCGGCCGCAGAGCTGTGCACTTTGGAGATGAAGGCCGACTGGCCGCCGGGCTCCTGCGGGGACACGCCCGCCGCCGCCGAGTTGGAGAAGAGGCCGCTGTAGTCGCTGCTGAAGGCCGAGGAGGTGGGCGAGGTGGAGGCCAGGCAGAAGGCACTGTTGGCGGTGCCCGTGCCACTGGCCAGTCCGTTGGAGCCCCGGCTAGTGGCCACTGTGAAGCCCGAGAGACTGGAGCCCAGGTTACAGCTGGAGGTGGAGCGTTTCCAGGGGTGAAAGCCTCCCTTGGCAAAGGCGCTGGACTCGGGTAAAGTGGTCAGAGGGCTGGTGTTCCCGATCTTATTGCAGGTCGCAGCCAGCATGGCCAGGGGAGTTGTTCCAAATCTTGGCTCTTCCTAAGGGAGACACAAAGCAAGCCCGTGAGCCTCGGGGAGCCCTGGAGAGGCGCACACGCAAACACAGCAACGTGGCTAAATACTCTCTGCCCGAAAAGTAACACTGTCCTTCGTTTTGGATGAAAACGCCACCCTGCCCAACTTGATGCAATTTCTATCTTGTTTTCAGGGACCTATAGTGCTTGAATAAACGCTACAAACCGATTTAATTTAATGATACACTTCTCCATAGTCATAATGGGGACGACCGACAATGATGTTCTAAAATAGCACAGACGTCATTTCTTAAAAGAGTTCTGTAGCGGTTTGAGACTTTATGGCAATGCTTTCCTCTTTCGACGTGCGACTGTAAAGGCAAAAATCCCCAGGGAAACGAAAAAACGATGTGCTCTAAAGGCACAAGGGTTACAGCTTACAAAATGAGCCAGCAGAAACATAAACAATTATATTGCTACATGGCTTTGGTGCAAGCATCACGCACCAAGCTGGGTCCGGAAAATCCATTCCAATTAGGCGTAACCCTCCTCAAGTTTATTTTAAAAAAACTTAATTTCTTTCACAACAAAATAAACTTGATATTAATGTCGTCTTGCATGTGAACGGTACGATTGAAAAATCAGCCCCCCACGCCTCGGAAACATTAATCGAGTTTGTCCTTCAATTGCAGCACATCGTCATTTATATAACGAGAAACTGCAGTACAACAGCAACAGTTTTTCAGGGTAACAAACCTGCCACCGAGAAACCACAACGAAAAACGTGCCGTTTGTATAGAGATGTTTCTCTGACTTACCCCAAGTATAGACGTAGCCATAGCACGTCCCTTGGCTGGGTGATGGGGTCGAACGGGGGGCTCTGCCTTGCGCGCAGCCCGGAGAGATTGCTCAGTTTCCTCCTAGCTCCCCGCTTTACTCCAGTTGCACTAAGTACACTCCTGGCTCTGGAGGGCTAAACTCAGCCTAAGTGTGGGGCGCGCCTGCTTTGAAGTACCGCTGGTTGGGTCTCTCACCCAATGAGGGCGGAGAAAGAGCAGGCAGGAGCTGCCCTCAGCCAATCAGACACTTGGAGGTGCAAGAACCAGGGCTCGGGGCGCGTGCCAGTCAAAGGCACAGGGATAAACTCCGTGCTTTGGACTAAAGAAATTATACTGTAATTAACTTTAAAAAACCTGGGTTTAAATATCCTTAAGGTTGTGACATAAACCAACAAAAGCCAGGAAATTCCAAATTAGGGCTGACACTTCCTCCGTAACTAACGGGTTGTGGGAAAAGGGGGAAAGCCACAAAAGGGCAGGAGCTGGATGTCAGCATTCACTTTGACTTTTGCCAGCTTAACCCTAGATTCAAATTATTCGACTGTATTATATAGTCTCCATAATTACTTAGCCAATCCAACATACTAGCTGGATCCAGGAAATATGAATTTCTGTTTCTTGTAAAAAGAGGGTTTATTTGCTCAACAGGCCCTTCCTTTCACTGCCATTCTAGAATCTGGCCCATCAGGCAAATTGGGCAGGTGAGGCACAGACAGTGCACATCATGCATGCCTAAAAGTGATTACACAAATTTCTGTCTGAGAACAGGAACCACATTCCAAAGTGTATTTTACTCCTCTATATTTTTGTCAAAGTACTAAGTGATTCGTCATGTTGAGGCAACATATATTTGCTAGTTTCTTTGGGGAAAGAACATGAAGCTTTTTAGTTTCATATGCCCCCCAAAAAACCAGATATTAAACTGACATGTATCTTTCTTTTTATATTCAGATAACTGCCAAAAGAAGCCCGATGAGCGATTTTTTTATTATTAATTTAATTTTATTTTTTTGCTGGAGAAGAAGGGTTTTTATCTTAATAACAATCCCTGGTTAAAGACTTTGAATGTCAAGTTTGCAACCTGGAGCACATTTTTTCAAGCTTTATAGAAAGGCATGAAAACTATAAGAGCTGCTAATGGCAGCAACCGTGCTTCCTCCTAGCAGTGCTAGGGCGCCGCTGGAATAAGCCTCCCCAGCACTCGCCTGTGGCCTCTGCGCTGTGCACACTCCACACGCCCAGTGAGCGACAGACTTTACCTGCTCTCTGCATGTGCGAAATGTAAGTCCAAACCTTGGCTCCTAAATGTATTGCAGGCTAGTCCCTTTGATTGTAATTATTAGAAGCGTCTTAAGTAATTGCATTGAACTCACCCGCACGGTGTAGCGAAAGATCAGTAGACGGACAACTTTTTAAATATTGCGATTGTATCTGTAGCGCTGAGATTATTACGGTGTCCTCTTTCTCTGTCTTGCTGGGTGCAGCTAGTTACGGTTCTGAACCAGAAATCTGAGTGCATTCAGGCAACCCTAGCTACTTTTCCGGATTGCAGTAATATTCTTTTCCTCAAACCCCAGCACTAGATGCAAAAATACACATTGTGAAAGGACGAGGTGGAGAAAACGCTGGATTAAGGTTCTTTTTCGCTTGTCTTTATTTCATTTCTAAATGTTCCAACGAGACAAGATAGCACGTTGCTGTACATTGTAAGCATGATCCAGTCTGCAATAACTATACCACAACGGGCAGGGATGTCAGTGCAGATTTTCTTTCATTTAAACATGTACGGCTATTTTCAAAGGGTGTTTGCCTTTTTAGCGCTGTGAATATTTAAAATAGTGGAAGTCAGGGGAAATACTGCTCTGCCCCTAATACTTTGCACGTTGACTTACGCTGAACACAGAGAGCCAGCGAGTGAATTGCAATCCCTATCTCCAAGAGGTCTGCCTGGAGCAGATCATAAACGGCAGTTTTACCCGGGGGGGCTGTAGCGCTCCTCGGGTGGAGGCGATTGAAAAGCGATGGTGGGGCTGGGAGGGAGCCCTGGAGCACAGGAAAGACTGGGAGTCCGACAGGGGCACCCGGGAGCAATCGCCCAACAGGTGACTCTTTCCTACGGGGGGAGCCAGCGCTCCTGTTTGTTTAGACGATCTGCCGTTGATTTACTAATAGGGGGGATTGTTCAGTGGCAGCGAGGCGTTTCTGAGCAACCCCGGGGCAGCACAGGGAGAACTGGCGAGGCTTCCCCCCGTAAGGAAAGCTGACAAAGTAATGAATAAAATAATCTGCAAAGGGATTATGTTCAAAACCCAGCCATTTAACCCAGAGGGTAAAGGCACCTGCATACGACTGGCCTTTTCACATTTTGTGTGTCCAAATCCAGTCACATTTTTTACCCTGTTTTTATACACGCATGGGTTGAGTGTTACATATAGTTTTAATCAATTTGATAATGACAAAACTAACTGAAATCTACTAAAAGAAGACATACTTAAGAAAATAAACGAATTGCAGTGAAATAGGAAACGCTCCTAAAATCTGTAAGGGGTCAAGAATTTTCTGACAGATTTTTTTAATACGCCAAAAATCTAGTTTTTAAACAAAGATCAATGTGTTATGCTAAAGTGTTGAGCTGACTGTTAAAACATTTGGGGGGATAATGACAATGTAACAAAGGCCTGGTTTGGAGTGAATCACCACCCTTTTAAAAGTTAGAGCAATTTTCAGGAGAATAGCTTTCAGCAAACGCTTTACATTATTCAAAACGGCCAAATAATGCTCTATTATAGCGCCTGAATGCTGCCAGTCAGCCCATAAGTGCAATTTGTGCAAAGGCTCGGTGCCTTATCTCCACTTCTTTATAAAGAGGTGAATATAAAACAATTTCTTCCAAACCCAGACAGAGAGCACGAAAATTGCTTCCCTTTCTGCAATCAGGGCAATTTAACTGAAGTGCAATTAGCACTATTAAATGTCGATTCTGCATAAACAAATCTGACTAAGAAGCGAAAGTGGGGTGAGAACCTCATACAAACTGAAACTGATTTTTTTGAATTATGTATCCGGGTCCTTTACAATTGATCCGTGACGTTTTCATCTCGGAATATATTTACATCATAAATACACTATGGCTAAATCAACATAAATCTTTTTTAAGTCTCAGTGTGAGTACTAATAAAGAAGAATGGTCTAATTAAATGAAACAGTTCACTTCCTTTGAACAAATATTGTTTCCCACCTTCCCTTTAACATAGATCTTTTGATCTGTGCGACTACTGAAGTTGCTGTCTTCAGGAGGTAAAGCTGGGAAACAATTCGTTCATTAAAGCTGATTGGAAGGCTCATGGGTTCACATTCAAGAGCGTCAGATGAAATGGTTCTTCTGTTCAAACAGGGCTCTGGGAAAGAGCTGCCAAATATTTTCCAAATACATCGATTTAACAGCAGTAAAATGTGAGGTTGCTGGACAATTTCCCGGGAATCCTAGGACGGACACGGAATTTACACACGGATGTTACAGAGGCGGGGAGGGAGGAAGGTGTAAACCTTTCCAAGTTTAGGAGAAGCAATCAGATTCTCTGCCAAACAAGAAACATGTGGGGGGAAACCCGCAAAAATGCCCATCGCTTATACAAATAATTGCTTGCTGCCATTTTTTAGCATCAGTGCTTCTATAGGAACATCTCTCAATTATACTTTCCATTTATATGATACAGACTCCATTACTGATTATGAGAGCAGCGCCGAGGGGGACCAGGTGATAAATTAATAACTTTAGTTAAGAAAAGGCTTCCCCACTATTCTATGCAAGAGTATATATTAAAACAAGGGAGGGAAGCTATCTAGAGAGCCCATGGTGCCTGTTGAGTCCCTGAATTATTTCCGCTGTAGAGTTTTCCATTCGTGGGCAAAGATGAAGTGTAGCTTTTAATTAGAAGAACATCTTTTGGATAAAAAGGGAATGAGCACAGGGATCAAATAGATCATGGAAATTAAGTGAAAATTATGGAACTCTCCGACAGTTTGTACTTGAACTTTCATTTTATATTTGTTACATAACTCACTCACTCCCACTCCCACCCTTACCCAGATAAATAAAGATCCCAAGATGGAGCAATTGATAGACGAAGCTTTAATCTTTCCTCTATCTTTCAGGTGCCACTATTTAGAGGTAACGGGACACACATATACTCTGCAGTTGTGAAATCTGCAGGATACACTGAAAAAAATCATTGTCTGTTAAGTGCTCTGCAAATATTTGCCTATAAAACTAATTTTCTTCCGCGAAATTTATTTGACCCATGTATTTTAACCCCCTTCCCCGTTCTGTTTATCTCAAACGAAGACACCTTAACAATTAAAGGGAAGACTGCAGTGTCAGAGGAAGGAAGGTGACTGTAGACTGCATGATGATTTTAATTACTACAATTATTGGAAGATTATTCAACAAGCTTCATAGATTTGTTTACTGCATCGATAGAAAAGCTTCAGGAACATTTTATGAGGATATTATCTTCTTGATTCACATTCCTTACTATACTGTTATGGTATATAGATTAGACGTGACAAGATCAGACCGCAGCAGGTTTGAAACTCAGCCAATGCTAGCGTTCTTAGCGCTATCTGTATTGAAATTAATGGGTTTCTAGTAAAGGGAATTGAATTAGCAAACGATTGGATCCATATTTACAGAGCATATAGCTACCTTTTGCATATAAGTCGGTTAAAGAAGAAGCTCTGATTACTTAAAATGCTACCAAATTTCCGAAGTTGAGAAAGATTGGCCATGTTTATTAGTTTTGCTTTCTAAATATACAAGCCTAAATACCAGCGGTAGCATTACTTTACTTTCAGATTTCTTAACTTCCACTTCTTCCTTTAGTAGGGCTCATTAGATGTGAGGGCAAGCATTTGCACAAGTAGGTAGGTAAACGCGACATTTAGACACGTTTGCTCAAACAGTGCACGTGAAAAGGGAAGGCTTCTTTTTTTATCTCTGATCTTTTCATGTACAGTTTTTCTGATATTGGACTAGTTTTTTATTAACATCTATGGCAAGGTATGACTCAGTATGTTGGGTTGTGACTAAGGAAACTAGCTGTAGCGATAGGTATATGGGAATGTAATAAGCAAGATGACTGGCATTACCAAGTGCGCTTCAGTCCACAAAGACCAATACATCCTACAGGAGGTTTTGCCCATTAATTAATTTGCTGATTTCGATCAGGAAAAATACACTGACTCTCTCCCATCTCGATATTCCCCTTTTCTCCTTTCCCCTTGTCCTGGTATTAGGACTATGAAAGACGGAGAGCCGTTCATTGTGCTCCTATGTGTGCTATAATTATTGGATCTCAAGCTTAAGGTGAATTTCAGCTGAGATCATGAACCATTTCACGTTCAAATGCAAGCTTGCAGTACTTTCCTAGTGGCAATTAGGAGCCTATTACAAGCCATTAGATTGATCAATGTACCTTAAACAATGTGAATGATTTATATGGCGAAGAAAAAACCTTCTTACATCCGTTGTACTGTTCCAGAGACCAACCTGGCCCCGTGAGTCTATCCATCATAGCTTTAAACAAGAAAAGCTATTTATTTAGAAAACTTACATGCAAAGAAACAGGCTCGGTTCGTTCGTCTTGAGAGGTATTCGAGCTTTGTCTGTTTTTCTCTTTATTGGTAAAGAGACGTAGGCTAGAAGAATTGGTGGGTGGGAGGAAGAGATTTGCTGGGTTCCAGACGGGTTAATTCACCTTGTACCTGAAAGAAGGAAACAAAGAGATTCCTGACTGCTTCCTAAGCAATCCCCTCATCTGCTGTGTAGAGGCAATGCAACGAGAAAAGCACTGGGTTACATGTTTGTTTAACGAAGTGTTTGGGTAGCTTTGTAGCCTTTTAATTACTGCGGGGACACAGACCCATTAGCCATTGAAGTTCTAAAACGGTAAAGGAGCTGAGACCCAACCAGATGAAGGAAGGGCTATGCCACAGCGTTCCCTACAATGGCTAAATATTCCAACTAACCTAAAACGAAGAAATGACTAAATATCTGCGGCGATCAAAGCCAGTCCAGCCCAGCCCCCCTCCCCCCATAGGCCTGAGTCTGTTTGCAGTTCAACACAAGACACAGTGAACTTCTCACGACAAGGAAATTCATTCCAGTTTCTGACAGCCTGCAAACCAGGGGGCTGAGAGAAAGGACTGACCCACTTCACGCTTGCTAACACACTTCTGGTTAGGCTTTGCCTACATTCAGGTCGAAACGATCAGAAGCTGGTTTACGGAACTAGCTTCTGAACTCGGCGCAAGGGGACATGTTTCTATTTTAATCACACCGTGATTGGATGAGTTGTTTTCACAGTTCTCTGAATGAAGTGCTTTGAATTTAAAACACTGGGAAGAAGAAAGAACTAACTAAGCTTTTCTTTTAAATATCCCAAGTTATCCCCGCTGGGGACAACGTAACCAGTGGAAATATTTGTTAAAGTGTGCACAAGAATTGCAATTGCAATGTATGTGCCCTTCGGCTGGACATTTAAGCCAACATCTCACAGGAGTGACGATGTTAACTAGCACGAGATTCTAAGCATTAATTTGTCATGTGCCAGTTACCGTCTGGTCTGTTGTTTTCTACATTCTAATCGCTAGCAATTCCTTCAGAGCTTGTCAAAAGTAACCCTTTATCACATCATTGGATGAGAACGAGCAGGAGGTAAGCACAGTGCAACAGCATCGGTACAAAGAGACAGAGTGTCAAATCCCATCAAGAGATGTGAGCCTTTTTTTTTTTTTAAATCAGGGACTGTATACCATCAGTTTAGAATCTGTTTTTCCAATTTGTTCCTATAAGATTCAAGCCTATTTATTTACCAATCTAGTTATCAACTGGCTTCTCTTCTTGATTTAAGAAAAGATCAGTAAAATGCATCATCTACCATGTAAACCGAGCAATAGAGGCAATAGGACGACGCGAACTGTCCTTCTCAATAGGAGATCCTATAATGAGAGAGGGAGTGTTTCTGCTGAGTCTGACAAATACCAAACTAGGTTCTTCCCCTTTCTTACAGAGCCTACACCATCAAGAGCTTAACACACACAAGCCGCAGAGTGTCCTGCTTACCTTAAAGTTGTCCTTTCTTCTAGAAAAGAGGAGAAAGAAGAATAAAGGACATGGAGGCCCTGTTCAAAGACTTTCCACACACCGTCCATTTAGTCATTCAGCTTTAATGTTTGGTTTTTTCCCCTCGCGCTTTCTCTCTCTCTCTCTCTCTCCTTTTTCCTCCAAAGCTTTGTACTGGATACCTCTCCCGGGAGAGTTACTGTGCCAACTTCTCTGGACAGGTCCTATCGTTCCCTTACTTTGTCTCTGTGCAAAAAGTATAGCTCCTTAAAGTGCTTTGCTCAAGCCTAAACCCAGACTTGAATGCTCGCTTGCGAAAAAACAACCTATGCCTTCATAAAGTGCTTCTTGAGGCAGTTATATTACATCTGGGTTGCATTGCCCTGTAATGATCAGTCTTCTTATTGTGATCAAGTGAACTTTTACTAATCTCCACATTTATTGTTTAGGTAAATAGATGCTGCTTTTAATCAATATGGAGGGCCACACCAATGCAACTCAAAGTAACTTAAGTCAACTGTAAAGAGTTCAATGTGTGTATAATTACAGAGGACGTCAACTATTCACTACAATCTAATTCAATGTCTCTGTACTGGGAGGTGGGGGGAAGGACGGGAATGGGAGGGGTAGGGAGGAGAAAAGGAAAAAAGAAAAAGCCACAGAGGCCAAGCAGCAGCCCAGCTGAACTTTCAGGTTGCTTAACAGATCGAAACAGCTAGGTGAGTGTAAGCGTCTGAGTGCAACTCAACACTTTCTTCCCACACAAAAGATTGACTGCATCTTGCCCTGGCATTAAATGTGCTTTTATCAGAAGAAGCTGAAATAATGCATACAGTCATTTTAAAAGAAAGCAGGTTTCCTTTGCGAATACACCTATTATTTCAACAGTACTCAAGAACTGTTTCAATAGGGCAAGTTGTTGCTTACAGAAATATATTTGAATATACACTGAGGTTTTAAAAAAACATTTTAGTCTGAGTTATGCCTGAAGTTCTCATTAAATTTACCATTTGCAAAGGACAGATTAAATGAAAATGGCTTTTAGAAAAATAGAGCTGGAAATTATTTTGGCCTTTCTGACCTGGAAAAGGTGATAATTTACAGCTACACCAGATATTGAACATGTCTGGGCTTTTAGGCGTTCGCTAACAGTTTCAGTTCTCTACATAGCTGAACTTGGTCTGGGACCATCCAGGAAATCATCTTTTTTGTTTGATTATGCTTAAGAAAGCGGTGAACTGAAGAATTTCCCACTGCAGCTGAAAACCTAGCTGAAACAGTATTGAGGGAGAATTGGTCCTTTTTAGGACAGAACTGAGGCATGAATGCTGATTGTCAACTCTTAACTATATTTGCTTTGGAAATATTATAAACTTCTCTCTGTTCTCTATCAGTGCAACCCTTCTTTCAGGTTATTTACATAAATGTCTCCCCACTGGCTATTTCAGACTTAAACAATCAATAGAACATTATGTAACATAAGACAGATGGGGTTAGTGGGTTCCCCCTTAAAGGATCACTTTCAGTGGGATTTCTCAAACTTCTAAGTGATTTAGGAGCACGAGTCCTATGGACTTTTAGTGAGATGTGTTCTTGGGCGCTTTTGAGAAATTCCACCCTTTGCACTCAGTTTCCAAATTCAGAAAATGAAGTGGGTTTTAGCCCATGAAGCTTATGCCCAAATAAATGTGTAAGTCTCTAAGATGCCACAAGTACTCCTAGTTCTTTTTGGTTATACTGTAGTGTCAGCAGATCCTAACTGCGAGATGAGATTGAGTCAGGAAGTCAGATGGGAACTAGCTGGTTTTCACTTTTTGCAAAATGAAGTAAAATAGGCTTTTCAAACAAGGCTTGTGGAATGGACAGGAGGGGATGTCATGTCTATGGTGCTCCTACTTTATTACTGAGAGTTGGATCCTGTCATCCTTACCCAGGTAAAAGTCCCATTGAAGACAATGGGAGTTTTATTTGGATAAGGATGGCAAAATCTGGCCATTTGTTGTTGTTACCCAGTGGCTAACACGAAACAGCTAATCCTCCTGTATGGAACTATTTTTGTGAAATGTCTTGTCAAAAATGTCCTTTTTTTGTGGTTATGTGTAATTTGCTGTCTCCATCTGAACTAGCCTAAGAAGGAATGCCAAATTTTACTCTGAGCTACATAATTGGGGTTGAGAATAACATTACTGATGCTGTAAACATCTGATGTTTCCTTCTGTAGAATGATATGACTTTAGGTCTTTAAATGACACTTTGGTTTCCACTGCTTTCAGTTCCCTGGAGCGTGCTCTTATTTAGAGTGCTCAACACAATCTATACTTGAATTTTAGTCCTGTTTTAATGGGGTTGACTAAAATGATTATAAATTCTAAGTGAGGAGAGACACAAATGTTTGCTATCCCTAGGAGGCAACCTAAGAGCAACGCACCTTTTTAAGAGTCTTGGCCAAATATCTGTTTAGGGCCTACACTAAAATTTTCAATCCAGTGATTAACTTTTGAAATGTGGGGAGGATCAAGAGTAGACGTGAGCAATGTTTGAAAGGGTGAGAGGAGTTTAAATAGTCATCAATTACTAAATATTGGGACGGTATGGAAAAGTATACAATCACATTTTCTTTAGTACTAATGCTCAATTGTGATAATTTGGGAACCATATTTATCACACAACAGTTTGTTTTTCAGTTTACACAAAAGCAAAACTATTTCATTAACTAGATAAAACATTTGCAAATAAACAAGGATCTTCTGGGAAGTAATAAAACCTTCAAAATATTCAGTTTTCAGTGTGCCAAAAGTGCAGACTGGGAATACAACACACCCTATTTACTTTAACATGTGCTTACGTTGGCCAGTGGAATCCATGGGCCAATGTTTATTTGTATGTGTGAGAGTACCTAATCATATAAACCTAGATATTATTCCAAGATAGTATGTATAGGAACTTGTGAGGGGTAGGAGAAGGGTATGATACCCAGGGCTTTGAAGCTCTGTAAGTGAACCTCTCCAAATGAAAATTATTTGCAATTGAGCGCTCTCTCTCTCTCTCAATCTCTCTCTCACATGCACAGACACAAAGTATGATTAGATCAGGAGGGGGGAAATCTCTTTAAATTAGTTACTCTTCAAGAAAATCCAGTCAGATTAACAGTTTGGTAGTTCGATATGCAACTCCCCTTTTGTTACAATATTTTTCAAACCACAGTTGCCATAGCAACCAAATATATTTTTCTTTAAATTTTTTTAATCTGCTTGAAAAAAAATTCTTGCCAGAATTCTTTCATAATAGCTTCCATTAACTGCAGTGACTTTTATTGGTGAGGCCAGCAGTGATGTCTCCTGCTATCACGTCATTCTCAAATCTAGCAGATGTTTTGTTTGCTAAAGCCAGTTTAAGCTTTATAAAACATGTATTTTTTTCACCTCCAAGGAGCAAATACCAATAAGGATGGGATTCTGCTAATTTGATAGCAGCGAAAGCACTTGATACCCACCATGATAGCAGGCGGAAGCTAAAAATATCTAACAGTCCTAGTTATTTCAACAAAATAAAATAATCCCAAAACAAAGGCCCAACAGTCAGACCCATGCTTTCCCATAAGAGTCATATATACTGGAGTGCCAAAAAAAGATGAGGGAGACCTCTTTACTGAGAGAGTAGCTAGTAATCTCAGGCTTTATCATTTAATATATTTCTGTTAAACTCTTGAAATAAATGTAGCTGTAAAAGAGAGCAATTTGGTACAACTGAACACCAAGTGTTGTAAAATGGAATGCACCTAGTATATTTAGTCACAGCAAAAAAAAAACCAACCCAAATAAATAAATAAAGAATAACATGTGCAGTGTGGCTGCCTGATACCATCTGGAAAATTTTCACAGGGGTTTTAGGGTTCAGTCATTGACTTGAATAAGGAATAATCACCACTATAACTGCATTGTTACAGGCACCCAAACTCTAGAGTGACAAATATTGTCAGTTTTTTTTTAAACTCCTAATAAAATTAATTATTATAATAATTAACTTGCCCTTCCACAGCAGTTCCCTTCTGAAAAATCTCAAAGCACATTATATATGCATCAGTTAATAAAGTCTCACAACAGCTCCCTGAAATATTATCTCCATTTTATAGATGGAGAAACTGAGGCAGGGTGTAAATTACTTAATCCAGATTACGCACAGGATCAATATCACATTAGATTTCACATTTACATTCTATGTCTACAAACTTGACCATTTCACCTTTTTAAAGTAGAAAACACAATTTATCCATTCATATTGCACATTTCAGGAGCTGCACTTTTCTTAAAGGTACACATTCAATAAACCTACTTATTGTATCTATTTACATTCAGAGAGTCCTCTTTGTACTAGAAAAAGTATAATTTTTTTTTAAAGTAATTTTGTTGCAAATGACATGGCATCCAAAAAAAGAGCTGAATGACTTTTAAGGTTCTAACCTCAAGTTTAAGAACCCCTGCCTTAGAACAAAATAAGGGTGTGTAAGCTATGTGTGGTAGTCTTAAGATTTAGTGAATGGAAAACTAATAAACAATAGCCATATAGTGTGGGCATATTATTTTTCTTGGGGTGTGTGTCTTTTTAGTCAAATGCTAATTTTTTAGGCCTTCTACATTATTGATTTAAGAATATATCGCTACATATCATATGGAATACTTTCTTTCCATCCATCACTTTTAGCAGCTGAGCATGCAATCCTTATTCATGTAAGTAAAGCTTATTAACTCCAGTGGAGATACTACAGATTTACACAAGTATAACAGAGATAAAAATCTGCCCATTGATTTCAGTAGGACTACTCCCATAAGTAAAGGTCAGAGATCTAGCCCATTGGTTTGTTGGTGTGGTCATTAAGAACTTTAGTGAAAGGTCTGCCTTTAAAGCAACATTTTATAATTTAGTTCCTGCTGTCTGGCAGAAATAATCACAACTGATATATTTAGATTAAAATTTCATGGGGGATAGCAATCTCTTCCTTTGCATGGTGGTTTTTATTATTGTGTAACTGAAGGGATAAAACTTTCTGTAATTGATTTTTCTCCCCATCCTTGCAAAGTGTTACAAAAATATACACACATGTAAATATATGGCAGCTTTTCAGAACGTTGAGCTGTAGAGAAGCAACAGCCGGTCCAGAATTGTGGTTTCTCTTTTTGGTTTAGAAACACTGCTGTAAGTAGTCTGATCTAATACTCTTTGATCACTCAGGTCACTTTAAAATAAAAAGTGGAAGTGGCATTTCAAACTAATGCAATTTAGAATGACTGACAATATTAAGAATTTTTATCTTCACATCTGGCCCACTAGTTTTTATTTGCTTCATCTTTGTTACCCAGTTCAAGATCCTATGATACCTGCAATGAGTTTGCTGTATTGAAAAAAAATGACAAGTAATATACGTTCCTTTGTAATACTGCATATTTTTTGAATGAGCATATGAAGAAATATGGGTGAGCTGTATTATATTTAGCTAACAATTTAAAATATTTTGTTATATGCTTTAATAATATAGTCCTATTTTATTGTGTCATCAGAAGTTGCTCTAGGAGGTGTAAAAATCCATAAGAAACCTTTCAAATGTAGAGCTATTGGCACTGTTTTAATTTCTGTACATTTACTGTGATATTTGATAATGATTATAGCAAATGTATGTGAGGTAATATCTTTTATTGGACCAACTTCTGTTGGTGAAAGAGACAAACTTTCGAGCTTACACAGAGCTCTTCTTCAGCTCAAAAGCTTGTCTCTGTCTCCAACAGTAGCTTGTCCAATAAAATATATTACTTCAGTCACCTTGTCTCTCTAATATCCTGGGACCAACATGGCTACAACAACACTGCATACATCAAATGGGACAGTTTAATTTACTGTAGGTATCCAAAAATATTTCTTAAATCAATAATACACATGTTCCTTACAGCTTACTCATCTCAAAAGTTATGAGAAGTGTCTCAGTGTGGATCTTAACTACTTTAACATGACTTTTTAATAGGCTCATGATTTAAAATAATTACACAAAATGCTTCTTGCTAACTTTTTAAATAAAAACTGCTGCATTATGTTAATAGAGTTGAATGTTCATTGGTCAACTCTACAAAAGGGTTACTCTTTGAAATGTTCTCTAGAGCTTTAAGGCATTTGAGTGTCTTCAGGTTGTGGTTTTATAAGTTTTTGATGATGGAATACTGTTTAATAAACAGTCTGAAAAATATTTAAAGTTTGATTAATAACATACAGTGCCATGTAATTTACATAATATAAAATATGAAGTTTAACTTTAACATGTGGCCAAAAGGGTACGTATTCCATATGTTTGGAAAAAATGGGAACAGGAGCACTCCCATTATTTGAGCAGGAGGAAAATAGTAGTTACATTAAGCCAATAAAATAATTTTTTTAGAGTATATTCAGCTATTACCTCCGATTGGGCCAGAACATCTCCTCTGCATTTTTGGATGGAGGGGATGAAAATCCCATGCATTGCCACCCAGGAGGGTATGGAATTCAGGAGTGCTGCTCCTTTGCCCCTCATTACATAGTTTGGTCACTTTTCAAACACTTTTAAGTTCTAGCAAAGAGGAAAGTGTAAGTTGCATTTTTTGTGTTGGAATAACTCAGGAATCAAATTTGGATTTTACAAATAGCTTTTTCTATTACAGAAACAAAATTTAGGCTAATTATTACAGTTGATAAAAATGGTCCATTGTGAATTCACAATATGTTTTCATTAATGATGTTCAACTGCACTGTTCTTATTAACCAGATACAGCATAAGGGCTTGAAACAAAGGATGATATGCTGCCTTTATACCATCTGCACAGGAATTTCTTACTGGCATCAGTTTTGGTTGTGCATGTAGACTGGGAATAGTCTATTGCCAAATACGTGTATAGTGAAGTGGTTCACAGCATGTATATGTGGCAGTTTCCATGTTTAACTTTTGAACTGCTAATTTTACACAATCCTTCAAAAAATACAGAACTGCAGATCTACATATCCTCTCCGTTGGTGAAGACAGAGCTAAAAACAGTGGCACGGTCTTGGTTAAAATACAGAAGTTCCTTCTACAGTATGCTGCTATCTGAAATATACATCCATATTTGGATCATTCTGCTTTCAGATCTAGATCTGCATCTTTGAGGTGAACCAAAATGTTTAACTGAGGATCTGTGAGATTCGATTATCCTCCCCAAGTATGCTTGATTCCAAATTCAGGTGGAGCTCATACTTAAGCTCCAAAAGAGGGAATTGGATGGATGGATGTTTAGTAAAAAAAAAAGTGCTTAGTAAGACATACTAATTATGTATATTCTTCTTAGTTTTACATCTATTTCTGGAGCAGTATTACCAACTCTTATAATTTGATCTCATGACTCATGATTTTTGGAGGATTTTTTCTTTTTTAATTTTCCCAGAATATCACAATTGCTGGCATCAAATTCATAAATTTTCCTGTATTAAAAATGGCCTCCATCTCATATTGCTTTAAATGGGATTGAAGCCAGAGAGAACCAAAGACCGATTAGGTGGAGCTGCTCAGTCTTCTATGCTGACTAGCTACTAGCCATCTAAGTCTTCAAAGGTTCTAGACCCACATTGCTTATTGAAATAAATGTGACTGTTTATCTTTTTATACATTTTTATTAAACTGAAACAAAATATACATATCACCAAAACTAAGCTATTAATAGTAAACTAAACTTAAAAGGAAAGAAAACTACTATCACATCAAGATAAAATCAAACAAATTAGTCTCAAAATTGGATTGGATTTAAATAATCAAATGAATACCAAAAATAATCAAGACTTTTCAATTATAAGAATAAGTCTAAAAAGGTCGACTGTAAATCCCAACTAAAACTGTTGTCAAAGTCTATCCAATTTAGGGCTTGAATGGTTAAGTATTTTAATACTGAAGCCAAACTATTGTCTAATATCTAAACCACAACCTCAGAGCCAATTATAAAGCTTCCTTGTTAGACTGCAGTTCTTATGTGATGACTAACTCTTTCCTCTCCCCTTAACAGACATGTGGAAAATCATGGAGCAGGTCCTCAAGGAATCAATTCTGAAACACCTAGAGGAGAGGAAAATGATTAGGAACAGTCAGCATGGATTCACCAAGGGCAAGTCATGCCTAACTAACCTAATTGCCTTCTATGATGAGATAACTGGCTCTGTGGATGCGGGGAAAGCGGTGGACGTGTTATTCCTTGACTTTGGCAAAACTTTTGATACCGTCTCCCACAGTATTCTTGCCAGCAAGTTAAAGTAGTGTAGACTAAATTAATGGACTACAAGATGGATAGAAAACTGGCTAGCTTGTCGGGCTCAACGGGTAGTGACCAATGGCTCCATGTCTAATTGGCAGCAGGTATCAAGTAGAGTGCCCCAAGGGTCAGTCCTGGGGCCAGTTTTGTTCAATATCTTCATTAATGATCTGGAGGGTGGCGGGGACTGCACCCTCAGCAAGTTTGCAGATGACACTAAACTGGGAAGAGTGGTAGATAGGATATGGAGGGACCCAGACAAATTAAAGGATTGGGCCAAAAGAAATCTGATGAGGTTCAAGTGCAGAGTCCTGCACTTAGGATGGAAGAATCCCATGCACTGCTACAGACTAGGGACCGATGGCTAGGCAGCAGTTCTGCAGAAAAGGATCTAGGGTTTACAGTGGACAAGAAGCTGGATATGAGCCAACAGTATGCCTTTGTTGCCAAGAAGGCTAACGGCATTTTGGGCTGTATAAGTACGGACATTGCCAGCAGATCAAGGGACGTGATCATTCCCCTCTTTTTGACATTGGTGAGGCCTCATCTGGAGTACTGTGTCCAGTTTTGGGCCCCACACTACAAGAAGGATGTGGAAAAATTGGAAAGAGTCCAGTGAAGGGCAACAAAAATGATTAGGGGGCTGGAGCACATGATTTATGAGGAGAGGCTGAGGGAACTGAGATTGTTTAGTCTGCAGAAGAGAAGAATGAGGGGGGGATTTGATAGCTGCTTTCAACTACCTGAAAGGGGCTTCCAAAGAGGATGGATCTAGACCATTTTCAGTGGTAGCAGATGACAGAACAAGGAGTAATGGTTTCAAGTTGTAGTGGGGGAGGTTTAGGTTGGATGTTAGGAAAAAATTTTCCCTAGGAGGGTGGTGAAGCACTGGAATGGGTTACCTAGGGAGGTGGTGGAATCTCCTTCCTTAGAGATTTTTAAGGTCAGGCTTGATAAAGCCCTGGCTGGGATGATTTAGTTGGGAATTGGTCCTTCTTGGAGCAGAGGGGTTGGATTAGATGACCACCTGAGGTCCCTTCCAACCCTGATATTCTATGATTCTACGTTAGCGTTTAATAGAGCACACTTGATAAGCAGAAGTTTGGCAACTTTTTTATTTACCAGAAATTATAGATGATAATCCCAAGTCTGCCAGAACTTTTAGACATAGTACTCATTGTAGTGACTATTTACATGACAATATTTAGGGCTGTTTAAATTAGGAGAACTTTTCTTTTCAGCACCTTCCCACTTTCACACCCTAAATTTAAATAGGCAGGGACATCTCCCAGTTAAGAAAAACAAAAGACTCAAATAGAAATAAGGAAAAATAAGATAATGATTATAAAAGAGGGAGGCATTTGCAAACTTTCAGCTCCCATATTTTTCTGAACCATCCTAGAGTAGGAAATGAAACTTCAGTCAAGGAGCCAGACAGTGATGTTCTGCTAGCACAGTGCTTCTTGCTAGTGGGCCTCCTCTGGTGCAGGGAGACTGGGCAAAGGCTGTGGTGGCCTCTTTGTTGATATTGCGACTTCCTCTCCTCCAAGTAGCCAGTACTGGAGATTCTGGAAATTCAGTCTTCCCATGGGTAGCTTGCTGATCTGGAAGGCAAGGCTTTTCAGTCTTACTCTTGATTTATATCATTTGCAAACCTTGCTCACTCTACCTTGCAGCTCCTCCTTCTTCAGCCAAATCAGGTGCAAGGCTCATCTTGGAATTTAGTCCAGCCAGGTTCTTATTAGGTCATCCTGTGTGAATGTCAGCTTGGAAAAGTCTTGCTGAAATCAGCAATGTAAAAATATTTGCTGTTTGCATACCACTGACATCTGTGACTCTCCAAAATATCAGAAATCTGGATACCTGGGGTAACTTTTGAGGGGGCTGGCATGGTCTTATCTGGGGTGAAAAGGTCTTGAGCTGACATTGTGTCACCAGTTTAAGGAAAATTGAATATAAAAAATCCTATAAAAGTAGCTAGTTGAGAAAGAACCCTAGGAATGACTAGTTACTCAACATTCATCCATCAGCATAAATAAAAATATGTTCAAAGTTATGATCAGTTTTATCATCTTCATTTTTTTTCTCTGCAACTAAGCATATTTATTTATTTATTTATTTATTCATTTACAATACTCCCTTTATTTTGGAAATGGGCTGTAAGTCAAACAGCTTATCTTTTGGAATCTTCATCTTGATTGAGAAAAGTTGGTTTAAATCTATCAAAATGAAACCCACTCAAAACATAAAATTTTGAAGTTTATACACAGTCTGCATTCCCATATAAACTATTGCTTATGCACTGCCCTTACTCCAGATAGTCACAATTTCCCTGCAGTGTTTGCACATGGAAGTGAGGCTACCAGTAGTACAGATGGCCACCAACATTCATTTATTTCAGTGAGACGGAAGTCACGCTGCCTTCAGGAAAAATGACTGCTGCTGTAATATTATGGGGCTGGTCAGGAAACCATGATGAGACAATGGAAAATGAAGGAGTTTGAAAAGGTCCAGGAGGAGACATAATGTAGGAAAATATGGCAGTAGGAGACTGAGAGGGTGTAGAAGTATGTGGTATGCTGGGGAGAGATGTCTCAAGGTTCAAAGAGAGATATTGAGAGGGTGCAAGGAATGCTGGAAGCAGGAGATGACTTAGAGGGCTCCAAGGGAATCCATGTGCAGGGGAATTAGAGTACAGGGAGGGAAACTGAGAGGGTCCAGGAGAATAGGATTACATGAGACAGACATTAGGGCAGGTAAAAGTGGGTGCAAGATAATGTGAGGCACAGGGAGGGAGAGTGAGAGGAACAGAGGAATATGTAGAACAGGAGGAAGACTGCAGAGGTGCAAGGGGACACTGAAGGGTGGCTGAGTGGGGAAAATGTGAGGGGTATGATATTGGAAAAGAAAAATGTGGGGCAGTTAGGAGACAGAAGACTATGGGAGTGCATGGAGAGAGAATGTGAATGGGGAGGAGACTGAGCAAGAAAAGAATGGAGATAGGAAAGGAAGAGACAGGATAGTGTCAAAGTGTTGGAGTAGGTGAGGGCAAGTGCATTCTCATTTTGTGTAGCCGGTAGGGAGGCTTGCATTTTCACATATAAATTTAAGGTTGAATTTTGAACCTGAAATGATCACATGCACTTGTGGCTAGCAGCTTTCCCCAGAAGGCTCAAAAACTGGAAGGTAAATAATCCCCTCCCCTCCAAATTAAAAAAAAACTGGTTATTAGTAAGAAAATCTTTTTTTTTCTTTTTTTGTTTTGAAAGGTCTGTCACATGGTAGCTGGCCCCTTAAGGGAAAAGGAGACCTAGCCCACTTGTGACATTGTTCACTTTTCTCTTCAGGTGGAGAAAATGAAGATGGGTCATGTGATTCAATCAGTCCTAGGTGTTCTGAGTTTGCCCACTAATCTATTACCTAAAAATTGCAAATCTGAGGTGTGGTGGGTGTGTAAAAATGTTCTTTATAATTTTATGTCTCTGAAGATATTCTCTTGTAAATCATTTCTCCTTTTGTAAAGATACCACCAGAATTCTTACTCCTGGAGAGTAGATTATCCAAAGGAAGCAGCAATAATTACATAAGAGGCTTGGAAAAAACACAAGCCTATACCAATAAGGAACATAGCTGTATTTTTGTTCTGGTGTTTTTTTTTGTTTGTTTTTTTTTGTGTTTTTTTTTTTTTTTTGAGGCTTTGTTTGTATGTTTTAATCAGGGAAGGAAACAATGCCCTCCAGAAAACACAACACATTGGGCTTAGCCACTCGGTGACATGTAGCATGCATTCATCCCAGGGAAAAAGATTACTGACCAGCTCTGTAACTGTTGTTCTTCAAGATGTGTTGCACACGTCCATCCTATTTTAGGTGTGTGCTTGCCCAGTGCACCAATGTTGGATACTTTTTCCTTTATCAGTATCCCTCGGAATGGTGCTGCTGCCCAATCGTATTTCAGGCAGAGCTGGCCCCGACTCCTCTGTTCCTTCTTACTGGACTGAATCTGATATATAGGGGAAAGAAGGTGGGTCATGGAATGGATATGTGAACACCTCTAGAAGAACAACAGTTATGGAACGGGTTAGTAACAATTTTTTTCTTCTTCTGAGTGACTGCATGTGTCCTTTCCATTTCAGATGACTCACAAGCAGCTCAGTCCAGAGGTGAGGTTTTAGTCTCTCTGAATAACAACTGAAAGGACTACTCGACCAAAGTTGGCATTGTCTCTGGAATGCTGAAATATGGCATAATGAGTTGTAAGTGTGTGTACCGATGATCAAATTGCAGCCCTTCAAATGTCTGTTATATGCACTTGAGCTAAAAAAGCTGCAGCAGTTGCCTGAGTTCTTGCCAAGCGTGATAGCTTGCTTGATGGGTTGACTTTGACAGTGTCACACAGTACATACATATGCAAGATGAAATCCATGATGAGATCTTTGTTGAAACTGAGGCCTTTCATCTTGTCTGCAACTATTTTGAACAGTTGGAGTGATGACCTAAACAGTGTGGTTCTATCTACATAAAAAGCTAATACTCTTCTGACATCCAAGATATGGAGTCTCTCATCATCCTTAAGAAAATGAGGCTTAGAAAGAAAGTTGCTAAGTCAATCTCTTGATTGATATTGAAATCCAGTATTACTTAGTCACACACTTTGGATGTGGTTATAAGTAAACTTTGTCCTTATAACAGACTGTGTAAGGAGGTTAAGCTACCAGTGCGCTCAGTGACACCACATTTCTTGCAGTGGTAATAGATACCAAAAATATTACTTTGGATAATATCCAAAATATTGGATAGGTGAAGTGAGGAGTAGGTAGCCATTGGTTCAAAAGATGGTTCTGTCAACATTGTTAATGATAGATTCAAGTCCCTGGGAGGAATAGGATCGGCCGCCTGGGGATATAAGTTGTCCAGACCCTTTAAGAACCTAATTGACACTGGATTTGAGAATACCTTTCTGCTGTGACCATAAGGAGAATTATTTCCACCTCAACAGGTAAGTGGGTCTAGTAAAAGGCTTTCTGCTATTCAAAAGGATGTTTTGTACATTCCCTGAACACTCTGCCTCCTGAGGTGTTAACTGTGGAGCACCCGAGTGGTGAGATGGAGAGCAAATGGGTTGGGATGCAGGAGTTGACTGTAGTCAAGGGAGATAAGCTCACATTCTGGAGGTAGTATCAAAGGAGGCCTGATGAAGAGGCTCTGAAGAGGAGAGAACCAATGGTGGCAAGGCCAAACTGGTGCTATGTGGATCATGTGAACCTCATTCTGTGTGAGCTTGGTCAACACCATGGAAGATGGCAGATAAGCACACATCAGATTTTCCTGCTGTTTTGGACGGACCATGTCCATCAGAAGACCCCTGACTGACCTGCCCTTGAACAGAAGATATGCTGTTTACTGTTGTGCCAAACAGTAGCAAACAAGTCTATGTGAAGGACCACCCCCAATCACCAGGTTAGAAAAATGAGTGTCTCGATATCTGGCCTGAGAGACCACTCATGATTTCTGCTGAAAGATCTGATCAAAGTGATCTGTCAAGCTGTTATGAACCCCAGGAAGATGAGATGCTTTCAGGATAATCATACTGGTGATACAGAACTCCCAAAGCTGTGTTATCTCTTGACAGAGACTGTCCGATTTGGTCTCTCCCTGTCTGTCCATGTAGAATGTCACCACAGTGTTGTCTGTGGAGACATGCAGAGTCTGTCCCTTGATGTGAGAGAGACAAGCCTAACAGGTCAGATGAAGACCCCTCAACTCCCACTCCTTAACGTGGAGAGCTAAATCTTGCTGTGACCATAGACCATGAGTCCATTGTTTATCCCTAAGTGAGCTCCCAAACTTAGAGAAGATGTATGTAACCAGTCAGTGTGGGTAGGGGAGGGGCAAAGGGAACTCCCGAATATGTGTGGGTTGGATCCATCCACCTATTCAAGGAGGCCAGCACTCCTGTGGGCACCTGAATGAGCCTGTTCAATTGGAGACAAGCTGGGGAGTACACTGACTTCAACTAGCCCTGCAGTTTTCTGAGATTAAGTTTGGCATGCCAGACCACATGCATGCAGGAGGCCATTTGCTCCAGCAATCTGAGGCAGTTCCTTGAAGTTGTAATTGGATGGGCTCTTAGGTCTGTGGAAATGGGTAATGTTGTTATCTGGAATCTGGACTGAGGTAGGAAAGCCCTGATGACTGTAGAATTCAAGATCGCCCCTATAAAATCTATCCTCTGAACTGGAGATAATACTGACTTGTCCTCATTGATCAACAGACCCAAAACACTGAAGAGAGACCAGATCTTTGCTAGATTGAGTTCTACCTGATTCTTGAATGGACCTCCAGAACCATTTGGATGCCAATGTTGTCAATGCCATCTACATTATTGTGCATTACACAGCAAGCAACAATATATGTGAGGCCAAAGGTGCGTCAACAGGAGTGGACTCAAAGCACTGCTGAATTGCTGCAATGGTACATGCAACTAGAAACTACGCCTATCGTTACTGGGGCAGAAGCCACACACCCGCAGGAAATCAGGGATGCTTTTTGCACCTACATAATGGGTTTGCAGGATGACCTGGATGAATGGGAATGCCATAATATAAACTGTTTTTTTACAGTTTTTATGAATTTTACATTTTATAAAAACTGTTGATTTACCTCAATACACAGCTTATGGATTACTGCGATGAGGGTTTTTTGTATTGATTTTAATGAAGTCCGATTCTGCATCCTTGTTTGAAAATTCAACACTCTATTTTAAACTTGTAAGTAAATAAGTCATAATTTAAAAATATTTTAGGCGGACCGTCTGCTGTCAAGATGTAAAAGAAAATAAATAAAAACTGCATATTAAGAAACCAGATGAAAAAAGGACAAAATGGCCAAACTACATACATTGCCACCAGACTATTTTCAGTGTTGGTGTGTCCCTTGTGGCAGTGTTCTCCTGGCCCCTTCTAGTAGGTTTCACATGTGTGGGCTGCAGTTGAACAGGAGTGGAGGAATATACAGAGTACATTTGACTGTTTAATATGTTCATTGCCTGTGCTATGGACCAGCCAACTCCAGAATTGCCAAAAGGCTGCATAGGGAGTGGACTCAGAGCATGGAGCTGGTGCTGCAGCTGAAGATAGAGCTTGGTTGCCATGAGACTGAGCAACCTCTGAAACAATTCCTGCTGCTGCATGCTGTCTTCTTCCCTCAGTCTCTTTTCTTGCTCCAGGAACTGGGCTACCAAACTTGTCTCGGGCTGGTCAGCCTCTTTCTATTTCCTTTCCTTCTTTCTTCTCTCTTTGATAAGAGAGCTGCTCATTGGCTTTGCCAGAAATGTCCAGTGTCACTTGATTCCTGACTCTCTCTTCCTCCTTGTATACTGGTGACAGTTTGCTCCCCCAGGATGCTAGTTTCTTTTTCCTGCCCAGCAGAGATGGAAGGGCCTGCTAAGGAAAATAAGAGCATTTTGTCTGCCCATGAGGCAGGGAAAATATATTTTTACCACTTGGGTGGGCTACATCACTTCAAGATCAAAGGATGAGGCATTTTATCATTTTATTCATACAAAATCATTGCTGGAGCTTCAGCAAGCCAACACACATCACAGGGAGAGGCACATACCAAAATCAATGAAAAGCGTGTATAAATCCCCACGTTTGTTTGTTTGGAGGTGGAGTGTTTCTACAAAGGATGCTGTTACTATCTATCATTTTATAATCCTTTCAGGCAGGGCAAATTCTGGAGGACATCATTGTTCTGGAGCTCCCTGAGTTGAAGTGTGGAAAAAACAATTACTAACCTGTTCTGACTTGTTTTTTGAGATGTTGCCCAGTGCACTAGCTGCCCTTATCAGTACTCATCAGACAGCACATGTGCCCTCTGATGCCTTGTGCTGCTGTGTGAAGGTGTAAAGGGTGGGGCCACTTCTGGCTCCCTCCCCCATTCCTTTTTACTGAACAGAGTCCAATATAGAGAGGAAGGAGGGTTGGTCATGTAATGGACATGTGCAACATATCTTGAAGAAAATAGTTTCAGAACAGGTTAGTACCTCCCCCCCACACACACACTTTACGTGCTTGCAAATGTCCATTTCATTGCAGGTGACACACAAGCAGTTCAGTCCAGAGCTGGGATCAGAGAATACCTGAACAATGATTCAAGGAGTACACATCTAAACTCTGCTTGTGGACCCAAGGCGATCTGTAATTGCTCTGGCAGCATAGCTAGATTCATGACTGGCATCAGCACCAAAGTTATTTCAGCTACTTGATCTAGCAGATGCAGTCTCTTCTGCAGTGGTGCCTCTGACTGAGGGGTGTGCCATCCTCCCTCAGCAGATTGTTATGCAGCATTGTGGATTCTGTGCTTTCCACAGTTCCCAATACTCAATAAGATTCCTCATAGAAGAGGCAGGTGGTAGACAGGGAGCTCCCTGAGGTGCAGTTGGCTTCATGGTAGTTGGTCTTCAGCTGCTTGACTTGCTCCTGGCACTGATAGGTAGTTGGGTGGATCCTCTGGGACTAGCCTTGCCAAGATACTTTTGTACACATGGTCATTTCTGGTGTTCTTGCTGAAGTCAAATGTTTTGCTTTCCTCACACCACATTATTACCAGAATTCAGCTGTATTCCTCTGGCCAGCTAGTAGGGCCCTTGATGTAGGACTTCTTGTTAATGCTGGCTATAGCTAACGCATGGAAGTGTTAACTTTGTTTCCAGTTGAACAGTCAGTGTGGAAAGAAGGATTAAACATCAAGCAGAACTGTATTTGAATCACGAGATTGTATCTTGTTTCTGGGAATTGAGTGGGAAGATTGGGATGGAAGGGCCAGGATAGCATTGGTGGACTCTCCAGGCATGAGCATGGCTTTAGCTATATCCACACTGCAAAATGAGTGGGTTTGGACCTATGCCACAGACCTGAGTCCTGAGAGATTTCTGGTGTGAGTCAGATTATTTTTTGTGGGAGTGGGCGGTCAGTAGCAGGGTTTGAGCTCAAACATGTGTCATGCAGTGTAGACCTACATATGTACTCTCCATATCATGAGCAAAAAACTGGTCACCTCTCATTCAGGTAAGTGGTGAAGATGTCTACCACTCTTCTACCAGAGGAGATCTAATCTCTTAACCCCTGTTAGAGATCCTGTGTGAGAGTGCAACAGGGCACACTGACCAATTAAAACAAGCTACATGTCCAGCACTTCCCCATTCTCAGTGGAAATCTGGGTGTTGTCATTTCCAGACTGATGGAAGACATAGGTCTCACCAGGGGTGCTGGGAATGGAAGCCCTACATAGGTAACTCTTTCTTCAGAACAAGAGGAACCTGAAAGGAGCACATCCTGTGGTGGGGCTCTTCAGTCAAAGGACCTGTGAAAGAATCTAGGAGGGGGTTAGGAGGAAGGGTGTGGGAAGAGATTTAAAGTTACAGCCAAATAGCTAAGTAAGTGCCTCTATGTGAGGGTCTTTTGACCAGCTGTTAAGAAATCCCAAGAAGGAGAGCCAAGGGGCTGTAATTGGGCCAAGGAAAATACCCTTGCAGGAAGAGTTCATGACTGAATCAAGTGCCCATTTTGTCATCTAGGGCACAAGGCTGAAATCCTTTTCAGAGTGAGGACGGCAGCTCTACTTCAGATATAGGGGACCAGTGGAGGATGCCTTTTATTATAATAGAACTTACAATAGAAGTTTGGCACCAGAAGTGGGGAGCTCAAATCATGCCCCCTTGCTTGGGCCAAAACTTTGAAAGGTCTCAATTCTGGTTTCTTCCTATTCTTCTCCTCTCATGGTACTGCTCTGCTACCTACCCCAATAAAGAAGAACTAAAAAAATGCCTTGTTAAATTGTAAGTAACACTTAACTTTCAAACGCCTGAACAGCAAATGTAACTTTTCTTGTTTGCATAATAAATACAGGCATTTTTATCTGTTTGAAAAATCCAAGTGGTGCTTTGCGTGCCTTCTTGGTTGCAAAGATTTGAATTGCTTCCGGATGAAGGTCCACAGTCTGGGCCAACTCATATTCTATTGAGATGGTTGCAAGGCTGACCTACCTCTCTTGTGTCATTGTGGAGCATAGATGTGTTTTTTTTTTTTTTATTAACTTCAGCTTGGAGAAGCTGCGTTCTCCACTGGCAACTGTTACAGGAAGTGTTAGAAGTATGCATAGAGCAACTAAAGCATTTGGAAAGAGGGTGGGCATCTTATTAGTGCACATATATTCCAGAACAGCCTTTGGAGTTGATCCTCCTGAAAAGTATCTTGAAAGGGCTTTCAGTTCATCACATAAATCACTCGCATCAATATCGTGCATGCCATCATGTGTCAACACTGTCTCTATTGCCCTGCATTGCTGGTGTAGGTCTTCAGATATAGTGAGGAGACTATCATACAACATCCCTAATATACTGCTGTGTTCCTTGAGCTGCATGAAATGTTCTTCAACTGACTGTACTGCACAATCTAGCACGTGGTTAAATAATTAAACTTTGAATTGTAGTTTGGGATCTCTTAGGGGATTATCCAGTGCCTCATAATCAAAATGTCGTCATCTTCAGTGACTCTTGAATGGGTGGGAAAATAGCTTCAGTGTGAAGTTCCTCTGCCAACTTCTGTGCACTCTTCAGAACATTTTGAAATCCCTCATCTGACCAGTAAGACTGTAGGTATGACTTTGCTTTGTCCAGTTGTTCCAATATATCAAGGTCAACACCTTGGAGTCTCTTGCTTACAACGTTTATTTCAAACAGTATGTCAGGCCACAACACTAAGCCACACAGAAATTTGAAGTTATGTATATTTCTGGCAATTCCATTTCCCTCTGCCACTGTTCTCCCACGAACAGTTCCTGTCATAACATTATCCTCCATAATGGCAACTATGGCATCATCTATCTTCTCAATTTGGTGTTTGATAGGCTATATCGCCTCCACTTGACTTTCCCATCATGTGGCACTCAGTGGTTTCAGTGTCGGAGAGGATGTTCCCAGATGTGGCTTCAAAATTTGCCGTTGATGCAGAGAAAAATACATAAATGCTTTGAATTACATTACAAAGTTCAGTAGCCTCACTAGAAGCTGATGCTGCATCACTAACCACCAAGTTCAATGAATGAGAACTGCATGGGACAAAAAAAAGGTTGAGGGTTTAACTCTCAGATCTGTGTCAGCTAGGATGACCAGATGTCCTGATTTTTGGGTCTTTTTCTTATATAGGCTCCTATTCCCCCCACTGTCCTGGTTTTTTTCACATTTGCTGTCTGGTCACCCTAGTGTCTGCACTCCTCTGTTCTTTCCTCTCATGTTGGCCCATTTATCGTTGCCCTGACCTCTCCTATCAGCTGTCACAATATCTGTATCTTCCAGCTTTTGAAGAAGCACACTTGTCATACCAGCTCCTGTAGTATCATCTATGTCAATAAATTCTAGAAAATGCTCTCTGACAGACACATTGCAGGGACATTTTCACTAGGTTCTATTGTTGTTACAAAACACCATTAAAGTAATTTGTTCCATATGGCTGATGTCAGGTGTGCAGTCCAGAATAACCAAGTAATATCTTGCTGACTTCAGATCTGCCACAATCTTCTGTTTGACTTTTTTGTTGCCAGTAACTGTATGATCTCATTTTGAATTGTTTTTCCAAGGTAGTGGTGTGTGTACATTTCTTGGGTGGTGATTCTTCTTAGATGCTCCTGGAGTACAGCATCAGACTCAGCCATCAGCTCCACAATTTTAAGGAAGTTTGCATTGTTTGGCACATACAACCTGATCTGAAGTGCCACACAGTGCTAGGTTTTGGGTAGCAAGCATTCTCACAATGGCAATGAGCCTTTTCAGAACATTTTGCCTGTAAAGAGTCTTTGATGCTGATCATCTAAGGTGGCCTTTAACCTTAATCTCATCTCAAGCTCTTTCCACCTATGAAATGCTCTCTGGTGATTTGCTGCTTTCTCATGGTATGCCAGATTTCTAGCCAGATTTTTCCAGGTTTTTGTTTCTGTAGAACGCAATGTGTCTGGAACATTAGACTGGAAGAGTTTGCAACAAAAAGAGTATGCAGCATTCTGGATTTTTGAGTACATAAGCCATGGCCTCTCCACTTTGTTACCATTGGGGATTTCACGCCAGTAATGTGTTGGATGGAAACTTCTATTTTCATTTTGTTTGGGGGAAAATGAAGTTTTTCACTTGCTGTGGCCCATGCAGTACAAGGAAGTCCCTTAGGCTACTACTCAAGTGGGTCCATGGTCCTGGATCATCTAGACTTAAGGAACTAAACTCAGCAGCAGCTGTTTCTTGCCCCTCCACCACACACTTCTGTGATCTACACTTTTCTTCAGGAATGTGCGTGGTTACACCATTTGAGATGGAGATATGGATGCTGCAGTAGCTGCCAGTTCACCTGCACTCTAACTGGAAGTTCAGGCATCTCCTCACCACTCACATCCTCACGGGGGCCGGAAGGGTCACCGTGAACATTTGTGTCTATGTATCTCAGGAGAGCTCCTTCCTGCTTAGATAGAAAAGCTTCCTTTGCTTGCTTTCTTTTTTTTTTTAATTCTGCCCCAGAGGGCGTTTTCTTCTTTCACTCACGACTGCTGTTCTGTGCAAGCTATAATGGCTCTCAACACTCAGTTGAAGGGGACAAATAAGGAGGCTGGTACCAGGGACTGAGTGAGGGAAGATATCAGCATTTGAAGGGCCTAACTGGCTCCTACTACTTCAGTTGACTGCCTGTTCTCCTCAAGTGGGTTCAGTGAAGCAGCAGGAAACAAGAAGCTCCCTGAGAAGCTGGTGTGAATCAGTCCAGGCTCCTGGGGGTGCTAGAGAGGTACATAAGAGGCTCCTCCTCCTCTCTCTCCCTGCTGCTTCTATTATACCCTTTCATCTTTTCACCTGCCTGCCTGTTATGTCTCTTGTGCCCTTCTTCCTCCAGCACAGCACTCTGTGAGCAAAGAGAATTCATATGCATCAGCAGCAGACACAATTTTCTACACTCTGGGTCCCAGTGGCACCCCCCACAGTCTGCCACCTGAGGTGGCTGTTTCAGTTCACCTCATGGTAAGGCCAGCGCTCTAGGGTCAAATCCTGCTCTACTGACATTTCAGTGAAAGAAGGTTCAAGCCCTTTGTGAGTCTACATTACAAATAGTTTTGTAAAGAATGATTTACATTCTTGAGTTTCCTCAGAGCTGGGACTGAGTTTTACATATCTCTGAACAAGGTGCATCACCCAAATGCAAAATCAAGAACTAAAGGACAGCTTGTGATTTTGTTAATGCTTCATAGAGGATTTAGGGTCAAATCCTGGTCCCACTTAATTCAGTTGGAATCTTGCAATTAATATAAGTGAGACCAGGAATTGAAAACATAAAGGGCTATATTGTAGTCTGATCCTCTGAAGTCAAAATGAGAGGAAAATTTGCCCCATTACTGATACTTTACCATATATTGATCCATCTGCATACAGAGCTACTAGTATAGATTGTTTTTGCGTGAAACTCAAGGGACAGCATATAGTCTATTATAATTTTTCTTTTTAGTATCACAAATTTTGAAATTATTGTTCTCAGCAATGAATAGCTATTGTCAAGTCAGATGCTTAAGAAATCTAGAATTTACATTTGGTTTCCATCATATCTCTGACAATGTAACTAATTTAACTTAATTAATTCTTCTATCACTTAGTTTTCCCTTTAATGTGTTCAGTTATTCTAAGCATTCAGTACACCTTTTTAAATCAGCTACAGCACCTCAAATAGAACAGTTCTGTTGTGATCTTAACTTTTTTAAATAAGCATGTTGAAGTCCATACTTCCTGTATGTAAAATCCTAACCTATTTCCATAAATTAGTAGCTATTCTTGTAAACATTACAAAGTGGTGATATGTTTTTACCTCTTTGTTCAAAGACATTTAGAACTACAGCTTATTGTTCAACCTGAATAGCATTTTGGAACCAGTATCCTAAGACACAGATATTGTAAGCTAAAGTGTGAATTAAGGCATGATAGAATAGTCAATGGATTACAAAATGTATTTGAAAAAAACAAACAAACCGTTTTTTACAAACATGGTACAGACTCTGCTGTGGCACTGTATGCTCTGAAAGCTGTGGACACATTTTAGAAAACACTGATGAAGCCATTATGGCTCCATCCATTTGTTCATAGTATATATCATTATTCAAGAAATTTAAGAACCATAATGATGGAAAATCACACAGAAAGAAAAGAAAAGGAACATGGACTTTGTCAGAAACAAGGGCTACATTTTTATTCAAGAGGTCCATAATGATGGAAAATCACAGTGAAAGGCAGAGACAAAACAGGGATCCCATAAAGAACATGACACACCACAGTAGTACAAGTAGGAGAACTGTCATAGCAAGTGCATAAAAATGAAGACAACAAAATTAACTAGAGAAGAACTGGACTAGGGAATGAAATACAAAACAGAAACAAATCACAGCAAATGCTGAAGATTAATTTCAAATAATCTACTGACAAGAAGCGAGGAGACAAGCTACATCAATATTAATGAAGCTGAAATAGAACTCCAAACCACAACCACAAAATGACACACAAAGCATTTTCTTTTAAATAGATTGTAGATTGGATCACGGGGCCATCTGAAAAATGAATAGAATTCATAAAAAAAAATCATTGCGTGGCTAGCAGTGTGATAAAGAATTACAACATAAATCCTAAAGATAAACTATAGAAGGATCATGGTAAAAAAGCAACAACACTTTTTCAACAATTTATAGGTGGGTGGGGAATAGCAGAAATATTTATTTTGACACCTAACAATATGCTGACATTTTATAGGATCTTGTATCACTTCAAGTCAGCTGGGATTCTCAAAACTGCCCAAGAGAGTTGGGCACCCAGCTTCTATTAACAAAGTCCCTTAGGCAAGTTTGAAAATCTCACCCATTATTCTCTGCAGTCAGCCACAAATCCTCTGCAAGAATATATCCCACTTTACGGTTTCATTATACTTCAGGAAATAAATTATTTATTGTTCCCAACATTGAAAGGAAAAAGGATAAATAGATATTCTATACAGATTGGCAGTTAGAACTCTGAGCAGCCACGGAATTAAATATTCCTGCCAATATTATTTAAACTACCCCACTCACATTAGGCAGCCATGACTATAGGCTATAGGGCTTTCAGGGATTCTTGACATTACAAATTTCTGCCCCGTGAACTAGTCCTTCCCTTCTAGTTACATAGCATATAGTTAGAGATGAGTGGTGATTTCTGAAAAAGACCTGTACAAATGCATAATTTCTCAGATGATGATATCAAGAATCGTGTGAATTGTAACTGGCATATCAGACATTCTAAGAACTGCTTTGGCTAGAAAGCAGACCAAATGAGTACTTTACCTGATAAAGACAATAGTCGTCAGAAAATTCCTTGTGACAAGCTTAGTTCTGATGGTGTGGCGCTGCAATCAGTTTGCTATTACATATGTAAAACAGATCATGTAATTTTATGGGTTTTGTATCTTTCACAGCAATGACCACAAAAGGGTTCCTTCCTATCGTAACAAGTTACCATTGTTTTATCCTTCCCACTTCAGAAGGCAGTTATCTATTCCCTTTCAACATCCATATACAACAGAATATTCAAAGACTAAGCATAATACATTATTATAAGCAGCACAACAATCTTAGTATAACCACTAACTTTTAAACAAAAGTTTTATTTAAAACAATGGCATGATAGGTTGACAATGCCTTACACACACAAATGTAATTGGATTGCATGTGTCCCTAAGGGGAAAAAAAGAGTGCTTATGACAGCTATATGTTTTTGCTTTTCTTTACAGAGGCCACAGAGGGGGAGCTATAATTAAACCTTAAATTTAGGGTAAGTCTTCACTTTACCCATATTTGGGCACCTGGGTCTGGAAATCCAAGTTAGCCAAACCTGGGTATGTGCATCCAAGGACTAAGCCACTCTCAAGTCTTACCCCTGTAATTGTATCTGCACTGTTACTCTACTAACCTGGGTTAGGCATTAAGATTTCTGGGGGGATATCACATGGTTCTTAGTGCTGCACTGCTCTATTAATTGTTTCCTAGGGTATTGTGGGAGAACTTGTCTGTCCTTCCCTGGCCCCTGTAAGCAAGTGTTCTTAGCGCACTGGATCAGTAAACTAAAACATTTCCAACTTGACATGTATCAAACCGCTTGTGGGAATGTTTCAGTTGGTAGCAAGGGATGGATCCAGCTCAGGAAGATGACCTGTTCCAGCTGTTGACATTAATGCAATACTCATTTGCGGAACATCAGATGAATGCAGGGCATGAGACATGGTACAGGGCAATGTGGCAGCAGCTTGTCACCTTGAGAAGGCAGCAGTGTGCCTTGATGAGGAGATCATGCAGGTTGCCTGCAGACATGGTGGAGCAGAAACAACTGATGCTCGGCTTGTTAGCTATGGATTCCCCCTATGTTGACCGGTGGTTCTGCAACAGGACCACAGGCACAGAGCGGTGGCACTATGTCATCCTGCAGACCTAGGATGACCAGCAGTGGGTACAGAACTTCCACATGAGTAAGGACAGCATTGAGGAGCTTCCCTGGTTTTTCAGCACCAGGAGATGCAGATGAGAGATGCCAGACCAGTCTAGAAGTGGGCTGCTATCTGGAAAGTGGCTACCCTACACTAACTACAAGTCTGCGAGTAATCAATTTGGTATTGGTGAGTTACTGTTGGTACTGTAGTGATGGAGGTGTGCTGTGCTTTACTTATGGGTGGTGAAGGTTGCTAATATCCCCAAAATAATGGCTGGTTTTGAACAAAAGTGATTCCCAAACTGTGCAGGGGCCACTGATGGTGCATATGCCCATTGTCTGCCCCTGCACCTGGTATACATAAATATGTAAACTGGAGAGGACACTACTCATTATGCAAGCACTGGTTGACTCAAGAGACAGGTTCATGACTAACATCGGAGGCTCTGGAAGGTTGTGTGATGCCAGGATAATAATCTCTACTTTGCCAGCATGCAGCAGTGCATGCTACAATACATGAGTAGTTGCATATTTAAATTTGTCCTCCTCTGCTTGGAATCCATCTTAGATCATACAAGTCCAGGGAGGAGGGTGAGAAGAGGAAGGAGGGCCAGGGAAATGGCATTTTGTCTGCCTTCCACTGAAGCAAAACCCACCCCACAGCACACAATATTCACACAAAAATAATGAAATTGGTCACAAACTGGCAAAGCTGTCCTACCTATGTTATAATATCCCCCCAATTGCCAAGCTGTCTGGAGCGGCTCAAAAATGTGGGTGCTATCCCCAGGGCAGACTGTTAAAACCAGGGCACAAACCTCAAATTGGTTATGTGTTCTAAAATTAGATTTAATCAACCACATATTAAGTGTGAACTCCTCAAGCACTGTAACAGACTTAAAATGGAGTCACAGACAGTCCCCTCAGGCACTCTAGTTTATCTTTCCACCCAGACAAGGCTGCCTTTGTGAGAGATGGTCCCTCACATGAAAAATAACCATAATATTCAGGTTATTTCCAGTCACAAAGGACCAGTGACTCAGCCCAGGTCAATTTCACCTCAGATCACACATCAAAGGCCATGCCTGTAGCCAATCCTGTCATAAACTAACTAAAGATTTATTAATTAAGAAAAGGAAATGAGTTATTTACAAGGTTAAAACAGGCAAACACACACACAAATGAGTTAGTCTTAGGTTCCAAAACATAACAGCAGCTGCTATAATGTGCAAGTTCTGTATGTCCATTAGGGCTATCCCAACCTATGCAGCTTGGGGATCCTTTGCTTATGGTTAGAAATATTACCCTCTGCAAGTTCCAAGCAGAAGAGTGATACATTTCCTTCTAGTCAGGAATTTTTATTCCCTTCTCCCAGAGTTAAGTGTGGTGAGATGAGGGTTTGTACACGTCTCATAACACAAGAACTATGGGTCACCAAATGAAATTAATAGGCAGCAGGTTTAAAACAAACAAAAGGAAGTATTTTTTAATACAGTGCGCAGTCAACCTGTGGAACTCCTTGCCTGAGGATGTTGTGAAGGCCAAGTCTATAACAGCGTTCAAAAAAGAACTAGATAAGTTCATGGAGGATATTTCCATCAATGGCTATTAGCCAGGATGGACAGGGATGGTGTCCCTAGCCTCTGTTTGTCAGAAGCTGGGACTGGGGATTGATCATTTGGTGATTATCTGTTCTGTTAATTTCCTCTGGGGCACCTGGCATTGGCCACTGTCGGCAGACAGGATACCGGGCTAGATGGATCTTTGGTCTGACCCACGATGTCTGTTCTTATGTCCCCTCTTAATGGATACTGGGGAACGATCAATGAAGTCTTCTGTCCACTGATGTTCCACAATGGTTTCTCTGGTGTCTCTAGGCCTTCTTTTGTTGGGTAGGAGATGACACCTCTTATGGTAAACTAGTATTTCACACTTGATAATGCTTCTCTCCTGACTATGAGGGTTTCCAGTTTCATAGCAAACACTTTTATAGTTACAAAGCACACACTTATATCTGTACCTCATAATATAAAGGTAATATTTAAGTAAGATTAATGCATGCAGCAGCTCACCAGCATTTCATAAAGTCCAAACACTAAACACATTCTTGTAAACAATATGTTTTAACAAAACCAACGAAGAGGTGAGCCAGACTGGTTTTCAGCTATGCACTTGTGTTAACTCTGCAGTGAAGACCTACCCATGGCAATCATATCATCCAGCACAGAAAGGGAACCATTTTTTGAATGTGGAATATGGAAACTGTTTACATCTCATGGCAATACTGCACCACAACTTAGAATAGGAAGTGAAAAATATTTCTCCAAATTAAATCACTGGGAAAATATTAATTGTGAGTGCAGCTTTACTGCTCTGCTAACTTTTTCTCAGATGGAGGATTAAGAAGTAAGCTAGAACGTAGCTGAGATGGCACTGTTCTAAACAATTAGATGCAGCAAAATAGTTACAATATCCTCTCCTAAAAATGAGAACACTGCCGTGAAATTTAAAATAATATTGTCCAAGGGTTCAGTTGCAAGCTGAATGACTGGAATTTTCATGATACAGGGACTAAAACTTATCTTGTGATTGAGTCCTGTGAAAATATTAAACTAAAGGATTCCCTGAGCTATTGGGTTCTACCCAACTTTAGGCTTGAATGTGTTCAAATCTTTGTCTGTAAATTAGCCTTTTTACCTACATCACTGTCACCCCAAGGGTAGAATGGGTACCTAGACCCCATTCTTATAGGATTGCTGTTCTCATATCATATTCCTGAATCTTACTGAGTTATACACCCACTTGATCACCCTAACAATGTACTTGCACATCGGGCAGTGCTTCTGGGAGATGATCGCTGCCTCAAACTCCCTAGACTTTTATACATCTTTTCTCAACAGTGGAATTTCTCCACCAAGATGCATACCATCTTCCCCACTAACATCTTTCTTACCTACATAGCTATGATGCTCTTTGCTGCTCTAATGAGTAAGGCTACAGGAACATGTCACAGCTCCTTTGAGTGTACTACACTGACCTCTGATAGCATCCAGCCAGTTTTAGTCTCCATCATTATTGTAGAAGTGCTATCTTTAAAGTGACACAGCTGTTGTAATCTTGTAAGAACTCCAGCTGACATGGGTAAGGTTGCAGCCTGTTCCAGATCTTAAAGCACTCTTCTGTATTTAGTATTTTGTGAATAATGTCCCTTTTTCAGCTATTGTCCTTGAGTAACTTTCTTTTCCCCACTTCCCAGATATACAGACTAATGATGTAAAAGTAATAGTCAATGGTATCATAACATGTTAAAGTATATCAAAAATACTAAGGAGAAAAATTACTCAATGGTGCCCTTCAAAGTGTGTTTTGTTTTTTCATTTTACAATCTTTTCTCAAATTACATACAGTGACAGCTGCAGTGGCATAGGAGCCAGCAAACAGAGCTGCAAACAGGGGAGTTTGAGTGGGATTCTGTTGGAGGAGAAGGTATTTGTATCTGTAGAGGCTGGTAGGGGCTGTGTGCTAGGAGAGAAGCTGAGCCCTGAATAGGGGGCGGGGCTTCTCTGATTAAGGGTCCTATAAAGGTAGCCAGCCAGTCAGGCAGTGGCAGAGGAGCCAGCAAACAGAGCTGTAAACAAGGGACTTTGTGTGGGAGTTTGAGGGGAAGACTAGGAGAACCAGGCAGAGGAACAGACAGGCTAGTGAAGGGGGCAGTTCTGGTCTGCCATGTTTAAGAAGGATGAATTCAAACTGGAATAGGTATAGAGAGAGGCTACTAGGATGATCTAAGGAGTGGAAAGCTTGTCTTATGAAAGGAGACTCAAAGAGCTTGGCTTGTTTAGCCTAACCAAAAGAAGGCTGAGGGGAGATATGATTGCTCTCTACAAACATATCACAGGAATAAATACCAGAGAAGGAGAGGAATTATTTAAGATCAGTACCAATGTGAACACAAGAACAAATGGATATAAACTGGCCATCAGGAAGTTTAGACTTGAAATTAGATGAAGGTTTCGAACCATCAGAGGAGTGAAGTTCTGGAACAGCCTTCCAAGGGGAGCAGTGAGGGCAAAAGACATATGTCTTCAAGACTAAGCTTGATAAGTTTATGGAGGGGATGGTATGATGGGATAGCCTAATTTGGTATTTAATTAATCTTTGACTATTAGCAGTAATTATGGCCTGTGATGGAATGCTAGATGGGATGGGATCTGAGTTACTACAGAGAATTCTTTCCTGGGTGTGTGGCTGGTGAGTCTTGTCCACATGCTCAGGGTTTAGCTGATCGCCATATCTGGGGTTGGGAAGGAATTTTCCTCCAGGGCAGATTGGCAGAGGCCCTGGGAGTTTTTCGCCTTCCTTTGCAGCGTGGGGCATGGGTCACTTGCTGGAGGATTCTTTGCGCCTTGAAGTCTTTAAACTATGATTTGAGGCCATCAATCACTCAGAGATAGGTTAGGGGGTTGTTGCGGGAGTGAGTGGGTGAGATTCTGTGGCCCACGTTGTGCAGGAGGTCAGACTAGACGATCACAGTGGCCCCTTCTGACCTTAAAATCTATGATTCTATTTTTGTGTCAAAGAGTAGTTTTTACTTCATCGCTCATGGACTGTGTTTGAATCTTTTCCAACCCCACTGATTCAATTTATCAGAACCCTATCATAGTCTTTTTCTTCCCCAAAATATACTGGATCCTATGGAAGTGACTCTTCACTGCCAGGACCTGGTATAGTCATGTACACCTGTACATCGTGATTGATAAGTGCTGCCAAACCATTTGTTTGCTAGCATTTGTAATAACTTCTCACAGTTGCTAATGGCTACACCAGATGCATGACAGTGGAGTCTCAGGCTCTATCTGTAAACACTTGTATGCTCAGCTTTTCTTTTGGTTTCCTTTTTGAACAATTGAGTTTTAAGATGTCACTATAACTATACTAGTATTCTCTGAAGTAAGGCATTTTTCACTTGAAAAGAGTTGAATGTACAGTAGTCTCGGCCCACTTGAGTTTGGGAGCCTTGCTTTCCCCTAAAACCAATTCTGAGTGCAATTTATCAAAACAAAACCTGTGTTAATTGTGCTTTGTAGAAGAAATAGGAAGGCAATATACAAAAGTAGTGCTCTTCCATCAAATTACAATGCCACTGACATTTGTATTGCCATGTAGCAGGTCACCCCCACTGAGTCGCTTTGAAAACAAAACAGGCACTAATCTTCCCAGTGTGGGTTTTCTTCCTGCCTACAACCTTGACTTTCTTCTTCGTGGCAAAGTCCAAACAAATTAAAGAATCATATAACACAGCTCAAACAAGATATCCCCTCTGTAGACCTCTCTGTCGGGATTTCAGACTCTTTCCACCTAAGATCTGGCAATTCCAATCAGCGTCCAGTAATAGAGTTTCAAACTCTGATTTTAAAAAAATTGCACCTCCACAGGGTTTCTTCCTCCCAGGTATTCACGCTGGGTTGCTGACTCTCCTCAGAGAGCTGGTGGGCACAAAAGTGTTGAACAGAGTACTGTAACAAAGCCAAAATCATCCCCTCCCTGAGGTTTCCTCCTTGCCAGCATTCCTATTGGGGTTCCTGAATTCTCCAGAAATCTAGAAATATAGCACAGATACCATTTTCCCTGCCTCTATAAGACATCAGCTCCCACTTCTTCCACAGTGTCTGCATTCTAAGAGCAGGAAGTGGCTCCAGTCCCCAGCACTAAGTAGAATAGACAGTGGTTTTATCTTTAAACACCAGCTGATACCTTGAGACCACTTCCTTTCTCCTAACCACTGTTTCTTTTGTGCCCTGGTGATCCATTTGCAGGAACAACCCTGGAAAAGGTTAGAATGGCCCTTGAGCCCTCTGCCGCCTTAAAGGGTTAGTATATCCCACTGCCTGCCTCTCAAAACGTACATCATTTTCTTTGCTTTTTGATGTAAGTTGGTACTTGCTCCTATACTACCCTCTTGCTGGGCTAATGAAACAGTTTGGAAACTGGGCCTGTAGTTTTGTTATTTCTCAGATACTTCCCCTTCAGCTATTTTTTTTCTCTCTGGTAGACTTTCTTCTTTGCTATTCTCACCACAAATATCACAATCACCTCTGTTTTAAATTTTGAATTGCAGTGAAGTTGCCAGTCAAATAATCTAGCAATAGGCACTACTATGTCAGCGATCTAGATCTGATAGTCTCTATCTGTCCTTTGCTTCTGGCCTTCGGGGGCTGGGAGCACTGCAGAAGCTATGGAAAAGACACCTTATGTAACTGTAACAAATTTTGTGGCTAATTTAGGAGCAGCACTGCTGACTGCCACTCCTACATTCTGCATTTCTTAGTAGGGAGGACAATAAGCACAACACAGAACCATGAGAGTGAGTAGAATAAATATAAAACACCAAGTATAAATTGTAATACAAAAAATAGGACTTAATTGAGGATGCATCCTGAAGTGGAACTGGATGACTCCAGGGAATAAAAAAATACCATCACTTAGAAAAAATACTATTCTAGGGAGCAATTCAGCCAGGTAATGAGTGCCCTTAAACTCTGCTGAAGTCAATGAATGTTGAAGGAGCTCACCACCTGACTGACTTGTGCCCTGAATAGTACTTTTTAAAATGTCCATGTTTTCATTCCAAAGAGCCATCCAATTCCCTTCAGGTTGCCAGACACCCATACCAGGCAGGACTGAGGGCATGCAAAGGCATCATTGCCCCTCCAACTCTGTTGGCTGCACTTGGCACTGCTTAGTCACAGCAAGGGTCAGCATTTCTGTATTTACTCTTTCAGTTCTATAAAACCTCTCATTTTTGCAGCTGATGGTGATTTTGGAGTAAATATATGTTCTAGGCAGCAAAAGGCAAAGAGTATGTTAGTGGTACAACCATAAGGTGTTTTGCAGTATTACCCTGCCTTAAAGATTGTTTTTAATCGAGTAGAGTTGCTGGAAGACTGTTTGACTTCTGCACGTGTTTTAGTTGTACAATAAGCTATATTTCTGCAGTACTTTTATGCTGCAGAGTGAAGTTGTCTTTGAGGTCACCCTCTATCTAGATACTGTTTTTCTCCACTTTTACAACAAATTAGATATATATTAGTATGAATTAATTTAAAATACATTTGTCAGTGTATACTGCAGCTTTCATCAATATCAAAGAGCTATACAGAAAAGTACTCACACTGTTTTAAAAAAAATCACTTGAAAACAGAAATATTTTAAAATTAACCTTAAAAATAGAAGGGGAATAAGTGGTGTGAATGTTATATTGAAATGATAAACCCCAACCTTTCAAACACTTAACTGTTTAACTTTTCTACCATAATTAGCCCCACTGAAATAGCAGCAATGGCAAGGATCTCTCTCACTCTCTCAGTTCATCTATACTCCCAGCCATCAGGACTAGTGTTGTATGTATTGTAGGATCCCTATAAATGTTCTTCCCTGATTTAGTGCAGCCTGTGGGAGGCATTTGGTTTATAAATAGACTATTCTAATTTTTGAATGCCTTTGCTACAACACACAGCTCCTGGCATAGAGAAGCATCCAGAAATAGGAAAATTTAAGTCAAAGAAAGAGAAAAAGGAGAGAGATGTGAGCACTTTCCAAACTGCCCTCCTTAAAGTAAGAAGAAAATTTAAAAAAGCAAAGGGCAAAACAAACCCTGCTACTGAAGAGTTCTCTGGAATAGAGAATTTCAGGTCCCCTGTCACACACACATATGACTGATGAAGTACAAATATGAAGTTTATAACATAAATCAACAAAAAATAACTGAGTACAATGTGTCAACAGCAAGCATATACAAAAAAACCCTTAAAGATCAGCCAATGTTAAAACAGAAAACTAAACATGTTCATATAGTGGCCATAAAATGATGTACAGGCATGTATCACTTGGGTCAATTTTAACTAATGGAAACAGGTGTACTTGTGTTGAATAGTCTTCAAGTGTATAACTTATCCACTGAACAGGATACAAAAAATATTCTTCAAGAATTTGATGAGGTGTTTAAAAGCTGGGGATGTATTAATGCTATAAATCCCTGTGTTATGAAAAATACATAAAGGAGTGAATCTCAACCTTTTCCATACTGCAGCCCCCTTTTCCATATTAGGACCATCCCAATAGCCCTCTCCCATTCGTCCAGGCTGTGGAGAGCCCTGACCCCAGATGGAGTTGGCAACCTCCAGGATGAGAACTTCTATGAACTCAAATGTTTAACTTGACTAGATGGTAACATTAAATGTTACTGAGCTGAATTAGGGCACCAGCTGTCTGGTCATCAGTGTAAAATCAAACAAGTTAAGGATTTTTATAGATTGAAGAGGTTTGAATAAGGCTATCAAACACAAGTGCTAGCCCCGAGAGAAGTTGAGAAGGTCATGCCTCGTCTTTAAAATGCAAGTGACAAAGGAGTTTGACTGAACCCAAGAAAGGTGGAGGCAAATGTAGAAATGGAAATGTACTGAAAAAAGATGTTCCTATAGAGAGATTCATGGACTTGTTAACATCTAAGCAATTCATCCCTAATTTGTTACAATGAAATATTCCCATCAGACTGTTGTTTGAGGACATTACAGAATACCACTAAGCAGAGATGGCAAGAGAAAAACTTTCTGGAATTAAAATATTGAAACATTGTTACTGAAATATGTTGAGATTAACAAAGAGTTTCAGAGCTCAGTCAGGACAAGCTTTTAGGGGTTAGGAGGGTATGTCTCTGCAAGATGATCATCCAACAATATATGTTTCCAAAGCACTGATTAAAACACAACAGTGCTATGCTCAGATTGAAAAAAAATGCTAGCAATTGTTTTTTGTTGCAAATGATTTTATTAGTATGTTTAGGGCAGAAATGCTATAAGGTAGAAACAGACCATAAATCTTTGGAAACTATATTACAGAAATCATTGCAAAGTACCTCCTAGATTTAAGAAAATAATAATTAAATTGCAAAAATACTCATTAAATGAGAAATATAGACCCAGTAAGAAGCTTTTTATATTAGGTTCTCTTGAAAGCATGGCCATCGGTCAGTGGTTCCAAATCTTTTTACTAAGGTGACCCACCAACTGCATTTTCTTTTTTTTGTGACACAGCCTGCCACCTGCAGGGGTCAGGAAGGGATTTCCTTCTGAGAGGTGCTTTTTGTTGTTTTTGTTTGTTGTTTTTTTTAATCTCCTTCCTCAGAAGCATAAGGGATGGCTGTGGCCATGGCTAGAGACGGGACATAGGACAGAGAAGGCTAGGGCTCTGAGGGGGCACCAAACTTTCTCTCTCTCTCAGGTGTTTGGCTGGCTGATTCTTGCATACATGCTCAGGGGCTAACTGATCACCGCATGTGGGGTTGGGAGGGAATTTTCCCCCATGTCAGACTGCCAATGACCTTTGGGATTTTTCACCTTCCTCTGCAACATGTGGATGATGGTCACGTGGCAGAGTTAGCTGGGTCTATCGCCCTTAATCATTTCTCTTCCATTGTGGGGCCTCAGGCACTGGTGCACCCTGGTCCCGCCTATTCTCTGCATATGGCACATAACAAACTTTTTGGCCTGAGGGCCGCATCGGGTTTCCAAAATTGTATGGAGGGCCAGTTAGTGGAGGCTGTTCTTCCCCAAACAGCCAGGTGTGGCCTGGCCCCTGCCCTCTATCTGCCCCCTCCTGCTTCTTTCCCCCTGATGGCCCCCCCAGGACTCCTGCTCCATCCAACCCCCGCCCCTGACTGCCTCCTGCCACCCCATCCAACCCCATCTCTCATTCCTGACTGCCTCCCCTGGGACCCCTGCCCCATCCAACCACCCCTTCTCCCTGACTGCCCCCACTGCCTCATCCAAACCCTTCCCTCATTCCTGACTGCCCCCTGGAGACCCCTGCCCCATCCAACCACCCCTTCTCCCTGTCCCCTGACCACCCCCGGAACCCCTGCCCCTGACTGGCCCCTACCGCCCCCCCAACCCCCCACTTATTCCTGAGTGCCCTCTGGGGATCCCTGCCCTCTATTCCCTGCCCTCTGACTACCCTAACCCCTATCCGCACCACTGTCCCCGACCACCACCTCGAACGTCCCTGCCCTCTATCCAACTCCCCCACTCCCTGCCCCCTTACCGCACTGCCTGGAGAACCGGCAGGCAGTGCTACAGCTGTGCCACCCGGCTGGAGCCAGTCACACCACCACACAGCATAGAGCACCAGGTCAGGCCAGGCTCTGCAGCTGCACTGCCCCAGGAACTCGCAGCCCCGCTGCTCAGAGCATTGTGCTGGTGGCGGAGTAAGCTGAGGGTGTGGGGGGAGGGGGAACAACAGCAGAGGGTCTGGGGGCTAGCCTCCTGGGCCAGGAACTCAGGGGCAGGAGGGTCCTGGGGGCTGGATGGGGCTCGCGGGCTGTAGTTTGTCCACCTCTGGTCTAGTCTTCTGTCCAGTCTAGTCAATGTCAGTTGTTGGGTTTAGCATGCTGGTGTTAGTGGTGTGTGAGACACAGGAGATCAGACTAGATGATGTGGTGGTCCCATCTGACCTTAAATTCCATGACTTTAACATCCAGGATCTCCCCTCCACACTGCACCTACAACCCATCTAGAACCACCTGACAACTCACCATTTGGGAAACACTGCTATAGAACAAGCAAAGTGTTTCTGGGAGCGTATGAAGTAGATATGACTCAGGTACTCTCTGTTTTCAAAACGAAATTTGACAAATTCAAATGAGAAATTAAAAATTACCCTACAATACTGGGAACGAGTGATCATAGATTCTAGCCAATAGGAAAAAACACCTCCAGTCGTAAAATCCCTTTGGGACTATATAGACAAAATTATTGCATATGATAGGCTTGCCACAATAACACATAGCATGAGATCAGAAATGATAATGATAGTCCACAGTGCCCGTAGGAGTGTTAACAAGTATAGGAATGGAGTCTGAGATTTCCTTTCCTGGACAGATATGAATGCTGCTTTCTCAATGCCTGGCCACAGTGGCAGCTTGGAAGTTAGTAGGCTGGCTGAGGCTCAATAAGAAGGCGGAAGATAAAAGGGAAGTGATGCTGGTTGATTAAAGGTAGCATCTAAAAAGTACAGCAAGGAAAGTATCTGCCTGCATGACTAAAAGGGAGTGTACATCCTTTGTAGTTGAAGTTAATAATTTGGGGGGGGGGGAGTGAAGGATATGGGGCTGTACTGTCATAACATTAATAAATATTGTATCTTGACCTGGTTATTGGAATGTTTACTGTATGAATATGTTGGGTTAATTTAATAGCAGGCTGTTGAAAACACAAGCAAGAAGTAAAATAATAACCTGAGATAAGACACATCCTGGTAAACACTTGGAGGTGGGGGGATAAAGAGGAAAAGCCTGAGCTATTAACTGAAGAGCTTAACTTGCAGGCTCCAGCTAAGTTACACAGCTTATTTTGCAAGTGCCAGGAACCAGCAGATCAAAATCACTATACATAGTTGAAAAGGACTCTCCATCTGGAGGCTAGAAAGTTGCTGTTCAGGTGAACAGTCTGAGACCCACAACCCCAGAGGGGAAAGATAGGCTGCCTAAAATTCCAGGTAAGATAGGTGTGTGTGTGTAGCGGGGGGCAAACCTTTTGTTGTCTTTTAAATCTCTTTTCTCTTATGTTACGCTTTGTTCATACTGGTAAGATTAAACAATCCTTGAGTTTGAGAAGGCTGTCTGGTTACTTTATTCCATTGTTTCTCAAACAGGGGGTCCCAATCCAAAAGGGATGCAAGCATATTGTAGGGGGGGTCACAGTATTACCACCCTTACTTCTGTGCTGTCTACAGAGCTAGATGGCCAGAGAGCTGTGGCTGTTGGCTGGGTCCCCAGCTCTAAAGGCAGGGCCATTGCCAGCAGCAGCGCAGAAGTAAGGGTGGTATGATATGGGGGGGGGGTCATCACTTTTTGTGTGGGAGTTGTCACAGCCTGAAATATTTTCAAATGGGGTCCCAGCAAAAGAAGTTTGAGAACTGCTGAATTCACTGCTAGTCACAGGCTCTCAGAAGGGGAGATTGGACCTGCTTGGGTAGGCATGAATAAGGATACTGTAACCTAAGACCCAGTCTGAAAGGGATAATCACTGGATTTCACTCTAGGAGGGATAAAGGCATAAAGCCTAACACCTGAGGGAGTGTACTCAAAGAAACCAGAGTGGGGTCAGAGGTGCAGCTAGCCCTGTAACCGTGACAAGGGGTACTCTGGGTCTCAGATTATTCGTGGAGAACAAGTTAGTGTGGGTTTTTCATTTGTGTTTAATGCAACAGTTGTGATGATTTCTCTGTGATCTTTGTAATTTCTTGGGCACCTATTATCTACATCAGTGGTTCTCAAACTTTTGTACTGGTGATCCCTTTCAACTAGCAAGCCTCTGAGTGCACACCCCCCCCCCGCTTATATATTAAAACACTTTTAATATATTTAACACCATTATAAATGCTGGATGCAAAGCTGGGTTCGGGGTGGAGGCTGACAGCTCACAACCCCCCATGTAATAACCTCACAGCCCCTTGAGAGGTCCCAACCCCCAATTTGAGAACCCCTGATGTACAAGGTATTTAAGCATGATTGATATAGAGCTAAATACAGTTTTCCTTCTATTTGTGACCTCCAGGTAAGTTTATTGAAATGAAATCTACATGAGGCTACCCTGAAGACAACTTGGAAGCTGGTGCACAATATGGTAGTCTGCTTCCTTAGTCCTTTTAGTCACAAGGAGCATATTACATCCATGCTCTAAGGACTGAACTCGTTCCATATTTACTTCCAGATATAACTCAAAGTTCTGCTATTACTTGTTATATAGACATATAGTTTGGGTCCTAGATAAATGTAAAACTGCCTCTGTTGCTAAACACTCTGGGCCTTCCTGTCGCAAAATGAAAACATGTTTCTTCATGTCCAACATTATATTCCTTTTATTTTGGTAGAGCTGGTGTATAAACCAGTTATAGTCTAACCTTGACTCCTCAGCAAAGAACATCTCTAGTGATTCTCAAACTCTGAGAATTTTATTTTATAGACTTAAAGTAGGACATGCTTTAAGAACAGTTTTTACTGCTCTGTGTCCTTCAATTTTCTTAGCAGGCAACACTTGATGGAGTCTATCTTTAATGGCTCAGAAAAATTCAGAGCCTGCTACTGAGTATTTCTTTTGAAAATCTTAGATTCTTGGTCTGGCATTTCTAATATTCTTTATCTATAATTTGTTTTTAATAGATTGTAAAAGTTCAGCTTTTTCTTCTGAACTCCTCTGAGAGCATCAGGTCAGACACAGATCCTCATATCAATACCTAACTTCATATTTCAGACATTTTGAAACTACTCTTTTCAGGTTTCTCTGTCATTCACAATTTCCTGTTTTTGCCACCTTTTCCAGTACAAGGTTTTCCTTGATCCAGCTCAGCCACTAATTGACGTTCTAACTTGTGATACAATATACCCAAACCCCATGATGGTACTACAGACTGGAGTCCTTCTGAGGCTGGAAGATGTTACTTAAGTCATGACATTCAGAAGTATGCACAAAAGAAGGGCTGGGTCATATCTGTACATTTATGAAAGCTGTCTATAGCTTCTCCTTCCTGTATGCATGTAGGATAGCCAGGCATTCGGTTTTCGACTTGAATGCCTGCTCAAAAAGCAACCATGACAGTTCCGGTCAGTACTGTTGATCAGGCTGCTAAAAGTCCGGTCGGCAATGCAGTGGGGCTAAGGCAGGCTCCCTGCGGCTCCCAGAAGCGGTTGGCATGTCCAGCTCCAAGGAGCAGCGGCAGCCATGGGGGCTCCATGCACTGCCCTCACCCTGAGTGCCAGCTCTGCAACTCCCATTGGTTGGGAACCATGGCCAATAGGAGCTGCAGAGGTGGCATCTGTGGGCATGGGCAGTGCGCAGAGCCCCATGGCCCCTCCGCCTTGGAGCTGAACATGCCAGTTGCTTCCGGGAGCCACCTGAGGTAAGTGCTGCCCAGCCAGAGTCTACACCCTGAACCCCTTCCTGCACCCCAACTCCTGCCCCTAGTCCTGAGCCCTGGAGCACCCATGGAGTTGGCACCTGTATATGGATTAGCTGCTTGGTCCTTTGTGGACTGTTTTAAAGTTTTTGGTGAAAAACTTGGGGAACTTCTTGCGTGTATATGATGTGTACTGTGAAATGTTTTATGGAATGTTTGAGTAATATGTCAGGGGGGAAGGTGTTCTGGTTTGGGATGAGAGTAGCCCAGTAGGTTCCTTGAAGGTCAAACACAATCTGCGTGTGAGAGAGGCAGGTGTTTTTGTGTGAAAAGGGTAGGAGGTTAGCACTTGGAGACTAGAAAGAATCAGGGAGAGACCCAGTAAGAGGGAGTCTCTCAGTGAGTCAGAGCAGAGTGGTTCAGTCAGGAAGAACAGGTGATAGCTGCCAGACTCCAGGGGACTAATGGAGTCCACTGGAAGGAAGAAGAAGGTGGTTTCTGGGAGAACACTGAAGGCAGGAGAGAAGCAAGCTAGGTTTGCTGGCTGGTGTCCCGAAGATGGAGAGCCAGAGCCAAGGGCTGGAGAAGGCTGAAGTCAGGAGGAGCAGCAGCAGAGTTTACCTGCTGACATCTCCAGGACTGGAGAGCTGGGCCCAGAGGAACCATGAGAGGGCCAGGGGAAGTGAAGGATGCTCCCCTAGCAAGGATGCTCCCAGCAGAATGGCTGTGAGGGTTCCTGCAGGGAAGAAATAGGGTTACATTCCAGTTGGAAGGGCTAAGGTGGCCTGGTACAAGGACAGGGAAGGACTGACAGAGTCCAAGCATGGTCAAAGATGCTGGTGTGTGATATGTAGTGCACTGTGGGATGAGATGTCGGGTGATCTTAAGGACTGTTTGCACTGGGATGAGAAATGAATTATATATTTGGAACTGTTATTAAGGATTATTTGAACTATGCTCTAGTAATCGTGTTTATGGATTACAGGATAAGTCTTGCATGGAATTATTGGGTTACATAAGAGGGGAAACTGAGGCAGGTGTGCCTGTCATTGCCATGGCTTAATGGTAGAGGGTACTCTGGGAGGGGTTGCCCTTCTTATGGTCATCATATTTACGTAACATCTTTTTCAGTATAGAACTAATATAACAACTTTTTTATTTAATATAGTTCAGGAGAGCTGGCAGTCTGGGTGACACTTATCACTAGTTAGCTCTCTTCAGTCTGTTTACATGCTAAACATAAACAGTGGGGACTGTTCCTAGGGACTGATGACAGAATTCCCTATTCCGGTAGCTGTGGCTGCAACCCCATAGCTGCCTACAATGTAACTTAATTCCTCAGTACATAGCACAATCCTCTACAAGCCCCCTCTGGGGTTATTTTCCTGGTGGGTCTATGACCTCTGAAGACATATCACACATGCCCTTGCCTTGGCCTAGCCTGATTTAGCATAGTCCAGCGGATAGGGCTCCACAATGGTAGTTAGGATTCTATTCTGTTCTGTTATAGAGTCATAGACTTTAAGATCAGAAGGGACCACTGTGATCGTCTAGTCTGACTCCTGCACAATGCAGGCAGCAGAATCTCACCCACCCACTCCCACAACAACCCCCTAACCTATCTCTGAGTGATTGATGGCCTCAAATCATAGTTTAAAGACTTCAAGGCGCAGAGAATCCTCCAGCAAGTGACCTGTGCCCCATGCTGCAGAGGAAGGCAAACCCCCCCCAGGGCCTCTGCCAATCTGCCCTGGAGAAAAATTCCTTCCCGACCCCAGAGATGGCGATCAATTAAACCCTGAGCATGTGGGCAAGACTCACCTGCCAGACACCCAGGAAAGAATTATCTGTAGTAACTCAGATCCCACCCCATCTAACATCCCATCACAGGCCATGGGGCATATTTATCGCTAATAGTCAAAGATCAATTAATTGCCAAAATTAGGCTATCCCATCATACCATCCCCTCCATAAATTTATCAAGCTTTAGTCTTGAAGACAGATATGTCTTTTGCCTCCAGTGCTCCCCTTGGAAGGCTATTCCAGAACTTCACTCCTCTAATAGTTAGAAACCTTCATCTAATTTCAAGTCTAAACTTCCTGATGGCCAGTTTATATCCATTTGTTCTTGTGTCCATGTTGGTACTGATCTTATATAATTCCTCTCCCTCCCTGATATTTATTCCTGTGATATATTTATAGAGACCAATCATATCTCCCCTCAGCCTTCTTTTGGATAGGCTAAACAGACCAAGATTTTTGAGTCTCTTTTCATAAGACAAGTTTTTCATTCCTCAGATCATCCTAGTAGCCCTTCTCTGTATCTGTTCCAATTTGAATTCATCCTTCTTAAATATGGGAGACCTGAACTGCACACAGTATTCCAGATGAGGTCTCACTAGTGCCTTGTATAACGGTACTAACACCTCCTCATCTCTACTGGAAATACCTCGGTTAATGCATTCCAAGACTGCATTCGCTTTTTTCACTGCCATATCACATTGGCGGCTCATAGTCATTCTGTGATCAACCAATACTCCGAGGTCCTTCTCCTCCTCTGTTACTTCTAACTGATCTGTCCCTAGCTTAGCTTATAAAAAAAATTCTTGTTATTAATCCATAAATGCGTGACCTTTCACTTTTCACTATTAGTTCTTGTACTCATTTCACTAGTCTGTGCCTCAATTTCCTCCTTTGTACTATGAGGATGAACATATTTTGCCTCTGTAAAGTGCTTTGGGATTTATGGATGTAAAGCTACCTTATAGATTCTAAGCAACTATTATTTGCTGTGGAAAAACACCATGAAGCAATGCTCCATGAGCTCAAGGTTACTGAGTCACTGGGGTGTGTCCCCTCTGCAGCCTATCCCCATGTGCTTCTAGAGACCTGTGCAAGGAGGAAGCAGGATTTGCCTTAGCGGAGAGAAGAATGGGTGAAAAAGAATAATCTCACAGCTGTGGTTACCTGTAGTCAAAAGTTGTAGCCCTTTGCTCACACAGCACAGGAAGTGTTAACCCTGAGACGATGCTTATCTTTTTAGGTGGGGTTGCCACTCTGTTTAGCCTCCTCAGCCCTGCTGTCCCTGGCTGCTTCTCCTGCTCTATCCCATATCTCTGCTTCATTTCACCTTTGTCACTTTCCTGTTAACTTTCCCTTACTGCCTGTTCCTGCCTTCTCAGGATGGATCCTGCTGCTGTCACTTGCACCTTCCTCAGAGCTTTCTTCCTCTGACCAACTGCTATGGAGCCTTTTGGATTCCAACATTCCAAACCTTCTGTGTTAAGAAAATAGCACCCAAAGTCTGTCTGATCAGAGAGCAGTCAATTAGATCAATCGCTCCAATGTACTTAAGCTTGAAGGGGGAACTGTCTTATTTGTTTTGAGATTAACAGTAGCTTTTGCTGTCTGTTTAAATAACAGTTGATAGTCTTTTTCTTTGGGCCACATTCTAATCTGTCAGTTTGCAGTTGTTCTGTATTGATAAAGGCATAACAGATCAAAATCAGTTACTATCACTCCTGTCTTTGCATGTCGGTATTGAGATGGATGTAAAATTACCTTTAGCAAAAAGTGCAAAATATATATATATATATATTTTCTCAGTGGCTGAAAAGAAACTTTCTACATTGATATTTATGTCTAAATTTGAAGCAAGGGAAAGCATTTGTATATGTCATGTTGCAGACCATTGGCTTTTCTACAGCAAACTGAACTTAAAAAATATTTCAGCTAAGGAATACAACTTTTTTTCTTTCCCCTAAGTGACGGAGACATGTGTATGTCTTATTGTTTTTAATGTAATCCTGCAACTGCTGTATGTAGTTTTCTGGTTGCAACTTTGTTGATTTACAGTTGGTGAGTTTGTTATATTTTTGCATTCACTAATTGTATTGTAATGTACTTGCTCATGTAATTCACTTTCATATCACCATCATTAGAGATACTCTGTGCTTGATTAGATTATTACTAAGGATGGTTTCAAGATCATTAATCAATTGTATCATGACAGAGAAAGATGAACTGGATGTGACCCACCAGAAGTTTTTGTCAACCCATATGATTCAGCAAACTTTTTTCTTTTTGCTCCTGTTGGACTACTTAAAATTCTTGATGCTTCCTCAAAAAGTACACTAGCACCCTTGAGAGCTTTAGCCTCCATTCCTATGTGTTAAGTTGCCTCTCATCAGCTCTGGGGTTTTGATATTTGTAGAAGTTTGCTATAGAGTGCAGATGAGCAAAGGCCTACATGTTCTACCTCATCTCTGTGTTTGTGTGGGATGAGGAATATGCAGCTGTGAGCTGCATTATATCTTCTTACATAAGTGGAATCATTTGGAGACACACAGGGTACGTCTGTCCTGCAATGAAAGCCCAAGCTCAGTTTCAGACTCAAGCACAACCCTCCCTTCAATCTACCCATAATTCTGTCTGATGTGTCCAGGCTCCACAGGAGGGAGGGTTCAAGCCCAAGTCCCATAGAGACTTGCATCCAAATTCCATTGTTTTGCAGTATGGATGCAGCTCAGGCCCTGGCCCCCACACTTGGGTCTTTAGAGTGTGCCATACTATCCTACATGGATTGTGTCCTATGTCCTTTCTAGGTCAAGACTGGTCAATTGAGTCTCAGGAAATGGAAGCAACCCCCCCTAGTTCAAGTATAGCTATTTGGTGTTCAGCCCTTCCATTTTGTTCTGATTACTGAGCTGCAAGCAGAGCAAACCTTCTTCTGCATTTGTGATGGTCAACACTACGAAGAAAACCTTTGCCAAGCACACTGCTAGCTGGTCACAGGAGCACAAACAGATTTTGGTTAATCTCTGGTGTGAGGTTGGTATTAGCAAAGTTCCAGGATGACCATCTGTACTAGCAAACAAGCTTTCAGCATTGGGGATTCACCAGACTAGTGACCAGTGCAGGGAGCAGATTAAGTAGCTCAAAACTGACAATCTGAAAGCCATGGATCAGAACCAAACCTCTGGAAACTCACCGTCATCATGCCCCTTTTATGAGTTCATTTGAGTGCTGGCTACTGCACTGAGCCACCAGTGCTTCACAACAGCCTGGTCAGCCAGGATGGAGACCTTCTTACCCCTGAATCCAGTATAGGACTGGAAGAGAGCCAGCAAGAGCTGGATGCTGCTGCTGAAGTGATTCTTGTGCTCAAACCAGTCCGAGGAGGCTTTCCCACTGTAACAGCTGCAGCACATTCTGGGTCCCTACTCGGAGAAGCTTCATGATATGCCTTCCCAGCCCCGGAAGTGTGTTCCACCATGGAATCAGCAATAGAAACACAAGAGGCAGAAGCAGACCCTGAGCTTAGTAAATTTTTGGCCTTCCCCCACCCCAACAGGCCAAGTCGGTCTGCAATTTTTAAACCAAAAGCAACTGTAAATTTTAACTGACCACTTTTTCTGGACTCTTTTTTTTTTTTTCCAGAATTAACTCAATTGTGTCCAAGGGGCTTTTGGGAAGAGAGACATTTCTCTATGTAAAAATGAGTTTCCGTATATTCTCAGTATAATTTTTTGGGCTTGAGGTTCCACAAGGCACTTTTACCTGCTGATCTGTTGAACCTATTTTTGAAGCACTGAAACAATAATGCACTGATAGATATCTGCATTTAGGTCCTTAAACCTCTGCTGATCCTTCCACATTGGCAGAGCAGGCCCATGGCTGCAGGTCCTGGGATGCAGAACTGTCATGGATTGATGATATCATGGCTGACATTCTAGAGAGGGCCAATAAACAGGTCCATTATCAGAGGGAGAAGGATTCATGGTAGGTGGAAAGACACAGACAGGCTGCAAAGTAAGAGGATAGAATTTCAGCATGAGGGGAAAGGTTTGCAGCACAGTTTCTAGAGCAGGAATGTCACCTGAGGGAAGAAGACAGATTCCAGCAGAAAGAACTGTTCAATAGGTTGCTTATGCTTATGGCTGCCAGGGTATAGGCTCCTGTTGTACCCACATCAGGTTTTGAATCCCTTCCACAGTACCATGTTTGGACAATTCCATGGTTGAGTGGACAGTGCAGTTGAAACTTAGCAGCTGGGCATGGCAAATCTACACCATGTAGTTATCCACCCCAGGGCAGTCTCCTCCCCACTTCACGCTTCCACTGTGGTACAGACCCTTGCATCTGTAAATGCTTCCATTAAGAGATGCCAAGTACATGCTAAACATGAAAGGAAGCAAAAACAGAATGAGGGAGTGGCAAGGGACATGCAACAGTAGGGCATTCATTTTTTGGAAATGGTTTCACAGTTTGCACTGTTCATGCACTGTGTTTTTGTTTAAAGGTTTTGGTGTTGGTTTTCTTAGTGGTGTTGTAATTGCGGCTGGTCTGCCTGGCAATGATTTAATATTGTGGTTTTCTAATACATGTTCAAAAATAAATGTTTGTTTTTATTTTATTAAGAAATGTTATTGCTGTCACTGCATCACATCATACTATTTTCTATACACATTATAATAGGTAAACACATGATAAGGGACAACTGGAAAGTTGTATACAAACAGTATTTCTTAATGCATTTCTTTACATCAAGCCATACTATAAATCCTCAGTTGTTGCCACATACCCCCTCTCCATTTCATAAGAAGTCATGCCATGCACTCATTTATGAATGGCAATTAATTCCCTCAGCCCCAGTTCATAAACAGTCCTGTCATCAATAGGACCAATGCATGGCAATCAACCATCCCATTCACAATACATAATGAAATCGAGGGGAAGGGGAATGATAGTACCTCATTTACTGTAAACATTGCACAAACATTCATAAATGTACTATTATCCCTTTTTTCACAGGCCCATGCAAGTCTGTAATGTGAGAGAACAGAGCATCCCTGCTTGGTGTTGCCCAGGTACACTGTGCCCCACGGCTATCCCTAAGGGGGTGCAGGGCCTGGGACAACCCCCAGGCCCCACCCCCACTCTTCCCCTAATCCCCGCCCTGCCTCTTCCCACCCCTGCTCCACCCCCACCCCCACTCCATCCCTTCACCCAACCCCCTGCCCCACCTCTCTTCGGTTTCCTTCCCTGATCGATGCCAGGAGCCAGTGGGGCAGGCTGGGGCCAAGTTGCTCACTGCTGCCAGCGCCAGGCCCCCTGCTAACCTCCCAGGCTGCCCTGGACCCTGCGTCTCAAAGTGCAGGGCCCCCAAAGTGCAGGGCCCGGGGCGGTTGCCCCAGTCCATTCTATGGATGTGATGGCTCTGTCCTGCCCCAGCTGTGATAGATGTGCTTTATAGTTGAGTGTATTGATTCAGCAATCCCTTACTGTCACGGTTTCATTCAGGAGCAAATGGCTCATCTTTGGCTTCACAAAGATTGTGTAGAGCACAGCAAGCCACAATAATTCGAACAGCTTTGATGACACTGGAATCCAAATGTTTCTGTAAATAGCGCCAGCCAGATTAAAGTCTGCCAAATGCACATTCAATCACCATTCTGAACCTGCTGAGATGTAATTAAACCTTTTTTACCAGGCTATCTGAGATCAGGATATAGTTTCATAAGCCAAGGCAAAAGGGGGTATGTGGAGTCCCCCAGGATAACAATGGGGATGGTTACTCAATTTATGACAATGCCATTCAGGGGGGAAAGTGTCCCAGCCAGTAACATTTAATGTAGATTCCTGATCAGTGGAAAACCCTGGCATCACAAGCCTTTCCAGTGCAGCCCATGTTGGCATGTACAAGGGCCTGCATAATAATAGAGTGGTACCCATTGTGATTTACGTGCTTCTGCTTTTTGGGGAGGGTGAACTATGGCCACATAATTTTCATATATGGCCTCTATGCATTTCGGAAATCCCATTCTCTTAAAACTAGCAATTACTTCAGGGATCTTGTTTATGCCCACTACCTTTGGATATCTCACATGCCTGATTGCCTCAAAAACCTCTGCAACCACTTTACCCATGGTTGACTTTCCAACATTGAATGGTTAGCAACAGACGTGTAGCAGTTTGGGATAGCCAGTTTCCACATGGTTATAGAAATCTGTTCCTGGACCAGAACGGCTGGCCTCATTTGTCTGTCCTGACACTGAAGGTTTGGGGCAAGCTGCTCAGCAGCTCCAGAAATGTAGCTTTCTTCATGTGAAAGTGCTGGACTCATTGCTGGCCATCCCTGGTGATGGAATCACCCGTCTGTGCTTGTGGTCCTGCTCCAGAAGTGCTGGTCCAGGGCATCAGCGGCTACACTAAGAGTCACAAGCAGCGTCAGCCAGTTCAATTTTTTCATGTCCGTGTTGTCCCCCTTTTCCAACAGGCACGTTTGGTAGCTCAGAAAACACTGTCAGAATGTCCACCAGCTTCTTATGGATGCTCTATCTGTTAGCAGAAACAGAAGTGAAAGCAAGCAAGCAAGAGAAGCTCTTGAAATGGTGACAATTTCCTGTAATGCATAGGGTGGCCATCAGTTTTCCCACACTTCATCACAAACCAGAGCGGTCACAGCTGGGGAGAACACTAGGAAGCCTGGGATATGCTGGTTTGACTCAGATCTGCATACTACAGTGTAGACATTGGAATATTGGGCCTGAGTCTTGAAATTCTAAACTGAGGGTTCATGCGCAGTATGTACATTCAAGCCCTGGGTCCATGGACTTGAGTGCCACTAACTCTGTTCTTACACAGTAAACATACCTTTAAGGTTTAGGCTGATCACAAGAAGCTGGGATAATCTGTGGAGTGTGCTTGAGGAGTTGGGATCTGTATAGGAGAAATTTTTAAAAAGTGAGATTTTAAATTTAATTAAAACACATAGCAAAATCCTTCATCACAAAGGAGCTATGATAAAGTGCATGGCCTGTGATAAACACATCATGTAAAAGTGTGTTTTTCTCCTAATAAGTGAAACTCAGCAAGCATTATAAAATAGATTCTGAGCAGCATTAGCACCCTACAGCCTTCTCACTGTAGTACTTTTAAATCATGCCCACTGCTTGGGTGATTGTCTGTAAGAAATGCTTAAACAGAAACTGAGCCAAGGAGTTCTGAGTTGAAAAAAGACTATAAAACAACTCTACCAGGGCATCTGAACAGGAAGTCAAGTCCAGTGAAAGTGGGCATTGAACCACAGCCATGCCGGGTAGAAATGAGGAGTTAAGAGTAAAAAATATTTAATTATATTATTTACATAGTACCCATAATCCAGTGTTTTACAGCATATGTATAGTGTCTTTCATCCCCAAGGATGCTAAAGCATTTTATCAATTACATACGAACAATATCATTCAATTGCATAGCACAGAAGTGTGGCAAGCAGCACTCTGCCAACCTTGGGTGACAGGGGTGGGCTGGGGAAGGAAAGGGATATTACACAAGGAGTCAAGGCTGTTTGTTTAAGAACAATCCCATGGGATCTGCAGAAGAAGCAGAACCTGGTTTCTACAGTCTTATCTGGCAACACCCCTCCCCCCCGCTTCTGCACCCCTGCACCGCAGAGCCGCGGGGGCCACCCTGGCACGAAAGCAGCAGCAAGAGTTTGTTGCTGCAGGTGAGGGGTGACAGCCAGTTTACCAAGCACTAATTTTGAACACAAAGAGCCCGAGGAGCCTGATCTCTGCGCCATTGTACATTTGGAGTAATTTCCCCTTTCCTCGGTGATCGCTCCCTGGGGCCTGCCGCCGGCACCACACGGAGCTAGTTCCTTATTGCCGGGATAGCTCGGCTGGAGGGCATGGGCCGCGCCTGTCTCTGGCCACGCACAGGAGCAGGTGGGCGGGCGGGGCAGAGCCGCTCCCGCTGGATTTGTGACAGGCCCAGCGGCCTCCAGGGCGGGAAGCGGGGCTGAGAGCCGTACCGTGCGCGCACCACACACAGCCCGGGGGAGGGCGAGCCAGCCAGCCAGCGCGTGACTCGCCACCCTCCCTCAACGCCCGTGCGAGCACGAGGCGCCCCCTCCTTCTGCGTGACCTTTCCTCCCTGGGCGTCCCCGCCCAATGGGAGGCGGCGTGGGCTCCGCCTGTTCCGCCTGCCGCCGGGGTGCGAGCGTGGGTCGCCGTGGTGTTCGCGCTCCGTGGCTGAGGCCGGCGGGGACAGTGTAAGCAGAACCCCTCTCCTCTCCGCAAGGTGAACCCGCTCCGCCCCCGCCCGGGGGGCATCTGCCGCGGGGGAGCTGGGTGCTGTCAGCGCCGCGCCGGTCCCTGTCCGGCCGGTCGGGAACGGGGGGCCGCGGAGCAGGCCTCGGGCAGCTCTGCACCCCTCTGTCAGCTGCCCCGGAGCGGGCAGGGGTTCAGCCGCCTCCCACGAGCCGGGCAAGGGGCAGCAGCGCGTCTCCGCAGGCAGGCCGGGCCTGTCCGGCTGGCGGCAGCCTTCCCGGGCAGAGGCAAGGGCGCGGCCCGGCTCTCGGGTGGGGCGCTTCGGCCGCGCCGTGCCTAGGCGCGCGAGTCGGTGCCCAGCTGGCCGAGTGCCCGCCCGGTAGTCCCCGCCGCTGCGCCGTGCCCCTCACAGCCGCATGCGTCAGGCTTGGAAGCGGAGCAGGGGGGGCAGCTGCCTCGGGCAGGCCGGGGTGTGTGTGTGTCACATTTCGCTCCCCTCTTGGGCTCCGAGCCGGTTATTTTTAGCTCAGCCTTTGCAGGGGATTTGTAGGCGCTGCAGCAGCCAAATCCTCACCCCCTGAGCCACGCGAGGTCTCTGTGCTGCGTGAGGGGGCCATGCGCTGCTCTGTGCCCGGCCGCCGGCTGCTGCTTCTGCCTGCGGTGCCCTTCTGTTATGGCTCCCAGAAAGGTACCTGTAATCTTTCTGGGAAGGAAAACGTGTCTGTGGCGTCCGCAGGATGCCTCTTGTAGGCTTTGAGGGACCAGAAAGGAACCGGGGGGGGGGGTGGGGAACCGGGCTCCGAACATTACGCGTTTTCTGTGTTGTCATTTCAGATGCCCCCCAAAAAGGGAGGTGATGATGGGGTTAAGCCACATCCAATCATTGGAAGATTTGGGACGTCTCTGAAAATCGGCATTGTTGGGCTGCCAAATGTTGGGTAGGTAACTGAGAGAAGAAGCTTTCCTTATCCATCCTCCAGACTGTAGATCATTGTGTTTAGTATGCATCTTATCAGTTAAGTGTTGAATACATACAGGATGGAACAGAAATCTAAGCTTTATTTTATTTATGTATTTATTAGATGAAATAATCTGATTAGGCTCCATTGGTTGTTGAATTTGTTTGCATCAGATGTTTAGTATATTTGTTTGAATATGAAGAAACAACAACAAGAGGGCTAAAATGCAATGTAATCATATGCTGATTTGCACAATGAAGCTTATCCTCTGGAAATAAAAAGCAGGTAAATGAATAAAGTGTTTGAGGAATTGACTCCAATTCATTTGTGAAAGAGGTAGTGCCTTTTGTTAACTTAAAGAAAGATGTTTGGGGGTGTTGGTTTAAATCAGAACACTTTTGAAAGTAGCTCTCACTTGAAAACTGGTTATATTTTTTGTGGAAATGTTTAAAATGAAGGATAAAAATCTAACTTTTTGTGGGTGTGTGTGTGGTTTTATTTGTTTTTGTTTTTTAGTTTGAATTGCTTTTAAGTTGAGAACATGAAAAATACTAGATGCTGTTCTACAATAACCTTACATAAAGGGATGAAACAAATTATAGTGGAGAGAGAATATACTGAAAGAAACAATCCTTTTTTTGCCAGGGAGATAATGCTAGTAATCTGTTATTACCATTCCTAACTTTCATGCTTCTGTGGGCTGTGTGTACTACTAATGGGTAAGTTTAAGAGGGAAGACTGTTGACAGGGATGGATTAAGGATGCCCCACAGTCATAAGCACTAAGAATAACTTTATATTTTCCTTCTTTGATAAAGTTTGCTGCGATCTGTGAATGAAATGAGTTTATATAAAAGTCTAGTGCTACACTGTGTGAGAGAAATTTGATAGGAAGTGTGATAATAGCTCTTTTCATCTGTAGATCTCAAACCCCCCTATCAAAGAGGTTAAGTGTAAGACTTCTCTTTAGTTGAAGATGTCAGAATAACTGGGAAATATATGAAGTTTTGGGTAGATTATTAATAGTCATCGGTGATTATGCTGCATTTGGAAAACTGACGCTAAGGTGAGGTTCATAACAAAAGTAAATGGGCTGGTGCATGGGGCACAAATGTTAAAACTTGCTGATTGTTCGGTTTAGGCCTCTGTTACTCTGCAGTGGAATGTTGTGCTCCAATCTGACTTCATTTGTTGCACATCAAGTTGGTTAATTCATCTGTATTCCACCATGTGAATCATAACCGGCACGATCTGACTTGCATGAGTACTGTGGCTCCTCCCCATGTTAAACATCACTCTTCTGCACATCCATCGTGAGGATGCTACAGACAGAATGGTTGAGAACATCAGGGCAGACCTGAGCGTACCATTATACACAGACTACTTTGACCACCCAACAATGTGCTTCTTGTTGAGACATCCATTATGGGCAACTTCCCCTGCCCAGATTCCTTTGTGACGTCAATGTAATGTGAATAATGGTCTGCAGTGGACGTCAGAAATCAGTATCTTATAACTGACCTGACCGTGCATTTACCCAGCTTTGATTTGCCATGCTGCTCATGGACCTTCTGAACCGTTTTTTAACTGGCCAGAGCCAGTGTGCAGCAAGCCATCATGTCTGGGTTCAATGAAGGATCCTACATGCTGCTGTTTCCAAAGATAGTGTGTCTCATTACTGACGATTGCCCTCTGACCAGTATTAGTTGTCCCCTGGAATTATTTGAGCCCCGGGTTCAGTTGTTCCCTCCCTTACACTAGGGGTGGGACCTCTGGATATGCACCCAGATCTCAATAGGTGACAAGATTGGTAGTTGTACTTTACTTAAAAAAAAAAACAAAAAAAACAACAAAACTTTGCTCCTCACATATTAAATTTGTATAGTACAAACAAGAATAAAACTTTTAGTTGTTAAATGATTGCAGTGTTTTCTTTTTCACTGGTTTTTTAAATATTTTATACAAATATGAAAATCAACTACAACAGACACTGTTAATTTTTTTTGGAATTGACAGTACATTCTGATAACTTACACAACTTAAATGGTACTCCTTTTAAGCAAAAGGATATGCTGCTTTCCTGTTAGCCTAGAAGTTCCTTTAAAAACTTTCGGAGGGCAGCAGCAGCAAAAATACTCTAAATTATTTATTTACGCAGGATATTACCACGATACTAATTTAACCATAAATGCTTTTATTCAATCTAAAGGCTAGATGGTATTTATAAAATTGATCTAAACACGCCTAACAAGCCTAAATAATAAGCAATTTACTATATCCAAATAGCAACAAAACATTTATAAGCATTTGATCAAAATATTTACAAACAGGTTAAACCTAGGGTTGCTTAGCCATATTGGTCATCTCCAGCTTGGTCAGGCAGATGTTATACCATCCCTTGAAGAATTAACTTTTTTTTTTTAATACTCTTTAACTACAACTTAGCTAATGCCAGATGAAGCGATTTTTAAAATAATATATAAAACAAACTTAGAACCAATTACTTATTGCACCCACTATCCAATTAAGTGTGTTATTTCTGTTACTTCAGCATGAACATTTCAAAGGGTCACTTCAACAGAACTTATTCTCATGATCTCACTCTTTTTGGTTATGTACTTTGGTCTTTCTATCTTATGCGAATATCCAATTCAATTTAAAGCCACTGTTTACCCACATCTTCTAATGTGGGCCTGTACTTCTATACCCTCCTTGCACTTTCCATTGCTTGCTTTCTCTGCTCACACCTGCTTGTTCACACCCTTTTGCAGAGCCTGGTGAAAGTTGTGTACCAGAAACAAGTGGTGTTAGATACACCAAGTAAACAAACTGGAGTTTTGTAACACTAGTAGGTTCATAATTCTCAGATGAAAATGTAATTTTTAAGTAGATGGCATCTCTGAGACAAACGATTTTAGGTATGATGAATGTAACAACAAAATAAGTTATCTGATGGTTATAGTTATCTTTAACTCATTCAGCTTTCAAAATTCTGGTTTTAATAATGGGATTTTTCATAGTTTTCTATAAGCCAAGCCACCAAGAATCTGTCTGAAATTAAAAGGGTAATAGTAGCAATACAGGAAAAAATAGAACAGTAGACTTATAACTCAGGATCTGATCCAAAGAATATTGAAGGTAATGGGAACCTTTTTGTTCTCTCTAATAGACTTATGTATTAAGCATTCAGAGAGGACTGAGAATCAGGCAAAGTTGAAAACAAATGGCAGACTGAGCGATATATAAGCAGTCTGTAACATGGTCTGAGTGAAAATGCTCTACTGTTGGTGACTAGCTCATGTGGTCAGGAAAGTTTAAGATACTTCTGTCTCTTTTAACTAGAGGAATACAGTATCCATACCGAATTTTTAAAAATTGTTTAATATGTCCTTTTCAGACTTTAGATTTTCCTCTCATCTCTTTTCTCTTGCCTATTTAAGTCTAAATGTTCTGTTCAGCACAAGTAGTAAAGATGCTATGCATCTAAATAATGCCCAAGGTATTTAAAGAACAAGACTTTGTAGAAATGGGGAAAGAGTTTCAAGCTCATTTGTCAGTGTGGAACTACTTCAGTTGGATAAGAAAATAGTGGTTTCATGCCTGGGCATTTTATATTATTTTACATTGTAGGAAAAAGTGTAGTTTTTGCCATGAGGAGACCAAAACATTTTTGTGTTCTGTTTTTGATTCTGTACCTCTCTTTTGTTTTGATAAAAATTTCTCACTAGATGTTAAAGACCCGAATGAGGGTTGGATTTCCATTTTCCCTTTGTACCTTTGAAAGTGTCTTGTACTAGAAGAGGGACAGTTGATGATGTTTAATGAATTTTTAACTCTTCTTGTGGTCTGTACTAGTTCACGGTGGTGTGATCTTTGTTCATAATAATTATTTTGTGGGATTAGGTCTTTGTATTTTGAATCTCAGAATAGAATGAGAGAAATTTTTATCTTGGTCTTTTTAATACCTCTAAATTAAACTGGATTAAGAGGGTCTTCATTTTGTTCTTAGGAAATCCACGTTCTTCAATGTGTTAACAAAAAGTCAAGCAGCAGCAGAAAACTTCCCTTTCTGCACTATTGATCCAAATGAGAGTCGGGTACCTGTGCCAGATGATAGATTCGACTTCCTATGCCAGTACCATAAACCTCCAAGGTAACTCTAAATCTTATTTTTTTTCCAACTAACAAAAACTGTCCTAAATTATTAGAAAAGATTGTCAGTTCAGTGTTTGCTTTTTTCTTTACTCACTTTCTTCTAAAACCTGCTTCAATGTATGTGATTTTTAGTTTAGAATTAAGACCTCTTAGAATGTGACAAGTAATTGGAATCTTACTCCTTCCATGTGACATCTGTGATAGAACAATTAGGAACATAGGAATTGCCATTTCTGATCAGACTATGTAGTCCAGTATCCTGTCTCCTCAGAGTGAATAATTATGATTTAAGCTGCCCTTTGAGGATCTTTGTCAGCTAGAGCTGGTTTATGCCATGATGGGGTTACATCTCTTATTTTTTATCCTATTTTAAAGTAAATGTATATGCTCAGTTGTCTCTAAAAATATTCAAATCCTTTTAAAAAATTTTACTGAGCTCAGGGCCTTGATGATGTATTAGTGAGGTGCTCAAGTTACTTTTTTGTAACTAGCCCACTATTTATTTACATTTTTGTGGTTGTAAATTTGCTTTTGAATTTCATTAAATTTTGTCTTTTTTTTTATATGAGGAGAAAAGTCTGCTCTTAGTTAAGCTTTCTCCTATTATTTTATATGCTTCTATCATATTCTTTCATTTGTCTCCTATAAACAGTTAGAAGCTTTTATATGCATGTCTTTCTGTTTCTTTAATCAGTTTTATCGCCTGTCACTGGACTCTTGTTTCTGTTATAAGGCGTATTAAAGTTATATCTAATATGTTCAGCATCAGACTTGGAGTATACATACTTAAAAGCCCAAAATCTTAATTTTAAGATGACCCCTTTTTATTTGTTTTTGGAAGTTAAACTGTATAAACCCCTTTCTTTATCGCTTAGAAATTCTAGTTTTGAGGTTGCTGATGTAGCCAGATCATAATTAATGTAAAATAATAAATGTGGTGTGTATCTGCATTTCTGTATATTTTGCGCAGTTCCAGTTTGTTACAGCTCAATTTTAGTACCAAATCAGCAGCAGCAGAACTAAAAGGGATAATGAACTTGTTGGCCAAATATTAATTTCTTAAAACTTGCAAACCTGTTGCTATCAGTAATTGATAGGTACATATTTCTAATACTTTTCAAATATTTTTTCTAATAGTGGGAGATAGATTAGTATAGCGATCTTTGTTATAGATTTCTTCTAATAGGATCACTGATGGCATAAGTAGTGCTATGCAGGATATAGAGTAAAGTTTAAATGCTTGGAATTTAAGAAGACAAAGCTACAAAATAGTTTATTTTAGAAACACTAGACATAGTGGTTGCAAGGCATAATGACTCAGTTTGTTTTTTAAATGTTGTTTTCTTGAATCCTACTACAAGACATAGTGGTGTGTTAGCACTGATGGGCCTTACGGAAGAATGGTGTTTTTGAGGAGGAGAAAGTAGGGGGTTGAAATCCTCCTGGAGTCTGTGTTCTAAACTGAAGGTGGTGACATGAGTGAAAAAATCAAAGGGATAGTAATTTTTTCTTGGTCTTTTTACAGTTTAAGCAGAAAAACTTCTGTTTAATTCAATTTTTTTTTATAGAAGCAATATTGACACTTTTAAAGTAGACAGTTAGTGCTCTTTCTCACGTCTTAAATGTTACTGAATATTGTCAGTAAACCTTTAGGCATATATAATAAAAATTACATGAAAGTCACGGTTTGAACAGCACTCTGATTCATTTTTACACGCTGCAGAGCTGCTAGCCACTACTACGGGCCATTGGACTCTGCAGAGCCCAGCACACAGCGAGCGGAGTGCCCAGCTTGGCGGGTATAGAGACTCTGAATGCTCTGGCTGCTGGGCTTCATCCTCATTCTCAAGGGGATGGGAGAGGGCCTGGAAAACCCAGCTCTGGCAAAGGGTGAGACAGAGCAGGGCCACATCACACCACGTTACCTGGCAGGACAGTAAAGAAGCTAGAGGGAGTAAAGGCTCTGGGGGTGCAGGTGTCTGGGCTGACAGCTGCCCCGTGGCTGGGCTCTGGGGGGAGGAGGGTGCGAGTGTCCCCACAGCTGGGATCTGGGGGAGGGGAGTTCAGGTGTCTGGGGGCCCCATCCAGCACCCCCCAACTGGAACTGGATTGTTTTAAGGGTTTCTTTCACTCTCTACTCCTGGGGGGAATATTTCATTGTGTATATTGTTGACGAGTATTTTGAAAAAAATTACCCAAATAATTGCAACTGGAGTGATTATACAGTTTTGATAAATTAAATTTTGCAGAATTTTAAAATGTGTGCAGAATTTTTAATTTTTTGGCAGAGAATTCCCTGAGGAGTAAGTATTGCTACCTTTACTTCTGCAGTGCCTTCAAAGCTGGGTGGCTGCAGAATGGCAGATGCTGACTGGTCTCCCAGCTCTGAAAGCAGCCAGCAGCAATGCAGAAGTAAAGATGGCAATACCCTGCCATGACACCCTTATTCTGGCATTGCTGCTGGCAGTAGTGCTACCTTTATAATTGGGCTCCCAGCTAGCAGCCGCAGAGCTTCATGCAGTAGGGGGAGGTTCCTGAGGTGGGTCTGACCCAGTCCCGCTAATGTCCCCTGCAGGGGAAGAGGAAGTCTTGTCCCTCACCAGCCTGGCCAGGACAAGTCATAGGAGCCTATTGTATGGTAGGGGCTCTTACCCTGGCCTTCCTTGACCCCAGGCCGAGTGCCCTGGCACTCGAGGGTTAAATGGACCTTGGGCTGGCTGCTGTGGGGGTTGACCAAAGAGCCCCTCTTCCCAACCACAACACCCTGGGTGGTTGCTCACATTGCCCACCCATAAAGCTGGCTCTACCCCCACCAAAAGTGGAGCCCCCATCCATACCATGCCACCCTCACTTCTGTGCTGCTGCTGACAGCAGTGCTGCCTTCAGAGCTGGGTGCCCAGTCAGCAGCCGCTGCTTTCCAGCCGCCTAGCTCTGAAGGCAGTGCTACCACCAGTAACGGCGCAGAAGTAAGGGTGGCAATATTGCAACCTTTCCATGGCCCCCTTTTGGGTTGAGACCTCCACGGTTACACTGAAATTTCAGATTTAAGTATCTGAAATCGTGAAATTTATGATTTTTAAAATCCTATGATGGTGAAATTGACCAAAAGGGGACTTGAATTTATTAGGGCCCCACTTATTTTGCAACTTGCACTCTTTTAAATCTGCAGCCACAAACACTGTCCCAGTCCTTTACAACAGACATTTGTTTCTTCTCCTACAGCCTGAATACAGTAATACCCTCTCCAAACTTAACAATTTAAATGTAGTTCTGTATGCTATTTCTCTTGAGATAATAAATGTTTTGAGTTTGTCTCAACACTAGCATTTTACACTTTCGTTACTTAAATAAACTTACTTCAGCACCCCCAGACTTTGTGTTTACTCTATTGCCTAAACAGTCCCATGCATCTTATTAGACTGTAAATCATTACAAAACTAATTATTCAATAAGTTCAGAGTTAAGTCTGTATGTTTTGTGAATTTGAGAGAAGATTTGTAGGGTAGTAATCAATAAAAGAAGCCACCACTTCATTATTTGTGTATAGTAAATGTATTTCGGTAATATTAAACACAAGTTTTTTTCTCTTAACTTTAAATAATATTGCAAACCAATAACTTGAAATAGCTTTCAGATAAAAGTTAGCAAGAAGGAACAAAAGCAGCTTATAACAAAGACTCTCCTGAATCTCTTTATTTACTGGATTGTCAGATACACCTCTACCTCGATATAACATGAATTCAGGTATAATGCGATAAAGCAGTGCTCTGGGCGTGCTGCATGCTCCGGTGGATCAAAGCAAGTTCAATATAACGTGGCTTCACCTATAATGCGTTTAGATTTTTTGGCTCCTGAGGACAGCGTTATATCAAGGTATAGGTGTATTTGGGATGAGATTTGTTTTCCAAAAGTGCTCGCTGCTAGGCTAAATCTACTAGTTAAAATAAACAATGGTAGTTTTACTATTAACTTCAATGGGAACAGAGTAAGGCCATCTCAGCCCTTTTGAAAATCATACCTATGATCTCATATATACAACAATACTGTTTTGATGTAAAAACCAAGCATTTAACTCCACATAGGATATACACAAATTATCTGGATAAAGCACTGCCATTTTGGCAACCATATAAAATAATCTGTCTTTTAGAGAAACTTTGGCCTGTAAATTTATGTGGATCTGGAAAGGTATGTATGATTACATAAAATCATCTCTCTTTGGCCTCATTTTGTTTATCTTGCACTTCATCTTGTTTTTGGACCATTGTAAGTCAACTTGTGTGTGACACTTATAGTCTGGCGTTAAAAGTAAATAATGTGCCAGCAGTGAAAAAGACTTTAAAGACCACAATTTGGACTGTCTTTTTTTGCCTGGCAGGGGAGAGCAAATTTTAGTTCCAGTATTATTTTTTGTTGCTTTGGTAACCTTGTATTTAATCTCTTAAAAACCAGGTATCTACAGTAGCTTCATCCTGATTCCCTTACATCTCTCATTTTCTTCTTAACAAGGTGTCTTTTTTTTTTTTTTTTTTTTTTTTTTTTTTAAATAAGATGGTGCAGACAATCTTGAACCTTTCATTTTTACTTCTTTGAGTCCTTGCTCGTGTACTTTCAACTTAGGTGCGTGTGCTCGCTACCTGGACTGGTGCTAGAAGTTTTTCCCTCAACAGTATCCGTAGGGGACCGGCTCTGGCACCCATTGGAGTGGCATGCACATGCTGCGATATATAGGGTGCTGCCGATTCCCCCTACCCTCAATTCCTTCTTGCCACCAGTGATGGTGCTGGAACTGTTGTTGCTCGTTCGTATGAACTAATTATTTTTTGTATTATAGTGTGTATGGTTTTCTGTTAGTGTTTTATAAATTTCTTAGCTAAACTTAGAGACTTCGTAGGTCCCGAACAGGACTTTGCCTCAGGATGGGGCATGCCCTGGGCCCCAGGCTTTAAGTGCTGTGATCACTGCAAGAGGCCCATGCCCCTTAGTGATCCACATAACAGTAGTCTGTGTTGCTTGGGCGTAGGGCACATAAGGGAAAAGTGCAAAATTTGCAAGTCCGTCAAGCCAAGGAGTAAGGAATGTGATATTCGTTTAAGAGCTTTCCTTATGGAGTCTACACTCATCCCAGTGCTGGAGCAACACTCCGACTCGGTGCTGGGTGATCACGAAAGGCAGGTGCAGTGCAGCCCCATTTGGTCCCCGGATCTTGGGCACAGGCAGAGAGGCTTGATGCGCAGTTTGGCGGCTACTGGGTGCAGACCTTTGGAGGCACGCGGCCCCCTGCAGGAGTACTGGTCCTGGCACCTGGTATTTGAGACTGCGATACTGCTCCAGTTACCCGCTGAGGGATCGACATTTACCATTCCTTGGACCCTCACTGATCCTGTAGAACAGTGATTCTCAAACTTTTGTACTGGTGACCCCTTTCACACAGCAAGCCTCTGAGTGTGAACCCTCTTACAAATTAAAAACACTTTTTAATATATTTAACACCATTATAGATGCTGGAGGTTTAGGGTGGAGGCTGACAGCTCGTGACCCCGCTGGGCCGCCAATGGGTGTGGAGGACCCTACTGCACTGGCATCTTCGTAGTCATCACCAGACCCTCCCTGGGTTCCTCCAGATGATGCTAAAGAGCACCAGGGACTACTGAATAAGGTCACTACCAACTTGGGTCTTCAGGCGGAGGAACTAGAGGGGTCCTCAGACTCTCTGTTTGATGTCCTCTGCTTGATGTCCTCTGCTTCACAGCCCTGGCCATGGTGGCTCTTCCCCTTCATGAGGGGGTCTCTAAGCTCACTAATGCCCTGTGGCAAACTCCCTCCTCCCTGCCACCCATTTCCAATAATGCAGAGTGCAAGTACTTGGTGCCATCCAAAGGCCACAAGTACCCGTACACCCACCCTGCTCCCAACTCCTTAGTAATAAAAGTGGTAAACCACAGAGAGCGACAAGGTCAACCTGGGGCTACCCCTAAGAACAAAGATTCCAAGAGACTAGACTTGTTTGGGCATAAGGTTTATTCATTCTCTAGTCTCAAGTTGAGGGTGGCCAACCATCAAGCCCTCCTGGGATGCTATGATTTTAACATGTGGCAAGCCATGGCTAAGTTCAAGGGCTCTGTTCCTGAAGCTTCTAGGAAGGCATTCTGGACAGTTATGGAGGAGGGCACAACTGCAGCCAGAGCTACTCTCCAAGCAGCGTCTGATGCAGCGGACACTGTCTCGGCCGTCGCTAAGTATCGGACATCCTGGCTGCTCCTCTCTGACTTGTCTGCAGGGGCTCAGCGGTCGATACGAGACCTTCCCTTTGATGGGCAAGACCTGTTTGCGAAACAGACTGACAATAAGCTCCATGGCCTAAAGAACTCCCACACAACCCTTAAAATGCTAGGCCTTTGCGTTCCTATCCTTGACCGCAACGTACAAACCATAACAGCCTCAGAGCCAGGGGAGTCACGCTCACCAGGAGCCTCCCGATAAGAAATCTAGAGACTACAAGGGGTGTCCTAGGCAACAGCCTTTGCAGGTCTCTCAGTTGAGCTTGACCCACAATAAGCAGGCAGGCAAGTGCTTATTTTGAGGGTATGCCTGAGGGCTATCTACCGGACTGTTCCCAGGATCCTCCTTCTCCTATTTTTGCCAGCTCCTTGCATGGGCACCTATAACATCAGACTGATGGGTCCTTCAGCACGGTGGCACGGGGTTACACCCTTCAGTTACTTTCTACTCCTTTCCACCCCCATCCCTGTCCCTCTTCAGGGACCCTTCTCACGAGAGTTTCCTTGCACAGGAGGTATTGGGGTTAGTGCGGCTAGGTGTGGTGGAGATTGTTCCTCCCAAGTACCAGGAACAAGGGGTTCTGTTCCCACTGCTCTTTAAATCCCAAAGACCAAGGGTGGTCTGCCACGTATCCTGGACCTACGAGACTTGAACCGCTTCCTAGTGAAGCTGAAGTTCTGCATGGTCTCCCTGGCCTCTATCATCCCTTCCTTGGATCCGAGAGACTCGTACGCCGCCCTCGATCTGAAAGATGTGTACTTTCACATTGCCATCTTTGAGGGAACCAGACACTTCCTCTGCTTTACGGTAGGTTCCAACCACTATCAGTTTGTGGTCCTCCTGTTTGGCCTAGCGACAGCACCGTGGGTATTTACCAAGTGCATGTCGGTGGTGGCTGATTACCTCAGATGTCGGGGTGTCCAGATCTACCCATACCTTGACGACTGGCTAGTCAAGGGCAGCTCCAGGTCCAAAGGGGTGTTGCGATACTGTTAGCCACTTGCCATCGCTGTGGCCTGTTGATAAACGGCAAAAAATCCATATTAGTTCTGGTACAGAGGATAGAGTTAATCAGAGCGGTACTCGACTCAACCTGTGCCAGGGCATTCCTGCCACTGGAGAGATTCAGGGCACTGACGGATCTCATTGTGGAAGTCTCTGCGTTTCCGCTGACCACGCCCAGGGTGTGCTTGTGCCTCTAGGTCACATGGCAGCGTGCACATTTGTGGTGCACCACACCAGGCTCCAGATGTGACCCCTGCAGTATTAACTGGCGACAATATACTCCTAGTCCAGAGACCAGCTGGAAAAGGTCATTACTATCCCCATGATGATACTTACCTCACTGTGATGGTGTACTGACCCTGGGAAAGTCCTGGAAAGAATTCCCTTTGTCAGCACGCCACACTCGGGCGAGTTGGTTTTGGACACCCCTGACTTCGGCTGATGCGATGCACTTCGGCACCCTCCAGGCCCAAGATAGCCGTCCCCAGAGGAAAGGATGCTACACATAACGTCAAAGAGCTCAGGACAGCACGCAGAGTGTGCACTGTCTGTCTTTCTCACCTGTCGGGCAGAGTGGTCAGAGTCCTGAAGGAGAATACAGCCTCTCTGTTCTACATTAACAGACAAGGGGGAGTGTGATCCTCTGATCTCTATCAAGAAGCACTCAATCTCGGGGACTTCTGGATCAGCCACGGAATCCACCTAGAAGCATGTCACCTTCTGGGTGCCAAGAGAACACACTAGCAGATCAGCTAAGTAGGGATTTCTCTCACCATGAGTGGGTGCTCCATCTGGAGGTAGCTGGCATGACCTTCCAGGGGTGGGGAACTCCCTGAGTGGATTTGTTCACCACCAAGCAGAACAGGTGGTGTCACAGGTTTTTCTCCAGCTGGGGTCGGCAAGGACAAGGGCTCCCTTTCCAATGCTTTCTTCCTGCTGTGGCAGGAAGCCTGATGTAATGGTTCCCTCCAGTTCTGCTCATCAGCAAGATCCTAGCGAAAATCAAGAGAGACCATGCTCAGGTTGTCATGATCGCCCCAGAATGTCCTCCTCAGCGTTGATTTGGGATGCTATCGAACTTGTTAGTTTTCCCTCCATGGTCCCTGCCTACAAACTGGATCTGCTGTCACAGGATCATGGTCGACTCTTGCACCCCAGCCTCACCTCCCTCCACCTCACGGCGTGGATGTTGTGTGGTTGAACCCTGAGGAACGGGCCTGTTCAGAAGGGTTCCAGAAGGTCCTCCTTGAGAGTAGAAAGCCCTCAACTAGACAGATTTATCTGGCAAAGTAGATGAGGTTCTCCAGTTGGGCAGTTGAACGGGGCATCTCCCCTTGGCGTTCTTCTATGCAGTCAATCTTAGACTACCTGCTTCATTTGAGGAATCAGGGGCTGGCACACTCCTCTGTCAGGGTGCATCTTGCAGCCATTTCCGCCTTTCATCCACCAATCCAGGGGCAGACAGTTTTCTCCCATGACATGACAGTCAGGTTCCTCAGAGGCCTCGAGAGACTTCATCAAGTTTGGTTCCCAGCCCCTCAGTGCGATGTTAACTTGGGTTCTGTCCAGCCTCTCAGGCCCACCCTTTGAGTCTTTGGCCTCTTGTGCTCCTTGTCTTGCCTATTGTGGAATATAGCTTTCCTGGTGGCGGTGACGTTAGGGAGGTGCGTCTTCAAGCTGTGAGTGCTGATCTCAGAACTGATGTACAGTCTTCTCTGTGGACAAGGTCCAGCTCCGGTCCCACCTGGCCTTCCTTCCCAAGATGGTGTCTATTTTCCACATGAGCCAGGACATCTTCTTTCTGGTCTTCTACCCTAAGCCCCATGAAACTAGTGAAGGGTGGCACCTTCACACTTTGGACATAAGAGCCCTGGCTTTCTACCTAGATCGGACAAAATCTTTCCGTAAGTCGACTCAGCTTTTCTTGTCTACAGCTGATAGGATGAAGGGCCTCCCAGTGTCCTCGCAGAGGATTTCTAGCTGGGTCACCTTTTGCATTTGGACCTGCTATGAGTTGACGGGAGTCTCGCCATCGCCAGTCGTCAGAGCCCACTTGACCAGAGTGCAGGCATATTCGGCAGTCTTCCTGGCACACTTCCTGTTACAAGAGGGATCAGGAGGGGAGGGATAGCTCAGTGGTTTGAGTATTGGCCTGCTGAACCCAAGGTTGTGAGTTCAATCCTTGAGGGGGCCACTTAAGCATCTGGGGCAAAAATCCACCTGGGGCTTGGTCCTGCTTTGATTAGGGGGTTGGACTGGATGATCTCCTGAGGTCCCTTCCAACCCTGGTATTCTAAGATTCTATAACATCTATCGAGTTGTGACGTGGTCCTCTGTGCACATGTTCACAGCTCACTATGCTATCACTCAGCAGACCAGGGATGATGCTGAGTTCAGCCGAGCTGTGTTGCAGTCTACACATCCGTGAACTCCTAATCATCTCTGAGGGGTACTGCTTGGGAGTCACCTAAATTGAATGGAAATAAGCAAGCACTTGAAGAAGAAAAGGCAGTTACTTTTTCTGTCACTCGTGTTCTTCGAGATATGTTGCTCATGTCCGTTCCACAGCCTGCCCTCCTTCCCCGCTGTTGGAGTTTCTGGCAAGAAGGAACTGAGGGTGGGGGGAACCGGTGGCACCCTATTTACCGTGGCATGTGTGTGTCATTCCAGGGGGCGCTGGAGCTCGTCCCCTACGGATACTACAGAGTGAAAAACTTCTGCACCAGTGCACACACCTAAGTTGAACGGACATGAGCAACACATCTCAGAGAACACCAGTTATGGAAAAGATAACTGTCTTTTTCTCATGAGTAACTCATTCACACTAGTCTAATGAGTTTCTCAGTTTCATAATTCACTTGCTATAAGGCAAACTCAAGCAAAAGTCTTTGTTATCCATCAATGCAATGTAGAAAATAGCTGTCGGGAAACTTCTCTGAAGAACTGTGACAGGAACTGAGGCTTAGCACCCAATTCCTCTGAATCTGCCTCTAGGTCCTTCTCATATCTATAGAAGGTACTTTTAACAGCTTTTCTAAATTGGTTTCAAGCCAAACCTCGCAATGTTTCTCAAATCATAAGACTGGAAGGGACCTCGAGAGGTCATCTAGTCCAGTCCCCTGCACTCATGGCAGGACTAAGTATTATCTAAACCATCCCTCACAGGTGTTTTTCTAACCTGTTCTTAAAAATCTCCAATGATGGAGGTTCCCCAACCTCCCTATGTAATTTATTCTGGTGCTTAATCACCCTGACAGTTAGGAAGTTTTTCCTAATGTCCAACCCAAAACGCCTTTGCTGCAATTTAAGCCCATTTCTTCTTATCGTATCCTTAAAGGTTAAGAAGAACAATTCTTCTCGCTTCTCCTTGTAATAACAGTTTTCAAGTATATAAAAGGTTATGTCCTCTCTGTCTTCTCTTTTCCAGACTAAACAAACCCAATTTTTTCAGTCTTCCCTCATAGGTCATGTTTTCTAGACCTTAATCATTTTTGTTGCTCTTCTCTGGGCTTTCTCCAATTTGTCCACATCTTTCCTGAAATGTGGCACCCAGGACTAGACGCAATATTCGAGTAGAGCAGAGAATTACTTATCGTGTTTTGCTTAGAACACTTTGCTAATACAACTCAGAATGTGTTTTTTTTGTTTTTTTTGTTTTTTTTGCAACAGCGTTACACTGTTGACTCATTAAGCTTGTGGTCCCCCATGACCTCCAGATCTCTTTCTGTAGTACCCCTTCTTAGGCAGTCATTTCCCATTTTGTTTGTGTGCAAGAGATTCTTTCCTAAATAAAGTAATTTGCATTTACCCTTATTGAATTTCATTCTCTTTACTTCAGACCATTTCTCCAGTCCAGGTCATTTTGAATTTTAATGTTTTCCTCCAAAGCACTTGCAACCCCTCCCAGCTTGGCATCGTCTGCAAACTTTAAGTGTACTCTCTATGCCATTATCTAAATCATTGATGAATATATTGAACAGAACCAGAGTCAGAAGTGATCCCTGTGGGACCCTACTAGTTTTTGTCCTTCCATCATGACTGTGAACCGCTGATAATTACTCTCTGGGAATGGTTTTTTAACCAGTTTTGTACTCCCCTTATACTAGCTTCATCTAGGTTGCATTTCCCTAGTTTGTTTATGAGACTGTCATGCAAGACAGTATCAAAAGGCTTACTAAAGTCAAGATACATCACATCTACCGCTTCCCTCCTATACAGAATGCTTGTTGCCTGGTCAAAGAAAGCTATCAGGTTGGTTTGACACAATTTGTTCTTGACAAATCCGTGCTGACTGTTACTTATCACCTAATTATCTTCAGATAGTTGCAAATTGATTGCTTAATTATTTGCTCCATTATGTTTCTGGGTAGAGAAGTTAAACTGACTGGTCTATAGTAATTGTCCTTATTTCCCTTTTTATAGATTGGCACTATGTTTGCCCTTTTCCAGTCTTCTGGAATCTCTCCCATCTTCCATGACTTCTCAGAGATAGTTGCTAATGGCTCCGATATCTCCTCAGCCAGCTCCTTGAGTATTCTAGGATGCATTTCATCAGGCCATGATGACTTGAAGACATCTAATTTGTCCAAGAAATTTAACTTGTTCTTTTCCTATTTTAGCCTCTAATCCTACCTCATTTTCACGGGCATTCACTATTGTTAAATATCCAATCACCACCAACATTCCTGTTGGAAACTGAAACAAATAAGTCATTAAGCACCACTGTCACTTTCACATTTCTCCCCCCCCCCATTGAGTAATGTGGCCACCTGGGGGCTTTTTCATGCAGTCACAGCCTTTTGGGCGGTGACTGAGGGGCAAAGCAGTGTTAACAAACATACAAATATATTTTTTTCACAGCAACAAACTTACTAGCTGGCCAGTCTTTAATAATAATACTAATGATAATTAATATAATTAATAAAAGACAACCAAAAAAGCAGGAGAAATGATGATAACAAGAACATGAAAAGCACATTATTTGTTTCTGTTCTGTTTAGGTCCAGGAAAGGATAGAGACAAGTGTACATTATTTTTATTAGAGTCTGGAATAAAAACCTACATAAATACATTACAATGACTTGGACATAGAATATCAGGGTTGGAAGGGGCCTCAGGAGATCGTCTAGTCCAACCTGCTGCTCAAAGCAGAACAAACCCCCAGGTTTGTTTGTTTTTTTAACCCCAGTTCTCTAAATGGCCCCTCAAGGATTGAACTCACAACCCTGGATTTAGCAGGCCAATGCTCAAACCCCTGAGCATGTAGATGTGCATTTTTATTTGTTTTTCCTGAAGTTACTTAAGGCCATGTCTACACTGCACTTTCATAGTTACAACTTTTGTCGCTCAGAGGTGAGAACACCCATCCTCCAGCTTCAGAACGACAAAAGTTTTAACAACGAAAAGCACCGGTGTGGACAGCGCTTCATTGGCTGGAGACACTCTCCAAGTGACTGAGCTAATATCCCTTGTTGGGGGTGCTTTTATTTTTACTGGGAGAGCGCTCTCTCAGAAAAAAAAACCAAAAAAAAAAACCAGCTATGCTGTGCACCTTACAATAACATGGTTGCAGCGGCACAGCTGGGCCGTTGTAAAGTGCGCAGTGTAGATATAGCTTAAGTATTTTAGGAAAAAGTGTCAGAGTGGCCACCAGCAATAGCTGATGGCCGTGTTCTGAGGCCACAAAAAAACTTCTCGTGAGAATCCGTAGACGGTGCTGTCCTGATGTGGTTCTGGAGTGGAGGAGGGAAAGTGCAAACTTTTTTTTTCTTTGTGGAAGCAAGCCCAAATACATTAAAATCACTGGCAAGACAACTAAATAGAGTTCTGCCGTCTTCAGTTATTCTTGGGAGCTGTCTTGGTATAAAGTAGTTCAGGTTATGTGCTAAATATGGCAAGCTGCTGCTACCTGTTCCGTTGTTGGCTGCTACTCATGTCTCCAGGTGGACTGCTGATAGGAAGCATGACATAAGGCCAGAAATGCTGTGTAGGAAACATTCTTTGTTTGGAAAAAGTCTTTATTGATGATTCAGAAATCTGTTTGCAGCATTACAGTTCAGAGTGACTATTACTTAAAAATAAATCTTTAGCAAGGTCTCATTTTTAAGGTTGAGTCAGTAATGGCACCAAATACCTTTATTTATAGTTCCTTATGGTTTTGCCAAACCCAGTTGTGGTTGGCACTTGGCTGATGCTAAATTCTCATAGGGAGAAGCTTAGTTTTTAAAGCTTCTGTTTTGAGTCACAGAAGGCAGATGCAGGCAGCCAGATGTGAAGAGCTTTTAATTGGCTCATTTTATGGATACAGTATACTTCACCTACAAAACTGAGCCCAATAGATACATTTGCATTACAAATTTTTGGGGTCGTTGCGATATCCAAAATCTGCTCTAGCTTTTCAATGGTCATTATTTTAAAGTTCCCACTCAAACACAAACTAACTAAGCTTGATTAAAAAGAAAAGTGTTGAAATGTCAAAGCAACTGTCAAGTCAGTGAAGTCTGTTGGTGCCAGTTTGTTTGGCTTAATCAGAACAGGAGTGCAGGCACTCCTGTATCTAAGGTAATAGGTGTTCATAGAATCACAGGGTTGGAAGGGACCTCAGGAGGTCCAGTCCAACCCCCTGCTCTGAAAACTAAGTCAGGAAAAAGCCAAGTGGACTGCATTTTATTTTCAAGCCTTTGGCAGGTGCTTAAAGTACTCCAAAATTGCTATGGGAGTAGATCAGCTAAAAATGTTGTGACTGACCCTTAATGCAAAGAAAACAAACCATGTAAGTTCTGAGAGAAGGCAGCCTTTTAAGAGGTATGGATAAAAGAAAGACCAACTTTAAATTTGGATCAGTATAACAAAGCTGAAGTGTTGTTTATTGGTCATTGCTTAAGAAAACTTGCACAGCTACCAGAAGAACATGAGTGCTATGCCTGATAACTGTAATTCTTTCAAATATCTGACAGGGACTGTGTTTATATATTGGTGTAAGAAAGATCATGCCATTTATTAACTTGAATATTTGCTTTACTTACTGCCCTTCAATGAGAGCATCAGTAGGCAACTTGTGGCTATCTACTATTTAAAGAGGGGCTTCCCTCATCTAATCTACCTCAAACAGAAACTGGTATGAACAGATGAACCTGGCACTGTGATAAATAACTAATTTGGGCTCTGCCAAACAGATGCAGGAGGACCGGAGACTTCCTCCAGAATGAAAATCTGAGGACTTTTCAGCAAATGCACTGGATGATATCAACTGCTAGGATGGCTCATACATAGAGAATTAACCTCTTATGTTTGCAGAACCCTGGATCAAGTATAATTTAGTAGGCTAAAACGCAATGCCTTTAATTGCACTAGTAAGCAGATAAGAAAATAAGTGCAAAGCCACAGCATTAAGAAATCTACATTAATCAACTTTATAAAGTGAAGCAGGTAGACTACTGGAAGCTTCAAATAGTCTAAACGGCAAGTGGTCTTCAGCAATAGCCTTATGTAGATTGGGGTGAAATAAGCCTAAATACATTTGATAAAAGCGCATATAGCTGTGATCTGGTGCACCTCCAAGAAAAAAGGTTGCAATCACCTCACTAAGATCAGGTGTAAAAATATGCTTTTGGTTATTGCTGCAACCTGAGAATCCAGAAGCACTTGTAAGGGACCCTTGGGATGCAAACTTCTGGTTCAAATTGCAGGGTGTGTGCAAGTTGCCTCAAAAGAGGAAACAAATGTAGCACCCACCAAACCCACTAGTATAATTTCTGTCTTGTATTTGAGCTAAATCCAAATATATTATGCAATCTCTTTTCTGAAGACTTTGCCACAAATGTGTAGCATCTTGTGGTACTGCATAGGCCATCTATGAAAACAACTTGAGAAATACGTTGTCAAACATGCTCAAGCAATGTGAAACAGATGAAAGTATTGTGTGGCTGTATGTAGGGATTTAATTCGCGAGTGTGAATTTATAGAGGCATTGCGTTCAGAGAAATTCAGTTACTTGTAAATAATCTCTTCTTCCAAGAGGGGTCAGATTTAAAGTTTTCAGGGGGACGGGGAAGTGTAAGATAGTATTTGTCCAAACTCTTTTCAGAAGACTAGATATGTACACTTGAAATGCTAAAAAAGAGATGCTGCTCTGAGTTGTATGTGTGGCTGTTCAGAATATGATCATGTGTGATTGCTTGGCTCCACTGCATCCTTCAGGGTTGTCTGCTTTGTCAGGGCAAGGGGAATAAATTGTGATATTCTCTCAAGACCACCTGTTCTTGATGCAAAAATGTGCTCTCTTTCAGAGTAGCTCGTGCAGATCTTCATAGTATTCTTTCCTCTTCTTTCTTCCATGCTTTGAGCACTGAAATAGTTTAAATGTCAATATTGTTAATTATCATTACTAGCATCTGAGTTAAGATCCATTGTGGTGAATGAGGCAGTTCTTTAAGCTATAATTTTAGTCTCTCTGCAAATTCAGCGGACATTGTATCAGTTACGCTCTGTACACTCTTTGAAGATTGTCTTCACAACCATAGCAAACTAGAACCCTCTTTTTAAAATGAAAGTTGAAATTCTAGAGAACTAAAAAGCAGCTTGGCAGAGGTGCCAGTACGTGACATCATGCCAGTTTAATGCTTTCAAAGATAAACTTTCAGGTCAGTTGTGCTTTAATGATGTATATTACTGTAAACATGCTATCACTCTGTACTTAGCATCTGAAAGTAATACATCGCTAATATACTCATAGGACTCATTCTTCAATTTATCTAGTTATTTCTAACTTTCAAATCAGTAGCATATGCATGTGAATACTATAAGCAAAATTGTGGATAAAATAGCTTAATATTAAAGTACAACAGATACTGAAAGGAAGAATGAACTTTGTTAATATAATTTTAGGTTGGGTTGTATGAAAAACACATTTTATACAGTGCTACTTAAGTTATGAAAATAAAACAAATTGTTAATTTGCTAATACTAGTTTAGAAATGTGATCTTTCAGTTATAGTTGAGATGGCATAACTACTGTTCTGAGGTGTCTCTCTCCAAAGGCAAACCAAAGCCATCCTCTTAAATGTATATGTGAACTGCTGACAGATTTAAAATACAGGGGCCATCCTTAGTTTTTTCAGTTTTGAAAGATTTTGCTGATTTGTAATTTCTTTATACTTCCAGTAGTATTTCCCTATTTTAACTGATACTAATCTTAAAAATGGAAGAAACTGTGAGATGCCTGTGTGCACCATAAAGAAGGCAACTTCTCATGACTCAGAGATACTGGGCCGTTATGAAAATTAAGTTAGTTTAAATTTGTGAGAGAAATGTAAAATCATAGTGTTTTTTGAGACAGTATGTGATCATTCAGTAACCATAAAAACAAGGGAACAGAGAAGGTTGTATATTCAGTATTAACAGTGGCATTCCTGGCTTGCATGCCTAACTACAACCTTAATATCGTATTAATATTATTTTGCATTTAATCTATGAATGATAGTGACTTTGTGTATCGGTGTTGCAATGATACACCCCAGTCTATCACCTCCATTCATTAGGTGGCTGTCATGCTTTCTGGAGTAGTTCACAACCATAAATGCCAACCTTAAGGCAGACTGTCAAAAAGCAGGACAGATGCCCCAAACTGTTTGTATGTTCTTTAATTAGATTTTACTAACCCAGTAACAAATGTGAATTCCTGAAACAGTATGACACTGCTTTGGAGTCAGACAGTTCCCTTGGGTACTCTTGCCACCCAGGTAAGCTGGACTTAATGATAGTTACCTTATAGACTAACAGACGTTTTGGAGCATGAGCTTTCGTGGGTGAATACCCACTTCCTCAGATGCATGTAATGGAAATATCCAGGGGCAGGTATATATATGCTAGCAAGCAAGCTAGAGATAACGAGGTCAGTTCAATCAGGGAGGATGAGGCCCTGTTCTAGCAGTTGAGGTGTGAAAACCAAGAGAGGAGAAACTGGTTCTGTAATTGGCAAGCCATTCACAGTCTCTGTTCAGTCCTGAGCTGATGGTGTCAAATTTGCAGATGAACTTAAGCTCAGCAGTTTCTCTTTGAAGTCTGGTCCTGAAGTTTTTTTGCTGCAGGATGGCCACCTTAAGGTCTGCTATAGTGTGGCCAGGGAGGTTGAAGTGTTCTCCTACAGGTTTTTGTATATTGCCATTCCTAATGTCTGATTTGTGTCCATTTATCCTTTTCCGTAGAGACTGTCCAGTTTGGCCGATGTACATAGCAGAGGGGCATTGCTGGCATATGATGGCGTATATTACATTGGTGGATGTGCAGGTGAATGAACCAGTGATGGTGTGGCTGATCTGGTTAGGTCCTGTGATGGTGTCGCTGGTGTGGATATGTGGGCAGAGTTGGCATCGAGGTTTGTTGCATGGATTGGTTCCTGAGCTAGAGTTATTATGGTGCGGTGTGCAGTTACTGGTGAGAATATGTTTCAGGTTGGCAGGTTGTCTGTGGGCAAGGACTGGCCTGCCACCCAAGGCCTGTGAAAGTGTGAGATTATTGTCCAGGATGGGTTGTAGATCCTTGATGATGCGTTGGAGGGGTTTTAGCTGGGGGCTGTATGTGATGGCCAGTGGAGTCCTGTTGGTTTCTTTCTTGGGTTTGTCTTGCAGTAGGAGGCTTCTGGGTACACGTCTGGCTTTGTTGATCTGTTTCCTTATTTCCTCGTGCGGGTATTGTAGTTTTGAGAATGCTTGGTGGAGATTTTGTAGGTGTTGGTCTCTGTCTGAGGAGTTAGAGCAGATGCGGTTGTACCTCAGTGCTTGGCTGTAGACAATGGATCGTGTGATGTGCCCGGGATGGAAGCTGGAGGCATGAAGGTAGGCATAGCGGTCGGTAGGTTTTCGATATAGGGTGGTGTTAATGTGACCATCACTTATTTGCACCGTGGTTCAAGAAAGTGGACCTCCCGTGTAGATTGGTCCAGGCTGAGGTTGATGGTGGGGTGGAAGCTGTTGAAATCATGGTGGAATTTTTCCAGAGTCTCCTTCCCATGGGTCCAGATGATGAAGATGTCATCAACGTAGTGTAGGTAGAGAAGGGGCGTGAGTGGACGAGAGCTGAAGAAGCATTGTTCCAGGTCGGCCATAAAGATATTGGCATATTGCGGGGCCATGCGGGTGCCCATAGCAGTGCCACTGATCTGGAGAAATATATTGTCATCAAATTTGAAATAGTTGTGTGTAAGTATAAAGGCACAGAGCTCAGCAGCCAGTTGTGCTGTGGCATCATCAGGGATAGTGTTCCTGACAGCTTGTATTCCATCTGTGTGTGGGATGTTTGTGTAGAGAGCCTCTACATCCATGGTGGCTAGGATGGTGTTTTCTGGGAGGTCACCAATGCATTGTAGTTTCCTCAGGAAATCGGTGGTGTCACGGAGATAGCTGGGAGTGCTGGTGGCATAGGGTCTGAGTAGAGAATCCATATATCCAGACAATCCTTCAGTGAGAGTGCCAATGCCCAAGATGATGGGGCGTCCAGGATTTCCAGGTTTGTGGATCTTGAGTAGTAGATAGAATAACCCTGGTCGGGGCTCTAGGAGTATGTTGATTTCTTCTGGTGCTAGTATAGGGAGTGTCCTGAGTAGATGCTGTAGCTTCTTAGTGTATTCCTCAGTGGGATCTGAGGGAAGTGGCCTGTAGAATTTGGTATTGGAGAGTTGTCTGGCTGCCTCCTTTTGGTAGTCAGACCTGTTCATGATGACAACGGCACCTCCTTTATCAGCCTCTTTGATGATAATGTCAGGGTGGTTTCTGAGGCTGTGGATGGCATTGCGTTCTGCACGACTTAGGTTGTGAGGCAAGCGATGTTGTTGTTCCACGATTTCTGCCTGTGCACGCCGGCGGAAGCATTCAATGTATAGGTCCAGGCTGTCATTTCGACCCTCAGGAGGAGTCCATGTGGAGTTCTTCTTCTTGTGCTGTTGGTGGGAGGGCATCCGTGTATCAGTGCACTGTTCAGTGTTGTCCTGGAAGTATTCTTTGAGTTGGAGACTGCGAAAGTAGGCTTCCAGATCGCCGCAGAACTGTATCATGTTGGTGGGGGTGGCAGGGCAGAAAGAGAGTCCCCGAGATAGGACAGACTTTTCTTCTGGGCTGAGTGTGTAGTTGGATAGATTGACGATATTGCTGGGTGGGTTAGGGGTACCACAGTTGTGGCCTCATGTGGCAGGTAGGAGTTTAGACAGTTTACAGTCCTTTTTCCTTTGTAGAGAGGTGAAGTGAGTAATGTAGATCTCCTGTCTTATTCTAGTGAAGTCCGTTTGTATAGAAGTTTGGTTATTAATGAGAGTCTCCAGGTTGGAGAGCTCTTTTTTGATGTTTTCCTGTTTGCTGTATAGGATGCTGATCAGGTGGTTCCTCTGTTTTTTTGATAGAGTATGACATAATCTCTCACTGTGGTCTGTGTAGTATGTAGATAGCAGTGGATTTTTTACCTTTAGTCCATTTGGTATGATGTCCATCCGTTTGCATTTGGAAAGGAAGATGATATCTGTCTGTATTTGTGCAAGTTTCTTCATGAGGTTGATGGATTGAAAAGGATAAATGGACACAAATCAGACATTAGGAATGGCAATATACAAAAACCTGTAGGAGAGCACTTCAACCTCCCTGGCCACACTATAGCAGACCTTAAGGTGGCCATTCTGCAGCAAAAAAACTTCAGGACCAGACTTCAAAGAGAAACTGCTGAGCTTCAGTTCATCTGCAAATTTGACACCATCAGCTCAGGATTGAACAAAGACTGTGAATGGCTTGCCAATTACAGAACCAGTTTCTCCTCTCTTGGTTTTCACACCTCAACTGCTAGAACAGGGCCTCATCCTCCCTGATTGAACTGACCTCGTTATCTCTAGCTTGCTTGCTAGCATATATATACCTGCCTCTGGATATTTCCATTACATGCATCTGAGGAAGTGTGTATTCACCCACGAAAGCTCATGCTCCAAAACGTCTGTTAGTCTATAAGGTGCCACAGGATTCTTTGCTGCTTTTACAGATCCAGACTAACACGGCTACCCCTCTGATACTTAATGATAGTTGGTTGCCATACACCAAACATGACACAAGTTTCAAGTTGCTTCTAGTCCCAACAAACCAATCACTTATCCTAGGTCAATTTGTACCTCAGATGTCATATCAAAGACAATGCTTGTAGCAAATCATATAGTAAACTAAGGATTTATTAACTAGGAAAAAGAAATGAGAATTTATTTATTTATTTATTTACAAATTAAAGCAGATGTAAACATACACAAATGAGTTAGTCTATGGTTCGAAAAGGTGACAGAGTTGTAGTAATCTGTCAGCACCCAGGTTGACCCTGGGGGTCTCTGCTTCTGTTTCATAATTCCAGCCCTGTCAGAGTCCAAACAGTAAAAGAGATGAAAAATTCTTGTTCACTATCTTTATTTCCCTCTTCCAGAATTCAAGCTGCTAATGGGATGTATTTTGCATGTAGCCTGTGGAGGGTCAGTTAGCAAAGTCTTTGTATCATGATGTCCCACAGTTGGCCACTGAGTTTTGATACTCCTTCCTGATGGCAGGAGATGATTCCATCTGACAGGTTGACAGTTTCAGAGCAAACATTTTTTACAGTTAAAGACACAAGTTTTGGATTTATATCCCATGCTGTATGATAATATTTAAGTGAGATTAATACATGCAGCAACTTACAATCATTTCATAAAGTCTAAACACGTTGTTAAAAGTTCACTTCCCATCTTAATCATACTAATGCATGTTGCTATTTTGCAGCAATGAATTTGTCAGTGCTTGGCTGAGGCCTAAAGCCTTGGCAAGAGCTGGCAGCTTGTTTGCCAGCATCACAGTTGCACCTCCTGTTTCTGATAATATTACAGTTGGACTTAGTGGGACAGATAGTAAATGTCAACCTCCAGGCCTGTAATCTGGAAACAGCATTTTTCCCTTCACACTTCAGGACATCTTTGTTCAGAGATTTTCCTTTAGCAGTGTCTGTCCAGCCATGCATGTGCTCTATGCAACCCTGTGCTCACACCAAGGGTATTTGGGACTTCTGTATGTGAACTACCCACAATTCTTTCTACTGCCCTTAGCCTCAGATGGAACACTAGTGTGTCCACCTTGTGTTTTCTTCTAAACATTCTAAAATTATTCTTTTAGTTGGTTTAGTGTTTCCAGTTGTTGGTTAGTAGAGAACTAGAAAGGTTCCCCCTACCTTTTAAGAACAACACATGGTAGACTTGTTTACAAAGTGTGGTAGGAGAATTGGCACTAGGAGCCACCAGAATTTCTTGTTCCTCTGGACCACTCCTTTTTGACCAGATATAATGATCCACAGGTTTCTGTTGCTGCTGTCACTTCCTGGGACTCTTTCTTTTCTGCACTTTATCTGCTTCTCTAGATATCCAGGAAATAAGGGGAACACGTTTGTTTCTTTGCTTTGTTTATTAAAATAGAAATGTTGGCAAGTAGCCCACTCGCATGGGGCACTGTCCACTGGAACCGCCAAAATGAAAAAAAGGGTTTCTGGGAAAGGAAAGAAAACCTTTTGCAGGACTCGCATTCAAAAGGAGCTCTAAGTCATAGCACACTTGTTCAGGTAACAAACTAATTTGAAACCAGCTAAGTAGAAGCCAAAGCTTCAAACAGAGTAAAGAGAGCCAAAAATGTCTAGATGCTGGGCTATAATTTGAAAAGAGCACCAAGCAGCCAGTCTGTCAGTAAGAGCACATCAGACTGGAACTAGTTGAGCAGTAAAAGTGCATGTTTAAACAAGATCTCCATCCTTCTCAAAGTATCTATTTTTTAATGTTCGATGTTTAAGACCTCTTTATAAGGAATCTTTTTTGGCAAACTTGCAAGATAAGTTACGGGCCCTACTGCAATATATTGTCAGCTGCGTGCTTGGAAGAACTAATTTTTCACTGGTACCATTATTCTTTGCTGCTATCCAGAAGTTTGTAGAAGTGTAGTCACGTGGATTTTCGTTTAAGTATTTGACACATACACAACACTGGATTTAAAAGCAAGTATGTTACCTTCTCTCTTCACTCATAGAAAACTTTTTTTGTGAAATGCAGGTAAAACGAAGGTATGCGAGAAAAGGAATGGCTCAGTCCAAGGTTTCTGGGGACATAGGAGAGAAAAATGTGTCCAGAACTCATATTAGAATGGAGGGAGTTCAGAATCATGGAGAGAGGTTTCCTGTTAAACACAAATGGAGATCTAAATTTTCCTTAGCGAGGGTCGTGTTTAGAGGAGAGAGAAGCCCCATGGGACAAATAGCGTTGTCAAAGAGTGCTGCTAGCATATGTTGCTTAACCATGACACTGCATGACACTGTAGTAGTAAACATATAGCATTGGTGGGGCCCTGCTACTGCATGTTTGACAGTCATGTCCGAGTTAGCCATGTAAACAATTAAAACAAAACCAAAGAAGCCTCACAAAATGAATATTATTTTAGACCAGGTGCAGGCAATTTTACCCACCAAATTATATGGAATTTTATATACCCCATTTTCCCCAATCCACTGAATTAAACATTATAGCAAAATAGAATGTTCTGAAGTAGCTGAAAGTGACTTTTTTTTTTTTTTTTTTTTTTTTTTGCATTCTACAGATTTTTTTTAATCATGTCTATCTGTATACTCAGGAAGTGTATGCCTTGATACAACTTGCTATAACTACATAAAATGTTGTGGTTCTTGAGTATTCAGTAGATACTAATTTTAAACACAGTGAAGTGGAGCGACTGGGTGCACTAAAACTTAGTCTGTGCTAGGCAACTGCCTACTCGTGATAACATCAGTTAATTTCCAGGGGTGTGTTAAAATGTTAAAAACCCTTATCTGGGTGGACTTCCAGCTGTTAACAATGTTTTATACAACTTTCACATAATTCTGCTTAGAATAGGTCTAAGCAACATTGTGTTTAAAATGCTAGAGACATCCAGAAAACCATCTACACTAGGGTTTCCAGTGTTGGTACAATCACTTCAGCTCCACTAATATAAGCAATGCGGAGAAATTCTTACAACTGGGGTTAGCGGAGCTACTTGCATTTTAGAAAGCAACCAACATTTTTGTTCTGCTTTAGACTATAGATGAATTGACAGTAAGGAAGACTAGAGCACTTTCCAAAAAAGGAAGAAAGGAGAAACTGTATCTAAGGGCATCTCTGGACTACAAAGTTAAGTCGACATAAGGCAGCTTATGTGGACCTAACTATGTAAGCCTACACACTACAGTGTTCCTTCTGCAGCTGTAACTCGCCCATCGTGCCACCCCAGTAAATTCACCTTGATGAGAGGCATAAGGCTTAGGCTGATGTAGTTTGGGTGATGCAGTGTATAGACTCTGCGTTACATGCATTGCCTGTTGGCTGTCAGGGTGGCTGACAGCTGAAGCCATGAACTTGTCAAGATTATCAATTTCACTGCTGATAGGGCCCCTGTTTTGAAAATGAGGGTGAGTGGATATTCCAGGTGTGAGCCCCAGCAGTTCAGTATTTTAGTAACAAAAAGACCTAGAAACCAGATACCAAATTTAAGAATAGTAAATATTGCAGAGGAACTTGAAGGCCAAACCGTGACTGAATTTGTAGCCAAACTGATGACTGACAAAGTGAGGGGAAAATGAATTCACACTCCCTCTGAAAATGGGAAAAGTGCATAGATCCCTTCAATTGAAACCCCCCAAAAGGGGTATACATGCCATAATTTAATGCTAAGATTTCAGGATAAGGAAATAACATATTAGGATCTATGGAAGGTTCACCTAGCAGCGGAAGTCCTATATCTTACCAGACACAAGTTTGAAAACAGTAAAGTGAAGATGGGAATTTGGGGCCTGATCAAAAGTCCGCTGACATGTGTGGGAGCCTTTCCATGGATTTCAGTAGACTTTGAATTAGGTCTCCAGAGAACTAATTATCAGGAAAAGGAAGGAAACCTAAATTACTATTTTTAGTGAAGCTCAGACTTCACGATAACATCAAAACAGTTTTGAGTTGAGGTAGAGGCTGAGTGATGGTTGTGTCCAGTGGATAATGGATCCTTTAACACAATAAATAAAAATTTATGGAATAGCTTGATAAGCAATTTGGGCATCCTGAGTATTTGTTGTTAAAATGGTTGAAGAATTAAATACTTCTCTGTCCCTCTTCAGTTTGGGAAAAGGAAGAGAGCATGGCCTTAAACACCTGTCTTTATTCTCCTGAAATACATCAATCACAGCAACTTATTTCAGGAAAGATATTGGACTAACTTACAAGAAGAGGGCAAAATATGTAGTAGGATGATTAAAAATCCACTATAAATGTTTCATCTTTCCATCTTAAGACTGAAGTTACCTATATGATGCAATAAATATAATTTAGTTTTTGTGATACGGGGAGAGAGACTCCATTGTGAAACAATACAATTAGGAAGAATAGCATTGAGAGGGTATAAGTAAAGGGTAGGGTAAGCAGAATGTTTCTAGCAAAAAGAGGAACAAAGAAGGGAATGGGACACGGTAAATATACAAATAATATATTTAATATAATTCAAAAATAGGTATGTGTGTATCAAACAAAAAGCAACAATAATCACCTAAATTCCATTAATATAAAATATTTAAAGAATAATACTAGTGAAATGCTGTGTGGGGGTAGGGAGAGCTGTTTGTGAAATCTAAGGAATAAAGAAACCAGTGGGGAAAGAAGGTATGTTAAATCACTTTTATGAAGATGGTACCTTCCTACAGGACATGCACCTGAAAAAAGAACTGGTTGACACTAAATATGATGCTGAAATATACTTTTTCAGCAGAAATATCAACTAATGCAAGGGGAATCTCTATATTAAAAACTGAAGCTAAAATCTGATTGTACTATTAAGGTAAAATAGTAATTGACAATGGTTAACATTTGGGCCCCAAATGTGGATCCACCAGTTTCTTTAAAGAATAAGTCCCAGAAGTTGCAAAGCTGCCAACCCTGTATTTTATAAATAAATAAAATTTTGGAGATTTTAAAATTCACTTTAAAGTGCAACTTTGATATATTCCAACCCCTCCACCCTTACATTCAGAAAACCAAAGGAAATGGTAAAAGAAAAGGGGTGTGTGTGTGTGTATATGTATATGTGTGTGTATGTATGTGTGTGTATATATATAATATATATTTATAGAGAGAGAGAGAGACTGAGAGACTGACTGACTCTCTACTATGTAAATATTATTCTCTTCATCATATATCTTTCTATAGGTTTGATTCACTTCTTGTTTTCTAAATCATTGTTTTGGAAGATGCATGGGTGAGATCTTGGATATTCATCTGTCAGTTAATGTTCCAGTTACAGCACAGTGGAGAATGGGTAAAGGGATGAACTCTTAGAGAATATGGATTTCTCGTAATGCATATTTGTCAAAAGACACAATTAAAATAATAAAAAGCAAAATTAAGCTTTTGGAAGAGGCTAATATGACCCCTAATTTATTGGTACTCCCATTAGTGAGTGTCAATTATATAAAGCCAAACAGAAAAAATAAAAGTAGCTCACATATTACTGTATTTGCCAATTATCAAACTTAAAAATTCAAAAAAATGAGAGTTCTCTTCACTTTGTTTCTATTTTGTCTAGTAGTTTGTCTTTAGGTATGGCAGAAATATTAAAATTTTACTAAAGTAAGAGGAAATAAAACAGGAAGGCTTCTTACTTGGCTTTTTAAAAGGAAGAAACTCAAAATGCAATTAATATTTTTGGATGAATCGGGGAAATTAACAACATTTGCAAATAAGATTTGGAACACTTTACTATATACACATATGAATCCCATTATTTTATAACAAATATAGAAGACTACTTAGCTAAGATAAGCTTATCATTGAAAAGACATTGGAGTTAATAAAAGGAGAATATCAGAAGTTTCCAAAGTTTCATGAAGCTGGCCCAGGACCAGAGGATATTTCATACCAAAAATCATCCCTCTCCTTCAAAATCCTGCAGCTCCATAATTGAGAGAGAACTTCCTTCTCATAAATTCAGTTTAGTTGTAATCAGTCAATTTTTTTTTAAACCAAAGATTCCACAGAAGATTAATCTGATAGACTTTTCTCCTTTACTGAATTGGTATTATAAAACTTGCACAAGGCTTGTTAAAGTAACTACATTTATAGTTTCATTTCAGAGATACTACGCAAACGTAAGGAATATATTCAATAATATTTATAGAGCAACAAATACAATTGAAGACTCAATCAGTGAACCAGTAAAAAAAAAAACCCCCAAAAAACAACCCAGCTATCTGACTTCTAGATGATAAGAAGGCCCTTTATCAGGATGGAGTGGTATTTCCTTCCACCAACGCTGGAAATTTGGATTTTCTTATTCCTTAAAATGGCTATTGCTAGAACTGAAAGAAGTATATCAGTTAGAAAGAGAGTTGGAGGGGAACAAGAGGGAGATTGAGCCCTGTTCTATATTGACTGAGAATGAAGATGCCAGAGGTTGAAGAGCTGGCTGTCTGTGATATGCAATAATCCCAATTTCAGAAGAAAGGTGGTTTACGTATAAGAATGAAGATCATGGCAAGATAGGTAGAAAAAAGGGTTAGCGCAATAACACAGCCCTGCTTGACACCAGTACAGATGATGAACAGGTTTGTTTCCAACCCATTACAGAGGATGGTAGTGGTCATCCCATCATGAAGTAGCTTGAGAACACAATGAACTTCAGTGGCCAACCAAACTTAGACATGACCTTCCACAGCCCTTCACGATTGATGGAATCAAAAGCCTTAGGTCAATTAATGCTATAAACTATGGCTGGTGGTGGTCTCTACACTGTTCCTGCTCTAGTCTTATCTCAACCCTCCCCCAAGCACTTCGTGGCTCCTCCTCCTCTGTCCCACATTCCTTTAATACCCCAGCCTAGTCTTTAATTCTATGTTCCTTGTACAAGTCCTGGTCGTTCCCAACCCCACTCTAACTCCTTGTCCAATCTGTCTTTCACCTGCTAGCTGCCTTTCTCCACTAGAAGGGCACAGCTACAGCACTGCATCTATTCAGGTCACAGGATGGTTATTACTGACCTTCAGCATGCTGATGACTGTGCTATCCTTGTGCACACAAAGGCTGTCTTGCAGTTACCCTAGATCTTTTCTCAGGCGCCTATCATAACCTGGGACTTTCCCTCAACATTGGGAAAACTAAAATGCTCCATCAGCCTGTCCCAGCATAGGTAGCTCCCTTTCTCCCACAAATTGTCATCGGTGGTGAGCCCCTGGAAAAGCTTGAACATTTCCCTTACTTTGGTAGCCACCTCTCCCAGACAGCCAATCTGGATGCGGAGATTGAACATAGGGTCTGTTGTGCCAGTGCATCCTTCAGAAAGTTGCGCTGTTCTATCTTTATTGCTAGAGATTTGCAAATGGAAACTAAGATCCTGGTCTATAGTGCAGTAGTCATCTCCACTCTCCTTTATGGGTTTAGAACATGAGTGATATAGTGAAGCGATTTTAAATGCCTGGAGTGATAGTAGTGCTGCCTTAGGAAGATTCCCCATATCTGATAGGAAGACCATTGCACCAATGCCAGCTTTCTCTCTGCAACTAACATCACCAGTGTTGAGGTGAAAATTATGAAACATCAGTTTAGCTGAGCTGGTCATTGTGTGTAGGTGTCTGATATTTGTCTTCTGAAGCAAGTACTCCTTTTCTTAACTTAATCATGATAAGAGGACCCGTGGGGGACAGAGGAAATACTTTCAGGGAATCCTTGTAGCATCTCTTAAGAAGCAGGACATTGATTCCATGAATTGAAAAGAGCTGGCTGGCAATAGACTTCAGTGGTGTTTCATCATTGTCAAGGTTTTTTCCCCACTTTGAACTTTAGAGTACAAATGTGGGGGACCTGCTTGGACCCTTCTAAGCTTAATTACTAGCTTAGATCTGGTATGCTGCCACCAGTCAGAAATTCAGTGTCTGGCACACTCCCTGCCCCCCCTCCCCTCCCCCCCCAAGACTTTCCCCTCCCTGGGTTGCCTTGGGAGGCTTCACCAATTTCCTGGTGAACACAGGTTTAAACTCCTTGGATCTTAAAACAAGGAGGAATTAACCATCCCCCCTCCTTCCCCCCCACCAATCCCTGGTGAGTTCAGATCCACTCCCCGTGGATCTTAAAACAAGGAGGAATTAACCATCCCCCTTCCCCCCCCCCACCCAATCCCTGGTGAGTTCAGATCCAATCCCCGTGGATCTTAAAATAAGGAAAATCAATCAGATTCTTAAAAAGAAAGCTTTTAATTAAAGAAAGAAAAGGTAAAAATTATCTCTGTAACATAAGGATGGAAAATACTTTACAGGGTACTCAGATTCATATAGACCAGAGGGGACCCCCCTCCCCTGAGATTCAAAGTTATAGCAAACAAAGGTAAAAATCCTTCCAGCAAAAAGAAACATTTACAAGTTGAGAAAAACAAATATAAGACTAACACGCCTTGCCTGGCTAAATTTGCTTACAAGTTTGAAACTTGAGAGACTGATTCAGAAAGATTTGGAGAGCCTGGGTTGATGTCCCATCCCTCTCAGTCCCGAGAGCGAACAATGAACAAACAAAAAGCACAAACAAAGACTTCCCTCCACCAAGATTTGACAGTATCTTGTCCTTCTATTGGTCCTCTGGTCAGGTATCAGCTAGGTTTACTGAGCTTCTTAACCCTTTACAGGTAGAAGAGACATTAACCCTTAACTATCTGTTTATGACAATCATACATCAAGCCTCAGCCCGTTTTTGAAGAGAATCACCTTGCTCAAGAGTAAGGCTGAGAAATGGCAGAGGAAGAAGGAAATTGTACAGCATCCCATCCAGCAGTAGGGCTCTCTGTCAAAAATCTGTAGAGCACAGGTTTGATGTCTCCACCATCATCCATGACTTTTCCCCTGGCAGACATCGTCCTTGTATTGAGGGATTGCTGCCGCCACCAAACACTTACTGAAATCAGCTTAGCTATGGGGCTTAGGAATTTTTTATACCACTGAATGCTGTAGTTAAGATGGCCTAATCGCTGGTGTAGAAGAGGCTAGGTTGACTTAAGGGTTCCTCTGTTGGCCTAGCTACCACCACTCGGGGGGGCAGATTACTTACGTTGATGGAAAAAAACTTTTCTGTCGATTGTAGGAAGCATAGTCTGCCCTACAGCATTCCAGCAGCATAGACGCTGTGCCTGTAATGCCCATAATGTAGGCGTGCCCTGATACCAGGTAGGCAAGGAGATAGGGAAAGGGTGCCAGTAGGGGGAAGACTGAGATTGGACAAGGAGTTGGAATGGGGGGTGAAAAAGACTGGGACTTTGTATAGGGAGCCTGGAATGAAAGAATAGGTTAGTGTGAGAGGAGGAGCCGCAAAGTGGTTGGGGGAGAATTGAGATAATCCGGGGCAGGAACAGGCTGGAGGGGACAGGAGGAGAAATGATTGGCCTGGTGGAGCGGAGGGGAAGGATCTGAGACAACTAGAACATGCTCCTTTGTGGAACTTTGTTTCTGAATCCTAACACTTGTCTATTCTCAACAATCTTTGAAACTCACTATGTCTTATCCCACTATTGTAACAAGTTGAAGATGACAGCCTGCCGCTATCAGTTACTTCATTAGGTCAAGTGGCAGAAGCTTATGCTGTGAATCTGCTTGTGATCCATATGGATGTTAGCCTGAATCATAAGGAATTATGCTAAACTCTTGTCATGGTTATTGCCCTTAACTTTTACTAAAAATAAACAAAAATTCACAAGCCCGTGACCTGTTTGTGACTTTTGCTGCTATGGCTCTGTGGTTCCCCCTGCCACCATGGTGGGTGGGAGCTCTGGGGTTCCCCCTCTGTCTGTGGCAGCTGGAAGCTGCAGGGAAGGGTTCCCTCCGTCCATGGCGGCTGGGAGCTGCAGGGTGACCATATTTCCCAAAGAGAAAACAGGACACCCCGAGGCGGCGTCCTCCCCTGTCCCAAGACTGTTGCCCATCACTGGAACCATGCAGGGGGCCCCTTGTTGCTGCTGTTGCCTGTCACTGGAACTCTGCCAGGGGCTGCTGCCTGCCAGCTCCAGAGTCCTGCAACCCCTGGGGATGAAGCAGAATGTCTCTGGAAGTCACGGTTTCCGTGTCTTCCATGACCTCCATGACATAAACGTAGCCTTGCTTATAATGTAAGGTTTTTTCAGTTTGCTTCCTAAAAATGGGGTCCTGTTGGAGAAAAAAGAGTATGTGAACACATAATTAGAGAGTGCTTAGTAATGCGTATGCAGAAGGGTCCCGAATTAATATTGCACAACCAGCCTTAATTCTAGCATTTTCTAAATTTTGTTTGACGTTGAAACTTTAGTTTCTTTTAACATTGCTTTTTTTTGTCCCATGATATGGACCTCTAGGTCTGATTATGCTGTTAGTGTACTAGAGAATTCCCTTTGGGAATCCTAATCTGGTTGCTTAAATACATTTTAACTCTTTGTGCTGCTCAAAGCTTACAAAGCAGTCTTAGGTGGGACAAAGGATCTGGTCTTAAATGTCTGACCTTATATATATTATGTCTGAGTAATAAGGTTTTGTATGAGTTTGTTTTTTATGGAAAAAAAAATCTGGAAGGTTATATAATGCCCTTCCCTATCTTTAAATCAGGATTATATCTCTTTAGACAATCAAGGATTCAAATTCTTTTAACATTATATTCATGAAAGGTGACCAGAAGAGGTGAAAAACAGATTTGTACATTTTTCTTTGTGTATAAAAAGGTTTGAGAAGCTTAAAATGCTTGTGTTTACCTTTAGAAATATCAGGAATGTAAAGTTCTGTCTTCCCTGGTTTGTGGAAGATTTGGGGAGTCAGATATGAATTAGGAGTGCTTTTCACCCTTAGTTGAAAGGGTGTGAATGCTGAATCCCTAACATAATATTTTTTACCCTTACAGTTTTAAGTGTTTCAATATAGTAACTCCTCACTTAATATTGTAGTTATGTTCCTGGAAAAATGCGACTTTAAGTGAAATAATGTTAAGCGAATTCAGTTTCCCCGTAAGAATGAATGTAAATAAGGGGATTAGGTTCCAGGGAAAAATTTGCTATATAGTACAGTACTATTGTTGGGAGGTGCCCCCCACCCTTACCCCGCACAGGCACAGCCCACTGGCACTGGAGACAATGAGGCAGGCAAGGAGGCTGAAGGTGCTGTAGGCTAGGAGAAGCACATTGTGCAGCAACAGCTTTTCCTACTCTTCAAGCATCAGGGGAGGGGGGCTCAACCCTTGGCCTGCCCACGCCACCCCTTCCCCCAAGACCTCATTCTTAACCCGCTTCTTCTCCTCTCTTCCCCCTTTACTCCGTACGCTGCATCCTCGTTCCTTCTCCCTCCCTTCCCTGCCTCCTGCCCCACGGCAATCAGTTGGCTTGCAGGGGTGCACAGGCTCCCCGTCTCTCCCCTGCCCATGGCAGTCAGCTGGTTTATCATGTTCGGGAGGGAGGGGGAGCCTGCATGCTGAGTCCTCACTCCTACTCCCTCCTGAACGCTGCAAGCCAGGTGATTGCTGCAGGCAGGAGGCGGGGGCGGGGGGAAGGTGGAAGGCACTGATCTGTGGGGTCTGCTGGCGGGCGGGAAGTGCTAAGGGGGGATGTAGGGGAGCTGATGGAGGGGTTGGACAAAGCAGGCAGCCAAATGATGTTATAGCGAAGCATTGCACAACTTTAAATTGAGCATGTTCTGTAATTGAGCAGGGACATAAGAGCGAAACAACGTTAAACGAGAGGAAGTTAAGTGGAGAGTTACTGTATTTAAAAATTGAAGGTTTTAATATTTAAAAAACAAGCCAGACTATTTTTGAAAGTTGGAATAAAAATTGCTTCTCTTAATCAAATCCAAGATTTTTCTGATGTTAAACCTACTAGTTATCTATAGAATCTACCAGGAAAAATAGTAGACAAGACTTGTATTTAAAATTCATTCAGAAATTTGTGTGTCATATGATCTATAAAAATATACAAATCAGGTTTTATACATCAAAAACAAGCAAAAGAGGACAAAAGACAATTTTTCTTTTACAGACCTATTTTAAAAAAAGAAATAGAGCCCATATTAACCTCAGTACTTCGGAGTATTTTGGATTTCTTTTTGTGCTAAACAGTTTTAGTTGATATTGTTTAGTAATGAAACCTTTATCTTTTATCTTTCAGCAAGATTCCAGCCTTTCTGAACGTAGTGGATATAGCTGGTCTTGTGAAAGGAGCCCATGCTGGCCAGGGCCTAGGAAATGCCTTTTTGTCTCATATTAGCGCCTGTGATGGAATCTTTCATCTGATGCGTATGTATATTTGTTAATTTATATGAACTATTTAGCTTAAGAATAATATTGTAATATTTTGTTAGACAAAAACTATACAATCAAGTAGAAAATGTGCATTTAAATGGGAAAAAATTGCTTCAGTTATACAGCTGATGCTTATTGGGATTTTTTTCATACGTGATTTTGAGAACTCTCCCATCCTCAGATATGTTGTGACTGACTTAGGCCACGTCCAGACTACCCGCCGTATCGGCGGGTTAAAATCGATTGCTTGGGGATCGATATATCGCATCTAATCTAGACGCGATATATAGATCCCTGAGCACGCTTATATCGATTCCGGAACTCCATCAACCCCAATGGAGTTCCGGAATCGACACGGAGAGCCGCGAACATCGATCCTGCGCCATGTGGACGGGTGAGTAATCCGATCTTAGATATTCGACTTCAGCTACGTTATTCACGTAGCTGAACTTGCGTATCTAAGATCGATTTCCCCCCTCCCCAGTGTGGACCAGCCCTCACTCTCGGTGGCATTGTTTGGTGTTCCAACAAATGTAACCATGAACTAATTTTTTGGGTTTGCAGTAACTTTATCTGTTTTTCTGGGGGAGGCTGAGAGTGGAGGGATTTCTTTAATTTCACAAACAAGAAGGAATGGAAAGTGTTAAGGGAAGGCTGAACAGTGCGAGGAGAACTTGGTGGTTCATAAACTGGTTACAGGACTACTTCCATCTCTGTTCTTTCTGATCTCTGAGTGCATCTCCTCAGATCTTGGGACTCGCATTCATTTTACCTGACGCAGGATGGAATTTCACTGTTCTTCCACTCTTAGCTGGGGACCATGGCTACAGTAGTGTGAAAGTAGAATGAATTATATTGTGAAAATAGAAAGGATTAAAGAAATGTTGTCTGTATCTTTAAGCAAAGATGTTGGAATGTTGCAACCAGGTGTCAGGAATACGACATTAACATAGAACAATTGCACCGTTTAAGGGCAATTGGTGAAGCATTAGCCTTAGATCGATAACAGTTAGTAAGGAAATAGGATATGCATGCTGTGCCCCAGCTGAATTTTACTGTTTTGGTATCTTTGTCCCTTTGTCTAATTCCCGCTCTTTTATCTGTATAAATAAGACTGTTTGAGCCTTGCATGGGCGCTCACATATTCTGAATGTTATTGGCAGAGCGCTGTGCTAATAAAACAGAGTGGTCTGACAAATTGTGAGTCCTGATTCTAACTTTGACAATTTGGAGGTTCCACCGAGATGGCAACCGTCTTCACTGGGGCTGTGTGATTCCTGACTGTTTTTGTGGGATGACCGTGGCAGCCGGCACCTGGGCATTTGGCCCAAGCGGTCCCCCACTAGAGCGGAAAGGTGCACAGCCACAGTGAGGTCTACGCCATCGAACCTGTTGGTTCCCACTCTGTTCTGGTAGGGATCCCGGGATCTGACATCAGGAATCTGGTCAGGTAATTATTTCTGTGTTTTGTCCGGACTGAGGACTGTCCTGTCTCTGTGTCTATCTGTCCTCTTGTGGAGTGTTTGAGTCTGGGTGCCGTCTCTGTCTGGGGATCGGCCGACCAAGGGGTTCCTGTCCCTGCGGTCTGAGTGAGTGAAATCTGCACAATTGCAGCCGCACCACACCTTGGGTAAAACCCTTAGAAAGCAAGGGCAATTGAGGCAGTAGCCTGTGGGCTCCTTTTATGTGTTGCAGCAGGCATCGCTCTGACAAACCTGAATTTCCTTCTTGTGTGATTGGTGTGTGAAAGTCCTCCTGTACTGGTAACCAGACGTCTAAGCTGGGACAGTTCCCTAAATGAACGCCGGCTCATTTTATGTATTTAGGATGGGTCCAGACTCCTGTAAAAAGGGTCCAGACTCCTGTAAATTTCTGGGAAAATGGTCTAGGCTAACTCAGGAGGATCCCAAAACTCAGTGGCCACTGTTAAAATCTTGGAACAAAGACTGAGTGGACGTCTTAAAGAACAAACTCGGCCAACCTAAAACTAAATTGGCTAAAGGAGAGGTTAATTGTTTCATGCAGTGGTGGGAAGAGGCAAACCATAGGTAGACAAAATCAAAACTGGCCTCTCTCACTTATTCAAATAATAAGTTTAAAAGCTTTATTAAAAGCCTCCTCTCCCACCACTAGACCGAGCGCTCCCCTTTACCCCGTTCTCCAAACCCCGGATCGATCCAAACCCCTTCATACTCCCATCTCATTGTAAAAAGAACAAAAAGTCCCTTATTCTGTTCCCCTTTGTTGTCTGCCTCAGAAACTGATTCTTTATAGTGTCCCACTACCAATTCAGCAAGGTTGGGGGCGAGGAGGGGGCTCCTCAACTAGCCCCCACCCTTTCTGGTCCCTTTCCTTGAACATTTCTTTCAAAATTGTGAAATGACCACAATATCATTCACAAACGGTTCATTGAAAAAAGCAGGATCGGGCCCAGACAAGCAGGCAAGCAACAGAAAAGAAACAGGTTGAAAGCCCTAAGGGAATAGTGTCAGGAGTAAAAAAAAAAAAGTAGTAAGTGCAGGCATGAACCCCTGGAACAATACTTAAAAGGGTAAAATCTAAGGTGATAAAGGTGTCATTTTGGAACATAAACAAGTGCTTTAAGAAAAGAGAGTGAAAAGTTAACTATAGAGGCTGAAGAGAATTAAGCAGTTAAACTTTGTGGAAAATGTTAAAAAGGACCATGCTAAAGAGAGAGAATTCTTGGTTTCTTTGCAGACATTCTGAAGGGAAAATGGGCCCTTTTCCAGAAGAGTGCCTGTAAATAATCCATATATATATACAGCTATGTAAAAACAAAACAGTGTAAAGGAATGTTAAGGAAAAGAAAATGTGTATGTATCTATGTCTGTAAAAATATGTAAAGTTCTAAGAATCTAAACCAGCACATCTGGTTTGTAAAACTACTGTTTTGTAGGTGTAAGATAAATTGATTTTGTTTTTGTTTTTAATGCCACTAAAAATTCATTTGACTCTTTAATTCAAAGTTGCAAAACTGACAGACCTTTTTGCAAGACACAGGTAATTAGTGTTGTTTGGCTTTGGGATTTAGCATTTAACCCTTAAGGGGTAACTTGATTCTTTACAAAAATTAAAATGTTTTTAAATGAAGACCAAGTCATGGCTGCAATAGGGCAGTCAGAATCAGGAAAATAGGTAGAGATTCTGGAGTCTTTTTGTTTGGTTGGTTTGTTTTTTTGTAACAATAGCAGATAAAAGCTGTAATGACAGAATAAGAAGTTAACAGTGACCCTCTGAAGCAACAGCAGAGGTGAGGTGCACAAAACAAAAAGAAGCAATGTTAAAAACACTGAGCCTTAAAATGACTATGTGTAATCAGACTGTCACTTTAATAAAAGTACATGAAAACTCTGTAAAAACAAAACAAACAGTTATACCTTATGTAAAAACTAATATGGCTAATGTTTTTGAAAAGTTATAGTATAGAAAGAATGTGCATTTTCCGTAGGATATGTGCAGCGTATATTGTAGAAAGGGATGTAAAAAAAAATAAAATGCAAATGAAACATGCTGCTGAATTAAAATCCTATTAGGGCTCCAAAAAGAGCCGCAATAGGCTGTGTTTTCTTTTTCAGATCCCTGTGTGTTAAAACAGAGTCTCTGAGCTCTGCTGATGGCTTTGAATCCAAAAGCCTAGCCTGTGTTGATGCAAATTACCTAACTGATAAAGAAAGGTGAAAACTGCCAGCACAAACGAAGCTGCAAATAAAGAACATACCTGGTCAGCAAACAAACTGCCTACATAAAAGGCATGGTATAACAAGATACCTTTAATAAATTTGATGCTAATGTTACTGTTAATATTAAACATTAAAATAACTTTAATGTTAGTGAGTACCCCTGTAACAACTTGTAGTGTGTATGATTTTTGGAAAAATCCTTTAAAGTAATATGGTAATGATGCTTCTCAGCTATTACCTGTGAATAAACTTAAAGCTTAACACAGCAGGGAAAACATTACAAACTTGGTCTGCTATATAAGAGGCAAAACTTGAGGTACACCACCTCATGAATTTAATAACTAAACAGTAAAATAATTCTTGCATAACCCTTAAAATGTAGAAGCCATTAAAACCTGGCCTGCCTATTTAAAATAAAAAAAAACACACAGGAAAATATGGGGGTAATTCCTCTGTTTTGCCTGCAGTCAGGAAGGGTATTTGTAAAAGAATGGAATCTTTAAGCAATAATCAATGCCACCCCAAAAGGGGCAGAAAAATGTTCTTTTTGTCTTTCAGATAATCCAAAGTACTGTATAATGAACTATGTGTATGTGTTAATTCTTGGGGAAAAGTGTTTAAAAAGTGTTAGCAACTTACCAGAAGACAAATGTACATGTAATGTAAGTACTGTGTTTACCAATAATCACATTTACTATTTGCCACAACAACAACAACAAAAGAGTCTCCGCTTACTGTAAGCACTGATTTAGCTGAGTTCTCTATCAACCTTGGCATTAAATGGCAAACAGTTACCAATCATCTGTTAAAAGGTAAAAAGGTAACATGGCTCCTAAAAAAATAAAAACAAAAATGTCGAAAACTGAACTATTCATATTATACACGCAAATGGGAACATGTTAAGAATTGCCACTGCATAAAAGCATAACAGCTTACCATTGGTATAACATTTTCTGGATGGTCTCCCACAACTACTGGCATACTAATGTTACTACCCCTAATTGTTTTTGGTTTTAAATTGTATGTGTTTAATTGAAATGTTTAAAATGTGCTGGTGAATAAAACAAATGTATGTAAAGCTAAAGCCACAGGCCCAAATCACCTCCCAGTATTTTCTATTACGTGGACTAAATAAGAAGTGACACTGGCGATTAATAATCTTAGTGTCAAAAGGGGGATATGTAGGAGCAGGATTTTATAATGTCCCATAAGAATTACAGTGTCCCATAAGAATTACAGTATAATTTGATTTCATCCTGCTAGCCATCTTTTTTAAATACCAGAAAGAAATGACCCCCTGGGACTATAGGATTCTGTTTTCCCATATGCATTACAAATTGGGCCCTCTCTAACTCTTTGTTTTAAGATTTAGATAGTAAGAGACAGGATTCTCTATTGTGTCTGTGTTAAGTAAATTAGAGAAACATTTAAGGCCTGGGTCTCAATGTAAATTGTCTTAGTTATCAATTGTAAAACTTAGCAAGGTTTAATTTGCAATGTTTTTTTTGTTCAATATAAAATAGTACTGTTTGTATTCTCAAATCTATTTGTGTGAATGAGGAATGTATGCATCAGGAAAAGATAAGGTGTGAAGGCCATTGTTACAGCCAGAGTCAAGGGATGGCTGTTAAACTGTCTGGCATCTCAGAGTGGATACATGCTTTGCAGTGTAAGAATGCACAGACCCCAGTGAACCAACCACCACCTCAGGACCACGCAGAGTCAATTTTTTTGACTCCAGAAGAAGACGTAGAGGAACAGCCTGCAATACCTTACAATCTACGCTCTCGTAAGGGTTGCCAGAAGCAGATGACTACATAAAGCAAGGCCCAAGAAGAAGCAGTAGTGAGCCGAGCGCCTGCTGCCTGGTGGACTTAAAACTGTGAGTGCAGTTCCCTCAGTTGAGGTTGTCAGAACCAGAAGGGCCTTGCCTCCAACATGCAGCTCTGGTAGCGCCTGTTCCTCGGCTGCTGGTATCTTAAGGTCTGGGGTGCACACAATGACAATTCTTTTATCCAGCAGCAAGTGTGGATAGCTCAGACCCTTATTATTTCTAAATGCTGGGTCTGCAGCCACATCCCAGCCCACTCTCAAACTGGTGTTCCTGTCCTGGCTATCCCACTCAATTACCCAGACCTCACTGGAGGACCTTGTCTGTTTAACACAATATGGAACAGTAATAACACCTGGGAAGAGGCTATTGGCAGTTCCTTTACCCCACTTGGGGGAGCAATACACCAGGCAAAAAGGCTCCTAAGTAGTTAAATTATGGCAAATAAAACCAGAGAAAGTTTAAGAGCCCTGGCCAAGGAAACAGAGGCGATCGGACAGGTGGCCCTCCAGAACCGTCAGGCATTGGACATAGTGCTCGCGGCCAAAGGAGGGACCTGTGCTCTCACTGGAAAACAATGTTGTATTTTTATACAATACCAATAAGGTAATAGATCGCTATAGCCACTTAGAACAAATCGCATATCTTCCTCATGAAGAGCTGAGTTCTTTATGGAAGTGGCTAAGTAACCTGTTCAATTTCTCTGGCATAGGAAACTGGTTGTTTCAGGGAGCCCTAACTATCCTGTTTGAAATCTTAGTGATTTTTGTATGCTTTCAGTTAATCTGTTGTATCCAGAATTGTGTCACCCAGATGGCTGCCCCAAAACAGAGTGCTAATATAATGATTTTGAATATCACTGATAAACAAAAAGATAAGAAACGGTTAATTTGTGGAACCCAGTAATTGTTGGTCATGGCGTGCGCTTGACCAAAAGGAGGGATTGTGAAAGTAGAATGAATTATATTGTGAAAATAGAAAGGATTAAAGAAATGTTGTCTGTATCTTTAAGCAAAGATGTTGGAATGTTGCAACCAGGTGTCAGGAATACGACATTAACATAGAACAATTGCACCGTTTAAGGGCAATTGGTGAAGCATTAGCCTTAGATCGATAACAGTTAGTAAGGAAATAGGATATGCATGCTGTGCCCCAGCTGAATTTTACTGTTTTGGTATCTTTGTCCCTTTGTCTAATTCCCGCTCTTTTATCTGTATAAATAAGACTGTTTGAGCCTTGCATGGGCGCTCACATATTCTGAATGTTATTGGCAGAGCGCTGTGCTAATAAAACAGAGTGGTCTGACAAATTGTGAGTCCTGATTCTAACTTTGACAGTAGCTAGTGTGTCAGCTGTTTATTGCTCTGACTGAGTTTGGACACCTGCAGGTCTTCTCTTTGGGAGTCTGTGGCCGGTGGGATATGGTGACAAAACAGCCGCCTTAAAGAAAAAATATTGTTTGTTTTTGTAGCAGGAACAAATTTTTTACAGAAAAGAATTTTAAAACAGTCTACCTGCATGTCTGTTTTACTTAGTTTGCCGTACCATCATGTGATGTAGGCAGGCTTAGCTTCTGTAGACTCCCCACTTCCAGGAGGCTCATGTGTCTGAGCGAGTCTTGTTTTCCCCTGTTGCTCTCCTGTGCGTGTGTCTTTCTTTTTTAACCCTGATATGGTTCTTTGTTTTCCTGTGTTTGGTGGTTCCGGGTCATTCTTGGCCAAAAGGAGATTTGTAAGTTGTCCGGAGATGGGGACGGAATCATCAAAGCTAGTAGTTCTTATTTTGTCACTTAACTCTTAAGCACTTGCTGAGAGGTGATTGTCTGGAGTCATTCTTCTTCCTGCCTGTATTTGTGATGAGTTCCTATTGAGTTAAAACCAGTATATAATAGGGTCAATACTATCCAAATAGTCAGACCAACGTTCATAAATTTGCAGGGCAACTCCTCTCCTTCAGACAGACATTACAGAGTATTATGAATCTGTTGCCAGTGACTTTGGGAAGGAAATAATTTCAGGTTCAAAATGCAAGTCATGTCCATGAGTCAATAGAAAGCTTTGAATCTGGACACTCAGCTGTTGGAGATAGGACCTGTTAGCAAATAGGATTCCATATGGTTGGTAGATGCACATAGAATAACTATATATTTCAGGGAGAACAGCCACTAAAATATTCTGGCAAAAATGGACACTCAGGCATGTATCAATGCAGTAAGTTACATTCTTGATTTATGGAAAAATGAAACTTTGTAAATAAAATAAAGCCGTTTTCAATTAAGGCATTTTTGATAGATTTTCTCTAGCAGGTAGAAAATGATGGGATAGTGATTGTAACTTCTTTGTGAATGTCAGTGTGACTCTCACCATGGAAGCACATGCGTCTTGTGTGCAATCTCGGAATATTTTGAATAGCACTGTCTGTCAAAGCCACACATGTGCCCTTTGCTGCCTTATGCTCCAGTGTTGGAGAGTATAGGGTGGAATGAGTATGAGCCTCTCTCAATTCCCTCTTATGATCCAGGACATTGAGCTGGAACCTGGACTGTATTCAGCTTTCTTTTAATTCTGAGCTTCAGATCTCTAACCTGTGAAGAAACTTCTCTTCACTCCCTTTTTGTTAAAAACTTTTTAGTTGGGTGCTTCCCCATCACCCAAAAGGAAATGAACATTCATGGGGAGACCCGTATACACTTCCTTGTACAGTGGGGTAAAGTGCTTCAGGCCAATCTTTACTAATGTCAGACTGTAAATCCACTGGGTTTAAACCCTGCTTTTCCTGTGCTGGTCTCATGCCCTTAATTGATGGACAAGGCAGATGTCTTTTCTGTCTCAGGGAAGGACATATCCCTGACAGGCGTTCCATCTGGTGCTCGCTCTTGTCCTGTACCCAAAAATCTCAAGAGTTGACACTCAAACTACTTCTTTTGAAGCAATCCACAAAGGTAGCATTTGATACCAGAGAATCAGACATCCTCTAAACTGGAGCCAAAGACACTGTCATTAGCAATTATCCTAGCTGTGAGGCAGAATACCTCTGGTTCCAGCAAGGAGAAGAAAACAGAATGCCAATACTCTCTGCACCAGCATTGCCTATGCTGACTGCGTCCACAAAGGTACTGAAGACCTTGGCAACAACTGCTTTGGCACCAACTCCTGGGCAGTGAGACCAGATGTCATTCTCTTTGGAGTGGTCCATACCAACCTTCTGCAAGAAGGACTTGAGACTCTGAGATAAGCTCTCCTAAGTGCTCAATGATATCAAGGGGTGACAGCAAGGCACCAGCACTGAAAAAGACAAGAGAAACTGTGGCACTGGTGCTGATGTCAACTCTGAAATCCATCCTGGGACTGACTCGGGAACCAGCTGAGAAGCCATCTTCACTCCTTCTTTTGTAACTAGAACCAGCAGCAGCAAGTATCAGTACCAGAACCGCATCCAATGGCACTATCATTTCTAGAGATTGTGATAGACCCAGGCCAGTTGGGAACAGCAGAGTAGTAGAAGGGAGATATACTGGCCACTGAATAAGCAGTTTTCTGTTCCCTGAGTGACCAGAGCAGGGGCTTCTCCAGGCTAATGAGAACACCTGACTCCAATTAACCTGCTAAGAGTCAGGTGAGTCTGTTAATCACCTGACTGTAATTAAGGCCCCACTGATGCTATAAAAGGGCTCACTCCAGTGAGGCTAAAGGGAGCCAGAGGAGAGGAAGTGCGTGCGAGGAACTGGGAGCAAGAGGCATGCAAGAAGCCGAGAGTGAGTAGGCATACTGCTGGAAGACTGAGAAGTATAAATGTATCAGACATCAGGAGGAAGGTCTGGTGGTGAGGACAAAGAAGGTGTTGGGAGGAGGCCATGGCGAAGTAGCCCAGGGAACTATAGCTGTTGCGCAACTGTACCAGGAGGCACTCCAGACAGATGCAGTCCACAGGACCCTGGGCTGGAACCCGGAGTAGAGGGCGGGCCCGGGTTCCCCCCAAACCTCCCAACTCCTGATCAAACACAGGAAGAATTGACCTGGATTGTGGCTTCAGCCAGAGAGGAAGGTCTCTGGGCTGTTTCCCAACCCACAGGGTGAATCTGTGAGGTGAGCAAATCTGCCGATAAGTGCAGGACCCACCAAGGTAGGGGAGGAACTTTGTCACAAGATGTATTTCTTCTAGCTGTCACTGGGCCACTTCTCCCTTACTTCGAGCAGGAACTGTCTCCCGAGAGACAGGAGAGGTATCTGAAAAATATTCTGAAAGAACCCTGTACTGAGCTCCTATGCATGACTGGCCAATACCAATATAATTTGTCTGCATGGCTATACTGGCCTTACTGGGGCTTGCCTTCTCAAAGGTCCCAGAGCAGATTCCCATTACATCTTTCAACAAAGAGGAGGTACCTGGCGAGCCTATATTGGAACCAGAGGAGCTCCCTGGTGAAGGAACAGTCGTGGCTTGGGAGACACATTAACCACCCTCCCTGCCTAAAGAATCCTCCTTTCCCCAACATTGGCTATGAGTGATTTTTGGGCATCTGAATAACTGCTCTTGAGGGTGGTTGAAACTTTGGATAAAAGTGATTGTAGAAAATATGCGCAAGGTGTAAGATATCCTCAGCTTCTCAATAATTGTCCCATCAATGAGGAGACACTGGACCCTGCAAAGGGTTTATAGTACATCCTGGCCTTACCACCTCCAACTTTGAAATGAGTGGAAAAGTGTTGCCAAGTCTCACCTAAAGGCTTTTGAGCAGTTCTCTGTGCATCTGACAGCAGGGTCCCTTGTCATATCTATGGTCCAAGAAAAGGCCAGAGCCACCAAAAGGACAAGAACACCAAGAAGATGGGCCTCTTTGGTTGGGCCTCCAATTCTGCATCACAAACTACTAGGCCCTTTCATGAAGTACAATTTGCTAATGTGGGAAAGGGAGACTCCCTTTCACTCTTAGCTTCTTCAGGCATGCAGGGAGAATCTGAGACACCGTCAAGGTAAGGCAGATGGTAGCCAAAACAGTGCTACAAGTGGTAATAGACATGCCTGACACAGTTGCACAATACAAGGCTATAGTGGTCACAGTGTGCTGGGCCTCCTGATTACAGGCAGCCAAAAGTGGTCCAAGCAACAACTGAGGACCTACTCTTTGAGGGTAAAGTGCCTGAATGGATGAGGAACTCTGTATTCCCTTAAGGATCTGAGGATGACACTGAGATCTCAGGAAATTTATGCTCCAGTGCCATACCCTAGCACTTTCTGTTATCTGCTACCTCAGAGACTGAGAATGCTCTGGTTTCCAACCAGAATATTTGCTGAAAAAAACATGCTTTTACAGTTTCATGGTAACTACTCCTCTAATCTCACTATGTGGTCCTTTTGAGGAATACCTGCTCACTTCTCAGGCCTCTTGCTTTTACCTCTTTCTGAATGAGGACCTGCATCTTACCCCTTCTGACTGGGAGTTTTATGCTGCAGTCTCTCCACACGTCACTGTGATTATCCCAAGCAGCTCTGATAAAAGTGCAGCCCCTGATCCTTAGTTTTTTACTAGTGACCACACAGATTTTCCAGTTGAGAATACGTTTATTTACAGATAAGAAGCATACAGACAAAATATATTCAAGTGCATGTCTTCATAATGAACACCAATAAAAGTTTGATTTCCCTCTGTAAGGATAATTCACCTGGGAGTGAAAATTGCTACTTCTGTGGCAAAGGTCTACCTGTCACTGGACAGATTCTACAAGATCGTGAGCCTGTTGTCTAGGTTGGTAAGGTTTACAAAGCCACTCTGTGTCTGCAGCTACTGGGCTTCCTGGTTTTTTGTATAGGAATCATCCCATGACAAGGCCTCATATCAGGTGTCTCTAAGCCTTTCTCTTAAAAGTATGGAAACATTCACTGCAATGCGTGCAAGATCAGGTACTGGTTCCATACCAGTGCTGAGCCCTCCAAAATGGTGGACAATCCCAGAGATCATTCACAGGGGTTTTTCCATATGCCTTCCAGGCCCATGGGTACTCACAGTTGATGCCAGTCGATGGGATAGGGAGGTGCATCTGGGGCACAAGAGAATGCAAGGTATGTGGAACTCCAGGGAAAGGAACCAGAGTATCAACTTGTTGGTCTAGATGAGGGGTGGGCAAAATACGGCCTGTGGGCCGCATTCAGCCAGTCAGACCTTTTAATCTGGCCCTTGAGCTTCCCTGGGGAGTAGGGTTGGGAGCTTTCTCCTCTCTGGTGTTCCAGCTGAGGAGTGGGGTTGGGGACTTACCTTGCTCCACTCTATGCGGCTCCTGGAAACAGAAGCAGCCAGGGGGCTCCGCACGCTGCCTCTGCCCCAAGTGCTGGCTCTGCAGCTCCCATTGGCCAGAAATCTTGGCCAATAGGAGCTGCAGGGGCGGTGCCTGCAGATGGGGCAGCGCATACAGCAGTGTGGTCTCGCCTCTGGAGGGGGGATGGGCTGCTGTTTCCAGGAGCCACTTCCTCATCCCCAGCCCCACTCCAGAGTCTGCATCCCCAGCCGGAACCCTCATCCCATAGGCATCTCAGTCCCCCCTGCTGCCCAAGCCAGACCTCCATACAATTTCTATACCAAGATGGGGCCCTTATGCCAAAAAGTATGCCTGCCGCTGGCCTAGACTGACAGCTCTGAGCCCATACCTAGAGGGGAATACCTGGAGCAATTGGACAACTCAATCACTGGCCTGTATGAACAAATACGGGGGAACAGGGAGAGTAACTCTGTGTGCAAAAGCAATGGAAGTAATGGAATAGGCATTAAAGAACTGAAAAAGCAGCCTGGCTCTGCAGATGCACAGGCAACAACTCAGAATGGTGCCTAAATCAGGAAGTCTTCACTCTGATCTCACGGGCATTCAGCTTCTTGGTAGTTGACCTGTTTGCCACTCACAAGAACACAAAGCGGCTAAAGTACTTCAGGGATGCAGATCCCAGGGCCCTGGAGACTGATGCTATTTCAAACAGATGGCCACAAGGCTGCCTATATGTATTCCCTCCCTTTCCACTTTTAGGAAAGGGAGGTCCAAAGTATAAATCATGAAGAAGCAAAGTGATAGTACTAGCTCTGCATTGGCCAAAGAGACAATGGCTCTCTGATATGATAGAATTAAAATTAGAATGACCATTGCAACTACCATTGAGAGCACACATCCTTTACCAAGGCCCTTTTCTCTGTCCTAACCCAGATTGTCTGACAGTCTATTGAGAGGGAAGTGTTAGCTGCATTTGATCTGTCCTCCAAAGTGATCAGAACTCTCTTCTTCCCCAGGAGAGCTTGCACACTAAAGGCCTGCTATGCCATAGAATCATAGAATATTAGGATTGGAAGAGACCTCAGGAGGTTATCTAGTCCAATTCCCTGCTCAAAGCAGGATCAACACCAACTCAATCATCCCAGCCATGGCTATGTCAAACCAGGCCTTAAAAACCTCCAAGGATGGAGATTCCACCACCTCCCTAGTTAACCCATTCCAGTGCTTCACCACCCACCTAGTGAAAGAATGTTTCCTAAAATCCAACCTAGACCTCCCCCACTGCAACTTAAGACCATTGCTTCTTGTTCTGTCATCTACCATCACTGAGAACAGCTCCATCCTCTCTGGAACCCCCTTCAGGTAGTTGAAGGCTGCTATCAAATCCCCCCTCACTCTTCTCTTCTGCAGACTAAATGACCCCAGTTCCCTCAGCCTCTCCTCGTAAGTCATGTGCCCCAGCCCCCTAATCATTTTTGTTGCCCTCCGCTGGACTCCAGTTTGTCCACATCACTTCTGTAGTGTGGGGACCAAAACTGGATGCAGTACTTCAGATGTGACCTCATCAGTGCCAAATAGAGGGGAATAATCACTTCACTTGATCTACTGGCAATGCTCCTACTAATACAGCCCAATATGCTGTTGGGCTTCTTGGCAACAAGGGCACACTGCTGACTTCTCGCCTACTGTAATCCCTAGGTCCTTTTTTGCAGAACTGCTGCTTAGCCAGTCGGTCCCCAGCCTGTAACAGTGCATGGGATTCTTCCGTCCTAAGTGCAGGACTCTGCACTTGTCCTTGTTGAACCTCATCAGATTTCTTTTGGCCCAGTCCTCAAATTTGTCTAGGTCGTTCTGGACCCTCTCCCTACCCTCCAGGGTATCTACCTCTCCCACCATCTGCAAACTTGCTGAGGGCGCAATTCATCCCATCATCCAGATCATTAATAAAGATGTTGAACAAAACTGTCCCCAGGGCTGACCACTGGGGCACTCTGCTTGATACCAGCTGCCAACTAGAGGTCGAGCCGTTGATCACTACCCAGTAAGCCCGACAATCTAGCCGGCTTTCTATCCACATTATAGTCCATTCATCCAATCCATACTACTTTAACTTGCTGGCAAGTATACTGTGGGAGACCGTATCAAAAGCTTTGCTAAAGTCAAGATATATTACATCCATCACTTTCCCCATATCCACAGAGCCAGTTCTCTCTTCATAGAAGTCAATCAGATTGGTCAGGCATGACTTGCCCTTGGTGAATCCATGTTGACTGTTCCTGATCAAATGCTTCAAAATGGATTCCTTGAGGACCTGCTCCATGATTTTACTGGGGACTGAAGTGAGGCTGACCTGTCTGTAGTTCCCTGGGTTCTCTTTCTTCCCTTTTTTAAATATGGATACTATATTTGCCTTTTTCCAGTAGTCCAGGACTTTCCCAAGTCACTATGAATTTTCAAAGATAATGGCCAATGGCTCTGCAATCACATCAGCCAACTCCCTCAACATCCTTGGATGCCTTAGATCTGGACCTGTGGACTTGCGCATGTCCAGCTTTTCTAAATAGTCCTTAACCTGTTCTTTCACCACTGACAGCTGCTCACTCCTCCCTAATACTGTGTTGCCCCATGCAGCAGTCTGGGAGCTGATCTTGTCTGTGAAGACTGATGCAAAAAAAAATTGCTCCTTCCCATTGATTCTGTTTATCCCCAGCCTGACTGCTAAAGCCAGAGAAGTCTCGGCCAAACTCATTCTTAGTTCCCTACTGTGCAAGGCAGTTCTGGCTGACAGACCTGCTGCAGATGTCCATGCAGCCATAGATCAGGCTGTCGGCTCATGCTCCTCATTCTTGCTATCTTGAAGAAGATACTGCTTGCTGGTCACCTGTAATGTGATCCACAGTTACACATAATCAAAGAAAGAACAGTTACTTACCCTACAGTAACTGTTCCTTTTGAGATGTTGTAGTCAGTATGGCTCCCACTGTCCATCCTCACTCTTTTTTTTATGTCTTTTATGCCGGCACAAGGTGGCACAGGGCATATGCATGACCCCAACAGACAATGCTATTTTAAAAGATTCTGAGCTTGCACGCCAGAAGCCCATGTGCCTCTGCAGTGGAATCCACATTGACTACAACATCTCAACGAACCACTTAATTTAGGGTAAGTAACTGATCTTTTAATGATCGAACATATTACATGAAGGTAGAGGGCTAGATCCTCGCTTGGGTAAATTGGTGTAGGTTCTTTGAAGCTGACTTACTTCAGCTGAGGTTCTGGCTCAGAATCTGGAGGCCGTACTGATATGTGAACTGATGTGTAAATATTCATAAACTGCTTGAGTATTGCTTGAGATGTATGTGTTATTCTTGGCAAACAAAATACATATGTGAAACTACTTTTCTTCAAGGTAAGTATATTGTATAAAGCAGTGAGGCAATTATTTTTTATTTTTTTATTTTTATTTTTTTTTAAAACCATGTAGTCATCTATAGTTGTAATCATGCTCAAGATTTTTGAAATCTTGTTTTATAGGTATCCTTAATGCACTTTTGTTTGTTGGCAAAATATTCTGAGGTATTACAGCAGTTATGAAATGATTGTTGCTTTATGTCATCTTTTCTCCCTGGGAGTGAACAAGGTAGTGCTGGTGCCTTTTAGATTATATCTATCTTATCTTTTCTAGCTCTTCTAGCAACAAGAATGAATGAAGCTGGATTATATTATTCTTTTTTTAACCAGAATTGAAGTTTGTTAGTCTTTAAGGTGTGCTGATTCTTCATGAAGAACTTCTCAAGTAATATCTAGGGGTATATTTATTTTTAATTTGAAAAATTAGACTATAGTTATGCAAATTAGTTTGGATATGAGTCACAAAGTTTATTTTGTAATGTAAGCTACATATTTTTTTGGTACTTTTTCCCATAATGCTATAGAGGAAAAATTGATGTGGTACTAGTAGTTGGGGAGAGAGAGATTCCATTTTTTCTATTATCTTATAAACACACATTTAAGCTCCCTTTTAAAATCTAATTCAGTAAATATAAGCAAGAATAAAAATTAGTTTTAATTATTGCTGAAGGAATCTGTGCCACAGCACTTGTTTTACTGCAGTGTTACTATAATACAAAATCTTTGTTCTCACCACTTAATATGAAATGTGAATATAAGTATTTAAGGATTAAAAGAGGACTCCAGACACACACTACCTGAAATTGTGCGAACTCTTTAGATACGTTAACTAAAAAAAAGCACTTTGTGTGTGTGGGCAAAGATCTGGAAGTTACACAAAGCAGAGTCTGAATGTGAACACATAGGCAAACTATACTTTGAAAAATTCAATTAAGTGTCAGTTTGTAATCTCAACAAAAATGCATAATTGTTAGTTGATCCATTAGTTATTTTTAGCCAAGAGAGAATCTCCATTGATTTACACATGCAGTTTCATTCCATTTATTTAGGGGAGTGCAGACTGAACATGGGGAAATCATTACTGTAAAAACAAAAAACCCCATGACCTTATTTTTTTAAAAAGTCAAATCATGCAGAATAATTTTAAACCCCTAATAACTCAATCCAATCAAGTATTTTAAAATCTCAACAGAGTGCATATGTTGAACTCAAGGAGTGTCTTCATGCCATGTTACATGTTTCTGTCTGGAACAGCTGAAGCACTATAGTTTTGTTTTGTTCTAAAGGTAATCACTAACAGCTTTTATAATGGCAAGTAGGTTTTCTACAGAGAATACTGTTTCTTATAGCTTAGTGTTGGGTTACCTTGTTGATAGTTGTCAGAGAAGCATCCATTGGTGGAATTCTTGATGCCCACAGAACCTGTGAACTGTGACCCAACCCCAATCTGCATTATTTCTGCCAGATTACAGCGTTCACATGCACTTTTCCAGTCCTACAGAATTTTGAAGTCCCAGATTGTGAAGTTACTTTTTCTCTTTAAACTATTCTTACGTTAGTTTCATTCTTTCACTTCTCTAACACCATTAGAGAGGTTCATTTAGACATCAAGAGAAGCAGCAACAATTGTTCTAACTCAAAACAAAAACAGTTTTCTGGCCAAGTTTCTGTGACATCTTCCCATAGTCTCAAGAAGGCATGTTTCTGTTCCCAGAGAGCCTGAACCCAGGTTTGATGGAAGAATTATTCACTTTTCTCCTTGGGCAATCTTTTCTCCTTTTCTTAGCTGCATAGAATTACCTTGGGCAAATGAGTTTTGAAAATAATAGAAAATGTTCTTTCAGAGTCCTCTGTATGCTGACTTCCTGCTCCCTTCCTTCTGTATCCCTTTTCATGTGAATGTACTGAAGGATGAGATTATTGCTGTATTTGAGTTACCCACAAAAGTAATTGTTTCTTGCTGTGGGAAAATGTTTTATTCCTCAAAAGAAAACTGCATCCCATATTGGATTCAGATATTTAAATAGATTCGTTTATGAAGTTTGTTTCTTGTGAAAATGTTGGCAGTGATCATTCCTTCTTTATGTTCACAGGATTTGTTCAGGTCTGAGGGATGCTTATTTTCACAGGAAATACTTAATTTTCTCCTACCAAAATATATTTAATTTTTTTTCCCCCCCAGGCCAACTCTTATTCTGTAGATTTTCAACAGGTCCCTTAGTTTTCCCAAAATGTCGGCAGAAATGGTGGCACACTTGAGATATTGGTTATTCTTGGTATGCTTGGATGATTATCATTAAAAGCTCATGTGCCTCAAGGAAATCTTTCTGAAAGCAGTTTGCTCTCTCGTCCGGTAATTGGACCTTGGAATAAAGAAGAAGTCAGCATTGATTCCAATTCCAAAGTTTACTTTCTTATAAGTAGTTCTTGTTTCATGCAAGATCATATCTTATTCTGGATAGGCTAGTGTACATTCAGGTGCAAAAATATACAGTTACTTAAGACTTTCAGATTGTTATACAACACTGAAGATACTGGGTCTGGTGGCTGTTGGCATATTTATGTGATCCCCTATGCTAGATTATGAATGAAACCTCTTCAGTGCTGGTTCAGGTCAAATTACAAACCAAAGGTCATATGTGCAGCTGGCACAAAGCAGTGCAGCTGTACTGAAGGCACTACAAAATTCTGCACTGGCCCCAAATGTGGATAGCCTTTCCAAGTGGTTACAGGTGCTTCTGTTGCTGATAAATTTTCTTCAGTTGAGTGGATATTTTTGCATAATGAAATATGTGGGATTTGGAACACACAGTCTGTACTAGAATAATGGTAGGCAAGGAGGCAGCTAGTCAAGAATGAGCATCCACTCCAATGAGAAACAAATTTGGGGAGAGAATCTTGTGCTGAAGCTTCAAGCAGATCTTCAGGTTCATAGAAACTTGCTTTCTGGGGAATAACTACAGCTGGCCCAAGTGCAAACAGACGATATTACCGCAAACCTCAAAGAAAGGAGCTTTCTGGATACTATGTCAGGGGTCTGGTAAACCTTCTATTCCAGAAATTAGACTACTCGGTACAAAATACAACATGAAGAATTTCCATTGTTATGCCAGAACAAGCAGAGACACAAAAGCATAGAATATCAGGGTTGGAAGGGACCTTAGGAGGTCATCTAGTCTAATCCCTTGCTCAAAGCAGGACCAGTTCCCAACTAAATCATCCCAGCCAGGACTTTGTCAAGCTTGACCATAAAAACCCTTAAGGATGGAGATTCCACCACCTCCCTAGGTAACCCATTCCAGTGCTTCACCACCCTCCTAGTGAAAAAGTTTTTCCTAATATCCAACCTAAACATCCCCCACTACAACTTGAGACCATTGCTCCTTGTTCAGTCACCACTGAGAACAGCCTAGATCCATCTTCTTTGGAACCCCCTTTTGGTTAGTTGAAAGCAGCTATCAAATCCCCCTTTGTTCTTCTCTTTATAGGTTGTATGACCGATGCGTTCTTACTCAGATGAGATCAAGACCTTCTCTGTGTGTGAATTTTCACGGATTCCTTTAGTGCCGTGACCAAGATATGAAAAAGAACTATTTTGGTTGCTCTGACATGGTCATATTATTGGTGGTTTTCCAGTCATCTGGATGTGGCAGTAGAAGCTCCTGTACAGTGCCAAAATGCAGTTGAGCTCCATCTCAGTAGCACAGGGGTGGGCAAACTGCAGCCTGTGGGACCTTTTAATCCAGCCCTTGAGCTCCCACTGGAGAGCAACGTTGGGAGCTTTCCCTGCTCCAGTCGAGGAGTGGGGTCGGGGGCTTGCCTTGCTCCACTCCGTGCAGTTCACAGAAGTAGGAGCAGCCAGGGAGCTCCGCATGCTGCCCCCCACCCCAAGTGCCAGCTCTGCAGCTCCCATTGGTTGGAAACCGTAGCCAGAGCAAGCTGCGGGGGCCGTGCCTGCGGATGGGGCAGTGTGCAGAGCGTTGTGGCCCCACCTCTGGAGGGAGGATGGCCCGCTGTTTTCAGGAGCCACTTCGCGTAAGAGCCACCCAGATCCTGCACCCTTGAGGGGCCCCCTGCGCCTCTTCTCCCCCTGCCCTACTTGCCCTCCAGACCCTTTGATCCCAGCCTGGGTCACCCTCCTGCACCCCAAACCCCTCATCCCCTGCTCCACCTCAGTCTGCACCCCCAGCCAGAGCCGCTCCTCTCCCGTGTGCCCCAATCCCCTGTCCCAGCCGAGAGCCCCCTCCGAACCCTCCATCCCAGCATGGAGCACCTTCCTGCATCTCAAACCTTTCACCCCCATAACCCCAGAGTCTGCACCCCCAGCTGAAGTCCTCCAACCCCTGTGCACCCCAATCCCCTGCCCAGCCAGCCCTCCATACAATTTGCATACCGAGATGTGGCCCTCAGGGCATAAAGTATGTCCATCCCTGCAATAGCAGAATCAGTCTTTTGGACCTGGATTCTTATCAACTGCCCGGGAGTTGACTTACACTGTTTGCCTAGTGTGACAGAATGCAGGGGGTGAATAGGTGAGCCTGTGCTCTGATCACTCAGATGTTAATTAGTTCCCATTGAGAAAGCTGATGGGGATAATTAAACAGTCAGGGTGGCTGGCTGGGAGCCACTTGGCCCCTCAGCCCAAGGCTAACAGAGGCAAGATGGAAGTGCTAAGGTTTGGGGGCAGAGGGAACTAGGACTAGTTGAGCCCAGTTACGTAGTGGCCTTGGGAGGAAGAGGTGTTTCCCTCAGGTCTTAGGGAGAGGGCCAGAAATCACAGTGATGATGTAAATACTGTTGCACAGGGATTGTTTTGGAAATGGTGGAGGGAATTTAAAGTAAAAGGGTACAGTGAAGGCACAATCACTGAAGCCTATGCAGTTTCTGCTGGGAAGAAGGCAGGAAAGGAGCCATGCCAGATTACATCAAGGAACTACATATACTTGGTTACAAAAGTCTCCTGTGTGGAAAGCATAGGCATTGACAAGATTTCACTGTGGCCCATACATAAAGGTTTTAATCCTATTTCTTCATGGATTCAGGATGTGTTCAGCTGTTTCGGTGACCTTTGAAAGAAAGGCCTGGTAGTATTATAACAAACTGTAGTCAGCTGCCATATCAGGATTCATTAGTGTTTACCAAATGTACCATTTACATTTTTTTGAAGCGGTTATTACATGCTTACGGGCCTAGATGGGCTTCAGATATAGTTGCTCATTCTTACTTGTTTATAAAGATTCTGTTCCTCGTTTGAACTGCATTAGTTTGAAAAGCAAGCAAGTTACATTCCTGCATTACTGATCTTATGCTTACTGCTTTCCGTAAGGATAACGTGGTTTGTGGGCCGTACCAGATAGTCTTTCCTGAAGTGGCGTTGTATTTTCAAACTTATAAACTTGATGAGGTCTTAGCATCATAACAATCTTTGCTAAACAGATGAAGATCTGGCTCTTGTCCCAAAGAACGTAAATCTAAATTTAGATGTGACACCATGAATGAGAATAACATACAATAGGTGAATAGGATATGGTAGGACACGTGCAGACTTTTCAATGTGCCAAGGGTTGCTTGACCCCTAGTTCTGCCCCAAGCCCCGCTCCTACTTGCTCCCTTTTCCCAAGGCCTCACCCCTGCCCCGCCTCTTCCTGCCCCATTCTGTCCCCTGTCCCAAGTGTGCCATGCCCTTGCTTCTCCCCTCTTTCCCCTCCCCAGCTGATTGTGGCCAGCGGGAGGTGCTGATCGGCGGGGCCCGCCAGCCGGTGGGAGGCGCTGGGAGGGTAGAGGGCAGCTGATGGGGAGCTGCCAGTGGTTGACCCACCATTTTTTCCCCGTTCTCTAGCCCTACAGCACCCATAGAGTTGGCGCCTATGAAGTAGGACAAGACTTGCAGAGTACAACAATGACAACAGTCTTACAGGGAAGAACATTGGATATATAAGTTATGTGGAATAGTTTATCTCTTAGGTTTAGCACTCAAGGGTAATAAATACAATCTGTTTTTCAATGCAGAATAATAAAATACAATTTCAGTATTGTTTCAAATATATTGTGTTCTCTCTCTCTCTCTCATGGGCACATTGTTATAGATATTACATATATATTAGTTCTTGCCTAAAGAATATGAACTGAAAAGTAATTGTTTGGTATCTTTTAACCAAAAAAGTAGTCATGGTCAGTAGATTCCAAATATGCAATATTGGTTTTTATTTTCAGAAGTCAATTTTTCAGAAAACTACCTTTTGGGCACAGGCCAAGTATGGAACATTTTGTTCCCAAGGTTAGATTTTTAAATTATTTTTTAAATAAATCATTGGTGAGTGAATGAAAATGGGAAATTTTAATTGAAACCATTCTCTATCCGCAATAGCTTTTGTTCCTATGTTAATGCTATGGTAATATGACACAAATTCTTTAAACACTTAAGTAACTGAAGCTTTGTCCAGCTTACATTTGTCTGTTTAATTCCTGTTGAATGATTTTCATATTACTATAATCTTTGTAGTGTTTCGGGCACATTTGAGGGGGGGAAGCCCTAATTAGAGTAGGAATATTTTCATTGTTGTACAGTGTTTCTCTCTCAGTTGCAAAGCTTTAACTCAGGACTGCTGGGTAGGGGGGCAAGTGGGGCAATTTGCACCAGACCCCGGAGGGGCCCCCACAGGAATATAGTATTCTACAGTATTGCAACATTTTTAATGGCAGGGGCCTCCGAAATTGCTTTGCCCCAGGCCCCCTGAATCCTCTGGGTGGCCCTGCTTTAACTACCTTTCAACTTTACAGTAGAGTAGTCACAAGCACATATATCAAATTGCTTTCTTCTCTGCATGGTGGGTTTGAAATAGGATCCTTGGTGTAAGTGTTTATTTAAGGGTGGAGCTTCAAATTATGTCTGATATCAGGATGAAGCAAATGGAAGATGTAAGAGTGCCCTCTTGATTTCCCTTTTTTCTCCACCCCCGCCCAACTTTGTTTTTAAACCTTCATCATTCTGAGGAAGTTATTTTTCTAAGCTTGCTTCTAAAGCCTGTTTTCCATCATAATTCAGATTTCATCTGCCCTACTGCACACTGGTAAGCATAATTGCAACTACACATATATAAAATGAGGGGGTCTAAATTAGCTGTTACTACTCAAGAAAGATTAAGTGGGGGATACGATTGAGATCTATAAAATCATGACTGGTGTGGAGAAAGTAAATAAGGAAGTGTTATTTACTCCTCGTAACACAGGAACTAGGGGGTCACCAAATGAAATAAATAGGCAGCTGGTTTAAAATAAAGGAAATATTTTTTCACAGAATGCACAGTCAACCTGTGGAACTCTTTGCCAGAGGATGTTGTGAAGGCCAGGACTATAACAGGGTTCAAAAAAGAAATAGATAAATTCATGGAGGATCGGTCCATCAATGGCTATCAGACAGGATGGGCAGGGATGGCAGGTTTGCCGGAGGATAGGAATGAGTGACAGGGAATGGATCACTTTGTACCTGTTCTGTGGGCAGTGGTTCTCAAAGTGGGGTTTGTGAAATGTTACGGGGGTTCCCGGGAAAAAATTCCCTAATGGTGAACAGAGCTGTCCCTGGGGACCCCGGATAGCATGGGGCCAGCAGCCCGGAGCCCTTGGACTTCCAAGAGCTAAGCAGATCAAAACAAGCATATCTATCACACTGCAGAGATTTAAACTTCAAGACTCCTTATAAGAAATTGAAAGGGAGGTGGATATTTTTTGCTGTTTTTAAAATTAAATAGGCAGCTAGTATTGTTTTTAAAATTATTATGAAGAACAAATTTAAGCTTTGTTTGTTTGACTGGACTGCTCAAGACCTGAATGCTTGTGTAGGAGGAACTCTTTGAGTTGTCTTCTGAAATACCTTCATGCTGTGTCACATCTGATACTCCTTGATGAAACATAGGAGCCTTATCTTATAACAGGCTTATTCAAAGTGATACGAGCTTCAAAAGTGAGATCTTGGAAGAGTGTTGCTGTTTTCATAATTTATTAAAAATACTGTAATGATAAATAATAGTGTGTAATAAGCATGTCATAAAAGCAAATTTTATATTTCCAGGATCACTGCTTTTATAATTTATACTCAAGCAAAGGAGAAAATCCCTGGAAATATTCATTTTTAGGAGGGGGTTTGCGAGACTTGACATTTTAGTGAAGGGGGTTCACAAGTTGTTGAAGTTTGGGAACCACTGCTTTAGGGCACCTAGCATTTGCCCACTGTTGGCAGACCGGATACTGGGCTAGATGGACTTTTGGTCTGATCAGATGGCCATTCTTATGTTCTTAGTACTGCATTACTCCAGCTTAACACTGATGTAACTCTATGAAAACTGGGTTGGAAAACTGTTTCAATGTGTGGTTTTTTTCACTAGATTTAAGCTAAAGTTAATTGGCCTTTATTTTGTGCCTCCTGTCTCTCATGAGGGTTGCTGAATGTATTACCTTAAGTTCCCTAAATTTGTGCACTTTGACTTATAAAGAAGGAATCCTTTTTTCTGAGTACAATGGTAATTGCAAAATGAATTACACAAAATTAAAAGTAATCTTTCTTAGTTATTTATGGATCATTTACTCTCAGGACTTAATATACTTTTTTAGAAACTTTAAATATAAATTTTGGACTTGGAAGAACATTTGCTATAAATACATGATCTATCAAATGTTTGGTTGTTTTTTTTTTTTTTGTAGCTATGTATATTCTGGGTATTCTGGCAATATTTTTGTGATCTCAAAGTAGGAATCATCCCTGCTGATTTATGCTGCTGGAAACTGACAGCTATAAAGAGGACACACACGATGATATATCACTTAGCTACAATACATTGCACCAGTATTTCAGTGAATAAAGCATCTTGTCCCCTCAGCATGTATAATCTTTGCATTGGCATCATTTATATTGTGCTGTAGTTTGGTTGTATGGCTGTTTTCTGATATTTGTAACTTATATGTCAAAACTCAGCCTGAAATGAATTTAAACAAGAATGGCATCATCATCAGTGTCTTTCACAAAATTTTAAACTATCTTTTTATTACAAGTTTTAGCTAAAAGTTTTAGATACCCTTTTGGGATGCATTTTATACACTTTTTTGTTTCCATGTAATTAAAATTAACTGTAACTGTTAACATTTTAAATGTAGGATAAGCCCTTATTACTAAAAATGCAAATAACTTCCTGCTGAGGTACTGAAGTTTAAATGCAGCTTACTGCACTTGTGCATCTTTTTTGTCTTACAGATATGTCTTAATTGTACACTATTTACACAATCAACTAGATAATAAATCTAATTGAGGCATTCTCTTTCTGATGCATCTCCAAATAAATATTTACTTAAAATTAAATATATTTGGAATAGCTCAAAGGAATCATTGTACCATAGTAACCTTTTCAGTTGTTTCTGGCAAATTCAGAAACAACTGTGAAAGTTTTCAGGTTAAGGTTGAGAGTGGAGCTTCATGAAACACTTGCACTGAGCAAAACTAGCATACTTTCCCCCAACCTCTGACCCTTCTCTTGAATGCTTAGCCTCTCTTTGTACAATGTTTTGTGTAACTCTTTAGGTCATACATTGTATACAAGATTTTGAAAATTCAAAATATTTAAAATTAATTTTTTTCTCCTTTGTTAGTAAAATTATTGCCAGAGGTGAAATAGTTTTCACCAGCAACACTGCCTTTGTTTTGTATGTTGCAATTCTAGAGATTTGGGTCACAGGACAAGAAGAGCTAAAGGAGAAGTGGTAATTTAATCAATATTCCCTTATATAGCAGAAACAGCTTGAATATGGATTGCAAGAATACTGAAATGAAATCAAATTGTCAGATAAATTGTTCATTATTTTTTATTTTATTACCAAAAATGGTTTATTTTTCATTTAAAGATGGGTGATGGCTGGAGGAGTTGTATGTGGGCTACAGTGAGATTGTGCAAAGGAAGAAAATCATTTCATAAAAGGAGAATCAGTTTCTTCTGCACCTAGGACTTCTGTGTATGTAAATATTGTAGGATAAAGCTCTCTAGTTTTCTTAAGAAAACACAACTTCTTGAACATCTGCTGAGGTTGGTGTCCGTAAGCAGCAAGATAGTGTTGAGTTTTCTGGAGGGAGGTTGGTTGTTAAATGAGGGCAGGACCTCCAACTAATTAGGGGTTTGTATTTAGAAGTTCGTGTGCACTGAATCAGCATGCATGTATGTGGGCAAAGGAATGAGATGGTGGGGAGGAGTGTGTGTGTGTGTGTGTAATTTGGTTGCAGGACAAAAGGTTGGGTGGGTGGTGAGAACCACATTTGAATTATACTTCGTAATTGCATTATGGGCTATAGAGGGATGGAGCATATATGGTTATTGCTGAGAATAGAAGACAGATGTAACTTTAATTGATAGTAGGCTATCACAGGGATCTTTGTTAGTAGCTTTGGAAGGAAGCCGTACTTTTGTCCCTTTAAATATGTGTTCTGCAGTTACTTCTGAGCACTTCACAGACTGTAAGGTTTTATCATCCCAACATCCTTGTGAGGCAGAGCGGTGGTATTATCCTCACTTCCCAGATAGAGTTTTGGGGCATAAAGATTTAAATGCCTTGCTCAGCATCACACACGAAGTCTGTTGAAGATCATGAACAGAACTCATATCTTCTGAGTCCCATACATGATGGATCTCTGCATCTTAGCATCAATATACCTTGAGTAGAGGTGTATGGAGTATCAAGCAGGTTTCTAGAAGATAACTGGAATTTTACTAAGATTTGTTTACTTTTTTTTGGTTAATCTCCTGTGTAGCAAGATGAGCAATGGTACATAGAGAGCTGCAGCAAGGGTAACAACATACGTTAAAAAAAAATGTGCATATAGATTTCCCATTCTCTTACTAATAGGTTAAAGCAGCCAGGAAAGGAAACATGTATTTGGAGCCTAAAGAATAAGGTTTAGGATTCCACCTGTATTTCTAGGGCAAGGTCATTTCAGCGCAAAGTAAAGTAAAGAATGCTTGGTAAAAGTAAGGATCACAGAAGGCAATGATCCTGAGTCCTTGAGAGAATAACCTGCAAGAAGTGCTAGCTATGATGGAAGAATGTGGAGTGACACACACACACACACACACACACACACACACACACGTTCAAGAGTATCATGTACTAGCATCAGCCAGTTTGAAAAGAAAAGCCAATACTAGCACCATTGGATTTTTCTACCTAAATCCAAAGGACAGCAGCACAGCAGTCTGTTTTTTGTGTAGAAAAAGCTCTGGTAGAGAGAAGAAACATTAATAGAGATAACTGTTCAAATAAGCCACTTGAGAAATAAGCATGCAGAATTGGGGTAAGCATTTGCACAGCATGCAGCAGAGTAGATGGTGAACGTAAGTGAAATTGGGAGTAGATTAGGAGCAAGACTAGACATCCCATTGTGTGACAACCATTATTATCCCTTTACTCATGCCTATTCTTCTATATAGTGGTATGGAAAGAAGTACTGTGATGAAGGCTGGTGCCGCAGATAAATTGTTTCAGATGATATAACCTACTTTTTCAAGAAATAGTTGAAAGAAAACAAAATATAGCATAAACCCCTCTAGTATGGATGATTAATACAAAATTGGCCAAAGTGCTGGTGATGAACATAAATAATTGTAGTCAATAAGAAGCTAAGAATTTCTGGAAGTTTCAGATTATGTAGTTCCAAGTAACAAATTTAAAGGAAAAATTGATTCTTCGAGCAGTGTCCCTGTGGGTGCTCCACTGTAGGTTTGTCTGTGTCCCTGCGCTGCTGATTGGAGAACTTCAGTAGCAGTGTCCGTTTGGCCCGCACATGCAGTGTGTTTCCTCTTGCTGCACCGTGAAGCTAGTCTCTGTGCACATAGGTTAACAGTCCTCAGTTCCTTCTCAACTACCCCTTCTAGAGACGGCACTTTAGTTGTCCATTCATGTGTCATTAATTCTTTTACAATTGCTATTTTTTAGCTTCCTTTGAAGCCTCTTTGTGACTTGTTCTTTGTCCATCCCTGGATGGATGCAGGGGAAAGAGACCTCCTGGATGAGTAAGCACCAGTTCTCCTGGCTTCAAGAAATGCTGCACTTGTAGTAAGGTGGCCTTGGTTGCGGACAAGCACTCCCAGTGCATCCATTGTTTTGGTGAGGGCCATAGCCAATTAAAGTGTTCCCTCTGCTCCAGCCAAAATCCCGTAAGGATAGAGAGCTTGGCCAAAAATTATCTTTATGGACGCAGCTCTCCGACCAGCTTTCTGGCGGGCATGAGGCTTCCCCTCAGGCTTCAACTTGGAAGGATAGTGGGTCAAAAAAGAGACTGGGAAGTCCTCTCACTGAGTCTAGGGATAGCAAAAGCAATTGCTGTCTTGCTTAGTATCATCTGCACCAACACCACAATCGGGCATCACAATGACATCTTGTACTGCTGGCAGGCCCGTGGACTCTTTGGGCAGAGGCACCAAATTTTCTCTACTGAGAGATAAGGGCAAACACCCTAGAAAAATGCTTCTGGTATGTGAGTCGACATCAGTACTGCCATTGACAATAGTCCACCCAGAAACGGAGAGACTGGTACAGAGAAGGTCTCCATCTCCCCCGGCACCACGATGCGATGATCGGTAGTGGCAGAATTCCACCAGGTTGGTGACCTGAGCATGATGGAGGTACCTGGCTCTACACGCTTGGATACCGATGTCATGATACTGAGTCTTTGCCGGGCATGGGGAATATTCTTGCAATCATGCCCATCCCCCTGTCAAGTGAGCGGTCAGATAGTGAGCGTGAGAAGGTTTCACAGTACTTTATCCCAAGCTCCATATGAGACCCACTATCAACAGGATCTGGGAATATACCCACAGATGGCACCACTGCCATCTTGTTATGGCCACCCATGGGCAATTCTGCTAACCCCTATGCCATCACAACGGCTGTACTAAGATCCTTGGGAACACACTGACAGCATTTAGGACCTCAGAGCCTTGGGAATCAGAGGAACAAGAAGGGGACGTGGAGGAGGTGGTAACACCTAAACCTATATCCGCCTCTTTCCCAGACAGAGCGGCCATGCCTTCACCACTGTCCATGGCAGATGACTTCTGTTTATTCTAGAAGCTGGCAAAAAGCATAGCAGACACCTTTCACATACCACTGGAGGAGGTCAAAGACACACACCACCAGCTCACTGATATCCTCCAGTCTTCGTCCTCCTCGAAGATTGCCCTCCTGATCAATGAAGCCATCTAAGATCCTGCTAAAACAGTGTGACAAAACTCTGCATTGGTAGCCCTGATGTGCAAGTGTGCAGACAAGAAATACAATGTCCGCGCAAAGGAATCAGAGTTCCTTTTCTCCCACCTGCCACTCATTTCCATCATGGTGGATGCTGTAAACTCTCATGGCTGACCACATAATTTCAGGGCAACACCCTGCAACAGGGAATGGAAGTGCCTCGATATCTTTGGCAGGCATATTCCTCTGCAGTCTTGCAATTTCATATCGCCAATTACCAGGTGCTCACGGCATCATACTATTACATGAATTTCAATAAACTGAATGACTGTTGATAAGCTTTCAGAGATCACTGGGAATCCTTCAAGGCCATCATTCAGGAGGGACAACTGGTGGCAAAAATATTGCTGCTTTCAGACCTTGATGCCACCGACACAGCAGCAGATCCATCTCCACGGCTGCGGTGATGATACAGGAATCATGACTCCACTTGTCTACACCTCCTTCGGGAACCTCGACAACAGTGGAGGACCTCTCCTTCAAGAGTGTCAATCTCTTTGCTGGGAAGACCGACTTCTGCCTCTAACCTTGAAGGATTCCAGGGCCACCCTCAAGTTGCTGGGAAGCTACACACTGCGGCAGAGGAGACGACATTTTTAGTCCCCAGTCCCAACACACAGCTTGTTTGTCTAGGTTTCCATCACAGCACCATTATGAGCCACAAATTAAAAAGGGAAAATTCCCAAAACATAAGCTGTTCGGTCCACAGTTTTCGACCCAGCCCCCTGCCTCTAAGCACCAATTTGATGGGCAGGTCGAGATGCTGCAAGTCCAGTCCCTATTACTGTCTATGACCGTGCACCCATTTGGCCATGCTTGTCAGTGTTCCGCAGAGCCTGGGAATGCATAATGTTGGACAAATGGATCAGACAATCTCTAGGATCTGGGTACTCCATCCACTTCACCTCTCTATACCCTCCAAAATACCTTTCCCCGTCCCTCTTCAGGGACCCTTCTCACGAGAGTCTACTACAACAGGAGATAGATTGACTCCTCCAGTTAGAACCAGCACCTCAACATCTATGAGGCAAGGGGTTCTACTGTCATTACTTCCTAATTTCTAAAAGGAAGGTATGTTGGAGACCCATACTGGACCTCAGAGCTCTGAACAAGTTTGTGAAAGCTCAGTAGTTCAAGATGGTCACCTTTTATTGACTATCATTCCATCACTGGAACAAAGACACTGGTTTTCAACCCTCGAGCTACTTCAATATTTGAATATTACCGTCTCATAGATGATTTCTCAGATTCACTATGGGACACGGCCATTACCAATAGAGCATCCTCCCCTACGGACTCTCATGAGCCCCGAGAGAATTTTCCAAAGTTTTCCTTGGTATCCATTAATCTACTCTTGCAAGTGATAATGATCTACCCTTACTTGGATTATTGTTTCCTCAGGGCCCGATTGCGCCAGGAAGCTCATGGAGCCATGACACCATGATGCACTTGTTTACAGAACAGGGCTTTCAGTGCAACCCCTGGAATTAATTGGGGCCGACCAGGATGCTCTACAAGCTGAAGCCTTACTACCTCAATACAGATTCCTATCCCTGGTCTCACTCATAGACATGGCTCAATACAGTCCTCAAGTACCAGCCAAATTCTGCCTCCAACTGCTGGCATATGGCAGCAGGCACGGCCCTGATACCGCATGCCAGACTTCACATGTGATGCCTCCAACGAGGGTTCATTTTAGTTTACAGACTGAAGAGAGACAGTCTGGAAAAAACACTGTCACTGCCTACCAGGATCAAAAACTCCTTGGACTGGTGGAGAAAGCCAGCCAATGTATGCGAAGGGACCCCCTTCCCACAGACATCTTCATCGCTCATAAGATGGGACGCACATTTAAACAGCCTCACAGCGCTAGGCAGATGGACACCTGCAGAGAGATCTCTACACATCAATCTCCTTGAACTGAGAGTGGTCAGAAATGCCTGTGTCCATTTCCGCCTGCTGATAGCAGGATCATGTATGAAGATCCTAACAGACAACATAGCCAGCTTGTACAACATCAGCTGCCAGGGAGGAGCCAGGTCGCCCTTCCAGTGCATGGAAGCTATTAGACTATGGAACTGGTGCATCTCTCACAATGTCACCTAGTCTGTGGCTTACCTCTCAGGCATGCAAAACTTGATAGTGAACAACCTCAGTCCCAAATTCCTGCATGATCATGAGTGGGAGATGCATCTGCCAGTACTCCGTGACTTGTTCACACGATGGGGAACACTGTCTACAGACCTGTTCGCCACTTACCAGAAAAAGAAGTGTCCATGCTACTGCTCCAGAGCGGGGATGGGATAGCACTCTCTGGCTGATGCTCTTCTCCCCGGGACAAGGACTTTCTTTATGCCTTTTCCTGTTTCTTCTATTGCTGAAGATTCTGCTAAACTTAAAAAGGGATGGAATTAATATCATCCTGTACACATTCCACAAGATCACTCTCCTCATCTGTTGCCGCCTTCAGGGATATCGCTATCTCAGAGATCTGCAGGGTGGCGACATGGGCGTCAATCCACACCTTCACAGAACTCTATGCCATCATTGGAGACTGTGGCTCCGATGCCATCTTCGGCTCCATAGTACTGTCATCTGTAATTGACCTGATTCCGAAATGCTAGCTCTCCAAAACAGGTACTGCTTGGGAGTCACAGTGGATCATTCGTAGGGACACTGCTCAGAGAAGAAATTACTCATATTGTGCATTAACAATGGTTCTTTGAGATGTGCGTCCCTGTGGGTGCTCCACAACCTGCCCTCCTCCCCTCTACTTTGGAGTTTTCATTTGGCTCTGCGGTAGAAAAGGAACTGAGGATGGTTAGCCCCCTGCGCATTGGCTAGCCTTGTGGCGCAGCACAAAGAGAGAGAGAGCGAGTTCGCGCATGTGCGGGCCTAATAAACATTGGAGAACTTCGGTAGCAATCAGCAGCGCAGGGATGCACAGACACCTCCACTGGAGCATCCATAGAGGCGTACCTCTTGAAGACCCTTGTTACTCACCTTGTGCAGTAACTTCTTCTTTTCCACCAAAGGGGTCCTAGACTGTTAAAATCATTCCAAGCTTTGCTGTCCAAGATTTTGAGATAATCTAAAATAAAATATTGTTGAAATATGTGAACTAGTGAACTTCATGTGTGTTATTTTGCAGTGGATTTGCTTTCCTTTTCAGTACACTTCAGCTAAAGGTGATGAACCCTTGTCTGTTAGCAAGCAGTGCTGTGAAGCTTTGAAAAGAGCTTCATTTCATGTAGTATATTGGAAAAGCGTTACGCCAAAAATGCAGAGTCTCTTCCTTTTGTCTTAATTTAATAATGATTTGTATAGCTATTCTTTGCAGGCTTGAGTTATTGTGTATTCAGTAAATAACACTTAACTCTGCAGTGAAGACATAACCCTAACTCAGGTGATTGGCCCTTTGATCAGCCTAGCCCAGGTGTGAGCAGCCATATTTGCAAAGCTGGACCTAAGTTAAAATATTCTTGCTGGTGCTGCACTCACCTGTGCTTCACTAAGATTTCTAGGGATATGTGCCATGGTTCTTCTATACTGTAATAATACAAGCTGCTTTAGCAGTGATTTTGGGAGGCTTTGTCTGTCCTGGGCATGTGCAAATTGCAGGAAGTCACTGAAGGACTATCAGCCCTTGCGTGATGGGAGCCCGTGTCCTTACTGCAAAGTAGGTAAGTTATCAGCCAGAGTGAAGCAGGCACTTCAGCTTTAACCCTATCCCCATCTGGCCCAGCCAGCCTGGGTTTAAAGTCCCCACCAAACTTGATGGGAGGGTCTGTGTGTGGATGGGATGGGTGTTAGGAGCACCACCGAAATAAGAGTCCAAACTCTGCAGCGAAGAGACACCCTCAGAAACAAACCAATGTGGCATGTTAGTGGGGTTTTGCATTGTAACTGGTTTATATCTGCTGACAGCAGGGCATAAGTAACTAACTTGAGTTTGTACAAAATAGAAATACACGTCTCTCACAAAACTCTTACTCAAATGGGAAAGTTCCAAATATTTACATACATAATGAGAGACAGATCTCGCTAGCTTTTAAATCTTTAGGAAGCATATGGTTAGAGTCATAGATCTTTAAATGTTCTTTGTTATTGATTAGTGAAATAAATTTTCATTATGCGTATACATTGAATTTTGACATCAACCTCAACTAAAGTGTTCTTTATTGCAAATACTGCATTAGGGTTATAGTTTCTTGATGCATTGCGTCAACCCCCATTAGTTACTTGAGGTTGCAGAAAGAAGGATTTCAATCTTATTTTTCTTATCTCTGGCCTTCATTGTAGCCCACTAATTGTGCCAAATTGTTGATGTCTTACCATAGTAACCAACCAGGACCTACTACAGCCAGCAAACTCATTCTACTTTAGCTTAATAGATCATGAGTAGCATCTCTCCTCCCTCCACCACTCCCGGACAAATAAAACAAAAGAATTAGTATCTAAAGGACAGCACCTTTGACAGTGTAACAGCATGTAGTGCCATGCTATTTACAGATGGAACTTAAGTTTCCTCAGTAGGAACCTAAAAATATGACTTTATAGGCCAGAAACAAGAGAGCTGCCTACTGAGCTACAGGGGCAATCTCTCTCTCAATTCTACAGACTATATAGAGGACTTTCTAATATACTGTACTGAGAGTCAAAAAGTTCTTGACGAGTAACATTTCCCCCCGAGAATAAAGATCAGGTAGGTTATTCTTTTAAGTCACCAACATTTGACTTATGTTTAGCGATTTTTGTTATAGTTTTGTTTCATTCCTATGATAGTGTATGATGGTTATATAGGCAACACCGACATAAATTTGAAGCGTTTTCTGTATAATATTTTCATGGGAATTATGGTTCCTTATGTTATAGTATAAGGGCTGGCCAGATGGCCCCTACATTTTGTAAATATGTTTATTGGCTTTAAGTGGGTGCCTGATGTATGTAAGGTTGCAAAACTGTATATGGATATTGTGATTGCATCTACATAGACAATCAAGTCAAGTGTTTTAGACTGTGTCATAGCTATTCAACAGCTGAGGGAATGGTATTATGCAAATCCATGAGGGAATGAAGCAGACCTTGCTGATGGGTGAAGCCTGCAAATATGTGGCCTACCTCTTCTAACTGGCTGCAGCGGCAAAGGTGGGAGGCATGAAGGCCCCATTAGCATCATTAGCAGCACATCTGATCATTACAGATATGAAGCGATTGAGCCTCCCCTGAAGGTAGTGTGGAAGGCTAAAACCAGGGGGCTAGATTGTTGAATCTGTCATGAGGGGGAGGCCTTGGCTATATTTGAACTTGTTCTTGCCACCTCGTATACGACCTGGAGGCAGTATTGAGATTCCTTAGGGGAATTGTCTAAATGAGCCTGCCATGAGCAAAGGTTTGGTGGATTAAACATCTTTAAATGGATATGGCATAACTAACTTGTTTGTACAAAACAGAAATACACATTTCTCCCACAAAACCCTCACTCAGATGGGAAGGTTCCAAATATTAACATACACTTTCGTGAATGAGAGACAGATCTCTTTCTGTCTTTAGTGTGTGCTTACTTTATTTTTTTATTTTCACACATTGACCACTTTTCGTAGTTCTTTTTTTTTTTAACGTAGAAATTTTCTGTTTGCGCCTTGGATTTTTTTGGAAGCTTGAAGGAAATACTTCAGCTTTTTTCTTAGCAACTCGTTATAAGTTGGTGTCTGATAAATTTGAAACCCTGGTTGCCATAAGGTTGGAGAATGTATGAAGAGCTTTCTTAAAAGGAGTGAAATTGACATGATATGTCACTGCTACCCACGGAAAAACAAACAAACACTGTAACTGACTAGAGATTTGTTAGTATCACTTGGCATTTGTTGCTGTAGTCTACCAGATTAATGAGTCTGCAGATTCAGAGAGCACTATGTTGGTTCACATTCCATATTGAGATAGTTTTCCCCAATATATAGCTAGTATTGATATAAGTTGGAGCAAGAGGTTTTTTGTTTTGTTTTTCATATCCAGTGCATAACTTCAATCTGATCTTCAATTACAGAAACCATCTTCAAACTGACATTTCTTTATTTCCATTAAAAACATTTGTGACTGGAGAAGTTTTCTCATAGTGCAGTTCCATTGACAATCCATTATTATTCTGCCACCTTCCTATATTGAGCTATTTGTAAGTCTGTCATTGGAGTTAGAAGGAATATTTTTATTGATATTTGTGTTTACATCTGTCCTGAAACAAGGACTTTTTTAATAATGGGAAAGGAAAGTTGCATACTTTATAGCTTTTAAAAATAAATATACTTGATAGTTGGTTGAAGGAAGTCTCTCTCCCCTTCTGGTTGTCTGTGGAAAATACATGAATGTTGTCATAGTTTAGGGCAGTGATCGGCAACCTGCGGCACGCATGCCAAACATGGCATGTGAGCCGATTTTGAGCGGCACGCAGCTGCCTGCCGCAGTCCTGGCCCCCAGCCCCCCTCAGCCCCCCCCACCCCCAACGCTCTCCTCTGCTGGGGCAGGAGGCAGAAGCTTGGTTCTGCGGCAACCAAACTTCCCTCTCCCCCACTTCCCACAGTATGGTGCTTTCCTGCCCCGCCCCCTCTCCTTCACTGTGCCAATCAGCTGATTGCCCTAGTGAGGGGGAGTGGGGAAGAGCAAGAGCATGCAGGCAGTTCCCTAGAGGGGACAGAGAGAGGTAGGGACGGAGTCTTGGGGAAGGGGGTGGAACAGGCATATCTCTTCCAGCCCCCTGCCATGAGCCACTCAGGGCAGGGGGCTGGGAGCACCCCTACGGGCCAAGCACCCCAGCCTTCTGTCCTAATCGCCCCCCCACACATATCGCCTTCCGTCCTATACCCCCCAGCCCTCTGCCCTGACCCACCCACACTCAGCATTCTGCCCTGCAGATCCCTCAGCCCTCTGCCCTGACTCTTGAACCCCCACACACCTCCAGCCTTCTGCCCTGACCCCCCCCACACTCAGCTTTCTGCCCTGCAGCCCCCATACCCCCCAGCCCTATGCCCTGACCCTTGAACCCCCTCACACACACAGCCTTCTACCCTGCTCCCCCATACTCCCAGCCCTCTGCCCTGAACCCCGCCCACCCCAACACACACCCAGCCTCACAGTCAGAAGAATGCTGACATGGTCTTTCAGAAATCAGGTAACAATGGTATAGGAAAACACACTGCATTCATCAATAATTACTAGTATGCTGCAACTGCAGCTAAATGAACTTTAAGGATAAATGCACAAGCCTTTAAAGTATATTGTTCTCACAGCAAAATGACCAAGTATTCTACAATTGCTTAATAACATAGTAAAAGCATCCTGACTGGTTACTAACTTAGATTAGTTATTAATTAAATTACACAATGTTTTAATATCGTGTGCTGCAAAGAGCTGCAGGAGGCACATTAAAGAACCACTTGCGGCTCCTGAGTGTCACTGAATTAGAACATACCAGTGAATATGGCTGTAAAAGTTAAATAAAAAAAAAAGTTGAGGTTGATATTCTATAGCTTCAAATCATTAGAAATGATGCAGTGAGGTAGAGATGAAAGGGGGAAAAAATCTAATATCTTTAAACAGTGTAATCTGAGACCACAAAAACTAAAATACCTTAATTATAGTAATATCATGGTGTCACTACAGGGCTGAGTTAAACTGTGCATTTCTGTATCTTTTATGTGTTTCGATTTCTTTTAAATTTAACTTCAATTCTGAATTTCATGCATTTATAATGCTAGGTTTTGTGATAATTTTAACACCCCTGTAATTTTATAACTTGAATTACAGATACATACAACCAATCATTACTTTTTGTCTTTTCTGGGAATATTCTACAGTTAAATGAAAATTCAGAAAAGCATTATTTTGAGTCCTGTGCAGTGTTGTCCTTTGAAAAATTCTGTGCTCTTACAAGGTGTTATGTTTAAACTAACAACACTGTTTTTTGGACTGCAGTATTTTTTCTGCATGACGATCGTATCTTTGACATCTTTGTATCAAACAGTGAAACAAGGAACTCTGTAGTTAAGGATTTCCTCCATAATATACTGTAATATTCAGTTGTCATATTTAAAATAACTTTAGAAAAAAGAAAAATCAACAGAAATGATCTAATATTATAGGATGAATTATGGAACTAAAGTTCAGTTGTACAGAACATGCAGTACTGTAGTCTAAATTGTTTTAATCTATTGTATTTCAGTATTTTTTGGGTAATTGTGCCTTCCTACACGTTTGTACAACTCCTTGGTGAGACCTTGATCCTGTTCAGGGCCTTTAGGTGCCTACTGCAATACAAGTGAATTTACTTTATTGTGTATCTTTTTAGTTAATATGTTGAGGTTTTTTTAGCTGTAAAAAGACTATAGCTGGTCCTTCTGACAAAGCATAATATAAAAATGTTGATCATGAGTTAAAAAGCTCTTTTCAGTGTGTTCTTTTTACAAGCCACCTGTTGTCTTAGATGCATACGTGTGTAAATTCAACTAAGTGCTCATCACTTGTCAGCCATCAGTGGCACCATAAAAATTACTTGTGGTGCTTGCTTTGCAAGAAGTTCTTTTGTGTTTGTGACATCAGCTTTGTTTTATACAATTAAAGTATTACACGCTAGAATAATCTAAATTGAAACCACTAAATGGTGATGTAGTCGTGTGTCTCCCCCCCAGCTGAATTTGTTTACTGATTGTGTGCAGCTATTGACTACTGTTTAATGTGACAAATCTCTTTTGCCTTGAGTAGTCTTGAAGAGTGTGTGAGGGTGTTCTTTTTTTGTTGTTTTTTGCTACTATTGGATGCTTTTTTATGCTTGTTTACAAGTTCCTACGTTTTTAAAAATAGCAAATTAAAGGCATATAATAGGCTTGCAAGAGGAGAAAATGTTACATCGAAGAGATCCAGACCTCAGGAGACAGTTCCATATGAACACATTATATAACTATGCATAGTTCATCTCATACTCCACTGTTGTTAAACCGTTATATTGTGGTAGCACCTAGAGACTAAACAGATCAGGGCACTGTTGTGGTAGGGTGTGTACAAACATATAGTAAATGACTGTCACTGTCCCAAAGATCTTACCTTATCTCTGCATTTTTCCTAATCCCATTGTGTACAGGTCTTTGCATTTAAAATTAATAGATAATGCGAGTGAATTTGTGCGTACATGTGATATCTATATGATTTTGTAATTAGATTGATTTCAGTTTTGCTTATGTTAAGGCAGATATAATGAATTTCATAGATATGTATGAATAATAAGGTATCCTCCCCAAAATTACAGAACGCTTTGAATTTTCAGAGAATTTACAAGAAAACCCATTGTTTTGTTTGAGTTAAATTAGTTAAACTGCATAAGAAATGTGGTGTCTGTCGAGACTTTTTTTTATAGAATCATAGAATGTTAGGGTTGGAAGGGACCTCAGGAGGTCATCTAGTCCAACCTCCTGCTCAAAGCAGGACCAATCCCCAGGCAGATTTTTACCCCAGTTCCTTAAATGAGCTCCTCAAGGATTGAACTCACAAACAAATGGACATAATACCAAAAGGACTGAAGGTAAAAAATCCATTACAATCAACATTCCACACAGATTATAGTGAGAGATTGTGCCACACACGCTCAAAGAAACTGTGGAACCACCTGATCAGCATCCTGTACAGCAAATAAGAGAAGATTAAGAGTGAACTCTCAAAACTAGAAACTCTCTTAAAAAAACAACCTTCCACACAAAATCCCTCGTGGCTGGACTTTACAAAAACTAGACAAGCCATTCACAACACACACTTTTCATCTCTACGGAGGAAAAAGGACATTAAGCTATCTAAACTCCTACATGCCCCAAGGGCTCCACTGCCCCCACAAACATGGTACAGTTTTGCGGTGACCTAGAATCCTACTTCTGACATCTGACTCAAGGAATATTTCCAGCACAGCACTGATTGTATGGAGATACACCTATCTCATAGAGCTGGAAGGGACCTTGAAAAGTCATTGAGTCCAGTCTCCGCCTTTACAGCAGGACCAAGTACAGTTCCTGACAGACTTGCCCCAGATTCCTAAATGGCTCCCTCAAGGATTGAGCTCACAACCCTGGGTTTAGCAGGCCAGTGCTCAAACCACTGAGCTATCCCTCCTCCCAGCACAGTAACACACAGGAAGCTTCCTACCAACACTACAAAAAGAAAGATTCTCCTTGGACTCCTCCTGAAGGTCGAAACAACAGACTGGACTTCTACATAGAGTGCTTCTGTTGACGTGCACGAGCTGAAGTTGTGGAGAAGCAGCATCACTTGCCCCATAACCTCAGCCATGCAGAACACAACGCCATCCACATTCTCAGAAAGAACTCTGACATCATATCAAAAAGGCTGATAAAGGAGGCGCTGTAATCATGAATAGGTTGGAGTATGAACAAGAGGCTTCTGGACAACTCTGACACCCCATTCTACAGGCCATTACCCTCTGACCCCACTGAGAATTACCAAAAGAAACTACATCTGCTCAAGAAACTCCCTAAAGAAGCACAGGAACAAATTTACACTGACACACCCCTAGAACCCCGACCAGGGGTTTTCTACCTGCTACCCGAAATCCGTAAGCCTGGGAATCCTGGATGCCCCATCATTTCAGGCATTGGCACCCTGACAGCAGGATTATCTGGCTGTGTAGACTCTCTCCTCAGGCCCTACACTACCAGCACTTCCAGCTATCTTCGAGACACCACTGACTTCCTGAGGAAACTACAATCCTTTGGGGATCTTCCAGAAAACACCATCCTAGCCACTATGGATGTAGAAGCTCTCTATACCAACATTCCACACAAAGATGGACTACAAGCCATCAGTAATAGCATCCCTGATACAATCATGGCAAACTTGGTGGCTGAACTTCGTGACTTTTTGTCTTCACCCGCAACTATTTCAGATTTGGGGACAATTTATATCTTCAAGTCAGCGGAACTGCTATGGGTACCTGCATGGCTCCTCAGTATGCCAACATTTTTATAGCTGACTTAAAACAAAGCTTCCTCAGCTCTCGAACCCTTATGCCCCTACTCTACTTGCGCTACATTGATAACATCTTCATCGTCTGGACCCATGGGAAGGAGGCCCTTGAGGAATTCCACCAAGATTTCAATGATTTCACCCTACCCTCAACCTCAGCCTGGACCAGTCCACACAAGAGGTCCACTTCCTAGACTCTACAGTGCTCATTAGTGATGGTCACATAAACACCATCCTATACCAGAAACCTATTGACCGCTATAGTTACCTCCAGCTTTCATCCAGACCACATCACACGATCCATTGTCTGCAGCCAAGCTCTAAGATACAACATCATTTACTCCGATCCCTCAGACAGAGACAAACACCTACAGAATCTCTGTCAAGATTGCAGTTCTTAAAACTGCAGTACCCACCTGGTGAAATGAAGAAACAGATTTACAGAGCCAGAAGGGTTCTGAGAAGTCCCCTGCTACAAGACAGGCCCAACAAAGAAAGTAACAGAACACTAGTAGCTGTCACCTACAGTCCCCAACTAAAACCTCTCCAGCGCATCATTAAGGCTCTACAACCTACCCTGAAGGATGATCCCTCACTCTCTCAGACCTTGGGAGACAGGCCAGTCCTCGCCTACAGACAGCTCCCCAACCCGAAGCAAATACTCGCCAGCAACTACACACCCCACAATAAAAACACCAAGCCAGGAACCAAACCCTGATGCCAAGTCTGTCCACATATCTATTCAAGGGACACTCTCATAGGACCTAACCACATCAGCCACACCATCTGGAGCTTGTTCACCTGCACATCTACCAATGTGATATATGCCATCATGTGCTAGTTATGCCCCTCTGCCATATACATTGGCCAGACTGGACAGTCTCTATGCAAAAGAATAAATGGACACAAATCTGACATCAGAAATCATAACATTCAGAAACCAGTAGAACAATTCAGTCTCTCTGGTCACTCAGTAACAGACCTAAAAGTGGCAATTCTTTAACAAAAACAAACAAACAAAAAAACCCCCTTCAAATACAGACTCCAGTTAGAAACTGCAGAACTGGAATTAATTGGCAAGCTTGATACCATCAAAGTAGGCCTGAGTAAAGACTGGGAGTGGTTGGGTCATTACAAAACCTAAACTTAATTTCCCAATTACTAATTTCTCTGTTATTCACACCTTCTTGTCAACTGTCTGTAATGGGCCACACTCTCTTATCACTTCAAAAGTTATTTTTCCTCCCTTGGTATCCTGCTGTTAATTGATTTATCTAATTAGACTTAACTCACATGTGGTAAAGCAACCTCCGTTCTTTCATGTATTTATACCTGCTCCTGTATTTTTCACTTAATGCATCTGATGAAGTGGGCTCTAGCCTACGAAAGCTTATGTCCAAATAAATTCCTTACTCTCTAAGGTGCCACAAAGACTCCTCATTGTTTAAGCATAAGCTGTATTTGAAGAAATTAGGTTGTAATTAAGACATTATTACTAATTGTTGTATCAGATTGTTATGGTACTATAGGCTACAGACAAAGCCAACTCAATAGCTCAGGTAAGGGCAGGTCTATGCTACAGGGCTAAGTCGACCTAAGTTAAGCAACTCATGTAGCTGGAGTTGACATACCTTAGGTCAACTTACTGCGATGTCTACACCACGCTGGGTCAATGGGAGAAGCTCTTCCTCGACTTACCTTATGCGTCTCATTCCGGTGGAGTACCAGAGCCAATGGGAGAGCAATCAGTGGTCAACTTAGTGGGTCTTCATCGACCCCTGGTGGATTGATTGCCATGCGTCGATCCCCGGTAAGTGGAGACAAGCCCTAAATTTCAACAGCTAACTTGCATGCAACAATTATATTGATTCTGATGAGTCGGTGGTATAAGGGAAACTGGAGACATGTCAAACTCTCATTGGTAGATTGGTTGGCCCAGCTTTAAAGGTTCTGTGGCTGCATACTACCTTGGGGATCTGTGTTCTAAAGGCTCTTGGCTCTGCTGTGTCTGCTCCTGTTGCTGGAGAAACTGAGTCAGGATCACTTGAAGTGCAGAGACATTGAAATGCATATAGAGTGCTATTCACTTCCTTTCCCAGCACTGGTCTCACTAATCTATTCCTCTAGACAAGCAGATTGCAAATGAAGGGCCAGATGCACGAGTGAATTTAATCTGCATTATACTGCTCTTGTGAAGCAAAGCAGATGTAAACCTAGCTTAATTGGACAGTGTGATCTGACCGCTTCGTGGTGCTGTGATGTACCAATGAATCTACTATTAAAATTCAGAAATTAAGGTTGATATTGCACATATTAAAATCATTGGACATGTATACTATCTTTCTCTTGGGGTTTCTTGTTGAGTGTTTGTGTGAGACATTTTTAATGGGGATGAGGGGGAGAAAAACCACTGTATGGAAATTCAAAGGCAACATGGAGTTAAGGTTGAGAGTAATTTACAGGTAAAAAAATAGTTTAAGGGATGTTGCAGTTACTTCACAAAAGGTATAAACCCAGGAAGTTCAAAGCTAAAGTTACACTTAAAAGAAATCCAAAGATGTTCAAATATGAAAATGCACACTTATGGCACCCAAACAATCTTTCCTCTCCTGTAGTGTTATGTAATCATGATATGATTATTAGTATATTTTAGTGTTTGTGTTCTAAGAGTAGATTAAACTGATATCTTTAAAAGACAGTTTTTATAACTCTTGGTTTTTGGGATAACTGCAACATCCCTATAACTTTTACCTGTAAGTTGTTGAGGCATACTTTCAACCTTAACTACATTTTAACAATATTTTTGTTGTGAAACATGTATAAAAGAACAGATATCCAGAAAATACTTTGAATCTAATGTTATGTACTTTTACGTTTTTAAGAGCCTGATTCTGCCATTTTTACTCATCTGGTGTTAACTATTTCAGTGGAATTATTTGCAGTCAGATACTACTCAGCGGAAATAGAAGTGGATGAGTCTAGCCCTAAATTTAATCAAGTGTTTAAAGAAAGCCTTTCTGCTTGTATTTGAAGAGCCTTCATAATAATTATCAGAGGGGTAGCTGTGTTAGTCTGGATCTGTAAAAAGCAACAAAGAGTCCTGTGACACCGTATAGATTAACGGACGTTTTGGAGCATAAGCTTTCGTGGGTGAATACTCGCTTTGTCATCTAACGAAGTGACTGTTCACCCACAAAAGCTTGTGCTCCAATACGTCTGTTAGTCTATAAGGTGCCACAGGATTCTTTGTTGCTTTTCATAATAATTATGCATTATTTACAATGCATAATTTCAAGTAGTAGGATAATGGATTATCTACACAGATAAACTTGTATGTATCTGGAAATAAAGAATAAATCAAACTTAAATTTCTGATGGCTAATTTCTCCCATGTTGTTTAAACAAGTAAACAGCATTGATATATTGATATTATCTAAAAATCAAAGTTTTTTCACTTATTTTTTAGTGATAAATGACTTTGAGTGGTAGTAGAATGGAATTGCTCTCTGAAAGTAAATTGTGTGGGTTTTTTTATAGAAATCTTTTGTAGTATCACTGTTAGATTTGCTTTTAGCTATTGTTAAAAATCTGAAGTACAGTAAGAGTACATTTTACCAAGGTAGAGCTACCCCCTCAAGCTGAATAGGCCAGTCAACTTGCGCACAGTGTCATGCTTGCTGAAAATCAACAGGGTTTCAGTGATTAAAGTAGAAGAGAACATACAAATAAAGTTACTTTTTAAAAATGTCAATATAACCTTTATGGAAGGGCTGAAGATATGTATAGCTTCAAAGTTTGTCTCTTTTTTTACCAGAAGTTGGGCTAATAAAAGATTATTACCCACCTTGTCCGAAGAAGCTTTAGGTATTCATATTCCCTTCCCTGCTTTATTTAGTGTGATGTTACGGTAGGTACTAAGGTATTATGACTGCACTATTTGAGCAAGTTGCCAAGTGTTATGAATCATGAGGCACAGGGGTGCCAAACAGGGGGGCCAAGGGCCCATGGCCCTCCCACTTTCTGAAAGTGGGAGGGCCTGTTCTGTCCATTTTTCACGTGAGCCTGGCCCCCTACCCCTCCTTTCCCTGCCTAGGCCTAGCTGGAAACAAGAGCTCAGCCCATGCTAAGAGTGGCCCAGATACCTGTAGGGAGACATGGACTGTCCACCAGCCTGGGATGGGAGGGGTCAAAGAGCAGCCCCAGCTTATGTCCCCGCTCCCTGGGCTCCATGCCCAGAGCTGAAGAAGGATCTGTCGCTACCCGGGCAGCTCTTATCATGGCCCAGCTGCGGCTTTTCAGCCCTGCCCCCAGGTCTGGCTGGAAGCCAGGGCTGAGTCTGGGTAAGAGCCATGTGGGCAGCTGTGGGGAGCCACAGACCCTCCACCTGCCCTGGGCCGGAGATCCAATGGGCAGGGACAGGCGCAGGTTCTGGGTTCCGGCTTGGCTGGGGACTGGGCCTCGGGGAAGAAGGGTGGGGCCCCGCCCTCTGCCACTTTAGGCAGAATCCATCACCCCTAATGAGGCACAACATTAGCTTTACTGTTCTGATGTCACTAATCAGCATAGCTATCCAAATAGAAAGGCTTGATAAATTTACCAGACTCTGTCTAGCTGAAGGAGTAAATGCATGAATTACTGGCTAATAAACATGTCTGGTAAGGGGACAAGTGAGATCCATGGAGACAAGTACTACTAACCAGAGGTCCTGTTCTGTGAAGTTGGGAGGGTGTTGGCATTCCTATGATGAAGCTGTCAATGTATGCTGATGTAAGGATCCATTTTTCACATTCTCCTCAGGCTTGTAAGTACCAGCCAACAGGAAAGTCCTCTTGCTGTTGAAAGAGAGGGTTCTTTCTGAAACCTAGCTGCTGGATAAGGAGAGTCAGGGTTACATTATCTCTATTTTATCCCTTTTGTCCTACACAGTTAGATTTTTCGGCTGTTCCTCTATGAATATTGTTGGTGCATGCTTGTATTGCTGCTTGCAGCTTTTGCTTGCATTAGCAGAGTAATGCTGATGTGATTCTTAACAGGGTTTTGTAATTTACCATTCTTTCCTTGATTTCATTCTGCTGCTGCCTGGGTAATCATGAGAAACAGTAGTCTGTCAGCAACTCAGGAAGACTGCAGAGCATCAGTTCAGATCTAGATGGTTACCTCTGCAACCAGTAGTGTGTCTCTGTACACAAACTGTTTTTAAAAAAGAAATTTTTAAATTTGGCCTAAATTGATGGACTAAGCCCAAACTCACCCGGAAAGCTTCCTCCTCAATGGTAGTGAGGTTGAGTTTTAAATCTTTGCTTTAAAAAGTCATGATTGTTTCTTCTGCTTTGGAACAGCATAATTATGTGGACCAGCTCTTTTCGTATATGCAAACGTATATGCAATAGAACAGAAACAATCACCCAGTAACACACAAATGAACAAGCCAATATGTTAGCAAGAAGAGGCATTTATAATTTTTTGGGTGGGTGCAGAAGAAGAATATTTGAATGATTGGTGGATTTTAATTATTAAATCAGCAGCACAGGTACAACTTAAAATTATTGCTAAAGTCTTTATATTTCTAGTAAAGAAGTTGGCTTTGCAAATGTTTGTTACAGTGGGGGTGGAATCCAGATGGAAGTTGGATCTCTCAGCGGAATTGAGACAGAATACTTTGTGGGAATGCAAGATGGCACTGTAAGCCACTGCTGGTGGGGGATATTGTAATAATATCAGCAATATTGTGCTGAAAGTTGGAAACTGGTAACTAAAAGCACATTGGAGGGAACAGATGATTTTAATGACATGAAAAACATTTTTTGAATGTCAGTAATCAGCAAACCACAAAACAAAATGATCTCGTGATCAGAGTTCTGATTTTTTTCACTAGGAGCTACAATCTAGTCAAAGGTAATCCATCTTTTCTTCACTCTGCACTTTTTTTAGCCTTATTGCGTATAGGTTTTCAGAAAGGAAAATATGTACCATTAATTCGCATGACAGAATGGGAATTAGCAACATTATGTGTGTCAGAACTTCCTCTTTCAGAATAACACCATTTCAGTCTGCAGGAAATAATTCCATGAAAGCAAATCTTTACAAAAATTATTGGTATTTGTTTATCTCTTTATTTAAGGGTGGTCTCTTGTTGATCAAAATGTACTTTTATTCTAACTGTTGAACAGTGGAACTTTCCTGCAAAATGGCAGGGAGAAACTGAGGTGAACAGAATTGTTTCTGTCTCTAAACTTCTATGATCCTTTTGTTTCATAGTCATTTAGATTAGAACACTTCTGTATATACTAGGTAATTATGGTGTTGTGGACAGAAGTGAGTGTTAACAAAATGGAAAGATTTGGACTATAAACAGTGGCGTTTGAGGTGAGCCAAACTAGTGTGGAAAAATAAACTTATAAAGAAACAGAACTTCACTTTAACAGGTTTATTCTGTGCTGCCAAAATACCTTCTATTGAATCTACTTTCTGAAGGATAGTATTAGACACATATGGGTAAATTCTTCCAAGTTGCACACGTTTTGAGCATCCCCAAAACCTGACCTCCTTTCTCCAACATATTATGCTTTCAGTTCTGAAAATGTTGGAAAGACCAATGGATTCTGTTTAGGAAGTTGGCTAAGACGGCAAATTGTTAAACAGTGGAACATGTTTTTTATTAAACTATTGCATCTTTAGAATGGTATGACTACAAATCAAGAATTATCATACAGTATGTGAAAGCTTTTAGTGAAAATTGCCAGGAGGTTGGTTGAAACTAGCTGGATGAAATTCTGGTTCCATTGAAGTCAGTGAAAATATTATATAGACTTCAGTGAAGCCAGAATTTCACCCAGTAATTGCCAAAATCTGCCAGTAGAGAGAGGGGGAAGCATGTGCTTCCTAAATAGCACAGTTCCTCTGGCATACTCCGAGAATGATTGATTGAATTTTGAGGGGGGACAGAACCTCCATTTTTCCAGGGAGGAAGGACAAACCATGGCCGATGGATGGATTGACTGATTATGTGGAAAAAACAACTGAAACTCAATCAAAGAATGCCACAAATGGGAACCAGTGACTGAAATGGGGGCTTGACGGCAAAAGAAATTTGAAAGAATGAGGATGAAGGAGGAGAATCTTGTCTGGGTCCTTCTTGAAAATGATGACTTTTAAAGTTATAGTGTTTATACACATCCAGTCCTTATTAAAATACAGTACCAAATCCCATCCTCTACAAATGCACAAAGGTAGGCAAGAAGGCAGTAAAGTAGAACTCTGAACAAAACGTTATGATGGTTCTTTCAAACTGAACATTGACTTAATACAGCTTTGAAACTTTACTAAGCAGAAGAAAAACATTTTTCCTTTTTTTAGTAGTTTACGTTTAACACAGTATTGTATTTTATTTGTGGTTTTTTTGATTTCTGCTGCCTGACTGTGCATTTTCCAAATGAAGTGATCAGTCTGTAACTCTGGTGTTTTTCTGAGGTTCTTCTGTAATGTGAAGGACAAGAACATGCCACTGTTAGGTTTTCTTCACCAAGAACCTTTTGTTTTCCTTAAAATGTTTCTTGTTCACTCTTTGTAGTAAATATGAACATGAATTCTGAGCATTTGAGAGCAAGAAATAATTCCTGTTGCCCTGCTCTAGACTTTTGCTGCATATTAGTATGTGTGAATGTGCATAGTGACATTTTATACAAAGACGGCTGTTGTGATGTCTGTCTCTTTCATAAAATAACAGACTTCAGAAAAAGTCTGTATGTTTTTGTACACATTTCTATAGTGGAGATTCAGTTATGAGTATGAGTACATTTATTTTAATGGGAAGTAATGACTGATAAGTGGAGAAGAGGGTTAACTTAAAATCAAAATAAGTATATGTAACGGATGATGGCAGGATTCAAGTGATAAAAAGAAACAGAAGTTGCTTTCAGATGAAACTAACAATATAAAGTGAGACTCCTTTTTGAGGTGGGGACTGCCTTCCTGCAAGGGTGCTACTAGAATATAAATAATGATGAATATAAGACACAGGACACATTATGTAATAATAACATGGAAGTTAATTCATCTGCGGTGTCTGTTTGGTCTTTTTTAAAATGGTGTTTGTCTTTATCAGACAAGATTTTTTTTTTAAATTAAATGTGTTGATGATCTAAAGCTGCAGGCCACCACGTAGGCTTAGTGTCTTATTGAAGTATCACTTCAATGAAAAAGGTGCTGGTGGGCATACTTCTCCCTGCTAACTGATCTGTAGATCAGCACAGTTGCTACTGGAGCTGTCCTCTGTTTGCTGTCCCAGTCAGAGGTCAAGTGCTGTGATGATACAGCATAGTAACTTGCTACTGCAGAAGTGGTGGAGCTACTACGCTTAAGTAAAGACTCTGCAAAGACTGTCAGCCTGACTTCAAGTGTGAAGCCTTGCCAAAGAACAACTCCAGTTTCTGTTGGTGTTTTTATATTGGTCGTTGCCCACATCTTCTGCAAAAATAATTAGACGAGGATAATCCCCTAAAATGCTTATTTTTGTGTGTAAAATATTTACAACATTATTTTGACTTCTACCATAATGTAATTTAAAATTCTCAAGCCAAGTTTCTAGGACTCTAAAGAAGGGGAGTTTAAAACAAAATATATACTATACTTTGTCATTTGCATCATTAAGAAAAGTGTTTCTGTAATGTTAATTAGGTAGTAACTGCTGTTTTCTGTGTGCTTTAATTACTGTATGTTGCTTGATTATATATAATGAAATAAGCTTAAGGTTATTCTAGATAGTTAAACAGAGTAGTTATGTATTTGCTCACTGTTTAGGATCAGGCTTTTGGGGATGTGGTGGAGGGAAGCTCAAGAAACAAAATGGTTAAATTAAGGCGGAAGTCTGACGTGATACGTGAACACTTTAAGAATTATAGACTGAACTTTAAAGTTTCCATTTATAACTGATACTAATAAAATACTGAACACATTTTTAACCATATTTACATATAACCACATAATAGCTAATGAAAATTGTGACTTTCAAATAATTTGAAGTGTAAATTTTACATTTACATTGTACATTTGACAGTTCAATTCTGCATCATACCATATAATTGAGACATGTCTCAAGGATTTTTAAAAAAATCCTTATCCTCAGTTTTATTCAGTAATAGCTGTAGTACTGGTAGATAATTCATTTGTATATCTGCAGGCCTGCATACCTGATTCAGCACTGTTGTATTGATTGTTGTAACTTTTAAGAAGCCTTTTTGATAAAATTTATCTATTATTCATTGTTTTATATCTTTTATTATTTTTGACTAACAGTGCTGAACAGAAAGTCATGGTTAATGTTTGTGTAGCTGCCTGCCCTTTTAATTATTAAAATTCAAGATATGTTTCATGTGCATGAGATAAAACAGCGTTAATACATGGATTTGAATATCCTTCATATTGAAATGAAAAAATTGGAATCCTATTGTGAACCTGTCATAAACAGATAGCTAAGGGTTAATGTCTCTTTCACCTGAAACACCTGACCAGAGAACCAATCAGGAAACCGGATTTTTTCAACCTTGGGTGGAGGGAAGTGTGTCTCTGAGTCTTTTGTCTGTCTGCCAGCTTTCCTCTGAGCTTTGGAGAAGTAGTTCTATTTTCTAGTCTTCTGTTTCTAAGTGTAAGGACAAAGAGATCAGATAGTAAGTTTTATGGTTTCTTTTCTTTGGTATTTGCATGAATGTAAGTGCTGGAAATGCTTTGATTTGTATTCTTTTTGAATAAGGCTGTTTATTCAATATTCTTTTCAGCAATTGACCCTGTGTTGTATCATCTTAATACAGAGAGAACATTTGTATTTTTTCTTTCTTTTTTATATAAAGCTTTCTTTTAAGACCTGTTGGAGTTTTTCTTTACTTCAGGGAAATTGAGTCTGTACTCACCAGGGAATTGGTGGGAGGAAGAAATCAAGGGGAGAGCTGTGTGTTGGATTGCTAGCCTGATTTTGCATTTCCTCTGGGTGAAGAGGAAAGTGCTTTTGTTCCAGGATTGGGAACGGAGAGGGGGAATCACTCCGCGTAGTTTCACAGAGCTTGTGTCTGTGTATCTCTCCAGGAGCATCTGGAGGGGGGAAGGGAAAAAGGATTATTTCCCTTTGTTGTGAGACTCAAGGGATTTGGGTCTTGGGGTCCCCAGGGAAGGTTTTTCAGTGGGACCAGAGTGCCCCAAAACACTCTAATTTTTTGGGTGGTGGCAGCAGGTACCAGGTCCAAGCTGGTAACTAAGCTTGGAGGTTTTCATGCTAACCCCCATATTTTGGACGCTAAGGTCCAAATCTGGGAATAAGGTTATGTCATGGTGGCAGTGGCGGGAGATAGACAGAATCCAGAAGCCAGTAGGAATATTATATTTTTCTTTTCTCTGCTAAGGGCTTTTTAGCAGAGAGAAACAGTTTGGTTTTAAAAGGGAACCAGAGAGAAATTTTTTTTTCTGCTCTCTCTAGCAGTTTGTGGTTTGCATGTTAAGCGAGAAGACTGTTGAGGGTCTTTTGTCATGCAATAGCCCTTCCATTAGGAGGCAAAGTACCAGCACTTATATGCATGCAAATAAAGTGGTTTTTCTGGTTTCCCTTAATTGAACATTAGCTAGAGAGAGAAAAGGAAAAAAGCACTGTTGCTAGGCAGACTTCAGGAGGCAACAGAGCCTGCAGTTCAAAAGAGAAACACCGGAGGGCACCCCAACACAAGAAAACAGGAACCATGTCTACCAGGACAAAAATGGAGGCCGAAGACCAATTCAAAGAAGCTGAACACAGGCGAGAGATGGAAAAACACAAACAGGAACTAGAAATAAAACAAAAAGAGATGGAGATAAAAGAAAAGGAAGAAAGCCTCAAACTGGCAGCCTTCCAAAGAGAACAGGCAGCCCAAGAGGCAGCACACAAAAGAAAACTAGAAGAAGAAGAGGTGGCCCACCGCCGAGAAATGGAAAGCACCAAAAAGAAATGGAAAAGCACCAAAAAGAAATGGAAAAACAACAAAAAGAAATGGAAAAACAACAAAAAGAGAATGAAGAGAAGGAAAAACAGAGAAAACATGAACTGGAGATGGCAAAAGCTGGGCTGCATGTGCCAGCCAACCCTAACAACCCGGCGCCAATTATTGCTCCACAGCACAGGAAATTTCCCACCTACAAGGCAGGTGATGACACCGAGGCCTTCTTGGAAAATTTTGAAAGAGCCTGTCTTGGGTACAGCATCCCCGAAGACCAGTACATGGTAGAATTAAGGCCACACCTCAGTGGACCTTTAGCAGAGGTGGCAGCTGAAATGCCAAAGCCGCAAATGAATGACTATAAACTTTTTCAAACCAAGGCCACATACAGGATGGGGATAACCCCAGATCATGCCCGTCGGCGCTTCAGAACCCAAAAGTGGAAACCAGAGGTGTCATTTCCCAAACACGCCTACTACATTGCAAAAAACTATGAGGCCTGGTTAACAGGAAACAACATTCAAACCTTGGAAGACGTGAACCTCCTCATACAAATGGAGCAGTTCTTGGATGGTGTTCCTGAAGACATCACACGGTACATACAAGATAGAAATCCCAAAACTATCGCTGAGGCGGGGGAGATTGGAGCCAAATGGATGGAACTGGCAGAAAGCAAAAAAGCTACTGTCAAGGGGAACGATTACCCCAGGGGGCACACAGACCATAAACCCTACAACCGAGGACAGCCAAAGACCCTACATACCACCCAAGTAAAGCCACAGATACCCTACTCTTCAACCTCACCAGTCTCCAGTAACTCACCTCGGCCCAGTGACCCATCAGATGGAAGATGCTTTAAGTGTAATGAACTGGGACATATCAAGGCCAACTGTCCCAAGAACACCATGCGAGTGCAATTCATTACACCACCATCACCCCAAAGATCCCCAGGCCCAGATGCCTCTCAAATACCCTTGGAGCGAAGGGAAAATTTGAGAGTGGGCGGAAAGAAGGTTACTGCGTGGAGAGACACGGGGGCACAAGTGTCAGCTATCCACCAATCCTTCGTTGACCCCAAATTCATCAACCCAAAGGCCAAAGTTACAATTTACCCCTTCATGTCACAAGCTGTAGACTTGCCTACAGCTCAACTGCCTGTCCAGTACAAAGGCTGGTCAGGAATGTGGACTTTTGCAGTCTATGACAATTATCCTATCCCCATGCTACTAGGGGAAGACTTGGCCAACCAGGTGAGGCGGGCCAAGAGAGTGGAAATGGTTACACGTAGCCAAACCAGGCAAGCTTCCAGACCCATTCCTGTTCCTGAGCCGTCCACAGAAGCCCCGTCTGTGTTACCAGAGACCCAGACAGAGGCAGTGGACCTGGATTCCATGCCTACCACTGAAACAGCCACAGCATCTCCAGTCCCAGGCCCGGAACTGGAACAGCAACCAGCACCAGCAAGTGCAACCACATCTTCAAACTCAACGCCAGAGGGCGCCAGCAAGCCAGAACTGGCAGAAGCAAAAGACAGCCATACCCAAAAGGCTCAGCCAGAGCCTGAAATACCCTCAGGTGCACCAGCGGAGAGCGGTTCACCAGCAACGGAAACAACCCCATCACCTACATCGCTTCCAGAGGGACCAAGCCCAAGTCCACAGTCTGAGGAAGAACTGGTGACCCCAGCCTCAAGGGAACAGTTCCAGGCTGAGCAGGAAGCAGATGACAGCCTTCAGAAAGCGTGGGCGGCGGCACGGAGCACCCCACCGCCTCTCAGCTCTTCTAATCGATCCCGGTTTGTTATAGACCAAGGACTTTTATACAAGAAAATTCTTTCTGGTGGACACCGGGAAGAATGGCAGCCGCAAAAACAGTTGGTGGTTCCAACTAAGTACCGGGGGAAGCTCTTAAGCTTAGCCCATGATCATCCCAGTGGCCATGCTGGGGTGAACAGAACCAAGGACCGGTTGGGGAAGTCCTTCCACTGGGAGGGGATGGGCAAGGATGTTGCCAAGTATGTCCGGTCTTGTGAGGTATGCCAAAGAGTGGGTAAGCCTCAAGATCAGGTCAAGGCTCCTCTCCAGCCACTCCCCATAATTGAGGTCCCATTTCAGCGAGTAGCTGTGGATATTCTGGGCCCTTTCCCAAAAAAGACGCCCAGAGGAAAGCAGTACGTACTGACTTTAGTGGACTTTGCTACCCGATGGCCAGAAGCAGTAGCTCTAGGCAACACCAGGGCTAACACTGTGTGCCTGGCCCTAACAGACATCTTTGCCAGGGTAGGTTGGCCCTCTGACATCCTTACAGATTCAGGGTCTAATTTCCTGGCAGGGACCATGGAAAAACTGTGGGAAACTCATGGGGTGAATCACTTGGTTGCCACCCCGTACCACCATCAAACCAATGGCCTGGTGGAAAGGTTCAATGAAACTTTGGGGGCCATGATACGAAAATTCATCAACGAATTCTCCAATAATTGGGACCTAGTGTTGCAGCAGTTGCTGTTTGCCTACAGGGCTGTACCACATCCCAGTTTAGGGTTTTCACCATTTGAACTTGTGTATGGTCACGAGGTTAAGGGGCCATTACAGTTGGTGAAGCAGCAATGGGAGGGGTTTACGCCTTCTCCAGGAACTAACATTCTGGACTTTGTAAGCAACCTACAAAGCACCCTCCGACACTCTTTAGCCCTTGCTAGAGAGAACCTAAAGGATGCTCAAGAAGAGCAAAAGGCCTGGTATGACAGACATGCCAGAGAACGTTCCTTCAAGGTAGGAGACCAGGTTATGGTCTTGAAGGCGCAACAGGCCCATAAGATGGAAGCATCATGGGAAGGGCCATTCACGGTCCAAGAGCGCCTGGGAGCTGTAAACTACCTCATAGCATTTCCCAATTCCCCACTAAAGCCTAAAGTGTACCATGTTAATTCTCTCAAGCCTTTCTATTCCAGAGACTTACAGGTTTGTCAGTTTACAGTCCAGGGAGATGATGCTGAGTGGCCTGACGGTGTCTACTACGATGGGAAAAAAGACGGTGGCGTGCAAGAGGTGAACCTCTCAACCACCCTGGAACGTCTGCAGCGGCAACAAATCAAGGAGCTGTGCACTAGCTTCGCCCCATTGTTCTCAGCCACCCCAGGACGGACTGAACGAGCATACCACTCCATTGATACAGGTAATGCTCACCCAATCAGAACCCCACCCTACCGGGTGTCTCCTCATGCCCAAGCTGCTATAGAACGGGAGATCCAGAACATGCTACAGATGGGTATAATCCGCTCATCTACCAGTGCATGGGCATCTCCAGTGGTTCTGGTACCCAAACCAGATGGGGAAATACGCTTTTGCGTGGACTACCGTAAGCTAAATGCGGTAACTCGTCCGGACAACTATCCAATGCCACGCACTGATGAGCTATTGGAAAAGTTGGGACGTGCCCAGTTCATCTCTACCATAGACTTAACCAAGGGGTACTGGCAAGTACCGCTAGATGAACCTGCCAAGGAGAGGTCAGCATTCGTCACCCATACGGGGGTGTATGAATTCAATGTCCTTCCTTCGGCCTTCGAAATGCACCCGCCACCTTCCAGAGGCTGGTAGACGGTCTACTAGCTGGACTGGGAGAATTTGCAGTTGCCTACCTTGATGATGTGGCCATTTTTTCAGACTCCTGGCCCGAACACCTACTCCAGCTGGAAAAGGTCTTTGAGCGCATCAGGCAGGCAGGACTAACTGTTAAGGCCAAAAAGTGTCAAATAGGCCAAAACAGAGTGACTTACCTGGGGCACCAGGTGGGTCGAGGAACCATAAACCCCCTACAGGCCAAGGTGGATGCTATCCAAAAGTGGCCTGTCCCAAGGTCAAAGAAACAGGTCCAATCCTTCTTAGGCTTGGCCAGATACTACAGGCGATTTGTGCCACACTACAGCCAAATCGCTGCCCCATTGACCGACCTAACCAAAAAGACCCAGCCAAATGCCGTTAAGTGGACTGATGAGTGTCAAAAAGCCTTTACCCAGCTTAAGGCAACACTCATGTCTGACCCTGTACTCAGGGCCCCGGATTTTGACAAACCATTCCTAGTAACCACAGATGCATCTGAGCGTGGTATAGGAGCAGTACTCATGCAGGAAGCAACAGATCACAACTTCCATCCTGTCGTGTTTCTCAGCAAGAAACTGTCTGAGAGGGAAAGTCACTGGTCAGTCAGTGAAAAGGAATGCTATGCCATTGTGTACGCCCTGGAAAAGCTACGCCCATATGTTTGGGGACGGCGGTTCCAACTACAAACTGACCATGCTGCACTAAAGTGGCTTCATACTGCCAAGGGGAACAACAAGAAACTTCTTCGTTGGAGTTTAGCTCTCCAAGATTTTGATTTTGAAATTCAACACATCACAGGAGCTTCTAACAAAGTTGCTGATGCACTCTCCCGTGAGAGTTTCCCAGAATCCAGTAGTTAAAAAGTGTTCTTAACATGTAAAAGTCTGTTAGTTATATACTTAGTAGTATATGTAAAGGTGCATGTGTTGTATTAATCTGTTTATTTTCAAGTTCTAGAAGGAAATTGCCGCCAGTGAGCTTTCCCACTGTCTGCAATTTGGGGGGCGTGTCATAAACAGATAGCTAAGGGTTAATGTCTCTTTCACCTGAAACACCTGACCAGAGAACCAATCAGGAAACCGGATTTTTTCAACCTTGGGTGGAGGGAAGTGTGTCTCTGAGTCTTTTGTCTGTCTGCCAGCTTTCCTCTGAGCTTTGGAGAAGTAGTTCTATTTTCTAGTCTTCTGTTTCTAAGTGTAAGGACAAAGAGATCAGATAGTAAGTTTTATGGTTTCTTTTCTTTGGTATTTGCATGAATGTAAGTGCTGGAAATGCTTTGATTTGTATTCTTTTTGAATAAGGCTGTTTATTCAATATTCTTTTCAGCAATTGACCCTGTGTTGTATCATCTTAATACAGAGAGAACATTTGTATTTTTTCTTTCTTTTTTATATAAAGCTTTCTTTTAAGACCTGTTGGAGTTTTTCTTTACTTCAGGGAAATTGAGTCTGTACTCACCAGGGAATTGGTGGGAGGAAGAAATCAAGGGGAGAGCTGTGTGTTGGATTGCTAGCCTGATTTTGCATTTCCTCTGGGTGAAGAGGAAAGTGCTTTTGTTCCAGGATTGGGAACGGAGAGGGGGAATCACTCCGCGTAGTTTCACAGAGCTTGTGTCTGTGTATCTCTCCAGGAGCATCTGGAGGGGGGAAGGGAAAAAGGATTATTTCCCTTTGTTGTGAGACTCAAGGGATTTGGGTCTTGGGGTCCCCAGGGAAGGTTTTTCAGTGGGACCAGAGTGCCCCAAAACACTCTAATTTTTTGGGTGGTGGCAGCAGGTACCAGGTCCAAGCTGGTAACTAAGCTTGGAGGTTTTCATGCTAACCCCCATATTTTGGACGCTAAGGTCCAAATCTGGGAATAAGGTTATAACAGAACCAAACTTTTTTTTTTATAATGTGAAATACTATCTGTAATTTCTTTGGCTCCTTTTATGAGAATATTTTAAAGACTTTATGCTAGCTGTTGAGGTAACTAACATTGCAAACCGCTAGCAGTTTTAATATTCTTTTCATATAATTGTCTTCAACTCTGGTCTTTGCAGGAGATGGTACTTTAACTACCCAAGAGATTTTCCTTGATGTCTTTTTCTGAGATTCTAGTGGTTTCATTTTAGCAATCAGATGTGGCCATAAACAAACAGCTTACATTTTCAGTTGATGCATAACTTTTTCATTTGCTAGCTTGATCCCTAGTTAAATTTTGTGGTCATATTTACATACTTTTTCTCCTTAGATCTCAGACGAGTTTAATATAAGAAGCTGTGTAGCTCTGATCATGAACTGACTTTGAAAGATGTGGAAAATATATGGAGACAAACATTTCTGTATTATGAAAGCTTTTTCCCTGAAGACATTGATCTTTCTTTCTTTTTTTTTTTTTACAGGAAAGTTTTAAAAACAGATGTTAAAATATGGTCATTTATAATTATTATCTATCAGTGTAATACCATTGAATAAATCATTGAATCAGTGGTGGTTCATGGTCTTTAGATTGGTTTTTAAACTTCTCTTTAACATGTTTTATAAACACTTTAACAAAGGAAAATGATAAAGCTCAACAGAAATATATTCAATATATATTCCAAAAAGAAAAAGCCATTTTAGGTTTGTTTTCATTGGCCTAATAAAAAATTGTTATTTCAAATGCTGTTCTTGTAGGGCCTAAATTGGGGTAATTGATGCAGTTGATTTGAGAATGGGATATTACAAGCGCTGAACAAACACTTTTTCTCTGTGAAAAAACTATCTTCCAAAAAAGTAAAATATTAACTTAAAATATCTCTTGCTAGTGCAAGGATTAAAAAAAAACCAAACCCCTTACATTTGGTAAAATTACCTTAATTTCCCAATTAGTATTTTGTTTTGGGGCTGAGGTATTTTTGATGAAGGGATCAAACTTATTGCAGTTGATCGTGGTTTTAGTATGAAGGAGGGTGACCAGATGTCCCAATTTTTGGGTCTTTTTCTTATATAGGCTCCTATTACCCCTCCACCTCCTGTCCGATTTTTCACACTTGCTGTCTGCTCACCCTAGTATGAAGGCCTCTGGGCGTTTTCAAGTGACTAAACATTTTCCTTGTGTTACGGTTGGTCTTGTTAATTACTAGAGATGAGTGTTTATAATTATTGTAAATATCTTGTCTTCTGAACTTTAAAATCATCTGAGTGCTGATAAGTTTCAGGTAAAACTTTTTCAATAAATGCATTTTACTGCTGTGTATTCTGGGTTGGAAGCAATAAGAATTAAGTATTTACTTAAGTTTTCTTAGTATTAACATGTATTTAGAAAAAAACATTTGTTAGCATGAAAAAGTCTTTAAAATATGAATTTTGCCAAATTTTTATTTACAGAAGGCAGTTTGTTAAATAAGTTGAATCAAGCTTGCAGTTAAGTGTGTGTGTAGAATTTAATTGAACTGGGATATTAGACTAAAAGACTTTCAAGTTAAAGCTTTTCTGCACATGATAGTCTTCATAATTATTTCAATGGTTGACTGCAACATTTAAGAGAACAAAAATCTTACTGTAACTCCCAAACTGTTAGGGAAATAGGTAGCATCATCAACAGCAACAAAATCCATAGAATCATTCAAATAGAGATTTTCTTCAAGATCTTAGCCAGTGCTGTAGTTTATAATTTAACTAGCAGTTATGTTCTTGCTGATTGAATTTATTAGAACATGCCTGGAAAATGACTGATCAATCCAGTTTCACTTATTTAGTGTTACAAAACTGACTTAAGAAGTTAACTGCAATTTATTTCCATAGTTTCTCGAGCCATTGCAGAGAATAACAGAGTAAAACTGGATTTATACTGATCTTTAAGAAGCAGATATTTATTGAAAAGCAAAGTGGGAGTGCAAAGATCCATGTCAATATTCAGAATTCATATTTCCCTTGAATGGATGGTTGTGATAAAAAATGGTACATGTGGTGTGTTTTCATTGCCTGTTGAAAGACTTTCATGCAGTTAAAATAAGCATTTTGATGGTGGTTGAATTAAGAGTTTTTGTCAGTCTCTTCTCATCATGGATGATTAGACTAAAACGTCTGCTTGTCTTGACTTGAGATCACCACAGCTTCAGATAACATGCTTTGTGATTGAAGGTCGAAATATTTTGAATTCTAATAGGCTGCCAGATGAATTGCTTGAAATAGACTGTAAAATTTCAAGGCTTCCTTTTCCATCTGCTGTGAAAAGAACCATTGGGAATGGTTGAGCTTGATGATCATAGAATTACTGGATGGTGATTCTAAAACCCTCAAAGGGAAGTTGCTATGGAGATCTAGTTCCAAACTGAAATGATTCACCTTTGAAAGGCTTCAGGGTCTGAGAAGCTGAACACATCATTGTTCAGGTGGTCATTGGTTAGGAAATTGCTGGTGCCTGTGTAATCAGCACTCCTGTGGTAGTTAACGATCTAAAAAGGTTTGTTCTGAATGATGTGGGACAACAGCAATGTGCATAAAATGGCTTCTCTCAATCATAGTTTGCTCAGTCTGGTGCTTGTAAAAATACAGTGAACTAAATGTAGAGAAATGAACTGCTTCATTGAGGAAGTCTTTTAAAAACAAAATATTGCTCCGTGATGGATTTGACATCTAAAGTAAAAGGAGAAAAATCATTTTAGTTTAAAAAGCTGTGGTTAGATACTGCAAAAGTATTATATTCTTTTAACTTTTTTATTTTTGCAAAGAGTAGGAGGATGGGGGTTGTTGTGTATTCATGATTGTGAAGCTTAAAGAACTAGTGCTGTTGGAAGTTGAAGATTCCTATTGAATCAGCACTCAGGAACACTGCAGGTAGCCTCAATATATTTTACTTATTTTGGCCCTCAAAGGATTTTTGGATCTATCAGAAGCTGTGCTTATGCAGTTCTGACAAATGTCCTGGATGTCCAGGACTCAAGTAAAGTCAAAGGATGTTTTTTCTTTGGTAACTTATGGTATATTATGTGTTTGGGAGAAAATTAAATAGTGTACTGAAATTGTTTACACAGATGTGCACAATTAATATATTTTACAAACTGCTGCCAAGAATTTTCCCTAAAGTGCTTAATAATTTACTTTGAAATTATTTATGTAATTGACCAGTGTGACCAATCTGTGCTCTTTCAAGGAGAGTAAAATGCATTGTTCCCTGCGCAAATAAGTATTGCTGGGTGTAGTCAGCAGCTTCAGAAAATGTTCAGATGTCTGATTAAGTACCACACAATGTAGTTTATGTAAAAACTCTTGAATATGGTAGTGGAGTATATAATATTATTGCTGACCTAGGTGCTATTAATAGGATCAGACAAAGATGACACTTGTGACTACTAGATGGTGCCAGATAGTTACAGAATGCAACTGAACATCATTTCAGAGTATAGTTATTCTTCAAGTTAAATACTATTTAAAAATCAGCACAATTGAGATTTTACCTCATTCAAAGAATACGCTGGAGGAGTAATTACTGCCTTTGTACTAGGAAGTCAACCAATCTTGAAAGAATAACCTGTTTTTTTTTAATAAGGGAAGGGGCTAACATTCAAAAGATCATGTAAGCACTGATTTGCATCTGGTTCATAGTTACATAAATACATGTAGCTGTCTAATAGAAAATACCAAAAAACTCTCTCTATAAAGATAAAGCTCTCTTATTTTATGGAGTTCTTACCCTTTATTTTGATTACTAAGGATATTTCCTGAAAACAGAATTCTTAAGGCTTAAGATTTCACCTGTTTCTGGTGTTTGTCCTCATCTGAGGGTCTCAGAAATGACATCACACTTAATTGAATGGTGGTAACTATATGTGATGAATAAATAGCAGGAGCAAACAATTACTTAACTCTCATTTCTCTTCTTTAAATGTATTCAGTAATAAAAAAAAGAAGCAGAACTCTTCTATGTGTTCTTGTTCAGACTTCCATAAGATATCAGCAAGTCATGTAATTTAATGTCAATTACTCTATGTAAAATATACCTTACAAATTATCATAAGGCCATTTGAGGGGATATTTGGCAAAGGCTACTCTGCAACATTTTGGTTACAGTAATTAACTATTTATTAATCCTGTTGAGATTTACAAGTGGTTCTATTCTGAATGAAACACCCACTACTCTTACTATGAATTTTATATGTGTGTATGTGTGTGTCTTTGGATTTGGGACTGCATCGCCACCCGTGCTGATCAAAGCTCCACGCTGGGCAAACAGGAAATGAAATTCAAATGCTTGCGGGGCTTTTCCTGTCTATCTGGCCAGTGCATCCAAGTTCAGATTGCTTTCCAGAGCGGTCACAGTGGTACACTGTGGGATACTGCCCGGAGGCCAATACCATTGATTTGCTGCCACACTAATCCTAATCCGATATGGTAATACCGATTTCAGCGCTACTCCTCTCGTCAGGGAGGCGTACAGAAACCGATTTAAAGAGCCCTTTATATCGATATAAAGGGCCTCGTTGTGTGGACGGGTGCAGCGTTAAATCGGTTTAACGCTACTAAAATCGGTATAAATGGGTAGTGTAGACTGGGCCCCTGTCTTGTTTAACATGTAATTTTTATTAGTACTTATTTTTATTACAGTGTCAACAGGGGCCCCAATCAGTATCCTTCCCCATTGTGCTTGGCGCTGTCTAAAATTGAAATAAAAGAGTTTGCAGCCTAAATAGGGACAGACAACAGGAGGATGTAGAAAATAAATAGAGGGAGGAGGAGGACGATAAAGGTGAAAGTAATAAGAACCCAGAGTTGTGCAGTTTGAAGTCTTCTTAGTTTTTGTTTCTAAACGAATGTGAATCACTACAGCTGCTTATCATGGGACTGCTGGGGATAATTAATTTATTTGGATTTCTTTGTCACTAGTATTTAGATGACACAGTTTCATATCTCCGACATCTGCACCTGCACAATACTTCTTATATCTGTGTTTCATGAAATTCCTGTGATGACTGCTCTTGGACCTGGGACTTGTCACGGTTACCTGCCTTTGTCACTTCCAAATTGGACTTTTCTTTGGAAATCACTTGGACGCTTCAGCTGATTAATAGCATGGTAGACTGGCTCGTTAGAGGGATTAACCTCAGCAGCAGTTTATACAAGAGATCCATAGACTAGATCTGCCTTCCTGTTGCTTCCTAGATGTGGTTATATCTGGAGTCCTGTATGGTACAGCTCCTATGGGAAATGCCTTATTTTGTGCCCTTCATTTATCTGTTGAGATTAGTTATAAAGTCTTTGCATCAGAGACCATCTTTTTGTTATCTTTCTACAGTTTTGAGGCTTTCACAATACAAATAATAATAATGGGTGACAGTACACTGCTTTTGAACAGAGAAGGCTATAAAACAAGCAGTCAGTAAACATCCAGTGAAAGCCTCCAGAAGATGCTCAACAATCTGAAAACCATGCTGCTTATTTACATTCCTAATTAAGAGATGCCTCATTTCAGGCATACAAGATTGCAAATTATGGCCTATCTGGCTACATTTTTATGTGCCCTTTGCTGTAGTATCTAGGCTCCATATACATAATTAAAAACAATACATCTGATACCAAAGGGCTTTTGAGAAGGACTGAAAATAAGGCCGCTGTTTGTAATAATAAACAAAGCATTAATTATCAGAATGGAATGAACACCATAGCTCCCTCTTCCCCCGCCCCCCTTTTTTTCTCGCCTTCTTTCTGGGGCCTCAGGGAAACATCTTAGATCTTTTTCTTTCTGCTACTAGCAAATTTCCTAAGGAAGCATTCTTCAGATTGGTCAATACTAGCCTTTCTAGGTCCTCCCAAAGAGGAGACATCTATCCCTGTGTGAAAATTAAGATGAGAAGATAGATGCTAGCAATAATTCAGAGGGGATAGGTTTCAGAGTAGCAGCTGTTAGTCTGTATTCACAAAAAAAAAAAGCTTCTTAGAGTTGGTAGCGCAACTCCCACCTTTTCATGTTCTCTGTATGTGTGTGTATATATATATCCTTACTATATGTTCCATTCTGTGCATCTGATGAAGTGGGCTGTATGCTCAAATAAATTGGTTAGCCTCTAAGGTGTCAGAGGGGATACTGCATACACAGCTTTCCCTCATATCTAGGAAAATGATATTTCTGATAGTCTTGAAATCAGAGAGAGCGTGAGAATTGTATTTAATTTACTTTGTTGCCCAGAGTAAGTCAGGAGAGGACTTGATCATTAATGGTTTTAAAAACATAGAATCAGTTTGCAAACAAGAACAGATCAAAATTCATGATCTATCTCTAAGACAGGTTGTGATGTACACTGATGGATCATCAAAATGCTTCCTTCTGCAAACTGTCATTCATAAATACCTAAGGTTTGTACCAGAATCCCAGTGTTTTCAGTATTACACTGCACCCTTTAATCTTGCCACATACCGAAGGAAGTTAACCAAAATTAGGTTGGTGTTTGTAGTCGCCTCAGGAAAAAGGGATATCAGTAATTCGCTATCAGAATGTGTGACTAATATGAGATTCATCACTTTCATCATCAGTAACAGCAGTAAGTGTTACCTAAAATTTATTCCAGGACCTAGGGCTATTGAGTGATCAAACACAATAACTCCTTAACTCAGTCAGGAGATGAATCACCTGGGATGCATTTCTATAGTGACAAAAGGAAGGTCTTTCTGTCTGCAGAAGAAGTAAGCAAAATAAATCAAGAGATGGACAAGAATACTTACCTCTGAAAATGAGACTAGAGCTCCTTGGAGTCTTCTGATTTTTCTACTTGGAAATTCTGCCATGGCCTGGTTACTTTCTAGCGTTTCCTTGCTGCTCCAGGGGAGAAGTCTGTGTTTTCAAAGAATTTGGACATGGTTTGCTTTCCTAGGGAATTGTGCATTTATCTGAAGTGGTGGTTGTGGAATTTTTGATATCTCAGAAAAGTAACATCATTACAGAATGGGCAGTACTCATGATACTGTGCTGGGTCACCCCATCACATCACCACTATTCTGTGGCACTTGAAGTGTCACATCTTAACATAAATATCCTAGAAAAGACAGTGACCAGAAGTCCCCCCCGAACAAGATTTGGTGGACAGTTCAGTAATAGCATCTCCATTAAACAATCAGTGGGAGTTGTAATGCGCCTGTGGTTTTGGAAGCACTGAGGGCTCTGATTCATTTCTTCTGTCCTCAGATAATTACCCATAACTGGCCAGAGGAATTTGATTAACAGTCTCAGCAGGTAGAAGGTTCTGCCAGTGGAGTGATGACTACTTCCAGTTGTGGCTGTAGCAAGGTAGAATGATAGCACACTCTAGACATATGTTGCAACGGGAATCAGTCACCGATGCTTGTCATACAGATACAAGTGTCCATCCCCTGAAGCAGTATTTGTAGGTATGTTCTTTGTTCCCTTGGACTGCTTTCTTGGTTAAGTCTTTCCCTCTGCTAAAATAGATTTATTAGAAGCAGAATTGTGTTCTCTTCCACTGAATTCCCATATGACTTTAAATGAACATCTCTGCCTCGGTTTCTCCAGCTATAAAATTGAGGCTATAATCACTCATCTTTGTGACGTGTATTAAGAGCATTGGATAAAAGTTCCTTTTATGTAAATGAAAAGTGGTTTTATATGGATTGGTTCATACATTTAGGAACTAGATGCTATATTCTTTATTACCACTTATAAATCAGGTACTGCTGCTGTTTTGCTTTTATCTTGCATGTGCTCTCCCTGTGCATTAGTTAATACACAAATAGATTTTGTCCCTTCTATAAAATAGTTGTCAAAAGATTGATTTTGTGTGGAAGTGCGCAATTTCCTCTTTGGTGCTAGAACTAGAACTTACCCTAACTGCTGCTGCAGTGCCACTAGACTCGCCTCATAATAGATAAGCATCTACTTTCCTCAGGCTTCCTGGGTGTGTGTGTATCAGATTGCTTGAACAAAGTACATTAGGTGCAGAGTAATTAACAATGCAGTTCAGATTCTGAACTTCTTTTTAGTTATTTAAAATCAAGGCTAAACTTAATAAAAACACGTGTTTTGAATGGGAATTAAAATCTTCTCATGTTACTACAGTATGAGTAAAACAAAATTATTGCCAGAGTCTGAGTGCTTGCATTTAAAATAAATTTATACATATTATTTAAAAAAAATCTAGTTAACTTTAAAATATGTAAGTTTTCTTGTCATTTAGGGTTCTGTGAAGCTGATCATCAAGAGGGTTGCAAATCATTGGCAGTTTCTATTTTCAGAGTTCCACATCCCAGAGTAATTTGCTTTAATTTCACCCAATTTAACCTATACTTCACACCATCACCATTCAGCTTTAATAGCTATGTTCTATGCATAAGAAAAGCAGATAAATGTCCACAATTAGACTGCAAATGATTACAACTAGGTAGGGTCTTATGAAGACAAAACTTAAAGGACCATGGCATTAAACAAAGCCGCAAAAGACATCTGAAAAATTTTCTCTAGAAGTCAAGTCTACCAGGGTGTTTTATTGACTTTTTTTACTTGATTTTACTTATGTTTGAGATATTAGGTGTGCCTTCTTTAACTGAAAAATATTCTTCCATAAAGAATATTAGATCTCAAGTTACAATTGATGGATTTTTATTATAAACTAACTTCCTCTTAAAGAAGGTTTAGTATATCTGCATCTTGCATTTGTAGATATTTATTAACATATATGCAGCATTTTAAGACATTTTATGGTATGCTTATCCAGTAGCATGGGGCTTTTTGCCCATAAAGTTTTTTTGTATGTAAAGTTTTTACATAGTAAAGTTCATCTTCAAAGTTTAGCACTTTTTCTAATGCTTAGTGTAACATCACCACAACAGTTAAAAGGGTGTCTGTTTCCATTACAGATCCCCCTAATTCTCAAGATAATGGCATGCAAGATCTTCAGTCTGGATATAGGTGGCCTTTATACATATTTTTAATTGATATATGAATCAGAAGTTTTGTTTTGTGCATTTTTCTGTTGCTCATTGGAACATCGAATTTTTACTTATAAAAAAAAGTGACAAGTCACAACAGTGTTTTATTTGGTGAATGGAGAGACAAACATTGTAATAACTATTAATTCAGGGTCCATATCAATGTACATGGGGTGTGCGTGTTTTTACACACAGACACACCCTTCTAATTGGGAACTGGTTTAATAACATTTGTTGGATATTTGCTGGAGAGGAGCAAGTATCAGCTCCATTTCCTTCCTGCTGGTCTTAAGAGTCAGAAGTATCAAACTTTCTCTTACCATTTCTTTACAAGCTTAAGTGGGTTAACTTTTTCCCTAAGAAAAATACCGATAGAAACCCTAAAATTTATAAATTTGTGATCCATTTCAGATTCTGATTAGTAGGAATACTCTTATTCATTACTTATTTTATAGTCTATGCACTTCTTTAAATACTTATCCTGTTAATAAATACAGATACTAAACTATTTTAGATTGTATTAACTTTATTGTAAATTTAACCTCATGTCAATTAGTAATTTATTCACCTTTTTAATTAAAGACAAGATAATAACAAGAAGCAGCAGATAGTCTTCAAGATTAATTCACAGGGATTTTTTACACTTATTAGTTGTACCCAGTTGCATTCAGAATCAAAATATTTAAAAATGAATAATTGCAAATATATTTTTATTTTTATATCTTTGCTACAAAGTGGTCTGTGGTAGAGACAATAAAGCTTATGCTATAGGCAGCTTCAGATTTGTATCAGACTAGTTTCCTGTGCTATATCATAAAACTTTCAGTCCAATCAGCAGCTACATTTAAATACTGCAAATTGTAGCAGCAAAACAATAATTCTGCTGATTAGCCCCTTTCCATTTCTTGTAAGTGAACTGTTTATGCTGTTGAGTACCTTTTGAAGAAAGAGAAAGCCAAAACAGCCTTGATTAGTCAAGGAGTAATTGGATGACTTGATTTTAGCAAGAGAATGAATTGGTTGATGATAGCCTGTAACTAAGTGTAGTGGTTCTGTTCAGATGAATACATAACATACCGTCATCAGATCTTGACAGGTATAACATAAGCACTGCAAAAATCTCTGGAGGTTTAAAATTTTATCTCAAGGAATTTTGAAGCAGATTCTTGAAAGAAGTGGAAGAAAAATGTGTGCATTCAGGTGCTATTTAACAGATGCCTCCTTCTACTATCATATTATGTGCATATTTATCTTTTTTTACTTTACACATTTGTGCTGGCGTAGGTAAGAAATTTACGTTAATAAAATGTTGAGGTCTCTGTGCCCTCATTGCTGTCAGTAACTGGCAAATGAGTAGCTCCTCCTTCTCTTCGTTAACTGGCAGGTCAGCAACCAGTGAAAATGTTCAATTTTGTGTCCGTCTGAGCAGCCAGGCCATTTCCCTCTCTTTTGTTGCTTCAGTTTCTCCAGCCTCACTTGAAGAGCAAAGCAACAGAACCAGATGTCACTCACTGACTTTACAGTACAGATTTTTAAAGCTTTTCTTCCTCCCAGAATTATATTTCAACTCTTGAAAAATGAGTACCTTTGTACCTTTGTAAGGTGGATTTCCCTAAGGACTTGCAGGTGCATGGAAGGGTTCCTTCTTCTACACTGCTTTTGGCTGCATATGAAGGATCAAGACTCTTTCTTCCCTTGCTAGCCTGTATAGTCTAAGAAATGCAGAGAGCCCAAGACAAATCTTTCCTTGAAATAGAGCTTTGAGATTTAAGCCAACTGGCAACAGGAGAAGAAAGTGGATTTTGCAGGGATTAATTTCCAGACCCTTCCCTTTCCATCAGTTTCAGGTTAGGTAAGTAGTATTTTACCCTGTGATAATTTTGTGACTCAGTCAGATGGTTCCATAAAACTCAATGTGTCTTACTCATGTCCTACCCCTGAAGATTCTTCAACTTTCTGGTTTAATAGCCTTATCTGTGAACTACTAAGTGATTGTGGGGATTTGTCACTAGACTTGTTTCCAGCAAGCCTAAGATTCCTGCCTCTCATTTCTGTCCCCTCTTTCTCTTAGATCAGTGGAAGACAAGGATACATCCTCCTAGCCTGATTGAGTCCCTCTAGAGTTTTGCAGAAGAACTGTTTGAAAGGGTGGTTTGGGGAAGTGGGAGTCTCCATATTAAGAACATGGCTAAGACACTTATAATACAACTGGTGAAAAAGGGAAGTGAACTCCATCCTAAAGCCCCCTCCCCTTCCCACCTCACCCCCTTTTTTTTCTTTTGAGGAATCCTTGTTCATTTCTTATTTCAGTAAAAATATATTTAATGTTTGTACGGAGAAACTGAGTGTGAGTGGCCTATATCAATTCCATAATTAATCATTATAAATTAGATAGAGAAAACCAGGATGATTGGTTAGCTCCCTCCCAGATTAGCCTCTCTGTGACCGTGTGCATTTAGTTTTCACCTTTGTAGTGAGTTGAGCTTTTATGGACTCAACAGTACATAGTGAGCCACTACTAAAGATCTTTTTTTTTTTTTAACTTTTCCATTAAACTTGCTTTCCCTAGGATTCAGAATCCACCACTTTGCAAAGCAGTGGGGACAAATCTAAGATGTCAGATGAGTTCTTCCAATGCTCTTCATTGGGCACTACCCATTTACAAGAATCTCCACTCATAAGGAAGTGTCCTATCTCCAAAGAGCTAGAAGAATTGGAGAGTAGGGAGAACAGTGGTGCTGTCATTTTATTTTATTAAAGGTACTGTAGACCTCTACACAAAGAGAACATTTTAAGGAAATGGTTCTTGCCAAAAGTTCCAGGAGCATATACCTTGTGCTCAGTCTCAACTGAATACTTGTTCATATGGTAGGTCCAGATTTTCTGAATTTTGATTTTTAATCAAATTTGTCCTAGAAACTTTGTGAAAATAATTTATGAAAAGAATATCAGTAATATTTATGTTTTCATACTTTTTCATTATGTCTGTTAGCTTTTGGCTTAATACATGTCATAATGGAGATTCTCAGGAACTTTTGCCAGAATAGAGCCAATTGATCTTTGTACAAAAAGACTGGTTTATCTACCATCTGCAGTGACTAAAGTTTGGGACAATGGCTGAAGGATGTCCAGTCTGCCACCTGTAAAACTGAGGCAGTTGGTGAAGGCTAGTGAAGAATAATTGACCTCGTGATAGCTTTAGACTAGGCAATCTGCCAGGCAATCTCAAGAATTGTCCAGTTTTGAAGAGAGCCATATTTGGCGCCAAATAGTCTGGTTTCCAGCCTGCTTCTTTTGCACAAAGTTATTGCAAAGGTGGTGATGAACTCTCTTCAGGAAGGGGCCTGGCACAGAGATAGCTCTGCAGGTGGGCTCTGGTTGATTCTTTTTTTGTTTGTTTGTTTGTGTTTTGTTCCTTGAACAGAAAACACACATCTTCCTCTTCAGCCCTGCTATTAACAACAACAAGCTTACAACAGCCAAAGTTACTAGTGTGTTGATACCATCGTCTGTCTTGCAGACAAATTCTCATCGTTTCCGTGAGCACCCCCACCTGTCTGTATATATCCACCTTTCATCTCCTGTCTTACACTTAAATTGTAAGCTCTTTTGGGGCAAGGACCACCTCTGTGTGTGTTCAGTGCCTAGCACAGTGGGGTCCTGGTCGTGACTGGGGCTCTTAGACACTAACACAATAATAAATAATAGCTGAATTGCATTAAGTATAATATTGTGATTACAGTAAGATATATTAATGAAACAAGGGTATTGTAGTACTGAAGTTTGTAATTTAAAATCTAAATTCCATCAAATGACAGCGCACTTTTACTATTACTTTGTGCTGTGTGTGGTATGCTGGCTCTGTAGAGAATACTGCATACTCGAGCATCCAACTTTAACTTTGTTATAATTTTTGAATGTTGCTTAATGTTCTGTTAATGCGTTTGGGGGGGGGGGTTGGTACAAAACTTCCTTATGAACTAGTGTTTTCCTTTTACAAGAACATTTTAAATCCACTGGATAGGAAATAGTCATTTTAAGAAGTCTGCTCCAGTTTGGTTTTTCTCAGTCTCGCTTTCAGAGAGCTTTCCTCTTTTTTTTTTTTTTTTTTTTTAATTAAAAAAGTCTAGTTGTGTACGGTCACTAACTCTTTTTTTACTTCATTGGCATCGCTTGGTTATTTATTATGCATTTAGTAGCATAGGCCAGATTTACCAGAATGTTAAGTCTGGTCTGCACCAGTTTTACCAGTGCAGAGCATACTTGCAGCTGTCTTTACCAACTGCTTAAGGATTCCCTGTGGGGATAGGGGCAATTGTATCTGACTGAATGGGAGAGGCTAGGGGTCAGCCAAGGTCTGCATGGCGGATGTTTCCCAACTCCCTAACAATTCCTCCCTGCCAGAAAAATCTTATTCCATACTTCTCCCACCCACACACAACAACCCTCCAGGTTCACTACCAGGCTCCTTCCTTGCAAATACTTCTTTCTCCCTCATCTCTTCTGTTACCCCTAGTTCTTCTTCGAGTGCTTGCTCATATGGATTCCAGTTAGGTGTGTATGAACTGTGTGCATGATTGTGGGAGAATTTTTACGCTAGCAACACGTGATGGGTCGGCTGTGGAGCCCCTTGGAGTGGCGCCTTAATGGCGCTGGATATATACCCCAGCTGACCCAGCGCCCCCTCAGTTCCTTCTTCCCGCTCGTGCCGGTGATTGGAACTGTGGAACGCAGCATAACTGTCCTCCACTCTCCCTAGCTTTGCTTCCCTGTTTTAGATAGTTGTCTTAGTTATAATATATATAGTTAATATAGTGTAAATAGTGTTACAAAGTTAGGCTTGTAGTTAAGTCTAGCAGGTTGGAAGGGATCCTCCCCCTTCCTCCCTGCCTGCCGCCCAGGCTCATGCCCAAGGCTCCAGGTTTTAAGCTGTGTAGAGCTTGCTCAAAGCCTATGCCAACAAGAGACCCCCACGACGCTTCCCTGAAGTGTCTCGAGGAGTTTCACCAGGCTAAGAAGTGTAAGGTCTGTAAGGCGTTTGGACCTCGAACCAAAAAGGAGTGGGACTTTAGGCTCAAATAGCTCCTTATGGAGGTGGCCCTTAGCCCAGATCCCCTTTCGGCACGCCAAGTTCCGGCACCAAGCGCGTCAGTGCTTAGTGCCCCAGCAGCTGCTTCAGGTACGGCGCCACAGGGAGACTCGGATAGAGGCCTGCGGCACCAGACCTCTCCAGCACCGCATCCAATGCAAGTGGCTCAGCGCCGTTCCCTGTCTCCAGGACAGAAGAGACTGCGCAAGCCAGAGGCAACTGTCTTGCAGCCACAGGCGCTAGCACCTCCTTTGCTAACCTCCAAGTCGCGTCCAGCACTGGAGCGACCGAGGGTACAAGCCCTGATATCGGCACCATTGACTCCGGCACCGAGAGAGGAGCCATTGAGTCAAGTGCCCACTGGCTTTCCAACCCAGACCATGGTTGAGCCCCAGCTTCCATCGACGCTGGAGACATTTGTGACAGCGAGAGACCTCATGGCCCTCACAGAGCTGGCACCGGCGCAGGCTGCGGCACCGCCTCTGACTTCCGTTATACAGTCTGGGGCAAGCCTACCCTAATGTCCCCCGTCTCCTAGCATGGAGATGTGGCACCGCTCCCGATCCTGAAGCCAGTCCTAGTGCCGTTCCCTCTGAAAGATTCCAGAGCCATCATGCGCTCCCTGGCTATGCACACTCTGGTGACTCAGCACAAGCCTTTTAAGCCGCAGCCTCAAAGGTTTTACCCTCCTGCTTGTATGAGGCAGGACTTCTATAGAAGATGTGGATGAGGTGATAGAAAGAAATCCAATGGCCACCAACCTGGTCAGAACCAAGGCTCTCCCAAACCATCGGCAGGCCCCAAGCAAAACTTTTGAAGGTGCGCCTGAGGACGGCATATCAGTCATCACCCAAGATCCTTTCCCTCCATTTCGAGATCGTTTCTCCTGTTTCCACTATGCGTGGTCCCATATAACTTCAGACCAGTGGGTTCTTCGCACAGTGGGTTCTTCGCCAGTTTTCTTCCCCCCATCCTCCTTCCCCATCCCTCTTCAGGGACCCCTCTCACGAGCAACTCCTTATACAGGAGGTCCAAACACTCCTGTCCATAGGAGCAATCGAGAAGGTTCCAAGGGAGCTAAGGGGCAGAGTTTTTTACTCCCGCTTCTTCCTGATTGCCAAGGCCAAGGGTGGGCTTTGACCCAGCCTAGATCTGCGCGGAATCAACAAATTCATGGTAAAGTTTGAAGTTCCGCATGGTTTGACTGGGGACCATTATTCCTTCCCTGGATCCTGAGGACTGGTACGCTGCCCTCAACATGAAAGATACGTACTTCCACGTAGCAATTTACCCACCACACAGGCGCTTCCTTCGCTTTGTGGTCAATCACAAACACTACCAATTTGCTGTCCTTCCCTTCGGCCTGTCCATGGCTCCCAGGGTGTTCACCAAGTGTATGACCATCGTGGCAGCCTGCCGCCTTCGTCGTCAACAGATCCAGGTGTTTGCATATCTCGATAACTGGCTCATTCAAGGCCAAACCAGGGACCAAGTTCAATCTCATGTTCGATTTGCCCTAAGCACGTTCCGCCGGCTGGGTCTCCTGCTCAACAATGGAAAGTCAGCTCTGGAACCAACCCAGAGAATAGAGTTTATTGGAGTAGTCCTGGATCCAGACTCGCCTGCACTCTCCTGGCAGACACACGCTTTCAGTTGATGGCGAGCATCGTTGGCAGCCTCCTAAACTTTCCAACTTCCACAGTAAAGATGTGCCTCAGCCTTCTGGGGCACATGGCTTCGTGCACTTACATAACCAGGCATGCCAGACTTCAGCTTCGCATGCTTCAGGCCTGGTTATCAACAGTATATCGACCAGGTCGAGACAGCATGAGCATGGTGGTCACTGTCCCGGAATTGGTTTTGACATCCCTCCGTTGGTGGCTGGACCCCATGTCAATGTGTGATGGGGTACCATTTCATGCCCCACAACTCTCCTTGTACCTGGTCACACGCATCATTTCTGGGATGAGGTGCCCACCTTGAGGAGCTCCAAACACAGGGCCCGTGGACCACATCCAATCTGACTTTGCATATCAATGTACAAGAACTGATGGCAGTATGCCTAGCGTGTCAAGCATTTCGCGAGCACCTACATGGCCATTGTGTTCCAGTCCTCACAGACAATCCCACGACCATGTTCTACATCAACAAGCAAGGGGGAGCTTGGTCTTCCTCCCTATGTCAGGAGCCCATTCGCCTGAGGGAGTTCTGTATAGTCCACTCGATACATCTGATGGCATCATTTCTCCCAAGGGTCCAGAACACACTGGCAGACCACCTCTGCAGGTCCTTCCAGCCTCACAAGTGGTCGATTCGTCCAGATATCATCCACTTCATCTTCCTGAGATTGAGGGTTTCCCCAAGTCGACCTATTCGCCTCATGCATCAGTCGGAAGTGCCAAGTGTTCTGTTCTCTCCAGGGGCACTCTCAGGGTTCCCTATCAGACGCTTTTACTTTCCTGGAAAGACCAGCTGTTCTGCGCCTTCCCTCCATTCCTGCTGGTTCACAGGGTCCTACTCAAGCTGTGCAGGGACAAGGCACGCATGATTCTGGTCACCCCAGCATGGCCCAGGCAGCACTGGCACACCACACTCCTGGAGTTGTCGGTAGAACCTCTGATCATGCTCCCACTGTGGTTGAACCTTATCTCACAGGACCATGGATGACTTTGTCACACTGACCTGCAATCATTCTACCTTACAGCGTGGATGCTGCATGGCTAACTTAGTCTGAGTTACTCTGCTCTCAATCGATGCAGGAGGTTTTGTAAAGCAGCAGGAAACCCTTGACTTGAGCCATGCTAAATGGAGGCATTTCTCTTGTTGGTGTGAGCAGTATGACACGCTCCCATTGCAAGTGTCAATACCTCTCATCCTAGACTATCTCCTATCCCTAAAGCAGCAGGGCCTGGCGATTATCTGTCAGGGTGCACCTAGCAGCCATCTTGGCTTTCCATTCAGGAGAACGTGCTTCCTCTGTCTTCCCCAATCCAATGGTAGTTAGATGTCTGAAGGGTTTAGATTGCCTCTACCCACAAGTGCAACAGCCAGTTCTGGCGTGGGACCTTAACCTGGTCCATTCCAGGCTCACAGGGCCCCCATACAAGCCAATGGCCACCTGCTCACTCCTTTACCTATCTTGGAAGACAGCTTTCTTTGTAGCCATCACTTCAGCGAGACATGTATCTGAAATCAGAGCCCTCACGTTGGAGCCGCCGTATACAGTTTTCCATAAAGACAAGGTGCAGCTTCACCCCAACCCTGCCTTTCTCCCCAAGGTGGTATCAGCTTTTCTTGTGAACCAGAACTTTTTCCTCCCGATATTTTATCCGAAGCTGCACGCTATGCGGCAGGATCAACGTATGTACTCTCTGGATGTTCGTAGGGCCCTCGCATTCGGTATCGAGTGTACGAAGCCATTTAGGAAAATGACCCAGCTCTTTGTTGCAGTGGCTGACCGGATGAAAGGCTTACTGGTCTTCTCGCAACACATCTCCTCTTGGATCATGGCCTGTATCTGTGCTTGCCATGACTTGGCCAGTGTCCTGACCCCACGCCTTACCGCTCACTCTACGAGGGCTCAAACCTCATTGGCCGCTTTCCTGGCCCAGGTTCCAATTCACAAGATCTGTAGAGCTGCGGTTTGGTCATCATTACATACCTTTGCTGCTCACTACGCATTAGTTCAGCAGTCTAGAGGCGAAGCCGCATTTGGTTCAGTGGTTCTGCACTCAGCAATATCTGACTCTGACCCCACCGCCTAGGTAAGTCTTGGGAGTCACCTAATTGGAATTGATATGAGCAAGCACTCCAAGAAAAAACAATTACTCACCTTTGTAATTGTTGTTCTTCGAGATGTGTTGCTCATATCCATTCCAAACCCATCCTCCTTCCCCCTCTGTTGGAGTAGCCGGCAAGAAGGAACTGAAGGGGCGCTGGGTCGGCTGGAGTATAAATCCAGCACCATTAAGGCGCCACTCCAGGGGGCTCCACAGCAGACCCACTGGTAAAAATTCTCCAACGATCGTGCACGTGGCGCGCGCACACCTAATTGGAATGGATGTGAGCAATACATCTCGAAGAACAACAGTTACAAAAGCGAGTAACTGTTTTTTCTCCCTAGCCTTTGTACTGGTTCTGCAGAGTGTGGGAAATAAATTTCTGTATTTTAGTTTAAGTGAATTATTACTCAGAGTTCTGTATTAATATGCCTAGTCGGGAATCTGTTTGTCAAATAAAAATATCCTTTGTCTTTTTTGTTGTCTGTATTGTTACAGACATACTTGTGGACAGGTATTTTGAAATGAATTACCAAAATAATTGAAACTGGCATGATTATGTAGTGCTATTTTGACACACAAAATATGCAGAATTTTGCAGAATTTTAAAATACTGTGTACAGAATTTTTAATTTTTTGGCTCAGAATTCGCTGGGAGTAATGATGTGGAAAAGATTTCACTTTTGTGTAACCAACGAGGAATTTCCTCTTTACAGGCTAAGATCCCAGATATGTGAATTACGATTTGTTATTAAAAATCCTTGGGGTTTTCTGTTAGCTCCATCAGAGTACACCTGTGGCCATCAGCGCCAGTATACACCAACTCTGTATTTTCCTGCCCAGTTCATGAAGGGTTTGATTTGCATCTTCCGTCTGGTGGTGAAACTGGTACTGCCCTCGGACTTGAAACTTGATAAACCCTCACTAAACCTCCTTTTGAGTCCCTGGTGTCCTGCTCTCCTGGTGTCCTGCTCTCCTCTACATCTTTCTATTAAAGTAGCATTTCTGAATAGAAGAGTTGGAAACTAGGGACACTCATGGCTGGTAACAGTCCCTCATCACCTGCCTCTTCCCACCCTTCTTCCCCAAGGATAAGGTTTCTAATAGGCTGCATCCTAATTTTGTGTCTCAAGTGGTGTTGGACTTTCACACCAACCAAAATATCCATCTGCCTGTGTTTTACCCTGAACTCTACTTAGGCAGAGAAGAGATGGCATGTCAGTCACTGAACGAGTGTCAGGTTCTTGGCTTCTGCCTGTCTGAAAGTCCCCTAGAAACACTTCATTTCATTCAGAGAACTTTAAAAAGAAAAGGCTATCTCATCCCAGAGGCTGTCAAAATGCTGAGATGAACATCACCCTTGAGGGCAGCATAAGAACTTACTGGACTAGAATTTGTGCAGTTTTGATACCTTCTTTAGAGATGTTCCTGTACTGACATCTGCAGATGAGCAGCGTCGAATTCTGTTCACACTCTTGCTAAAACACTATGCCCTGGTGCAAGCAGCTGCTTTTGATGCCTCTATAGGCAGGGCAATTTTGGAATCTGTTGTATTACTGGACTCCAAGCACCTACCACATCATAAAGATGCTGTTGTGAATCAACTGAGCTACACTGCACACAGGGACAGTCACTCAAGAGAGGAGTACTCATCTAGTAGTAGCTTGAGTTCTTCAAGATGTGTTGTCCCTTTAGGAACTTGAGGTAGAGAAGGGACTAAAATGGCAGTAGTCTGGCAGTCCCCTTTATTCTCTTGATGCAGAGCATGAGGAGAGCTGGGGTTCATATATGGACCCACAGGGACTCTGCTAAAGAAAATTCTCTATCCTGGGCATATGGTGCACATGCATAACTTGAAGTGTATTACACATAGGGATAACACATCTTGAAGAACAGAAGTTATTACAAGGTGAGTTATTCCTTGTTAATAACATTTCTGTTCATATCCAGATGTTATATTGCTAAGTTTGGTGTATGTTCTAAGTGGTTTTTGGTTGAAAGTCTTTTAGTTTTAGGGAGCTCATAGACTCATAGGTCAGAAGGGACCAATATGATCATCTAGTCTGACCTCCTGCACAAGGCAGGCCACAGAACCCTACCCATCCACTTTTATAACAACCCCTAACCCAGGACTGAGTTATTGAAATCCTCAAAACTGGTTTGAAGACCTCAAACTGCAGAGAATCCACCAGCAAGTGACCCATGCCCCACGCTGCAGAGGAAGGCGAAAAACCTCCAGGGCCCCTGCCAATCCGCCCTGGAGGAAAATTCCTTCCCGACCCCAAATATGGCGATCAGCTAAACCCTGAGCATGTGGGCAAGACTCACCCGCCAGCACCCAAGAAGGAATTCTCTGCAGTAACTCAGTTCCCATCCCATCCAACATCTCCCCGCAAACCACTGAGCAGACTTATCTGGTGATAATCCAAGATCAATTACCCAAATTAAACTATCCTATCATAACATCCCCTCCATATACTTATCAAGTTTAGTCTTGAAGCCAGATAAGTCTTTTGCCCCCACTACTTCCCTCGGAAGGCTGTTCCAAAACTTCACTCCCCTAATGGTTAGAAACCTTCGTCTAATTTCAAGTCTAAACTTCATAATATCCAGTTTGTACCCATTCGTCCTCGTGCCTACATTAGTACTAAACTTAAATAATTCCTCTCCCTCCCTAACGTTAACCCCCCTGATATATTTATATACAGCAAGCATATCCCCCCGCAGCCTTCTTTTGGCCAGGCTAAACAAGCCAAGCTCTTTGAGTCTCCTTTCATAAGGCAGGTTTGCCATTCCTCGGATCATCCTAGTAGCCTGTCTCTGGACCTGTTCCAGTTTGAATTCATCCTTCTTGAACATGGGACACCAGAACTGCACACAATATTCCAGATGGGGTCTCACCAGCGCCTTATATAACGGTACTAACACCTCCTTATCCTTGCTGGAAATACCTCGCCTAATGCATCCTAAAATCGCATTTGCTTTTTTAACAGCCATATCACATTGGCGGCTCAGTCATCCTGCTATCGACCAATACCCCAAGGTCCTTCTCCTCCTCCGTCGCTTCCAACTGATGCGTCCCCAACATATATCTAAAATTCTTATTATTAATCCCTAAGTGCATGACCTTGCACTTTTCACTATTGTATTTCATCCTATTACTCTTACTCCAGTTCACAAGGTGGTCCAGATCAGAATTTGAGAAGAAATTGTTTTCCAAGCTGCTGTTAACATTTTCTACAATGTGAAAATTGATTTTGACATTGTGTATCTTCATTTAATCCATCTGTAAGCTACACACCTGCTGTTGTACCCGAATAGCTTAGACATTCTTACCATGTTTACTGTAACTTTTTAAAATGTTTAAATGTAATCTTTTTATTATAAAAACACTCTTTGCAATAATTTATTTAAAAGTAAAAACGGTTGAAATGTGATGACATAGAAAACTAACATTCTGTCTAGCAATTGTGAAGTATTGTTTTTAATTTAGAGTAGAAAATATCTTGCCCTAAATTTGATGCACTAAAAGTGAAGTCCATTGATTTATTCCATCACAAGATAGAGCTTGGCTACACTGGCACTTTACAGCACTGAAACTTTCTCACTCGGGGGAGTGAAAAAACAACCCCGTGAGCGCAGCAAGTTACAGCGCTGTAAAGCGGCAGTGTAAACAGTGCCCCAGTGCTGGGAGTGCGGCTCCCAGTGCTGTAAGCTAAACCCCATCAGGATGAGTATGTGCAGCGCTGGGAGAGCTCTTTCCCAGCACTGGCGCTGTGACCAGACTCACACTTCACAACGCTGCCGTGGGAGCGCTTTGGAGTTTTGAGTGTAGCCAAGCCCATAGTCACATTTGGTGAGCTACATTCCATGAATTCAGTAATATTCAAAAGTATATTAGTTTTGTTTTTCAGTCTCTTTGTTAATTTCTAAGTATGTTCTTGTGCTGAGGAATCTGTATAGTGGGGTCATTACAATGACATTGATCCATGAATACTTCAGGACCACCTCCCCCCGACCCCATTTAAAACCTTTCTTAGGTTTTGTTCAGTTTTTGTGATGCTATTCCTTATCTGATAATTTAAGAGTAAATCCCAGTTGAATTATTTTGCCACATTATGTCTTCAATAGAGCATAAAGTCAGTACACATGCTTCAGTAATATCTGCCTTTTTTTTTTTTTTACCCTTTGTTTCCAGTTGGCAATTTGAAATTATGGCTTCAGCTGCACTTTAAATATGTGATAATAGATGTGTTTCTAATAAGGGCCAGCACCATTTTGTTCAGATGCTGTGAATGGTTGTCACTCATATATGACAAATGCACCTTCATCCGCTTCTTTGATGGCCTCCGAAAAACCATACCCTCAAATCAGGACGATAAAATTAGCTGCTGTGTAAATTGTGTGTCTGAGTGGTTCATTATCTAATCACCGTCAGAACCACAGTGATAAAGTAGATTGAAGCAGGGAAGAGGTCTGCCAGATGATTTCAGGCCTTTTTCTAAATTCTGTTTCCCTTGGAAACCCTAGACAACGTGGTTCAGAACTTCAAAATTCTTTGACTAGAACTTCCTATGTATATTTTATGTACAAAACTTGTGGCTAATGATAGTGTTAGGATGACTCTTTAGATGGTCTCTTTCATTCTTCAAACCACCATTAAATATTGTATTTAAAAAGGTATTTTGAAGTGGGCTACCATGTTTTGCTGCTGATAGCCAAGACATTTTTAAGTAAAATGGCCCTGGCTTTCAGGAAAATGCTTAAATCCACCCTCATTCAGGAAAGCACTTGAGCATGTGTATAAACTTAAGTTCTTAAATGCTTTTCTGAATTGGGGCTGGTCTGACTACTGTTCTGTACGTGTCCCTGTAAAGCTTGAAATAATGTGGTAACCACATTAGTTAAGAATGAATTGCTAAGCACTTGAAGTACTATAATGTTGTAAATGAACATATTAAGTATTGTGTAGAATATTGTAGGCAACTGTTCTGCACTGAAAGAGGAATGGTCTATTTTTTTTCATCTCTGACTTTCTATGTCTGATTATTACACTATCTGACGAAGTGGGTATTCACCCACGAAAGCTCATGCTCCAAAACGTGTGTTAGTCTATAAGGTGCCACAGGACTCTTTGCTGCTATTACACTATTGTTAATGTTGCGTTGTGTTGTCTATTTAGGTTTAATACTTAAATTAAGTGTTCTTTTGTTCTAGGATCATTTGAAAATGATGATATCACTCATGTTGAAGGAAGTGTAGACCCTGTTCGCGACATTGAAATAATACATGAAGAACTTAGACTTAAGGATGAGGAAATGATCATTCCAATTATAGACAAATTAGAAAAAGTAGCTGTGAGAGGAGGGGACAAGAAATTAAAACCTGAATATGTAAGTAAAAAGTGTGCTGTTAAATGTATCGTTATTTCTTGTACCAGTATGTTTTCATTTGTGTTCACATTTTTTAAAATCAGTAATGTAAAATGATGTATAGACCATTATTTCTGTATTTATTTAAAAATTATCACAGCTGCAAGGTCTGTTGGGTTAAAATCATTAAAATGAGCTTCATTTTCTTTTGATAGCCTAGGGTTACACTGAGGGAGCTAGATGCATGCCATTTAAAGTACTCTGACATAACTCAATCCAGTCTTGCTCAGAATGGGAGATACTCACATTAGTGTAATGTGAAAGCTCACACCTGCCTAGATGGATATCACAGCTCCTGCCTCTGTGTGTATGACACTACAAAATCTCAGCTTGCATCCAGATAGCCTGTCACCTATAATTAGGATGCTATTCCCATTTATAAATCAGTAATTGAGTATAACCTTGTCAGACTTGATCATTGCAGAGCTCAGCACATGATCTTCAGCTAAGCACCAGAGGCCTAAAAAGTCTCCCAGAGTTTGAAACTGGGATTTGCTCCCAAAACCAGTGTACAAATTATGATGCTCTGCTGTTCCCAGTGATTGTTGTCTAGGATGATCTGTTTGCTTGGCTCCTCTTGATCTCATTGAGAGAGGGCCCATAGTTGGAGCATTCTTGATGAGCATGCTAGCATGAACATGTGCAAATCATTGTTGGAGTGACGCATCATGTCCATCCCATGCTAGGGAAGGAGAAGTCCCTTTTTTGTAGCCAGCATCTCCCACAATTTTGATAATGGACTATTTTACTCTTGCCTGCAGTTTCCAGAGGCAATTCAAAGATGAATGCAAACTTTGCTAGCCTTGCCCCTTTCTCTGGCCTGCTGCCAGATTTTGTGCTACCATGACTGAAGTCATGTGGTAGTTCATTTTGCTCCTAACTTTTCTTAATAGCCTATTTTATTCATTTTTGGGGGCAGTAGTAAACAGCCATTCTTTATTCTTCCTCTCTCTCTCCTGGATCTATATTGAGCAGTGCAGTGGTCACAACCACCTAGATTTGGTACTGTAGTGCCACCCTCCTCCCTTCCACCCAGCCACTCCCCAAACATGGCCGAGCTGTTGTTCAGACGCCAAGGTAGATCCTCACAAAGACAAAAAGTGTTGTTTGTGAGGCAGCTTTTACAGGCTTTTTGGAGGGCAAATTGTGTCCTGCCTTTTCTCGGTTAGCTGACTCTTGCACTGCTAGGGCACAGGGCTTTGAGTAGAATAGGTTGGGTTCCCTCCTCTGTGCCCCAAGAAGCTGAGACTCCAGCATAGAAAACCCAATATGGAGTTGCAGATTAGGAATGAGGAGAACTCCAGCCAGCCAGTCTTGGGGAGAGCAGCAGGGTTCATACTCAACTCCCTTTCTTGCCAGCTCAAACAGGGAATTCCGGCAATGGGACTCTATTCTTGGGATAGGAGGAATGGGACCCCAAGTGGGGGGACACTGAGGGAGACCTTTCCAGAGGCCTCAAGGCATTGCATAAAGCAAACCATAAAAGACCATGCTCTAGCCACAGCTGGTTGGCACTGTTGTAAAGCAGGCCAAGAAGGCTACCGTTCATGTTCTGGGCAGGGCATGTAAAAATGCAACAGTGTTCCCCATAAGATGTTTGAAATAGGACAAGGCAAATACCTGCATCGCAAGACAAGAACCACAGTGTCCTGGCTGAATGACCTTAAGGCCATGAACATCTGACTCTCAGTCTACACTTAAGAAAATTTCCTTAGTGACAACCTTTGTTGGCAAATGCTTCAGTGCTTGCAATGAGATTTTTTTTTTTTTGGCCAGTTCCATGATATCCAGCTGAGCAAGCGAGGCGCCACGTGTAGCTTCTCCCCTGGAAGAGGTCAATACTCACTCCAAACAAATACTATGCTCATCTAAATTCACAGATTCTCTCTTCTTTGGGGAAAAACTAGACAAAATATTTGCAGAAAATTCTACCAGACCAAAATAGCCCCTCCTCTTCCCTCCTCACTCAGTGCTCTAAGAAGGGACTATAAACCCAGCACCAGACAGAAATGTTCCTTTTGTCCAATTTTCTCACAAAAATACTAGAGGAAAGATAACAGATATATCAGGGTAAGCCCCAGAACTGGGGAATGGGTAGAAAATCCAGAGGTGGTTCCATTGACTGTAAGAGCCTGCTATGATAGTGAACAAATGTGCCTTCTCCCAGTTGGGAATCTAGAAGTCAGAATTTCTAGTTTCTCAGAAGAATGATCTGTATTGATCAGACAGAGAGATTGGCAAAAGGAGAGAGTAAGTTGCAGATATTCCCTTGAACTAAGAGCTCCATCCCATACCTTCTCCAATCAGTCCCACATCTTGAGCAACCCTGTTGAGCTGGTGTTAAATTAAATCTCGCTTCCTCTGGACATAGGAGTAATAGAAGGAGTTCCCGCAGAAGAAAGTTTCTTAGGTTTGTACTCCCTTTTGTTCATTGTCTAAAAATGTACCAGCGGGGTCAGAGCCATCCTGGATCTTAAGCTTTTCAACAAATGGATGAAATAAGTGAAATTTTGGATGAAGACCCTAGCTTTAGTGGTAGCATCCCCATCCCAAGGGAACTATTTTGCACTTAGGATCTAGCACATGCATATGTTTACAATCCCATATGACCGTACCACCTCAGGCTGCTAGGATTTGCTCAGCTCACTATTTGCACCAAATATTCCATTCAGCCCCATTGTTCCCCAACTTCCCCCCCCCCCCAGTGTCTTCACCACAATGCTGGTGAAGATGTTGGTCATAACAGCTAGACTCATGTCTCAGGGCATTCACTTGTGTCCCGTCCTGGATGACATTTTGATTGGAATTCCAACCCAACCTGCAGCCTGTGGGATTTCTCCCAGCCTCCAGGAGTTCTCAAAGATAACTTCTGAAGGGTTGGCTCTCTGTTGCCAGTTCCTTAACTATCTAGGATGTATTTCATTAGGCCTTACCGACTTGAAGACATCTAAATTTCTCTGAGGGCAGTTCTATGCTTAAAATGCTGCAGCGGTGCAGCAGCGGTGCCGCTGTAACACTTAAGTGAAGATGCATGTATGCCGACAGGAAGGCTTCCTCCTATAAACATAGTTAATCCACCTCTGCCAGAGGCAGTAACTATGCTGTCTACACCGTGGGTGAGGTCAGTGTAACTGTTATTCAGGGGTGGATTTTAGGTAGCAGTGTCTATTCAGTCAGCACATATGGTCTGCCTCACCATTATCTAGCACTGCCAGGGCAAACCATGCTCAACAGCCCTTGTCCTGGGAACGGAGTGAATAGCAGTCCAGTTTGCTTATCTCTCTTTATATTGATAGCGTTTAGTTTATAGTTTTCAGAAGTTCAAGATGGTCTCACTAAGTCTATCAAGTTCCTGTACTTCAGTTTTAAGACTTAGCCTTTTTAAACATAAAGGGTATGAATGTGTTGGATTGTCAGCTGTTATTCTATCACTGGAACAAGGAGATTGGTTCTTGGCTCTCAACCTACAGGATGCCTACTTTCACATCTCAATTCACCCATCTCTTCGGAGATTCCTCCGATTTACCTTTGGCAAGACTGTTGTCAGTACAGAGTGCTCCCGTTTGCACCCAAACAATTCTCCAAGGTCCTCTCCATGGGGAAATTCTGCACTATTGCACATGCAGAATTTGCACAGAAATAAATGTGTGCGCAGAATTTCCTTTTTCCCACAGAAATGGGCTGCACAGCTACTGGCTGCCACTAGGGGCTGTTGGACCCAGCTCACAAACAAAAAATAGTGTTGCTAGTGGGAGGGAGCTGGAGGGTTCCTGACCATTGCAGTTCTCAGCACACCCTGAAGGAAAGAGATGGTGTGCAAGAAACACCATACAAGCCTGGGACTTAGCATCAGGCTGTTTCTCCCTGTGGATCTCTGAGGGTAGGGGGGCAGGATTCTGGGCTGGGGTGGACCCTGCAGATGGACTCTGGTGGGGAGGGGGTGAATGCGAGTGTCTTGGTGGGGGATGTGGGGGTGTCTCCAGCTGGGGTCTAGGGAGTGGGGGGTGTGGGTGTATGGGCTGGGAGGCACCCGGCAGTTGGGCTGTGGGGAGCAATGGATGCGGGTGTTGGCCCTCCTGCTGGGCTCTGAGAGGGGGAGAAGGTAGAGATACAGGGATTTCTTCAGCTCTCCACTCCTAGGAGAATTTTTTTGTGTATGTATTGTTACAGACATAGTTGCTGACAGGTATTTTGAAATAAATTACCAAAGTAATTGAAACTGGCGTGATTATGTAGTGTTATTTTGACAAGTAAAATATGCAGAATTTTGCAGAATTTTTAATTTTTGGCTCAGAATTCCCCCAGGAGTATCCATCGTAACAGCACACTTACATTTACACTGATGTTCACTGTGTTAGTCCTCCAATCACTGCTAACCTTTATAGTGGAGAACATAAACAAAAAAGGCATTTATCACTTCAGCCATTGCCATGTTTTCTGTTATTGTCTTTTCCTCCTCCTTGAGCAATGGGCCTACTTTGTCCTTGGTCTTTCTCTTGCTTCTAATGTATTTGTAGAGTGTTTTCTTGTTACCCTTTATGTCACTAGCTAGTATAATCTCATTTTGTGCCTTGGCCTTTCTAATTTTGTCCATGTATGCTTGTGTTGGTTTTTATATTCATCCTTCATAATTTGACCTAGTTTTCACTTTGTGTATGACCCTTTTTGAGTTTCAAGACATTGAAGATCTCCTGGTTAAGCCAGAGTGGTCTCTTACCATACTTCTTATCTTTCCTGTGTATTGGGATAGTTTGCTCTTGTGACCTTAATAATGCCTCTTTTAAAAAACTGCCAGCTCTTCTGAACTCTTCTCTCCCCCTCTTAGGCTTGCTTCCCATGGGATCTTACCTACCAATTCTCTGAGTTAGCTGGAGTCTGCCTTTTAGAAGTACGTGGGGCAGTTAAGTGCAACATATTACAGGGCTTTACAAATCACACCCCTCTAGTATATCTTGCCAGCGACGTGTAGACAAGCCCATAATCTATCATCTTTACTATGAGGAGAGAACCTAGAATTAAACTATTTTAGTGAGTGTATCAAGTTTCTGTACTTCAGTTTTAAGACTTAGCTTTTTTTAAACATAAAGGGTATAAATGTGTTGGATTGTCAGCCCTGGATACAGAAAGTTCCTGTTTATTCACAGAACAGATACATCACAGTTTGCAGTATTGCAGACTTCACCCACACTATAGTGCCAATGTCACCTTAAAGGACCAGTGTCTATATTCATTTAATCCTTGGTGTTTCTGTTGAGACAGCCAATAAAAATGGAAAATAAATTTCTAGTGGTAGTAGCTTTGTGATGTATGTGCTTGTCCATTAGAACACGATCACCAGTTTAGTTTGCATAAATTTAGAGTTGAAATCACTCCCAAGCCATCTTTCTTTAAAATAAATTAATATTTCAAAATGCAACTTGTAAAATAAAGAAATAAAATTAATTGGAATGTTAAAAAAAAATGAAGATACTTTACATTTAGTAGCATAAGAACAGTGTAGTGCATATCTAGATTAGGAGAAATCTGTCCTGATGTTCTTGCCTAGTGGACTGTGACTAAGTAATGGACATGTTAAATGTGGTTAGAGGGTAAATGTGTGGATGTCAGCAAATCTGGACTATCCGCTACCATTTCTGAAGTTTATAATATTTCCAGGGGCTTTAACAGACACCTTTTTGTCCACTCTTGAATTTATTTATTTTAGTTGTTGTAAGGTACCTATCCAAAAGCCCTAGTTGCTTTTATATGATTAAACTATACTTTCGTTATTAAGTGGGAGGTGACTTATAAATGGCAGCACAAAATAATGAATAGGTGCCTGCCTTTATCTCTTTACCAGATCAAGTGGATCAGAATAGAACACATGCCTCTATACTCTGATAAATAGGATGTTGCTGATCTTTAAGGACAAGTATTCTTCATAGTTGTTGTTGATAAATTAGATCTTGTCCTGTCTGTGACTTAAGTAGCTAGTTGAGAATTGTCAAAAGCTTCAGCCTTGTCTCCATCCTAGCTCTGAATATATAAAATATTGCATCATAATTTTTATAAAGTGCTTTTTTCTTTTTTTTTCCACTCAACACAGGGGGGAGAGAGAGAGAGAGGGAAAATCTTGTACATACTTTATTAACAAAGCTCTTGCCGTAGCTTTTCTATTGTAATGAGTAACTTAAGCAATAAGTTACTGGGCTTCGAGAAAATATTTCTATTGTTGATATATGTGATTATGCCTAAAGTCTTTAGTGGACTGTTTACTGTGCTTAATGGGGTATTTAGAGCAAATTAAAATTCTTTGTAAGGAGTGTTTTGAATGCATCAAAATATTCTTGACAGATGTCATGGTGTTAGAGCCTAGGGCACATTACATATTGTGACTTTTTTATATTACCAGTGCCCATAGAGAAGTTAGTGCCTGAACACCTGTGACAAAAGCAGTCTTTCCAATGTAAATTTGTTTTCTGATGATGATATCTGACCTAATATCCAGTGGATTTTTAAGATTTTGCAAGAAATTTCTGTAAGAGTGAGAAGTAGATTTGTTCAGAAGACAAATGCAGGGTTTCTTTTAAGTGAAGTTTGGCTAGCTAAAGTTCAAGGAACATGAGACTGCTACAACTATTCATCTTTGAAATACAGCTTTCTCCATTTCATATAATTTGTTTGCCTTTTGTTTTGAAAATCCACAAGCATAGTTGATGATTCCTGTAACTGAAATCCCCAGGATTCGCAGGGCTGATATATAGTAGAGAATTTTAGGGTTGTTAACACAAGTTGTCACCTGGGATATTTGTAAAATGCTTCATATCTGCACACGCAAATTCCTGTGATGTTTCACAAACATTCTCAGTATTGTTACAACTGTTGTAGCTCTGAGTAAGTCTTAGAACAGATCATTCTTCCTCCAGTTCAGTTCGTTAGGGTAGGAGGGAAAAATAGATGATACACGTGTACTAGTTCAATTACTCCTCCTGTTGCATTCTCCTGGTGGTCTTGCTCACCTTTCAGTAATGGTGTTGAATACTGTTTCCGCCACCGTCAACTCCTTTTCACCCTAGCTGATGAAATTCAATTTTGTCTCTTTCTCAGTTGTGGATATATACAATGTTGCCTCCTCATTTTTATGAAGGGTTTTTGTCTCATTTGTGAACTTAGTTTCTCCCACTCAACACATAGGGGGAGAGACAGAGAAAGGTGTTATGAGTAACTTAGACTATGTCTACACTACAGACCTTACAACGGCACCGCTGTACCGCTGCAGTTGTGCCGCTGTAAGGTCTCCTGGGTAGAGGTCTCCCAATCGGCATATTTAAACCACCCCCAACGAGCGGTGGTAGCTATGTCAGCGGGAGACACTCTCCACTGACATAGTGCTGTCCACACCGGCACTTTTGTCCGTGAAACTTATGTTGGTCGGGTAGTGGGGTGTTTTCCCACACCCGTGACTGACAAAAGTTTTGCCGACAAAAGTTTTGCCAACAAAAGTGCTAAAGTAGACAAAATCTTAGGCAGTAAGTTGCATCTCATTAAATACATAGCATGTTCTACTAAACAGTTTTTTAATATTAGCCTTTTTTCAAACACTTGTAAAGTTTTTTAACAATAAATGTTTTACAAGACATCTTTTTAAACACTGTTCTATAATAAACTTTTACTTTTAAACTTTTGTTTTACTTCTTTAAACCAGTGGGTTTTCACTGTCTTAAAAAAAGACAACCAAAACCACAATATAGAAATGAGGGAGCTGTGTCTGAAGCTGAATGAAAAGTAACATAAGCACTGCCATGATTGGAAAGAAGTGTTTACCCACTGAACTAGTTTGTCTTAACCAAAGATGACTAGTGTAGACATATTAAACCGTTTCAGAAGTAAACCATCTAACCTTGAAACAGTGCAATCTTCTATCAGGATTTGAAAAGATTTCATAGATTTTTTTTTTTTTTTTTTAAGGTAAGAAGGGACCATTATGATGATCTAGTCTGTCCATAATATAGGCCACAGGACTTCCCTTAATTACTTCCTGCTTCAAGTCCAATATCTGAGGTTAAACTGGAGCATATCTTCTGGAACAATATCCAATCTTGCTTTAAAGATTTCCAGTTATGGAGAATCCTTCATAACTCTTAGTAGGTTGTTCCAGGGCGTAATCACTCTCGTTGGTAAAAATTTGTACCTTATTTCTAATCTGATTTCAATTTCCAGCTACTGGATATTGTTACACCTTGTCTGCTAAATTGAAGAGCCTTCTATTATCTAATTTCTGTTCCCCATGTAGATACTTCTAGATGATTATCAAGTCACCCCTTACCGTTCTCATATGAAAAGATTTAACTCTTTGAGGCTTTTACATTAATGCATTTTTTACAAAGACTTAATCATTCATATGGCTTTTCTCTGAAACCTGTCCAACTTATCAAGATCTTTCTTGAACTGTGGACTGGACTCAGTATTCCAGTAGAGGTCATATCAATGCCAAATGGTAATATAACCCCCCCACTCTGATTTGATATTTCCCTGTTTACACGTATAAGGACTGCATTCATCCTTTTTAGTGGAGCTCATGTTCAGCTAATTATTCAGTGACCTCAAGTCTTAATCAGTCACTGCTTCCCAAGATAGAGCCCCCATTTTGTAAATATGGCCTACATTCTTTGTTCCTAGATCCTAAGTCCTCTTCATTATTTACCGTTTCTCCAGTCTTTTGTGTTATCTGCAAAGTTTATCAGTAATGATTCTGTTTTCTTCCAGGTCATTGATGAAAATGCTAAATAGCATTTGGGGCCAAGAATCAGTCTCTTTCAGATCCCATTAGAAACAAAATGTTATATGGCACCAAATCAGATGTCTTACAGAGATTCCTGTATATTACATCAACACTACTATTTTTATCCACTTATCAAGACACCTGCCATCCAGAATCCAATATGAAATATGGGGTCGAAGAGCAACAATTCTAAGGCTTCAGCTATTCCTTGTAGTTTCCCAAGTAGAAGCAGAGAGAAGCTGACATTATTCTTGTTAGTTTCACTGCTGTACACATAATTCTGAACAGCAGCAATGAAACTGAGCAAGTGTCATCAATTTCATTTTGCTGCTGCTTGGGAAATCTGAGTAGCAAGATGATGTTTATACATGAAGGTTTTAAAACCTTTGTAAGAATCTGACATCCTCATTGCAAAAGATTTGCAAGGAACTGAAACATTGATGAGACCACACCCTGCTCACTAGCATGGACTGTTACTGACCTGTATCAGAATTCCAAGCCTGAGAGAGAGGAGTGCAAATACGTGGCACTCCAAACAGTTATATAAAACATCACATTATTCAAATATACTATATTTGCACTGAAGTGTACATTTTTTGTGATACAGTAGCATCAAAGTCACTAGAGCTGTCTGTCTGTGGAGTCAGGAAGACATTGCTTCACTGAGACTTTCAAACCTGACCTGTAATCTTCACAACTGCAAATTTATTCCCTTCCTCCCACCTCCACAATAGCTTAAATTCTGCAGAAATTAATTACACGCCCTTTCAATTTTCAAAAGAGAGCTTCCCATTCTCCAGTGCCAAGTAGACAAATGAATTTTTCAAGCCAGGGTTTAGTCCTTGATGCTGTACAAAGTATTTGGCACTGAGAGAGAGTACTACTTTCAGCCACCCAAAGGATTTAGCAATGTTTGCACATACATACATGCTTTTTTCCTCACCTGATGGATCTGATTAAGTTTATCAAGACATTCTGTGAACTAGTAGGTGTGGGTATATTAATTCACAATATTATAAACTGCTGAGATTTATTGGGTACAGCATTCAACTCCTGGTTAAAAATCTTTGAATTGGTTGCTTTGCTTTCTTAGGCAAGGCAGGGAACTCCAGAGCTCAGCCCTGGAGGACATGAAAATAAATGAAAGTACAGTATTTGGCACTTCAGATATGGCAGGCTATATATATTTTCCAAAGAGATGCTAAAAATATCTATTGTCAAAGATAAAGTGCCATTTTTTAAAAATCATGTGATATTTGACTTTTTGATAGTATTTGTATTTCCTGTAAATTTAACTATTGTGGGCAGTAAGTGTGTGTGTTTATTTTATTGTGGTATGCACTGTTGCATCGCTGGCCCAATTAAGAAATAACTGTACACGTATCATTGAGCAGGGAGAAAGAGGTCATTCCTCCAGTGAACGAGGTACATCAAAGTAGGAACAGAATAGACCAGACCTGATAAAAACAAACTAGGTCATCTGTCTATATTTCAGTTTAGAATAGTGCTAAGTTAACTAGGAGGGTGATTAAATATTTGTAGATGAATGTTATTATTTTAACCAACTAAGATAATTGCTAGATTAAAATTTTTAGGCCTAAATAAAAGCAATTAATTAAACTACACAACAAATTATGTAAAAGATTAAATATAATCTGAAAAGCTCTCGCTAGTTTTAAAAATATATATATTATTATTTGACCTTAGAACACTGGGTTAGCAGGTGAGCAAGAAATGTGTTTAAAAATAGTTGTCTTTTGTTCATATCTCATCACATGACCGTGCCAGAGTTGTCATTCAAGGATTATAATTTAACCTGGGCTCTGGAATGCATGCTAGTGAACCTTAATTTAATTTAGTTAGGCCTTTTCTAAATTTGCAGACTACCTGCTTTACTTTACACTCAGTATCATTTCATCAGTGAGAATATAAATTTGCCTGGTATGACAGAGATACTTTATCCTTTTTTCTTCTGTAAAATGTTCTGAGATCAGACATAGAGGAATGTCATATTTGTTTGATTTATTTTTATATTGTTTTCTGTTGCTCCATTAATTTGTGTGTAAAGTAAATAGGCTTCCAATTTACATAACTATATATATTGTAGGGAACTCTTATTAAGAATTGTCAGTATTTAATTTATGTTAAGAGTTTTTAAAGTTAGGCACATAATCTGAGCCCCTCTGAAAAATCACACAATCAAAATGGATTTAGACATGTAATTTAGGCAGCCAAGTTTTTTTAAAAAGGGATATAGTGACTTCCTTCTGTATGTTTTCTCTATTACTTTTTTGTAGATTTGAGAGGGATCTGTAGAATACACTTATCTTTCAGAGAGGGTAAAGCTACTTGCTTCACCTATATTTAAAGTTATCTGGAGGTTCTAATCCACTTACCTACCCTTGAGCTTTGTGTCTTTTGCTGGGATAATCGGGGGCTAGCTCAGAAATAAACTGAGTATATACATTTTGATATACACACCCTCACTCATGTGCAGGCAAGCTCAAAAACTTAGCTAATTGGTCCCAAAAGACTGAGTATGGCTGTACAGAAAATACTACCTCCAGAGAACTCTAATTAGAATTTAATTTCTTTCAATTCTTTATCTCAATTTTGGTGTGATATGTTGCCACTGGGGAAAACTGTAATGTCAAAAGCCTTTGTGATGGGGTTTATTAGTATATCCAAAATATTTTTAAAATCAGAAAAATTATGCGAGTAAAAGGTTCCTTCACTAATTAACAAGATTGGTTGAGGAGCTAATGATTTTTGATGAAGCAAAAGCTGAGAAACAGCACTTTAGCCTTATAGCTTACATAAAGTAGAATCTTTCCTTATGTATTTTTGTTGATTAATTAAAAAAAGAAAAACATATAGGGCTAAAGGATAAGATAAGATGGTACTACTGTTTTCTTCTTTATGTATAATCTTGTTGCATGTCTCTACATAAGCTGTTCTGGCCACTCATCATAGTAACCAGCTGGGCCATTTCACCTGCTGGAGCCATTAAAGAGGACTCTCTCCCCTTAGATTAATCCCCTCCGACATTAGTTTTTTGCTCTGACAACTGGAGCAGGCATTCAGAATTTGCAGGTGGCCAGTGTGACACACATAATTGCCTACAATTTTAGGCAATGAATAAAAATGGTCTACATTACTTGTCAAAGGTTGTATATGCAGTGCCAAGTGAGATCTATGGGAAGCCTTTTAGGGTTTAAAGAACAGTTAATAGCAAGGCACGGTGCCTTTTTAATCATAATGCATTTGTAATATAGCACTTTGATCTTCTCCTTGTAAGAAATGGTGTTACATTAGCCACTTTTAAACATTTATGAGTGAAATTCAGTTATAGGAGAGTAAAAGTGATTATTCTTAGTCAGAATATGTTAGATTTCATTAAAAGTTTTCTGCTTGCCCCTTCCTTGTTAAAATCTGGGGGGGGGGGCCTGTTCCTGGAGGGTTTCAAATCAGGATCTAAGCATTTAGAAGAGTCTTTTCCTTGTTTTTCCCTAAAGCAACTGCAAAACTGGGAAAAGAAGGTATACTAAATAGAAGAGCTATTTATAGCTGTTTTATAAATCTGTTTAACCTACATATCAGTAAGAGTAAATACTTTATGCACTAAAGAAAAATTTTGGGAATAGAATTTTGTATGTTAAATATCTAATTGTATATCACACCAGTTATAACTTTCAATAAATGCATGACCATAAATTATCTACAACAAAAAATAGATGACTCTAAAATACACTACTCCTAGAATAGCCAAGTTTGACCTTTCAGACCTAAGAGCCTTTTATTAACACCTGCCTGTAAGGAGAACCTTGCCACACGCAGCTTTCAGATTCAGAACCACAAAACTGATGAGGAAAGGCTTGAAGGGTTCAGTTTGTGTCACTTGCTGTTTGCCGTTTCCATTTCACAGATGATTAATCTTTCTGTGAAGAAAGGCCAGAGAAACAAAGCACATTGGGCTCTTCCTGTAGTTACTCCTTCTGAATGCACACTAGCTTGCTAACTAAAAGGCCTTTAGATTTCCTGCAGAGAGAGATGTTCTGAAAGTGAATGCAGCTGGTTGGAGGTCACCAGTGCAAGGCTCTTGCCATTGTGTAATGGAGGCTTTGGCAGGTTTCATTTTTTAGGGGAAGGAGAAGGTGTTGGCAAAAAAATTAATGCGGAATACATAAGGTTTTGGATATTTGAATTAATTTCTTGAAGGGTGGATCATCAATGTTAGCTCAATTTCTTTTGCTAACAATTAAAAAAAATATATTCACTCTGTTTTTTCTTCCTCCACCCATTCCCCTTTCTAAATAGCATGTTTATATTGTATGTGGTCTCACCCACTGGATGCTGAAATGTTACATCTTACTGAGTTTGAAAAGCAATCTAAAATGCCCTTGGATTTTTACATCGGTTTTATGATCTCTACTCATTTGGGGAGGGTTGCTACTAAAATACTGTGTACTTAACTTTCTAAGTATAGGTGTGTTGTATTAACATTCACCATTGCTTTTTAGTGACTTGTTTAAAATGGTAATATATTGTTTTAGCTTCTGAGATAAAAAAAGACAAGAAAATGAATTCAAATTATAAGAGATGTTACCTAATTTTTAATTTGAGTATGTATTGTATATTTTTGTATTTTTTGCGTATGGAAAATAATTGTTTGGTATCCAGCTGAGTTTGTTCTTCATCTACTTTAATTACTTTGTTTCTTCTTAATCCTGCATAGGACATAATGTGTAAAATCAAAACCTGGGTAATAGAGGAAAAGAAACCTGTGCGCTTCTATCATGATTGGAATGACAAAGAGGTAGGCTGTTTATCCCATTCATAGACCTTAATATTTCTACCTGTTATTGTTTTCACTTGGTAAAAGCATTTAAATACAAAAGAATCCATGAGATTTATAGGGTATTGAATTGAATGTTAACTTTATCAGTAGATTTTGTTTATCAAAGTATATTGTATAGATTACTTGAAGCAGTTATTTGCCCTTTCAGAAATACAATTAATAAAAAAAGAAACTGAGTTTGAAAATGTTACAGTAACTTCATTATGTGTTTTAAGATTCTACCTTTATATTCTCATTTTTAGATTGATGTGTTGAACAAATACTTATTTTTGACTTCAAAACCAATGATTTACTTGATTAACCTCTCGGAGAAAGATTACCTTCGATGTAAAAACAAATGGTGAGTTTGCTTAGTTTTAATATATAAAATTCACTCTTGTCTTTCATATTTCTCAATGGCACATACTTCACCATTCTTTAAAAGGACATAAGGATTGTTCTTGTTATTTTACTTAATATAAATCGATACCTTTTATACTTACTATATCTCCATAAACGTTCTGCCTGAGTGCAGTGGTGATAAAAATGCCCCTGATGAATTTACAAAACAGAAGCAAACCCTTTCCCCTCCTTCAGTTTTTACATAAACTTTAATAACTGTGAAGAAAATAAATCCATTTCAGAAATTAACTCAATCTAGTTAGAAACCATTTCTTTCCAATAAAACTGGCTTTTTAAACATTATTTAACACTGATTATTCATATAATTGCTTTTCATTTGTTATGTGCTGAAAGAATAAAACTATTTAATTTGTAATGTGACAGAATTTTTTTGGTACTGTGGCATTAATTTAATATTGAACATTTCAACAATACACTTCCATTTACGTTTGAGTGCCAACAGTGCTTGGCATTGTTAACACTTGTGCGTCACACACAAAGGAAGACATTTTACAATTTCCTTGTACTATTTAGGCCTACTCTCACATACTTCATGTAAGCAGTATTTTTACCTTCATACACAGTTTTTACTCAAACAAATATTCTTGTCAAGATAACGGGTGGATAATGGTTACAGAATAAGGCTCTATATCAGATACACAGTGAACTGGATGAAGATTCAGTTCCAACGTGGTGAAAATACTTCGAGTTTCCATTGTTGAAAAGCACAGTGCATTAGCTTGTCATAAAAAATAACAGTTGAGATAGACAATTGGATTGGAGAGGAGAGACTGATTAAATATTACACTATAAGGAAGAATTAATGACAACATACTTGTTCTAAAATTTACAACAAATTTTATATAGTTTACAAATCTTTAAAACACTTTAATTGTGAGATTTTTAAGGTTTTGGGATATAAATGTATGTTTGTAAACAGAAAGATGCGTTAAGTAATTCAAACAAATGAAAAGTATCTAAAGCAAAATATCTGAATCCTCCTAAAATACACCTCCTGTTTCTCCCTGTACTTCATTAAGTACTTAGATGCACATGGTTTCAATTTTCCATTAAAAATTCTCATTTCCATATGATATCAAAGAGCGAGAAGGCTTTAAACTGAAAAATAAACATTCGTAGACTGGAAGCCAAAACAATAATTAATGTCAGATGGTTAACTCCAATAAATCATTAGAATAAATTTTCTGAAATTACTGCAACTAAAACGGTCTTGTTGATACTTCTATAAGACTCTTGTATTTATGATAAGGAACTGAAATTAACCTCTCTGAAAGTTTAAATTTTTGAAAATACAGACTTAAAACTGAAACTTGGCAGAAACTGTGATAGCTAGTCCTAAATTTCTCCATAGTCAGTCAGGAATAGAATTTTTAAAAATGTATCACCTGACAGTGCAGTAAATCTTAAGTGTTCTAATTTGTGCAAATGTTTGAAGCTTTTGAGGCTCACTATGACAGTACAAAGTTTATTTGAAACTGGATGAGTCAGTTTCCAAAAGGGATTTTCACACCTGTATTTGTATGATTACAGGTAGAATTCAGTGGCTCTAATTGTACAGTAAATACCATTTCCCATACCCTAATAGTAAACAGACTACTTGTGAGATGCCAGTCTGTGATTTACCTGTTGCCAGACATCCCCTGTTTTTTGAGACACCAGTTTTGTGGTGGAGATATGGTTATAGCCAACTGAAAGCAAACCTTTGTATAAATTACAATTTTTAATTTGTAAAAATCTAGACATTTGAATTGGGAAGTCATATAATGAAATGATTTAACCTTTTTTATGCACAACTAATGATTTAAGGTTTTTTAAAAAAAATTCTAGCTCTCATGATTGTTAGTGTAATTGTAGCTGAAAGATCAAAGCCTGGGTAGCTGAGTGATGTTCCAGAAGAGAATTTACCACATAGCCATTTTCGGTACAGTTTCTGCCGCCTGCTGTTCCTATTTTCCCTCAAGCTAGCCATTGACTACCCCCTGTGCATCCCTGCTCGTAAAAACTGATTGAGGAAGTATTTGTCATGTATTTATGAGTGGGAAACATTGTGTGATAGGGAATGGCATCTACTGGAGCCAGAAAGATTGCCATTTTCCTTCACTGAAGCATTCTTTAGCTTTAAGTCCACAGTTTGTGCAACATAACTTTTGCATTAAAGTACAGAATAAATTTTTACAGAGAAGGATGCTAACGGTGGGCTTTTGTCATTTATGGCAGTGCAAACAGATGCAAATGATTAGTATATATTTTACTGTGAGATGCCTTTTAATTTGTGATTTTTGTGTGTGTATATGTTGATGTTCTTAATCTGAGCTATGTTTGGATTAGTTGCTCAACTAGCAAAAAAAAAAATTTTTTTTGAATATAATTTGTAATATTGTAACAGAGTAAAGGTTAATGCAGGAGATCAGTAATATTTTCATAGTTTTTTCAACAACTAGAAAAGTATTTAAAGCATTAGCAAAGAGGAGGGAGAAGATTTTGATTGTGGATGCAAGGGAAAACTAAAATTGTCTTTATTTTATTTCAAAATTAAAGATCATTTTAATTGCTAATTTAAAACAGTTAAATGTAAGTGCTAATGTTATTTTTCAATCTTAGAGAAGAAGAAAACACTGTGAAAGATAAGACTATTGCCTGTTTTAGTAGGTGTATTGACCTTTTGAACGATTTAAAAACTGGAATGGCTCCAAGCAGCTACTTGCTGGTTTTAACAGTGTTGAATTAGTCATTCAGTTGATTTATGATTGAGAACTAGCCCTTGAAGAGAAGCTGCTATGATAGCTGTGTTAGTTGAACTTGTATTATGATCAGATGACCGTAAGGGTGAAGTTGTATAGAGGAATCCACTGAAACCATTTTTATTACATATTGCTATTCTTTAAATGAATAATTAAGTAATCCAAAACCTTTTAAAATTCCTAATAATTTTATGGGGAGCTATAAACTTAACACTTTCAAAACATCTAGTTTTACTCAAATCAAAGGACACTAAATACAGCATATTAATTTTCAGTTAAAACTGCCCACAAGCAGACACAGGGCATTAGAATTGTCAAACCTTCACTTAATTAAGGGTGTAAATTTCAGTCTTGGCATATTTGGCTCTTCAAGAGGGTCAGAACATATTATCCATTTACAAGATACATTGAACAAAGTAATATGCGAATCTACTTTACTTCAATATATCTGTTGGTTTTGGTATGTTAAAATATTTTTTTTCCTCAACTTAACATTGATAAAATGTATGTATCAAAATTGTAGAAATTCATCTTTGGACCTGAACTTCATTTTCTACCAAGTAAAATTTTCTTGTACTAATCCCTTAATGATGTTTTAAAGCATTTAATACTGTAAATTGAGAGTATTTTCTAATGTTTATTTTCCTACTTCATGTAACACTTAATATTTGGGATAAACAGTTTGCAAGAATTCCTCAAAATTGATTTGTGAGTGCTAATCTTTTGTGATAAAACTCAGATTTCAAAAACTTCTAGAGTGTCCAGATATATATGCAGGATCATAATTTCAGAACTGTATTTCAAAAATTCACTAAGAATTTCAGTGATCTATGAGCACTAGTTGTTGAATAGCCATTGAAAGTCAATGGGAAATAGGTGCCTAACTCCCTTAGGCCCCTTTGACATTCCTAGGCCATAAAAATAGAAAAGACTTAAGAATACTTGTCATAAGCGCTCTTACATTATACCAAATTTTCCTGTATTGTCATAATATTTCATACCATGCAAGTAAGCGTTCAAGCCTCTCATGCCATTCCTATCACCATCAAAAATTTTTGTTGGATAATTGCAAGGAGTCTTGTCATTGTCTTATTTGATTAGTCCTAGCTTGTGAGAAGTTAATTAGTGAAATAGCAAATTACTATTTTCATATAGCATGTGTGTGTATATATACACACAAACCAATAATAAAAATCGTGTATACTATATTATGTAAATTATATTCATATTAATAAATGTTTAAGGGCAGAAAGGGACCATTATGATGATCTAGTCTGGCCTTCTCCATATTAGACCATATAATTTCAATAGTTTAGTCTATTTCATTATTCCATATTGTCTCAAATGTTATGACTCAAAAATAGACAAATAATTACACAGTACCAGGGGAGAAATGTGAAGCAGAGTGGGTGATTCAGCAAATAGGGGATAGTCTTTAATCTAGAGATCTACAGTTCAAATTCAGCCTAGGTCAGTAGGAAAAGAAAGTTGTTGCTATCTGATGGTGGTTTAAGAATTGGTGAATCTCAGTCTAGTTCCCATTTAAACCCTGTTCTGAAGTCAGAATTATTAGTTTTATAATGGGCTTGTCTAGAGAGCTTATTACTATAGTATATGAGTGCTTCACATATGTCCGTTAATTTATCTTCACAATGTCCCTATGAGAGGATTGGTATATATATGAGGGGGGTGATATTACCGTCATTTTACAAATGGAGGACTAAGACACAGAGAGATCGATGTTGAAAGTATCTGCTAATTTTGAGTGCCCAATTTGAGACATCAAAGGCCTGATTTTGCAAAGTGCTTAGCTTTGCATATCACTTCATAGGTTAAAAGCACAACTCCCATTGAATTCAGTTGCAGTTGTGAGTGCTCAGCACTTCTATAAATTAGACTCAAGAGTCTCAACTTGGGCAACCGGAAAATGAGTCCATAGTTAGGCCTGGTCTACACTACACAGTTAGGTCACTGTAAGGCAGTTTATGTTGACCTAATTATGTCAGTATCTGCACTCTACAGCCTTGCTCTTGCCAATGTAAGTGCCCTACTACTCTGATATAATAATTCCATCTTCATGAGAGGCATAGGGCTTCTGTCAGTGTAGTTAGGGCGACACAGTGTCTATGTAGATGCTGCATTACTTACATCGGTTGTTGGCTGTCTTGTCAGGAGCTGTGAAATTGACAAGAAATCCAGGCAGCTAGAGCCTGGCTTCCCCACTCTCTCCATCCTGGCTTTCCTGGAGAGCTGGATGGCTGGACCCCACTCCCGGCTGGGAGCTGGGGCGAGAACGCCGGGGGGCTGGACCTCGCTCCTAACAGAGAACATTGGCTGTCTTGTCAGTTTCACAGCTGCAGCCATGAACAGGTGGGGAATGAGGAAGTGAGAAGCCCCAGGTGGCTTCTCCCACTCCCAGAGGGGAACGGGGAGCTGCGGGGAGGGCACAGACCATTGGGAGCCTATGGGGCAGCTGGGCTCCCAGTAGGGAGCCACCAGCGGAGCTGAGAGCCCGGGCTCTCAGCTCCCCACAGAGTCTATCTTAGGTCAGGGGAAATCCTCCTGGTGAGGACGTGCACCACCACAGTAATTACTTCGCTGTAAGTCAACCTAATACAAGTCGTCTCAAGTTTCTAGTGTAGACATACACTTAGTGACCACCTTTGAAAAATGTGGTTTAGGTGACTAGCCTAGCATCATCTAGGAACTCTGTGGCAGAAGCAGAGATAAAATCCAGTTTTCCAGTGCAGCATTTATCTGTCTTAACTATGGGACTGTCCTTCCTTAAATCCCATGTCTCATTTGCTACATATCTTCCAGCTGCTCCTGAGGCAGGGATTCCACACACGGTCTCCTTTATTACACCGCCCTGATTCATCTCCAGAGCAAATCAATCTTGCATACTGAACAAGGCAGTGGCCCCATGATAAAAATAGTATTTGACCTAGTAATTAAAGGCTGTATCAAATGTATACACACAAGAAGACCCCATTAAGCTTGTTTCTGTGCGTTGTCCAGAGACATCCAGGAGGATGCCTCTTACCACTATATTATCTGGCTCAGGAATGGAGAAGGACAGAAGCATGGAGAAGGTCCCTCCTTGACCTTCCCATGACAGCAGGAGACACTCGTAAGCATAACGGCAGATCTTCTTCTATGTCCACTTCTAAGAAGGACCCTTCCCTGCTCCATCAGAGTTAAGCATGTTGTTATGGCCATGTCTTAAGGACTCAGTCCCCTAAGCCTCATGGTTGACCAGAAGGTGCATAATACTAAGACTACCTTGGTACCAGCCTCCATGTTGTCGGTGGCACTGACTTTCATACCAAGCCACAGTAAACACGAGGCCCCAAAGCATTGGGAACAATTGGTTCTGGATAAGGACTGTTGGTGGGAACCCACATGCATTATTGGTACTGCCTCAGTCCTGCAAGGAATCACTGATAACTAAGAACCTCCCCACAGTTGCTTCAGTGGTACAGGTAGACAAAATTCCATATCCCCGAAAAGGTGTAGAGATGTACATTGTTCCAGAGGAGCCACAAACTACGATTGATGCCACCTCCACCTATTTTGGTGGCTTCCTGACACAATTTTCCCACAATTGAAGGGTGACAGCAATGGCCAGTTGAGTGCTGGATATCATCCATTCCAGCTATACTGTCAAGTTAATCTCCTCACTCCCTTCAAAACTCCCTTCCCTGTCCCTTTTCAGGGACTGCTTGCACAAGGAGATCCTCCTGCAAGAAATAGAATCTCTTCTTCTGGGTGCAGTAGAATGAGTACCACCACGATGTTAGGAAAAATAATTTTATTCAAAATATTTCCTGATTCCCAAGAAAAAGGAGGATGGAAACTCATTCTTGACCTCTGCTGGGTCAATGTATTTATTCACAAACGGAAATTCCACTTGGTTACACTGGACAGAGACAGTTTGTGCACAGCTCTCAACATGAAAGATGCATAATTCCATGTGGATGTCCAGTCTTTTCACAGAAGGTTTCTCAAGTTCAAGGCAGGTCTCAACCACTAATAATACAGGATGCTTCTGTTCAGCACTCAGAGTATTTACAAAGGCATTCACAATGGTAGCAGCAGAGGCCTGTCATAATGGCTGTCTTCTCATACCTAGTAGACTTGCTCCTGACAGGCAGGTTGTGGCATTCCCCTGGGTACAAGCTGGACTGTTGGACAGCTATGTTCCCTTAGCTCTCCAACTGGGGTGCCTTTTACACTGCTTAGCTGTGAGAACAACCACTTCTGGTATATTTGCATGCAGTTTCTAGGATGCAAAATCACTCCCAGCTGAATCATGAGTGCTTCTAGCCATCCACTCCTGAATTATATTCCAGTGATGCCTGCAAATTTCCAGTCCCAGTTTTGTCACTAGAAATGTGCGTCTTGTATTGCCTACCTCTTTCCTTTTGTGCAGTACAAGTTCATAGAAGATAGTCATTTCATTAATAGAAGATGGTATGCACAAACCATGTTATCTAAAATAGAGATTCCAGATAGTTCAATCCAAACACACACTGGTTGAGATAAAACAATAAAACACGTTTATTAACTACAGACAGATAAATTTCAAGTGATTACAAGTAATGGGACATAAGTCAGAATTGGTTACAAAGAAATAAAAACTGAAACAAACTGATACCTAACTTAATAAGCTAAATGAATTCAAAGCAAGGGGTTTTTTTTCACCACATGCTTTTACTAGCTGAACTCTCAGTCAGGATCACCACCCCGCCCAGTTCACTGATGCTTCCTTTGTCTTTCAAAGGAAGTTGTTGATGCCATGACTAAAGATGAAGGGAGAGATGAGGGGATTTGTATCCTCTGTTCTTCCTTCTTACAGCCTTTCTCTTCTTTGAGAATCCTCTCCAGCTTGGGTTCAGGCAACAGCAAGACTGTCTACCAAGATGTACATTCCTTGCTCAAACCCTTTTTCCTGCCAAAGAATGGCCACTCAACCTGGTAATAGTCCACTTGATTATGTTGACACCTGACTGAGGTGCTGGTTAGCCTTTTGTCTATGAGGAACTGGCTTGGACTGCTTTTATAAATTTGGAGCACGTCTCAGGAATGTCATACAGAAAAATCTTATAACTTTACGTAAAATATTGCTACACTTTTTACCGGGACAATAATGTTCAGTAGATGGAGTGTTCAAACCTCACAAGGCATGCTTTGTACAAAATTCATCATAGTCTTGTAAAAGTGGTGAACATAAGGTTACAGGCTGTCCCACAGGTGCTGACTAGAAGTTCTTCTTCGAGTGATTGCTCACATCCATTCCAGTTAGGTGTGCGCGCCGTGCGTGCACGTTCGTCGGAAACTTTTTACCCTAGCAACTCCAGTGGGCCGGCAGGTCGCCCCCTGGAGTGGCGCCGCCATGGCGCCCAATATATATCCCTGCCGGCCCGCCCGCTCCTCAGTTCCTTCTTACCGCCGTGTCGGTCGTTGGAACTGTGGAGCGCGGCATAGCTGTCCTCCACGTCCCTAGCTCTCCTAGTTCTCTGTCGTTTATCTATCGTTCATCTCTAGTTCCATTATAGTTGTTAATTAGTTTAAGTAGATAGTTAAGTTAAATAGTTGTTAAGTAGTTCTTCGCCGGGGGCTTAGCCCTTCCCGGCACCCGGCGCCAGGCTCATGCCTGTTTCGCCGGGCTTCAAGCAGTGTGCGGCCTGCAAGAAGCCCATGCCTACCAGCGATCCCCACGAAGCGTGCCTGAAGTGCCTCGGGGAATCGCACAGATCCGACAAGTGCCGCATCTGTAAGGCTTTTAAGCCGAGGACAAAGAAGGAGAGGGATCAAAGGCTCCGAACTCTCCTAATGGAGGCGGCACTTGACCCGACGGCTTCACAGGCCGTGGTATCGGCACCGGCACCGGATCGCTCCGGCACCGAGAAGACTCCTCGGCACCGACCCTCTCCGGCACTGGAGTCAGAGCCAAGGCCGTCGAAGTCTGATACTCCGGCCCGGCAGACCCGGCTAGAGCGCCCGGCCTCGACATCGGCCGTGGCGCCGCCGGCACCGTCAGCACCGTTGACTCCGGGCCCGGCGGGTCCGTTGAGTCCGGTGCCGCCGAGCTCCCCCATGAGATCTGGGGTTGAGATAGTGGTCCCGTCCACACCGGAGACCTTCGCCTCGGCTCGGGACCTTATTGCCCTGACTGAGCCCACTCGGCTGCCACCCCCGGTACCTCCGGTGCGGGTCGCGTCCAGAGGCAAGCCCATGATGTCGGCACCGCCCAGAGGCAGTCGTTCACGATCCAGGTCCCGACGTCTTGGGCGCTCCCGATCCCGACGCCGCTCGCAGTCCCGGCACCGCTCCCCTCAGCGGTACCGGTCGCACTCGCGGCACCGGTCGGCATCGAGACGGTCGCGGTCAGGCTCCAGTCGTCGACACCGGCACCGCGATTCCAGGAGCAGGTCCCGGCGCTACTCGCCGCACCGGTCGACCTCCCGGCACCGAGCTGGTGGCAGGTCCCGGTCTCGGTCGACCTCCTGGCACCGAGCTGGTGGTAGGTCCCGGTCGACCTCCCGGCACCGAGCTGGTGGCAGGTCCTGGCACCGAAGCGGTGCCCGGTACCGATCAGGATCCCGGCACCGTGACAGATCCCGGTCCCGATCCCGATCCCGGCACCGATATGACTCCCGGCACCGGTCCCCGGCACCGAGACGATCCTCCGTGCCGGCCCGCGCAGACCCTTACCATCCAGGGTCGGCCCCACCATGGCCCTCGAGACAGCCGTCCGTATCCTCCCAGACGGACAGCGGGTATGCGCTGGGCACCGACCGGCAGGCGGCGCTGTTCGGTGATCCGCCGCTGCAGGACCAAGGCCCACAACAGTGGGGATTCTGGACTCCCTGGGCATACCATCAGGCCCAGGGCCCCCAGCAGCTCCCTGCTAGACCGGCGACTGCGGAGCGTAGAGCCCCTGAAGCCTCGTTGTCTCGCCCCCCTCCCTCCCCGGAAGGGGAGGAAGGGTCCAAGCAGCAGGACTCCGCTGCGGCTCCGGAGGCAGAGGCGAGGGCTGAGGAAGACCCTCAGTTAGACACTCTCGTGCCTGGGGTCTCATCATCCTCCTCCCCGGATGAGGCGGTGGCGGGTACCTCCTCCAACAGTCCCCCCCCGCTGGATCTCAGGGCGCACCAAGACCTCCTCAGGCGATTGGCTCAAAATCTGAGTCTGCAGGCAGAGGAGGTCTCGGAGATAGAGGATCCAATTGTAACCATCCTCTCTTCTGATGCTCCCACCAGGGTCGCCCTGCCCTTCATACGGACCATCCAGGCCAACGCCAATACCATCTGGCAGTCCCCGGCCTCCATCCCTCCGACAGCGAAAGGAGTCGAGAGGAAGTACATGGCCCCTTCTAGGGGATACAAATATCTCCATGTACACCCGACTCCGGGTTCACTGGTGGTGCAATCAGTGAACGATAGGGAGCGTCACGGCCAGGAGGCTCCAGCCCCCAAATCCAGAGAAGCCAGGCGGATGGACCTCCTTGGCCGTAAGGTGTATTCGGCTGGGGCGCTGCAGCTCAGGGTCTCCAACCAGCAGGCCCTGCTGAGCAGATATGCCTTTAATTCCTGGGTGGCAGTGGACAAATTTAAGGAGCTGCTGCCACAGGATGCTCGCCAAGAGTTTACGGCCATCTTGGACGAAGGCAAGAAGGTCGCACGCACGGCCTTACAAGCCTCCTTGGACGCTGTGGACTCGGCTGCCCGTACCCTCGCATCAGGAGTTACGATGCGTCGCATCTCCTGGCTGCAGGTTTCCGGCCTTCCGCCGGAGCTCCAGCATACTATACAGGACCTTCCTTTCGAAGGCCAGGGCCTGTTTTCTGATAAGACAGACCCCAGACTCAAGAGTCTAAAAGACAACCGGGTCATTATGCGGTCCCTCGGGATGCACACCCCCGTGACGCAGCGTAGACCCTTTAGGTCGCAACAACGTAGGCCGTTTTCCCAGTTCCGCCAGCGGCAGGACCTTTACAGGCGCCGCGGCAGGAACGGAAGGCGCAGGCAGTCGGGGAACCAAGGGGGGCAGAACCAAGGCTCCTCAAAACCCCCGCCTGGTCCTAAGCCTTCATTTTGAAGGTGCGCCCGAGGGCGCAGTAACAGTTTCCCCTATGGATCCTTCCCCCCCATTTTCCAACCGCCTTTCGTTTTTCCTCCCGGCGTGGTCCCAAATAACATCGGACCGCTGGGTCTTAAGCATGGTGCAGACGGGATACCGCCTGCAGTTTGTTTCATTTCCTCCTTCCCGCCCTCCTTCCTCGTCCCTCTTCAGGGACCCCTCTCACGAGCAATTCCTTCGGCAGGAGGTGCAGACGCTCCTCAGCAAAGGAGCTATAGAGGCGGTTCCGGAAAACGAGAAAGGCAAGGGGTTTTATTCCCGCTACTTTCTGATCCCCAAGGCCAAGGGGGGCCTCAGGCCTATCCTCGACCTGCGAGAACTCAACAAATACCTCGTGAAGTTGAAGTTCCGCATGGTATCCCTGGGGACCATTATTCCATCCCTGGATCCGGGCGACTGGTATGCCACCCTCTACATGCAGGACGCGTATTTCCACATTGCCATTTGGCCGCGCCACAGACGCTTTCTCCGCTTCGTTGTGGGGGCTCTTCATTATCAATTTGCAGTCCTCCCATTCGGCCTGTCCACGGCCCCGAGGGTGTTTACAAAATGCATGGCAGTTGTCGTGGCGCATCTTCGGCGCAACCGTGTCCACGTGTTCCCTTATCTGGACGACTGGTTGATTCGGGGCACGTCGGAACAGCAAGTCAACAGCCATGTCCGCGTGATCACCGGCATGTTTGCAAGTCTGGGCCTCTTGATAAACACAGACAAGTCCACCCTGAGGCCCACGCAGAAGGTGGAATTTATCGGGGCCATCCTGGACGCCACTGTGGGCAGGGCCTCGCTGCCTCTGCAACGGTTCCAGACCATGGCGGCGATCGTTCAACGTTTGCGGTCAGCCCCATTGACGTCAGTGAGGACATGTCTAACCCTGTTAGGCCACATGGCGGCGTGCACCTTTGTGACCGACTACGCTCGGCTCCACATGAGGCCTCTCCAGCTGTGGCTTATCAGTCATTACAGGCCGGCAAGGCAACCGTTAGACATGTTAGTCACAATCCCCCAGAAGGTCTTAGATTCTCTCGGCTGGTAGTTAGACCAGTCCGTATTATGTGCGGGTCTTCCCTTCCACCCCTCTCAGCCCTCGGTATCCCTGACAACGGATGCCTCAGATCTAGGCTGGGGGGCCCACCTAGGGGCCCTGCGGACACAGGGCCTGTGGTCCCAGGAGGAGGTGGGGCTACACATCAACATGCGGGAGTTGAGAGCGGCCCGCCTTGCTTGTCAAGCGTTCTGTCATCAGCTTCAGGGTCGTTGTGTCGCCGTGTTCACGGACAACACGACGACCATGTACTATATCAACAAGCAGGGCGGCACCAGGTCCTCCTCCCTGTGCCACGAGGCGATACGACTCTGGGACTTCTGCGTAGCCCACTCCATTCACCTCAGGGCTTCCTTCCTCCCTGGAGTACGGAACACACTGGCGGATCGATTGAGCAGATCCTTCCTGTCACACGAGTGGTCCCTTCGCCCGGACGTCGCTCTCTCCATTTTCCGGAGGTGGGGTTATCCCCGGGTGGACCTCTTCGCGTCCAAGGGGAACAGGAAGTGCCAAGCGTTCTGCTCCTTTCAGGGCAGGGAGCCGGGGTCGATAGCGGATGCCTTCCTCATCCAGTGGTCGACCCACCTGTACTATGCGTTTCCCCCGTTCCCTCTGGTCCACAAGGTCCTCCTGAAGGTGCTCAGAGACAGGGCTCTCGTGATCATGGTGGCCCCGGCATGGCCCAGGCAGCACTGGTACACCATGCTGCTGGACTTGGCCATAGCCGACCCAGTTCCCCTGCCCCTTCATCCGGACCTGATTACCCAGGACCACGGGACCCTCTGTCACCCAGACCTGCAGTCGCTGCACCTAGCGGCGTGGCTCCTGCGTGGCTGACTGGTTCCGAGCTGCGCTGCTCCACGCCTGTGAGAGAGGTGCTCTTGAGCAGCAGGAAACCGTCCACAAGAGCCACATATTCGGCGAAATGGAAGCGCTTCTCCTGTTGGTGCGTAGAGAGAAATCTCCGCCCTATGGAAGTTTCGATAACCGAAATCTTAGACTACGTTTGGTCCCTCAAAGGGCAAGGTCTGGCCTTATCGTCGTTGCGAGTCCACCTAGCAGCTATCTCCACCTTTCCCCCGGGTGCGGACGGTCGCTCCGTTTTTTCTCACCCGACGGTGTCGAGATTCCTTAAAGGGCTGGAACGTTTATTCCCTAACGTCCGTCCCCCTGCTCCAACCTGGGATCTTAACCTGGTGTTGTCCCGGCTCATGGGGCCCCCCTTTGAGCCGTTAGCTACTTGCTCCCTGCTCTACCTCTCTTGGAAAACTGCCTTTCTAGTGGCTATCACCTCAGCTAGACGGGTGTCGGAGCTCCGAGCTCTTGTGGTAGACCCCCCATATACGGTCTTCCACAAGGACAAGGTGCAGCTGAGACCACACCCTGCTTTTCTGCCCAAGGTGGTCTCAGCCTTCCACGTCAACCAAGAGATTTTCCTTCCGGTTTTTTTTTTTTTTTCCCAAAACCTCACTCCTCAGGCAGGGAGCAGCAGCTCCACTCGCTGGATGTCCGTAGGGCTCTCGCGTTCTACATAGAGAGGACTAAGCCCTTCCGAAAATCCCCCCAGCTTTTCGTGGCGGTAGCAGATCGTATGAAAGGGCTTCCTATATCCTCCCAGAGGGTATCCTCTTGGGTTACGTCCTGTATCAGGACCTGTTATGACTTGGCCCATGTCCCTACGGGCCGTGTGACTGCGCATTCTACCAGGGCGCAGGCGTCGTCGCTGGCTTTCCTCGCCCGCGTGCCCATCCAGGAAATCTGTCGGGCAGCGACCTGGTCATCGGTCCACACCTTTGCTTCCCACTACGCCCTGGTCCAGCAGTCGAGGGAGGATGCGGCCTTCGGAACTGCAGTGCTCCGTGCCGCGACTTCTCACTCCGACCCGACCGCCTAGGTATGGCTTGGGAGTCACCTAACTGGAATGGATGTGAGCAATCACTTGAAGAAGAAAAGACGGTTACTCACCTTTGTAACTGTTGTTCTTCGAGATGTGTTGCTCACATCCATTCCACACCCGCCCTCCTTCCCCACTGTCGGAGTAGCCGGCAAGAAGGAACTGAGGAGCGGGCGGGCCGGCAGGGATATATATTGGGCGCCATGGCGGCGCCACTCCAGGGGGCGACCTGCCGGCCCACTGGAGTTGCTAGGGTAAAAAGTTTCCGACGAACATGCACGCGCGGCGCGCACACCTAACTGGAATGGATGTGAGCAACACATCTCGAAGAACAACAGTTACAAAGGTGAGTAACCGTCTTTTCTGACATCAGCATAATTGCTGCTCTATCTCGTATGGAATGTGTATGTAAACAGAACAGTCTAACCCGAATCCCATGTAAGCTATGTATGTATGACATCGTTACCCTGTCAGCAGAATACCTCTCAGGTGTTCACAGTTGACTGAGGGATGACCTCACAGGCATTTCACCACTGACCATGAATGGGAACTACACAATAACATACTAACCAGAGCTTCGCTCAGTGGGGAACCCCTGTGTAGGACCTTTTTGCATCCCACAAGAACAGGAAATGCAACACATTCTGCTCCACTGGTGCTCAGGAACACAGATCCAAAGGCAATGTCCTCTTGCTTTTGTGGACTCAAGAAGTGCCTTTCTTCTCATCCCACTATTACCTCGAGCCCTCTGAAAGATCTGACAGGGCAGAACACTAGTCATTCTCATCGCCCCAGAGACCCAGGTAGTTCTGGTTTCCTGTTCTTCTGAAAATGTCAACCCGTCCACCCATCACCATCCAAACCTTCCTGGAACTTTTGACCCAATACAATGTCAACATCCTAATCCAGAATGTCTTCATTTTATGGTATGGTATTTGGATGGGCATCAGACCTAGAACCATCATGCTCGGAAGCAGTTGAAGAAATTCTTAATATTAGAAAAGATTCCACCAGAAAGTATTATTTATCCAAGTAGAAATGATTCTGGGCCCAGCAACGCCATCTCTCCCAAGACATAGCTAACATTCACTCTTGTTCTGGATTATTGCTCAATCTTAAGGCTGCAGGCTTCCATTAGTCCCCTATATGTTTACCTGGTGGTGATTGGTGCATGCCACCCACCTACTGATGACCACTGTGTCTTCACTCACCCAGTGATGACCTGATTTCTGAAAGCTTTGATTAGAACCTTCCCACCAGTAACAAAACCAGCTCCACAATGGGATCTTAACTTTCTATTCTTTGATGTTAACTAGGCTACCATTCAAACCGATGGCTTACATGCTCAGTGTCTTGTTTGTCACTTATATGATCTTCTTGGTTACCATCACTTCACCCACAGGGTTGGTGAACTTGGCGCTTCTATGGCCCATTCACCATATACAGTATTCCACAAGGACAGTGTCTTGCTCAGACTTCACTTTGAATTCACTGTAAAGTTGATTTGGGATTTTCTCATAAACCAGACAATACATTTACTGTCTTTCCCAAAGTTTCATGTAACCAGTGAAAGAGACCTCATTACCTTGACATAAGGCTTTTACTTGGAAAGAACAATATCTATTAGAAAGTCACCTATATTGTGGCTGTAAGAAAATGAATACTTTATTCTCTGACTCTAAGTGGATTGCTGGCTGCGTTCTACTTTTAGTTGTCACATCTCCATCCCACACAAGAAGTGAGGATTTATTCCACTGGAGCACAAGTGGATTCAGTAGCATTTTGTCGAGGAGTGCTCCTACTTGGCATTTGCAGTGCAGCTGTGTGAAGTTCTGTTCATACGTTCACAAAGCTTTATGCCTTAGTTCAAGCCTCCACAGCTGATGCATCCTTTGGAGCAGCAGTCCTACATCCATAATGCCTGCAACCTCACACTTGTCTGTCTCCTCTCTGAGTACTGCTTGTCAGTCACCCACAGTGGAATATACATAGTGACCAGCACTCAAAGAAAAGAAAGAACTCTAGTTACAATAAAGTGAGTTATTTGATATGTTCATTACCCAACCTCCTTCCCCTCTGCTTGAGATCCTTCCTGATGTTCACAGTCCACACCCTATTATATCCTTGGTGCAAACATGAGGCATGCAAGGCACAGATCAATGGAGACAGCTTACAAGGCTGCTGCAGAAGAAGACTGACTGACTGTCTAGGTCTCATAGTTGGTCCCAAAAAAGGGGACACCCTCTTAAAATGTGCTCCAGTACCAAGTCAAGGTCTGGTCATAAACATCAGTATTCACCAGTACTGTCTGAGGCGGAGCCATTGTGCCTCCATCTTCATTTTATGGGCTCCAAGCAGAGAGTGGGATGCAGCTGCTTTGCTAATAGTTGGCAAAACCAACAGCTTGTTAGCTGCCTCAGTGAGCAGCAGCTGATTCAGTAAATACCTCAAGGAGGGCCAAAAAATATTAACAAGTAGAGCAGGCTTTCATTTTCTGTCTTATTATCTATCCCTTTCCTAATGATTCCCCACATTGTTAGCTTTTTTTTTTAACTGCCGCTGTACATTGAGTAGATGTTTTCAGAGAACTATCCACAATGACACTTTCTTGGATGGTTAGAGCTAATTTAGATCCCATTATCTCATGTGTGTAGTTAGGATTATGTTTTCCAATGTGCATTACTTTGCATTTATCAACATTGAATTTCATCTGCCATTTTGTTGACCAGTTTTGTGAGATCCCTTTGTAACTCTTCACAGTCTGCTTTGGACTTAACAATCTTGAGTAGTTTTGAATCATTGGCAAATTTTGCCACCTCAGTGTTTGACCCCCTTTTCCACATCATTTATGAATATATTGAACAGTACTGGTCCCAGTATAGACCCCTGGAGGACACCACTGTTTACCTTTCTCCATTCTGAAAACTGACCATTTATTCCTACCCTTTGTTTCCTATCTTTTAACCAGTTACTGATCCATGAGAGGACCTTCACTCTTATTCCATGACTGCTTACTTTGCTTAAGAGCCCTTGGTGAGGGACTTTGTCATAGGCTTTCTGAAAGTACACTACCCACTGGATCATCCGTGTCCACATACTTGTTGACCCCCTCAAAGAATTCTGCTAGTTTGGTGAGGCGTGATTTCCCTTTACAAATACCATGTTGACTCTTCCCCAACATATCGTGTCCGTCTGTGTGTCTGATAAATCTGTTCTTTACTGTTGTTTCAGCCAGTTTGCCCACTGCTGAAGTTAGGCTTACTGGCCTGTAATTGCTGGGAATGCCTCTAGAACCTCTTTTAAAAAAAAAATTGGTTTCACATTAGCTGTCCTCCAGTAATCTGGTACAGAAGCTGATTTAAATGATTGGTTATGTACCACAGTTAGTAGTTCTGCAATTTCACATTTGAGTTCATTCAGAACTCTTGGTTGAATACCTTCTGGTCCTGATGACTTATTACTGTTTAGTTTATCAATTTGTTCCAGATCCACCTCTAATGACACCTCAATTTGGGACAGTTCCTCAGATTTGTCACTTCACCCTCGGTGCAAAGTGCGCCGTCTGGCACCACTCGTCGTCTCTGACACCAAGGAGGCGGCACAAGGAACAGAGTGTGTAAAGGACTCTTGCCAGTGCTGAAAAGAGACTCAAGGGAAACAGGTGATCTGTTGAGGCCCATGCTGGGCCACTCGTCCTCTTCAGAGCCACACTTGGCTCCAGCGTCGCCACCAAGGGCACTAAGCCTTATTTGGGATCCACCGCTGACTCCTGGGAGTGGTCGTGGTCCCTCGTCCCTGCTGGCCCTTCTACACAGGAGGCCTCCAAGGCAGCGAAGGACTTATTGTCCCTCCCGGTGCCACACACTCTCCATGGTCCTATCCCAGCATGGGATAGGGGACTCAGATCGGACAACTCGGCAGCAGCGGTAGCAGCGCCCTCCAGGAAGAAGCCCTGCATTGCCCCACCGCAACAGGCATCGGTTTCCAGCCCCCAGCACAACTTGGTCTCAGGATGATGTCTTCATTGGACTCAGAGGTGGAGCTGGTAGTGCCGCAGAAGAGGCACTGGGTACCGGCCTACGTACTGGACTTCGGAGCTGGCTCCACAGCCTCAGATTGGCCACTGGCCTGGCCTATGCAGTGGCAATATTGGAACCCTGGGTGTTGTCACCTGTACCTGAACCCTCGTGACACCGATCGTGTTTGGCATCAGAGAGGCAGATCGCAATGCTTTCCCACTGAGCATGGAAACCCAGTTATGGGTCTGACCTACGGATACAACTAAAGGAAAAATCTCAGGTAATTGTGCAAAGGGCATGCGCACACCTAGCATGGAATCGACATGAGCAACACATCTCGAAGAACAACATTTATACAAGGCTAGTAACTGTTTTTTCTGCTCAACACCATTCAACAGAAAGCAAAAACGACTGGATCTTCTAAGTCACAAGAGCTACTCCTTGGCCTTGTTGTAGTTCAGAGTACCTAATTACCAAGCCCTCATGGCAAAATACCATTTTACAAACTATTCCAAGATTTCTTCTTTTATTGAAAACCTGCCACAGGATCAGAGGGAACAGTTTCAAGCCTAACAGAAGGCAAGACAATCACCAGTATACTTCTCCAGGCCTCACTGGATGCCACCAACACAGCTGCACGTTCTATGGCTACAGCAGCTGTCATGCACTGAGCACAGAACATTGTTGAGGACCTTCCCGTCAGGGGACCCCAGCAACAGTACAGTCCTAATTTTTTTTTAAAGTACCGGTACCCTGTCCCTGCTGGAGTGACCTCACACCTATGGTGCAGGTGAGGTCATGATGTGTGGAAGATGCACTTTTGTTTCTCTGTAAGTGCCAGAATGGCATTCCCAGTATGTTCTGACTCTGCTACAGTACTGGGCTCAAGTTGTTCAGTGATGGCATGGATGGGTCTCTTCATTCTCCTAAAAACTCTCAGGCAACACTACGATCTCTGGGTATCTATGCACGTCTGGCAAAGAGAAAGTACAGTATATTGCAGATGGCTCAACAGTCTCACCCAGTCTGTTATCATCCCATGGGAAAGACTTAGCCCCCCAGCAAGAAGCTCAGATTTACTAAGAACGGACTGTTCTCTACAGTGGCCACCTAGTCAGTGACATGCTCGAAATGATCATTTTGACCCATTAGTTGAGGGTCACAAACTCTTTCACTCGAGATCCTTCACTGTATCTTCCCTCGTCCCCCCCCTTCACCCTCATGGGGATAGTCTCTCCCATTACCTACCTGCCTGGGAGCTCATCACTTTAGACAGGTGGATCTGGAGATGATTTCTAGAGGTTACTCCATCCACTTCACCACCTTTCCACTCCCCTACTCATCCTCCCCATCACTCTTCAGGGACCCTTCTCATGAGTCTTTTGAGGCAGGAGGTACAGTCCCTCTGAAGATTGAGGGTATTGAACCTGTTCCACCAGAGTTTGTCATAAAAAGAATTCTATTCCTGGTGCTTCCTGGTCCCAAAAAAAAGAGGAGCGGAGACCAATTCTGGGCCTCAGGACTTGAAACACATTTATCTATTCATCTGGCAGCTATAATTCCCTCTCTGTGCCTGAGAGGTCGGTTTGTCTTCCTTGAGGTGTGTGACTCTTATTTCCATATCTCCACCCATGCCTCACGCAGGCATTTCCTATATTTTGTGATGGGCAGAGACCACTACCAATGTCACGTCCTACCTTTCAGCCTCTCCACAGCCAGATGGGAGTAATTGTTTATTCCTACCTGGATGATTGGCTCCTGAAAGGTCTCTCATTTCTCGAGGCACAGACAACAGCCAGCTCAGTCCTATCTTTGTTCCACTCATTGGGCCTCTGCCTCAATGCAGAAAAGTCTTCTTTCTCACCCACTTAACAAGTAGACTTCATCGGGTCCACTCTGGACTCCACCACCAGCAGAGCACACTTACTCTAGGACAGATTTGTCACTATGTCTTGCCTTGACTCAAAAATACGTCATAGCCAACAAACCACAGCAAAAGCTTACCTACAATTTCTGGGCTATATGACAACTGTATACATTTTTGACACCCTTAGCAAGACTACAATCTCAACATTTTCAAGTCTGGCTGATAATTGTCTGCACCCCAAGCACAATTTATCCAAGTGGGTTATCTGTATCTTGTACTGTCCTCAATTCTCTAAATTGGTGGAAGATTCACAAAAGGTGTGCATGGGAGTACTGTTCTTGCACCCTCCTCAGGCTGGAATGCATGCTTTCAAAACCTCACAGCTCAAGGGAAATGGACCCCAGAGAAGGTAATCTTTCATAAATATATTAGAATTTAAGAGTGGCTTCTTATATGCTTGCTAGCACTTTTTTTATGTCAGTCCTCAAGGAGGAGCAAAATCTCAGTTTTTATGCACCGAATCCTGTTCCTTTGCTACCTCCAGGTGTTTACCGCTGACAACAGTTGTTTGGCAGTGCTTAACACTTTTTCTAGGAGGGAGGGGCGAGGAGTGGGGAGCCATGCACTTAGGGAGGAGGAGGTGAAGAGGCAGGGCTTGGGCAGGGATTTGGGGAAAGGGGTTGGAATAGGAGCAGGGAGGGGGATGGAGTTGGGGTAGGGACTTTGGGGAAGGAGTTGGAAGAGGCGCAGCAGGGGTGGGGCCTCATGGAAGGGTGAAGGGTGGGGACTTTTGTACCTATATGTGAAAAGGTATCAGTGATGCAGCCCTCGGGTCAATGTACTAATCCTCATGTGGCCCTTGTGGTGATTTGAGTTTTAGATCCCTGCCCTAGTCATTGGCCTCTTACGTTGGTATTTATTTTTTCATTGACTCATTTACTGCCCAAGGTCCTGACCAGACTGAAACAAGAAAGATTAGTAGCCATCCTCATAGCACCGTCATGGCCAAGACAGGTGTGGTTCCCAAACAGATTCATATGCCTCACACCTCTCCACCTTCTCCTGATAGTGAATGTCTTAATCTGGAAGTCAGGATCCATCACCCACCCAAACCTCTCACTACTTCACCTCAGGGTATGACTATTAGATAGCTCTCTGATATAGAACAAGACTGTTCCCTAGACGTACAAACAGTACTGCTTCATAGCAGAAAACCCACAGCAAGGAACACTTACCTGCAGAAGGGTAAACACTCCTGGCCTTTGTGCAGTCACTGATCTGTACTGCCTCTTAAGTCTTGTATAATGCACATTCTGGATTACTTGCTCAATTTGAAAATCACTGGCTTATTGGTGAGTTCCATTAAATTTCATCTAGCTGCCATCACAGCTTATCTCACCTATTTCCCCATTTCAGGGGTTTTCAGACTTCACTCACTCTGCTAAAGCAGCAATAGGTTAAAGTGCACTGTGGACCTTTTAGTGCGTGGTAGCAGGATCCACACAGCCAGTTAGTGCACAGCAGTCTAATGCGCTGTAGATAAATACCCTGGCTTGTGATGTACTAAGTCTCCGTGTGAACAAGCCCTAAGAATCCTCTGTGACAATATCTTCAAAGGCGCAAAATTATCGATCAGTAATTTTCCCTTCTTTAAAAATCCTATTCCCATTTTTGAAGTTAAGGTTGCAGTACACAGTCTATGTTGTACAACGGCCATGGGAATGGTAAGGTATTTTATTTTCTATGGGGACATGTCACTAGACCAAGGTGATACTAATACTTTGCCAGTGGGTTTCACAGTTTTTTGTAAGACAGCAAAGGAATGTAGACATTCAGAAATAATGGGGTCAATTCCAGGTTCTTTAGGGGAGTGTGGTCTAAGGATTACAGCCCATTCTGTCTCCCCAGCCTCTCCCTGTCCCCTTCTGCTTTTATCCACCTCACCACTTGCCATCTCCCAGCTCTTGCTCATCTCCCCCACCCCCACACCCTGCCATCTACCCCCTCATCTCCTGACCAGGACATGCTTTTCCCCTTAGGCTCCTTATCCCTAATACCCCAGCCTTGCAACTCTTCCACTTTTTCTCCCTGCCCCGATTTTCACCCTCTGAATTTGAGTCAAGTTGCGCCCTCCTCCTCCATACTGCTTGAGTGTCATAAAAGGAAGACTGAGCACACAGGAAAGGCAGCCACCCTTCTATCAATCCAGGTGCCTGGTGCCACAGGAGAGAGGAGACTCCATCACTGAAAAAATTAACCTGGGGAAGACAACCAGTATTGACACCCCAGTTTCTTTAATCTCTGCACAGGTTAAAAACTGAAAACTGGGTTTATAAAATGGAATGTGTTGGGAGTTGGGCAGCCTTAACTATAGACAGTGTTACCTGTGCCCCTGTAATTACTGAGGTGCCGGTCACAACTCCCTAATTCAGGTTGTGCTGAGTTATCTTAACTCAAGTATTCAGTCTCTGTTATAAAGAATGAAGTGAAACTTCCCAAATTTATGCCGCCTAATCTGTGAATAAAGTTCTGATGATATTCGTTAATCCGTTAAATCTGAATTAAGATTAATAAAAATGTTTCCATTAATAAATTTGTCTCCTTGAGTCTCATTTTGATACCTATTTAAAAATTTTTTTTTTAAAATTGGACTGTTTGAAAACAATAACTCCATAATAGTGCCCCACTGAACTTAATACTCACTCTTAGATATAGGCCACTTCAAATTTTAAACGTGTTTTTCTGAAACATTATTTACTTGATTTCTTCATAACAAAACTTGTGTCAGCGGAGGCTGGTGAAAAGGATATTCTTCAGAGGGATTTCCCTTGTTCAAAATAGCTACCACCTCAAATAAGATGGGCACCACTTCTTAGCAGCCTACAGGTGAAAGTGCAGGTTGTCCTTAAAAAGATGGCCACTACCTTACACTGTTGCCCACTGGACTACAGCAAGAATGCTTTGTTAAAATTTGCTTTCTACACACTTGTCAGTAAAATGCATCATTGAAATGTCGTGGAAAGTGAACATGATTACAGATTAAAGTGAATTCATTCATCCATTGAATATTTTTTACATTTATTCATCCTGCTCTAGAGCTTCATTTCCTCTTTACAATACCAGACATCCATAATTAATTGTTTTGAGTGGATGTAGTTAGGTGAGGTATGTAGTTGGCTTGGATCTTTGTAGGGCAGAGCTAGGATTATACTGTCTGGCTTTTGGTAATGCAGTATTTGTGATGGTGACAAGTTGCATGCCTTTAGAAGGGTAAATTCACATATTTGTTCATTTCCTTGGTTTTTTAGTTTTGTCATGTATGTTATATGTGCAGCAACCTTAACAGTTGTGCAATTTTTGGTGTATGAAATTTGTGTGTGTAAATGAAGGAGAAAATGGATCCAAAAGGCAAAAAAAGGGCCTGTTTTTTAAATCAGGATCACCCTGTGGGAGTCTAATTTTCTTAATCTCCTTAGAACATTCAGGGTTGCACCTACACTCTGGTTATCAGTATATAGTTGATGCACTTTGAGACACCCATGTCCGAGGGTAGACACATCAGTAATCAATACAACTCTTTATTACAGTAGAACCTCAGAGTTACTAACACCTCCGGAATGGAGGTTGATTGTAACTCTGAAATGTTCATAACTCTGAACAAAACATTATGGTTGTTCTTCCAAAATTTTACAGCTGCACGTTGGCTTAATACAGCTTTGAAACTTTACTATGCAGAAGAAAAAAGCTGCTTTTAGCCATCTTAATTTAAAGGAAACAAGCACAGAAACAGTTTCCTTAACTTGTCAAATCTTTTTTTATAACTTTCCCTTTATTTTTAGTACACCTTAACCTCAATACAACGCTGTCCTCGGGAGCCAAAAAATCTTACCGTGTTATAGATGAAACTGCATTATATTGAACTTGCTTTGATCCACCTGAGTGCGCAGCCCCTCTCCCCCCGAGCACTGTTTTACCGCATTATATCCAAATTCGTGTTATATTGGGTCGCGTTATATCGAGGTAGAGGTGTAGTTTATGTTTAACACAGCTTTTGTATGTGTGTCTGCTGCTGCCTGATTGTGTACATCCAGTTCTAAATGAGGTGTGTGGTTGACTGGTCAGTTTATAACCTTGGTGTGCCTAACTCTGAGGTTCTGCTGTAATTAATTAGAAAGACTAATCCTGGTTTGGTAGTTTTCCTTATCTGAAAAAGCTCTGGTATTGTTAACCATTGTGATATGATGAGATGTGTGCATTGCTTCCATTGAGTCTTGTACTAGCACTGCTAGCACTACTGCTGTGATGTCAGTGGTGTAAACATTGTTCAGATTAGCGAGTAACTTTTCCTTTATAACCACTGAGTCCACATTGGCATTCCTGATTTGCAGAAAATTGAATTTCTGTACACGTAAATTTCTGCTAATTAAAGAAGATCATTTTGAACACATCTTGATGCATTTCTTGCGACCAAATATTCAACTGTTCTGTTAATCCCATTGAGTTCTGTTGTTTAAAGTTAAATAGTTTTTATGTACAGTACTTTTACTCATTAGAGTTGATATTTGAAAATAATATGGTGTTCTGGGGACTACTCAGCTGGAAAGTTTCTTATTACAGCATCTCCACTGTTACGGAGAAAAGCTTCAGGATTATTGTTCTCTTTGCTACCCATTAGAGCCAAAAGGAAACATTAGTCAATCCAGAATGTTTTATCTTTATGAATAGAAACGTAATTTACAGGTGGGGAAATTCCTTTTTCCAAATGGGAAAGTAAACTGCTATGGCCTTGGCACAAAACATTCAGATTTATCTTTGCATTGAAGTAAATTCTTAGTTTTCCTGTTGACAGCTGCATCTTTCATTGCCCATAGTTTTTGAAGCTTGTGCATTTGACACAATTATATTAAATTCCACTTTTTATTTTACAGATCTTTACAGTTAGTTTTCTTGTACCGAGAAGATATCAATGCTTTCTTTTAACTGTTTTTTCCAACTAGGAAAGTTTACCTTTGTTTATGAAGGAACATAAGACTCATTTGATTTTGTTTATAATGCACAATTTAAATAATTTCAAACAATTTCCATGTAAACATCAATTCCCAAACACTTAACTTTGGAGCCACTGGTATAAATTTTATGTTGATAGAGATTTTATTTAATTTTTTTAAATGAATAGGGGAGGTATTTCCTGCCATCTAAAATGAAGAAGGCACTCTTAAAGCTGTACCCTTCTAAACATCTGGTGTCAGATTAAAAATTGTGTGTATCTTCTTGCCGATATTAACATCATAGATTATTTAAAATGGCAGTTTAAACATCTAGTTTACTTTTCAACAGTTACACGCTAAGGTTTGTTTTTTTGTGCTTTGACAATATTTTCTTCAACCCAAACAGGTATTTATTTAGATGTGTCCTTTTCCAAGTATACACATGTTTATTCATTGTTTATCTTTTGCCTGTCACTCATCTTGGACAATGAAAAGAGATTAATCAGTTGCACTTCTTTTGTTTGTAGTCAGTTTCCCATTCTGGTTCTCATCCGCTGTCAAAGTGTTGCAATTTTGGGGTTAAAAAAGGGTACATTTAAACCCAAGCAAACAGTTTTCATTTAAAAAATTATATTTCTAACTGTTGGGTTGGTTTTCTTAAAAAAAACAAACAAAAAAAAAACCTACATTTTGGGGCTAAACCACATGACTGTATTCCGTTATCTTGTGTTCAATATCACTGGCTCTCTGTATGTCCATAGGATCATACCCATTTTTCTTAAGTAAAATATTAACATCCCAGAACACTTAAAGGTGAATGGACAGTTGTTCAGCTTCTATTAAATTATTTTTTGTTTAAAATATCTTTTCTGGGTGGTGAATGTTTGTCTTTGGCTCCCTCTATCAGCCTGATTCTGTTTGTCTTTTTGAATTACTGATTTTTCACAACTCACACCCATCAAAATCAGTTGATCAGGTGTCTGCAGACAGTTCGTATTTCTGATCTCTTAAATAAATAAATTTAATTTTAAAAAAGTACTATAGTAAACCATGTGAGACACTGAAAGGAAATGTATTTATTCAAGCTAAACAAGGTAAAAATAATATGTATTGCAATACCTTTCTGAATCATTTTTCATTATTTTATCCCAATCAAAAGTCTGTATACTTTATCAAGTGTTTTTAGGGCTGCTATCACAATAGTATGTTAGTGCTGAAAATGTTGAATTAGAGGCATGATTTTAGTTTCCTGTTTTGCAGCAGTGTATTTAATATAGTTATAAGGTAGCTTTTATGTTTCTAATTTCTAGTTATTTCAATGCCCTTTTGACATAAGGGGTAACTGGATTGTTCTATTAGCGGTTTCCAACAAATAGAAATGATTTGATATGCTAAGCTATTTCTGACAGAAGATATAAAGTTTTGACAAACATGCATGGCACAGCAAGTGTCCAATTCAGAAGAGCAAAATAAATGCAAACCACCATTATGGGGAACACAAACAGCCTGAAAGCAAGTTATCAGTAAGCAAATAATTGTTGAACTGTTATGAATGGAATAGGATGTTGAAATAGGACATGATTGGCTGATGTTACATATGTCCTTGATTACCTTCCTTGTGCTTTTATCCTAATAAGTGACATTCTTTGTGTTCCCTTGGATGGCTAGACAGTCTGACACTGAAGAAGAATAAATATTGCATGTGGTACACATTAAGCTGTCATCTAAGACAGCATTTATAAAAAGTAACTGGAGAAATTCATAAGAAATTCTGCAGTGCTACAGTTTCCTGGCTCCAGTCATAATTGTCAAAGTTCTTGACATATTCAGGTCTTTTGAAATGATTTAGGTTTACAGTTGCTTAGTGTATGAATAATTATTATGGATTCGTTTTCTCAGATAATTCAGACTGTTAATGTTAGTTACCTAAATGTTACATTTTATTTGTACGTGGCTGGTGCTGGTGCAGTAGAGGAAACTCGCAGATGCATGTACGCAGAAGAGACATGGATAATATTAGAAGCTCTTTCAAATGCTTACATTATCTTTAACTCATACGTTTTATGGGAAAACGCATTACAAGTGTGCAGTGTTAATATCAACCTAGTTTGTAAATGGACCTATTCTTGTAAAAAAAAAAAATCAGATTGTTTTATTTCTCTCCGTCAAGATCCCATGAAAACCTAAAAGCAAGATTTATTATTTCTAAAATTGCAATGGAAAAAACATTCCTTTGAGCTACCTAGATTGATGACTTAATGTTTGAACACTCATGTCTTTATTTTTATTTTTAATCTTGTAAAGGCAGTATATGTAGTTGTATTCTTTGTAGCCATTATTCTCTGAATTTCTTTTGATGCACTTAGCCCACTGACCCAACCAATGGAAAAAGGGTTCCCACAGGCTCTGTGGAGTATGGACCATGTCTTACGTGATATACAAGCACGTACAAATGTAATGGCTTGATCCTAATTGGGGCCTGTAGGTACTGCTGTACTATAAATATTTATTAAAATTGCTGTAGCCCTATCCTTGAGCGTGTCAGTGTAGCGCTGTCAGTGTTTACTGTATCCATGACATAACCTGGCTTTGCTATAGCAAGAATTAAAGTCAGCAGCTTTCATCCATTTGTAGGTCTGTGGCCCTGCCATTGTTACCAAGAAGTCTTAAATGAAGAAATTAGTTTGAATTTTTTTTTCATCAAGTTAAGAATACCCTATGAGAAAAATAGCATTCTGCATCATCTGATGTAATTGAAGACTAGCCTTGTTTTGGTAATGTCACCCAAAAAACTGTACAGAAGAACTTCCAATGAAAAAGAGACCTATTGGCTTTTTCATACAATTTGCATTTAGTGTTAATGAAAAGCTGAGACATAATGCTTAGAAATGTATTTGCTTTGAAAATGTGCAGGCTTGGAAATAGTGTTTTAGATTTATCTATTTTGATTGAAGAAACTTTTCTCCAAGTATAACACCGCTGAAATGTTACCTGTTAACTCTGTAGACCACAACAGAGCACAAAATATTTGCCAACTGGTAAATTGAACTGTAAGTCCCACTGTGGGAAATTGCTTTGCTGTGCTCCAAACAGCAGTTATCTTAGTAATTGTACCTGAATTCTCTTGTGTCTAATAGACCCTTGATGTCCTTTTTATGGTGGTAGAATTATTTTACCTTAATATTAATTGCAAAACTAAGATATTTTAAATTACTCTATAATAGATCATATATTATCAGCATGATTTTTAATTGGTGTTCTGGGTAAACAATCTTTTTCTTCCAGTTTAGAGTGCACATACCTAGCATTTCACATTCTAAACTGGAGCTCACGACAAGGAGCTTATCAGAGCAAATTGTCTAGTCCATCCCCTTCCTCACTCAAAACCTAATGACCCTTTATCATCATGGTTTAGATTGCTGGACACAGATGTGAGAAAATACAAGTAATCTACAGGTAACTACAGTAGCTGCATTGATGTTCTCAGAGAACTGACTGCTGGGAAGATAAAAAGCTTCCCACAGAGTCTGTGACTTTCCAGCAGCAAAGCACATCATGAGCTCATACATGAAGTTTTATTTGCTGAAGATTCACAATAAGATGCATTAGGACATTCAGCAGGGACCTTTTTTAGAAGAGCACAAAAATTCTTTTAGGTTATTAGCTATTTCACTAGCGCATGGCATCACACTAGAGCAAGAAAGGCCAACAATGTTAACAATGTCTGTTGTTAAGAACATCAAAGACTATAATGTGACATTAATATTGAAATAGTTAATTTTTTGATTCTGGATGGTTTAATGTAGTTTGTGCACCTTTTCTTGTTGAGGAGGTATTCAGACTCAAGTACTGTACTAAAAGCAGTTCTTCGAGTGATTGCTCATATCCATTCCAGTTAGGTGTGTGCGCCGCGCGTGCACATTCGTCGGAAAACTTTTACCCTAGCAACTTAGTGGGCCGGCAGGTCGCCCCCTAGAGTGGCGCCGTCATGGTGCTCGATATATACCCCTGCCGGCCCACCCGCTCCTCAGTTCCTTCTTACCGCCCGTGTCGGTGGTTGGAACAGTGGAGCGCGGCTTAGCTGACTTCCACTTCCCTAGCTACTCGTAGTTCTCGTATATAGTTATGCAGTTATAATCCTTTTATATATATATTTGTATAGTTATATGTTTTTTTCTTTGCTAACATAGTTAGTTTAGTAATAGTTAGTGGGGTTCAGGAAGTAGCCCCTTCCATGAACCCGGTGCCGGAGCCCATGCACGGCTCACCGGGTTTTAAAATGGGCTCAGCCTGCCAGAAGCCGATGCCGAAGGGAGATCCACATGACTCCTGTTTGAAGTGCCTCAGGGAATCACACTTGACAGCTAAGTGCCCCATTTGCAAGGCTTTTAAGCCAAGAACAAAAAGGAGCGGGACTTTCACTTACCCCTCCACCTTTGGCGCCGAGCGATGATCAAGCGGCTGGCAGAAGCGCCTCCTCGGCACCGGACCCCGCCGGTACTGCTAAGGCCTTTCGGCACCGGCCATCGCCGGCACCGAAGTCGACTCAGCACCGCTCCCTTCCTCCGAGGTCGAGAGAGCCTACGATTCCTGCTGTTGCCTGACGGCTCCCCGGCACGCGCCGTGGTTGAGCCCCCTGCTCCTGCTGCTTCCATGCCACCTGCATCGCAGCCAGAGAGCTCGTCTAAGTCGGATTGCCCGGCACCGACACCTGCAGAGGCACCGATGACATCGGCACCGTCGATTCCAGTCCCCCAGGGCCATTGAATCCAGTGCCTGACAGCTCCCCGGCACGCGCCGTGGTAGAGCTTACTGCTCCCGCTGCTTCTGTGCCAACTGCACCGCAACCAGAGAGCTCGTCTAAGTCAGATCGCCCGGCACCGACACCTGCTGAGGCACCGACGATGTCGGCACCGTCGATCCCGGTCCCACAAGGGCCGTCGAATCCGGTGCCTTGACGGCTCCCCGGCACGCGCCGTGGTTGAGCTTACTGCTCCTGCTGCTTCCGTGCCAACTGCACCGCAGCCAGAGAGCTCGTCTAAGTCGGATCGCCCGGCACCGACAATGTCGGCACCGTCGATTCCAGTCCCACAAGGGCCGTCGAATCCGGTACCTGTCGGCTCCCCGGCACGCGCCGTGGTTGAGCTTATTGCTCCTGCTGCTTCCGTGCCGATGGCACCGCAGCCAGAGAGCTCGTCTAAGTCGGATCGCCCTGCACCGACACCTACCGAAGCTCTGACGACCTCGGTACCGTCGGTCCCGGTCCCACGAGGGCCGTCGAATCCGGTGCCTGACAGCTCCCCAGTATGCACTGTGGTTGAGCCTGCTGTTCCCTCCACGCTGGAGACATTACCAACGGGGAGGGATCTCATTGCCATGATAGAGTCGATGCTGCCTGACCCCGGCACCGCCGGTGCGGGTAATAGTCTCTTCATATGACCGTCCTCTGTCAGCACAGCAGAGCGGCACCGTTCATGATCACGGTCCCGCAGACACTCCAGGTCCCGTCGGCACACCCGACACCACTTGCAGTTCCGGTGCTGTTTTCCTCATCGGTACTGGTCGTGCTCGCCGCACCGGTCGGTATCCCGTTCGCCGACCCGCTATCGGCACCGTTCCGACTCCCGGCACCGCGACAGGTACCTTGACTCCTGTAGCCTCTCCCCGAGCCTCGAGATCTCGGTCGACCTCCCGGCACCGTTCTGGTTACAGGTCTGGATCTCGTTCCAGGTACCGATACACCTCCCGGTGCCGGTCCCCGGTGCCGAGTTGGGCAAGGTCCGATAGAGTCAGAGACTCTGCCCGTGCCTTCTTTTAGTACATCCATGGCCATCCAGACACGCATCCGTGTCATCCCACATGCGCAGATCTTATGCTCAGGACCACGATTCTGGTACGCCCCCCGACAACCTGAGGTGGAGGAGCCCAGAGGTAGAGGACCCGGTATGGGGCCCTCTAAGGGGTACGACTACTCATCTGTCCGCTCTCCTCTCTGCTCACTAGTCTTTCAGTCTGTTAAGGAGAGGTATTGGCATGGCCAGCGGGCGCCAGCCCCGAAACCGAAGGAGGCTTGGCGAATGAACCTGCTTGGCCGCCAGGTGTACTCTGCAGAGGCCCTGCAGCTCTGGGTAGCAAAGCAACAAGCCTTGCTTAGCTGCTATAATTATAGCACCTGGGTGAAGGTAGTTTAGTTTATGGAGATTCTCCCTCAAAACTCCCGCCAAGAGTTCGCTGCCGTCTTGGAGGACGGGGGAAAAAGGTACCCAGAGCGTCCCTCCAGGCCTCGTTGGACGCAGCTGACTCAGCAGCCAGGACTCTAGCCTTTGGTGTCACCATGAGGTGCATCTCATGGCTTTAGGTTTCAAACCTCCGGCCGGAGCTGCAGTATGCCATTCAGGATTTACCCTTTGTTGGTAAAGGCCTCTTCGCGGCAAAGACAGCCCCAGGCTGCGAAGCCTGATGGACAATAGGGTCCTAATGCGCTCTCTCAGCATGCATATGCCAGCGACCAAACGCAGGCCTTTCTGTCCCCAGCCGCCATACTCTGTGCCTAGCCAGAGACAGGACTTTGGCAAACGGCGAGGCCAAGGTGGTCGCAGACGAACGTCAGGACCCCTAAAGAGCCAAGGTCAAGGTCCCTCGCAATTACCACTGGGACCAAAGACGAACCTTCCAAGGTGCGCCTGAGGGCAGTGTACCAGTCACAGGCCGGGATCCCAATTCCACTTTCTCCTGGCGTGGCCCCAGTTAATTTCAGATTGCTGGGTCCTGCGCACGGTGGAACATAGGTACCACCTCTAATTTGTTCCAGCCCTGTCCCCCTTCAGGGACCCCTCTCACGAGCAATTCCTCGTACAAGAGGTGCAGACGCCGACTGACGAAAGGGGCAAGGGGGTTTACTCCCGTTATGCCCTAGTCCCCCACTCGAACGGAGGTGTCAGACCTTCCTAGTCCTGCACGGACTCAACCAGTTTAGGATAAGGTTGAAGTTCCGCATGGTATCCCTGGGAACCATTATTCCATCCTTGCCTCCTGGGGTCTACTATGCCGCCCTCGATATGAAGGACGCGTACTTTCGCAACGCCATCTTCCCTCCGCACAGGAGATACCTCCGCTTTCTAGCCAACCGTCAGTACTTCTGGTTTACGGCCATAGTCGCCGCCTACCTTCGCTGATGTCGGATATGCGTTTTTCCGTATCTGGACGATTCGCTTATCCGAGGAGACTCTGAGACACAAACCACTCAGCATGTGGGCATCGTCACAGTCTTATTCACAGGTCTAGGCCTGATGATTACTATAGAGCAATCCACTCTGGTTCCCACGCAGAGGTTGGACTTCCTAGGGGCTATCCTGGTCTCCTACCTAGCCGGAGCCTGCTTATCACAACTGTGGTTTTAGGCGATGGCAACAATCATCCGAGGTCTGCAGGCTTTCCCAACAACCTCGGCTCGTACTTGTCTCAGTCTCCTGGGTCCATGGCTGCCCACAAGTTTGTAACCAAACACGCCAAGCTCCGCCTCCGTCCTCTCCAAGTCCGGCTCACCTCGGCGTACCACCCGGACAGGGAGCCAATGGTCATGGTAGTCACCGTTCCCTCGAGCACCTTAGGCTCCCTAGAGTGGTGGCTAACTCCCTGGTGGGGGCAGGGATGCGGTTCCATCCGCCCCAGCCCTCACTGCCCCTGACGACGGACGCGTCATCTCTCTGCTCGAGTGCTCATGGTCACCTTCGAGCTTAAGGCCTTTGGTCTTCTCGGGAGCTGGCATTCCACATCAATGCCCCAAAAATGAGAGTAGTCAGCCTGGCGTGCCAGGGGTTCCAGCGGCAGCTGCGAGGCCGTGGTATCTCGGTGTTTACAGCCAACACAATGGCCATGTGCTTCATAAATAACCAGGGAGGGACATGGTCCTCCCCCCTTTTGTCAGGAGGCCATCCATTTCCGGGACTTTTGCATGGCCCACTCGATGGAGTTGGTGACGTCCTTTCTCCCAGGCGTTCGGAACGTCTTGGCGCTTTGACTCAGCAGGTCTTTCCTGTCTTGCGAGTGATCACTCTGCCCCATGTGAGGCGTTCTGCTTTCCAGAAGTGGAGATGTTTCCTCACATAGACCTGTTCGCTCACCGCGAGAGCAGAAAATGCCAGATGTTCTGCTCCTTCCAAGGTCTCTCCTCGGGATCGATCTTGGACGCATTCCTGATGCCGTGGAAAGGCCAACTCCTTTATGCCTTCCCACTGTTCCCACTGGTTCATTAGGTCCTGCTCAAACTCCGCAGGGGCAGAGCGCGCATCATCATGATCACTCCAGAGTGGTCCAGGCAGCCCTGATATACCACGTTGCTCGGCCTGTCAATAACCGACCCAATTACCCTGCCACCCCACCCAGACCTCATCACTCAGGGCAACGACAGGCTTCGTCACCCGGACCTGCAGCCTGTTCGCCTCACGGTGTGGCTGCTGCGTAACTGAGCCGGGGTGACAGGAAGCCTTCCACCTGGTCAACGTACCGGGCCGAGTGGAAGCGTTTCTTCTACAGCTGCAATATGCTCGATCTTGCTCCTACTGAGGTCTCGATCCCCTCTATTTGGCCTGCCTCTGGCCTTCAACGGCAGGACCTGGCGGTATCATCGCTGAGGGTACACTCGGCAGCCATCTCTACCTTCCAGCCAGGCTAAGGTGGACGTTCCGTGTTCTCACACTCTATGGGTTCGAGGTCCCTCAAGGGCTTGGAGCACTTGCACCCTCGGGTGCGCTGCCCAGCCCCAACCTGGGACCTCAACCTAGTTTTAACCAGACTTATGTCTCCCCCATTTGAGCCGTTCGCGACCGGCCCTCTGCTATACCTGTCTTGGACGACAACTTTCCTCGTAGCTGTTACATCAGCCAGACGGGTCTCCGAGCTCAGAGCTCTTACGGTGGTTCCGCCGTACACTAGGTTTCACAAAGACAAGGTGCAGTTATGACCGCACCCGGCTTTCCTCCCTAAGGTGGTTTCAGCCTTTCATGTTACCCACAGCTCAACGCAATGGGCGCAACCATTGCACTCCCTGGACATCTGTGGAGTCCTCGCATTTATATTGCGCTGACAGAACCATTTCGTAAGGTGCCCCAGCTCTGTCACGGTAGCAGACCAAAGGGAGGGCTTGCTTGTTTTCCTCTCAGAGGATCTCATCTTGGGTGATGGCGTACATCCGCACTTGTTATGATTTGGCTCATATTTCCCCAAGCCACATCACCGTGCATTCTACCAGGGCTCAGGCTTCATCTGCCGCCTTGCTGGCTCGTGTTCCTACCCACGAGCTCTGTTGCGCAGCTCCATTGGTCCTCGGTCCATACCTTTGCCTCGCAGTATGCCCTGGTTCAACAGTCAAGAGATGCTGTAGCCTCTGGCTCAGCAGTGTTCATTCTGCCACATTTCACTCCGACCCCACCGCCTACGTAAGGCTTGGGATTCACCTAACTGGAATGGATATGAGCAATTACTCGAAGAAGAAAAGACCGTTACTCACCTTTGTAACTGTTGTTCTTCGAGATGTGTTGCTCATATCCATTCCACACCCGCCCTCCTTCCCCACTGTCGGAGTAGCCGGCAAGAAGGAACTGAGGAGCGGGTGGGCCGGCAGGGGTATATATCGAGCACCATGACGGCGCCACTCTAGGGGGCGACCTGCCGGCCCACTGAGTTGCTAGGGTAAAAGTTTTCCAACGAATGTGCACGCGTGGCGCACACACCTAACTGGAATGGATATGAGCAACACATCTCGAAGAACAACAGTTACAAAGGTGAGTAACCGTCTTTTTTGTTGGGCATTATTTATGCTTGAAAGTAATTCCCAAAAATGTAGCAGTAAACTATATTTGAAAGGTCTTGTTTATGGCCAGGTACTATGCATGTCTCAGCATTCTTCATTGTGATCAGGAGTAAACACAAATCTATTTATATGCAATTGAATAATTCACCAGAGGAAAAAGAGAGTGTCCTTGGATAAAGTTCCTGCACCTGTAGCTTAAATAAAAAGTGAATGGTTTCCTTTACTATTTAAAAGATCATCATTTCAGTGATATTTATTTATCTTTTTCATTTTTACCTAATAAACTGAAAGTTTGTCCATTACTGCAGATAAAAATGTAGATTTTAATCCTTTTCTAAACTAATTTAAGTGTAATCACATCTTGTGTAGTAAAATGAGCTTGTAATCTAAAACTTTTCTATAAATTAGTGTATTTGGCTCTTATCGTGGGAGGATGAGGGAGCAGAAAGATAAGTGGCCCCAACGAGCTGTGTTTTTCTTACCTCGAGGCATATATGTTGCAAGAGTAAATATCTGTAGAAGTAATTGTTGAATAGCATTTGTTGTTTAAGCAGGTGACAAGCATTTAATTATAATAATGGAATGCTTTATAGAAAATATTGATTCTATCAGAAGATTGATGCTAACAAGACAGACAACTATTCTGCTGATTAAATCCACTCCCCTCTACTAGGCTCCTGTATGCCTTTGCAGCTTGTCAGGCTGCTCTATCAAGAGTCACAGTTTATTCAGCTAGAGAGCCTGAGAGAGAATGGGGATTGGCTGCAAGGCTGTGGAGATCAAACCAAACCAGTGACATCTGCCAACAGCAGCTTTGATTTTGTGCATTGCCATTGATTGACCACTAGAGAAAATTACAAGATACTGAATGCCATACAGCTCATACTATTTTCCACTTAAACCCGATCGCTCTCATATACTGATCCCCTTTTTCTACCTTTCTTGTGCCCTTTTCTACAGCTTGTGTGGACATAATTGGTAAAAACGATAAACTCATATTATAATGATCAATATAGCACAATTGCATACTGAAGAAATGGTTTGAAGCATAATCACATCGGATTTGTTTCTGATTTTGATTTCCTAAAATAGATCTGAAGCAGGAAGGCTTTTTCCCCTTAGCAAAATGTTTAAATAAAAGTAACAAAACTAAAAATTCCAAATATACTTTCTTGTCCTTGTTTCTTTGGTGAGGGAGAGCAAAGAAGCATACATAATATAAGACTTGGTTTTACATATTTGTTCCTGTATCACCAGGTTAAGTATAATAAAATCCACCTGCAAGTTGCAGAAAATGGTTAATAGCGCGTTGTTTTTTTTTGTGTGTTTTTTTTTTCATGGAATATAGTGGTTTATATTCTGTAGTAGTTTGAAATTCTCAACAGCAAATATACTGAAAATTTTTTTAAAAACCTTGTCTGTTACAAAGTTTTGTTTGAGCTTTTTAAACTGAGTGATTAGCAGAAATAATGACCCTGTCAGCCTTAATCACATTAAAATGTGGTTAACATCATTTAATTTTTTCCACTTAATATGCAAAAATTTCCAGTAGATTTGCAGTGAAGGCCATTGAAATTCCATTAGAACAAGAATAAAAATTTCAGGCATCATTTATTCAGAGACGGAATAAAGGTCTCGATTGAAAACTGCTGAATCTTTCTATTAGAGAAACTATGAATCATTATATTGAACTGTACCTTCCGTTTCTATAGTACTGAATTTGACTTACTTTCAAATGGATGAAAAGCATTTGTAATATAATGCTTTGTAAAAGTGATAAATAAAATTTAGTAAAAATTTTATAAACACTTTTTCCTTAAAGGCTTTCTCCACAGTATTTTGTAACTACTGCAGCTAGTAAAATTTTCATTTAATACAGAGTTTAAACTCATTTTAATTAAACATTTAGGCCATGTCTACATCTAAAATTTTGCAGCGCTGGTTGTTACAGCTGTATTAGTACAGCTGTATAGGGCCAGCGCTGCAGAGTGGCCACACTTACAGCAACCAGCGCTGCAAGTGGTGTTAGATGTGGCCACACTGCAGCGCTGTTGGGCGGCTTCAAGGGGGGTTCCGGGACCGAGAGAGCAAACCGGGAAAGGAAACCAGCTTCGCCGCGGTTTGCTCTCTCGGTCCCGGAGCCAGCCAGCAAACCGCGGGGAAGGAGACCTGCTTGCTCGGGGTTCCGGGACCGAGAGAGCAAACCGGGAACGCCGCGGTTTGCTCTCTCGGTCCCGGAGCCAGCCAGCAAACCGCGGGGAAGGAGACCTGCTTGCTCGGGGTTCCGGGACCGAGAGAGCAAACCGGGAACGCCGCGGTTTGCTCTCTCGGTCCCGGAGCCAGCCAGCAAACCGCGGGGAAGGAGACCTGCTTGCTCGGGGTTCCGGGACCGAGAGAGCAAACCGCCGCGGTTTGCTCTCTCGGTCCCGGAACCCCGAGCAAGCAGGTCTCCTTCCCCGCGGTTTGCTGGCTGGCTCCGGGACCGAGAGAGCAAACCGCGGCGTTCCCGGTTTGCTCTCTCGGTCCCGGAACCCCGAGCAAGCAGGTCTCCTTCCCCGCGGTTTGCTGGCTGGCTCCGGGACCGAGAGAGCAAACCGCGGCGTTCCCGGTTTGCTCTCTCGGTCCCGGAACCCCGAGCAAGCAGGTCTCCTTCCCTGCGGTTTGCTGGCTGGCTCCGGGACCGAGAGAGCAAACCGGGAAAGGAAACCAGCTTGATTACCAGAGGCTTCCTCCTTCCACGGAGGTCAAGAAAAGCGCTGGTGAGTGTCTACATTGCATTACCAGCGCTGGATCACCAGCGCTGGATCCTCTACACCCGAGACAAAACGGGAGTACGGCCAGCGCTGCAAACAGGGAGTTGCAGCGCTGGTGATGCCCTGCAGATGTGGACACTCTCAAAGTTGCAGCGCTGTAACTCCCTCACCAGCGCTGCAACTTTCTGATGTAGACAAGCCCTTAGAAACGCTGCATGTTTACTGATGAATAAAATATAAAAAACCTGTTTAAGTGCTATATAATTCAAAAACCTATTCCCTGTGTCACAATAACACTGTGCAACAAACTAATAAAGCCAGGAATGTTCAGATAAGTTGTCTCCTCTCCCTGCAGTTCCGCACAGGTGTTGCTAGGATATGAAATACTGAAGATCTAGTATACTGATAAGGAGACACACTGAAGGGCAAAGTTTCACCTGTACTTTTAATTTTTCTGTCTGCTTTCAGTTTAACTACAACTGAATAAAACATTAAAATTAAGTTCTTCTGAGCAGGTTGAATGTAATGAATGAAGGAACAAGAAAAGAAGATGTATTTTTATGATCTCTGTGCTTTTGTAGACTTCACTGCATTATATGGAATGGTTTTTAAACTGATTATGGTATGTACCTGATAAGTAGGAATGTCTTTCTAAAGCCATTTTGGTGTCTCGAGTAATTAAATAATCATACAGTGGATTGGTGGAGTTCTTTAGTTTGTATTTTGTTCCTGAGCCATTTCAGACTATTACATAATTATCTTGTGGTCTTCATGGTAAAAATCCTAGTTAAAATTAATAAAGAAAATATACTGCACATGTGCATGACATTTTTAAACTTCAGCATTTTGTTGACTTGTGTGTGTGTGTTTTTGAAATACAGGGGGGAAAAAACTCATAGTGGAGTAGTCTCTTGCTAAACTAATTTTTTTATTCATGTTTTTTTTTCCAGGGGATGGGACTTAGCTATTGTATTCCTTAAGGCCCCAGTTAGCAAGGTCCTTAAGTACATGCCTAACTTTAAGCATGTGAATAGTCCCACTTAAGTCACTGGACTGAGGCCTTATTTATTACTGCCACCATATTTGGGCCCCATGTCAACCCTCTCTCCAGTTAAGGATGGTTGGCTGCAGCTCTTAAGAGCCTTTTAATTCTGCTCTGTCCGCTGCCCAGAGGGTGGAAGTTTTCTGACCATGCAAGCAAAAGACAAAAATATGGGACTTAAACTCCACTTCCTACATAGTAGTGCTGTGCATTACTGTTGTTCACTTGGGCCAGTTAATTCATATACTTAAAAGAAATAGGAGAAAAGATACAATAGGAAAAAGTCTGAAACAGACTTCAGTTGCTTTAAGATAAACACATGAAACACTATTTAAGTTGGAGTGGCAGAGGACTGGAGAAAACTTGTGCTTATAGATTGATCTGTTTCTGATTCTGGTTATTGAGCCTGGTACCGGATATCAAGAACCAGCTCAACAGGACCCTGCAGATCAAGAAGTGGAGGAAGACCATCCACAGCAAGAGCTGACTTCCTCTCCTGATGAGGCTGTCTCAGGAGGGGGCTTGTTGACTCCCCCAGATGACTATAAGGCATACCAAGAATTGTTAGGGTTGCCTTGTCTGTGTATATAGGTGGAGTAGTACCTAATTCTACATTTGTAAATTAAACTTTCATGATAAAGAGATTGCACTACAGTACATGTATTGAGTGAATTGAAAAATACAATTTCTTTTGTTTTTTTTCAGTGGAAATACTTGTAATCAAAAATAAATATAAAGTGAGCACTGTACACTTTGTATTTTGTGTTGTAATTGAAATCAATATATTTGAAAATGTAGAAAACATCCAAAAATATTTAAACAAATGGTATTTGATTATTGTTTAATAGTGGAATTAATCACAATTAGTTCTTTTAATCGCTTGACAGCCCTGATTAAGACTGAGGCAACCCTAGAGTCCCTTTGGGTTGTACACCGCAGCCCCTTCCAAGCAGCACTTACAGCCTCAGCGACCCCTCCAGTAATCTGCTTCAGCCATCCAACAGGGCCTGCAGAGAAAGAGGGGTAGAGGTTTTAGATATTGACCGCCTCATCTTTCTGCCTCTAAATTTCTGCCTCTACATCAATTCCCGCCCCACCTAGATATCCAGGGGGTTTAAGCAGGTGTTTTGATGAGATGCCCAGGGACATCAGAAAGGGTTCCCAGGAGGCCAGACACCATTTTTCCTTTGTTTGCAAACCACCTTTCACATTTCCGCAGTGCTTAGTCCTGTATCACCATGGAGCATTGAGTGATAAGCACGGTAGATGTGTAATACAGTTTATTTCCAATTTATTTCTTCTCACCATCCTCCTTCATGGACTCCTCTCACAAAGAACTTCTGGTTCAGGAGGGTCAATCTCTCCTTCACGTGGGAGCCATAGAGGAGGTTCTGCAGAATTTAAGAGGAAAGTGTTTATACTCCCATTATTTCCTAATCCCAAAAGCCAAAGGAGGTCTCAGAGCTATTTTAGATGTGTGTAAGCTCAACAGCTATCTCAAAAAAATAAAATGCATGGTCACCCTGGCATCCATTATTCTCTCTTTGGAGACTGGAATGCCACCCTCAGTTTACGAGACACCTACTTTCATGTATTGATATACCAAGAGCACAAAAAGTTCCTCATATTCATAGTGAAGCATTCACATTACCAGTTCACATTCAGGCTTCCATTTGGGCCATCTGCAGCTCCTTGGTTGTTCACAAAAAGTATGGTTGTGGTAGCAGCATTTCTCAAGAGACGCGGAGTGTAGATCTACCCTTTACCTGGATGACTGGGTAGTCAATGCCCAGTCCAAAGTTCTGGTTATATAGAGCATTCAACTCATTCAGTTTGTCTTCAGGGCATTAGGCCTACTGATCAATGCAGAGGAGTTTCTTTTGCCTGGTACAGAAGAGAGTTTATAGGGGCAGTGTTGGACTCTACCCAGGCAACAGCATTATGCCCAGAGTCAAGATTTCAGTCTATTTGATCTGTCTTGACAGACCTCCATCATCCAATCACAACAGCCTGAAGCTGTATGAGGCTCCTAGGGCACATGGCCCAATGCACATATGTACTACAACACATGAGTATGTACCTCAGATCTCTACAGATGTGGCTGGCCTCAGTGTACTCACCAAGCAGTCTTCATCAGGATACTGTGCTCTCGGTACCTTCATGATTGCTAATTTTGCTGTGTTGGTGGTTGGCTTCTCTGTGTTTTGTGTGGGCATTCCCTTCCTTCACCCTCAGCCATCAGTTACTCTGGTCTCATACATGTTGGCTCTGGGGTGGGGAGCTCACCTGGGACCCCTTCGAACTCAGGGTCTTTGGTCCTCAATGGAGCTTTCCCTTAATATCTCCTCAGAGAGCACAGGGTGATTCAGCTTGCCTGACAAGCTTTCCAGTCTCACATCTGGAATAGAAACCTATTTGTTCTTACAGACCACATCACAGCAATGTTTTACCTCGGCAGGCAAGGAGGAGCTTGCTCATCCTTCCCATGTCAGGAAGCAATTCACCTGTGGGAATTTTGCATAGCCCATTCAGTTAACACCGAGGCCTCTTTCCTTCCAGGAGTGCAGAACAAGTAGATTTTTTTTTCCAGCCAACATGAGTGGTCTCTTCACCTGGATGGAGCCAGATACATTTTCCAACAGTGGGGCACTCCCTAAATAACCCTATTTTCAAACAAATACAACAGAAAATATTACCACTTCTACTCTTCGCAAGACCACAGTCCAGGCTCTATCAGATGCCTTCCTACAACCTTGGACAGTAAATATTATGCTTTTTCTCCAGTCTCACTCCTACACAGAGTGCTGCTAATTATCAAGCGGGATCACTCCTGGGTAATATTAATAGCCCCAGTGTGGTCCCACCAACACTGGTTCTCCACTCTACTGAACCTCTCAGACACAACTCAAATGTCATTCACATTACATCTGGATTTGATCTCTCAGGACCACCCAGCTCCACCCAATCCTGCAATTTATTTGATGGCCTGGAAGCTCCATGGTTAAATCCCAAAGAGGATGCTTGCCTGGGGTAAGTTCTCCAGGTCTTATTAAGAAGCAGAAAGCACTCTACCAGAGCTGGTTACCTGTCAAAATGGAAGTGGTTTATGTCTGTGTCTGAGATGGTCAAATCTTAGGCTAGGTCTATAACGGGGGGGGGTGTCAACCTAAGATATGCAACTTCAGCTACATGAATAGCGTAGCTAAATTTGGCGTATATTAAGTCGACTTACATGGTTGTGAGGATGGCGGCGAGTTGGCCGCTGCCCCTCCCCCGTTGACTCCGCTTCTGCCTCTCTCCGCGGTGGAGTTCCAGAGTCGATGGCAGAGCAATCAGGGATCGATTTTATTGCGTCTGCACTAGACGCGATAAATCGATCTCTGATAGATCGTTCACTACTTGCCGATCCGGCAGGTAGTGAAGATGTACCCGTAGCCTTGCCGATGCATTCGTCTGACCAGAAAATACTCAACTATCTGCTGCACCTGAAACAGCAAGGCTTAGCAATTCCTTCTGTTCAGGTTCACCTGGCAACAATATCTTCTTTGCACCCTTGCATGGGTACCTGTTGTTGTTTTTTTTCCCCTAATGACATGACAATTAGATGTTCTAGAAGTCCTAGAAAAATTGTGCGCTCAGTTAAGGGAGCCTGTTTGCCCTTGGGACTTCAACTTGGTTTTGCCTAAGCTTACGGGACCTCCATTGAAGTCTTTAGCAACGTGTTCCTTTTTCCTAATTGCTATCACTTCTGCCAAAAGGGTCCCTCAGCTGCACATCCTCACATTCAATCCACTGTACACAGTCTTCTTTAAAGATAATGTATGTATGCTCTTATCTGAGCTTTCTCTTTAAGTAATTTCATATTTTTACAAAAATCAATTTACTTACATGTGTATTTTACCCAAAACCAAATGCAGATAGGGATGAGTATCACACATTGGTCGTCAGACAAGCACTGGCACTCTACATAGATAGGACTAAACCATTTTGGCGTTCTACTCAACTCTTGTGGCTATAGCAGACAGAACGAAAGGTCTTCTAATCTCAAAGAGAATTTCATCTTTGAGTACTTCTTGTATTCACACTTGTTATAATCTGGCAGGCATTTCATTACCAGATAAGATGACTGGTCACTCCACAAAATTGCAAGCATCCTCTGCGACATTCTTAGCACAGATCTCTATCCTGAACATTTGTAAAGCAGTAGCTTGGTCATCTGTGCACACTTTCTCCTCCTCTACACCATCACCCAGTACTCACAAGATGATACCAAATTTGATTGAGTTGTACTGCAGTCTGTATGTACATGAACTCTGATTCCTCCACCTAACTGCATGGGAGTCAGCCAGAGTGAAATGCACATGTGCAACACTCAAAGAAAAAAGTTACTAACCTTTCGTAACTGTTGTTCTTCAAGATATGTTGCACATGTGCATTCCACAACCCCCCCTCTGACCCCTCTATATTGGAGTTTCTGGAAAGAAGGAAGTGAGGGGGCTTGGGCTCAACAGTGCCCTTTATATTGGTGCCAGCAGCACTCAGCAGCAGACGGTGCTCGAGCAGCCCGAACAGGCACTACTGAAGGAAACATTTTTGGCAACTGTGCATGGGACACGCTTACAGCAAGAATAGAGTAGATATATGCAACACATCTCAAAGAACAACAGTTACAAAAGGTTAGTAACCATTTTTTTCTCTCATTTCATTTCAGACTGTGTATTATAATGATTTTGAAGTGGGTCTTTTTCTATCTTTTGTTTCAAACAATTTACCGTTTCTGCTAGTTGTATGTATAAATCAACAGCCTGAATATAGATAGTATTTATAAATACGCAAAAATCAAATTCCACATATAGTCTATCATCCCACAGATAGTATTCTTTCAATTTAGAGAATGCTTGTATTGACCTCCCTCAAGCATAACGTTCTTTTGCTTTCCGCACAACTTTCAGTAGTCTGCTGTTCTGTACATGAGGCATATTAATGCCATCTTTGTCCCTGGATAAGATTGAGAACTTTATACAATCCAGAGCTACTTTCTGTTGTCTGAAGCACTAGTTTAACTAACTCAGATTCTAACTTGAAATTAATATAACTTTTGTGTGAATGCCTAAGCTTTTAATTACTATCTTTTTAGCCATAGTGATGAAGAAAACTTTTAAGATATAAACTTGAGTGCTGCTTTCCTGCATGTACCACCACACAGATGGTCATCCTATATGGCCACCACAAACACACAGGACAAGGAGTGTGCAGTTGTATATGCTGTGTCTGTGGGGATGAACATTTTTTGTGGAAGCATGGGAAGTAAGCGAAGAGATGGGGGTCCAACAGGGTGTTAAGAGGTTTGTGTGGAGGGGAAGAGTATGGGGAATACAGGGCTGTTCAGGATGTCTGGGCTGGAGGAGGAGCAAGCCCAGTGTCTCAATGCTGAGACAGCAAAGCTTCATGGCCTCTGTATGCTGCTGCCTTGGCATTCACCACCATAGCCCTTATTAAGCTCTGTGCTCCCTCTGTAGCCATACAGATTAGTCCTGTACCACTTCCTCATAATCCTGTTCTCACCCATTTCATTCACCCACCCACCCAAATTGTCCACAGTTCAAATTATCAAAACATATAGGTAGAGCTGGGAAGTAAAGCTACTTCTGGGTAGGCTTGAAGGACAAGCTATGCTGGATGAGGCCACACAGGCAGTGTGTAGATGAAGGGAGGAAGGAACAAAGGAAGGCAGGGGAGGGTACTGAGCTAATGCTAGAGGCTAATGTGGGAGAGTTCTATGGCTGTAGAGAGAGGGGCAGAGCAGACTTAAGGGAGGAAGGCCTGGACTCCTCCACAAGCCTCTTCCACTCTGTCCGCGCTCTCATCCATCCCCATTTCTGTTGTGCTGCCTATAGTCAATCTTGATGACATGTGTTTTAAGTAAAAAGTAAGAAAAAAGCATGTTTCCCATTTTCTTCTAATTTCTTTCTACCTGTCTGCCTGTGTCCCCGTAGATTGTGGGCTGTGCTGGTCCAGAACCATTCCTCCTTAACTGTGTGAAGAGCACCTAGAAGATAGATACTACTGGAAAGAAATATTAATATTGCTATACACATAATATGTCTGGCATAAAAGCAAGAAAATGAAAATTTAAACCACCTAGTAATTCGTACTTTCTACTACTTCACTCGCATTTATGCACCTTACCTTTGCCACCATGCACTACAGCCTTAACTCTGTCATCGTTGAATCAGTGTCTTTTACAGTAGGCATAACACATGGGGTAGATCATTAGCTGATGTAAATTTTCATAGCTCCATTAACTTCATTTGTAACTATGGCAACTTAAACCAAATAAAAACTGGGCCCATTGAGAGCTTTATTTGTCAAGGCAAGGTGAAGTAAGGTGTAGTCCTGTATTAACACGACAAAAATATGAATCAGCATCTTGGCGTATATGTGTAAAAGGGTCTGTTTTAATGCATCTAATCCCTAAACTTGGTCATAGGATAGCTTGGTAACATGTTGATTCTGAATAACTCCTAATCAAAGCACATATAGATCCCTGATGGAGTTGAGAAGGATAATATAAATGGCACCAACAGAAATATTAGTAGGAGGTATTCTTATGTTTCATAAAAATTACAGGTGAGCATTTGAAAATTTAAAGCATAAGTCACTTCATTTTACAGGCTTGTGCAGCTCAGTGGTATCTCCCACAATCAGTAGAAATGGAGGAACAGGTCTCTACCTCTGATTGATAGAGCTGCTCAAGCTGAAATGGTGAAAAGAAGATGGTCATAGGATGCCATCATTACATGGGCAGAATCAAGGTTTTATGGTCAGTGGTGTATAACTGATGTGATAGTGATACGTATGTGTAGGAGTAAAGAGTATGTATTGTTAAGTGGTTTATTTTTTAATTTCCTTTCTTTTGTGGTTTTGTGTTAGGTATACATCAGGGAACCAACTTTCACAGCAAATATTTTTATATATGAATAATGTATCATTCATTATCTGCTTTCAGCTGCAAGCTTCCAATTCAATGTTGTACAAGATATCAAACTTTCTTTTATCAAAAGAGGCAAGATTTTTAGATTGTTATTATGAGGTACACAAATATGTTTTACATTTCCAGTGGTTTCATTTGAAGTTCAGCGATCTGCAAATGCTGGATTTTTGGCAAGAGAGTTTCAGGTAACCATGGTAGTTAGCAGAATTCTACGGTAGTGTGGGTTACAGATAATCTGTAACTGCTGCCTATCATGCTGTTAATGTAAATTCACTCTTGTTTTGAATGACTGATAAAATCAGATTTGAACCACTATAATACGACAGGTGGTGAACAGTCCTTGTAAGGACTAATCACACTATGTTCTCTTGGTAAGCAGGATTCCCTGGCCCTGCCAAAGGCTATCTCAGCTCAGTAGAGTCCCTAACCAGTATAAAATTTGCATTTTCCTTATGACTATATTGTCATACATTGACTTCCATTCTTGCTCTGCTCAGTTGCTAACAAAGCAGTCTTTAGCAGAAGAGGTCACAAACCCATTTACATTTTTTGTTCTTCTAGGCTCTTGTAAAGATGTCGGAGAAATATGTTTTTCATCCAGATTCCCATACATCAAGTGAGAGCATAAGTAATTTAATTCATTCTCATTAATTAGGACACTTATGTAGTTATCTGACACAAATAGTGCATTTGTATACTTTGTGTATCTGCTTTTTAATATTTAATGTATTTAAGGATGAAAAGTAGTACATAAATGCTCTATCAAAGCCGGGTGGAGCAGCACTTTGAAAGGGAAAGCGCAGATTCTCTCCGGCTGCTGGCTGCACGGCTGTCCCTGCTCCTCCTGAGTCTTCCAGCCTGTGCTCGCAGGGCCGCATTTCAAAAGGGGCTTTGGAGCTGGGGGCCCCCTTAGCCCAGGGTCCTGCAGCCCCTAAAGCCCCTGCATTCCAGGTGGCCCTGCCTGCTGGGGGAGGGGGGCAGCTCCCAGAATTGTGGCTCTCAGAATTGCGGCCAGGGGGCAGTGCCATGCTGCACAGAGCCACCTACACACCCCCTGCACCAAACAGGAGCTGCCCCAGGTAAGTGCTCTGCACATCCTGCCTCCCCCAGCCCTGAGCCTCCTCCCACACCCTAACTCCCTCCTAGACCCCACACTCCCACCCTGAGTGCCCTCCCACATCTTAACTCTCTCACAGACCCTGCACCCCCAGTCCTGAGCCCCAGGAGGGGAATGGAGAAAAAAAGAATGAAAAACGAGGGGGTGGGGAAGGGGATAAGAGAGCGTGCTCCCCCGGGGGGGCCCCAAAAATAAAGCTGAGCAGAGGGCCCCACTAACTCTAAATCTGCCACTGGTGGGAGGGGGAAGAGTGGGGAAGCACCATGTCTCCGCTCCTCCTCATCCCTCCCAGAAAGTCCTAAGTGCTGCAAAACAGCTGTTTGGCAGCAGCAGGGCCGGTGCAACCATTTAGGCGGACTAGGTGTTTGCCTAGGGCGCTGAGATTTGAGGGCACCAAAAAGCGCCCCCCCAGTTTTTTTTAAATGGTTGAGCAGCCGCTGCTGCTGGGACAGAGAGGGAATCTGAGCTGTTGGCAGCAGCCCACAGCCCAGTGGGTCCCCTGGGTCAGGCGCCGTGCCAGCAGCCGGCAGCCCAGGGGCGGGGGTTCCCTGGCCCAGGGAAACCCCGGGGTGCCGGCTGCCGCGGAGGCGCACTGACCCTGGGTCTGGGCGCTGTCACAGCAGCCGGCAGCCCAGGGTGTCCCCTGGGTGAGGGTGCTGCTGCGGCACCCGGCAGCCCAGGGGGTCCCCTGGGTCAGGGTGCCGCTGCGGCACCCGGCAGCCCACGGTGTCCTGAGGTGGCGGCAGGCAGCTCCCTTGGAGCTGCCACAGTGGTGCCTGCGGACGGTCGGCTGCTCACGCGGCTTCGGTGGACCTCCCACAGACACCACTGCGGCAGCTCCACCGGAGCCGCGGAGCACCGGACCACCACAGGCACCACTGCGGCAGCTCCACCGGAGCCGTGGGACCAGCGCGCGGGGTGGCGAAATTGCCGTCTGCCTAAGGCGCTCAAAACCCTAGTGGCAATCCTGGGCGGCAGGGAAGCACTGGGAAGAAGGGGGAGGAGCGGGGATGTGGCATGCTCCAGGGAGGAGGTGGAGTGGGGGTGGGAAGAGGCGGGGCTGAAATGGATTGGGGATGGGAAGAGGCAGGCTTGGAGCATCCCCCAGCAAAGTCAGCACCTATTCTTCTGTGGGGGAAGCTAGCGTCCTTGCCTGCCTCATTGTCTGCAGCAGACTGTGCCAAATAGTCTTCCCTGAGACATGCCTTTGAGCATTCTGTTGAAAATTGGTTTTGATTTGGCTGTTGTGAGCCTCTGAGATTCACATGTTCCTCGTGCAGTATAGTTTTTTTAATAAATTGGCAGTATTTTTAATGGTAACCAAACATCTGGAAGGACGTTAAACTGTGCACAACTAACTGCTGCCACCATGTGAATATGCATTCTGATAATCTTTTGATTTCATGATCAAATACAGTTTTTTTTCAACAAGACCTTTGCCATGATGGATGGATGGATGCACAAGAGGGGAGAATTAAGTTTGTACAGGCTGCAATAAATTTGGCATTTCCCATCTTTTGGGTGTTTGACTTGGCAACCTAAATAATGTTGTCTTAACTTTGTATTTTCATATTGTATTAAAAACTAGGTCATGTAATAGACTTTCTGTTCCACTGGAACTTTAAAACAATTGATACCAATTAACTATATTGTATCATAGTCAAATTTGAGCTGCTTTTAGAAAATGAAATGATGTGATGTTTATCTACAGAGAAATATAAAAAACAATGCGTTTATATAATCTGGAAGATTTGTAAGTGCAAGCAATTGATAGCAATATTATAATTAGCTCTTTGTACAGATGGATTTTTTTATTCATGAACATTTTCAGTTATGTTGACAACTGTCATGTATGCCTCCACATGTGGAGCCTTTCCTTTGTTAGGAGAGATGTTGAACGTGAATTAGTGTTTTCAGGCTTACATTCTTGATTTTCTATAAAAAATGGTTTCGGGGCCATGTCATGCAGTTTATTGAAGATCTTACATTTTAGAATGATTTTAGATTTGTCTGCATCTTAAGTTAAATGGTAAAACAGACATCAAAAGAAACACAGCCTAAAGAGTGCATTTGTTTTCAATCAAATATTCATTGCTGTTAATATAATGTTAAGGAGAATGTTTAATAATACAGACATCAATTAAATAAAAATAGATGGTTTTACGGCCGGAGTTCCCAAACTTAGTTTGCGGCTTATTCAGGGTAAGCCTCTGATGGGCCGGGACATGCTTTGTTTACCTGAGCGGCCGCAGGCACAGCCGCTCGCAGCTCCCAGTGGCCGCGGTTCGCCATTCCCGGCCAATGGGAGCTGCGCGAAGCGGTGGCCCCAGCCCGTGCTGCTTCCCGCAACTCCCATTGGCCAGGAACGGCGAACCACGGCCACTGGGAGCTTTGAGCGGCGGTACCTGGGGCCGCTCAGGTAAACAAAGCGTCTTGTGGCCCACCAGGGGCTTACCATGAACAAGCTACGAACCAAGTTTGGAAACCCCTGTTTTATGGTAAGCCAAGCTTTAGTTTTGTATTTATAAAATGGATTTTAAAATATTATGTACATGTATGCATCGATACACAAATTTATGGGTTTTGACTTTTGACAGTAATAAAGGTTATGTTATCACTGGTTTTTAGCCATAAAATTCTTTAAAATTTAGGAGAAGCATTACTATCCTTAAAGCGAACAATGTACTTTCCAATAATTGTCTAAATACCTTTCTATGTCACATTCTTGCAAAAATCCTACTCACCATTCCTCTGGGACAAATATTTTTTTAAATAGTTAACTAAAATATTGTTAATTTTTTTTATCTTGATCCTGGTAAAGATGGACAAGTAGATTTTTGTGCTTAGACTGATAAATTTTCATGTCTCCTTTGCAAACTAATTAAATCTATTTCATATAAGGCATATGTTTAGTATTACACAAGATTTAATACACACTTACAAAGTATTTAAATATGTATTACATGATGGGTTGGCCCATTTTCTACTGACTTGCATAAATGTTAATACCTTTTTTAATTAAGTCACAAGTTACAATGTAATAAGAGTTTTATTTAAACTACAAAAAACAAGGGAACTCGGAGTTGTAGCTAACTATTCAGGCTACATACATCCCTAATTCACTTTCGTAAACTCTGTGAAGCTCTCATAACAGTACACGTTGCTACATTTCATGAAGTTATACAATATTTTGGTAAAGTGCAGTGAGTTATTGATGTTGTCGCCACGATTTTAAGCAGTTAGCTAGTTTTGGTACATGTAGGCTCATGTATCAGTTATTCAGAGATGAAGTAATTAACATGAAACTTCCAAGCTTCTTTTTTTTAAAAAACTAAGTAGGATTTTTCTGTATAAGAATCAGTTTACTTTCTCCTGCAGAAAAACTCACTTAGCATTGCCAACGCCTACGATTTTATCATAAGTCGCATGATATTTGATATTTTTCTTAAAACGCCAACTTCTGGGATCATCTGACTTAATCAGCTTTCTTTTCTTCTACCTTTCTTTGGACAAAACCTTGAAAATGTAACCCAGGTGAACAATAAAAGCTTAAATACCAGAAGGTATATATTAAAAAAACCAAAACCAAATCTTATTATTTTTTTAAAAAATCATGATTTTCAATCTTAAGATTTTAGAGTGCCTGTTTCATAATCTTTAATTAGTTAAGGTTAATTAGTTAAAATTGGCAGTACTGGCATCAGTGGCAGTGGAGAAGATTTATGCAGTATTCCGTGATGTTGAGGAGCTCCACACTTAAGATAATACAGCCAGGGAGGGGCTGTTGCAAGAGCATCTACCCCTATTCTGTGCAAGCAGGATACATTCTCCACTCCAATCCAGTATGGAAAATGACTCCTTTTTTTTGGATTTCACAAAACTGGGTGACTGGGAAACAAAATGGCAGATGAAGTTCAATGCTGATAAATGCAGAGTAATGCATATTGGAAAACATAATCTCAACTATAAATACAAAATGATGGAGGCTAAATTAGCTGTTACCATCCAAGAAAGAGAACTTGGAGTCATTGGTAGGTAGTTCTCTGAAAACATCTGTTCACTGTGCTGCAGCAGTCAAAAAAGTTAACAGCGTTAGTAACCATTAGGAAAGGAGGATAAAACAGTAAATAACGTAATGCCACTATATAAGTCCATGGTATATCCACACCTTGAATACTGCATGAAGTTCTGGTCACCCCATCTCAACAAACATATATTAGAAATGGAAAAGGTACAGAGAAGGGCAACAAATGATTACGGGTAGTGCACAGCTTCTGTCGTAAACATACAGCTAAGGGTAGCATAACAACCCTCTTTACCCTGTAAGGGGTTAATTCCTCTTTGACCTTAAAGGGTTAAGAAGCTCAGGTAACCTAGCTGACACCTGACCAAAAGGATCCATAAGGGGACCAGATACTTTCAAATGGGGGTGGGGAGGGGGAGAGAGGCTTTGTCTGTCTGTTCTGTGTGTTTTGCCGGAGTCAGATCTAGGAAGCAAGCAATCCAACTCCTATAGAGTTAGTAAGTATTTAGCAAGGAAATGTGTTAGTTTATTTTTATTTTGGCTTGTGTTTTCCTTTGTGTAAAAGGGAGGTTTATGCCTGGTTTTGTAACTTTAAGGTTTTGCCTAGAGGGGAGATGCTCTGTGTTCTTGAGTCATTTGTTATTCTGTAAAGTACTTACCATCCTGATTTTATAGAGGTAATTCTTTTACCTTTTCTTTAATTAAAATTCTTCTTTTAAGAGCCTGATTGATTTTTCATTGTTTTAAGATCCAAGGGTTTGGGTCTGCGTTCACCTGTACCAATTGGTGAGGATATATTCTCAAACCTCCCCAGAAAAGGGAGTGTAGGTGCTTAGGGGATTATTCTCAAGCCTGCCCAGGAAAGGCTGTGTAGAGGCTTGGGGGGATATTTGGGGAAGATAGGGCTCCAAGTGGCCCTTCCTAAATGTTTGTTTAAATCACTTGGTGGTGGCAGCGTTACTTAATCCAAGGTATAAGAGAGAAATTGTGCCTTGGGGAGTTTTTAACTGAAGCTGGTAGAAATAAGCTTAGGGGGTCTTCATGTGGGTACCCACGTCTGTACCGTAAAGTTCAGAGTTGAGTGGGAACCCTGACAGCTTCCATATGATGAGAGATTAAAGAGACTGGGACTGGTCAGATTGGAAGGGAGACAACTGAGAGGGGATATGATAGAAGTCCATAAAATCATGAGTGGTGTGGAGAAAGTGAAGAAGGAAGTGTTTTTTACTCCCTTCACATAACGCAAGAACCAGGGAGTCACCCAATATAATAGGCAGCAGGCTTAAAACAAAAGGAAGTACTTCTTCACACGTAACACCAGTTGACTGGGGTTTTGTTGCCAGGGGATGTTGTGAAGACCAAAAGTATAACTCAGTTAAAAAAAAGAATTAAGTACATTCATGGAGGATAGGTTCATCAGTGGCTATTAGCTATGATGGTCAGGGAGGCTATTCTGGGTGTCCCTAAGGCCTGGTCTACACTAGGGAGAGAGGGAATAACATAGCTGAAGTCAACGTACTTAGATCAATTTACCGTGGTGTCTTCACTGCAGTGAGTCGACTGCTGCCGCTCCCCCGTTGACTCTGCCTGCATCTCTCGCTAAGCTGGAGCACAGGAGTCAACGGGAGAGCGCTCGGGTCGATTTATCGCGGCTAGACTAGATGCGATAAATTGATCTGGCCAGTAGTGAAGACATGCCCTTAGTCTCTGACTGCAAGATGCTGGGAGTGGACAGTAGGGGGTGGATCACTTGATAATTGGCTTATTTTGTTCATTCCTTTTGAAGCATCTAACATTGGCCACTGCTGAAGACAGGATACTGGGCTAGATGGCCATTCTTATGTTCTTATTAAATTAATCTACTACTCTTAAGATAAAACACAGCACATATTAGAGTCTGAATTTGTGTACTCATTGCAGATTTTTAATTAACACTAATGGCAATATATACCCAATTGCTCTTTAAGTCTATTGTCTTGTTTCTAGTGTTGTAAGTATATATTTATTTCATTACATGGGAGTTTTATGTAGACCAGATCTTGCATTAGGCAACATGGCATTATTTCTAGATTTGTTTGTATGTGGGTAATGGGCTCAGGAAATTGTATCTCATGGTGTGAACATAAGGTGATGTTCTGTGTCATGTATTTCATGCTGGAGAGACAAAATAGTGAGCGAGAAGCTGTTGGTGAGAGAGAGAAGCTTTTGCGCTTACTCAGCTCTTCTCCTCCTAAAGAAGAGCTCTGATTAAGATCAAAAGCTTGTCTCTCACCAATAGAAGCTGGTCCAATAAAAGATATTATCTCACCCAGCTTGTCTGTCTAATATTCTGGGACTGATAGGGGTACAACAATAAAGAATTTCATATATTTCCACAGTAAAGAAATTAAATACAGTAACTTCTCACTTCATGTTGTAATTATGTTTTTGAAAAATGCAACTTTAAGTGAAACCATGTTAAACAAATCCAGTTGTCCCATAAGATTTAATGTAAATACAGGGGGGTTAGGTTCCAAGGAAATTTGGGGGGGGGGGCAGACAAAAGACATTATACTGTATACTGTACAGTACTGTACTGTGGTTGGGAAGTGCCCCGGCTTACCCCACACAGGCACAGCCCGCTGCAGGCCAGGATGTTAGGAAGCGCCTTTGCGGTAGCAGTGGTAGCTCCCCTGGAGAACAGGCTCAGATTTTGCTGGGAATGCTCCAGGCCTGCATCTTCCTGTTCCCACTCCACGGCAGGCCCACCTCTTTCCACCCCCACTCCACCTCCTCTCCTGAGCATGTCACATCACTCCCCTCCCCCCCAGTCCAAAGTGCTGCCAAACAGCTGTTTGGCGGTGCTTAGGACTTTCTGGGAGGGAGCGAGAGGAGCAGAGACGCAGCACTTCCCTGCTCCTGCCCCTTCCTCCCAGAAAATCCTAAGCACCGCCAAACAGCTGTTTAGTGGCGTTTAGGATTTTCTGGGAGGGAGGAGTGGAGACGCAGGGCTTCCCTGCTCTGCCCCTTCCCTCCCAGCACTTTGCGCTTAGGCCTTTCTGGGAGGGGAGAGGCAGAAGCAGGGAAGTCCTGCATCTCCACTGCTTCCCCTCCTTCCCAGAAAATCCTAAGCGCTGCCAACCTTTTTGGCGGTGGAGGGAGCACTGGGAGGGAGGGGGAGGAGGTGGAAAAGAGGAACTTGTGCAATGCTCCCTTGTAAAGTCACTGCTCTTCCACAGAATCTTACAAGCAGGCAGCCAAACGATGTTATAAGTATTGCACAACTTTAAACAAGCATGTTCCCTAACTGAGCAGGGATGTAACATTGAAACAACATTAAGTGGGACGTTAAATGAGGAGTTACTGTATTCTTCTCAAGTATTCTCTCTGTATATGTATCTTCAGTTCCTTGTTATGATTGTTTAGTTTGAGCCATTTTTCAGTAACTGATTTTATAAACCAACTTTTTTTTATATAAGGTCTCCTTTTTACCAGAATCTATGGAGCAAAATTTTCAAAATGGCACTAGAAAGCCCCATGTCCAAAGATTGTCTAAAAATAATTTTTCAAAAACTGTCATGCCATAATGTATTCCTGAACATTGAATATGGCTCCATACTACTGTCCTATTGAGTATACCTCAAAGATCATGCCTTTTGTATTATATTACATTAACAAAAAAATTATATAATTTAAATTATAATCTTTTATGCCTATATTTTTGTCATATTATTTTCAGAAAATGTCTGTCCTTAACAGAATGGTTCATAATGTTAAATCATCCTTTTTGAACTCATGCAAAGTTCACCCATTTAAACCTGTACCAACTGATAGCAAATAAAAATAAATGTACAATAAAATATTTTCCTATCCTCAACACATCTGCTCCAGTCTGTTTTAACCATGATTTCTGAAACACGTTGAACATGATTTGCTCTGGATTACACTTGCAGTTAAACTGTGTTCAGCAATAGTTCAGTTGTGCCCATTGCTGATACCCGTTGACAGCAATGCGGAATTTTCTTAGGGTGCTTCTACACTGCCTGCCGGATCGGCGGGTAGCAGTTGATCTATCGGGGATTGATTTATCGCATGTAGTGTAGATGCAATAAATCGATCCCCGATTGCTTCCGCCTCTCACACTGCTGGAGTTCAGCAGTCGACAGGAGAGCGAAGTTGACAGGGGAGCCGCGGCCATCAATCCAGCGCCACGAGGACGCAAAGTAAATAATTTTAATTCGATCTATTCGCTATTCCCGTAGCTGAAGTTACATATCTGAGATCGATATATCTCTCCCCCCCCCATCCCCCCATGTAGACCAGGCCTTAGTATAGGTAAAGTTTTATGTTCAGAATTGCAGAGGCATCTAAAAGACGATGCACGAGACTGCTGGCCTTCTGCCTGGGAGCATGTATTGGACCTGCACTGAAAAGACTGCAGTTTTCATTATTGTTTGAGTAACAGATATTTGTGCTGTAAACAGAAATATAATCTGGATAAAAAGATTTTTGAACTTTTAAAAATCAGATCAAAATCAGGCCTCTTTTAAACTAAATTTAACATGTTTATTCTGGATCCTTCTAATTTGGTACTGGTCACAAATCACATTGTTACCTTGATGGACCTTCCAGGGGTTAGAGAGAGAGAGAGATGTAGAGAAAATTCAAAATCCTTCATTATCAGCAGCTTCACAAACTATTGTGGGGGAAAAAAGATCCTGGATTCTTCAGTCTCTAATCTTTTATGTAGCCCTACCATCCTGGTGTTTCTTGGTCAAAGCTTGGTCTGTTTTTCAGGTCACCAGTTTGATTTCTTTGTTTTACAGTCTTCAATATTTTAAGTTAGAAAAGTGTGATGTTCATCAATCATTATCTCTGTCTTCAATTTTTCAGTTAGCCTCCTGCAGTCTTATAGCATTTCTTTCAGACTTCTTATCTATTGCAACAGCTAAGCAAGTTTAATGTTGCTTGATAAGTCAAATCTGTACCATTGGTTAGTATAACAAATATTCCCAATATAAAGTTGCAATTAGTAGAAATTTGGAAGTGTTGGATCTTTAGTAAAATCTCCATTTATTTTAGGGTTTACGTGATTTTTTTATCATACAAGTAGCCAGTGTGCCGTCTCTAAAATTTCCCCAGGCAAAGGACCATACCACAGACGCAGAAAGCCATATACCTCTAAAAATCTTCTATCATCTTGGATGTCATATCAATAAAGTTCTTCTGTTTTGGCAGTGTATGGTCCTTCCATCTGACTTTCTAGTTGAAACTGCAGCTTCATTTTCATGAGCCCCAGTATTTTTCTTCTAACTTGAAAGACATCTGATTCTGTGAGGTTGTGTTTGTGTGTCAATTCTAATCCGATGCCGGAGAACTATAGAATCATAGAACTGGAAGGGACCTAGAGAGGTCATCTAGTCCAGTCCCCTGCACTCAGGCAGGACCAAGTATTATCTAGACCATCCCTGACAGGTGTTTGTCCAACCTACTCTTAAAAATCCCCAGTGATGGAGGTTCCACAACCTCCCGAGGCAATTTATTCCAGTGCTTAACCACTCTGACAGGAAGTTTTTTCTAATGTCCAACCTAAACCACCTTTACTGCAATTTAAGCCTATCACTTTTTGTCCTATCCTCCTCCTTGTAACAACCTTTTATGTACTTGAATGACAATTACACTCTTCTGTCAGGGATTCATTAGTAAGCCAGACACAGATATTACTGCCTAGTGTCATGTGACATGAGATGGTAATGGTGTTTTTTCTTTCTTGTATTCTCATAGAATGTCGAAGTCCCTACCAAGATTGGGCTCCATTGTCCTAAGCACTATACAAATATAGAGTAAGAGACAGTCACTGCCTTGAAGAACTTACAGTTTAAATGGACAGGATAGGTAAAGTGAAAGTGGGGAAGCAGTGATGCAAATAGCTGAAAAAATTTGATCAAGATGACACATCAGTCCATTGTCCAATCCACTAGACAATGCTGCATCTTTTATTGTTAGGAGTTGCCTTTCCTTTTGTAATATGCTGACAGTAGTTCTAAGGTCTAATTTTCAAAGTGCTAAGGAAGGGGCAAAAGAAGAGAGGAAGAGAAGCAATAGGTGGATTGAGAGGAAAATAACACAGAGAACATTACATAGAGGAAGGAAGAGAAGATATGAAATATCTAGGGAGAAAGAGACAAGTGGAAGGGAAAATAAGAGATGGGGCAGTAGAAAAGAAAAGGGGCAACCTTCTCAGATAATGCCCCTTGTCATTCTTTAACAAAGAAGCATTGTCTTGAATAAAACTGATTAGGATTCAGAAAGTGGTAGGACCGTTATGGATGGCCTGAATAGTCAGTTGGATGTAAAGTAAGACAAGACCAAAAACAATAACTTTTCGAAACTGTTCCAGATTGCAGGTATTGTTGGCAAAGTGTCCCATATTAGGAAATTTTTGAAAATTAATTTTTCTAAACGTTTTGTTTCTGATAAAAATGTCTGTTTAAACATCTATTCGTATCCAGTTCTCTTTTTGTGTAATTTTAAAAGCTGGTCTTCCAGGAGGCCAGCACAGAACAGGATCTCTCTCTTTTCTCCTTCCCATTTATTTGGGACAATCAAGACTTGTATGTAGGCTAAGCCCTGGTTTACAGGGGGGTGGGGGATATCAATCTAAGTTACGCAACTTCAGCTACGTGAATAACGTAGCTGAAGTCGATGTACTTAGATTGACTTACCGTGGTTTCTTCACTGCGTTGAGTCAACTGTTGCCACTCCCCTGTTGACTCTGCCTGATTCCCCAGATCATGCCTAGTGCTGTTTTTTTAAATATAAAGTCAACATTTCCAATCATCTGGAACAGTGTCTGGTTTTAATGACAGATTGCATATTTTGTTCGCAGCTCAGCCCCTTAAGCTTAAGCATTTAAGCTCCTTCAGAACTCATGGATGTATACCCTATGGTCCTGATGGCTTGTTGCTTTTTAAGTTATGTACTTGTTCCAGCACCTTTAGCAATATCTGAGAATAACTCATCTTAATGACCAAAAAAGCAGTTTCAGTGTAGGTATCTCCCCAACATCCTCTGTAGTAAAGACTGATGCAGAGAAATCATTTAGCTTGTCAGAAATTTCTGCTCTTCTTATTTTGTTTCCTTTAAACATTTATCAACTAAGACAGGAAAGTTTATTTCAGTCCATATTCATCTGAGCATCATCTTTGACATCAATATGGCGGTGGCCTTCTTTTCACAGGAGGCAGTGGAATAGTTCATATTGCAGAGACATTCAGGGAGATGGAGATCCCCCTATCAACCGTTACGTATTTCAGAGATACTGGGAATCATGAGCGTCTTTGCAGAACTGCTGTTGTCGATCAAGACACATCCTTGTCCTCTATTAAGAGCTCTCTTGACTCAATGGAACCACTAGTCAGATTAGTTTCAGGTGTCCATGTATTCTCAATATGGCAGACAGTCAAATCTCTCTGTTAGCAAGAACTACCAGAAAATTGACTAGCATGCCTTCTCAAGAGCCTCAGTGGACAGACACTAGTGAAATTCTCCTATCCAGAAATGCCCAGAGGTTGTGGTCCAGATCAGAAATGAAGGCACACCTCAACTTTCTCAATCTCAGAACACTGAGACTAGCCTTATTTTCTGGTTCAGGGGCATGATCAATTACCAGGCAGGAACTTTTAACTTGAAGGTGGATTGATTGAACTGTCTGCCAGTCTATTTGCTGGAGACTATGGCTCAAAGTTTGGGTCCTGCTTAGGAAGTTATCAACGAATTAGTGAAGATGAGTTGCTATCTGAGGCAAAAAAAGCCCCCAAATCTTTTGTCATTTGATTTGTGGATCTGAGGCACTGATTAAGCAAAGGAGCAGCCTAGCTTCCAGTTTTTGGCACACTTAAAAAGTGCAATTTACAAGTAGTACCAAAAATTCCTTTTTTCCCATTTTTTTGAGGAAAAAATATTTTAATTAAGATTTTGTCCCATGATATTGTTACCACATACACTATTACTCTGGTTATAGTATACAAAGGAGAGCAGAAAGTATTCAGTTACACTAGGTTCTACATACTAGGTCTTTCCACAGTTTCAGCTCCTCTGTACTCCTCATTATTTCTAGTAGTATAGACAATTTTCACTGGTTTTTAAAATATGCCACTTTTGCATTCCTGCGAAGTTGATGCCTTTGAGAGCTTCATTTTGTATATAATATAGCATTTGGCACATGTGAAAAATATATGGAATAGTTAAATACTATGTTCATTATAACGTAGTTTTCAGTTACTGTGTTTAAAGGGACACTGTCAACTTATAAATACATTTTTTTAAATTACTTAAAATTAGTTTTAGGCACTACGCCTAGCCCCTGAATCTTTCTGCTAACAGTGGTGGTTTTACCATTATATTTTCCTATTTTAAAATATTTTTATCTCTCCAGTTACTTGTGAGAGATCCACACAGCCACAGAGAAACAGACTGGCTCTACAGGGCAAACTGCATAATTAGTTTCATTAAGTGCTGGCAAAAGCACAAAGTAAGCAAAGTTGGAGGATATAAGTTTCCTCTTCTCATTACTTTCACTTATAGTTATTTCAGGTGTTATAATAGTTTTTTTAAAAAATCAGACAACTGCAATTTTTAAGTTGATAGTGTTTCTGTAAACTAAACAAACTGTGAAGAAAATTGTTCTTCCTTTCTGTCAAGTATAACATTAACGGTTGGAGGAATTCTCTAGGATTTGCTTACCTTAGCACAATTCCACTTAAGTGTAATATCTTCTCATCTTTTTATAGACATTTCCAGCATGTTTCTGTAATAGTAATGCACTCAAAGAAATGTAGAAGTTGGCATTAATTGTTACTACCACAACAGTTTTTAAAAGGAATTTTGTTCTTTTTTGGTAACTTTGGTACTTAGCATAGGAAACCAAGTTTAACATTTTGATTGTTGCATTCATTAAGTTGTCAGTCACCGATATATGGTTTGAAAAGAGTTCAGAGTTTTTTTCCACCAAGTTTTATGCTTCTGGTACTTTATTTTGGTCCATGTTAGGGAAATACCTCAGTGTTGGTTTGTTGTGTTTTTTGCGGGTTTTTTTGTTTTTGTTTTGTTTTAAGTATTTCCTGTGACATTGAAAGTCACAAAAGTGAAACACACAGACAGAGAACCTAACTGTCTCTACAGAGTGTGATGCAGTACCTTATTCTTTTCGTGAGGCTGTGGCAGGTCTGATGTCAGTCACTTCAGAGACCTTTAGACCTCAGTGCTCATTTATTGCTGAAACGTACCAGCTCTGCTTCTGCATTATGAAGATCATCTGTCAACACTTTGAGATATTCCCCTTTGTTATTAAGCTTGTGATGCTCTACACTGTCAGGATTTTTGCCAATTATAGTTAAGGTACAATAGTGTATTCACTGGATCAAAGTCTCTCACTGGCGGTAGAGAAATGATTTGTAAGTCTTTATTCATCTGAATTGTACAATAGAATACCTGAGGAATGCAAATAATCCCTCCAAGGACTCAATAGAAAAGCTGTTAAAACGACAGTGGAGGACTATTATTATTCTGAATTGGTGTTTTATCCAAAGTAATTATTTCTTCTCTTGTTGTTCCACAACAGTTCTTCGTTTGAGTTATGATGACAATTATTTACCAAACAAAATTTGTATCTGATTTTAGACATTATTTTTACACAGATTTCACTTCCTTGTGTTTGTATGGTTCATGCTTTTCTTTCACTTGGTCACATAGTATCTAATTAGTGTAAAAGCCAGAATATTAAGTGTTTACTTTTTAAACAAAATAAATGTACACCCTTTGAAGTACAGCTGTGAATAGCAGGATTTCTAGGTATTCTTTTGAGTAAAAGGCCAGTAATGGTAAATTATAACTTTTGATATACGCATAGTTAAATAATTTGTGTTACCTAAAATGTCAGTTGGAGAAATGTTGCTGTTCTGGGGTTAAATGTCCCATGAGGTTTCAGAAATGTGAACCAGTTTGTGTTATTTTTGGATTAGATACTTAGGAAGGCAACACTGTCCCAATATCAGTCT